>NC_069506.1:252151251-253408751 GCF_027579735.1 Bombina bombina
CCAATACTGGAGGCACCAGAGAGTATTCTTGGCAGCTAACACTAATAAGCATTTTTACATTAAACCATGTTTTACTATAGTGTACATATACTAGACTATTTTAAGTCAGTTTTCTATGTCTTGTGTGTAGTTGCCAAAGATAAAATTTATCGAAGGTGAAATTTATTCATGAACATATAAACTTGTAAGTATATATATATATATATATATTATAATGCTTTGTTTCGAATACACAGGCTAACACCAGAAATTAATTAAATCATATTCAGAGTTGAGCCCCTTGGGCACCCTGGTGTTCAACCTGTGTATCCAAAACACTTCCCTTTTGAGGAGCAAATTCTCCCTATCCCCTCCCCTATTTTGTGTATTCACCACTTCAATAATTGTCCATGACAATGTCCCTGGATCCTTATTATGTTTAGACTTGAAGTGGTTTACAAGGGGGGTGGTGAGTTTACCTTGCTTAATGTCGTTTATATGTTCCCTAATCCTGGTTCTGACTTGTCGAGACGTTTGTCCTGTATATTGGATGTCACATGTATCGCAACTGAGAAGATAAACTGCATATGTGGACCTACAATTAAAGAGCGCCCTGTGTGCAAATGTTTCACCTGAATAGGCACTCCTAAATATATTTCCTAGTTTTACATGTCCACATGCTATACAGCCGCTAAAATTGCACTTGTAAACCCCTTTGTACCTTAACCAAGAGGATGTATTTATTTCATCTTGTTTTAATTGTGTGGGGGCTACATAGTTTCCTATGGTTTTGCCTCTCCTGAAGGCAAACCTCACTTTTTGTGTGGCAATGTGAGCGAGCTCGTCATCAGCCTTCAGCAATGTCATGTGCTTGCGTACAATATTGCACACCTGATAATATTGCCTACTAAACTGTGTGACAAAAGTTAACTGTTCTGGTTTGGTGTCACATTTTGATTGTTTCTCACAAAGTAGGGTGGTCCTTTTTATGGCCCTTACTTCCTCACGTGCCCTACATATATCCTGCTTGGGGTACCCTCTCTCCTTAAATTTAGTTACTAGTTCAGTTTCATGCTTGAAATGTTCACTATCTCGGGTACAATTCCTTTTGACCCTGGTGAACTGACCCTTCAAGACTGATTTAAATACCTGTTTCGGGTGGCTACTATGGGCATGTAAAAGCGTATTTCTGGTTATTGGTTTCCTATAGAGCTCGACCTTAACATATTCCAGTTTCACACCATGAAGGGTAACATCCAAAAAATTGATGCTAGTAGGCCCATATTCATGGGTGAACTGTAGGCCAGCCTTATTGATGTTCAGATACTCTGCAAAAATCTCAGCTTCCTCCACACTTCCATCCCAGACAAATAGCAGATCGTCTATATAACGACGATAATATGCAATTTTGCTTCTCTGTCTGTTTTTATCTCCATAGATGTGGCACAGCTCCCACCAACCCATATATAGGTTGGCGTAAGAGGGAGCAAATTTTGCTCCCATGGCCGTGCCACATCTCTGGAGATAAAATACGTTTTCAAACACAAAGAAATTATGTGTGAGGAGGAATTTGGTTACCCTGACAACAAATTTAATGAAATCATCACTGTATTTAGTAGATCTTCTTAGAAAGAAGGCTATGGCTTCCAAACCTAGATTATGTGGAAGGGATGAATAAAGCGACTTTACATCCACTGATAACCAGCCATAGCCCTCCCTCCAAGAGATCTTTTCCACCTCTATGAGGAGTTGTTTAGTGTCCCTCAGGTGACTAAGGAGTTCCCCCACTAGGGGTTGTAGAAGGGAATCTAACCATTTGGATAATGGTTCCAACATGGAACCAATCCCACTGATGATAGGCCTACCCTCAACCTTCTCTAGGGACTTGTGTACCTTAGGGAGAAGGTTGAAGGTAGGAATTCTGGGGTTACAATTATATAAATAATCGCTAGTGCCTTCATCAAAAAAAAACCCTTCCATCCCATCATCAATTAGGTGTGAAAGTTCCCTTTGGAACCTTAGTGTGGGGTTGAAATCCAGTTCGGTATATTGTTTGGGGTCATTAAGCTGTCGTAGGGCTTCTTTGATAAAGGATGCCCTATCCATTAAAACAACAGATCCCCCCTTGTCTGCTGCCCTCACCACCAAATTTTTATTCTCACTTAAAGCTTTGAGTGCTTTTCTTTCCTTAGCACTGAGATTACCCTTAGCTCCATATCCAGAGGTGTATGCCAATTTATTTAAATCCTCCTCAATCCTTCGCTGGTTTTATCTGTCTTAATTATAAACTAGACTGATATAATAAATATAATAGATAGATAGTGTCATGAACCGAGACCTTCCTTAACGTATGTATATAAATACATAAAGTAATACCAAAACTGAAACTGAAAAAACCCTTGTAATAATGAATTATAAATAATAAACTAAGTGTACAATCTTAAATAAATTCAAAAAATAATAACAAAGGCAAGGATCTGCTAAAACAGACCCAATACTGGAGGCACCAGAGAGTATTCTTGGCAGCTAACACTAATAAGCATTTTTACATTAAACCATGTTTTACTATAGTGTACATATACTAGACTATTTTAAGTCAGTTTTCTATGTCTTGTGTGTAGTTGCCAAAGATAAAATTTATCGAAGGTGAAATTTATTCATGAACATATAAACTTGTAAGCCCCAGTACAGCCCATACAGGTAGCAGGGGAAGAGGTAGGGGCAGACAATCCAGATACCAGGATCTAGATAGTACCATCAGAACACTAACATTAAAGAAGCATTTCAAAAATGATCAGGCTGAGGATATGTATACAGGTGATTTAGCCAAAGAGCAAATAAATTCTTCTTTAACCTTTGAAGAATGTTGTGATGTGGTGAACTTGGAGTCACTAGATAGAGAGAACTACTGTGGTGATATGAATTCTGCCCACACCAGTACCATTGGTCCCAGATTCAGAGGTGCATCCAAATTTTACCCTATTCAGTCGAGGGGACCTATCCTGGAAAAATTCCAGCGAAGGATTGAGGAGGATTTAAATAAATTGGCATACACCTCTGGATATGGAGCTAAGGGTAATCTCAGTGCTAAGGAAAGAAAAGCACTCAAAGCTTTAAGTGAGAATAAAAATTTGGTGGTGAGGGCAGCAGACAAGGGGGGATCTGTTGTTTTAATGGATAGGGCATCCTTTATCAAAGAAGCCCTACGACAGCTTAATGACCCCAAACAATATACCGAACTGGATTTCAACCCCACACTAAGGTTCCAAAGGGAACTTTCACACCTAATTGATGATGGGATGGAAGGGTTTTTTTTTTGATGAAGGCACTAGCGATTATTTATATAATTGTAACCCCAGAATTCCTACCTTCAACCTTCTCCCTAAGGTACACAAGTCCCTAGAGAAGGTTGAGGGTAGGCCTATCATCAGTGGGATTGGTTCCATGTTGGAACCATTATCCAAATGGTTAGATTCCCTTCTACAACCCCTAGTGGGGGAACTCCTTAGTCACCTGAGGGACACTAAACAACTCCTCATAGAGGTGGAAAAGATCTCTTGGAGGGAGGGCTATGGCTGGTTATCAGTGGATGTAAAGTCGCTTTATTCATCCATTCCACATAATCTAGCTTTGGAAGCCATAGCCTTCTTTCTAAGAAGATCTACTAAATACAGTGATGATTTCATTAAATTTGTTGTCAGGGTAACCGAATTCCTCCTCACACATAATTTCTTTGTGTTTGAAAACGTATTTTATCTCCAGAGATGTGGCACGGCCATGGGAGCAAAATTTGCTCCCTCTTACGCCAACCTATATATGGGTTGGTGGGAGCTGTGCCACATCTATGGAGATAAAAACAGACAGAGAAGCAAAATTGCATATTATCGTCGTTATATAGACGATCTGCTATTTGTCTGGGATGGAAGTGTGGAGGAAGCTGAGATTTTTGCAGAGTATCTGAACATCAATAAGGCTGGCCTACAGTTCACCCATGAATATGGGCCTACTAGCATCAATTTTTTGGATGTTACCCTTCATGGTGTGAAACTGGAATATGTTAAGGTCGAGCTCTATAGGAAACCAATAACCAGAAATACGCTTTTACATGCCCATAGTAGCCACCCGAAACAGGTATTTAAATCAGTCTTGAAGGGTCAGTTCACCAGGGTCAAAAGGAATTGTACCCGAGATAGTGAACATTTCAAGCATGAAACTGAACTAGTAACTAAATTTAAGGAGAGAGGGTACCCCAAGCAGGATATATGTAGGGCACGTGAGGAAGTATGGGCCATAAAAAGGACCACCCTACTTTGTGAGAAACAATCAAAATGTGACACCAAACCAGAACAGTTAACTTTTGTCACACAGTTTAGTAGGCAATATTATCAGGTGTGCAATATTGTACGCAAGCACATGACATTGCTGAAGGCTGATGACGAGCTCGCTCACATTGCCACACAAAAAGTGAGGTTTGCCTTCAGGAGAGGCAAAACCATAGGAAACTATGTAGCCCCCACACAATTAAAACAAGATGAAATAAATACATCCTCTTGGTTAAGGTACAAAGGGGTTTACAAGTGCAATTTTAGCGGCTGTATAGCATGTGGACATGTAAAACTAGGAAATATATTTAGGAGTGCCTATTCAGGTGAAACATTTGCACACAGGGCGCTCTTTAATTGTAGGTCCACATATGCAGTTTATCTTCTCAGTTGCGATACATGTGACATCCAATATACAGGACAAACGTCTCGACAAGTCAGAACCAGGATTAGGGAACATATAAACGACATTAAGCAAGGTAAACTCACCACCCCCCTTGTAAACCACTTCAAGTCTAAACATAATAAGGATCCAGGGACATTGTCATGGACAATTATTGAAGTGGTGAATACACAAAATAGGGGAGGGGATAGGGAGAATTTGCTCCTCAAAAGGGAAGTGTTTTGGATACACAGGTTGAACACCAGGGTGCCCAAGGGGCTCAACTCTGAATATGATTTAATTAATTTCTGGTGTTAGCCTGTGTATTCGAAACAAAGCATTATAATATATATATATACTTACAAGTTTATATGTTCATGAATAAATTTCACCTTCGATAAATTTTATCTTTGGCAACTACACACAAGACATAGAAAACTGACTTAAAATAGTCTAGTATATGTACACTATAGTAAAACATGGTTTAATGTAAAAATGCTTATTAGTGTTAGCTGCCAAGAATACTCTCTGGTGCCTCCAGTATTGGGTCTGTTTTAGCAGATCCTTGCCTTTGTTATTATTTTTTGAATTTATTTAAGATTGTACACTTAGTTTATTATTTATAATTCATTATTACAAGGGTTTTTTCAGTTTCAGTTTTGGTATTACTTTATGTATTTATATACATACGTTAAGGAAGGTCTCGGTTCATGACACTATCTATCTATTATATTTATTATATCAGTCTAGTTTATAATTAAGACAGATAAAACTGTGCATAAAGTGGATAGCACGGTAACACATCCTAGATTAGGGCAGATAGATTAACTACAGGTGGAGGTGGGTGTCACCCACGTAGCACATAAGATTTTAACCAATTACATGTGATCTGTGTATTTAAATAAACAAACAAGCTTGCACCCTATAGCTACGATTACGGCATTTGCCGAAACATGTCAGCACTAGGGTACGTGGGGAACTACCACTACACCATTGCCCCAAGGATTTAAGCTTTATCCAAAGTGTTTCCTGTTTTATTTCCTTAATAAAGGACATTTTGTTTGTGCAACTACCCGGTGCCTCTATTCTCTTTCTTTGATGCAGTTACATTTGGTGCCAAAGGATCAAGCCCAGGACCACGACAAGGTCTCCCCCTTCCTGGGACTCTAAACCAGCACCCACACAATGCATACTTCTAAACAAACCAACTGGGAACCTCCCAGGATGACACAGGTTTTTGTAACCTCCCCTATGTAAATGCAAAACACAGGAATGGACCGCACTCACAGACTTGAGTGGGTACACATCTTAAGCCACAGCAAACTCCACAGTCCTGAACACTGAGAGACAGGTGCAAAGTTCCCAGCAACCCAGGCAGTTAACCCCAGAGCAGAGGCGTAACTAGAAACCACAGGGCCCAGGTGCAAGAATCTAAGAAGGGCCCCCCCCCCCAAAAAAAATGGGAATTTGATACATATATATATAATAGATAAGAGGCGGCACTCACTGGTCTTTCCAAAGTGTACTTTAATATAACAAAGTGACGTTTTGGGGACACACTCCCCTTCCTCAGACAAGCCTGGCTTTGGAAAGACCAGTGAGTGCCGCCTCTTATCTATTATATTCAACCGTTGGCACCCTGGCGTTTGCTGTTGTGGTGAGAGTGCTCTTTTTTGAATTATATATATATATATATATATATATATATATATATATTTACATTTAACACAGAAACAAAAAATGTGAATCAGATTACATGTCTGCAAAAGGAGGTACCCTGTGCCCACAGTCTGTGAGATGGTCTGACCCCTATTACTGTATGTAGTGACACTGTTTAACCCACCAGTACTGTATATAGTGAGTTAGTGACACAGTCTGTAATCTGCCGGTGAGATGGCTGGCCTGACCCTACCCGCCCCAGTACTTATAGAGTGACTACAGTAGTCTGTGACATGGTACAGCCCCCCGTACTGTATACAGTGGTACTGTATAGTGACACTGTTTACCCTCTGCCCCCCCCCATGCTGTAGTAACAAGGTCTGTAATTTGCTGGTTCCACAAACACACACACACACACACGCATAAACACCAATGGATAAAACAGAAACACTAACCCCTGTAGTCAGAGACACTAGTGAGGCTTCATGTCACACTCACATTTTTTTTTTAAGGTGGGCCTCCACCCTCAGGGACCCAGTCACAGTTGCGACCTCTGCACCCCCTGTAGTTTTACCCCTGCCCCAGAGCAGCTTGGGTGACAGGCCCGAAGGGAAGCATTTCAAACATTATCAACACAACACAGAAAACCTGGCACTCACCAGGAGATTCACAGTAATGCTTAAAAGAAAAACTGGGGGAAGTCAGTTACATTTGGCCCCAAAGGATCAAGCCCAAGATAACTACAAGGTTTCCCCTTTCCTGGGACCCTAAACCAGCACCCCACACAATGCATACTTCCAAACAAACCAACTGGGAACCTCCCAGGGTGACACAGGCTTTTGTAACCTCCCCTATGTAAATGCAAAACACAGGAATAGACCACACTCACAGACTGGGCTGGTTACACATCCTAAGCCACAGCAAACTCCACAGCCCTGAACACTGACAGACAGCTGCAAAGTTCCCTGCAACCCAGGCAGTTAACCCCAGAGCAGCCTGGGTGATAGGCCCGCAGGGAAGCATTACAAACATTATCAACACAACACACAGAAAACACACAGAAAATATGTTGGTTTGTTTGGAAGTATGCATTGTGTGGGTGCTGGTATAGGGTCCCAGGAGGGGGAGACCTTGTTGTGGTCCTGGGCTTGATCCTTTGGCTCCAAATGTAACTGACTTCCCCCAGTTTTGCTTTTAAACATTACTGTGAATCTGCTGGCAAGTGCCAGGTTTTCTGTGGGTTGTATATATATATATATATAGAATGTCCCAAAATGGATTAGCACTCTCACCTTATATAGGCAACTGCCAGGATGTCAGGAAATGTGGATTCAATTCAAATGCATAAAATATATTCGCACTCACTGGGCTTATATGGAAAAATCTTTATAGAAGTGACGTTTCGGGGCACACCACGTCTGAGGAAGGGGTGTTGTGCCCCGAAACGTCACTTCTATAAAGTGTTTTTCCATATAAGTCCTGTAAATGTGGATATATTATTTGCATTTTTATATATATTTATGTATATATACTGTATAAATAACATTTATTTTTTAAATATCTATAGCTATATTTTTATGTGAATATTTATATATATATATATATATATATATATATATTATACATACACACATAGATGAATACTGTATATTGAAATTTATATAGGAATACATACTAACTTTTTCTTCTAAGTTAAGCTTTCAAGTATTTACATTCAAAGCATAAAATCAATTACAATAAAATCCGTTATTTACAATTATATATGGGATTTTTATTTTTTTTCAAAACACTCTCATTGAATACTTATTAAAGGGTCAGTAAATTCACACTTTGTTAAAGTTTACACTATGTTCCTCTGAAACATTACATTCAAACATCATTGTTTATTTTAAAAAAATATTAATTTCAAGATGTTTTATTAAAGATTACTTTTTACAGTGTAACCGTTAATGGCCGTCCATTCGCTAACCCCTCCATGACATCTCTATTGTGGGCAGTATAGACCAAGGCCTCTAGTTATCAACGTGTCTACTTACCTGCCTTCGCCGGCCCAATATGCCCGGCTAAGCTCGCCTACCATCGCCGCCACGGACCTGAAAAATTTTGCCAAAGTTATCAATAAATCTGTCAAAAAGCCGCGCACCAAGTACGGGGCGATAAGCAGTGGACTGTGATAGTTATCACTCATCCGATCTCGCTGCTCTTCGGCTTTTTGACAACTTTATTGATAAGCTGTCACTAAGCACCCACACTAACTACACTGTTCTACCCCCTATACCGGCGCCCCAGGAGCCCCCCGCAACTAAATAAAGTTATTAACCCCTAAACCGCCGCTCCTAGACCCTGCCACAACTCTTATAAATGTATTAACCCCTAAACCGCCGCTCCCGGACACCGCCGCCACCTACATTATACCTAGTAACCCCTATCCTGCCCCCCTATACCGCCGCCACCTATAATATATTTAATAACCCCTATCCTGCCAATCCCAGACCTCGCCGCAACTAAATAAATATTTGAACCCCTAAACCGCCGCTCCCGGACCCCACAGCAACCTATATTAAACTTATTGACCCCTAATCTGCCCCCCCTACACCGTCGCCACCTATAATAAATTTATTAACCCCTATCCTGCCCCCCCCTACACCGCCGCCACTGTAATAAAATTATTATCCCCTAAACCTAAGTCTAACACTAACCCTAACACCCCCCTAACTTAAATATTAATTAAATAAATCTAAATAATATTTCTCTTATTAACTAAATTAATCCTATTTAAAACTAAATACTTACCTTTAAAATAAACCCTAATATAGCTACAATATAAATAATAATTATATTGTAGCGATCTTAGGATTTTTTTTTTTTTACAGGCATATTTCAATTTATTTTAACTAGGTACAATAGCTATTAAATAGTTAATAACTATTTAATAGCTACCTAGTTAAAATAAAGAGAAATTTACCTGTAAAATAAATCCTAACCTAAGTTACAATTACACCTAACACTACACTATACTTAAATACATTATTCCTATTTAAAACTAAATACTTACCTGTAAAATAAACCCTAAGATAGCTACAATGTAATTAATAATTACATTGTAGCTATTTTAGGATTTATATTTATTTTACAGATAACTTTGTATTTATTTTAGCTAGTTAGAATAGTTATTAAATAGTTATTAACTATTTAATATCTACCTAGCTAAAAGAAATACAAAATTACCTGTAAAATAAATCCTAACCTAAGTTACAATTAAACCTAACACTACACTATCATTAAATTAATTAAATAAATTACCTACAAATAACTACAATTAAATTCAATTAAATAAACTAACTAAAGTACAAAAAATAAAAAAAGCTAAGTTACAAAAAATAAAAAAAATAAGTTACAAACATTTCAAAAATATTACAACAATTTTAAGCTACTTACACCTAATCTAAGCCCCCTAATAAAATAACAAAGCCCCCCAAAATAAAAATTTCCCTACCCTATTCTACATTAAAAAGTTACCAGCTCTATTACCTTACCAGCCCTTAAAAGGGCCTTTTGCGGGGCATGTCCCAAAGAAAACATCTCTTTTGCCTGTAAAATAAACATACAACCCCCCCAACATTACAACCCACCACCCACATACCCCTACTTTAACCCAAACCTTCCTTAAATAAACCTAACACTACCCCCCTGAAGATCATCCTACCTTGAGCCGTCTTCAGCCAGCCGACCACCGATGAAACCAAAGAGGAGATCCGCAGTGGCAGAAGTCATCATCCAAGGGGCGCTGAAGAAGTCTTCCATCCGATTGAAGTCATCATCCAGGCGGCACTGAAAAAGTCTTCCATCCGATTGAAGTCTTCATCCAAGCGGCGTCTTCAATCTTCATCCATCCGGAGCGGAGCGGAGCCATCTTCAGACGAGCCGACGCAGAGCCATCCTCTTCTTCCCGACGACTAACGACGAATGACGGTACCTTTAAGTGACGTCATCCAAGATGGCGTCCCTTCAATTCCGATTGGCTGACAGGATTCTATCAGCCAATCGGAATTAAGGTAGGAAAAATCTGATTGGCTGATTGAATCAGCCAATCAGATTCAAGTTCAATCCTATTGGCTGATCCAATCAGCCAATCAGATTGAGCTCACATTCTATTGGCTGTTCCGATCAGCCAATAGAATGCGAGCTCAATCTGATTGGCTGATTGGATCAGCCAATCGGATTGAACTTGAATCTGATTGGCTGATTCAATCAGCCAATCAGATTTTTCCTACCTTAATTCCGATTGGCTGATAGAATCCTATCAGCCAATCGGAATTGAAGGGACGCCATCTTGGATGACGTCACTTAAAGGTACCGTCATTCGTCGTTAGTCGTCGGGAAGAAGAGGATGGCTCCGCTTCGGCTCGTCTGAAGATGGCTCCGCTCCGCTCCGGATGGATGAAGATTGAAGACGCCGCTTGGATGAAAACTTCAATCGGATGGAAGACTTCTTCAGCGCCGCCTTCAGCTCTTCTTCGGTTCCATCGGTGGTCGGCTGGCTGCAGGCGGCTCAAGTAGGATGATATTCAGGGGGGTAGTGTTAGGTTTATTTAAGGGGGGTTTGGGTTAGAGTAGGGGTATGTGAATGGTGGGTTTTAATGTTGGGGGGGGTTGTATTTTTATTTTACAGGCAAAAGAGCTGTTTTCTTTGGGGCATGCCCCGCAAAAGGCCCTTTTAAGGGCTGGTAAGGTAATAGAGCTGGTAACTTTTTAATGTAGAATAGGATAGGGAATTTTTTTTATTTTGGGGGGCTTTGTTATTTTATTAGGGGGCTTAGATTAGGCGTAAGTAGCTTAAAATTGTTGTAATATTTTTGAAATGTTTGTAACTTATTTTTTTTATTTTTTGTACTTTAGTTAGTTTATTTAATTGAATTTAATTGTAGTTATTTGTAGGTAATTTATTTAATTAATTTAATGATAGTGTAGTGTTAGGTTTAATTGTAACTTAGGTTAGGATTTATTTTACAGGTAATTTTGTATTTCTTTTAGCTATGTAGTTATTAAATAGTTAATAACTATTTAATAACTATTCTAACTAGCTACAATAAATACAAAGTTACCTGTCAAATAAATATAAATCCTAAAATAGCTACAATGTAATTATTAATTACATTGTAGCTATCTTAGGGTTTATTTTACAGGTAAGTATTTAGTTTTAAATAGGAATAATTTATTAAAGTATAGTGTAGTGTTAGGTGTAATTGTAACTTAGGTTAGTTTTTATTTTAGAGGTAAATTTCTCTTTATTTTAACTTGGTAGGTATTAAATAGTTATTAACTATTTAATAGCTATTGTACCTAGTTAAAATAAATTGAAAGTTGCCTGTAAAATAAAAATAAATCCTAAGATAGCTACAATATAATTATTATTTATATTGTAGCTATATTAGGGTTTATTTTAAAGGTAAATATTTAGTTTTAAATAGGATTTATTTAGTTAATAAGAGAAATATTATTTAGATTTATTTAATTAATATTTAAGTTAGGGGGGGTGTTAGGGTTAGTGTTAGACTTAGGTTTAGGGGTAAATAATTTTATTACAGTGGCGGCGGTGTAGGGGGTGCAGGATAGGGGTTAATAAATGTATTATAGGTGGCAACGGTGTAGGGGGGCAGATTAGGGGTTAATAATTTTAATATAGGTTGCTGCGGGGTCCGGGAGCGGCGGTTTAGGGGTTAAACTATTTATTTAGTTGCGGCGAGGTCCGGGATCCGCAGGATAGGGGTTAATAACTTTATTATAGGTGGCGACGGTGTAGGGGGGGCAGGATAGGGGTTAATAGGTATTATGTAGGTGGCAGCGGGGTCCGGGAGCGGCAGTTTAGGGGTTAACATGTTTATTATAGTTGCGGTGGGCTCCGGGAGCGGCGGTTTAGGGGTTAATAAGTTTATTAGAGTGGCGGTGGGCTCTGGGAGTGGCGGTTTAGGGGTTAATAAGTTTATTAGCGTGGCGGTGGGCTCCGGGAGCGGCGGTTTAGGGGGTAATACATTTATTTAGTTGTGGCGGTGTAGGGGGGGACAGATTAGGGGTGTTTAGACTCTGGGGACATGTTAGGGTGTTAGGTGTAGACAGCTCCCATAGGAATCAATGGGATGTCTGGCAGCAGCGAACATGAACTTTCGCTATGGTCAGACTCCCATTGATTCCTATGGGATCTGCCGCCTCCAGGGCGGCGGTTTGAAAACCAGGTACGCTGGGCCTGAAAAGTGCCGAGCGTACCTGCTAGTTTTTTGATAACTAGCAAAAGTAGTCAGATTGTGCCGAACTTGTGTTCAGAACATCTGGAGTGACGTAAGAATCGATCTGTGTCGGACTGAGTCCGGCGGATCGAAGCTTACGTCACTATATTCTACTTTTGCCGGTGTCTAGGGCTTGATAACTAAGGCAAATCAGCCTCGCCACAAATACGCTGCGGAATTCCAGCGTATTTGAGGTTGACGGCTTGATAACTAGGGGCCCAAATCTGTACTTCCCACATGCTAATGAGGTTACGCCAAGTTTTCCTCCCACTGAAGCTCGCTCACGCTTCTGTGTCTACAGAGCGGCTTTTTTTTCTGACCTTGCTACAGCGCATGCGTCAATGTCGTATTTATACATCAAATCAAATGCGCAATTGCAAAATTAGGCGCATGCTCTATTATATACGATGTTCTAAGCATCGATCGCTTCATGTGAACGTCAGATTTTGGGCATGCGCAGAACTCAGTAAAGAGGAAACCAGAAGTAAATGATGTAATCTTGTGCACGTTCACTAATCTTGTACATAGCGCGACAGATATCATTACTATAGCTTGATATCTAATTCTTCACAATTGAAAAATAAAAGCGGCGGTTCGGTAGGCGGACAGTGAACATAAAAGGGGTAAAAGTTTTGTGATCAAATAAATGGTATAAAAAAAAGTTTATAAAAATTGATGAATGAAACTTTTGTTGAATACATGTTGCACAGGAATAATGTCAAAGGATTTTCTTAAGACATGTAGATGAAAAATATCTCACCAAAATGCTGTTAACTTTTTTTAATTAAGACATTTAAATAAGATGATTACATAAGTTTTATGTCAAATCTTTTTTCAGAACATTTATAAATAAGGGAGATGACAACGCCAGATTCATATCAGGTGTTTATATTAGAAAAAAACAAATTTGCACACCACCACCACATATATAATTATGGTAGTAAATGTATTATATAGTGAATGTAGGCAATATTTAGAGGGATCCAGCAACCTATTGAGAAAACATGTGACCACCATTAAATGGATAGTAAACACCAAATGTCAATTTTCTTTTGCAGGAAAAGTCACCCATTTCCCATCACCTGAGTTTAAACTAAAATACTCCATGAGAGCATGTTTTTGTGTTAGAGTATGGCATAACACAGTCCATAAACCATACAAGTATGTTGTTCCTTGAGCAAATAGTGACAAAATCAATGATTCCATAATTAACTCACAGTTATGGCATAACACAGTCCATAAACCATACCAGGGAGTCCTTTAATGAGCAATAAGTAATACAATTTAATTTTGAATCCCAAATATGGAATAACACAGTCCATAAACCATACAAGGAGGTAGTTGTTTGAGCAATAAGTAACACAGTCCATGATTGAATCCCATGTATGGCATAACATAGTCCCTAGGCCATACAAAGATGTTGATTTTTAAACTATGACATACTCAGTGTATGATATAAGCACACATATGGAATTAAACACTGTCCATAGGCCATACAAGGAGTTACATCTTCAGCAATAAAGGACACAGTCCTTGATGGCTATTTGCATGGATTTTAAAGTGTTACACAACATTAAAGACTATTTGACAGTATACCAGCACTACTATTTTTTAGACCATTAAATATCCAACCCCTTATAAATATATGTTGTATAAAATAATTGACATGATGGAATAATCATGCAATATCTAAGACTTTCACAAATGTCACCACTTATAAATGTCTGCACCACAAGGGGAAGAAGCAGACAGTGAACAAAGGAAGGTGGTCATTTTTTACATTGTACACCCAAAAAAGTCTCAAAGTGGAGAGGTAGATATTGAGAGAGATGCAAAATGAATGGCCATATCTGTTATACATTAGCATATATAAAATACAATACCAATAATACCTTATTAAAATATATTATTGTTTTCGATATTATTAGTGAATCTCAAATATGTTAGCATATATGTATGTAATGTATCCAGATTTATTATTTGTGCATGATTGTCAGAAAAAAAAATATAAAATTAAAAAATTAATTAAAAAAAAATCTTACTTCAGAATTCAGGAGAAGGAGGGAGGCGAGGCTGGCTCCAGAGAAATAAAAAATAGCCGGAGGCACAAGGGGGCAAGACCAGAGCAGCCAACTTAGAAGGAGATTCAACAGAGGAGGCACCAACAGTGTGATTTGTGGTGCTGGAGCCTCTCTTTTGTTGCAGGCACTAACAGGCTATTTTGTCAGCTTACTTTTTGGCACATTACTTACATCTCTCTCAACTTCTGCTTCTGCACCTGGAGACCTTCTTGGAAGTACGATGTAAATACACAGAAGCAATGAAAAACTGGCACTATGACTAATGAATTACTGAGGAAATGGATCTTAGAAAGTCCGGTGTTACCCCACTATAATATAATCAAACCACCCTCCCACAGACAGGAGAGAACCAAAGATAGGGGCTTACAGCACTCACCCTCAACGTAATACAGTATTAGGCTAAAACTTAACCTTTAATAAATGCACACACTAAAATAAAAAGCTGCAGGATTACCTGCTTAAACCTACCCACCACCATTAATAACAGTTGTTTCACACACCCCTGTTTCCTGGCCGATAACAGGATACGTCAGGTTCAGGCGCCGGGGGTGTCACAACAAATTAACTATTACTTTTAAAACAAATGCGTTTCAGCCGTTAATCTGGCCTTTCACAATGTTTAATAAGAATTGACAATGGTGGTGGGCAGGATTAAGCAGGTAATCCTGCATCTTTTTATTTTAGTGTGTGCATTTATTAAAGGTTAAGTTTTAGCCTAATACTGTATTACATTGAGGGTGAGTGCTATAAGCCCCTATCTTTGGTTCTCTCATGTCTATGGAAGGGTAGTTGGATTCTATGTATGATGTAAAGGCAGACATTACAGCCCTCATTTGTTCTCTATCTGATCCCCCCCCTTGTTGTGGTGGAGGTGTTATAGCCTGAGGTTGTGGTGGTGGTGTGTGGTAGAGCATAGGTGGGGCATAAGGCACTGGTGCATCATGTGGTGGTGGAGGAAAATGCTGGGGAGGCCATGCAGGTTGGGAGAGGTACAGGGGCTAATGGGAAAGGGCCCTTACAGAATCTTGTCCCAGGGTGAGCAGGGCGTAATCATGTCCAGGAGTCGGAAGTGACACAATAGCTATATGCTGAGGGACGGGTGGCTGGTCTTGCAATCCATAAACTGGCTCCCCATCCTCCTCCAGACATTGCAAGAAGGACCCTCTGTGGGAGGGCAAATCCTTGTTGCCCTGAGGTTTTTCCTCATAAAGGGTCTCTTTACGCTTCTCTTGTGATGCTTAATGAAATAGAGGAATATAATTTAGGTCAGATTATATATAAATCTTCACTTTTAAGCAAGTTAAACATAATAAATACATTTATAGAAACCAGAAACATTTTTTAAATTCTAAGAAAGTAATTCATTGGGAGAGTAGGCATCTTTTTTAAGTAAAAAGTCCAAAAGAGATTCACTGCACTATTATAAAATGATAATGCATGTGAGATTTCTTCATATAAAGGTAAGGATTTCCTTATAGGTCTCTCAGATGTAACAAAAGAACAAACACAATGATGCATTATTGTCACAGTCTTAATTGAAAGTACTGATTGAAACCTACTCACATTCTTCTGATCTTAAAACCCAACTCTAAGTAAACACATTCTTTGTTATAGTTGGTTCAAATAGACTGGAACTGACCCAAAGTACTTGAAAAAGCCAGCAGTGTCTGTTGAAACGGTCTTTGAATTGAACTTGCAGTTTAAAAGTTGTCACAAGAGGAGATAGGGTTTTGTGAGCAGTGCTGGAACTTCATACAAGCCCTGTGTGTGACCAAACTGCTTGTTATTTTGTTTTTAATAAAGCTTTTTTTAAAGTATCCAGTGGAGGTCAGTTCCAGTCTATTTGAAGCAACTATAACCCAGGATGTGTTTACTTTGAGCCAAGTTTGCAGCTCAGAAGAACGTCAGTAGGTTTAAATCACTACTTTTAATTAAGACTGTGACAATATTGTACTATTGCGTTTGCTCTTTTTTGTATGTGCTGAGATAACTGTAAGGAAATCCTTACTTTACATAAATAAATCTCACATGTAATATCCTTTAATAATAGTGCAGTGAAACTCTTTTGATCTTTTTAAAGTTTAATTTAAGCAAACTTGTTTGTGCATATACCTGTAAAAATTGAGACAATTTGAATCTCTATTTTTTAATCAAGCAACGGGATTAAGCCCATAGTAGAAGAACCCCTTGGTACCCACATAAAACTGCTAGTCCTAAGTGGAAACTGCTGCTGAACCAATAAACAGCACTAGTTAAATGTGTGACTAGTGATTCTGATTGGATCATCATCTGTTTCAGCAAGGGGCCAGTAGTATCTGAGAATATGTATTGCCAAAAAAAAAATCAAACATGTTTCTGTTTAAAACAAAAAAGAATGATTTCTTTAATTATCTAGTGACATATCCCTCTACCGCAGAACAGCAGAAGTGCTGTCCTCCGGATTGCAAAAATGTAATGCTAACCCTTGGTATTCTTTGTTTAAATATTTTCCTTACATGACAAAATTGTTATGTAGGTACTTTAAAAGAACATAACAAAAGTAATTATTAAAGATGATATAATGGAATTGTTAAACTTTGTAAAGTGATGTTCTAAATTTAAATAATGAAAAATCAATTTTTAAAACTGTAGCTTCAATTGCATGCCTTTAAAAAAAGTATACGGGGCCCATTTATCAAGCACCGAACAGAGCTTGTGGGCCTGTGTTTCTGGCGAGTCTTCAGACTCGCCAGAAACAGCAGTTATGAAGCAGCAGTCTAAAGACTGCTGCTCCATAACCTGTCCGCCTGCTCTGAGCAGGCGGACAGGAATCGACGAAATTCAACCCGATCGAGTACGATCAAGTTGATTGACACCTCCCTGTTGGCGGCCCATTGGCTGCGAGTCTGCAGGGGGCTGCGTTGCAACAGCAGCTCTTGTGAGCTGCTGGCGCAATGCTGAATACGGAGAGCGTATTGCTCTCCACATTCAGCGAGGTCTTGCGGACCTGATCCGCACTGTCGGATCAGGTCCGCAAGACCTTTGATAAATTGCCCCCTATATACTGTATGTAAAAACCTTTCTTTCATTTCCCTGATAAATTATTTTTTTCAAACAACAAAATCCCTTTAAAATGAGATATTTAAAATATATATACAAATATTAAAGATATTTTATACTTACACGACTGTCTTTCAAATGATGCAGCAGCCATCTATTCTCTTGGAACACTGGTTTTGAGCTCTTCAGCAGCAGTAATTCTACTCCTCTGCAGCCAACCACTATAGATGAAGCATGGGATTAATTACCCACTCTTTCTCCAATCTCATTTTCTCTCTAACTACCTGCTGGAAGTCTCTGCACCAATACATAATGGTTTTCATGGTGCACTGACAATTGGCCAGCAGTGGGTTATTCAAATGTGGGTTCACAGACCAGTTATGTAAAATATATATATATATATATATATATATATATATATATATACACACATACATATACATATATATATATATATATACACATATATATATATATATATATATATGTATATATATATATATATATATATACATATACACACACACAAACAGCCTATGCATTTGTATTTTGAACATACTAATATTATACCCTAAAGACACATGGGGGCCTATCTATCAAGCTTCGAAAGGAGCTTGACGGCCCGTGTTTCTGGCGAGTCTTCAGACTCGCCAGAAACAGCAGTTATGAAGCAGCGGTCACAAAGACCGCTGCTCCATAACCTGTCCACCTGCTCTGAGCAGGCGGACACACATCGCCGGAAATCAACCCGATCGAGTACGATCGGGTTGATTGACACCTCCCTGCAAGCGGCCGATTGGCCGCGAATCTGCAGGGGGTGGCGTTGCAATGCTGAATACGGAGAGCGTATTGCTCTCCGTATTCAGCGAGGTCAGGTTCACCAGACTTTGATAACTATAGGCCATGGGGTGCATTTTTGTTATACCTAAACCAAGTCTACTACTTTTGTTAGATCTAAGAAAGTGCAGTTAAAAATAATGGTTTTTAAATAGATATTTTAATGCTTAATAAATTTATATAGTATATATATTTAGCACTAACATGATTTTTCAAATATTATTGACAAATTAGGAGCCAGTTATTTCCTTTCAAATGCTGTTTATTATATATATATATATATATATATATATATATATATATATATATATATATATATATATATATATATATATATATATATATATATATATATATATATATATATATATATATATATATATATATATATATATATAAAACAATGTAAAAAATGCACTCCTGACCGAACTAAATAGTGCCTTGGGTGCTGCAAAAAGTTCAAGTATATTCCAGAGAAGAAAGCGCACTTCAAAGGACTTAGTTTAAATCCCACTTTAATGTTTGAACGTTTTCGAGTTTCAAAAAGCTTGTCATCAGACAGGCAAAATATTTACAATTGCACTTACCACCATCGGACATTTATACACAACATACGGGAACGTCACACTCTACACAGTAGACACACCCCTTGGTAGGAGTGTGCATCCGTGTCAACGTAACTCTCGTACTCTAAGCAAAACAAACTAATCAACCTATTGTTACAATCTAAACAACATTAGAATGTTACTATTAAAAACAATGTGACAATGTCAAAGAACTGAAGACTGTATTTAAACAAAGACCAGATGTATCAAACTGTCTAGACACATCCGAGCGGATTCAACGTATCTGGCAATGACATAGTTGCCAAGGAAACTATACACAACGTGAACCGTCATGGCTTGCTTTCATGTGTAACAGTGAGACGTAACTGGTGATAACTAACAGGATCCCCATGCATGGAGATTATAGAGAAATATTTATGAAAACTAAATAGGATCGTCAGTTTAATTATATAGTAATGATATATTTTATAGTGATGATATATTTTAGGGGCGAATAAGCACTTCAGTTCTTCAGTTCTTTGACATTGTCACATTGTTTTTAATAGTAACATTCTAATATTGTTTAGATTGTAACAATAGGTTGATTAGTTTGTTTTGTTTAGAGTACGAGAGTTACGTTGACACGGATGCACACTCCTACCAAGGGGTGAGTCTACTGTGTAGAGCGTGACGTTCCTGTATGTTGTGTATAAATGTCAGGTGGTGGTAAGTGCAATTGTATATATTTTGCCTGTCTGATGACAAGTTTTTTTTCGGCTCAAAAACGTTTACACATTAAAGTGGGATTTAAACTAAGTCCTTTGGAGTGCACTTTCTTCTCTGGAATATATATATATATACACACACACACACATACACACATACATTGTGTGTGTGTATATATATATATATATATATATATATATACATATCAAGAGAAATCAGGAAGGCGGGATCAGACTGATATACTACAGGAAAGTTCTACTCTGTGAAAAGTATTGCTGGGCTAAAAGAAGTTGCACCCAGGTGGTAAATCGCCATAGAACAGGCTAACAATGGTATTGAGCTGGTTGTTCGTTCCTGTGAGTGCATTTCTCTCTGTATGTATATATATATATATATATATATATATATATACATATCAAGAGAAATCAGGAAGCAGAGTTTAAGTTTTATTAAACAACCTTTAATTTGAAATGTAATATGCATACCTTACACATATTTAAAGAAAGACCTAAATTCAAATTAGACTGTTAGCATTTAAATATAAATTAGAGCAGACTTGAGACTCACTTCTGAAAAAAAAAAGTCTTGTTTAATTGTCATCCTGGAGGATCCATTGTAATAATCAGAGCAACATTTGGAGGAGGAAGCAGTGAACCACGGAGCAGCAGAACCTCCCAAATAACCAACTGCCTTGATAGCTAGAAGGGGATATAATTTAACCTCCTCATTGTTACCAAAAGGGCTGTAATGTAACACTAAACACTCCTCAACACTCCTCAGCAAGAGGTTAAAAGCGGTAAGTTGTTCTTTTTCAGCTTCTGTCTACTGAGCCCATCAGTGATAAGGGAAAGAGGTGATTAATGGCCACAAGTTATTTAGTGCACTGATAGAGAAGACCAGAGTTTCAGCTTTCTCCAAGTCTCCTTGTACTTTGATGCAATGCTCCCTGATACACAGAGTACAAATCAATCTGTGTGATCCACACAGCCATGGAGTCTCCATGTGTTTTTTTCATGCAGGAAGGAGCACTGGGTCAAACAAATGACGCTCTAATAAAACAGCACACAACAATTAAAAAATAAACATCCCGGTTAAAAAAAAAAAAAAAAAACAGCACAATTTTTGATGCATGATGCAGCTGCCTCTTGTCAGTCCGCCCCTGCATAGTACCGGTACTTACTCCACAAACTCAGTCATCCTGCATAGTCCCAGACTCCCAGACCGGTAAATCTGAGTGTTGCTAATTCAGCTAAAAAAAGGAAACAAAAAAAAGTGCTCCCCTGCTGCCCACCCACAGAATAGCCCAAATCGCACACTGAAAAGTGTGCAATTAAGAAAGGTATAGGCTCTGTTATGGGTGGAGCAGCAGGCACATAGAAACAATGTGCAAAGGGCTAAGGCAGGCTATACCTCTCTATCGCACGTGCAGTAGAGAGGTATAGAGGTATATAAAAAATTTTTTTTTTTATTAAACTGTGCAGTAGACAGGAATATTTTTTGGCTAAATAAATATATTTTTTCCAAAAGGGGGGCTATTGGAAAAATTATATTTATTCAACAAAAATATGTATTTTCTTTCTTTTTTTCTTTTTTTTCCAGGGGGATCACATGTGACTGTGCACATATAGAGGAGCCTCCACTGTTGGCCAGTCATATGCAAGCCCCCCTGATTTCCTTCCATAGACTACTTCTGATGCCACTGGCTATATCATGCCTCTTTGATTGTAGGGCTCTCCGCACATAAGCCTCTATTAGAGCCAATTTCTCATCTTCACTATACCTCTTCTTTCTCATCCTGGGATTTTGAGCTTGGCCATAAGACTTATGCTCTCCTGCCTGTGATGACTGACCAGTCCTCTCTCCCTAATCTGTCCCTCAGGCCTGAGGACTCCTATACCCTCCCCCCTTCTACAGGCCAAGACCCAGGACTTCCTACCTCTGTCCCTACTCTAGATTTGCCTGTCCTAGAGAGGAAAACCTTAACTCTCTTCTTCCTCCCCTCTGGACCTATCCCACTAGGTAGCACAAAATATAAACTATCTAGGTAGCCTCTAAAACTATCCTTTCCTCTTCCTATCCCTCTAGCTACCTAACCAACTAAAACTAACTGACCACCCCTAATATCTCTGCTATCAACTAAAGCTGCACTAATGCTCCCTTGTCCCTCTCTACTCTTTTCTTTAACCCCCCCTTTAATGCTATCACTCCCGCTATCATTAGCTAAACACAAAACACTGTTAAAAATAGAAAAAAATAACTGTGACAATTACCTAATTCCTAAATGTAAGCTATCTTAAAAAAACTCTTCTAAAAACTCAACTTTTTTCTTTTTTGCAGTAGTTCATAATAAAATACAGATAGTGGGAAAGAGAAACCCACAAAAAGACTGCAATATTAGCACTCTGTGTCTAGACTATAGTGGAGAGAACAAATTAGGATTAAAACATAACTTTTAATAAAAGAATGATTAAAATAAGGGACCCAATGTGGGAAAAGACAAAGAAAAAAGAGAGAAGGAAAAAGTGAATTGAACGATAGAGGGAATCACCCATCAAAGTCAAGGATTAGTGGAGAAAGAAGGGGCAAGAACACCGTCAAGAATTATGAAAGGAACAGTTTACATCAATTTTCATATAATTACATGTAATAGACACTAATATAAAGAAGAATATGCACAGACAATAAGATAAAAATCCAGTATAAAACATTTTTAAAAACGTACTTAGAAGCTCCAAGTTTAGCACTGTTGATGAGGTTAGGCTGTGACACCCAATGAAAGGGCTTGGCAAACCAAGATGAGCAGACACCCTCCCCACTCTTATATATGTACACAAAATTACAATGGCACCACAACGGCAATCTCCCCTAATTTCAATGATTTCTGAGGTACTAAAAAAATGTAGGCCTCTAGTATGTGTAATGAATGAGGAGTGGTGCTGTGCAGTAGTTCATAATAAAATTCAGATAGTGGGAAAGACAAACCCACAAAAAGACTGCAATATTAGCACTCTGTGTCTAGACTATAGTGGAGAGAACAAATTAGGATTAAAACACAACTTTTAATAAGAGAATGATTAAAATAAGGGACCCAATGTGACAGACATATAAAAACAACAAAAGAGTTGAAATTCAATAGTCTCCTGATTGAATGACATTATTGACTTTGAGAACTAGTCAGTTAAGACAATGTGGAGAGTACACTTGAGCGGATAAGTAAGTCTGCCAGTCACTAATATAGGGACACCAAATAGTCCTCAATAAAG
Source organism: Bombina bombina (assembly GCF_027579735.1). Classification (NCBI taxonomy): domain Eukaryota; kingdom Metazoa; phylum Chordata; class Amphibia; order Anura; family Bombinatoridae; genus Bombina; species Bombina bombina. The sequence goes on from NC_069506.1 coordinate 252,174,369, forward strand.
GATACAATGGCTACATAATGGAGAGTAAGACCACCTACTGTAGCTTAAATAAGATAATATAAAGTGTGGCTGATGTCGTTAATATAACTTATGTTTATAATATAGGTGGTAATAATGCTACAGGATTCCCACTTAAAGGCTTGAAATGTTGTCAATAAGGGACTACTTCAGCAAGGGTATATGTAGATATGTAATGCTTAAACTCGTGACTACAGTGCTTTCACAGTATGTTGAAATCAACCCTCATGCAATCTAGTAATATTGAGGTTTCTTAATAGGTAGTACAAAATTAAGATTCCGAGTTGAAACACAGATGATCACTTTAAATTTATATTGCTGAGAATAATATCCCACACTAGGTCTAATATTGCCGATTGGAGTTGCTGCCAGAGTTATTCCTCACTGTGTATAAGGTGAATCCAGTTGTTTAAATAATCTACATGTTACTATCCACAATTGGACCACCTTTAATAGTATCAGAGTTCTGGTCTAAAAAATTTTTATAATTATTCACCTTGCCTGTATATATTCCACAATGATGTCGCTATTGGTTACTATATATCTGAATGGTTGATGTAAGATTAGAGTTAACCCTTATTGAATATTGTGCTGTTTATATACAGATAGGTAAGCTAAGCGGCTGTTAGTTGTATGGAGATAGCAGCAAGTGTGTGAAATAATAAGAGCAGCTGATACTTCACTCAAAGCATTAATATTCAATTTCTACTTGCTAAAGCAGTTCATTAATCCTATTAGATATATCATAGTGAAATTGCTTTGTAATGTATACCTAATCTCTAAAATCTATTTATATTTAGGATATCAATCCAGAATTATGCAGGTATAATTGTTAGTAAGACTTCTTTATGTAATTCTCACTAATGTGTAATACAGAGAACTTTAAAAAATAAGGAGCTTTTTTGAAAAAGCCCAATATGGGCGAAATGCGTCAGGAGGTAGGGGGCTAAAGGGAGCTCCTTATTTTTTAAAGTTCTCTGCATTAGAGTTAATTTTCCTGTAGCAGTATTTAATAAGTGCTAAATAATAGTCGTCACTACAAGCGCTGCCAGTATGGTATGAATACAACTGTCAGATATTCTGCAGACCCTTAAACTCACTTTAAGTCTGCCCGTTATGTATCACTAACCAGGATAGACCAGTCGAATCGCATATCTCTGTGGTTACTACTAATCTAAAGGTAACACTACTGTGAAATATGTTCCAGTAGCTTTAGCACTAATCAAATCGATACAACAATTAAAAGCACCGTTACTATGAAATTTATACCAGTAACGATAGTACTAGTTCAGTGATGGGAAAGCAATGATTTATACACATCTGACCTTAACAAAAACATGTTTTCCTGCACTACGAATGGTACATATTAGTGAGAATTACATAAAGAAGTTTTACTAACGATTAAACCTGCAGAATTCTGGATTGTTATTCTAAATATAAATAGATTTTAAAGATTAGGTAAACATTACAAAGCAATTTCACTCTGATATATCTAATAGGATTAATGAACCACTTTAGCAAGTAGAAATTGAATATTAACGCTATGGGGCCTATTTATCAAATGTCTGTCCAACATGATCCGATCAGCGGATCATGTCCGACATACATCGCTGAATGCGGACAGCAATACGCTCTCCGCATTCAGAAGGGGGCAGAGCTGCCTCCTACAGATTCACGGCCAATTGGCCGCTAGTAGGGGGTGTCAATCAACCAAATCGTATTTGAACGGGTTGATTTCCGGCGATCTCTGTCCGCCACCTCAGAGCAGGCAGACAAGTTATGGAGCAGCAGTCTCCATACGGAGCTTGATAAATATTCCCCCTTGAATGAACTGTTCCAATCTAAGTATCAGCTGCTCTCATTATTTCATACATTTTCTACTATCTCCATACACCTAACAGCTGCTTAGCTAACCTAGCTCTTTATAAACAGCACAATATTCAGTAACGGTTGATTCTAATCTGACATTGACCATGTCAGATATATAGTAACCAATAGCAACGTTACTGTGTAATATATACAGGCAATGTGAATAATTATACTAATTAAGGTGTGGATAGTAACATGTAGTTTATTTAAACGACTGGATTCACCTTATACACAGTGAGGAATAACTCTGGCAGCAACTCCAATCGGCAATATTAGCACTAGTGTGGGATATTATTCTCAGCAATATAAATTTAAAGTGATCATCTGTGTTTCAACTCGGAACCTTAATTTTCTACGGACTATTAAGAAACCTCAATATTACTAGATTTGCATAAGGGTTGATTTCAACATACTGTGAAAGCACTGTACACACAAATGTAAGCATTACATATCTACATATACCCTTGCTGAAGTAGTCCCTTATTGACACCATTTCAAGCCTTTAAGTGGGAATCCTGTAACATTATTACCACCTATATTAGAAACATAACAGTTATATTACCGACATCAGCCACGCTTTATATTATCTTATTTAAGATACAGTAGGTGGTCTTACTCTCCATTATGTAGCCAATGTATCCTTTATTGAGGACTCTTTGGTGTCCCTATATTAGTGACTGGCAGACTTTCTTATCCACTCAAGTGTACTCTCCAGATTGTCTTAACTGACTAGTTCTCAAAGTCAATAATGTTATTCAATCAGGAGATGATTAAATTTCAACTCTTTGGTTGTTTTTAAATGTGTGTCACATTGGGTCCCTTATTTTAATAATTCTCTTTTTAAAAGTTATGTTTTAATCCTAATTTGTTCTCTCCACTATAGTCAAGGCACAGAGTGCAGTCTTTTTGTGGGGTTCTCTTTCCCACTATCTGTATTTTACCCTCTCCCCTCTTTCCTGCATATGAATAGACAGATCATACAAACAGGATCCAGCAGAATTTTGTAAACAAGCATATACATCTGACACTTGGTTGGGAGTTTGAAAATCAGCCCAATTTTATTTAAAAAAATAAGCAAAATTATATATTGTTATAAAAACACTCCTAGATGGGCTGTTCACCAAAATAATATTTATGATATTAAATAAAACACAAGGGAATGGTTACTCAAATGGACAATGTACACTAGATTTTTCTTTGCATACATGTTTTCTAGATGCTCTATTTATATACCCCATCTGTTGGGTGCTTTTGTAAAAATGTATAGTTTGTTTTGCTTATTTTTAAATAACATTGGGTTGATTTTTAGACTCATAACCATACCCCAAAGTTTTAGGTGTATACTGATGTATACAGACTTCAGATTGCTTCTGTTTGTATAATGGGTCTTTTCATATGCAGTGAAGGGGGTTCTGCTCTCAACACCTTTCAGTGGGTGCCCTAGCCTAATCTCAACAACAGTGTTAAATTGGGAGCTTCTAATTAAGTTTTTAAAAGGTTTTATATTGGATTTTATATCAGTATATTTGCCTGTTATTCTTTATAGTAGTGGCTATTATATGCAGTTAAATTAAAATTGGTGTATACTGTCCCTGATTATGCTTTAACGGTTTATGTGTAACTTTAGCAAATTAGGCTCATACTATGTATAATGTATGTGTATCTTTTACAAGTAAAATTGCACTTTGAATTTCTTCTATTTAAAAAAAAACTGAAAAGCTGGCAGGTTCAGTTTCCCAGAGAGCGTCATTACTTTCTTTGGGCTCGATAAGTACAGTTTGGAGATAAATTATAGTGCAGACTTCACATGTACTGAACAGACCAAATTCTATAAGAAAAAGTATTAAGCCTGGAAGTCCCAGAGAGATCACAGGTGTCTTCCATAGAAAGTAATGGAGGCTCTCTAGGATACAGAGTTTTACAGTGGAGAGAAAGGTTAACAGGAGAACCCCTGGGGCTGATATAAACGTTCGATTTCCACCAATTACAGATTAAACTAAAATGCTTTCACTACAATTTATCTTAGTTTTGTCTATATTTTAGTATATATTACTTTTCGGTCAGTTAAAATAAGTGTATTTTGAACATCAATTTCACAAGAGGGCAAGGCCAGAGCAGCCAACTTAGAAGGAGATTCAACAGAGGAGGCACCAACAGTGTAATCTGTGGTGCTGGAGCCTCTCTGTTGTTGCAGGCACTAACAGGCTATTTTGTTAGCTTACTTTTTGGCACATTACTTACATCTCTCTCAACTTCTGCTTCTGCACCTGGAGACCTTCTTGGAAGTACGATGTAAATACACAGAAAAAATGAAAAACTGGCACTATGACTAATGAATTACTGAGGAAATGGATCTTAGAAAGTCCGGTGCTACCCCAATATAATAGAATCGAACCACCCTCCCACAGACAGGAGAGAACCAAAGATAGGGGCTTATAGCACTCACCCTCAATGTAATACAGTATTAGGCTAAAACTTAACCTTTAATAAATGCACACACTAAAATAAAAAGCTGCAGGATTACCTGCTTAATCCTACCTGTCTTAACTCCACACTACCCACCACCATTAATAACAGTTGTTTCACCCCCCTGTTTCCTGGCCGATAACAGGATACATCGGCTTCAGGTGCCAGGGGTGTCACAACAAATTAACTATTACTTTTAAAACAAATGCGTTTCGGACGTTAATCTGGCCTTTCTCAATGTTTAGTAAGAATTGACAATGGTGGTGGGTAGGATAATAAATACATTTATAGAAACCAGAAACATTTTTTAAATTCTAAGAAAGTAATTCATTGGGAGAGTAGGCATCTTTTTTAAGTAAACAGTCCAAAAGAGATTCACTGCACTATTATAAAATGATAATGCATGTGAGATTTCTTCATATAAAGGTAAGGATTTCCTTACAGGTCTCTTAGATGTAACAAAAGAACAAACACAATGGTGCATTATTGTCACAGTCTTAATTGAAAGTACTGATTGAAACCTACTCACATTCTTCTGATCTTAAAACCCAACTCTAAGTAAACACATTCTTTGTTATAGTTGGTTCAAATAGACTGGAACTGACCCAAGGTCCTTGAAAAAGCCAACAGTGTCTGCTGAAACGCTCGTTGAATTGAACTTGCAGTTTAAAAGTTGTCACAAGAGGAGATAGGGTTTTGTCAGCAGTGCTGGAACTTCATACAAGCCCTGTGTGTGACCAAACTGCTTGTTATTTTGTTTTGAATAAAGCTTTTTTTAAAGTATCCAGTGGAGGTCAGTTTCAGTCTTTTTGAAGCAACTATAACGCAGGATGTGTTTACTTACTGTAGAGTCAAGTTTATAGCTAAGAAGAACATCAGTAGGTTTCAATCACTACTTTTAATTAAGACTGTGACAATATTGTACTATTGGGTTTGCTCTTTTTTGCATGTGCTGAGATAACTGTAAAGAAATCCTTACTTTATATAAATAAATCTCACATGTAATATCCTTTAATAATAGTGCAGTGAAACTCTTTTGATCTTTTTAAAGTTTAATTTAAGCAAACTTGTTTGTGCATATACCTGTAAAAATTTAGACCATTTGAATCTCTATTTTTTAATCAAGCAACGGGATTAAGCCCATAATAGAAGAAACCCTTGGTACCCACATAAAACTGCTAGTGTTAAGTGGAAACTGCCACTGAACCAACCAGCAGCACTAGTTAATTGTGTCACTAGTGATTCTGATTGGATCATCATCTGTTTTAGCAAGGGGCCAGTAATATCTGAGAATATGGGGCCCATTTATCAAGCTCCGAATGGAGCTTATGGGCCCGTGTTTCTAGCGAGTCTTCAGACTCACCATAAACAGCAGTTATGAAGCAGCGGTCACAAAGACCGCTGCTCCATAACCCTGTCCGCCTGCTCTGAACAGGCGGACAGGAATCGACGGAATACTGAAGACTCGCCAGAAACAGCAGTTATGAAGCAGCGTTCTAAAGACCGCTGCTCCATAACTCTGTCCGCCTGCTCTGAGCAGGCAGACAGGAATTACCGGAAATCAACCCGATCGAGTACGATCGGGTTGATTGACACCTCCCTGCTGGCGGCCCTTTGGCTCTTGTGAGCTGATGGTGCAATGCTGAATACGGAGAGCGTATTGCTCTCCGCATTCAGCGAGGTCTTGCGGACCTGATCCGCCCTGTCGGATCAGGTCCACAAGACCTTTGATAAATAGGCCCCTATGTATTGCCAAAAAAAAATCAAACATGTTTTTATTTAAAACAAAAAATAATGATTTTTTTAATTAGATAGTGACATATCCCTCTACCGCAGAAGAGCAGAAGTGCTGTCCTCCGGATTGCAATATGTAATGCTAACCCTTGGTATTCTTTGTTTAAATATTTTCCTTACATAACAAAATTGTTAAGTAGGTACTTTAAAAGAACATAACAAAAGTAAGTATTAAAGATGATATAATGGAATTTTTAAACTTTGTAAAGTGATGTTCTATATTTAAATCATGAAAAATCAATTTTTGAAACTGTAGCTTCAATTGCAATTTAGCTTTTCAATTTAAAAAAAGTCTATATTCTGTATGTAAAAACATTTCTTTCATTTCCCTGATAATTTTTTTTTTTTTTCAAAAAACAAAATCCCTTTAAAATGAGATATTTAAAAAATAAATATATATATATACAAATATGAAAGATATTTTATACTTACACGACTGCCTTTCAAATGATGCAGCAGCCATCTATTCTCTTGGGACACTGGTTTTGAGCTCTTCAGTAGCAGTCATTCTACTCCTCTGCAGCCAACCACTACAGATGAAGCATGGGTTTATTACCCACTCTTTCTCCAATCTCATTTTATCTCTAACTACCTGCCGGAAGTCTCTACACCAATACATAATGGTTGTCATGGTGCACTGACTATTGGCCAGTCATATGCAAGCCTCCCTGATTTCCTTCCATAGACTACTTCTGATGCCACTGGCTATATCATGCCTCTCTGATTGTAGGGTTCTCCGCACATAAGCCTCTATTAGAGCCAATTTCTCATCTTCACTATACCTCTTCTTTCTCATCCTGGGATTTTGAGCTTGCCCAGAAGATTTATGCTCTCCTGCCTGGGATGAATGACCAGCCCTCTCTCCCTAATCTGTCCCTCAGGCCTGAGTCCTCCTATACCCTCCCCCCTTCTACAGGCCAAGACCCAGGACTTCCTACCTCTGTCCATATTTGCCTGACCTAGAGTGGAAAACCTCTTCTTCATCCCCTCTGGACCTATCCCACTAAGTAGCACAAAATATAAACTATCTAGGTAGCCTCTTAAACTATCCTTTCCTCTTCCTATCCCTCTAGCTACCTCACCACCTAAAACTAACTGACCGCCCCTAATATCTCTGCTATCAACTAAAGCTGCACTAATGCTCCCTTGTCCCTCTCTACTCCTTTTTTTAACCCTCCCTTTAATGCTATCACTCCCGCTATCATTAGCTAAACACAAAACACTGTTGAAAATAGAAAAAAATAACTGTGACAATTACCTAATTCCTAAATGTAAGCTATCTTAAAAAAACTCTTCTAAAAACTCAACTTTTTTCTAAAAAAAAAGCAAAAAACACAATGCACAAAGAAATGCATGAACATACAAGGTTAGATAGTTTTTTAGGAAAAGACAAAGAAAAAAGAGAGAAGGAAAAAGTGAATTGAAGGATAAAGGGAATCACCCATCAAAGTCAAGGATTAGTGGAGAAAGAAGGGGCAAGAACACCGTCAAGAATTATGAAAGGAACAGTTTACATCAATTTTCATATAATTACATGTAATAGACACTAACATAAAGAAGAATATGCACAGACACTAAGATAAAAATGCAGTATAAAACATTTTTAAAAACGTACTTAGAAGCTCCAAGTTTAGCACTGTTGATGAGGTTAGGCTGTGACACCCAATGAAAGGGCTTGGCAAACCAAGATGTGCAGACACCCTCCCCCTCTTATATATGTACACAAAATTACAATGGCACCACAACGGCAATCTCCCCTAATTTCAATGATTTCTGAGGTATTAAAAAATGTAGGCCTCTAGTATGTGTAATGAATGAGTAGTTCATAATAAAATACAGATAGTGGGAAAGACAAACCCACAAAAAGACTGCAATATTAGCACTCTGTGTCTAGACTATAGTGGAGAGAACAAATTAGGATTAAAACATAACTTTTAATAAGAGAATGATTAAAATAAGGGACCCAATGTGACACACATATAAAAACAACAAAAGAGTTGAAATTTAATAATCTCCTGATTGAATAACATTATTGACTTTGAGAACTAGTCAGTTAAGACAATGTGGAGAGTACACTTGAGCGGAAAAGTAAGTCTGCCAGTTACTAATATAGGGACACCAAATAGTCCTCAATAAAGGATACAATGGCTACATAATGGAGAGTAAGACCACCTACTGTATCTTAAATAAGATAATATAAAGCGTGGCTGATGTCGTTAATATAACTGTTATGTTTATAATATAGGTGGTAATAATGCTACAGGATTCCCACTTAAAGGCTTGAAACGGTGTCAATAAGGGACTATTTCAGCAAGGGTATATGTAGATATGTAATGCTTAGTCTCTTGTGTACAGTGCTTTCACAGTATGTTGAAATCAACCCTTATGCAATCTAGCAATATTGAGGTTTCTTAAAAGTCCGTACAAAATTAAGGTTCCGAGCTGAAACACAGATGATCACTTTAAATTTATATTGCTAAGAATAATATCCCACACTAGTGCTAATATTGCCGATTGGAGTTGCTGCCAGAGTTATTCCTCACTGTGTATAAGGTGAATCCAGTTGTTTAAATAATCTACATGTTACTATCCACAATTGGACCACCTTTAATAGTTTTAAATATCAAAAAGGAGTTGTCAGGAGCACCAGATGCATGAGTGAAATAAATAAACTTTATTGATTAACAAAAGGGTAAACATAACCCCAGGGTAAGAGTCAAATAGAAACAATGGAAATACAGTGAACAAAAAGGCTGACCGGTTTCGGCATCTGCCTTAATCCTAGCCTGCTTAAAAACTGATTGTCAGTTCCCAGTTTAAAAACCCTCACCTGTAATTCAATTGGTTGCGGTGTACACACCCTTAATTGTTTACACCAGTCAAAACATACATAACACCTATGACACCAGTTCCACAAAGTTCAAACCGCTACAGACATATTTATTGCTTCACAAATAGGAAAATTTACATTTGATTAATATTGTAACCCTTTGTGGGGTATTATTGTGATTAATCTTGATTTGTTTTTTGATTTTTTGTGCTTTGTTCCATCTTTGCAAAGTGTCCATAGAGTTTGCAATAAGGTAGAATCAGAATGTATTTTAACATGGTATTGTTTTATTTTAATTCATAATTGTCATCAGGTGTTCTGTGCCTTTAAATAGGCTATGCACACTGAACAAACTCACCCTTTGATTAAGTGCTCAATGGAGCACGAAACTAGTCAGGGAGTTTGTGTGCCCTGTACTTTCCATTTTTAAATGTTCTAATAAAAGTTTAATGATTTTAAACATTTTTTTGATAGCCCTGATCTATTCTCCTTACTAGTGCTGCTGCTACCTTTTTCATTTTTCACCTATGACACCAGTGTTCCCTAGCTCGTTCAATTGGTGCAATTGCTCCTCTCATATCATCATAATAAAGTATTGTTAGCAAAATGCACTTGCTGATGGCCGTAATGATTAATACATGTAATGCTAACAAACTTGTGTGCTCTGGCTCTGGTAATGTATACCTAATCTCTAAAATCTATTTATATTTAGGATATCAATCCAGAATTATGCAGGTATGATTGTTAGTAAGACTTCTTTATGTAATTCTCACTAATGTGTAATGCAGAGAACTTTAAAAAATAAGGAGCTTTTTTGAAAAAGCCCAATATGAGCGAAATGCATCAGGAGGTAGGGGGCTAAAGGGAGCTCCTTATTTTTTAAAGTTCTCTGCATTAGAGTTGATTTTCCTGTAGCAGTATTTAATAAGTGCTAAATAATAGTCGTCACTGCAAGCGCTACCAGTATGGTATGAATACAACTGTCAGATATTCTGCAGATGCTTAAACTCACTTTAAGTCTGCCCGTTATGTATCACTAACAAGGATAGACCAGTTGAATTGCAATATCTCTGTGGTTACTACTAATCTAAAGGTAACACTACTGTGAAATATGTTCCAGTAGCTTTAGCACTAATCAAATCGATACAACAATTAAAAGCACTGTTATTATGAAATTTATACCAGTAACGATAGTACTAGTGCAGTGATGGGAAAGCAATGATTTATACACATCTGACCTTAACAAAAACACGTTTTCCTGCACTACAAATGGTACATATTAGTGAGAATTACATAAATAAGTCTTACTAACGATTAAACCTGCAGAATTCTGGATTGTTATTCTAAATATAAATAGATTTTAGAGATTAGGTAAACATTACAAAGCAATTTCACTCTGATATATCTAATAGGATTAATGAACCACTTTAGCAAGTAGAAATTGAATATTAACGCTATGGGGCCTTATTTAATAAATGTCTGTCCAACATGATCCGATCAGCGGATCATGTCCGACATACATCGCTGAATGCGGACAGCAATACGCTCTCCGCATTCAGAAGGGGGCAGAGCCGCCTCCTACAGATTCACGGCCAATTGGCCGCTAGTAGGGGGTGTCAATCAACCAAATCGTATTTGATCGGGTTGATTTCCGGTGATCTCTGTCCGCCGCCTCAGAGCAGGCAGACAAGTTATGGAGCAGCAGTCTTTAGACCACTGCTTAATAACTTGTGTTTCTGGTGAGCCTGAAGGCTCACCAGAAACACAGGGCTTTAAGCTCCATACAGAGCTTGATAAATATGCCCCTTTGAATGAACTGTTCCAATCTAAGTATCAGCTGCTCTCATTATTTCACACATTTTCTACTATCTCCATACACCTAACAGCTGCTTAGCTAACCTAGCTCTTTATAAACAGTACAATATTCAGTAACGGTTGATTCTAATCTGACATCGACCTTGTCAGATATATAGTAACCAATAGCAACGTTACTGTGTCCCTTATTGACAAAGTTTCAAGCCTTTAAGTGGGAATCCTGTAACATTATTACCACCTATATTAGAAACATAACAGTTATATTACCGACATCAGCCACGCTTTATATTATCTTGTTTAAGATACAGAAGGTGGTCTTACTCTCCATTATGTAGCCAATGTATCCTTTTTTGAGGATTCTTTGGTGCCCCTATATTTTTGACTCAAATAACAGGAACAGACAGTGTCACGACGTTTCGGGGCTAATGCCCCTTAATCATGTGACCACATGATTAAGGGGCATTAGCCCCGAAACGTTGTGACACTGTCTGTTCCTGTGATTTGAAACAATAAAATTGAGGATTTTCTAAGGAGATCATTTTTGTTTGATATTATATCGTTATTGGCAAGTTGGCAGTTGCTTGCATTTGGTCTCCCTCCTCTTGGGTCCCTGTGCTGGATACTACTATTTGTATTTCCTATATTTTTGACTGGAAGACTTACTTATCCGCTCAAGTGCACTCTCCAGATTGTCTTAACTGACTACTTCTCAATATTGTCATTCAATCAGGAGATTATTAAATGTCAACTCTTTGGTTGTTTTTAAATGTGTGTCACATTGGGTCCCTTATTTTAATAATTCTCTTATTAAAAGTTATGTTTTAATCCTAATTTGTTCTCTCCACTATAGTCTAGGCACAGAGTGCAGTCTTTTTGTGGGGTTCTCTTTCGGTTTGAAGGATGCCTTCGGGTCTGTTTCTTTTTCAGGGGAGGGTTTTACTTTCTTTAGTGATAGTGGTGGGATAAAATCTCAAATAGATTTTTGTTTTTTATCTAAATTTCCATGTGTTGATGATTTTTCTTTAAAGAGGATGTCCCTTACGGATTATGCTCTTTTGATGTGTAAGGTGAATTGTGATTTAAAGATCAAGTATGGTAAGGATGTTTGGAAACTGAATGTGGATTTGTTAGAAGATGAGAAGATTAAGCATCAGTTTGTTTGGATGTATGAAAGGTGGCATGAAATAAAGTATGATTTTAGTAATGTGCTTATGTGGTGGGAATGGTTGAAGGTGGAAATAAAGAGTTTTTTTATTAAGAAAGGCTGTGAGAAAGCTAGAATGGAAAGGGAGTTTTATGATAAATGGTATCTGAGGTTGTTTTATTTGTATGAATTGAGAAATTGTGGTATTGAGTGTTCCTGGCAGCAATGGAAGGTGTTTGAAAGTGATTTGGTATATGGATGATGTGAGTGTGGTATGTGAGACTCAGGCTGGTTTAAAGAGGGTGAAAACTTTGGTTGAATGTTTTTGTATGACAAGTGGTTTCAGAGTTAATTGGAATAAGTGTAAAGTTAAAGTTTTTGGTAATGATAGGGAGATTAATTCCTGTGGATGGCCTGTGACTGACAGTGCAATTGAGGTGTTGGGTGTGAAATTTGAATGTGGATTTGAAAGGCTTGGAATGTTGGGAGAATGTTTTAGATAAAGTGAGTAGAAAACTTCAGTTTTGGTCCTTAAGGACTATATCTTTGGAAGGAAAATTGTTAGTTATTAATTCGGTTTTGATCCCTATTATGTAATATTTAGCATTAATTTTTCCACCTCCTGGGAGGATTTTTTGGAGAATTTTGAGAGTGCTGTTTTCTTTTTTCTGGAGTTCTGGGACATTTGAAAGGAGATGTTGTTGTTAAGAGTAAGAATGTTGGTGTTAAGGGTTTTCCAAATGTCGAGAGGTTCTTGGCTGTGAAATATGTTAGTGGGTGTGTGGTTCTGAGTAGTAAGTATAGCATGGCTGGTTGTATGGTAAAGTATGCTTGGGGAAATGTTTTAAGATAATATGGTTTGTTTGAGAATGATAGAAAGGAACCGGTATGTTTTGCTGTTCCGTGGTTTTATGTAAGGGTGGAATGTTGGATTCAAAAATATGGTTTGGGGGCGGAGCTAGCCATCAGTGTGGACGGACGTATATTACATGAGCTCCAGCTCTTAACATAGATTTTGGGGGTAAACTGGTAGTTTACCACATTGCTGAGAAGCCCTACTAATGACCCCAACACGGTTTATTCCTTACCAACACTTTTGATCGAGATTGGGAACCCAAGAGCTGAACATACTTTTGCTCACAGTATTTTTTGAAGACTACGACACAGGAAAATGTCAGATTTTACTAGATGGGAGACGGAAGTTCTGATTTCTCTCGAGACTGCCTTTAGACAAATTGAGTCTCAGCTGGTTAAGGCTCTCTTAGTGATGGCACCATTACAAGAACCAACTTCGGCTACACTACAGGGCACTAAAGTACAGAGTGTGGCTGAGAATGTATTAGCCGTGAGCACTGCTGTCCATGTTGCTGTAATGGATGCACCGGCTCATTCTCCAGAGGAGCACATACAGATAGCCGAACATGGATTGCGGGGAGCGGGCCATCAATGTTTTCATCTGTATCCTGATGCCCCTGTTAACTCTGGGCCATACAATAGCAGCGGTGGCGTTTGGGTAAAGCCGCAGTCTGTTTTATGGAAAGACTGGAGGTGGCGAACTCCGTGCACCCTAGAGGGAGACCCAAACGGGCTCCAATATTCCCACGGTGATCAGAGGGCTTCCTACCCGATTTTATACTACAAGGAGATCCTGAGTTCACTAAGTATACAGCTGCCTTCCGCTGATATCCTGCTTGAGACAGCGGTTTTGTTTTTGGAACCCCGTTCTGGTCTTGAGAAGCTTTTTGGGCTTGCTCTGCTGGGCTCATCAGGCATGTTCTTTTCCTTTCCTGTTCACCAAGATTGTAGCTAGTCTGTTCGGCCTTGGGTAATGCAGTCTGGACTTGAAATAAACCGGGACATAGGTGTTGTTTTAGGCTACTGCAAAAGACTGTCACTGTTATTTTGCCCCAAACATACTATTTGTTTTACCGGACTGAGTGCCAATATCTAGCTTCCCCAGTTTATGCATCCATCTATAAACCCATGCCATGAAATTAATTATGACTGTTGTACACAAGGTTTACCCTCCCTTATTAGTAACTATGTTGGAAATGTTGAGATATTAGCTGTCTGCTTTTGCCTTTATTAAGTGTGCAATATTCATCTTGTAAGCTGATGTATATAAAATAACCTTGATGTGTATAGGTATGACATTATTCTGATATAGCCTACAAGTGCTCACATTTTCCTCAGCTCCCAGACAGAGGTCACATTTGGAGTCTATACATATACACTATTTTCCATTGTGTCTGTGAAGAAGCTTAATATGTTTGCTCATTTTCTCTTACCCTCATCTCTTTACAGTTTAAATAGTTTCCTGTTGCTGGGCATAGGGCCCGTGCCCAGTCGGCAGGGTTAGATTAAGAGAGAAGCAAATATTTTTCTTGTGTGTAGCTAAAACACTGCTGTCGTCCTGTTATCTGCTTAACATTATAAGTGTATCAGTAGCATGTTTATTTACAACTTAATTAAGCTTCACTGTTGCTCCGGCATTTAGGCAGTTAGTTCCATCCTAGAGCTCTAGATTTAGATACTATGCAGCGTTGAGATCCTGGAGCTAGTATAAACGAATTCCGCACATTGTAAATCTGTCTGGCTATTTGATCAGCTAAAGAAGTTGGGTAGACATATTTGATAAATATTTCCTATGCTTTGGCTATGTCTAACATTGTAAGCCGGTTTACTTACCTTACATGGCATTTGACTAAATCCTACATGCTTAACTTGTTATTCTAGGATAAGCTCCCTTAAATAGTCCCTTACACATGACTAGATCACTAGCTTTGACATCCTCTCAGGGAGATTACTTACTTACACTATATTCCCCTGAGATGTTTTAGGCTTTATTTTAAGTGGAGTCCTTTACCTAACGGGTTTCTGCTTGCAACAGATGTATTCTCTAGGATTCAACAATATTATCTCTTATTGCAGTAAAGATATGAATGCCGCTCTAGAAATTTAGTTTAGTTATGTTGCTATGAGCCGAATAATCTCTTTAAAGTTATTAGCCCCTCCAGGTGAATCCTTATGTCATACGATTAATCTCCGCCCCCCCCTCTCCCCTCCCCTTCCCTCTCCCTCTCCCCTTCCTTCTCCCTCTCCCTTCCCTCTCCCCCTTTTTAGGTCTCTGGTTCTCTTTGATAGAGTTCAGGGTCCTTTTGCGTGGTTTCCCTTGACACATACCGCATTCTGGAATATCCCCCCCTTACTAGATACCCAAAATTTAGAAGGCTCAGTTGCGCTCTTTGTTAACACTTTTTTGTTCCATTCTCTTATGTGCCATAGTTTGTCATATGTTTTTATTATACTATTTTGGGTTCATATAAAGTGTATGATTTACAATATGGATTATACATTTGTACATTATTATATGTCTGCGCTATTATAATCTATTTTTTACTAAGGTTACAAAAATCAGTTGTGTTCTTTGTTAACTCTTTTTATTTCCATCCTCACACGAGCCATAATTTGTAATCTGTTTTGATTAATATTTTGGGCTTATATGCAGCACATGATTTACAATACAATCCCCCCCCCCTTTTTTTTTTACTAGATACCCAAACCTTAGAAGTCTCTGTTGTGTTCTTTGTTAATACTTTTTCATTCCATTTTCTTCTGAGCCATAGTTTGTCATTTGTTTTTATTATAATATTTTGGGTTCATACGAAGCGTATGATTTTCATTATAGATTGTACATTTGTTCTCTATTATATGTCAATGCTTTTATAATTTATGTTGTACTAAGGTTACAAAAAAGCAAAACATTTTAGGTTTGTTCTTCTCTTGTTCTGTGATGACACAGGATTGATTTAATGATGTGGTTCTCATGACCAACATGCCCTGTTTACATACTTATGTGATTTTTGTAACCGCATCTATCTGTTGGTCTACTTCTTCAACCTCAATAAAGAGTATTTAAACAACAACAACAACAACAAAAATAAGGTTTGGAGAATGTTAGTGGGGAGATGTGGTATGCAAACAGAATGGTGTTGAAAATGTTGGAGAAGAAGGAAGGTCTTGAGTTGATTGGGGGTTTGAATGAGAATGAATGTGTGTTGGTATGGAAAAATGTGTGTAATAAGTATTTAATGAATAGGCAGAAAGATATTAGTTGGATGAGTGTGCATAAGTGTTTGCCGACAAGGGATTTTCAGAGAGTGATTCATTTAGTGGCTTAAGAAGTGTGTCCTAGAGATGGTTGTTGTCAAAGCAAGAGTGTTATTCATTTGTTTTGGAATTGTGAGTATGCTAGGGATGTTTGGAGAAGTTTGAATAGGATGATTAAGGGTCTGACTGGAGTGCAGTTTTTTACTTTTAATATGATGATGAATGGTTTGTGTGGAAGTGGTGTGGAAAAGGAGAAAGCAAGATTGATATGGTTGTTGGCATGTTGTGTGAAGAAGTTGTTGTGGTATCTGCATAATATTTAGATTTTTAGGAAAGAGGTAGTTACTGTAGGTGATTGTGTGAGTATGATCTGTGGGAAGTTGTTTTTGTATTTTTCTTTGGATAGGAGGCGATATGGGGGAATTAGATTCTGAAGGCATCTGGAAGACAAAGTGGAAAGATTGGATTATTTAGTTTTTACTTCTTTTTTTTTTTCTCCAGTTTGTTTTTGTCTGTATTTGAAATATGTTTAATGTTATTCTGTGTGATTATTTAAGTTTCATGTTTGCATTTAGAATTTTTTTTTTTTTTTCTGATGACAAAAGTTTGGGTCAATATTTCAGTTGATTTTTTTTTAACAAGAGATATTTTGTTTGATTTGTTATTATGATTTTATTTTGTATATATGCATATATGATTATTTTTCTAATATAAGAATTGTGAAACGATCGTCTAGGGTTGCTGTGTTCCTTGTTCAGAGAAGAATTTGCCTGGTATTTTGGTGCTGGACTGACCATAATAGGCGGGATCAGACTGATATACTACATTAAAGTTATACTCTGTGAAAAGCATTACTGGGCTAAAAAGCTGCACCTAGTTGGTAAATCTCCATAGAACAGCCTAACAATGGTATTGAGCCAGTTGTTCGTTCCTGTGAGTGCACTTCTCTCTGTATGTATTTAGTCTCCCTATGGGAAAAAGGGGCAACCCGGCGTGGACTCCTTGCTCAGTGTGCTTGAAGGAATATGGCTACACCTCACTGGCGAGGCCCAATGAAGGCTGAAATGATCATCTGGGGTTGTTGTGTTCCTTGTTCAGAGAAGAATTGCCGGGTATTTCAGCGCTGGACTGACCATAATAGGCTGGATCAGACTGATATACTACAGGAAAGTTCTACTCTGTGAAAAGCATTACTAGGCTAAAAATCTGCACCCAGGTTGTAAATCGCTATAGCACAGGCTAACAATGGTATTGAACCAGTTGTTCATTCCTGTGAGTGCACTTCTATCTGTATGTATTTAGTCTCCTTATGGGAAAAAGGGGCAACCAGACGTGGACTCCTTGATCAGTGTGCTTGGAGGACTATGGCTACACCTCACTTACAAGGCCCAAGGAAGGCTGAAACAATCATCTGGGGTTGCTGTGTTCCTTTTTCACAGAAGAATTGCCTGGTATTTTGGCGCTGGACTGACCATAATAGGCGGGATCAGACTGATATACTACATTAAAGTTCTACTCTGTGAAAAGCATTACTGGGCTAGAAAGCAGCACCCAGGTGGTAAATTGCCATAGAACAGGCTAACAATGGTATTGGGCAAGTTGTTCGTTCCTGTGAGTGCACTTCTCTCTGTATGTATTTAGTCTCCCTATTAGAAAAAGGGGCAACCAGATGTGGACTCACTGATGAGGCCCAATGAAGGCCGAAACGATTGTCTGGGGTTGCTGTGTTCCTTGTTAAGAGAAGAATTTTCTGGTATTTTGGAGCTGGACTGACCGTAATAGGCGGAATCAGACTGATATACTACAGGAAAGTTCTACTCTGTGAAAAGCATTACTGGGCTAAACAGCTGCACCCAGGTGGTAAATCGCCATAGCACAGGCTAACAATGGTATTGAGCCAGTTGTTCGTTCTTGTGAGTGCACTTCTCTCTGTATGTATTTAGTCTCCTTATGGGAAAAAGGGACAACCAGACGTGGACTCCTTGCTCAGTGTGCTTAGAGGAATATGGCTACACCTCACTTACAAGGCCCAATGAAGGCTGAAACGATCATCTGGGGTGGCTGTGTTCCTTGTTCAGAGAAGAATTGCCTGGTATTTCGGCGCTGGACTGACCGTAATAGGCGGGATCAGACTGATATACTTCAGGAAAGTTCTACTCTGTGAAAAGCATTACTGGGCTAAAAAGCTGCACACAGGTGGTAAATCAGCATAGAACAGGCTAACAATGGTATTGAGACAGTTGTTCGTTTCTGTGAGTGCACTTCTTTCTGTATGTATTTAGTCTCCCTATGGGAAAAAGGGGCAACCAGATGTGAACTCCTTGCTCAGTGTGCTTAGAGGAATATGGCTACACCTCACTTACAAGGCCCAATGAAGACTGAAACGATCATCTGGGGTGGCTGTGTTCCTTGTTCAGAGAGGAATTGCCTGGTATTTCGGCGCTGGACTGACCGTAATAGGCGGGATCAGACTGATATACTACAGGAAAGTTCTACTCTGTGGAAAGCATTACTGGGCTAAAGAGCTGCACACAGGTGGTAAATCAGCATAGAACAGGCTAACAATGGTATTGAGACAGTTGTTTGTTCCTGTGAGTGCACTTCTCTCTGTATGTATTTAGTCTCCCTATGGGAAAAAGGGGCAACCAGACGTGAACTCCTTGCTCAGTGTGCTTAGAGGAATATGGCTACGCCTCACTGACGAGGCCCAATGAAGGCCGAAATGATCATCTGGGTTTGCTTTGTTCCTTGTTCAGAGAAGAATTGCCTGGTATTTCGGCACTGGACTGACCGTAATAGGTGGGATCAGACTGATATATTACAGAAAAGTTCTACTATTTGAAAAGCAATACTGGGCTAAAAATCTGCACCCAGGTGGTAAATCGCCATAGAACAGACTAACAATGGTATTGAGCCAGTTGTTCATTCCTGTGAGTGCACTTCTCTCTGTATGTATTTAGTCTCCTTATGGGAAAAAGGGGCAACCAGACGTGGACTCCTTACTCAGTGTGCTTGGAGGACTATGGCTACACCTCACTTACAAGGCCCAAGGAAGGCCGAAACGATCATCTGGGGTTGCTGTGTTCCTTATTCAGAGACAAATTGCCTGGTATTTTGGCCGTTCCACCTGCTTCCGAGCCAGTCCAGCGAGGTGCTGCCCATAGCCTCCCTCCTAACCCTCCCAGCACTGGTCGTCTCATGCATTGTCTCATGCGCAGCTCTGTTGGTGGTCTTTGATCCTTAAGGCCAGGCATGTTTGTCTCATGCTGCAGTCTCTACTGCGCATGACTGCATTGGACAAACATACTTGGCCTTTTATAATATAGGATGTGTGAGCCCTCTATATTTTACCTTGGATAACTTTTTTGCTCTGTTGTCTCTAGATCTTTTTACATGTTCATTTTTATTTTTAAATTGTATTTGTATCAATATTTAACAGTCATACAGCATACTCCATTGCTTTACAAATGTACATTTTATTAACAACTGGGATCAATTCAATTTACTGGAAATGTAGAATATTTGTATATACAGTACATATTGGGGTCAGTAATCCGAAATTTTTCAATACTTTGATTAAACAGACACATTAAATGATCAGTTATATACCAACTTTTTTTACCAAAATGAAGTAATTGTGCAACTACCAATTAAGCTAGAAATGTAGAATTAATAATGTACATTAAGTATTGCAAAAATAATTGTATTCAGTAGTTCATCAGTATGATTAAGAGTTGAACTTATGTATTGCATGCTTAGAAATGTTCTAAGAAATCATTTTTATTATTAGAAGAGAAAGAAAAGCTGGAAAGAAAATGCCAATATGTAGACTCGTACTTCCATTGGTGCATGTTGTAGATGAACCTTGAGTAGGTGTCTGACTAGCACTGTCACAGATACTTTTAGTAGCACAACCCCGAACCGCTGTTTTCATTCCTGCAAAGCACAAAAGCATATCCATTACTTGAGAAGGTGATAACACCGCGGTTTCAAAGATGGCAAATCATATGTATTTTTTTACTAATAGCTGCAAAATAAGAATAATGATGTCTGTTTATTTTTTAATGGTTGAAAATATATTATAACAATTGGTTAAGTGTAATATAATATATTAATTAAAACAAAATTATTAAAACAGTGTAGTAACATCTGTAGGAAATATCTCCACCTGAGCATGTATATCCATATATCATTAGTTAGATGCACAGATCAGGGATAATCAATTATCTGATAAACTGACTTGACCTCCCATGAAAACGATAAAACATTGAATGCCATTTACTTAATTTTCAGTCTGTTTCCTGACCCCCACTGTAATATTTCACTAATTTATATAAATTCAGCCTGAGTAGAATATGAGCCTTAACATCAGCAACACAACAAAATGGCAGTAGCAGTCAGATGATCTGTATTACTACAACAATCACTTGACAGTTATACAGACAAGATACTTTATTTGAATCACATAACTTTAATCTTTTCAATGACATGATATATTTCTAAGGTGACAGTTTTAAAAATCACCAGAACACACAAAACAGTGGCTGGGGGATTTTTATTACTACAACAATTAACAGTCATACAGGCATGATACCTTCTTTTAATTACAGGACCTCAGTATATAAAATGAGGGGAGTTATGATATATTTCTAAGGTGAAGGGGTAAAAAGGCCTCTTAAAAATCCTCAGAGTCAACAACATTAAACAAATAATGTGTTATAAACTGGCAGCTGAACACCGGATGACTCATTCAAATGATAAGGGAGGCTGGTTAAAATAATGAGTCTCAGGTTTGTCTACATAGTGTGGGGGACATCATAAGGGATACTTCACCTTTTTGATGTTGTCCAATATGCTTATGGTTCTGTAAGGTGATCATAGTTGTCATGGTTATCAGCTAATAGCAGCCCAGACATGTGACTCCTCCTTTGAAAAACGGGCCTCTGCTATTTCAAAGAGGCATCAAATGTCCGGTTGAATTGTTATTTTTGGGCACTGTGTTATTTTTGGATATAGTTAACTAGCAGACTGGTGATTGCAAGTTCTGTGGTTTTCACCTGTTGTCTAAGGGGGCATGACACCACTATTTGTTTAGTATTACAATTTTTTGTGTGAAGGATATTGTATTTGTTTGTTGTATTCTGCTTTAGGGGATAGAGCACTTCTCATACATTTGTTATAGCAACCATCTACTAATGAGAACCACAAGGGATTCCCCACTTTCCAAACTGGGAATACCCCTTTGTGTTTTATGGGGAGAATAGGGGCTTTTAGAAAGGACCCTTCTCCTCATGAGACACTGCACAGGCACTTAATTGGGGAAATTGATCACCATTACCATGGTGATAACCAGACAATTAGAAGGGGTTTGATCCCTCATTTAAAAGAGGGGCATTGCCTCATTTAGATGTGGGGTCTCATATTCTTCTAATATAACCAGAGTGAGACACATGATCTATATAATAGCACCATCCCCCATTAACAGAAAATACCTGATTTCTTGTGGGGTACATGATCATTGTTTTTAACATGAAACTATTCTTTTTTCATTCATGATTAAGATAGAGTATACAATTTTTTTTAAAAATGTACTTCTATTATTAAATTTGCACTATTCATGTATCTTTTGTTGAGTGAGTAGCAATGTCCTACTGATTGGTAGCTGAACTTTCTGAGAGAGCTAGCGACAAGAAACATTTTTTTGTTTAGACACCAATAAGCAGCTGTATTCCAATACAACATTGATGTGTGTCTGCCTAGGTATGATGTTCAACAAAGGATACCAAGAGAACAAAGCAAATTAGACTATCAACGTAAATTGGAAAGCTGTTTAAAATGTAATGCTCCATCTGAATAATAAAAGAAACATTTTGGCCTAGATTACAAGTGGATCACAATATGTTGCTTACGCACGTAAATGTGCGCTGGCATTACAAGTGAGGCACACAAGGTCGCGTTCGCATTGCCTGGAATCTTTGCACACATGAGAGCGTGCTTCCCTAGGCTCCAATGAGAGCCTTGTTCTTTTGCTGAAAGACACGGCAAACCTGTACTGGTAAGAATATATTCTCTGCGCTGTTTAGGTATATGCTCTTTTTTCTAAAGGAAGCTTCCTCAAAGCTGATAAAGAAAGTGTTAAGGGAAAGGTGTAGCAAGAAAAGAGAGCGCTGGAAAGCTAATACCTAAATAGGGTGAGCACAGGAGTTATGTGTACCCTTTTCTAGTCAGATATGTAGATATAAATAATGTGTTATTATTGTGAAAGATTATTGTGAAAGATAATAGAGTGAAAGTGAAACAGATTTCTAAAAAAACATTATTTTTATTAGATGTTATAGGATAAGTATGAAGTAAAATTTCATGAAACAGACACAAAGTGAAAAAAGTATTTCATATAATCTATAAGTTAAAATATATAGGCCTCTAGTTATCAAAGTCTGGCGGACCTGATCCGACAGTGCGGATCAGGTCTGCCAGACTTCGCTGAATACGGCGAGCAATACGCTCGCCGTATTCAGCATTGCACCAGCAGCTCACAAGAGCTGCTGGTGCAACGCCGCCCCCTGCTGACTCGCGGCTAATAGGCCGCCAGCAGGGGGTGTCAATCAACCCGATCGTACTCGATCAGGTTGTACTGTGGCGATGTCTGTCCGCTTGCTCAGAGCAGGCGGACAGGTTATGGAGCAGCGGTCTTTGTGACCGCTGCTTCGTAACTGCTGTTTCTGGTGAGCGTGCAGGCTCGCCAGAAACAAGGGGCATGAAGCTCCATACGGAGCTTGATAAATATGCCCCATAGAATCTACAAAAACCACCATAAAATCTATTCATAGAACTATTGTACAAACATTCGTATGTGTTTATGAAGGTATCTTTAATTAATACATAAGATCTTATACAGAGAAACAGCAGGTTGGCCAACCTTTAAAAACTATTTTTTGCTTTTTTTTTTAAAAAAAACAAACAAACAAACAATTATCCACTTTTTAAAAAAACGCTGTAGCGGAGTGAGTGAGAGCACAGACACGCCAGATGCTGATATGTGCTGTATCCAGCTGCTCAAAGACCGGCAAGAGCTGTAACAAGGACCCCTCAACCACAGACGAACCACGGGCAGAGTCAAAGCCCCAAAAAAGCCACTACTGATTACAGGAAGAATTGATTACGGGCGAGTTTGAACCCGCAAAGAACAAGATCTAGATTTGGATAATGGACACATTGAATAAGAACCAAACCACCTGGGCAGAGGGCGGATTAGAAACCATGAACCCTCCATTCTCACATCCTAAACAGGATTTAAGCAGTGACTTCACGTGTCACCAAAGGATACTAAGGTTAGAAATTTATAACCACATCTCCTGCACTTAAGAACCGGCTTCTTACCATGTTTGTTTTTAAAAGCGGAAAATTGTTTTTAAAGGTTGGCCAACCTGCTCTTTATCTATATGAGATCTTATGTATTAATTGAAGGTACCTTCATAAACACACACGCATGTTTGTACAATAGTTCTATGAATAGATTTTACGGTTGTTTTTGTAGATTTTTTATATATTTTTTTTTTAAATAGTTTTTTTATTGAGGTACAATATAAGTTTAACAAACATAGCCAAAACATAAGGCCAAATATTACATAATCTGTACAGTCAAACTACTTCAAGACTTTAAATACATAGTTCTTATGGCACCAAATGACATTTACTCATGGCAGAGTTGGTACAAAATATAAGAAATATAAGAAACATAGCAGTTTTACTAAGAAAGTAAGAACATGAATACATATATTGTAACCTCATTTTTTATTTTTATTTATGTTTTCCCAGTTATGTAAGATACTTTCTTATATGTGGAAATATATATTTTTAGAAAACAAACTTGTATCTTAACCTCAAAACACTCAGTGCATCCCAGTTATAATAATTATTTCCCAGTATTGGGATCAGGTCTTATTTGCATTAGCGATTAATTCATCTCTCTATGAAACCAGGGTTTTTATTTTTATAGAGTCTGGGTGCACTGAAAGCTAAGAAGGGGAAAAGAATAGTAATTATAGCTTAAGGGGGGAATTGGGGGATATTCAGCGGGTAAGCACCGCTATGAGTAAGGGATTTTAATATTTAATACAATAATGCTTAGAATTATAGGTTATAATGATAAAGCAATGGTCACCTTCCAAAATAAGGGGGGGGGGCGGGGCAACCAATTTGTAACTCTAACAGACAACAAAACTTTGGGCTCAGAGTTAACCATTCATAAACAAAAGTCTGGCTAGTCTCCGGCTCTAACTGCAATGAACTAAGGCAAAACTTTATAAATGTTAATCCATACCTCATCTAACGTAGACCTGGAATATAATTAATAGCAAGTTATAAACACATGAGCTGAGAAAATAAAACAGCTTAATAAGAAATAAAGCAAGAGTAATCAGTCAAACATAATAATAATAGAACATTGACAACCATCTTACCAATCATATTTTCTAGTTGTATTCACATGAAATTTTTGTTGAAGATAGGGACTCCCTACTCATATTTATATCTTTAGTAGGAGCTAGGGTAAAAGTTATGAAGAACTCATATTAGTTACTTAATTATTTAAGTAATATCCATATAATTGCACACTGGAAAAGGAGGAATATATAAATGTAGGCGGTTAAATGCCAATGTGGTAGCAAACTTCGATATCAATACTCTGTGGGACATATCAGACCATTATGTCTAGGTTACTATGGTCTCCCACAGGGACACATACTTACAGCAGTCTAAATATAAGCCCTATTAGAAAATTTACATATAGCATCTGAGCAGAACAGAAGTATGACTGGTCTTAGATGAGAATATCGTTTACAATGTTAAAATGTGTATCTACACTTAACACTCACATGTTCAACACCCAGTTTCAGGAGTTAATAGTTTCTATGTGGGCATACAGTTATAGAATACTAGTAGATAGGATAGTATAGATATAACCTGATATAAAAAGGAAATCATTAATAGGAAGCATTTAACTCTAGATTAGAGATATAATGATCAAAGCCTCAGTATTTTGAAATCAGCTTTCTAATATTAGAATGTAGGATATAAAGACTCTGTACCAGTGGAGGACCAGTCCTGTATGGTAAAAGTAGTATCAATACAAAAACTTTGCTCTTAGGTTGGAGGAGAAATAAGTAAAACCCTAGCAATTTTGCAGACAGTTTACAACCACTATGACATACAATAAATAGTCTTTAAGTGAGCTTGGGAATATACCTGTGAGGAAGGAATAAGATTAGTGAGAAACTTTACATTCAGAATATCCCGATAATATTAGGGATTAAATAATATGAAGGGTCTCTTTTTCCAATATACTATATAATTTGGATAACATATACTCAGTACATATCAATAGTCAAGTCTGCAGGGTGTGTTTTGTGTAGTGATAGTATTTACTTATCATGCTGGGTAGTGTTCCGCCTCTTAGAGGCGGGTGAAGATCTTCTGGGCTTGGGGCTCCAGTCTGATGCTTCTATTCTCAGGGAGGAGGATTCAGTGTTTGTGGAGTTAGCAGTAGAAGAGTCTTTTTGGGTGGTGTTTAGCTCTGGGCGAACAGGAGGTGTAACTTGGGAGCTTTGGAGAAGGTTTAGTCTGTTAAGAAGCTCCATTCCTTGTTTCAGGTTAGATATAGTGTAAGAGAGTCCATCATGTTGGAAAAATACCCGTACTGGAAATCCCCACCTGTATTTAATATAATTTTTGCGAAGGCAGTGGGTGATAGGCTGAAATGATCTTCTCTTTGAGAGCGTGTGGGATGATAGGTCAGGGAAGAACTGCAATTCTTTATAGGGGTCTGGAAGGTCCTTATTCATGAAGGCAGCCTTAAGGATTTTTTCTTTGAAAGTGTAATGGTGTAGCTTCACAACAACATCCCTAGGTTGTGCCTGATTTGAATTTCTTGGTCGGACTGCTCTATGGGCTCTGTCGATTTTTGCTTCTTGATCCTGTGTGGAGCCAACCAGTTCTACAAACAACTGTTCTAGAAATTTAGTAAGATCAGCATTCGTAACACTTTCGGGAATACCTTTAAGGTGCACATTGTTGCGCCTAGACCTATCTTCAAGGTCTGCTAGTTTTACTTCAAGGTCTGAGATCATTTCTGCCAATGACTGTGAGTATGCGAGAAGATTGGAATGATCCGTTGCAAGGTCTTCATGTTTATATTCTAGCGTATCAGTTCTATCCCCCAGTGAGGATATTTCCCTTTTAAGATCAGCAACAGATGTTCTGATTTCCTGTTTTAAGGAAGTATGGTGAGAGTCCATCTTGGTTGACAGAGAGTTTATAAGTTCTTTGAGAGTAGCATTCTCTGCGCTATAGATAGAATTTTTCCCAGGGGTGTGTGTCTCTTCCTCTCCTTGGCCAGACGGGGAGTCCCTAGAGTCTTCGTCTGATAGGTCTCTTTCCAACAAAAATTTACTGTGGAAGTGATCCGCCACAGTTCTTTTTGGACCTTCATTATGTTTGTTGATCGTTTTTTTCCTGTTAGAATGAGACATGTTTTATGGTTCAATTGCTCTGTGTAGACAGGAGAGTGGTGAGGCACTTCATTAAAGGTTAGAAGTACTGTAATGTAGCTTTTGTACACTTCTCCTCGGGGAGGTTGCCCTCACAGGGCGATCACGGGAAAAGGATATAGGGATATGACCCACTGCCACAGCTGACAGCAGGAAAAGGGGAAGGAGAGTGTATTGTTAGCCAGGAAGGAAGGTTGAGAAAAGTCTCTGCAATATTCCAGAAGCAGCTTAGCCCCTTTGTTATTTCTTTGTTTTTAGAGCAGAATGAATAGGTGCTTAGGTTAAACAGAAATGCACCATCACCTAGCTTTGATAGTCAACAGTCAGATGAATGTGCAAGAATATTTAGGTAGGAGGCCTTGGCTATGTTTCTGTGGGATAAGTTAAAACTGTACCAAGTTCCTTATGTAGGATATATATGAGCTAAATTTCCAACGTTGCAAAGTAAGGATGAGCAGCTGTGTGCTGAGAAAAATAAAAGTTCATCAGAGACAGTCCTGCACTTATATCTCTATCAGCCTGCAGTTTCAATAAATGTATGCAGGGAATAGGCACTTTGGATGATTCTGGTCAGGATTAAAAGAATGTTTGATTTGGTCAGAGTCAGTGACAGCATTCAACAAAGTCTATAAACCTATTACTGTATGCAGAATGAATGGTTTAGGATAAATGTCCTTTTACTGTAAAACTAGCACCAGGTGCACATTAATATAGCTGTTAGGGAGGGCAACAATGGATTCCTGTATTTATGCCTCAAACAGTCTGAATGTTCATTAGGTTTATGCAGAGAACAGGTGCCTTGGCTAGTTCTGAACCAAAGCAGGTATACCTGTGTTTATATTCTGTAGTCTATGAAACCAAAAGCAATTCTTAATCTGTAATATCAGCTGGGTACATGGAAGCAAATTTTACATAGTCACAATCAGCACTATCATTCAGCTAAGTCTGTAATGTTATTACTATGTGCAGGATAAATGGTGTGAAATAGGTCTCCTCTTGTCACCAGCCCAGGATTAGTAGAGCTTTGATATAGGTGTTAGTGAGGGTAATACTGTGATTTCTTACCTCCCTTTTGTCTCTTCTTCAGATCGTGGAATGTGTACTGAATGAAGATAGGCTTATTCCCAACAGATCTGACGTTTGGTACAAAGCTGATTCTAAGAGGCAAGTGTCCCAATACTAGATCAAAATGATTAGATAGCCAGAGCAGGGACCGTTACAAATTGGGATAATCTTGCTGCATATAGTTGGGCATTTATTAATGTAACGTGTTTCTGTATTTTTAGCACAGCATCAGGTGAGTTCGAAAGTGTGGTGCGACTCGTGGTAGGTTCTTACCCTCCTCACTGGCTGCTAGATGTGGATCGGCACCGGTTCACTCCGCCTAGGATCTACTGGTCCTGCAAAAGGCCAGGCCGCAAGATGGCGAGGGTTCGCGCCAAAAGGTAAGTGGCGCAACACAGCTCTCCAGTCTCCTACAAAGGCCTACATAAGTCCCGTCCGGAACTGGCCTGGCATCCGAAGCAAGCTGCCTCACAAGAGAAAAGGTAGGAGTCAAGAAGAGGTTAATCTTTTATGGCTGACAGTTGGTTCCGATGTCTTCTCACAGTCTTATATGCGGTAATAAGCTGCTGCTCCGGAGCGGAGCCCCGACCCTCCGGGCAGCAGTGGTGCACAATCAAGGGGACAGTTGACAATCAGTCCGGAGCCCAGTAGTGGGTGTCAAGCAGCTAGTTGGAATTACCGCCTGGTATTGTAAGGTAGTTCCCCAATATCCGATCAGTGCCGGTTTAAAGCATACAGGTTCCTCTTCGCCCAAATGTTGGAATCACTCAAAACACACTTATCGACCTCCAGTAAGTAGACTATAAGTTAAGCTTATGAGAGACAAACTAATATCTATATAAAAAAACACCTTATTTATGCCTAAAGTGCAAAGGTAAGAGAGAGCTCCTTTCAAGAACGTCTCTCCAGCTTGACGGTTAGCTCCGCCCCCAGATTTTTTATATTTTAACTTACAGACTGTATGAAATACTTTTTTCACTTTGCGTCTGTTTTCATTACATTTTACTTTATACTTATGCTATAACATCTAATAAAAATAATGTTTTATTAGAAATCTGTTTCACTTTCACTCTATTATCGTTCACAATAATCTTTCACAATAATCTCTACATATATATATATATATATTATTTTTTTTTTATATCTACATAGCTGACTAGAAAAGGGTACACATAACTCCTGTGTTCACCCCATTTACTTATTAGCTTTCCAGCGCTCTCTTTTCTTACTACACCTTTCCCAAAACACGGCAAACAAACTAGCGCAGCGCAGGGGGCAATTCACACAGTGTTTGGTAGCAATAAAGAAATATATATGTATATGAATATATACAAATATATTTATGTTTTTATATGTGCATATACACATATTAACACATAAATATATACCAGTGATGTGCAGTCACTAGAGGCAGGTGAGGCAGTGCTTCACCTCTCATATGGGCAAAAATATATATTTTTTTTATTGGCTTTAAAAAAAAAAATGTAATTTTTTTTTCCCAGCATTTTTTTTTCTCACAGCTATATGTTGTGCAATGAAGAGGCACAAGCAGGTCTGCCCACCATTACACAACATGCTGCGCCATCTACTGGATGAAAGTGGTTAAGATCATTGCATGGCCCATTAACTGCTTATTTGAGGCAGTCCTATTTGGCCTGAACCAATCCAGCGAGAGGCATTAGTAAGTGGAACATAGGGTTGGGGCTGGATGTTAAATCATATAAAACAAAACAAAAACGGAAAAAAACTACTTTCATATATTTTGTTGCTGTCCTGTGAAGCTGCCAGCTTTGCTAAAGTGAAAAAGAGAGTTCTGTTCTTCCCCTCTAAGTGCAGTGGAATGTGCCACTGTCACTTCCTGAATCCTTCCAGAGCAGGAGAGAGGCACAGAGAGCAGTGTTTCACCCACATCTTATTAAAGTAAGATTTTACTGAAACGGATTCTGTTAGTGAAAATGATAATTTAATGAATGTGGTTTAGTGTTTGTTTACTCTTTTACAGCAGGGTCGTTTTTGTATTTTGTTTACTCAAACTTTACACCCACTAACTTAGCAGCTTGCCTCTGTACTTCACACTAAATTATAGTCTCACTTAGTTATAGTCTCAGTAGCTCTGCTGTTTTATTACTTAAAATGCAGTGGTCCCTCCCCCCCCCTTGTGTGTGTGTGTGTGTGTCTCTCTCTCTCTCTCTATCTATCCATCTCTCTCCTTATGTGTTGTTCTCCCCCATGGTCTCTTTCTCTCTATCCATCCATCTCTCTCCTTATGTGTTGTTCTCCCCCATGGTCTCTTTCTCTCTATCTATCCATCTCTCTCCTTATGTGTTGTTCTCCCCCATGGTCTTTTTCTCTCTATCCATCCATCTCTCTCCTTATGTGTTGTTCTCCCCCATGGTCTCTTTCTCTCTATCTATCCATCTCTCTCCTTATGTGTTGTTCTCCCCCATGGTCTCTTTCTCTCTCTGTCTCTCTTCCTCCCCCTCTGACTCTCATCCCTTATGTAATGAAAGAATCTATAAGCATAATTTGCAGCATTAAAGTAAAAAGTATGTTTTAAACATATTTTAATGGGCATGGATTTCTAGATCTCATAATCAGAGCAAGCATTGTGTTATCTGGCAAGAGTTTCTGTTACAATCCTTTAAACTAAAATCAGATGTTTACTAAGTTGACCAGTTTTCCAAGACACCATTTAAAGGGACATGAAACCCATATGAAACCCATATGCAAATTTAAATAACTTTCCAATTTACATCTAATATCTAATTTTCTTCATTCTTTTGATGTCCTTTGTTGAAAATCATATCTAAATATGCTCAGTAGCTGCTGATTGGTGGCTGCACATAGATACCTCATGTGATTGGCTCACCCATGTGCATTGCTATTTCTTCAACAAAGGATATCTAAAGAATGAAGGCGTATCCTGCCACTGCCTCACCAGCCTCTGACGTCACTGCACGTCACTGATATATACAGTATGTATATAAGCTTGTATATTTAAAGTGAAAACACAGTCCCCCCATTGACCGCAATGTAAAGGTACTTTAAGTGTCTTTTTTTTCTAACACCCCCCCATTCCCTCACTTTAACCCTTTATAACTGCTTTGTGCAGGGTTTTTTTGTTTTGTTTTTAAATGCTCGTCTTTATTTTTTTATGAAAACTACTGTCCACTTTATTTTGGGGGCAATTGGGGCTCATTTTAACTTTTAACCAGAGGTCTAACCTCTGGTTAATTTCACTGAGAGCAAAGTGAATCTGTGAGCTTTTGGAAGCATTAACCTGCCACTTGTAATGGCTGGTTATTTAACGTGCAGACATAAATGGGCAAATTTGCCCCTTTACGGGAGCATATTAAGATAGCGCTCCACTAGTAAATTAACCCCTTTATGTTTCATATCCTTTCAATTGTGATCATTTGCACTCTAGAAATAAACGTGACCAGTTGCTTCCCTGCAGTGTGGAACCCCCTAAGTGTTGTCCTTCATACTGTTGTTCTTTAATGTATCTATGGTATTGTCAGACATTACCTCTTGAGGGAAAGAGTCTCACAGTTTGGTTACTCATACTGTACATTTTTTTTTTTTGCTGGAGATACATTTATTTTTCTTCTACCATTAAAGTGTGAGGTCTTGTAACCAATAATTTCATTCTAAAAACAACTCTACCGCCATCTATCTGTATGATCCATGAATATATTCAGAGAGCAAACACAACTACTTTAGCTAACCTCTTATCATAGCTTAAGTTCTCAATTCATTGTATTACTTTTGTAGCCCTTTATACTCAATTATTATAAGGGTTTTATATGAGGGCAGCATTAGGTTGTCTTCTCTTGTATTAATGCTCTTTTATTTATGAATAATAATATCCTATTTTCAGTAAAGGCTGCTGTCTGACATTGAGCACTACTTTTTTAGCTTGTTGTCTATGAGAACCCATAATCATTTTTTAACCTGCTGTCTCATTTACATAATAAGTAGTCAGTTTACTTTTGCTTTGAAAATATATACTTTATCAATGTTAAATATAATTTGCCAGTTACCAGTAACTTCTTCCATTTTTTTTTGCAATCCCCTTGCAGAGTAGAATCCTGATATGACTTTTTATCTTTACACAATTTAGATTAATCTGCTATCTTGCAAAAATGCTATGACAGATGATAACCAAATGAATTAAAACTTTACCTGGTACATTTCTAGACTGGAAAATACACCTGTCCTCATCTCCAGTACATGACACGGTTTCCTGAGTGTAACACCAGTCAGAGGTTGCAGAGAAACAGGATCTACAGGTCAGTCCATTTGGTTGGGAGCTACCAGTTGGTACTTTCCGTAAAAATATGTAAATGAAACCAAAGAAAAACATTGAAATTATAAACAGATTCTAACCAACACTACATGTCATGTTTCAGATCAAACAGTGTGAATACATTGTATAAGATTATAAGTATACAAATGTTATGTTTTAGTTTTATTTAAATGTATCATTATTAATACAATCAGGAATAAATTACAAGTGGCATTCAAACTGTTGCGCGTGAGCGATATCGGATTTATCTCTGCTGTTTACGCGATTCGGAAGTAGCACACTATTACGAGTTAAAAGTAAATGCATTCACTTGAGCGCAATTGAATTTAACATGTGTCGGGATAGAGTGACCTCAAAGCTCTGGTTAACTGTTAATCAAGTTAGAAAAGCTGCACAAAACATATCAGAATTACATTTAAAGGGACATTCAACACTGCCCACAACATTAATCTATGTTTCTAAACTAAGTCTAAAGAGCAAGCTTCAACGTTCCCCCTTTCTCTTACTTACTGCCTTCACTGTTCAATCCTCATCGATATCGTCAAAATTTGTCTCCTAATATGGCTGCTTAACTCCCCCCACTGTGACGTACAGCTCGTCTTCTTCAAACTAGCCGGCAGTTCTGTCCCATTTCACTAACTTCAATCCCAGCGCGTTCACGGGCGTTAGCGCATGCGCGATACAATAGGGACCTTAAAAGCGGAACCATAATAACCCAAAGTGTTACCGTTCCGATTATCTTACTTATAGTACTTGATTACGTTTTTCTAGGTAAATACCCTATCCGCAACAACAAGTAATATCAGCGTAACGGAAACAACTTCTATTATTTTGGTTCCGCTTTTACAGTTCCTAGTATATTGCGCATGCGCTAACGGCCGTGAACGCGATTGGATTTCAGTCCCGGGAATGGGCTCTCATTGGCTGCTAGTTTGAGAAAGAAGGCGAAGACGTCACGGTGGGGGGAGTTAGGAAGACATATTAGGACAACAATTTGGAAGATGCGAAAGACGATTCAACAGTGAAGGTGGTAAGTAAGAGAAAGGGGGCACCTTGCAGCTTTATCCTTTTATTTAGTTTTGAAACATAGATTAATGTTGTGGGCAGTGTTGAATGTCCCTTTAAAAATACAGTTAAACTCATAATAACACTGTCGGATAAAAAAATATTAATAAAATAATTAGCATTAAAAAGTTATAAGGGCTCAATGATATGTAGTCCAAGGTGTTAAAAATTAATTATTATCATATATTTGTATAGCGCCACCAAATTCCGTAGCGCTGGGTACAGTGATAGGGGTATACAATGACAAAGATTTGTGATAAAATACAAAACATAACAAAACTAAACAAATCTAGTACAGGAGGAAGAGGGCCCTGCTCTGGAGGGTTAACAGTCTACAGGTTTAGGGTGCAGAGACATAAGGTTGGGGGTAGCTTGTTACATCAGTTGTATGTGCAGCAGTGAGTCAGGCAGTTCATGTATTAGTTTGGTTCGGATGCGGGATGGAGGAGAGATGGTACGCCTCTCTGAATAGGTGGGTTTTCAAGGAGCGTCTAAAGCTATACAAGGTTGGAGACAGTCTAATGGAGCCGGGTAGAGAGTTCAAGAGGACAGGAGCAGCACATGCAAAGTCTTGGAGACTGGAGTGGGATGTAGAGATAACAGGAGTGTAGAGACGTAGGTCAGAGGTTGATCGAAGAGGACGGGATGGGGAATATTTCATGATAAGAGAGGAAATATAGTTGGGAGTTAGACTGTTGAGTGCTTTGTAGGTTAGGGCTAATTCTTTAAATTGTATTCTGGAGTGTATGGGGAGCAAGTGTAGAGACTGGCAGAGCGGAGCAGCTGATGTAGATTGGCAACTTAGGTGGATGAGTCTAGCAGAAGCATTCATAATAAATTGAAGGGAGGAGAGGTGGTGTTTTGGAAGGCCATTTAGGAGTAGATTGCAATAATCAATGTGTGACAAAACGAGGGAATGAATAAGTATTTTTGTAGTTTTTGAGTAAGGAAGGGACGAATTCTGGAAATGTTGCGTAGATGTGAACGGCAGGATTTGGTAAGCGCTTTTATATGTTGGTTGAATGTGAGTTCTGAGTCTAGTGTGACCCCAAGGCAGCGGACCTGGGGTGAGGTGTTGAGAATAGAGTCTCCAACTATCAGAGAAATGTCAGGTGTTGGATGTCTCGAAGAGGGGGGGATAAGAAGCAGCTCAGTTTTGGACAGATTGAGTTGGAGGTAGTGTGAAGATATCCAAGAGTAAACTGCACAGAGGCAGTCAGAAATCTGGTTGAGTAAAGAGGGAGAGATATCAGGAGAGGAAAGATAGGTTTGGGTATCATCAGCATATAGGTGGTACTGGAATACAAAGGAGGCTATTAGTTTTCCAAGGCAGGATGTATAAAGAGAGAAAAGCAAGGGGCCCAAGACAGAGCCTTGCGGTACTCCAACTGAGAGAAATAAATGGCAGGCAAAAGGCTTTAACACAGAAATACATACATATACATGTCTAAATATGTATATGTGTTTATATATATATATGATCATATGTGTGTACATTTCTATTTGTTTATTTATATGTGTATATCTGTATTTACAGACATATATACACACATATATACACATATAAACATATAAATATGTATGTATGTAATGTAAATATTTTACATTTCAATGTTCTTCAGATAGGGGAATATGTTCTAAGTATTTATAAATAGATATCCCTATATCCTGTATATCTGAATATATATATATATATATATATATATACCTACAGTATATGTAATCATTTATTAATATAGGTACAGATATATATTTTACTGAAAATCCATCAGTTATACATTGGAATATGCATTTATGAATAAATAGAAGATATTATGCTATGTGAAGAACATTGGAACGTAAAGTATTAAAAGGACATTGAACCCACATTTTTTCTTTTGTGATTCAGATAGAGCATGCAATTTTAAGCAACTTTCTAATATACTCCTATTATCAATTTTTCGTTCTAAGTTATTTTTGGTTTAGTACCCTGGACTGCACTTGTTTATTGGACAGTTAAATTAATCCACCAACCCGCAAGAACAACCCAGGTTGGGCCCGCATCTAAACTTACATTCTTGCTATTCAAATAAAGATACCAAGAGATTGAAGAAAATTTGATAATAGGAGTAAATTAGAAAGTTGCTTAAAATTGCATGCTCTGGGGCCTATTTATTAATGTGCGAGCAGACATGATCTGATATTGCGGATCATGTCTGCTGTACATCGATAAATGCCGACAGCATACAGCATTTATCATTGCACCAACAGTTCTTGTGAACAGGGGGTGTCAATTTCTCCCAGAGCAGACGGACAGGTTATAGACTTCAATAGTGGTGGGGGGGGGGGGAATCTAACACGCAACAAGTCACACAAACCCTATGACATTTTCTCAAGAGAGCTAACCTGACATGAAATATTAAAGGAACACTGAACCCAATTTTTTTCTTTCGGGATTCAGATAGAAGGGCCTATTTATCAAGCTCCGTATGGAGCTTGATGCCCCGTATTTCTCGCCAGAAATACGGGGCATCAAGCTCCATACGGAGCTTGATAAATAGGCCCTTCTATCTGAATCACGAAAGAAAAAAATTGGGTTCAGTGTACCTTTAATATTTCATGTCAGGTTAGCTCACTTGAGAAAATGTCATAGGGTTTGTGTGACTTGTTGCGTGTTAGATTCCCCCCCCCCCCCCACCACCACTATTGAAGTCTATGGGGAAATACATTAATGTGGTCACAATTATCAAAGTTCACCTTTTTGCGCACATCAGATTATCGCGCAAGCGAATACATTTTACTTTTAACTTGTAATGCACAAGCAACCCGATGTGCGCAAAAGGCCGAAGCACTGTTAACACATGAAAAACACAAACAGCTGCGCCACTTGTAATCTAGCACTTAACAGGTGACCATTTTCTTCAGATTTGAACTATCGCTGCCATCAAATACAGACAGACAGACAGATGAGACAAATCTATGACAAGATATAGTAATGGCAGTATACAATGTTATAATTAAAGGCCCAGAGGATGAACTTTTTTCACTTCCTGCAATTAGATTTTTTCTTTTTTAGAAAAAAAATTCTGCAGGTAATTTCGTATTTTAAATTAGGCAGTTACAATAAAGCACTAGTTAAATTGTAATGTGTTGATTAACTGGAGAATATAGCCATTATTTATCAATTCTGTTAATTTTTTAAAATGTCTCTTGAAAAAATGTGCTTCCTTTGCTCTTGGTGTAACATCACATAATTATGGGAAAATGTTGCAATAAAAAAAGGTGGATTGCTCCCAAGAACATCTTATATTCAGGTTTAACAGTTTTGAAGACTGGGAAAGGTGCTTCAAACAGCACTTTGTTCTGGCTATACTGGATTAAGGAAAATTTACACAGTGCAGCCAGAGCACAGCAATGTTTGAAGAGTACAGCCTAATATGAAACACAGCTGCAAAGTAAAAGCATTAACAGTTTCTACATGTGTCCGGATCTTTCTGCAGATATGCTACATTTTCTGCAATTACATCTCAGATCACTGTATGTATTGCCTCATGGATTAAAAATATTGTAAAGAATGGGATAACATAATGAAGGGGCTAATATAAAAAGTTACTTACAAGTGGGTGTTGTTGGAGTGCAATTATCAGTGCTACAACAGCTGCTTGAAATTTGGACTTTCATATATGGATTTCTGACACTTCCCTTAACATTACATTCACTTGCTGGAGTGCATGATCTGGCAAAAACATTAACTTCACCTCCACCTAAAAATAAAGTACAAATGGACTTGGTTATTGAATGATAGAGAGATGCATAATAAATAACGTACTTCAGCAGTGATTACCTTATAGAAAATAAATCCATAAACATTATTTAAAGGGACAGCCTACTCCAGAATCTTTATTATTTAAAAAGGTAAATAATCCCGTTATTACCCATTACCCAACACAGTTATTTTAATATACTTTTTTAATATACTTTTTACCTCTGTGATTACCTTGTATCTAAGCCTCTGCAGACTGCCCCCTTATTTCAGTTCTTTTGACAGACTTGCATTTTAGCCAATCAGTGCGCTCTCATAAGTAACTCTAAGGGCATGAGCACAATGCTATCTATATGGCACACATGAACTTACGCCCTCTAGCTGTGAAAAACTGTAAAATGCATTCAGATAAGAGGCAGACTTTAAGGGCTTAGAGATTAGCATATGAGACAATTTAGGATTTTCAATTTAGGATACCAAGAAACCAAAGCAAATTTAATGATAAAAATAAATTGGGAAGTTGTTTAAAATGATATGCCCTATCTGAATCATGAAAGTTTATTTTTGACTAGACTGTCCCTTTAATGTATGTCAATGCTTTAAATTTTATTGTCTATCAGCTAGATTACGAGTTTTGCGTTATGAGTGAAAAACATCCTTATGATTCATAACGCTGCTTTTTCCCTAATGCCGCTATTACGAGTCTTGCAGGTATAGGTGTACCGCACACCTTTTTGGCCGTCATGCAACGTCAGTACCGCACTTTTAAAAAAGTCCTTTTTCAATGGGACTCCCATAGCGCCGGTTTTACAAGTTTGCCTGGGAGGCCAAAAAGTGAGTGTTACACCCTATAACTACAAGATTCGTACCGCCATCTAAAGTCAGTAGTTATGAGTTTTACGTTACAAAGCTCCAGCATAAAACCCATAATTAAAGTGTTAAAAAGTACACTAACACCCATAAACTACCTATTAACCCCAAAACCCGAGGCCCTCCCACAACGCAAACACTATTTAAATATTATTAACCCCTAATCTGCCGTCTGCCCACACCGCCGCTATAATAAACCTATTAACCCCTAAACCACCACCCTCCCACATCACTACATAAATATATTAACCCCTAAACCTAACCCTAACGTAACCCTAAGCCTAAGTCTAAACCTAACCCCAACGTAACCCTAACCTTAACACCCCCTAACTTAAATATAATTAAAATAAATCTAAATAAAACTTACAATTATTACCTAAATAACCTGTTTAAAACTAAATACATACTTGTAAAATAAAACCTAAGCTAGCTACAATATAACTAATAGTTACATTGTAACTAGCTTAGCTTTTATTTTTATTTCACGGGTAAGTTTGTATTTATTTTAACTAGGTAGAATAGTTAGTAAATAATTATTAACTATTTACTAACTACCTAGTTAAAATAAATACAAAGTTACCTGTAAAATAAAACCTAACCTGCCTTACACTAAAACCTAACATTACAATAAAATAAAATAAATTAAGTTAATCAAATACAATTATCTAAATTACAAAAAAATAAACACTAAATTACAAAAAAATAAAAAATATCAAAAATAAAAATGCATTACTCCTAATCTAATAGCCCTATCAAAATAAAAAATCCCCCCGAAATAAAAAAACCCTAGCCTACACTAAACTGCCAATAGCCCTTGAAAGGGCCTTTTGCAGGGCATTGCCCAAAAGAAATCAGATTTTACCTGTAAAAAAATATACAAACAACCCCCCAACAGTAAAACCCGCCACACACCCAACCAAACCCCTAAATAAAAACCTACCTAAATAAACCTAAGCTAACCATTGCCCTGAAAAGGGCATTTGGATGGGCATTGCCATTAAAAGGGCATTTAGCTCTTTTGCCATGCCATGAAAAGGGTAATCAGCTCTTTTACAAAGTGCCCAAACCCTAAGCTAAAAATAAAACCCACCCAAAAAACCCTTAAAAAAAACTAACACTAACCCCCGAAGATCTACTTACAGATTTTGAATTCCCAAAACATTCATCCTCATCCTGCCGGTGAAGTCCTAATTGAAGAGGGCAGAAGTCCTCATCGAAGCAGCCAGAAGTCCTCATCGAAGCAGCCAGAAGTCTTCATCCAGATGGCATCTTATATCTTCACCCATCTTCAAGACATCTGCCGCGGAGCATCCTCTTCTTCTGATGGTCAGTGAAGAATGAAGTTTCCCTTTAAGTGACGTCATCCAAGATGGCATCCCTTACATTCCGATTGGCTGATAGAATTCTATCAGCCAATAGGAATTAAAGGTGAAAAAAATCCTATTGGCTGTTGTAATCAGCCAATAGGATTGAGCTTGCATTCTATTGGCTATTCCAATCAGCCAATAGAATGCAAGCTCAATCCTATTGGCTGATTGGATCAGCCGTCTGATGCCGTCTGGATGAAGACTTCTGGCCGCTTGGATGAGGACTTCTGCCGCTTGGATGAAGACTTCTCCCCACTTCGATGAGGACTTCCCCGGCTGTATGAGGATGGATGTCCGGACTTTGAAAACTGTAAGTGAATCTTCGGGGGTTAGTGTTAGGTTTTTTTAAGTGTTTTTTGGGTGGGTTTTATTTTTAGGTTAGGGTTTGGGCACTTCGTAAAAGAGCTGATTGCCCTTTTCAGGGCATGGCAAAAGAGCTAAATGCCCTTTTAAGGGCAATGCCCATCCAAACGCCCTTTTCAGGGCAATTGTTTGTTATCTTAGGTTTATTTAGATAGGTTTTTATTTGGGGGGTTTGGTTGGGTGGGTAGTGGGTTTTACTGTTGGGGGGTGTTTGTATTTTTTTTACAGGTAAAAGAGCCAATTTCTTTGGCTATTAGATTAGGAGTAATTCATTTTTATTTTTGATAATTTCGTTTTTTATTTTGTGTAATTTAGTGTTTATTTTTTTGTAATTTAGATAATTGTATTTTATTAATTTAATTTATTTTATTGTAATGTTAGGTTTTAGTGTAAGGCAGGTTAAGTTTTATTTTACAGGTAACTTTGTATTTATTTTCACTAGGTAGCTAGTATATAGTTAATAACTATTTACTAACTAGTCTACCTAGTTAAAATAAATACAAACTTACCTGTGAAATAAAAATAAAACCTAAGCTAGCTACAATGTAACTATTAGTTATTTTGTAGCTAGCTTAGGTTTTATTTTATAGGTAAGTATTTAGTTTAAAATAGGAATTATTTAGGTAATAATTGTAAGTTTTATTTAGATTTATTTTAATTATATTTAAGTTAGGGAGGGTTAGGGTTAGACTTAGGCTTACGTTAGGGTTAGGGTTATGCCTAGGGTTAGGTTAGAGTTAGGTTTAGGGGTTAATATATTTATTTAGTGTTAGTGATGTGGGAGGCCAGAGGTTTAGGGGTTAATAACTTTAGTATAGTGGCGGCGACATTGGGGCAGCAGATTAGGGGTTAATAACTGTAATGTAGGTGTTGGCGATATCTGGAGCGGCAGATTAGGGGTTAATAGTTTTATTTAGGTGGCAGCGATGTTAGGGGCAGCAGATTAGGGGTTAATAACATTATGTAGGTTGCGGCGATGTTAGAGGCAGCAGATTAGGGATGTTTAGACTTGGTTTTTTATGTTAGGGTGTTAAGTTTAAACTTAACTTTTTCTTTCCCCATAGACGTCAATGGGGCTGCGTTACGGGCATTTGTTTCTGCGATCGCAGGTGTTAGGCTTTTTTTTAGCCGACTCTCTCCATTGATGTCTATGGGGAAATTGTGCACGAGCACGTCAAAACACTGCTTGTATTTTGGTAAGGTATGGAGCTTAACGCCACCATATCGCCCGCGCAAGCCGGGTTTTACAAAACCTGTAATAGCAGTGCTATAGGGAGGTTAAATACCACAGCTTTTGTGACGGTCGCTAATTTCCCTGTAACGCTTAAAACTTGTAATCTAGCTGTATATGATTAAATAATTTAAAGCTCCTCCCCTTTCTGTTATTAACTATTATTTTTTAAAAGAACATGAAACCCTAAAGTTTTCTTTCATGATTGAGACAGAGAACACACATCTGAACAACTTTCCAATTGACTTCTATTTGCAAATTGGCTTAATTCTCCTGGTATACTTTGATGAAAGAACAGCAAGGCACTACTTGTAGTTAGCTCAGCACATCAGAAAAGCCAATGACAAGAGGCATGTATGTGCAACCACCAATCAGCATCTAGCTCACATGAGTGCAATGCTGCTCATGCACCTACCTAGGTATGCTTTTCAACAAAAGATACCAAGAGAATGAAGCAAATTAGCTAATAGAAGTAAAAGAGAAATTGGTTTAACATTGCCTGTTCTCTTAGAGTCAGAAAAGTTTAAGT
Source organism: Bombina bombina (assembly GCF_027579735.1). Lineage (NCBI taxonomy): Eukaryota > Metazoa > Chordata > Amphibia > Anura > Bombinatoridae > Bombina > Bombina bombina. Next base: position 252,215,503 of record NC_069506.1, read on the forward strand.
CTTTATTTACTGTCCCTTTAAGTTTGCACTAATTTGTATTTTAAGCAAATTTCATTTAAATAAGCCATTTTATTTATTTTCAGACTTTTTTTTTCCTTTTTAATTTATTTAAACCATTAACATACCTGTAACCGTAGTAAGACTGTATACTGACCCACATTGGTCGCCAGATCCACATGTTACGCTGCTGCCTGTACATGAACTGCCAGTATCAAAACACTCTACACATAAGAGAGAGTAACCTAAAAGAAAAATACTTTCTCATAAATTGCAAACAAACAAAAAATAATTGACACAACATTTATATTTTGTGATAATTTGATTTAAGTAATTGTCAATTTACCTTTGTTAGAAATTATATTTAATACTGCACATGTAAGGGACTGTGATCCTTTTTGTATTTGAAATAGCTATTTATTTTTATTAAAACCATCACCTAAGACATGCCCATATCAATGGACTGAGTCTGCAAGTATTTCTTCTAGGTTTTAAAATGCTAATTATGACTTGGGGAGGTTGAATAAGCACGGCCAGCTATTTCATATACAAAATCTATCTCTTGCTCATACTCCCACTATATGCTATACTTAAATTATTTTGGTTATTTAAATTATTTTTTAAGACAATTTTACGTCTGTCTGTGATTTTATGACCAAGTAATTTATTATATTTTGCTTTGGATGAAACAGAATTTCAGGGGTTGGCAGTGTTCTATTGTTTGTACCAAAAAATATATAGGGATTAATTTACTGTAGTGAATCATGTCCACTAGACCTCACTAAATGCTGACAGCATACGCTGTCAGCATTTAACATTGCACAAGCATTTCTTGTGAAATGATTCTCTAATGCCGCCCTCTGATCACTTGTAGCCAATCGGCTGCTGGCAGGGGGTGTCAATCATCCTGATCACACCTAAAGACTGCTGTTTTTTAACTTCCATTTCAGGAGATCCTGAAATGGATAGGCGTAGAATGCAGCATCCGCTGCATAATAAATCTACCCCATAGACTTTTTCTTAGTGTAATACGATTTTTTTTCTGAGTGTATTTATTTATAGCTGCCTGGTTGTATAATGTATATATTCTTTTAAAACGTTTGAATGTGAAGTCTATGTATTCAGTATCTTTGTTTTGCCTATTATTGTCCATTTATACAATTCTTATGCTCGCATAATGCAATATGTTGATATTAACAAAAAGGAGTTTGGGCTAGCAAAAGTAAAATGTAACTTTTATTCCATGAAGTTAAAAACAGGCAGTCCACAGTAAAAAAGATTTAAATAAGACTGACTATATAGAGAAAGCTTTATGTCAGTTGAATGATGGTAACTGTTACACTATTCTCACTTCTAACCCCGCTAGACTGTACCAAAGGGAATTGTTACAACTTTTGGATGATGGTGTAGAGGAGGGTTTCATAGACAGAGATACTATGGACTATTTATCTGTTGAGTCACCAGTAACCTCTATCTTTCCCCATCTTCCTAAGTTTTACAAATCCCTAGAACAGGTTAAGGGACGACCAATCGTCAGTGGGATTGGGTCGATGCTTGAACGCCTCTCAGAGTGGTTAGACACCACATTACACTCCTTTGTATTTGACGTAGATACATTGATGACTTGATCTTGATATGGTCAGGGAGCGCAAACAACATTACCAATTTTGTAGACATGATCAATGACAACGATGTAGGACTAAGATACACATACAGTGGGGAAAAAAGTATTTAGTCAGCCACCAATTGTGCAAGTTCTCCCACTTAAGAAGATGAGAGAGGCCTGTAATTTTCATCATAGGTATACCTCAACTATGAGAGACAAAATGTGGAAACAAATCCAGACTATCACATTGTCTGATTTGGAAAGAATTTATTTGCAAATTATGGTGGAAAATAAGTATTTGGTCACCTACAAACAAGCAAGATTTCTGGCTCTCACATACCTGTATCTTCTTCTTTAAGAGGCTCCTCTGTCCTCCACTCATTACCTGTATTAATGGCACCTGTTTGAACTTGTTATCAGTATAAAAGACACCTGTCCACAACCTCAAACAGTCACACTCCAAACTCCACTATGGTGAAGACCAAAGAGCTGTCGAAGGACACCAGAAACAAAATTGTAGACCTGCACCAGGCTGGGAAGACTGAATCTGCAATAGGCAAGCAGCTTGGTGTGAAGAAATCAACTGTGGGAGCAATAATTAGAAAATGGAAGACATACAAGACCACTGATAATCTCCCTTGATCTGGGGCTCCACGCAAGATCTCACGATGTGGGGTCAAAATGATCACATGAACGGTGAGCAAACATCCCAGAACCAAACGGGGGGGCCTAGTGAATGACCTGCAGAGAGCTGGACCAACATAACAGAGGCTACCATCAGTAACACACTACGCTGCCAGGGACTCAGATCCTGCAGTGCCAGACGTGTCCCCCTGCTTAAGCCAGTACATGTCCGGGCCCGTCTGAAGTATGCTAGAGAGCATTTGGATGATCCAGAAGCAGATTGGGAGAATGTCATATGGTCAGATGAAACCAAAGTAGAACTGTTTGGTAGAAACACAACTTGTCGTGTTTGGAGTAGAGAGAACACCATAGCTACTGTGAAGCATGGGGGTGGCAACATCATGCTTTGGGGCTTTTTCTCTGCAAAGGGAACAGGACGACTGATCCATGTACATGAAAGAATGAATGGGGCCATGTATCCTGAGATTTTGAGTGCAAACCTCCTTCCATCAGCAAGGGCATTGAAGATGAAATGTGGCTGGGTCATTCAGCATGACAATGATCTTAAACACACCGCCCGGGCAAAGGAGTTGCTTCATTTTTTTTTTTTTTTTTTTTTTTTTGATGATAATGTTCTTTTTTAATGGATTTATATTACAAATAAAAATATACAACTGTTATTTGTCTGACACATGGCTCTACTTAAAACAGTTCTTAGATGCTAAATATGTCTAGATAGTATTAATGTCTGGTAATTCTAGTTTCATAAACTGTTTTATTATTGAGAATGTGGGATTCTTCTGCATCACCACAACTTTTCTCCTAGTAATCCAGGTCTGCAGTGAGATAACATTCCTAATCTCTCACTTTTTCAAGAGAAAATGTGAGGCTGTGAGATATTTTGACTTTTCGTTGGTGCAGTTTATAACATAGCTATGGCCTGATACTTACTTTCCACCTGTATCTCTTTTAATGTACAATTATAATCCCTTACAAAGTATCTCCAAGATGAATGAGCAAGAGATCTAGTTTTGTCTTAGCAGTGCTTCTGAAGTTAAAGAAGTAGATATTTCTTTTTTTTTTTTTTCTTTTTTTTTTTTTTTTTTTAAGTTTTAACGGTTTTTATTGATATTCATTTAAATACAAAAACAGAGGAGGAGGACTTGCAAGACCACCTATATACATTGAGAAAAGAGAAAAAAAAAAAGAATATCAACTTTGCATTACATCCTGTACATTGACTAGCACTTTGTAGTATATACAATGATAAACTCCATTTTCTAAACATAACATTTATCGTGTGAAGTTTTACAGGGTATTTATAGGAACTTTTAAGAGCCTTATTAATCCACAAAGCGCTTTTACTAAGTGTAATCCATTTTTGTCCTCCTTCTACAGGTTGTAGAAGAAAGGGAGAAGATAGAAGGGGTTAGGGTAGGGGTTGTGGGTGTATCTGAGATGTTAACTAGCTGGGAATGGGAGGGGAGGCGGGGGGAGGCAGAGGGAGAAGAGGTAGGGGGAAAAGGGAGAGTGCTACGTGTATTCTCAGAAAATTTGTTAGTATTATCTCATCAATGCCTGACATTGCAAGGCATGCCCTGTTTAAAGTTTTTAAAAATTTAAAGTTTAATGTTGCTCCACAATTCTAACATCTCCTGGTGATATGTCAGCTTATCATTTTTCAGGTAATGGAAACGTTCCAGGCTAAGCAAATCTGAGGTCTGATTGTACCATTCCTGTAATGAAGGTGGCACGCTGGATTTCCAATGTTTGGGAATCAATTTTTTGGCGCTATTAATCATTATGAGAAGTAGTGAGGTCTGTATGTCATTCTGCAATTTAGGTAACTTTAGGAACATCAGAGCGCCAAAGTCTGGTGTGATAGCTATGTCCAGAATTGTGGACATGGAGTTAAACACTGTTTTCCAATAGTTTGTGAGAACTGGGCATGTCCACCAGATGTGGTGCATTGTGCCCTTTTGTCCACATCCTCTCCAACATCCCTCCGCTATATGTGGGGCAGATCTATGTAGCCTGGCTGGGGTCAAATACCATCTACTAATAAATTTAAAGTGGACCTCCTGCATAGCGGCAGATGAGGAGGCCCTTTTTGCGTATCGGTATGACCTATTCCATTCTTTTAGTTCCAGTGTGGAACCAGTCTCTGCATGCCACGCCCATACATATGTTGGCAGAGTTTGTATGTTTGGGAGCAACAGAATCTTGTATATGAGGGAGACCGTGTGTCTAGGCGATATTTGTTGTATGCATAGTTTCTCATAGGGGGTAAGTTCGCGCTGTAGTTTGGATTTATGTTTGTGTGTTTGAATGAAATGAATAAGTTGGGATCGGGAAAACCAATTGGGGAAAAGTGTTTTGTTCCAAAGTTGTAATTTCTCTAGTGTCATGATGTTTCCCTCTTCTGTAATAGAATGCAATATGCCGTCCCTTAGGCTGTACTGCTGTCTACTGGGGGTATTTACGTTACAAATAGGTAAATCCGGGTTTTCTCTAATAGGGAGCATAGGCGAGTCTATGGATGTGATTCGTAAGTTTGTGGCTATAGTCCTATCCCATTCCTTAAAGGTTTCTGAGATAGTTGGGTAGTGTACTATTGTGTCTGGTCTTTTCTTAGGGTCTATCCATGCTAAAGTCGCCACATTACCTCTGTTTAAGATATAGTTGTCAATTTGTACCCAGGCCTTCTGGTCTGAATTATGGCTCCAGTCTATTATTTGCTGCAAGGCGATGGCTTTCCTATAGGTAGCCAGGTCAGGGACTCCCAGCCCACCCCTCTCCCTAGGTTGGCACATTGTCTGCCTCCTCACTCTATTCCTTTTACCTTTTCCTATAAAGTTATCTATAAGTGATTGTAATTGTGGGATGAACCTTAGAGGTGTGGGAATGGGCAGGGCTTGGAACAGATATAGTAATCGGGGAAGGATGTTCATTTTTATAATTCCTATCCTGCCCAGCCATGATAGGGGTTTATTATTCCAGGAATTAAGGTCTTTAGCTATCTCGCTTTTCAGGTGTTCATAGTTGTATAAGAATAAGTTTTTTGGGTTGTCTGTGAGGTATATACCTAAGTATTTGAGCTTGGATTTGGCCAACGTAATCTGAAATTTTTTGACCAAATGGTCGACTACTTGTGGTGGTGATGAGATATTAAGTAATTCCGACTTTGAAAGATTAAGGTGAAAGTTTGAAACTTGGCCATAATTTTGAAGTTCTAGTAATAGTTCTGGAATTGAGTTCTCAATATTGGACAATGTGAATAGTATATCATCCGCATACATGATGAGTTTATTATTCATGTTGCCTGTCTGTATACCGGTAATTCTTTCATTAACTCGTATTTTTTGGGCAAGGGCTTCAAATGAGAGAACAAATAACAGAGGGGATAGTGGACATCCTTGTCGGGTTCCATTTGTTATGTCAAATGTATCTGATAAGACACCGTTAGCTCTTACCCTTGCATTTGGATTGGAGTATAATGAGAAAACCATGCGTAGGAAAGGTTCTCCAAAGTTCATCTTTGTCATAACTTGTCTGAGATAAAGCCAATCGACCCTATCAAAGGCCTTCTCGGCATGTGTTGAAAAGAGTGAGAGTGGCAGTGAATTTTGTTTGGCAAAATTAATAATGTGCTGTATTCTAACGGTGTTATCTTTGGCCTCTCGCCCGGGGACAAATCCCACCTGATCAGTAGAGATTAATTTGGGAAGGATTTTATTTAATCTATTGGCAAGGATCTTTGCCAGAATCTTTATATCTGTATTCAGCAAAGATATCGGGCGAAAATTGCTTGGAGTATTAGGTGGTCTGCCCGGTTTGGGTAATACAGATATGTGGGCCTCAAGCATTCGGTGAGGTAGCATCTCAGTGGTAGGTAACTCATTAAAGAGAGTGAGAAGGTGTGGGACCAGGAGTGATTTGTAAGTTTTGTAATATTTTGGGGTGAATCCGTCGGGACCAGGGCACTTCCCTGATGGGAGTTCCCCTATTGCTTTTAGAATTTCTGTGTCCGTGATTGGCACATCTAGGGCGGAAGACTCCTCTTTGGATAGGGAGTTGAGAGGTAAATTCTCCAGGTAGTCAGTGATTAAGATTTGTTTATTGTTATTCTGAGGGCCAGTAGTGGTGTCTGGGATTCTGTTCAAGTTATATAAAGATTGGTAATAGTGTCGAAATGTGTTTGCTATACCCTTACTATCTCTAATATCTGTGGAGTCATCTGTCTTAAGGGAATTGATAAATGATTTATATTTTTTCCTTTGAATAGATCTGGCTAGGATCTTGCCGGGTCTGTTACCTTCGCCGTAATAGAGTTGACGGAGGTACAAAGCCTGCCTCTGTGAGTCTGATGTAATTAATTCTCCTAGTTCTTTTCTAGCTTGAGTAAGAGATGTCGTAAGGGACAGGTTCAGAGGGTCCATCTTGTGTTTACGTTCTAGGTGGTATATTGTGGAGTGTAGTCTCTCGTAGTGTGCTCTTTTGTCCATTAGTTTCCTTGCTCTTATTTTAATTAGTTCACCCCTCACTACACACTTGTGCGCTTCCCAGTTGTTTGTGTGGGATGTATCTGTATGGGTATTATGAGTAAAGAATTCTGTAATAGTTTTGTTTATAGTTACATTTGTGATTGGGTCTAGCAGCAAGTGGTCATCTAATTTCCAAGTGAAATCGGTCAGGGGAGTCTCCGGCCACACCACCGTGCAGGAAACTGGAGCATGGTCTGTCCACGTTATAGAACCTATGTCACTTTTAAGTATAGAAGAGAGCCCTAGTGAGTCTGTGAACAGGTAGTCTATTCGTGAATACTTTTTATGTACGTGTGAGTAATATGTATAGTCCCTAGTCGTAGGGTGTAAAGTGCGCCAAATGTCGTGGAGGTTGAGATCTGAAATAGTGGTTTTGACTGACTTTAAAACATGTCTAGGAGCACTGGAAATGAGATTTGAGGTATCGAGCAATGGGTTAATTGAAATGTTAAAGTCACCGCCTATCAATACCATACCCTTGCGATGGTCCAACAAAAGGCGTGATATTTTTTTGAGAAAGCGGTGTTGTTCCGTGTTAGGGGCATAGACATTAAGCAATGTGATAGGTCTCCCAAATAAAAGGCCTATAACTAGTATGTAACGTCCCTCAGGGTCTTTAATCATTGTGAGTGGCTGAAGTGAAATTGACCTGTGGAGCAGTATTCCTACTCCATTTCGTTTATGTGTATTAGATGCGAAATAGCTAGTGGGATATTTATGATTTGACCACTTAGGTTCCTTTCCTTTCTGAAAGTGTGTTTCCTGTAGGAAAATGATTGAGTGATTGATTCTGTTAATTTCCTTTGTGGCTATGGATCGTTTCCCCGGGCTATTTAGCCCTTTGACATTTATTGTAGAGATTGTCAGAGTGTGATCGTTATTGTTAGGTATTGTGCGTTGTGGCATGATTGCGTATCAATTAAGTTATACACGCAGCACTCAGGTTAAGGGGGAAGGGAGTGCTAGGTAGGAGGTTAGGGTTAGTATACAGCTATTATCTGGAGTGTTGTTCCGAAGGGGAAAGGGTTAGGAAATAATGGGTCTTAAAGGTAGTTGAGTAAGAATCTCAGTAGGATACTGAGAGAGAGAAGAAAGGAAAAAAAAAAGGGAAAAAAAAAGAAAGGGTGTCGTCAATGGGGTCAATGGGGATGTGTCCCCATGGCACTAGTGTAGCAGAATTATAAAATTTGAAATGTTTGGGAGGTAGGAGATAGCTCCGTCCTCCGCGAGTAGAATATAGGAAAATTAAATATTTTCTAATAGAGCTCCGCATCTTATAATTCTTATAGAGACAGTAGCTAGTGTGTATAAGTACTTGTAAAGAAGTAGATGGGGAGGGGGGTCAAAGTAGGGTAAATACAACTTCCAAGACTGTAACATGTTACATTGTACCAGCAGTTTCTGTAATCTGTCGCACAATTATGTATAATATTAGTAATATTTTATTGGCATTATCTCTCCTCCAATCGCGCGCCGAACCACCTCCGATGTCCATATAATTGAAAGGACTTATCAGTAAGTGATCCAAGGCGCAACCCTAGGGGCTGAGAGGAAGTTCTGTGTTCCAATGCCTCCACTTGAATAATTGTCAATACATAAAACTTAGAAAGTTTAATAAACATTGGGTTATAACAAGTAATTTTAACTGAATGCAAGTTATTAAAGGAGCGCAATACTGTTCTTCTACTTCTGTAATTCGATACAAACGACTATTTTGCAAAAAGGTCCATCTAATGGTTAGTTCTCGTCCCCGCAACAATGAGTTACCGAGAGGGCTAGAGTCATGTTATCAGTTTTCATGTGTTCATTGGCATATGAGTCTCATGTACTACTGTTTCTCTTCTCTAAGGTCAATCTTAACATAGGCACCAGAACATTTGCAACTTCCAACAAAACAAAGTATAATCATATAACATTCCTCAACTTAATGTGCCGATAAATCTAACATAGTAAAACTATAAAAATACAGTAAGGGTAAGAGAAAAATATAACTTAAGCCTGAGCTCTATGTGATATCACCTGATGGGCTTTGTGTCGGTAGAAATGTTCATATGGGCCAGAGGTTTTCCATATCTCCTCAGCCTGTCTTCTGTCTTTATGGGTACTTAAGTACCTGATAAGATGAGCCCATGTACATTCTGAATCAAATAGAATGTTCTCCTATATAGGTCTTTCTGAGTCCTACGGTGCAGGTTTCGGGAGTGTATTGTTGTCTGAGGAAAGTGGAGGCTGTGTTACCTCTATCGATAATTCTCTGCAGAACATTGGTAAATCCTCCTCTGTATGATAAATCACATTTTTATTATCTTTTGAGGCTATAATAGCCACTGGAAATCCCCATCTATATGGAATCTTGTGTGTTTGTAGGACAGTAGTGATATGTGATAGTGCCCTGCGCTTTTGCAGAGTCACTGGGCTTAAATCGCTAAAAATTTGTATAGGCATACCTGCATGTTGCAGAGGCTGTTTTGCTCTGGCGTTGCGAAGGATTTCCTCCTTGTCTTGGAAATTGAGCAGCCTAAGTATGACATCGCGTGGTGGGGCCTTGGGAGGCGGTCTAGGCCGGAGAGCTCTGTGTGCTCTTTCTATAGGGATGTCCGTCGAGCTAGGGGTTCCTTTGATGGTTCTAAAAAGGCTTTGTAGGTACCCTTCTATAGCTGTAGCTGAGATTGATTCAGGTATTCCCCGCACCCGCAAATTATTGCGGCGACTGCGGTTGTCTAAGTCCTCTATTTTGTCATTTAGAGATTGTATGATGTCGTCCTGTGAGTCCACTTTGTTGGTGAGTTGTGTTAAATTAGTAGATGTGGATGCTTGATCTTCCTCAACCTCTGTTATCCTGTCTTTTAATGAGGATATGTCTTTGTGCAGCTCTTTGTATAATGTGCGTACCTCGTGCATCACTACCTTTATATCATCTTTAGATGATAAATGGCTAAGGTCCTCCTTAGTAACATAATTTGGGGGTAGAGTTTCAGTGGTATTTGTGTCTGCCATTGCTGCCTGTTGTTCAGTTGTAGCGTGCTTTGTGATTGTGGGCTCCTGGGTATTCTTTGGTTTTAAATAATGCCCCAGTGTTCTGCTGGCATTAACCTTTTCTCCCTTATTCTGTTTCTTGTTGGGCATCCCAAAATGCAGTAGTGTTTAAGAGTTTCCAGTTTAATACCCACTGGGTTTGTATGTGATGAGGAAGAGGGCAATAGTTGAAATGTCCTGCTTTGTGTATATTAGAATGCAGGTATGCCAACAGTAATGCTAGATATTGTCCTGCAGGTAAAAGCCCAGTGGGGGACACAGCCTGGTATGGGACAGGGATTTTGTCTGCTTTCAGTATGTGCTGTTTTTTAACTCCTTTTTATTATTATTATTTTTTTTTCCCTTTGTACTGTTTATCTCTTCCTGGCAGTTTCTGTGCTTTGCTGTGTGTAATAACGCTTGTATTGCAACCCACGTGGCTAATGGCTGTCTCCCCTGCTCTTCACCGTGCTTGAGCTTTGGCCTGGTCTACTGTAACTAAGGTTAGTGTTATTTGGAGGTCTCTATTAATGCTGCCTTATGTTCTACCGCTTCCAAGGCCAGTCAATTAGGGTTAATGGTATGATTTATATTTTCCCCTGTATGTCCCAGATCGCTCAGCTCTTTTGTGCTCTGCTTGATTCGGACTGTTTCGATTTAAGTTACCTTTTATTTTCTATTTTCTGCAGGCGGCACCCGCCGTGATTGTGTTCCGGTGGCTCCGGTCAGATTGTTGCAGATAAGGGAGGTATGTCCGCGACTTTGCTCAGCGGTGTTCTTGTGGGGTCGCAAATCACCCGGCAGCTACACAACCACCCCTTACAGTGCGATCGCGATACCGGGCGCGATCCGTTACCAGTGCTTGTCCTGAAAGTGGTCTGCGGACTCCGGTCAGTTCAGTAGGTAGCTCTGAATCGGGCTGGCGGTGCCTGCTTGCGGTGTTGTTCAGCGGTGATCTCAATGGGCCACATGTAATCCGGCAGCTATACAATCACTTTTTCTTTAGCACATTGCTGTCAAAGGTCCCAAATCACGATCCTCATACACCTCTAATATTTTGGATGCTGTTTTAAAATAAAAATTATAATCCTATATTGTTATTTTTACACTTTTTGTGCCATAGGGCTCAGGAGCTCTTTCAGTTTGCTGCCATCGGCCTGCGTGGCTAGGCTCCGCCCCGGAGTTGCTTCATAAGAAGCATTTCAAGGTCCTGGAGTGGCCTAGCCAGTCTCCAGATCTCAACCCCATAGAAAACCTTTAGAGGGAGTTGAAAGTCCGTGTTGCCCAGCGACAGTCCCAAAACATCACTGCTCTAGAGGAGATCTGTATGCAGGAATGGGCCAACATACCAGTAGCAGTGTGTGACAACCTTGTGAAGACTTACAGAAAACGTTTGACCTCTGTCATTGCCAACAAAGGATATATAACAAAGTATTGAGATGAACTTTTGTTATTGACCAAATACCTATTTTCCACCATAATTTGCAAATAAATTCTTTCCAATTCAGACAATGTGATTGTCTGGATTTGTTTCCACATTTTGTCTCTCATAGTTGAGATATAAACCACCAAAAACAATCAGCGCAACAGTCACTCAGCAAATATATGAATATGTGTATGGGAGATATTAACTAAAGATATATATAGCAATAGAATGGACACAGCACTAAAATAGCACAAAAAATGGCAATAAATATGGATCTAAATATTACTTAATAAAGGTGTTATATCGGTAGCGAATAGTCCAAAATAATAAAAGTCCAAAACAGGTTATAAACTCAAATTGAGAACAGTCTTACTAATACTGAAAGATGGTGTCTGGAGAATTCTTTTTGAAAACGCAGTTGCAGCTGCTTGAAAAACACTGCTTGTCCTGCAGCTGATACACAGTAACTCCAATCCCACAAAAGACAGCGCAATCTGTGAAGGCAAACAGATAGACTCCAATAGTGCAATATTGTATGTAAAAAAACAGCACTTTATTGACAAACACTTTAGCCAGAATACTCACAATATGCGAGATAAAAACATGCACAAAAAGGTATCTTTGTGTAGCGATATAGCCCGGTGATTGTGTGGTCAAAGGAAGCTTGGGAGAAAAGCAGCAGATTTTCCGGTCGGCGTGTGACGTCAACACCCGACAAACAGCTGATCGATGTTTCCCTTAGTCCCAATACACACAGGCTTGCCGAGCTTGCAGAGCATCTCCTATTGTTCTATAAACTAGCTGCTAGTTTATAGAACAATAGGAGATGCTCTGCAAGCTCGGCAAGCCTGTGTGTATTGGGACTAAGGGAAACATCGATCAGCTGTTTGTCGGGTGTTGACGTCACACGCCGACCGGAAAATCTGCTGCTTTTCTCCCAAGCTTCCTTTGACCACACAATCACCGGGCTATATCGCTACACAAAGATACCTTTTTGTGCATGTTTTTATCTCGCATATTGTGAGTATTCTGGCTAAAGTGTTTGTCAATAAAGTGCTGTTTTTTTACATACAATATTGCACTATTGGAGTCTATCTGTTTGCCTTCACAGATTGCGCTGTCTTTTGTGGGATTGGAGTTACATAGTTGAGATATACCTATGATGAAAATTACAGGCCTCTCTCATCTTCTTAAGTGGGAGAACTTGCACAATTGGTGGCTGACTAAATACTTTTTTTCCCCACTGTATGAGACACATGATAGTGACATCCACTTCTTGGATCTGACGCTGAGTGGTACGAGACTTGACAGAATACATACAAGTCTCTTTAGAAAACCTATATCAGACAATTCCTTGCTTATGCGAAAAGCTGTCAACCCAGGGTTGTACCCTATGCTATTGCAAAAGGGCAACTAATTAGGGTGAAAATTAATTGTACTGATATGGAGGATTGTAAGAATAATACCAGAGAATTACAGGACTGTCTAATAAACAGGGGTTATACTGACAAAGTAATAAAACGAGCTAGGCAAGAGGTGGATTCTCTAGAGAGGTCAACTTTACTTGCAGAGAAAGACAAAAGTAAATTCAAGGATCATACTGGAGTCACTATTGTAACAAGCTTCAGTGCTGAATATAATGAAATTTGCAGAATTGTTAAACATCATTTCAAAAGGCTTGTAGTGGATGATAAATTGATGAACTGTGTACAAAAGGGCCTGAGATGTTCCTATTGTAGGCATAAGATGCTAGACAACTATTTGTCCCTTATTGTCCTCAAAAGACCACAGGCAGGATAACGTTCTTGGCTTATCCATAAGGGATCTTTACGTAAGTTTACGTAAGTCGTTTTGCGGTAAGGCCAAAAAAGTGTGCAGTGACCCTAAACCTGCAAGACTCGTAATACCAGCGGGCGTAAAAAAGCAGCGTTAGCACCTGTTAATGCTGCTTTTTCACCTAACGCAAAACTCATAATCTAGGCCATAGTTTCCTTATATACTAAGGAAACTAAGAATCAAGAAATTACAGGCTTAAAGGATTCCAAAAATTTCGTTTTTGTTGCATCAACTGACCATCAATATCATATCCTACATGTTTTTATATCATCACATACCTTTATCCAATGAAGTTTCTGAACATTATAAAAGCTTGTTTTTATTTTCTGTGATGACGTCATATTATCCAACCCTCAAAAATGGGCTGTGCACTATACTAATAACTTTCCAATACTATTCTGAATTTGTGCATCTCATTAAACGGCCATGTCATCACAATGCACATGCGCATTTCTATCCGCTGTTCTGTGTATGCACATATCTGATACGGGAATAACGCAGGTACTTTGAACAGGACAATAGATTACATAGTTTGTCCTGTTCTAGCTGAATACGGCTTGTTAACAATAGAAACTGTATACTGTTTCACTGCTCCTTATCTCCTTATCACTGCAGGTTAAGTTGCAGTGACGTATGATATGACGAGTAGGAGGTTTCGCGCATGCACATATCAGCAAGAATCCGCCATCTTGATAACCTGGGTTATTGCTCTCGATTGCAGGATGATAAGTTATTGGCCATCGGTGGGTTTGGAATTCAATACATTTTCAGAATTGGATTTCTCATAACGGGTAAACATAAGCAACGCAATGTAAATTACAAAACAATAGCAAATATATTGATATGGCAACTAGAGATTACTTTTTTTCTGGGTTTAGTGTCCCTTTAAGTACTTAATAATTTGCATACTTTAAATATATTCCGGATACCATATATTAAGTATTGTTAGGTTATGTAACTATTGATTTATTTTTTATTTATCACTTATTGGTATTGTCAAGCTATTTGAAATATTATTAGATGATATACACAGGCATACTTATTATTATTTAGTGGTGATGTGGCTGTGTACATCAAATAATTCATTTAATTTCTAAAAAACTTCAAATGGCACTGTGTGAAATTTAGCCCCACTGTTTTGATTACACAGGATGAATCATAAAAGTCACTTCAAAACATTCTTTACCCCGCACAGTGAATAGAGACGTAAATGTCTAAAACTTTTCATTTAAAGCCTAATGAGATGCTCACAATTTCAAGGAAATGGAAATTAGCATGATGGAGCCTCAAAAGTACATGCCCATATATGGGTTTCCTGCCAAGGTGAGGAGCCGATCCATCTGTGAGTATGTTTAAAAATACAAACATATTCAAAGAACTGTAATTTTTAACAACCACAAGTTAAATGATCCCCTGTGGAGTTTCCCATGTGAAGACCCCAGACAAATTGGCATTTAACGTCTCTGTATGGCATAAATAAAAATAAATAAATCTTGCAAAGAGAATGATGCCAGTTTTTCATTTGTGTTTAAAATAGCTCAAATAACACATATATGTATATATATATATATATTAATCTGGGACATAATATATTAAATAAATATTCGATGTGTTAAAAAATAAATACATTGATATATACAAATACTGAGCCATTGAATTAAAGATAAACATTTTTTTCTGTTTTCCAGAAATCTAGTGAAAATGACCGACGGAAGATTTGCTAAGCAAAAGCACATGACATTTAGCGAGTACACGTGTGGTTGTCCCAATGGGGATGTACTGAATATGAAACATGCTGTATTTGTATGAATATATATATCAGGATTTTAAATGCTATTAATTTTGGAATAGTTAGCAGTATAAATTACTTTGATGTAATATGATATTAAAAAGAATACTGATGTTTCATATTTAAATAATCAGAATAAATAATGTGACATAGTCCAGTAGTGTCTACACTGTTCAGCCATACACTTAGGACTGCAAACATACAGTATATATAAGTCATACCTGGTCTTCATGGGGAGAAGCAGGGTAAGTCCTGTGAGTTTATCTACACCTGTTCTAAATGGTAACACCCTTGTACGTACCTCCATGATGACACCTCCACTACCCCAGCACTCTGTGTGCCGTATGGGGTGAGGCGAGGGGAAAGAACGCCAAACTTTCACTGAAGCTGTCAAGCCTCCCAGTCACATGACCCACTAATGCGTCATTCTGAGATCCTGTGGTTTTCTGTAGCCTTTGTATCAGACAAAAATGTAAGGGGGCGATACTGAGCCACAAATCCTCAGGCAAATAGAAGATAAAGTTCCAAAAACGAAAAGGGTTCTGGACTATCAAATGTAAAACGTAACTTTTTTTCCATGAAGTTAAAAACAGAAAGTCCACAGTAAACAAGAAGACCTCTGGCTGGCAAGCTTACGTGTTTCGGTGGTATTCCGTACTCAAAGCTGTAATGTGTCAGTCACAGGTGAACATTAAATACAGGTGCTTGAATATTCAAATTGGCTAAAACATCAAAACAAATCAAGACACGTAACTACTAGAGGTGATCAAATATTATCCTCAAACCTGTTACTGATTTTTAACCCTTAAAGACTAAATGCTACATGCAAAAAAGTTGCCAAAATGTAGCATTAATTTATATTAATAGGTTACATTATAAACTCATGTTATCAAATATGCAATGCAAGTAAGAATAGCACTATTTATAAATACTGGTATTAGAACAATTCCATGATACTGTCAGTATATGGCCGGGTTATAATACAATATATTTAATAATGTTTCTTTAAAATAAACCCTCAATCAATATGCATATACTAGAAACCATAAAATTAATATAAATTCCTGAATTCTTTTTATTAGTTAATATCTATAAACACATTGAAATATATTTGTAGGGACCAGAATATGAGTCAATACTATATATGTTTAAAACTATTTTAATAATGCTATACTCTTTACAAAGCAAACCAAATTGTAACATAACTAACCTTATTCACAATTAAATTTCATTCAATTAACACAATGAGATTCCAATATATTAGCCACTAACATTCAGACTGGTACAATTTCAACAGTGCTTAGTTAAACAATAGGACACTCTTATTAAAACATCAGAAATTGTATATATTATTTGTGTAAACAACCAATTCCTATGCTAATTTCTCTAAGATGAAATAAATTCTTAGTCACTTATAATTAAAATTAATTCTAAGATATATATATATATCTATATTTTGCAAAGATAAATTACTTTGCATACAAAAGACAAACTTAACACTATACAGGACTATGAATGTAAGCTAAAATACAAAATGATCTCTTTAATCTATTACAGCAACAATGAATGTTTGTTTTAAATGTTTACCTATGTTTAACAACCTCATATACTTTACCAAAATAATGACCAAATCGATAAGTCAATTTCCAAAAACGTCTTTGTTTATCCAATTCGCCTCAGAATACCAAAAAATGAGTTTTTGCATGTGGAAAAGAATGGTAGCTATTATGCCTTTTGTAACTGTAAGTAAGGCAGCCAAATTTTTATCAGTCACAGTCTGGCACACAGACAGACAGATAGACTTTTCTATGCTTGGGGTTTTTATCATCTGATATTACCCCACCCCTTTTTGTTTTGTACCATCATTAGCGAATTGGATAGGCCCTTACGGATCTGCTTTGTGATTCGCCCTTACGGAGCTGAGCATGGATTGGTTCATCTTGGAAGTATCTTTTAACAGTCAAATCTTTTGACTGTAATACTGGATTTTGGCCATCGGGGGCAGCATGACAAACACACAGATTAATTTAACCATTCCTAGACAGTAAAAACATTTCTTTAAAATGTGTATTTAAAAATGCTATAATTTCTTTATATTAATACGTGGCATGTTTATATGTACTGGACACGGCATGGTTTCTGTTTTTATATTTACTTTAAGTGTTAGTATGGGGTTTTGCATTTTAGGGTGTTTTTTTTAAGGCGGCCTTAACTGTGAGTTTTTTATAATTTGTTGGTGTTGCTTTTTCTGTAATGTTAGGTTTTGTTATTTTTTGTAAATTTTGGGCTAGTTTACAAGTTGAACTATTTGGGGGGTTTTCCGTGATCACGAAAACTCTGCTAATGTTAATCTTTTTGCGCTAGTCGGGTTAAGCTTGTATTAAATGTTAAAGGGAAAGTCTAGTCAAAATTAAACTTTCATGATTCAGCTAGAGCAGGCAATTTTAAGCAACTTTCTAATTTACTCCAATTATCAATTTTTCTTTGTTCTCTGTGTGTCTTTATTTGAAAAAGCAAGAATGTAAGCTTTGGAGCAGGCTCATTTTTGGTTCAGAGCCTGGGTAGCACTTGCTGATTAGTGTCTAAATGTACCCACCAATCAGCAAGTGCTACCAAGGTTCTGAACCAAAAATGGGCCGTCTCCTAAGCTTACATTCCTACTTTTTCAAATAAAAATATAAAAATCCACAACACTAAAACTTATGAAGGAATTTTTAGATGTTTATTTTCACAGGTACAAACATATGCATTGTTTCCGGAGTCATTTCCTTAATCATGCATAAACTAAACAGGTGTGCACTAAACCTTTTATAGGGAAAAACTTAATCCTTCATGCAACCCTACAATTCACATAAATATAGCGCCACCTGGCTGACATTCCAATCTAGTGCATTAAATTGAAAGACAATATAGCGCCACCTGGCTGACATTCCAATCTAGTGCATTAAATTGAAAGACAATTTATTTACATTAATAATACTAATAAATAATTCTAAAGTGCAAACAATTTAAAATTACCTATATCAGACTAGAGCTGCAAGTTACTAACCTTAAAGAAACACAGTATAATCTAGCTCCCTATTTAGACCTATGGGTATCATAGCGTTAAGCTTATGAATCCAAAAGGACTCTTTTTGTTTCAATAGCTGTTCCCTATTGTCTCCTCTGCGTAACCTACCTATACCATCAATTATTTGCCATCAGAGGGCTCGCTTCCATTGAGTCATAAGCTACCGAAGTGGCCGACAGCTAAAACTAATTTACGGCTCCATTTTAGTACCAGGTTTCCATAGGATGAGTCACACGTGTAATGTTCTTTAATCCTAAATATTCTTCCAGTTAAGGGATGAAGAAAATATTTGCCCTTAATAACTGCACTGCAACTGGCACACCCCAAACATGGGAAAGTGCCTGTATTTTTAGATGTGATATAGGTTTGGCAGGGTACATTTCTAGGGCCCACATCACTCTTGACTAACATATCTCTCAAGTTAGGGACCCTTCTATATGCCATCATAGGGAGGTCTTTAAAGGCCATAATGTCATGATATCAATCTCTTAAAACATTCCAGTGCTTATATACAATCCTGGAGATATCCTCGCTATATGGGTTTACTATACGTTGTGGCTTTTTTTCTTTTCTGTGTCTATTTAACGTTTCTTCCTGAACCCTTCTTTTCTCATCATTAATCATAGAATAATGAGAAAAGAAGGGTTCAGGAAGAAACATTAAATAGACACAGAAAAGAAAAAAAGCCACAACGTATATACGGGGAGTGCAGAATTATTAGGCAAATGAGTATTTTGACCACATCATCCTCTTTATGCATGTTGTCTTACTCCAAGCTGTATAGGCTCGAAAGCCTACTACCAATTAAGCATATTAGGTGATGTGCATCTCTGTAATGAGAAGGGGTGTGGTCTAATGACATCAACACCCTATATCAGGTGTGCATAATTATTAGGCAACTTCCTTTCCTTTGGCAAAATGGGTCAAAAGAAGGACTTGACAGGCTCAGAAAAGTCAAAAATAGTGAGATATCTTGCAGAGGGATGCAGCACTCTTAAAATTGCAAAGCTTCTGAAGCGTGATCATCGAACAATCAAGCGTTTCATTCAAAATAGTCAAGAGGGTCGCAAGAAGCGTGTGGAAAAACCAAGGAGCAAAATAACTGCCCATGAACTGAGAAAAGTCAAGCGTGCAGCTGCCAAGATGTCACTTGCCACCAGTTTGGCCATATTTCCGAGCTGCAACATCACTGGAGTGCCCAAAAGCACAAGGTGTGCAATACTCAGAGACATGGCCAAGGTAAGAAAGGCTGAAAGACGACCACCACTGAACAAGACACACAAGCTGAAACGTCAAGACTGGGCCAAGAAATATCTCAAGACTGATTTTTCTAAGGTTTTATGGACTGATGAAATGAGAATGAGTCTTGATGGGCCAGATGGATGGGCCCGTGGCTGGATTGGTAAAGGGCAGAGAGCTCCAGTCCGACTCAGACGCCAGCAAGGTGGAGGTGGAGTACTGGTTTGGGCTGGTATCATCAAAGATGAGCTTGTGGGGCCTTCTCGGGTTGAGGATGGAGTCAAGCTCAACTCCCAGTCCTACTGCCAGTTTCTGGAAGACACCTTCTTCAAGCAGTGGTACAGGAAGAAGTCTGCATCCTTCAAGAAAAACATGATTTTCATGCAGGACAATGCTCCATCACACGCTTCCAAGTACTCCACAGCGTGGCTGGCAAGAAAGGGTATAAAAGAAGAAAATCTAATGACATGGCCTCCTTGTTCACCTGATCTGAACCCCATTGAGAACCTGTGGTCCATCATCAAATGTGAGATTTACAAGGAGGGAAAACAGTACACCTCTCTGAACAGTGTCTGGGAGGCTGTGGTTGCTGCTGCACGCAATGTTGATGGTGAACAGATCAAAACACTGACAGAATCCATGGATGGCAGGCTTTTGAGTGTCCTTGCAAAGAAAGGTGGCTATATTGGTCACTGATTTGTTTTTGTTTTGTTTTTGAATGTCAGAAATGTATATTTGTGAATGTTGAGATGTTATATTGGTTTCACTGGTAAAAATAAATAATTGAAATGGGTATATATTTGTTTTTTGTTAAGTTGCCTAATAATTATGCACAGTAATAGTCACCTGCACACACAGATATCCCCCTAAAATAGCTAAAACTAAAAACAAACTAAAAACTACTTCCAAAAATATTCAGCTTTGATATTAATGAGTTTTTTGGGTTCATTGAGAACATGGTTGTTGTTCAATAATAAAATTAATCCTCAAAAATACAACTTGCCTAATAATTCTGCACTCCCTGTATATCTCCAGGATTGTATATAAGCACTAAAAAGTTTTAAGAGGTTGCAATCCTGACATTATGGCCTATATCACATCTAAAAATACAGGCACTTTCCCATGTTTGGGGTGTGCCAGTTGCAGTGCAGTTATTAAGGGCAAAGGTTTTCTTAATCCCTTAACTGGGAGAAAATGTAAGATTAAAGAACATTACATGTGTGACTCATCCTATGTCATCTACCTAATAAAAGTCCCTGTTTGAGGATTTATTTGGGTGAGACCACCAGAAAGGTTAGAGATAGGATGAGTCAACACAGGTCCAATATTCGTTGTGGGGATCTAAATGCCCCAGTGTCCAGTAATTTTTTAAAGGCTGGACACAATATAAGCCAACTTAGATGGCAAATAATTGATGGTATAGGTAGGTTATGCAGAGGAAGCAATAGGGAACAGCTACTGAAACAAAAAGAGTCCTTTTGGATTCATAAGTTTAACGCTATGGTACCCATAGGTCTAAATAGGGAGCTAGATTATACTGTGTTTCTTTAAGGTTAGTAACTTGCAGCTCTAGTCTGATATAGGTACCTTTAACTTGTTTGCACTTTAGAATTATTTATTAGTATTATTATAATGTTGATGTAAATAAATTGTCTTTCAATTTAATGCACTAGATTGGAATGTCAGCCAGGAGGCGCTATATTTATGTGAATTGTATGGTTGAATGAAGGTTTAAGATTTTCCCTATTAAAGGATCAGTGCACACCTGTTTAGTTTATGCATGATTAAAGGAATGGCTCCCAAAACGTTGCATATGGTTGTACCTGTGAAAATAAACTTCTAAAGATTCCTTCATATGTTTTGGTGCTGTGGATTTTTATATTTTGATATTTGAAAGGAAAGCAGTCTCCTTTGTTCCACTAGCATAAAATATTGCAGGAAGAAGGTGCTGTTTGTGAATTGGTTGGCACTTTTTCAAATAAAGATGCCAAGAGAACAAAAGAAAATTGATAATAAGAAAGTTGTTTTAAATTGCATGCTCTATCTGAATCATGAAAGTTTAATTTTGACTAGACTATCCATTTAAAAAAACAACGTATTTTGTGCTAGCGGTAACCCGAATAGCGTGAAAAACCTAACTTGAGTTTTTGCATGCACATGCAGGCATTTCCCCATAGAAATTAATGGATAAAAAAAAGTTGGAGAAAAAAACTCTCTCGTGCAAACACCATTACATATTCGCAATACCGCTAACCCGACATGAAAATATTATTTCATATTCCATATTTCATATTCCAATGCTCTTTAACATGTTTTAATATATATTTTAAATATGCATAAAAATAATTGCATCCTGTAATATGCACAAATATGATTGCATACCCACCATAAAAATATGAAAAATATGTATTCATAAATATTATCATATATGTTATGGGTAAAGCCAGAAATCCGTGTACTCCTAGAATTACCCGGGTAATCCTAGGATTACCCAAAGGCTGTGGATAAAGCCCGATGTAAAATCATACTTTGGGCTTTACCTGGGTAATCCTAGAATTACCCAAACGCTTCTGGAAACAGCTAAAAAAAATCATACATAGGACTTTACCCGAGTAATGCTAGGAGGGTAATGCAAGGAAAACACACCAACAGTAAATTAAACATTTTTGTTTTGGATTACACAAACACTTATGTTTTGTACATTATTTTTGTTACAACAGGAAATTAAACATTTTTAGATTTCATATGTGGATTTTTCATATGTTTTGTACCATGTTTGTTACAACAACAGGAAATTAAACATTTGTAAAACAACAACATGAAACATTTTTAATTTATGAAATATTTCTTATTTTTCGAAATTAAACATTTTTATTTTTCAAAATTAAACATTTTTATTTTTCATATGTTTTCTACAATGTTTTATTACAACAACAGGTAATCAAACATTTTTGTGTTATTGTGTTCTTGGACAGACCGGACTGTTATCCGACAGACATTTGCCTGTCAGATTATTATCTGTCGTGCATGCATTCTGTCTGAGAAACTGCCTTAGGCATGCGTATCTGCCTTAGACATTATCTGATTGGTTCATGTCTCCATGAGGTCACTGAATGCACAACCAATCAGATAAAATCATGCATTAATGGCCGAGGGCAGATACGCTCCAGAGAGTTCTGTTCTAATCAGAACCTCAGGGTGCTGCAACCGCCTCTGGGAACCTAACCATGGGTCCAACTGCCTACGGCGTGCTTTTAAAGTTTCTCTGACAGAATGCGTGTGCGACAGATAATAATCTGACAGACAAATGTCGATTGGATAACAGTTCGGTCTGCCCAAGAACACAAAAATGTTAATTTCCCTATTGTAAAAAAACATGGTAGAAAACAAATGAAAAATCCACATATAAAAGTAAAAATGTTTAATTTGGAAAAATAAAATTATTTCATGTTGTTGTTGTAACAATGTTTAATTTCCTGTTGTAACAAAACATGGTAGAAAACATATGAAAAATCCATATATGAAATATAAAAATGTTTAATTCATGAATAAAAATGTTCCTAGTATTACCCAATTTCTGACTTTACCCATCACATATATACTGTACATATACATGTTTAGATATGTATCTATATGTATCTCTATGTAAAAGTACTTTGGAGGCTTTTTTTTTCTAACACCTGAGATCTCATATCTTTGAGCCCATATAACTTTTTTGTGCAAAAAAAATATTTTTTATTAGACAGGGTTAATATGAGTGTGTTTTTTGTAATGTATTTTTGTTGTTTTTTTTCCAACTTTTTCGTTTTGGAAAACAGTTAACCACAGGTCTGAGATTTTAGGTGAGGATTGAAGCTCAATTTATATATAAGCACAATGAAAATTGCCTGAAAAACATGATTACACTAGCGCAGAACCATTTGCGCATCACTTGTAATCTAGCCCTTAGTGTTTGTTATTTTTTGTAACTCAGGGAGTGTTACGTAGAAGTGAGGGGGGTTATGTGTTAGGTAGAAATGGTGTAGGAGTATTTTGCATTGGGAGGTTGTGGCGGTGTAGGTGTGAGTTGTCACTTTAAATGCTTGGTGGGCTGTGTGTGCCTGCCCCTTTAAGTCTGTATGAGTGTATGGTTAGTTGTACATGCATTTTGTGTGTGTATGCGGCTGTCTGCCCTTTAAGACTGGGCAGCCCTTTAATACTGTATGCATTATATGTGCCTGTTCCTTTAAGACTTTGAGAGAGTGCAAGGTTGTGTGTGTCCATACTGTAATCTGTCTTTTTAAGACAGTGTGCGGTGTGAATTGTTCCATTAAAGACTTTATGAGTTGTGTCTATGTGTTGGCCTGTTCCTTTAAGGCTTTCGGAGAATGTGTGTGCGCATTCTGTGACCTGACCCTTTAAGACTCTGTTTGTGTGTAAGGTGTGAGTTGTCTCTTAAAAGGTGTGTAGGGGGTTGTGCCTGTCCCTTTAAGACTGTGTGAGCATCAAGTGAATTGTACCTTTTGCTGTGGGAATATTATTTTCTCAGCAGTCTGTACAGTTGGTACCGACAGGGCTGATTTAAAGGGACAGTCTACATCAGACTTTTTATTGTTTAAAAAGATAGATAATCCCTTTATTACCCATGTCTCTGTTTTGTATAACCAACACAGTTATAATAATATATTTTACCTCTGTGATTACCTTGTATCTAAGCCTCTGCAAGACTGCCCCTTATCTCAGTGCTTTTGACAGACATGCAGTTTAGCCAATCGGTGCAGACTCCTAAATAACTCCATGGGAGTGAGAACAATGTTAACTATATGACACACATGAACTAGTACTGTCCAACTGTGAAAAACGTTCAAAATGCTAAGAGGCGGTTTTCAATGGTTAAGAAATCAGTTTGAGACTAACTAGGTTTAGCTTTTCAAAAATACCACCATGAGAACAAAGCAAATATAATGATAAAAGTCATTTGTAAAGTTGTTTAAAATTGCACGCCCTATCTGAATCATGAAAGTTTAATTATGACTTGACTGTCCTTTTAAGTCTCTATGTACAGTAAGCAGTTACACGTGTATACAAACCTGTACAAATATATACAAATATGTTTCATACAATGGGGTCAATTTATGAAGCAGCAGATGCTGCTTCTGACTCTCATCGCTTCAGGTCCTCCTGAAGCGGAAGTTAAGAAGCAACCGTCATAAGACCGCTGCTCCTAAACTCGTCCGCCACCTCTGAGGTGGCGGACAGCAATCAGCTTGATCGGATAGGATCGGGATGATTGACACCCCCTGCTAGCGGCCGATTGGCTGCAAATGTGCAGGGGGCGGTATTGCACAAGCATTTCACGAGAAATGCTTGTGCAATAATAAATGCCGACAGCGTATGCTGTCGGCATTTATCGATGTCCACCCGCACATTAGTAAATTGGCCACAATGTATCGTGTAGGTGAGCAGAGCTCATGTTTAAGTTTTATTTGGGCAAAGTCTATAGAGAAAACAAACATTTTACACCCCAAAATATGGCTCCCTTTTTTTGGAGACACAAACACTGCAGTATTGTTGGTAGCCCATATCTAATCCCTCATTAAAAATTTTTTTTAAGTAAAATAGTACTGTACGGCCGAAAAAAATAATTTAGAATGCTAGAGTTAAGATATATACATCACCTTTAATGATGATGAAGGGGTTAATATATTTTTGGTATTTAAACCAGCTTAGACAAAATGCCTACAGGCATGAAATGTGTAAATTATATTTTGTATATTGCCTGTCATGTTTATATCCTGCTAACATGTTTTTCAATAAAAGGCATTTTAGTTCTCTTCTCCTAACCTGTTGGATTTATCTCGATGCAGCTCTAATTTTAATTTTTTAGTCCACAACAGACCCTGTTTATGCAACATGAAGGCCGATGTAATTAAGGTAAACAACCACCACAGTGAGCACGCGGACAAGTGGGCATCAGCCAATCCAATGCAATTATATTACTTCCACAGTCTTCCCAACATTAAAGTGTAACAAACAGGTTTTCGTTACTTAGCTCTAGGTAAGAATGTTACTGTTGTCAGCTATTTGTACTATCTATCCAACATTGAGGATAACACTTTAAAAGCTATAGGTCAAGACCAGCCACTGTGGGCTCGATACTAGGATGGTAGAAGAATGGGATAAAGAACACAGCGGACTCACTCTGAGTTTGTTTACTTGAACAGTTTTTAATAAAGTGTTGCAATGCTTATTCAGGTGTGCAATTGAATGCACATTTAGCTACCTTTGTTATACTCTTGCACGGCAAGACATGGGCTATTAATTGATACATTATTTGAAATTAGTACTATCAATACTAAGTAATACTATTTTGCAAAATAGAGCGCTATTAACTTGAAGTACTTTACAACAGTGTTTTGGACTGCATGAAATTGCCAGCATGTTATGAGAAATCCGTGTTATGAAGAACAGTTACCCACTGGCTTAGTAACATTTATCAGATATGATGATTACAATCACAATATGACCACAACTATTTTTTATAATTGTGTAATACACATTTTTCATTTAGATATCACTTTAAATAAACCTAATTTAAATTGATGGTTTACTCACACCTTTATAAAAACAGATTCAGAATGTTAGAGATATTTTAGATAGAATTTAATTCAAACCTTTAGCTCATAGAAAAATGTACTTTTGAAATGGGTATTTGAATTTCATATCTATATTAAGAAGTAAGTTATAGTGCATCTTCATTACAACTGAAGAATGAAACCCCATCTAAAATATCACTATCATTCGAGATCTGTTTTAATAAAGGGGAGATTTTACCATCAATTTAGGTGATGCAACATTTTGTGGCACTCTTTGATTGGAAAAAAACAAACAAAAACATCAACATTTTGACCCTAAATATAAAGATTAGTCATGGCTTGTGAAGAATGTTAACATGCAAATTTAAATGTAGGATCCCAGAATAGGTCAAACCCCAATTTAATGTATTGTAAAATTAAAGGGACACTGAACCCAATTTTTTTCTTTTGGGATTAAGATAGAGCATGCAATTTTAAGCAACTTTCTAATTGACTCCTATTATCAAATTGTCTTCATTCTCTTGGTATCTTTATTTTAAATGTAAGAATGTAAGTTTAGATGCCGGCCCATTTTTGGTGAACAAACTGGGTTGTTCTTGCTGATTGGTGGATAAATTCACCCACCAATAAACAAGTGCTTTCCTTGGGTCTGAACCAAAAAATAGCTTAGATTCCTTCTTTTTCAAATAAAGAAAGCAAGAGAATGAAAAAAGAATGGATACTAGGTGTAAATTAGAAAGTTGCTTAAAATTGCTTGCTCTCTGAATCACGAAAGAAAAAATTTGGGTTCAGTATCCCTTTAAAATGTTATATTATTAGTTTTAGTAGTAGTAATAACAATAGATAAATAAATGTCATGCAATTCTAGATGTAAATTCAAATTTAAATATATATATATATGTTTAACTGAGTTTCTTTACCAAAAAATTTTAACATAATATTGGAAACATTTTATATTCTATTACGGGTATTTGATTTCCACCTTGTATTATATAGAATTCTAAATCATTTTTATTTTGCATGGAATCTTTAGAGGAAAAAAAACTATAACTATTTATAACTCTTATATTTTATAAATACATAAATAAATA
This sequence comes from Bombina bombina, assembly GCF_027579735.1. NCBI lineage: Eukaryota > Metazoa > Chordata > Amphibia > Anura > Bombinatoridae > Bombina > Bombina bombina. The sequence goes on from NC_069506.1 coordinate 252,242,315, forward strand.
AAATTGAATATACAAAGCATACATTGTGCTTTAATTGAAAACTTAGTCTTACCTTGTGGTATAAGTGATGAGAGAACACAGAGGATTGCCACAACTGATCTCATTATGTATAAATTGCAGAAAGCAGAAAGAGATCATGGGGTCGATCCGATATAAAGCGTCGCCCGCAAAAGCCGGCGACGCCAATAATTGCGCGGATTTGGTATCCTATATACGGCGTAAGCTAGAAGTTACGCGCGTATATTTCTGCCGTCGCCCGCAGTTTTTTGGGCCATAGGCAGGTATACCAAACCCGCGCAGTTTGGTATCCAATATGCAGCGTAAGGACTTACGTGGCGAAAATGGAGAAAACTTACTCCATTTTCACCTCGCCACAAAAAGCAGCCGTAAGAAGCCTTACGCTGACTATTGGAGCCCCGTAACTCCCTAAACTATCTAGAAAATAAACCTAACACCTAACGCATGCGCAATGTCTATCTCCCTGTCAACCGCGATCCCCCCCCCCCCCCCCCGAAATCCCTAATAAAGTTATTACCCCCTAAACCGCCGCTCCCGGACCCCGCCGCCATCTACATAAACTAACCCCCTACTGTGAGCCTCTAAAACCGCCGCCATCTACCTTATCTATCCCCTAATCTGACCCCTTACACCGCCGCCACCTATATAAAAATTATTAACCCCTAATCTAATCCCCCTATACCGCCGCCAGCTATATTAATATTATTAACCCCTAATGTAAGCCCCTTACACCGCCGCCATCTCTATTAAAATGATTAACCCCTAATTTAATCTACCTACCCCGCCGCCAGCTATATTATCTATATTAACCCTAAGTATATTATAGTTAATATAGGTATTACATTATATATATTAACTATATTAACCCTAATTATATTAGGGTTAATATAGTTAATATAGTATTTATATTAACTATATTAACTCTATCTAACACTAACACCCCTAACTATATTTATATTAAATTAATCTAATTAATTTATAAACTAAAATATTCCTATTTAAATCTAAATACTTACCTGCAAAATAAACCCTAAGATAGCTACAATATAATTAATAATTAAATTGTAGCTATGTTAGGGTTAATATTTATTTTACAGGTAAATTGTTAATTATTTTAACTAGGTATAATAGATATTAAATAGTTATTAACTATTTAATATCTACCTAGTTAAAATAATTACCCAATTACCTGTAAAATAAATCCTAACCTAAGTTATAAATACACCTACACTATCAATAAATTAAATAAAGTACAAACATCTATCTAAAAATACAATTAAATTAACTAAACTAAATTACAAAAAAAAACAAACACTAAATTACAAAAAATAAAAAAAAGATTACAAGATTTTTAAGCTAATTACACCTATTCTAAGCCCCCTAATAAAATAATAAACCCCCAAAATAATAAAAATTCCCTGCCCTATTCTAAATTAAACATATTTCAAAGCTCTTTACCTTACCAGCCCTTAAAAGGGCCTTTTGTGGGGCATGCCCCAAAGAATTCAGCTCTTTTGCATTCAACAAATACAATCCCCCCCCCCATTACAACCCACCACCCACATACCCCTATTCTAAACCCACCCAAACCCCCCTTAAAAAATCCTAACACTACCCCCCTGAAGATCTCCCTACCTTGTCTTCACCACACCGGGCCGAACTCCTGATCCGATCCGGGCGATGTCGTCCTCCAAGCGGCAAAGAAGAATTCTTCCTCCGGCGATGTCATCCTCCAAGCGGCAAAGAAGAATTCTTCCTCCGGCGACGTCTTCCTCCAAGCGGCAGCAAAGTCTTCATTCTTCCGGCGGCATCTTCAATCTTCTTTCTTCGCTCCGCCGCCGCGGAGCATCCATCCCGGCCGACTGCTAAACTTGGAATGAGGTACCTTTAAATGACGTCATCCAAGATGGCGTCCGCCGAATTCCGATTGGCTGATAGGATTCTATCAGCCAATCGGAATTAAGTTAAAAAAATCTGATTGGCTGATTGAATCAGCCAATCAGATTCAAGTTCAATCCGATTGGCTGATCCAATCAGCCAATCAGATTGAGCTCGCATTCTATTGGCTGTTCCGATCAGCCAATAGAATGCGAGCTCAATCTGATTGGCTGATTGGATCAGCCAATCGGATTGAACTTGAATCTGATTGGCTGATTCAATCAGCCAATCAGATTTTTTTAACTTAATTCCGATTGGCTGATAGAATCCTATCAGCCAATCGGAATTCGGCGGACGCCATCTTGGATGACGTCATTTAAAGGTACCTCATTCCAAGTTTAGCAGTCGGCCGGGATGGATGCTCCGCGGCGGCGGAGCGAAGAAAGAAGATTGAAGATGCCGCCGGAAGAATGAAGACTTTGCTGCCGCTTGGAGGAAGACGTCGCCGGAGGAAGAATTCTTCTTTGCCGCTTGGAGGATGACATCGCCGGAGGAAGAATTCTTCTTTGCCGCTTGGAGGACGACATCGCCCGGATCGGATCAGGAGTTCGGCCCGGTGTGGTGAAGACAAGGTAGGGAGATCTTCAGGGGGGTAGTGTTAGGATTTTTTAAGGGGGGTTTGGGTGGGTTTAGAATAGGGGTATGTGGGTGGTGGGTTGTAATGGGGGGGGGGGGGGGATTGTATTTGTTGAATGCAAAAGAGCTGAATTATTTGGGGCATGCCCCACAAAAGGCCCTTTTAAGGGCTGGTAAGGTAAAGAGCTTTGAAATATGTTTAATTTAGAATAGGGCAGGGAATTTTTATTATTTTGGGGGTTTATTATTTTATTAGGGGGCTTAGAATAGGTGTAATTAGCTTAAAAATCTTGTAATCTTTTTTTTATTTTTTGTAATTTAGTGTTTGTTTTTTTTTGTAATTTAGTTTAGTTAATTTAATTGTATTTTTAGATAGATGTTTGTAGTTTATTAAATTTATTGATAGTGTAGGTGTATTTGTAACTTAGGTTAGGATTTATTTTACAGGTGATTGGGTAATTATTTTAACTAGGTAGATATTAAATAGTTAATAACTATTTAATATCTATTATACCTAGTTAAAATAATTAACTATTTACCTGTAAAATAAATATTAACCCTAACATAGCTATAATGTAATTATTAATTATATTGTAGCTATCTTAGGGTTTATTTTATAGGTAAGTATTTAGATTTAAATAGGAATATTTTAGTTTATAAATTAATTAGATTAATTTAATATAAATTTAGTTAGGGGTGTTAGGGTTATATAGAGTTAATATAGTTAATATAAATACTATAGTAACTATATTAACTATATTAACCCTAATATAATTAGGGTTAATATAGTTAATATATAATGTAATACCTATATTAACTATAATATACTTAGGGTTAACATAGATAATATAGCTGGCGGCGGGGTAGGTAGATTAAATTAGGGGTTAATAATTTTAATAGAGATGGCGGCGGTGTAAGGGGCTTACATTAGGGGTTAATAATTTTAATATAGATGGCGGCGGTGTTAGGGGCTCACTTTAGGGGGTTATAGATATAATATAGCTGGCGGCGGGGTACGGGAGCGGCGGTTTAGGGGTTAATAACTTTATTAGGTTGCGGCGGGGTACGGGAGCGGCGGTTTAGGGGTTAATAGCATTTTTATTGTTAGGCTAGTGAGGGGGGATAGCGGATAGAGGGTTAGACAGTGCGGGCTATGTTAGGGAGGCGTGTTAGACAGTGCGGGCTATGTTAGGGAGGCGTGTTAGACAGTGCGGGTGTTTTAGACTTTAGTCAGGTTTTATAGGCGCCGGCAGATTCTAACGTGGCGCAAGTCACTGGCGACGCCAGAAATTTGTACTTACGCAGATTTCTGGACATCGCTGGTTTGTGAGACTTACGGCACGTTAGCATCTGACGGCGACCTATATGGGATGGCTCGAGTTGCGAGCTGAAACTGCGGGCGACGCCGGTTCCCTCGCTTGCGCCGCAAACTGCGATCGATATCGGATCGCGCCCGTGAAGTCTTCTTGTGCTCTCAGTAAACTCAGGGGCTTTCAATTTATAACCTCAGACTGCAAAATTCTCCCATATTAATACCTGGGGGAGTGGCTGATCTATCATTACTATGTGAACTTGAACTTTGAAGGAATTTGAGATTATGCACACAATTATGAAATATTAGTAATAGTTTCAGAAAATTAAAATGTATTATGTTGTTTAACTGTCAGTAGTGTGAATACACACAGATGATGTACTGTAAAACTGTCTGCCCTTTAATCTTTTTACAGTTTTTTACCTTCTGGAGTGTATGAAATTGTTTACAAATAGACACTTATATTTGAAATAGATGCTTTTGCTTGTTGTATCCTCACCTATATTGAAAAATGAAATACTTCAGTGTTGGCTATAAAAATTATTTTTAAACATAGCCAACAAAAGAAATTAAACTCCCAGTAGGGGGTATGATAGATAAGTAATAAAATGTTAATTTGCTCTCTCTAAGGGCCAGATTTTTGAAAGGTCTCTGAACTACTAAGATTATTTAAGGATGATCACCAGTACTTCTATTTCCCTGGTGGATGTCTATAAAACCCCTTTTTATCCTGAAAAAAGAGTGTCTTGCTAAGGTATGTATACTGCATATTTATATGGGAAGGAGATGCATACATTACAAAAGTGCACAAAAACATAAAATTTATGGGTGCGGAGCTCTGGTAGGAGGAATCGGAAAACCTTATCAAATTAACTACTCTGATCAGTGATATCTGCTATAAGCATAGCTGGGGTATGTCTTAATGTCACCAAGAGTCTACAGTGACCGCTTGAGACCTCTGCATTGTGGTGAGCTACTGGATTCAATTTAATGCCGCACAAGCCAGACACACGTGGAGGCGGCCTTAATAGAACGTACGGAGCAGCGCTACACATTGAGACCTCCCCAGTTCCTCCTGCGGCAACCTGCTGAGAGGACTCACTTTGACTTTAACTTACCTTTGGTAACTCTGGAGCAGATGAATATTTGAACTTTTGGCGGCTCACTGAGGCTCCTTCCTTCCCGGTTCTGGCCTAGGCCTTCAGCAGCGACATTGATTGAGCTGATACGCAACATTTGGCGGAGGAGTCCCAGACATCATGAAGTGGTGAGGAATGCTGTTTAATTTAGCAAGAACTGTAAGGGGTATGGAAGGGGTATGCTAACTCTTAGCTTACGATGTGTATACAGAAAGCATAAACAACCACTGAAAATTTTACTACATATATGTTAATATAGCTTTCCAATTGGATTCAATTCACGCCCATGTTATTTAATTGAAGGTCCAAGCTGTTTTTTCAAAGAAACAAATTGCTGCTCAGTGAAAACTCCTACTTACTATCCTTAAATTACCAATATTCCTTTTAACAAACTTTCACAATGACTTAAAAAAAAATCTTAAATATTTTAAAGCCACTAAACCAATATCATATAAAGGACACACAGTTAGCTTATATTTTAATGCTCTGGAACACAATCAACACATAAACACAACACATCCTAATCCTGCATTAGATATCTCTAAATCCTCCTCTTCTGAGCTGACACAGAAACCTACACAAATCCTGTCTTCTCTTGCATCCACTAAAGACATTTCCGATACAATCAGAAACTGCCTGAGGGAAAAGCTTGCAGAGCTAAAACAAGATGTACACACCCTGGGCTTCAGAGTGAAAGCACTCAAAGGAAAAATGGTCTCTGAGGAGATATCCTCCATGCAATCCCTCATTGAACATCAATCTGAAACAATATCCTTATTGCAAGATAAGACAAAGGATATAGAAAATAGAAGCCACAAGAAAAACCTCAGGGTAAGGGGAGTTCCTCAAATGATTCTACCAAAGGACTTTCCAGTTTACCCACCTGCTTTATTTATGCACCTACAAGGCTCACAAGCTGCAGGCAAAATACAATGGGACAGAGCACATTGTGCGCTCCTGCCTAAACCTTCAGAAAGTGCACCCATTTCACCATAAAGTTTAAAAACTTTACAGATTAAGAAGAGCTCATGTCTGCTGCCAGGAAGAATCAGCCTATCATATTTCAAGACACAGTACTGCAATTTGATGCTGATTTATACCAATGTACCCTCCGGAGAAGAAAAGAGTTATCCGCACTGTCAACGCTGTTACAGCAAAAGAAAATATCCTATAGATGGGGATTTCCTTTCTCCATCTTAGTGATCCATGAGAACAGGTGCCTAGTGGGTCTCTGGGCCTGGAGGCCCTGGATACATCCTCCATACTGTACTGATTTAGAGCAATGGCACCACTAAGGGGCAAGCTCCCTATATAATAGATTTATTTAAATTTCATTAGAATAGTACTGATTCTTGTGGAGCGAGGCAGAGAGTTCCATAAGATGGTCTTGAGAAATCTTGTAAACAGGAATGTGAGGAGGTTACAAGAGAGGAGGAGAGTAGGAGATCATGATCGGAGCGAAGGGGACAGGAGGGAGAGTATCTGGAGACAAGGTCTGAGATGTAGGGGGGAGCAATGCAATTGAGGGCTTTGTGTGTCAGTGTGAGAATTTTGTGTTTAATCCTGGAGGCAAGAGGAAGCCAGTTAAGGGATTAGTAGAGAGGTGCGGCAGATGAAGAGCGACGTGCAAGGAAGGTTAACCTGGCAGAGGCATTCATTATAGATTGTAAAGGAGCTAGGCGGCAGCTAGGGAGACCAGAGAGGATAGAGTTGCAGTAGTCGAGGCGGGAAAGGATGAGAGAGTGGATTCAAATTTTTGTTGTGTCTTGTGTAAGGAAATGTCTAATTTTAGCAATGTTTTTAAGGTGGAAGCGGCAGGCTTTAGCCAAGGACTGAATGTGAGGAGTGAAAGAAAGATCTGAGTCAAGTGTGACCCCAAGACATCGGGCATGTGAGGTTGGGGTAATGATGGAGTTGTCAACAGTTATAGACACACAGGGGGTGGAGATGTTTGAAGAAGGGGGGGGGGAATAAGGAGCTCAGTTTTGGAGAGATTTAGCTTGAGGTAGTGAGAGGACATCCAAGATGAAATATGAGAGAGAGAGTTAGTGACACGGGTTAGCAAGGAAGGAGATAATTCTGGTGCAGAGAGGTAGATTTGTGTATCGTCGGCATACAAATGATAATGAAACCCATGGGAATTTATTAAGGAACCTAGTGAGGATGTGTAGATTGAGAAGAGAAGGGGACCGAGGACAGAGCCTTGTGGTACCCCAACAGAAAGAGGTAACAGGGCAGAGGATACCCCAGAGAAGGCTACACTAAAGGTACGGATAGACAGATAGGAAGAGTACCAAGAGAGAGCTGTGTCACAGATGCCAAAGGATTGGAGGGTATAGAGCAAAAGAGGGTGGTCAACAGTATCAAAGGCTGCAGACAGATCAAGGGTATTTTTTATTTTTTGCAATGTTAGGGTTTTTTAATTTTGGTAATGGTTGTTTTTTTATGTAATTTATGTTTTTTACTTTTTGTAAAAAAAAATTACAAGTAATTTTAGTTTTTTTTAGTGTAAGCTTAGGTGTTTTAGAAGTATTTTTTTATTATTTTAAGGTAATTTATTATATTTTTACTTTAATTAATGTGTATTTTTTTCAGGGTTAAGTTAGGGGTGTTAGGTTAGGGGGTTTAGTTATTAGTTTAATACTTTGCGATGTGGGGAGATGACGGTTTAGGGGTTAATAGTGTTTTTAGATCATTTGTGATGTGGGGGGATGGCGATTTAGGGTTTAATAATTGTATGTACTGTTTGCGATGTGGGGGGATGGCGGTTTAGTGGTTAATAATTTTATTTACTGTTTGTGATGTGGGGGGATGCCAGTTTAGGGGTTAATAGTGTAGTTTATGGGTGTAGGTGTACTTTTTAAGTTTTTAATTCACAAAACACGTAACTACAGGTCTTTGAGTGCAGAATGGATTGTTACGGAAAAGACCATAGCACAAACGGGAAAGACATACCGCATGACTTGTAAAATAAAGTCAATGACAAATACGCAAGCAAAGACCATATCGCGTGCGGGAAAGACAACTTGTAATTATTCTAACAAGTATGGGCACGATCAAATATACGGCACAGATTTCGGCGCAAGCGTGAAAACCTGCGCCGTCCGTAATTTCACCTCGCACATCGGGGTATTACATAAACCCCGCCGGCAGTTCATAAAGTGCTGTAAGTCGGATAAACTAGCGATGTCCAGAAATGTGCGTAAATACAAATTTCTGGAGTCGCTAGTGACTTACGCCACTTTAGAAACTGCCGGCGCCTAAGAAAAGTAAATAAAATAACATATCTCCCATAAAAGTCTAACACGCCTCATAAAAAATAAGCCCGACACGTAAAACCCCTATATCCGCAATCCCCCCTCTCATTACTAATATTAAATGTATTAACCCCTAGACTGACAACCCCCCACAACGCAATATGCCTATTTAAACTATTAACCCCTAAATCCGCCAACCCCAACATCGCAAACTACCTCTTAAAACTATTAACCCTTAATCCGTCATTAACCCACAACACAATAAACCTATTCAAGTATTAACCCCTAAACTGAAGTAGCCCACATAGCCTATTAAAAGTATTAACCCCTAATCTGCCGCTGCCGCCAACATCGCCGCCACTATAATAAAGTTATTAACCCCTAAACCTAAGTCTAACCCTAACCCCCCCTAACTTAAATATTATTTAAATAAATCTAAATAAAATTACTATTATTAACTAAATTATTCCTATTTAAATCTAAATACTTACCTATAAAATAAACCCTAAGATAGCTACAATATAATTAATAATTACATTGTAGCTCTTTTAGGATTTATTTTTATTTTACAGGCAACTTTGTATTTATTTTAACTAGGTACAATAGTTATTAAATAGTTATTAACTATTTAATAACTTCCTAGTTAAAATAAATACAAATATACCTGTAAAATAAAACCTAACCTATGCTGCAATTACACCTAACACTACACTATAATTAAATAAATTAAATTAATTAACTGCAATTACCTAAAATTAAATACAATTAAATAAAATAAACTAAAGTACAAAAAACCCCACTAAATTACAGAAAATAATATTTTTTAAAAGAAGTTTAAACTAATTACACCTAATCTAAGCCCCCTAATAAAATAAAAAAGCCCCCCAAAATAATAAAATTTCCTACCCTATACTAAATTACAAATAGCCCTTAAAAGGGCTTTTTGCAGGGCATTGCCACCAAAGTAATCAGCTCTTTTACCTGTAAAAAAGAAATACAACCCCCCCAACATTAAAACCCACCACCCACATACCCAACCTTACTCTAAAACCCACCCAATCCCCCCTTAATAAAACCTTACACTAACCCCTTGAAGATCACCCTACCTTGAGCTATCTTCACCCAGGCGGGCAGAAGTCTTCATCGAATCCGGGCAGAAGAGGTCCTCCAGACGGGCAGAAGTCTTCATCCAAGTGGCATCTTCTATCTTCTTCCATCCGACGAGAAGCGGATCCATCTTGAAGACATCCGACGCGGAGCATCCTCTTCGTTCGACGTCCAACTGAAGAATGAAGGTTCCTTTAAATGATGTCATCCAAGATGGCGTCCCTTCAATTCCGATTGGCTGATAGAATTCTATCAGCCAATAGGAATTAAGGTAGGAAAAATCCTATTGGCTGATGCAATCAGCCAATCGGATTGAGCTTGCATTCTATTGGCTGATTGGAACAGCCAATAGAATGCAAGGTCAATCATATTGGCTGATTTGATCAGCCAATCAGATTGAACTTCAATCCGATTGGCTGATCCAATCAGCCAATAGGATTTTTCCTACCTTAATCAGCCAATAGAATGCGAGCTCAATCCTATTGTCTGATAGGATTGAACTTCAATCCTATTGGCTGATTGCATCAGCCAATAGGATTTTTCGTACCTTAATTCTGATTGGCTGATAGAATTCTATCAGCCAATCGGAATTGAAGGGACGCCATCTTGGATGACGTCACATAAAGGAACCGTTATTGTTCAAGAAGACGTTGGATAAATAGGATGCTCCGCGTCGGATGTCTAGAAGATGGAGCCGCTCCGCACCGAATGGATGAAGATAGAAGATGCCGTCTGGATGAAGACTTCTGCCCGTCTGGAGGACCACTTCTGCCCCTCTTGAGGACCACTTCTGCCAGATTCGTTGAGGACTTCGGCCTGGTTGGGTGAAAACTTCTCACGGTAGGGTGATCTTCAAGGGGTTAGTGTTAGGTTTTTTTTAAGGGGGGATTAGGTGGATTTTAGAGTAGGGTTGGTTGTGTGTGTTGTGGATTTTAATGTTGGGGGGGTGGTAATTTTTTTTACAGGTAAAAGAGTTGATTACTTTGGGGCAATGCCCCGCAAAAGGCCCTTTTAAGGGCTATTTGTAATTTAGTGTAGGGTAGGGTTTTTTTTATTTGGGGGGGGCTTTTTATTTTGTTAGGGGGATTAAATTAGGTGTAATTAGTTTAAAAATCTTGTAATTTGTTTATTAATTTCTGTAATTTAGTGGGGGGTTTTTTTGTACTTTAGATAATTTTATTTAATTGTATTTAATTGTATTTAGTTTAGGGAATTTATTTAATTATAGTGTAGTGTTAGGTGTAATTATAACTTAGGTTAGGTTTTATTTTACAGGTATATATATTAGGTTAGGTTTTATTATATAGGTATATATATACAGGTTTGTATTTATTTTAACTAGGAAATTATTAAATAACTATTTAATAACTATTGTACCTAGTTAAAATAAATCCAAACTTGCCTGTAAAATAAAAATAAGCCCTAAGCTAGATACAATGTAACTATTAGTTATATTGTAGCTAGCTTAGGGTTTATTTTATAGGTAAGTATTTAGTTTTAAATAGGAATAATTTATTTAATGATAGGAATATTTATTTAGATTTTTTTAAATTATATTTAAGTTAGGGGGGGTTAGACTTAGGTTTAGGGGTTAATAAATTTAATATAGTTGCGGCAGTGTAGGGGGGCAGATTAGGGGTTAATAAGTATAATGTAGGTGGCGGCGGTGTAGGGGGGCAGATTAGGGGTTAATAAGTATAATGTAGGTGGCGGCAGTGTAGGAGGGGCAGATTAGGGGTTAATAACTTTATGTAGGTGGCGGCGGTGTCGGGGCAGCAGATTAGGGGTTAATAAGTATAATGTAGGTGGCGGCGTTGTGGGGGGGAACATTAGGGGTTAATAACATAATGTAGGGGACGGCGGTGTAGGGGGGGCAGATTAGGGGTTAATAACATAATGAAGGTGGCGTTGGTGTAGGGGGGGCAGATTAGGGGTTAATAACATAATGTAGGTGGCGGCGGTGTAGGGGGAGGCAGATTAGGGGTTAATAAGTATAATGTAGGTGGCGGCGTTGTGGGGGGGAACATTAGGGGTTAATAACATAATGTAGGGGGCGGCGGTGTAGGGGGGGCAGATTAGGGGTTAATAACATAATGAAGGTGGCGTTGGTGTAGGGGGGGCAGATTAAGGGTTAATAACATAATGTAGGTGGCGGCGGTGTAGGGGGAGGCAGATTAGGGGTTAATAAGTATAATGTAGGTGGCGGCGGTGTAGGGGGGGCAGATTAGGTGTGTTTAGACTCTGGGTACATGTTAGGGTGTTAGGTGTAAACGTTACCATATGAATCAATGGGATATTGGGCAGCAGTGAACATAAGCTTTCGCTGCTTTCAGACTCACATTGATTCCTATGGCATCCGCCGCCTCCAGGGGGTGGATTGAAAATCAGGTACGCTGGGCCGGAATAGTGGCGAGCGTACCTGGTAGAAATTTTGATAACGAGCAAAAGTAGTCAGATTGTGCCGAATTTGCATTCGGAACATCTGTAATGACATAAGCATCGATCTGTGTCGGACTGAGTCCGGCGGATCGTATGTTACGTCACAAAATTCTACTTTTGACGGTCTGTAGGGTTTGATAACTAAAGGGAATCAGGCTCGCCACAAATACGCTGAGGAATTCCAGCGTATTTACGGTTGATGGCTTGATCAATAGATGCCAAAATCATTTCCTATCCTGTGACTCACCTGCCCTCATTCTTGGGGACTTAAATATTCCCATTGATAACCCTAGTGCTCTTGGAGTTTCAAAGCTCCTGGAGCTCACTTCATCACTTGGCCTCTCACAGTGGACTAATTACCCCATTAACAAATATGGCTATTCAATTGACCTAATCTTAAACTACCATTGTTTTGTTTCATAGTTAAGTAAATACCCATTCTCTGACCACCATCTTTTCAAAACTCAGCATCATTACACCGACTGCACACCCACCACCTAACCCTTCAAATAAACTCAATTGAAATGTACTCACCAGGAAAACAAAACTACTCTCTTACACTCTAAAAACCCTTCTCCACTCAATCTTCTCCCCATTATGACATCCGCCCTAGACAAAATAACCCCTCCTTCCATAGCTTGCACCAAATGGAAGCATCCCGAACCTTGGCACACACATCTGACAGGCTACTTGCAAAAATGCACCAGCACTGCAAAATGGCACTGAAAGAAATCTCGCTCCTCTGCTGATTTCCTGAATTACAAATTAATGCTGCACTACGTCTTATCTGCAGTCAACCTCTCTAAACAAAACTACTTTGCAAATATAATTTCCTCTATGTCCCACAATCTAAAGCACCTTTTCTCAACTTTTTATATTTTCATGTGCCCTCCCTCTACTCCCAGTACCAATTCTCTCAGAGCACATGACTTTTCAATACATTTCAAAGCCAAAATTGATTCCATTCAACATAAATTAACCTACTAACACAGCAAAAATTCACACATCTCACAAAACACTGCAAACTTTCAAACTCGCCCTACCACAAAACTCAGCACATTTACTCCTGTTACAGAGGAGGAGGAATTATATGCTATCCTTTCATCTCTCCATCTTACAACCTGTCACCTTGATCCTTTTCCCTCACAATTGCTACCTTCTTGTTCCCTCCTATCCCCATAAACTCATACTCATCTTTACAAATTTATTCAACATCTCCCTTAAAAATTGTATATTTCCATCATCCCTTAAGCATGCTCTAATTACCCATATTCTTAAAAAAAACTTTTCAATGGATCCAGCATCCCCTTGCAAGTACCGTACAATCTCTATTCTCTCCTTTGTCTCTAAACTTCTTGAGCAGATTGTTTATAAACAACACTCTACCAAAACTGCCATCACCAAGGTGACAAATGACCTACCTACTGCCAAGAATAAATGTCCTTACTCCGTGCTAATCCTTTTAGACCTCTCTGCAGCCTTTGAAACTGTTGACCATCCATTGCTCCAGACCCTTCAATCTTTGTCTTTTTGTGACACAGCTCAACTGTGGCTCTCTTCCTACCCCTCTATCCATACCTTCAGTGTATCCTTCTCTGTCTCTTCCTGCTCCCCTCTACCCCATTCTTTAGGGGTACCTCAAGGCTCAGTTCTAGATCCACTTCTTTTCTCAGTCTACACATTATCTATATTGCATCTTTTTTTCAGCTAGCATTATTTTTACACCAGAGCTATATTTCTGATGGCCTTTTCAGATCATCTTTTTTTAGGATAGGGTGTTTTTTTCTTGGCCAAAAGACCTATATCGCTGATCTTTTTTTTCAGGATAGGTTTTTTCAAAGATAGGATTTTTTTAGTGGGGGAGGGAGGTTACTTTGGTTTTAGTATAGGGAAATTTGTTCAGCAAAAAACCTAATCACTTCAACTAGGGCACCGCAGGACAAATGCCCTTTTCAGTGCAATTTTTTAGGTTTTAGTGTATCTAGGTTTATTTTTTATGGGTGGGATTTTAGTCTTAGAATAGGTCTACTTGTTGTTGTTATTTTTATTTTCTGTAATGGTAGCTTTTTTTATATTAGTAGTTTTGTATTATTTTCTGTAACTAAGGAAGTGTTAGCTGAGGTGTGTGGGGGAGGATAGCTGTTAGGAGAGGTTAAGGGAATATTGTGATGGGTACTGGCTGTTTAGCAGTTAATTGTGTAGCAGAGTAATTTGCTGTGGGTTATGTGGCAGTTTAGGGTGCTTACTGGAAATATGTTTAAAACCCAAACTCTTTACATGAGCTTTGAGTATATGTAAATATTTTGAGTGTATAATGCAATTGTTTTTGAGGGATCACAACTTGTAATACGAGTGCACATTGACATTAAACATCGCCCATATAAAATATGTAAAGCATAAATTATTTTGAGTTCGAACAAATTCATTTGCGGTAGTTTGAACACTGCGCCACTTATATTATAGAGGCCTATTTATCATAGGTCTTGCGGACCTGATCCGACAGTGCAGATCAGGTCTGCAAGACCTCCCTGAATGCGGAGAGCAATACGCTCTCCGTATTCAGCATTGCACCACCATCTCACAAGAGCTGCTGGTGCAACACCACCCCCTGCAGACTCGCGGCCAATTGGCTGCCAGCAGGGGGGTGTCAATCAACCTGATCGTACTCGATCGGGTTGAATTCCGGCGATTTCTGTCCGCCTCATCAGAGCAGGCAGACAGGGTAATGGAGCAGCGGTCTTTGTGACTGCTGCTTCATAACGGCTGTTTCTGGTGAGTCTGAAGACTCGGATAAGGATTAAAGCGATGGCACCACTTAATAAAAATGTAATATAGGGTCTGTTACTATTCCATATAAGGTCAATGGCCCTGGAATTACTTAATAATATGTGGTATGGTGCTATGTATCAAGAATACTCATTTATAAGATTGTTAGTTAACGAAACTAAACAGAAAGCGATACTATATAAGCACTGAAAAAGCCCCCTAAATCGTTTGGAGTTAGGAAAAGAATCACACAAATTAAAACATAAATCTTTATTAGAACTTATTAAAAACTGGGTGCATTAAAACTAAAATGCTGGCAAAATGTTCCAGTTAAAAAACTGAATATCATAAACTAGAGCCCTTGGGTATAGGTATCAGATTGGCAGGACTAATGAACTGCTTGGCCTGCACTGTTGATTGAGCAGATTAGAGTCAAGTAATATGTAGACTAAACTTGATTGTCAAATGTTATCATAAAACTATCCTAGAATTAGTTGTGGTCAATTACTGGTAAAACGTTCCACTATTAGGATATCGCCTACGTTAAGCACATAGGTAAAGTGGTGAAGTAACCTTAATAATATTAGTGCTGTCTTGTAATAGTTGGTTCTATAAATAGATAAATATCCAAAAATTATTAGTATGATGGAACAGCAGACTGTTTTAAATGTTATTTGTATATTCGTACACTCTGGTATAGATTGAAAGTGTTGTCAATATCTGATGACAACTTCACTCATTGAATGACATATAACATGAAAATTAGCTGATATAATATTAGCAAATAACCTCTTGGAAATTTGTACCCATGATAAACACATAGGCAAAATGGTATAAATAGAGCAGCTATATAGATGTTAGTAGTGTCATATGAATTTTCAAACTGAGCTTAGTGAATACATTGAATTAGTCACAATCTGCTATATACTGAGATTAACAAATGATTCATGGAAAAAACACAATACTTCTTCTGTGTTATACTGATAAATTCTATGTAGTTTAATACTTGTATTGGATCATTAAAAAGTGATAGTTCCACTTATTAATTCAAGTTATTTATTGTTGCTGAGGGTAGTATCAGTCACTCCCTATTTAAGGGATTAAATATTTGTGTGTTTATGCAACTGACATCTCTTAATAAACACATAGAAAAATATTGGACATGAGTATAACACTAATGAAACACTAATAATACTTCTTGATAAGTTAGTTTAATCTATATAGATATATCAAGTTCATCAAATTAAAATATCACTAATTGCCACGTAGGGTTAATATAATTCTGGACACTTTAATAAAATTAATAGTGTTTGAGTAAATCTAATAATTCTAATATGATATAAGTAGAATTTGAATCAATTTACAGTCAATTCAACATCTTAGGCCATGTAGTGTGTAGCGTACATAGGTAGTGTTTTTAGTGCTTGTTGTTAACTATTCAGCGTTATATTGTAAGAAAATCCCAGTTTAAACCTGAATATATATCTCTAGTTTATAGGAGCACATCAAGCATGCGTGTGTATTATAGTAATTACAGGGCTCAATAAAGGCCCAAAGAGTTTGTTCTCCTTATATAAATGCTTATTGCTCGCCCGGAGTGCTCCCAGAATAGGTTTAACAACCGGTAGCTACTTAAAGTTATAAGATTGCACTGTCTACAATCAACACTATCCTTGTAAGTGCGTTCAATATGGATCACTGCCAAATGCTCATGTATCGAATGCTAAGTATCAACAGAGTTAGACACAATATATTTTCTATTTGTTACTAACTGCTCTCATTGCAGCCTTGAATATATATCTCAAGTTAGTTAAACTGCTGTGTATACGAAGCGTGCAAATCTAAAAGTAATTAGAGTATTCTAGTCATTTATTGAATAAATGCCAGCAAGTATAGACTTTTAAAATACAAAACGAGCTCCCATCAGCTCCCCCTCCTCCCTTGACATGTTTCGCTGGGTTTCCGGCTTTATCAAAAGGCGAGGCGCCGTGGACACTGCGGCTATTTATGAGTCTCACCCCTCCTCCTTCATTATCATATGGCCAATCAGCAGCCGCCAATTTCGTGCTTACATAAAGGTGGAATTGTGCACAGACAGAACTAACGGATTATATATGTCTATGCAAAGGGTATAAAGATGTTTATTGTAGATTGCAGCCCTGGAATATTGCCTATTGATACCATTATGACACAATTTATATTATACAAGTGACAAAAGAATAAATAAAATAATACTAGTTGTGATACTACCATTGCAGCTATTATGATTGTAAATATTGGTATAAGTCTGAAGACTCGCCAGAAACACGGCCCTTCAAGCTCCATACAGAGCTTAATAAATGGGCCTCATAGAGTTGAATGCAAAAAAATTACTATAATGATACTGATAATGATTGCCTAATAATGTTGCCTTAACTGGCCAGCACCCTTCCTCAGCATTTCAGCTAGCTCACGCATCACATACCCACCCTTGTTCTATGGCCCCTATTTATAAAAAGGTCTTGTGGACCTGATCCGACACTGTGGATCAGGTCCGCAAGACCTCGCTGAATACGGAGAGCAATACGCTCTCCATATTCAGCATTGCACCAGCAGCTCACAAGAGCTGCTGGTGCAACGCCGCACCCTGCAGACTTGCGGCCAATCAGCCGCCAGCAGGGAGGTGTCAATCAACCCAATCGTACTCGATTGAGTTGATTTCTGGCGATTCCTGTCCGCCTGCTCAGAGCAGGCGGACAGGGTTATGGAGCAGCGGTCTTTAGACCGCTGCTTCATAACTGCTGTTTCTGGCGAGTCTGAAGACTCGCCAGAAACACGGGCCCACAAGTTCCATACAGAGCTTGTTAAATGGTCCCCATATCTCTTTGTCTAAAAACAACACTGCTCAAATTCTCTGCTCTAGCAACATTACTCTAATACATTTTTCATGCATATATGTATGTATTTATTCTAATCCAGCCATTATTCTAAAGTAAATGCTTTTTTAGACTCTTGAAATCATCACAGACAATTCAACTGAATATTTTAATAAATCAGCCAACCTAAACATGACTGTACTGCCCTAGATTACTATTTGAAAATAGGCAAAATAGTGCACTATTAAGCATTTTATGGTAAAAAAAAACATTTTTTGTTTAATTTTCCCTTAAAGGGATATGAAACCCCCCAAAAATATTTTGTGATTCAGACACAGCATACAATTTAAAAAAAAGTTTCCCATTTTCTTCTAAAAAAAATTGTTTCTTCCCATGATATTATTTGTTAAAGAGATACATAGGTAAGTGTCTGGAGCACATGGTAGGAAACAGTGCTGCCATCTGATGCTCTTGCAATTGTGTTCCAGAAATGGACAGGCTCTAGGGCTAATGCCCCTGCTTTTCAACAAAAGATACCAAGAAAATTAAGAAAAATGATAATAGAAATAAATTAGAAAGTTGTTTAAAATCCCATACTCTCTCTGAATCATGAAAGTAAAAATGTTAGGTTTCATATCTGTTTAATCGTAATATTAATCAAATTTTATTCCCTCTAACATATTGTGTTTTTAGTTCTTTTATTTTTTAAAGTTACAAACACCTCCTGAACATGACACGAATGGGGCCTAATACATTCTTCAAATATTTGCTTGTCAGGTCTCTCTTTTCTTTTTTCTTTTTACTTTAATCTTCACTTTTATCTTGTTATTTCATCTACTTCAAAACAAAACTAAACATGTTAAGTTTCTATTCCTGTCAAGTTTCTCAATCGGTTATTAAGAAACGAAACTCAAAGTGATAGTAAATCCTAGCATTTCTGAAACACTAGGATTTACCAGTGCAACAAATAAAGGGGACATTCAAGTATTTAATACTTCATGACTGAAAATCATTTTTATTGGTTGCATTGGTAGATCCTAGTGTTTCACAAACACTAGGATTTACTATCACTTTAACGTTGCTTTCCATATCAAATTACAATGCAATGTTCCATTACTCATAAAATACTGTAGTAAATCACAAACGGCTAGATTACGAGTCTTGCGTTAGGGTTAAAAAGCAGCGTTGAGAGGTCCCAATGCTGCTTTTTAATGCCCACTGGTATTACGAGTCTTGCAGGTAAAAGTGTACCACTCACTTTTTCTCCGCGTCTCGAGCATACCGCAAATCCCCTTACGTCAATTGCGTATCCTATCTTTTTCATGGGATTTTCCTAACGCCGGTATTACGAGTCTTGGAGAAAGTGAGCGTTAGACCCTCTCCTGTCAAGACTCCTACCGCATTTAAAAGTCAGTAGTTAAGAGTTTTATGTGTTAACGCCGTAACATAAAACTCTTAACTAAAGTGCTAAAAAGTACACTAACACCCATAAACTACCTATTAACCACTATACCGAACCCCCCCTCATTGCAAACAGTTAACCAAAGTTCTTAACCCCTAATCTGCCGACCGGACATAACCGCCACTTCAAAAAATATATTAACCCCTAAACTGCCGCACTCCTGCCTCGCAAACACTAGTTAAATTTTATTAACCCCTAATCTGCCGTCCCTAACATCGCCAACACCTACCTACATTTATTAACCCCTAATCTGCCATCCACAACGTCGCCACCACTATATTAAATGTATTAACCCCTAAACCTAAGTCTAACCCTAACCCTAACACCCCCCTAACTGAAATATAATTTAAATAAAACAAAATAAAATTACTACAATTAAATAAATTATTCCTATTTAAAACTAAATACTTACCTATAAAATAAACCCTAAGCTAGCTACAAGATAACTAATAATTACATTGTAGCTAGCTTAGGGTTTCTTTTTATTTTACAGGCAAGTTTGTATTTATTTTAACTAGGTACAATAGTTATTAAATAGTTAAAATAAAAACAAATTTACCTGTAAAATCAAACCTAACCTAAATTACAATTACACCTAACACTACACTATAATTAAAATAATTTACTAAATTAACTACAATTAACTACAATTAAATTAAATAAACTAAAGTACGAAAAAAAAAACACTAAATTACAGAAAAAAATAAAATAATTACAAGTTTTTTAAACTAATTACACCTAATCTAATCCCCCTAATAAAATAAAAAATCCCCCCAAAATAATAAAAATCCCTACCCTATACTAAATTACAAATAGCCCTTAAAAGGGCTTTTTGCGGGGCATTGCTCCAAAGTAATCAGCTCTTTTACCTGTAAAAAAAAATACAATACCCCCCCCCCACATTAAAACCCACCACCCACACACCCAACCCTACTCTAAAACCCACCCAATCCCCCTTAATAAAACCTAACACTAACCCCTTGAAGATCACCCTACCTTGAGACATCTTCACCCAGCCGGGCACAAGTGGTCCTCCAGAGAGGCAGAAGTCTTCATCCGATCCGGGCAGAAGAGGACCTCCAGACGGGCAGAAATCTTCATCCAGGTGGCATCTTCTATCTTCATCCATCCAGAGCTTGGGTTTTAGAATAGGGTTGGGTGTGTGGGTGGTGGGTTTTAATGTTGGGGGGTATTGTATTTTTTTTTTACAGGTAAAAGAGCTGATTACTTTGGGGCAATGCCCCACAAAAGGCCCTTTTAAGGGCTATTTGTAATTTAGTATAGGGTAAGGATTTTTATTATTATTTTTTTATTTATTTTATTAGGGTGATTAGATTAGGTGTAATTAGTTTAAAATTATTGTAATTATTTTTTTTTCTGTAATTTAGTTTTTTTTTTCGTACTTTAGTTTATTTAATTTAATTGTAGTTAATTGTAGTTAATTTAGGAAATTATTTTAATTATAGTGTAGTGTTAGGTGCAATTGTAATTTAGGTTAGGTTTTATTTTACAGATCAATTTGACTTTATTTTAATTAGGAAGTTATTAAATAGTTAATAACTATTTAATAACTATTCTACCTAGTTAAAATAAATACAAAGTTGTCTGTAAAATAAAAATAAACCCTAAGATAGATACAATGTCACTATTAGTTGTATTGTAGCTATCTTAGGGTTTATTTTATAGGTAAATATTTAGTTTTAAATAGGAATAATTTATTTAATTGTAGTCATTTTATTTAGATTTATTTAAATTATATTTAAGTTAGGGGGTGTTAGGGTTAGGGTTAGACTTAGGTTTAGGGGTTAATAACTTTATTATAGTGGCGGCGACGTTGGCGGCAGCAGATTAGGGGTTAATAATTTAATATAGTTGCGGCAATGTTGGGGGCAAATTAGGGGTTAATATTATTTATATATTAATTATGTAGCCATAAATTTTCTTTCTCCATAGGAATAAATGGGGCTGTGTTAGGAGCTGAACGCTGCTTTTTTGCAGGTGTTAGGTTTCTTCAGCGGATTCTGCCCCATTGTTTCCTATGGAGAAATCGTGAACGAGCCCGTTTAGCCAGCTCACCTCTACCGTAAGCAGCGCTGGTATTGAGGTGAGATGTGGAGCTAAATGTTGCTCTTCGCTCACTTTTTAGAGGCTAATGCTGGGTTGAAAAAAACCCGTAATACCAGCGTTGTTTGTAGGTGAGCAGTGAGCTGAAACTGAGCATTAGCCCTGCACGGCTTTACCGACAAAACTCGTAATCTAGGTGAAAGAAAGGAAGGCGCTAGAAAATCATAATCATAGACCAAATAAGCATTAGGCTATGATACAATATATTTAATGAATATATATATATATATATATATATATATATATATATATATATATATATATATATATTATTAAAAAGAATACCTATTGCACAGCCTATAAATATATACTGTTAACACTCAAAAAATACATATATTTGTAACATGCAGCCTCCAAGCACTGTCCAATATTGTATGAAAAAGTCTCTTGATAAAAAAAAGTCTTACAATTTGCAATACCACCTAAAACAGTATAGTGTCATACCATCCTATACACAACCTTCTATCCTACAACAAGAGACGGCATCAGAACTTCAGCGCCAGCGAAGGGGGTAAGTAGCGCAGCGATGGCAGCAGATATAAATATATATGTATATAATGTGAGAATAAATACAAAGTATACAGAAATTGTAAGTTGGTAAAAAACAATAATCTGTAAGTATATATATATGTATATATATAAATATATATATATTTACTGGGAACCCACAAGTTCCATTGACTGCAATGTAAAGGCACTTAACCCCAAAATACTGCCTAGTACAGTAATTTTATTAAAAAATAAAGATGCTGCCATCTTTATTTTTTTAATAAACTACACTAGACAGTATTTTGGGGCTGATATAAAAAATTAACCAGAGATCGGATGGATCTCTGGTTAATTTTATAAGCGCTAATTGCTAGTGCGAATTCGCGATAGCAATAATCAGCGGTTTGTAATGACTGATTAATTATCATGTGCCCGCAAATTTGCCCATTTGCAGGCGTGCGTTAATTTAGCTATCCACTTGTAATCTAGCCCTTAGTGTATATGCAGGGAATTCCTTGCGTGGGACAGGGTAGCCAATCAGTCAGTCCACCTTTGGTGCCTTCACCACGCTGACCTTAAATTTGATTGATAGATACAATCTTGCAAGATAAAAGTGCAAATTAATATTATACGTGTGCACATATTTTAAAATTGATTTCAGAATGCAAGTAACGTCTACGCATTTTACCCTGACCTAGGACTTTTTTCACATCACTATTTTTTTATTTTTTAAGGTGGGTATTGCAATAAATATTGAGATTTACATTATATATACTTTTATACAACATCTGTGCAGAAATTACTTTTTTTTTAGGTTTTTGTACATTAACATAACAAGGATACAAGGTATTGTCAGGCTGAGACAGTATAGTGATTAGGTAATGAAACAATGCCTCCCTTCAAAAACAGTAGCAACTTGCCAGCTAAGTATATAAATCGAAATATATTTGTGAAGGTAAACAACCAGGTGTCGATGCTAATATAAAGCATATATAAATGAAACCTCCTTTTCTCTATAATGTAACATAGAATGTGATAGTAGATGGATTTTTTTTGGGGGGGATCAGCAGACAAGAGCTGCTCAGAATTAAGGAGGAAGGGGGGAGGATGGGGCGGACCTTCTAAATGTTAATATAAGTGGTTAGAGAGATAATATTGGGCACACAGTTAAATGGAGATAATACAAGTAAGTCAGAACATGGAAATGTAGTGGGCAAGATATTAGAATAAGGGTAATGCAAGATATAATTAGTAAGAGGTAAGAAGGCAACTCTTGAATAATTTGTTTAACTTAAGGAATGTGGGCAAAAATGGTGTGCACAATGTCTTCTCTTTCCATACTTTCCTATAAAGGTTATTAGTAAGTTCAACAACAAACACATATTTTATATACATGGCTTCACCGGACCCTGTGTTGAGATAAGTCTAAAGAAATGCTTAAACTGAAGGTCAATGACTACATTAACTAGATAGTGATAAAACCTCATTTCATGTATTGTGTAAATTCCTCCTGGACATTCTAGGGCCACTCAGGGACCCAAAAGAATAAGATTGACACCAAGGAGGAAAACCAGTGGTAACAATGGTCATTTCTGGACCTCTGAAGGGGGAAAGCTAATGATACTAACAGTTATTTATGAACCCTGGAATAAAAATAGGAATGAAGTGGTTATATAAAAATATGGACCTATGGTAGCTTAAAATAAATTGGTGTTAAAAGACAACAGGATTAGAAAGTAGTTTAAAAAGTGGTGTACTAGCCATAGCTAGTCCAATGTAAAAATATTAAATGTAAACTGAACTTTGATCCCACAAGGTAGGAGGAGGATCTAGAGTTATTTAAATAGCATTAGTAGAATAACTGGATAATCTGGAGGTTACAAATACATAAAGTTACAGAACACTATGAAGTCATAAAACTACTATAAAATAGGTTCTCGTGCTTAGCACATAGAAATGTGCTGGAAGTAGTTTCACACCTGTTTGCATGGATGTGTAGGTAATATAAAAGATCAGTAAGCCACAATACCAGGTTACATTATGAAGTCTATATTGACATATAGGTGAGAGGGAGGATGGGTATGGTCTGTGACTTATGTATTCCCAACATAGAAATTTGATAAAAACTATTAAACTGCTAAAAGGGTAATATGTGGATAGCAGTCAAAACAGATTAGCTCAGTATGGTGCTCCATATTATAATAGCCAAAAGTTAAAAAGAAACTTAGAAGGGGCTTATCTCCCAAGTATGGAAAGTATTAATGTTGCATATGGCTTTTAGAGTGATTAGTCTGCCTGGATACCACATTTGGGCCCAATTGCTTTTAGATATAGTTATCACTGTCACAGGAAACCCCTCCCTGGAGGCGAATGACAGTGATTTGGACATGTGTACCTTGCAAAATAGCGATGGCAAATAACCAGCAGTAATAAACACATAGGGGCCCATTTAACAAGCTCCGTAGGGAGCTTGTGGGCCCGTGTTTCTGGCAAGTCTTCAGACTCGCCAGAAACACAAGTTATGGAGCAGCGGTCTAAAGAAGGCATCTCTGATGAAACAGCCAGTCTGGCTGAGAAACTCGTTGCAACTGTTTTTATACATTTGTTATTATCTTGTTTGGAGTGTATTGATTACATCCATACTTTTAAATAAATTACCTTTTACCTACGGTTTGGATCCATTGCAGGATCAGTGTAGCTGGGTCACTGCAATTCCCCAGCCTGCACCAATTAGCACATGGGTGCTGCTCATTTTGTGAGTATACCATCTACCTGATCTGTTATTATCAGTTTTCCAACAGAGTTGGACTAGGAGGCGCCCTCTCTCTTTGTGATTTCTTTCACAGATTCCAGTTTCTTCATTTACTTCACGAGAGGAGCTGCTCACCACATAGGAGGACATATTGTGGAAGAATCATTTCAACAGATGTGCAATTCAGAAAATCCTTAAATATTGGACTTTTATTTTTCAGATCCTCACTTATGGACTCAGCTAAGTTGACCAATATTGCGTAATATATAACTACTGAATGGTTATTGTATATTATAAATCAATATATTATATTGTTTCACACATTAGCTGTTGATTAGTGATTTATACATTGGTCTATATACTGTTTATACATTTGTGAGTCTTGATTTATATTAAGAATTTTAAATATTAACAATCCCACTTCTGGTATTGTTGAAATTGTGCATCATACTGATTGTGATATATATTTTTCTCTGCTTGCAATTAGCATTTGATTTATCTACACTTCAATAATCTCCAGCGTCCCCTAGGGTTGTACACTTAGGTGTAATCAACAGTTTTTTTAAATGTTCTTTTAATCTGGTGTATTTAGGAGAACCCAAAAGGTGTCTAAGAGATTGTATAAGGGGACAACTATGTAATATAGAAAAAGGAGATTTAGACACTCATTTGAATAGACACTTCAAGGTAATAGTGACTGCTTACGTTTCTTTGCAACCACAGTTCTATTGAATATAAAAATATTGTCAATTCTAAGATGACACAATCAGGTTTATCCTAGTGCTGCAATATGCTACTTTTCATCTTAATGGGAGGAGAGTCCACGGCTTCATTCATTACTTGTGGGAATTAGGAACCTGGCCACTAAGAGGAGGCAAAGGCACCCCAGCCAAATGATTAAATACCTCCCCCACTCCCCTCATCCCCCAGTCATTATTTGCCTTTCATCACAGGAGGTTGGCAGAGAAGTGTCAGAAGATTTGTAGTAGTCTCTTATTGAGGGTAGTACTCTTCGGAATAGGACTGGAGTTTTAAGTAGTGATATCAGCCTCTCAGTGAGAGCATGGATGAAAGTTAGAGTCCGGAGATGCAGGGAGAGTCTTTCTGCGAAACCATCCCGACTCAGATTAACAGCTCTATAAGCATTCAGCATTGACAAGTTCGCTGCCTGCTTTCTGCACTGAAGTCCATGTCAGGAGCGATGCTACTACCCTGTCACACTTGAAAGGCCATGTTCTTGTTCCATGGCATAGATTATTGTAAGATCATTTTATTTATACACATATGATAACCCATGAAGACAGGGTCACAGTGTGACTCCTTTTATCTGTATAGAATCAAGGGTTAATATCCTCAGAAAGGGGATTATTGAACTGGGGGGGATTTATGCATACTATTCTTTATTGTGTTTACTGCTGCAACATGTGTGAGATGAAGCTCTTGTGCGAACAGTCAGGTTTTATTGGGAGATATGGCACAGCTTTTTTTTGGTGTGTTTTCTCTTTAGTACAGGAGCGGTCCTGCATGACACTCCATGTGACCGGGTGTGGCCTCTTCAACTTCCTCTTTCTCGATCGGCGGTTGCAGGAGATGAAGTGGTTTCTCTGTGGTCCGGGTCATAGGAGGTAGTGAGTGACCCAGCCATTGGGGTATAAAGGTGCCATTTAATTCTATCTAGTCAATAATAAATGTGTAAGCTATGGAGGACTCTGATATGTTAGAGGGTACTCCCTCTTTAACCAAATCTAAAACCTGTGTTTATTGTGAGGAGGTTCCGGTTGATCCGCCTGCTCAACTTTGTTCCACATGCTTTGATAAAATTGCAATATCTAAAAATAATATGATATTTAGTACAACTGAGCCATCCACCTCGGAAGGTTCTCTGTCCCACAAGGTGCGTTCCCTACATTCATCTCCGATAGCACATGCAGCTCCCCAGGGCACTACTAATAATCCTGCTGGACGCTGACCAGTTACAAACAGCTTTATCTGTGGCTTTCAATGCCTTACCATGCTCTGCTAAGCACAAGCGGAAGGTGAAACATAGCTATCCATCCCAGGGGTCATCTACTCTGTTGTATGTCTCTGACAGATTATCCGCTGATGAGGACAACTCTGACGCTTCAGAGGATGCTCTTTCTGTGTAGGAATCGGCAACATCTAGACCTCCGGCTACGGAGGAATCAGATTTTAAGTTTAAAATGGAGCATTTGCGCTTTCTGCTGAAAGAGGTGCTTACTACTTTAGAGGTTCCGGAACCGAAACTTCCAGAGGAGCCTTCAATCCCTAAGCTAGATAGGGTTTATGAGGACAGGGTGGTGCCTCAAAACTTTCCAGTTCCCGTTAAGATGGCTAATATTATTCAGAAAGAATGGGAGAAACTGGGTTCGTCATTTTCTCCCTCTACTTCTTTTAAAAAACTGTTCCCTGTTCCGGACTCTCAGATTGAGCTGTGGGGGGCCATTCCTAAGGTGTATAGCGCTATCTCCATGCTCACTAAGGGCACAACTATCCCACTCAAGGATAGTTCTTCGTTTAAGGAGCCCATGGATAAAAAATTAGAATCCATGTTGAGAAGGATGTTTCAACTCATGGGGTTCATTTTTCAACTGGCAGCGGCAGTCGCTGCGGTGGCTGGAGCTGCAACCTACTGGTGTGACGCTCTGTCAGCTATGGTTTAGGTGGAGACCCCCCTCAAGGAGATACAGAGATGGATTAAGACCTTAAGTATAACTAATTCATTCATCCATGATGCAAATATTCAGATTATCCACCTGAATGCCAAGACATCAGGTTTTTCTGTTCTAGCCCGATTGGCTCTGTTGCTAAAGTAGTGGTCTGCGGACATGACTTCCAAATCTAGATTACTATCCCTCCCTTTTCAGGGGAAGGTTCTTTTTGGTCTAGGCTTGAATTCAATTATATCCACGTTCACGGGAGGCAAGGGTGCTTTCCTTCCGCAGGATAAAAAGAATAAGCCTAAGGGGTCTACTTTTCGTCGCTTTCATTCAGACAAGTCCCAGTGACAGCAGTCTGTCGCGAAAACCAAGCAATCCAACGTATCTTGGAAACCAGCTAAATCTTGGGAAAAAAACAAGCAGAGCAAGAAGCCAGCTGAGACAAAATCGGCCTGAAGACTCAGCCCTTGTAGGGGGCAGACTATCTCTTTTCACAGGCGCTTGGATGAGAGACATTCAGGATCCTTGGGTTCTGGAGGCCATCACCCTGGGTTACA
This sequence comes from Bombina bombina, assembly GCF_027579735.1. Classification (NCBI taxonomy): domain Eukaryota; kingdom Metazoa; phylum Chordata; class Amphibia; order Anura; family Bombinatoridae; genus Bombina; species Bombina bombina. The sequence continues at coordinate 252,269,784 of NC_069506.1, forward strand.
GGATAGGATTCAGGACTCATCCACCCAGGGGCATATTCCTCCTGTCAAACCTATCATCAAGATCAGAGAAGAGAGACACCTTTCTAGAGTGCCTAAGGGATCTCATCTCTCTTGGAGTAATTGTACCAGTACCTCTAGCAGAAAGAGGTATGGGGTATTATTCAAACCTTTTCTTGGTCCCAAAGAAGGAGGGCACATTTCACCTGATTCTAGACCTGAAGTGCCTAAACACATTTCTGTCAGTCCCATCGTTCAAGATGGAGACGATCAGGTCCATTCTGCCCCTAGTTCAAGAGGGACAGTTCATGACTACAATAGATTTGAAGGATGCTTACCTTCAAGTGTCAATCTACAAGGATCACTTCAAGTTTCTAAGATTTGCATTCCTCGACCAACACTTTTAGTTTGTGGTCCTACCGTTTGGTCTGGCATTTAACCCATGAGTCTTTAAGAAGGTTCTGGGAGCGCAGTGGCAAGAGCCAGAGGTATTTCAGTGGCACCTTATCTGGACGACATCCTGGTCTAGGCTTTGCCATGCAGTCTAGCAGTGGACCATTCGAGGGCTCTTCTTCTTTGATCCCATGGATGGAAGATAAATGAAGGAAAGAGCTTCCTGGTTCCCAGCAACAGAGTGGAATTTCTGGGCACGATCATAGATTCCATCTCAATGAAGATATTCCTTACAGAGCAAAGATGTTGCAAGATTGCATCCAGCTGTCTTGCCCTTCTGACCTCCTCAAGGCCATCTGTGGCCCGGTGTATGGAGGTGATTGGGCTCATGGTATCCAGCATAGATGTCATTGCATACGCCAGGTTCAGACCTCTGCAGTTATGCATGTTGAGACAATGGAACAGTGACCATTCAGATCTATCCCAACAGATCTCTCTGGACAACTGGACGAGGGAATCCCTCTCTTGGTGGATCTGTCCGGGCCAGCTGTCCCACGGGACATCCTTCTTGAGACCATCCTGGGAGAATTTGACCATGGATGCAAGTCTGTCAGGATGGGTAGCTGTTTGGGGTGCCAGGAAGGCACAGGGCAGGTGGACTCGAGAGGAGTAACTTCTCCTGATCAATATTCTGGAACTTTGAGCGATATTCAACACTCTGAGGGCTTGGCCCCTTCTAGGGTCACCCCAATTTATCAGATTCTAGTGGGACAACATTACCTTGGTGGCTTACATCAACCATGAGGTGGGGAACGAGAAGCTCCCTTGCCATGAGGGAAGTATCTCAGATTCTGGAATGGGCGGAGGCCCACGACTGCTCGCTGTCAGCGATCCACATTCCGGGTGTGGACAACTGGGGAGCGGACTTTCTCAGCAGACAATCATTTAATCCTGGGGAATGGTCTCTCCATCCAGAGGTGTTTGCGGAGATCTGCAACAGATGGGGGACGCCGGAGATAGATCTCATGGCATCCAGACTGAACTTCAAGCTACCCAGATACGGGTCCTGGTGCAGGGATCCCTAGGAAGAGCTGATAGATTCCTTAGCAGTGCCTTGGGAGTTCAACCTAGTCTACATATTTCCACTGTTGCCACTTCACCTCGAGTAGTGGCCCGCACCAAGCAGGAGCAAGCTTCAACTATTCTGATTGCTCCATCGTGGCCGCGGAGGATGTGGTTTGCGGATCTGGTGGGGATGTCATCATCTCCTCCATGGAGGTTACCTTGTTGCAGGGATCTGCTGTTACAAGGTCCTTTTCTACATCAAAATCTCCATTCTCTGAGGCTGACGGCTTGAGATTTAATGCTTAGTCCTAGCAAAGAGAGGATTTTCTGAGAGTTATTGATACTCTCATTCAAGCCAGGAAACTGGTCACTCATTGCATCTATCATAAGGTGTGGAGGACCTACTTATACTGGTGTTAGGAACATGGATATCCCTGGCATAAGGTTCGGGTATCCAGGATCCTGTCCTTTTTCCAGGATGGATTGGAGAAGGGGCTTGCCGCCAGTTCCTTAAAAGGATATATTTTGACTCTATCTGTACTGTTACACAAGAATCTTGCAGACCTTCCTGATATTTAGTCCTTTGTTCAGGCTCTGTCTAGGATCAGGCCTGTCTTTAGAATGCTGCTCCCTCTTTGAGCTTAAACTTGGTACTTAAGATTTTGCAGAGGACTCCGTTTGAACCTATGCATTCGCTTGGCATTAAAATTCTTTCCTGGAAGGTTCTATTCCTTCTGGCTATTGCATCAGCTTGCAGAGTCTCTGAGTTGGCGGCTTTGCAATGTGAGCCTCCTTACCTGTTTTTTTCACGCCGATAAGGCTGTTCTTCACACTGTATTGGGATTTCTTCCCACAGTTGTGTTGAATCGTAACATCAATCAGGAGATATTATGTCCTTACCCTTCTTCTTCAAAGGAACGATTGCTTCATAATTTGGATGTGGTTTGAGCCTTGAAGTTCTATCTTCAGGCTACAAAAGAATTCATACAGACTTTGTCTTTATTTGTTGTGTATTTGGGGAAGAGCAAGGAGCAGAGAGCCTCTTCCACTTCCCTATCTTATTGGTTGAGGAGCATTATTCGCTTGGCCTATGAGACAGAGGATTTCGGCTCACTTAACTAGGGCTGTGGCCTCTTCATGGGTCTTTAAGAATGAGGCCTCTATGGAGCAGATTTGTAAGATGGCTACTTGGTCCTCCTTACATACTTTTGCAAAATTTTACAAATTTGATGTTTTTGCTTCGGTGGAAACAGCTTTTGGGAAAAAGGTTGTGCAGGCTGTGGTGCCCTCAGTTTAGGGTCTGCCTCCTTTTGCCCTCCAGTTTTTTTCATTCAGTGTCCTCTAGAGCTTGGGTATTTGTTTCCCACAAGTAATGAATGAAGCTGTGGACTCTCCTCCCATTAAGATGCAAAACATAAATTATGCTTACCTGATAATTTCATTTCCATCTGCCATCTGTGGGAGGAGAGTCCACGACTCCCACCCATTTCTCCGGTGGGCGGACCTAAATTTATTTTTGTTCTTCTGGCACCATTTATACCCTGATATTTATCCTACTGTTCCTTGTTCCCACAGTAGAATAACTGGGGGATGAGGGGAGTCGGGGAGGTATTTAAGCCTTTGGCTGGGGTGTCTTTGCCTCCTCCTGTGGCCAGGTTCTTAATTTCCACAAGTAATGAATGAAGCCGTGGACTCTCCTTCCACAGATGGAAATTAAATTATCAGGTAAGCATAATTTATGTTTTTATCTATTCTGCAGCACTAATGAATTGCACTATTTAAAGTTCAGGTCAGCTTGAGAATACCTTGTAACCTCCTCCCTCCTTTAGTCAATTAGATTCAACCTTAGTTTAACAAAACTACTAAGTTATTAAGACTATAATAAAATGGTATAAACCACCATATGAATATTTGTAATGAGATTACCTATTACGCTATAAATCTACTGGCGATATCTATTATGCCTTAAATAATATAATATAATAATATTTTATTCTTCCAGAATTTACTAGCAAATAAAATCATTAGGAGAGCACATTGCACTCCCTCCCCTGACATGTTTCGCCATGAACCGGTTTTCCCAAAGGGTTCGGCGACGCCAATATGATGGGTATTTATGCCAGACTTAACTCCGCCCATCTTTCATGACGTATCTGACCTTCAGCCAATCCAAATACTTCTCTCATCTGCTAATCGTCTGACTGGTATTATATAGGGCTGTAATCTTAGCAGCTGTCAATCTGCTACTTTGTACAAACTGTAACTGAGTGAGATGGTTATTCTTACGTCTATAATAATAGTCTAATATAGCTGTGTCAATTTAAATACAAATTATTTTTATGTGCTGTACTTAATGCTAATATATTAATTATCCCCAGAATAATCTATAACATGAATGTAAAGTTTGCCATTTTGATCTTATGATTTTGTGAAATTAAAACTTGTGAAAATAAAAATTTGAAAATGTGTGCGCGGATAACATGATGAATAGTTATATTACTTTAATCATGACTATATTAAGATTATTATCAACATGGTAAATGCAATGGAAAAAATAGGTAATATAGTGATAATCCTATAATTTGCCTTAGTGTTTCAAGGATGCATAACCACTTGTTTATGTAATGATGTTATCTAATTATTTTCTCATTACATTTGTGTATGCGTAAGGCATAACAATGTGATAACATTACTTAAAAGAAAAAAATTATTTCATTAAGATACAGTCATGTTATAATAATATAGCTTAATCTTTTCCTAGTTATTCTCTAAATGATGAGTGAGGGAATTATTCATGCTACTACTCAATATTCATGTAAATGCACATGTAATATATATGTATATTACTTAATTTAAATTTGACTTATACACTGTTTATTGACTTATACTGTATAATAACTACTCATATTACTCTTTCATACATATGTTTATGATAAGATCTCTGTATAGTGTATACTTGTATAAATACATGTTATTTATTTGTCAATATATTAATGTCTCATGTTACTATTTCTTGCATATATTTCAGTATCAGCTCAATTTATTCCTTCAGCATTTAGCCTCAGTTATAAGTGCAGGGTACAAATCTCAACATTCAGAAAAGTTTCTTATGTTTTTAAATGTGTTTCCATTTTTTAACTTCTTTAATACAAGTGATATTTTAACTTAAATTCTCCCCAGTTAAACCTTCTATTTCAAGTCATTTAGAAAGTGAGTGCTTTAAGTTGTACAACAATATCAGTCTTGTACTGATATATCTAGTACACAACATCTATATCCTGAGAATTACTGTAATTTATAAAATTGTTAGAATTATATTTTGAATGAACTACACATTAATATGTTACTTCCATATTTACAATTGGAGTAGTGTCATTAGTTTTTTCTATATGAATCAAGTTAGCATGCGTTGATCTAAATAGCAAGGTGAGCAAGGTAAGAGGGCAATATCTCAGCCCAGAGTGATGGGCTGGGTGAGGTTTTTTTGTTTTTGTTTTTTTTTTCCAAAATAGTTTTTATTGTAGGCAAAAAGTGCAATAACAATATATTTGAACATTTTTCAAAGTCATCAAACATGGATAGAACAATACATTAACGCAATATACAATGTGGAATTTTAGACATCACAATATGCAGCGTGTGTAAATCCGGCATTTCTTTCATGTTCTATCAAACATCTCCTTGAACCGTTATATTACAACATACCTGCAGAGTCAAGAAAATATTCCATAGAAAAAGATAGGTGGCGAATGTCGCCATACCTAGATACACTTACAGATCAAAATTGCTTGGACGTGCAGTTAGATATAAGCAAGCACTAACACAAACAGGCAATACAGTAACAATTCCCTAAAGTTCGAATACACTTGCAGGGGGAAAGAGTTGTTAAAGGAGGAGAGAAAAAGGGGGAAGAGAAAAAGAGGGGTGAAGGGAGGGGAGGAGGGAAATGGGAAATGGGAAGGAGGATTATAAATGAGAGGGGGGGGAGCAACCTCCAAGTCAGGGCCCCCTTTAGCATACAGTGGGGAGCCCCATCAGGATGCATCTGGTACCCACCTTTAGAGCCATTTTTAACAGTCTCGCTAGCCTCAGCGTAACTTAGTGTTTGTACAGCGATAGGTATGTCTCCCAAGGTTCCCAGATGCGACTAAATTCCGCTGACTGTTTACTAATTCTGAAGACTAAGGGGGGTAGTTATCAAGCCGTCAACCTCAAATACGCTGGAATTCCGCAGCGTATTTGTGGCGAGGCTGACTCGCCTTAGTTATCAAGCCCTAGATACCGGCAAAAGTAGATTTTAGTGACGTAAGCTTTGATCCGCTGGACTCAGTCCAACACAGATCGATTCTTACGTCACTCCAGATGTTCCGCACACAAGTGCGGCACAATCTGACTACTTTTGCTAGTTATCAAAAAACTAGCAGGTACACTCAGCAATTTTCCGGCCCAGCGTACCTAGTTTTCAAACCGCCGCCCTGGAGGTGTCTACACCTAACACCCTAACATGTACCCCGAGTCTAAACACCCCCAATCTGCCCCCTACACCGCCGCAACTAAATAAATGTATTACCCCCTAAACCGCTGCTCCCGGAGCCCACCGCAAGCTATAATAAATATGTTAACCCCTAAACCGCCACTCCCAGACCCCGCCGCCACCTACATGATACCTATTAACCCCTGTCCTGCCCCCCCTATACCGTCGCCACCTATAATAAATTTATTAACCCCTATCCTGCCCCCCACTACACCGCCACCACTGTAATAAAATTATTAACCCCTAAACCTAAGTTTAACCCTAACCCTAACACCCCCCTAACTTAAATATTAATTAAATAAATCTAAATAATATTTATCTTATTAAATAAATTAATCCTATTTAAAACTAAATACTTACCTTTAAAATAAACCCTAATATAGCTACAATATAAATAATAATTATATTGTAGCTATTTTAGGATTTATATTTATTTTACAGGTAACTTTCAATTTATTTTAACTAGGTACAATAGCTATTAAATATTTATTAACTATTTAATAGCTACCTAGCTAAAATAAAGAGAAATTTACCTGTAAAATAAAAACTAACTAAGTAAGTTACAATTACACCTAACACTACACTATACTTTAATAAATTATTTATATTTAAAACTAAATACTTACCTGTAAAATAAACCCTAAGATAGCTACAATATAATTAATAATTACATTGTAGCTATTTTAGGATTTATATTTATTTTACAGGTAAATTTGTATTTATTTTAGCTAGTTAGAATAGTTATTAAATAGTTATTAACTATTTAATAACTACCTAGCTAAAAGAAATAAAAAATTACCTGTAAAATAAATCCTAACCTAAGTTACAATTAAACCTAACACTACACTATCATTAAATTAATTAAATAAATTACCTACAAATAACTACAATTAAATACAATTAAATAAACTAACTAAAGTACAAAAAATAAAAAAAGCTAAGTTACAAAAAATAAAAAAATAAGTTACAAACATTTAAAAAATATTACAACAATTTTAAGCTACTTACACCTAATCTAAGCCCCCTAATAAAATAACAAAGCCCCCCAAAATAAAAAAATTCCCTACCCTATTCTAAATTAAAAAGTTCAAAGCTCTTTTACCTTACCAGCCCTTAAAAGGGCCTTTTGCGGGGCATGCCCCCAAAGAATTCAGCTCTTTTGCCTGTAAAAGAAAAATACAACCCCCCCAACATTAAAACTCACCACCCACATACCCCTAATCTAACCCAAACCCCCCTTTAAAAATCATCCAAGGGGTGCTGAAGAAATCTTCCATCCTATGAAGTCATCATCCAGGCAGCGCTGAAGAAATCTTCCATCTGGGCGATGTCGTCTTCCAAGCGGCGTCTTCAATCTTCATCCATCCGGAGTGGAGCCATCTTCAGACGAGCCGACGCGGAGCCATCCTCTTCTTCCCGACGACTACCGACGAATGGATATTCCTTTAAGGGACGTCATCCAAGATGGCGTCCCTTCAATTCCGATTGGCTGATAGGATTCTATCAGCCAATCGGAATTAAGGTAGGAAAAATCTGATTGGCTGATTGAATCAGCCAATCAGATTGAAGTTCAATCCGATTGGCTGATCCAATCAGCCAATCAGATTGAGCTCGCATTCTATTGGCTGATCGGAACAGCCAATAGAATGCAAGCTCAATCAGAATATCCATTCATCGGTAGTCGTCAGGAAGAAGAGGATGGCTCCGCGTCGGCTCGTCTGAAGATGGCTCCGCTCCGCTCCGGATGGATGAAGATTGAAGACACCGCTTGGAAGATGACATCGCCCGGATGGAAGACTTCTTCAGCGCCGCCTGGATGATGACTTCATCGGATGGAAGACTTCTTCAGCGCCCCTTGGCTGATGACTTCTGCCGCTCCGGATCTCCGCTTCGGTTCCATCGATGGTCGGCTGGCTGAAGACGACTCAAGGTAGGATGATCTTCAGGGGGGTAGTGTTAGGTTTTTTTTAAGGGGGGTTTAGGTTAGATTAGGGGTATGTGGGTGGTGGGTTTTAATGTTGGGGGGGTTGTATTTTTCTTTTACAGGCAAAAGAGCAGAATTCTTTGGGGCACGCCCCGCAAAAGGCCCTTTTAAGGGCTGGTAAGGTAAAAGAGATTTGAACTTTTTAATTTAGAATAGGGTAGGGAATTTTTTTATTCTGGGGGGCTTTGTTATTTTATTAGGGGGCTTAGATTAGGTGTAAGTAGCTTAAAATTGTTGTAATATTTTTTAAATGTTTGTAACGTATTTTTTTTATTTTTTGTAACTTAGCTTTTTTATTTTTTGTACTTTAGTTAGTTTATTTAATTGTATTTAATTGTAGTTATTTGTAGGTAATTTATTTAATTAATTTAATTATAGTGTAGTGTTAGATTTAATTGTAACTTAGGTTAGGATTTATTTTACAGGTAATTTTGTATTTCTTTTAGCTAGGTAGTTATTAAATAGTTAATAACTATTTAATAACTATTCTAACTAGCTAAAATAAATACAAAGTTACCTGTAAAATAAATATAAATCCTAAAATAGCTACAATGTAATTATTAATTACATTGTAGCTAGCTTAGGGTTTATTTTACAGGTAAGTATTTAGTTTTAAATAGGATTAACTTAGTTAATAAGATAAATAATATTTAGATTTATTTAATTAATATTTAAGTTAGGGGGGTGTTAGGGTTAGTGTTAGACTTAGGTTTAGGGGTTAATAATTTTATTACAGTGGCAGCGGTGTAGTGGGGGGCAGGATAGGGGTTAATAAATTTATTATAGGTGGCGACGGTGTAGGGGGGGCAGATTAGGGGTTAAGTTTAATATAGGTTGCGGCGGGGTCCGGGAGCGGCGGTTTAGGGGTCAAACTATTTATTTAGTTGCAGCGAGGTCCGGGATCAGCAGGATAGGGGTTAATACGTTTATTATAGAGGGCAGCGCTATAGGGGGGGCAGGATAGGAGTTACTAGGTATCATGTAGGTGGCGGCAGGGTCCGGGAGCGGCGGTTTAGGGGTTAATACATTTATAAGAGTTGCTGCGGGGTCTAGGAGTGGCGGTTTAGGGGTTATTAACTTTATTGAGTTGCGGGGGGCGCCGGTATAGGGGGTAGAACAGTGTAGTTAGTGTGGGTGCTTAGTGACAGGCTAGCAATAAAGCTGTCAAAAAGCCGAAGAGCAGCGAGATCGGATGAGTGATAACTCTCACAGTCCACTGCTCATCGCCCCGTACTTGGTGCGCGGCTTTTTGACAGCTTTTTTGATAACTTAGGCGAAATTTTGCAGGTCCACGGCGGCGATGGTAGGCGAGCTTAGGCGGGCGTATTGAACCGGCGAAGGCAGGTAAAGTAGACGGCTTGATAACTACCCCCCATAGTCTTCCATGGACTTAACATAATTCAGATACTCTACTACACCTTGCCACCTCGGGGGGTGTACCTTTTTCCAGTTCCTAGCAATTAGCATCTTATCTGAGGTCAACAAATAGAGGAGGAGAGACCTCTTGTGGGTAAGCAGCTTTTTAAATCCTATATGGAGGAGGGCCAAACTTGGGTTGTTAATTTCTGGTAGGTCTAGTATACTGCATATGGCTCGCAGTTTAGACCAGAGCGGTTTAAGTCTGGCACATGACCACCATGTATGGAGAGGAGTACCCACCTCCCCACACTCTCTCTATAATTGGGACATAACCTCTTTAAATTTAGTCAGTGTGCGGCCCAGGAGCCTGGAGAGCTGCAGCCACAGCTGAGAACAGGCAGACGCAGATATAGAGAGTAGTACTGTTGGAGTAAGCCGAGACAGGGTTCCCCCGACACGGTAAGGGTTAGTACATAAATATATATATATAATATATATATATATATATGTGTATATATATATATATATATATATGTATACCTCAAACAAAAGCAGGCACTCACCGGGTTTTAAGTGGCAAAAAACTTTATTCCAACAGAGTGACGTTTCGGGGTTTTACACCCGTCCTCAGACTTGTTTGAGTCTGAGGACGGGGGTAAAACCCCGAAACGTCACTCTGATGGAATAAAGTTTTTTGTCTCTTCAAACCTGGTGAGTGCCTGCTTTTGTTGGAGGTCTATGAAATATGAAGCTGAGCACCCAGATCAAAAGGATTGTATCGTGACTGCTAAACTGCTGTCACGCTGTGTACTGGTTATTTATATATATATATATATATATATATATATATATATATACACACATATATATACACACAGAGAGAAGCACACTCACAGGAATGAACAACCGGCTCAATACCATTGTTAGCCTGTTTTAGCCCAGTAATTCTTTTTACAGGGTAGAACTTTCCTGTAGTATATCAGTCTGATCCCGCCTATTACAGTCAGTCCAGCTAAAGGGAGACTAAATTCATACAGATATATATATATATAACTACTTATTTTGAGAAGAAAAAGTGGTACATAATGGTAACACTTACAAAAGACTGGGATTTCACCACTCTTTTAGTAATAATAAGCAACACTCTTATGATAAAGTATCAAAAAATGTGGGTTTATTGTGTGTCAGGCCGAACAAGAAAACCTGAACAGGACAATATATGAAAGTGCAGCAAAAACACTTAATACATTTATAGTGAAATGCTAAAATATATTCTAGAATAAAATCTAGGACATAAAAGTGGGACCGGTCCCTATGACAACCAAGCTGATTCAGGTATTAGCGTAAAAAGCATGAGCCATATCTGTTCAAGACTAGGTAAGAGTATAGGATATGCTGAACAAGTCGTCAGACCATTCACGGTTTTAGTAATAAACTGAGGCAGACTTGACAGAGCACACTCTATCTAGACATAACATGAAACAGATAGTTTGTTTACATATGTAGTAAAACATACAATTTTAAAATATACAATGCACAGTTAGAGCATATATTAGTATATATATTGTAGGTTAAACCAAGATAAATACGCTTTTTTATGTCATAAACCTAAATGCCTATAGTTATGGCATAACATATCAGGAAAATGAGTTGGATAGCCAGAGCGGTTTCAGCAAAGGGAACAGTTCAGTCGATACCAATTTGGTGTTAGATGTCAGTATTTACACTGTCTACTGACGTACTAACTGCTTGACTTTTTCCGTTGCTGTTCTAATACATTCCAACCTTGCTACATACTGGTTTGGTGAACTTTCTTACTGCCTGACATATGCCGCTCTGACATTTGCTGTATGCTTACATTCTGCTTTGATAACAGTTCTTCGCAAAAAATAGCTTCAAAACTAACGGAGCATCTTCTAATACCAAATTGGTATCGACTGAACTGTTCCCTTTGCTGAAACCTCTCTGGCTATCCAACTCATTTTCCTGATATGTTATGCCATAACTATAGGCATTTAGGTTTATGACATAAAAAAGCGTATTTATCTTGGTTTAACCTACAATATATATACTAATATATGCTCTAACTGTGCATTGTAAATTTTAAAATTGTATGTTTTACTACATATGTAAACAAACTATCTGTTTCATGCTATGTCTAGATCAGTGATTTTTAACCTTTTTTTTGCCGTGGCACACTTTTTTACATAAAAAAATCCTGTGGCACACCACCATCCCAAGATTTTAAAAAAATCACACATTGTAGCCTAATACAGCATATATATATATATACACATACACACAAACACACACCTACTGTATGTATTGTGCTGTTATGCCATGCCTCCTACAAACTACCCCTGCACTGGGAGTAAAAAACAAGCAAAGTTTAAAAAATATGTCACACTGTTGTCAGTCTGCCGTGGCACACCTGAGGATCTCTCACGGCACACTAGTGTGCCACGGCACACTGGTTGAAAAACACTGGTCTAGATAGAGTGTGCTCTGTCAAGTCTGCCTCAGTTTATTACTAAAACTGTGAATGGTCTGACGACTTGTTCAATGTATCCTATACACTTATCTAGTCTTGAACAGATATGGCTCATGCTTTTTACGCTAATACCTGAATCAGCTTGGTTGTCATAGGGACGGGTCCCACTTTTATGTCCTAGATTTTATTCTAGAATATATTTTAGCATTTCACTATAAATGTATTAAGTGTTTTTGCTGAACTTTCATATATTGTCCTGTTCAGGTTTTCTTGTTCGGCCTGACACACAATAAACCCACGTTTTTTGATACTTTATCATAAGAGTGTTGCTTATTATTACTAAATAACCATATGTAGGATGTTCTCCAATCTCCACATAAATAAAAACACTCTAAAAACTTCTATTATAGTGTATATACATATGAATATCTATTTAACAATACATAGATCAATTTCTTGCTAGATATTTACACTGCATATCCGGTATATACAGTTTTAAATATTGATAGTGAGTAATAATAATTATTTGCACTTACCATAATAATCTACATGCACAATTTATTTCATATTGGTGGCAAGAGTCCACAATTCGTTTCATATGGGATATACATTCCTACCACTAGGAGTAAGCAAAGTTTCCCAAACCCCAAGAGCCCTATAAAATCCCTACCACCTCACATATAACTTAGTTTTTCCTTTGCCTCTGTTGGAGGGGATTGAAGCATGAAGATATGCATTATTTCTTCAGTGAAAGGGTCTTTTCAATCTTTGTTAAAGCCCGGTTCCCCTCAGAGTACATTGCTTGTCAGAAGGATGTATTTGGCGTATGGTTTGTGATACGATGGTTTCATGGGAAATTCTTCATAGGCCTTCTTTAAATTTGGTCGCAGGGACTCCTCTTCTGCCTCCCTTTACAGATCTACATTATACTCCTATTCCATTAACTCTGCTGATATTTTTCAGTACGGGTTTACTGTCTTTGCTTGATAGTGGACGAGTATCTATGGGTATGTTTTATATTTATTAATATAGTCCAGATCATGATATCATCAGTGCCATGGAGCTTTGCAGTCATTTCAAAGTAACCAGAAACAATATTAATTTTAAAATATAACTTTTATGATATAGAAAGAATGCAGGATGATATTTGCAGCTTCATTTAAAGTAATACTTATAGTCCCTATTTATGGTCAGATTACAAGTGGAGTGCTAACAGTTATGCGGGTATTTGCGCTGGTCGAGTTTTCCGCTCGTATTACAAATGGAAAGTAAACCCAATTGTTAAGTGCAATTCAAGTTAACATGCATTGGGTTAGCATGTCCTCAGAGCAGGGGTCAAGTCAGGCGGGAGCGCATGGGAACGGAGTTCCTGCACTATTTTTGCAGGGGGGAACTAAGTTCCCCCTGGACTGAGAACAGGAACACTTCAGTAAACACTGCTGCTGCTGCTGTGAGGACCTGGAGCACAGTCTGGTTAGAGGGATAGTGAGATCCTCTAGTAATGGGTAGTAACACTTCCTACAATACACTAAATGTAAGCCTGTCAGCAGTCCTGCTGTGTGATCCCCCTGCACTGTGTGGAACATATGGTGCTTACATTTCTGTGTGGCTTGTTCTGGGGTTATTTAGCTCCCCTCTGCAGAAATAGGACTGTTGCACCTAAAGTGGGTGAGACTCTGTGACAGAGGAGGAGTCTCAGGCCCAAAGGCAACCATTGAACTCTTCATTGGTTTTAATTTGCTTTCATTAACCAAAGTGTATAGATTATATAATATAAATACAGCGTGTGTGTATGTGTGTTTGTTTATGTATAAAACAATATTTAATGTGAGTGGGGGGAGGGGGGTGGAAGTCTTAGTGAGTTACCACACTTTTTTTTGTAGGACTTTACCCCAGCCTCAAAGCTCTGGTTACCTGTTTTGCAAAATGAAAAAGTGTCACAAAACACATCAAAAATACATTACAAAATACAGGTACACTAATAATAACACCATATAATAAAAAAATGTTTTTAAAAAGATTGCACAAAATGTTTTATAAGGACTCAAAGATATGAAGTCTCAGGTGTTAGGGGGAAAATAGCAGTCAAAGGGCTTTAACATTGAGATACATACATACATCTCTAAAGATGTATATGAATGTATATATACATATATATATATATATATATATATATATATATATATGGAGAGTGAGGGGTTTAGAGAAAAGCGCCTCTATAGGAATCTATTCCCACATTCCCTGTATAGGTTAATATACAAACAAAGTTGTTTAGTGTAGAAAATGTACAAGATTGGAATTTGTGCTGTATAGAATTCCAACTAATAATACAATGTTATATTATAGTAATCACTAATTGTAGTTGGTACACTCAATTGTGTGTGTTTTGCATATGTTCCATATAAATCACAATAACAAGGTAGTCCAGCCACAAATTAGATGTGGAAGAGTAAATGCTGCAAATGCAATAAAGCTTAACACACTCTATCCAGTAGGTATTGCACTTACTAGAACAAACCTCAATCGTATGAGGTAAGTTGCCGCCTCTTGTAAGTGAAAAACTTCAGGATTCCAGTAGTGTGGGTAGATATTTGGCCGTCTGTGTCTTGCCTTCTCCTCTCAGAGTATGGATTCTGTATGCTTTATCTTTTCCTTCTCCTCTCAGAGTATGGATTCTGTGTTCTGTGTCTTTGCCTTCTCCTCTCAGAGTATGGATTCTGTGTTCTTTGCCTTCTCCTCTCAGAGTATGGGTTCTGTATACTGGTGATGGAATTTCTCCAAGTTCCCCGCAGTGTTTATATGGAAATAAAGGCAGAAGAGAAAAACATAGCGTAAAATTGTTTTTATTTAGATAAAAAGTAATATAAAAAGACAAGTGGCCACTCACATGTTCAATCCTCAAACATATGAGGTATGTAAAAGACACTCAGTATTAACCTGTGTTGCTCCCCTTAAAGGATCTGGTGTGCAAGTGTTTTTCCTTTTAATTTTACGGAAAATATCTTACAAAGATGTTTAAAACCACAGATCCAGTGGTGTCCGTTTTTTTAGAGTCAGGTAATACAGCGTGGTAAAAGCAATAATATATGCAAAGTCAAGATGGTGAACTAATGGAGTCAGAATTGACTCCCAAAACAAACAAACAAAGTCTTGTAGTGAAATTCCCTTACGCGTTTCAAAGCCTCTTATTGTGCTTCTTCCTCAGAGGGTGAATAATCTGGGTCTATACTTTCTGTTCATAAAAGCCGGGCGGCGGCACGCCCCTCATGACAGATTCCGTGATATCATTGGTTAGAGTTAATGTCTATTACTAAGCTTTTCCTGTTTGTGTCGAGTTGCGTAATCGACGTGTTCTATGATTGGCTGAATAATGTGGGCAGAGTAAAGTAATGTTAACGTATACTCTGTGATGTCACTCGTGGATTTAGATAGTTTCAGTTAACGTGGTTACCATGGTGACAGGTAAACAGTCTCGTATCAATACAGTACTTAAGGGGTATATTATGTTTCTTTTAAAACGTGCTGCATTGATACGGTCGTGCTGTGATTTATTAATTTCAGATGTGGGAAGTAGTTTTATTTAAAATTTAGCAAAAACAATAATTTTTCGATACTCTATTGTTTTAAATCTGTATAAGCAGCTGGGTGGCTTTTCTTTTTGTTAAGACAATTTAAAAATACACACATTAAAAGTACATAAAGCATTTCTGTTCACGATCAAGGATGAAATCATGTTATGAATTTTGTCCTGTTGAAATTTTGTATAGCTGCAAATTGTACATGTATATTTATATTCTTGTGACCAAAATATCCTGACTACTAAGTGTTTATGGTTTTGTTCACACAATATTTTTATATATAAAACAAGAATCCTTAGTTTGTTATTAGGATCCCAGGTGTAATCAATGTGTGATCATATATTTTTTTTGGTATTACCCAGAAAGTAATGTCTATTAAAAATATGTCCCTTAGGGATTAGACATTATATAAGTTAGGATTACATATTTTAAGTGGAGTATATATACATATGAGGGCATATATTAAGTTATCTGTGAAGGCCAATTGGCGACGTAAAGTTGAAAGAAATGTAAATTACCTGTGTTATTTTGTATTTTTATCGTGTATTTCAGTATGGTCAATAGGTGATGTTTTTTCATATGCATATATGTAAGTGCTTCATTAAACCATATTCAAGGTATTAATTTAAATATGATTCTGATAGTTTGAGTGATTGTTGAAGGGTGTTTATAGTATTTCTTCTATTCAAGAAATGCTGCAAGATCAATGTCCTTGTTTAGACCCCCTGGACTCATAGTTCCAAATTGATGGATCCAGAAGGTCTCTCTTTTTCTCAAAAAAAGTTCTCTGTTTATTCCCTCTGGTGCCTTCTTAATGTGTTCTAAAACGGTACCTTTCAAGCTGGTAGGGTCCTTATCATGGAGTTTTTGAAATGCAGTGGTACACTATGGTTCTTTTCCCCTCCCTCAATGTTCCTGATATGTTCTAACAATCTTTTTTTTGTATGGTCGTGTAGTTCTCCCTATGTATTGTAGATTGCAGCTGCATTCTAATAAGTATACTACATAATCAGTCCTGCAATTAGTCAGTGTAGTCAGGTTGTGTGTTTTTTTAGTGGCGGTTGACACTATTTGTTTAGTTGGTTTGCTACCGCTGTAATGATGTGAGCATGCTGCACAGTTAAGTCTGTTGCATTTGAAAAAAACAGTACTCTTAGTTCCCAACCAATTGTTAGTTTTTTCTTTTTTGTTTAGCTTACTGGGTGCTATAATAGATTTTATGTTTTTGTTTTTTCTGTGTATTATACATGGACATGTTCCCCCAATTTCCTTTAGTAAAGGATCCTTCGTTAATACATGCCAATGTCTTTTGAGGATCTTTTCTATTTCTCTGGCCCCAGTATTGTACGTGGTTATAAAGGTGACTCCTGGATTGAAGTTTTTGTTATTTCTATTCTTGTTATTACATAACATTTTATTCCTATCCATCTTTTCCACTTTGGTGTATGCTGCTATTAGATCTTTCTCCTTATAACCTTTATGTAATAGTTTTGCTGTGAGGCTAGTAGATTCTTCCTTGAAATCACTATTTTTTGAGCAATTTCTTTTTAGTCTCTGATACTGTCCAAATGGTATATTGTTAATCCATTTGGGATGGTGACCACTCTTGGCATTAAGATAGCCATTGCTGTCTGTTGGTTTCTTGTACAGTTTACTTAGAATTATGTTGTTTTCTGAGAATAAAATTAAATCAAGAAATTCTATCTCCTCTCTGTTGCTTTTGTCTGTAAATGTGAGGTTAAAATCATTACGATTAATGTATGTCACAAAATCTTTTAGTTCCATGTCGTCCCCACTCCATATGACAATGATGTCATCTATGAAGCGGGCCCATGTCACTATTTTTGAAATGTATGGATTGTTGTTCCAAATAAACGTCTCCTCCCAGAGACCCATGTACAGATTGGCGTAGCTTGGGGCAAATTTAGTCCCCATCGCTGTCCCGCCAATCTGTACATAGTAATCCTCATTAAATTTAAAATAATTTATTTCAAGAATGAATTTGATTGATTCTTTAATAAATTCTTTCTTCTTTTCATCTAAATCTGTTATTTTGTTTAACCAGTATTTTATCGCCTCTATCCCTTTACTGTGGGGTATGTTTGTGTATAGGGCGCTTACGTCTAATGTGAGACATTTGTAATTATTCTTCCATTCCACTTTACTCAGTTGCTCTATAATATGTGGTGTATCCCTGATGTATGCTTTTAAAGTTGGAACCAAAGGTTGTAGGTATGAGTCTACATATTCAGAAAGTTTTGTTGTTAAAGAACCTATTCCTGAGATTATTGGTCTGCCAGGGGGGTTTTGCTGATCTTTATGGATCTTTGGCAGGTGATAGAAAGTGGCTGTTTTAGGTGTTTCTTGGGTTAGAAATTTCATCTCTTGATCATTGAGTACACCTTCAGTTTTTGCTGTGTCTAAATGACTGTTGTAGATTCTTAGAAAAATTGGTGTGGGATCATTTTGTATCTTTTTATAAGTTTTTTCATCCCTAAGTAGTCTTTCTGCTTCCTTGATATATGTTTCTCTGTCCTGTATAACAATACTGCCACCTTTATCCGCTTCCCTAATTGTAATTTCAGTGTTGTTTTTAAGTTGATTTAAGATGTTTCTTTCTTTTTTGGGTAAATTATCATATTTAATCTTGTGTTGATTACACATTTTGTTTAAGTCATCCTGTACTAACTGAGAAAATACAGGGATATGATAGCCTTTGGATTGGGTTGGGAAGAACGTAGATGGAGGTTTAAAACTGGTATGGGGCCTGAATTTAACTATATTGGAGTCTTTTATTGTATATTCTTGTTGTGTTCCTACCCTTTCTCCTTCTAGGAAGAGTTCTTCTAAATTAATTAGAGTTTCTAAATCCTGATCGTCTAGATTTTTTACATTTATGTTCTCCATATTTTTGATTCGATCTCTTTTTATTTTCTCGAAGTGTCTATGTAGGGTTAGTTTCCTCATAAACTTATGTGTATCAATGAATAATTCAAAGGCATTTGGTCCTTTTTTGGGTGCAAAGCTAAGTCCTTTTAGAAGTACATCATTTTCAATCTTTGTCAGTGTTTTTGTAGAAAGATTAAATATTTTATACAGTTTTCTTCTTCTACTACATTTTTGTTGATCTTGATCCTTTTTGTTTTTTTGAGTTGGACCACTCGTCCTGCTCTGCAGCCCCTTCTTCTTCTCCCCTTCCTCTTTTTTGGGGATTTGTTTTCTGCCTCCAGAATGGGGTTGGTGGGGTTTCTATTTGTAACTGGGGGTCTTTCTGTAATTGGTGATTTGGATGTTGATTCGGGTTCTGTTGTTGGTAAAATGAGTTCTTGTTCTGTTGTAATCTGGGGTTGTACTGGTATTGGTAAGAATGTTGTGGTCTGGGTGATATTTGTTTGCGGTGGTCTAAAAAACGTGACTGGTGAAATGTATTGTTGTTTGCATGGTAATGGTTGGTGTTATAATTATCCCTATGTATGTAATTACGTCTGTAGTTATTATTTCTATTGTGATAATTCCTGGGTGGTATATATAAAGGTTCTTTGTTGACAGAAGCGTGTTCTTTAGGTTTCCTGTTGTGACTGTTATAGTGTGTATTAATTTGTGCTTTATTGTTAAAGAAGGTTCTATATTCGTTATTAGTAGAATAATGTGGTGAATATATGTCCTCAAAAGGATCATCTTTAGAATTTATTTGTTGGTTTTCTATAATTCCTGGTGTTGTATTGTCAATTAATGGTAAACCCATTTGTTGTGAAATTAGATCGTTCTCTGTTTTATTTGCTTTCATGAGTTGGTAATCTCTTCTAAATTTATCTTTCTTTTTATTCTCCACTTGGTTTTCAAATCTTTTGATTTTATTTCTATTTTCTGTATCTAATTCCCTATAGTACACGTCTCCTTTAAACATGTTAAGTTCCTTTCTTATATCTGTGATTTGGTCCGTGAAAGTTCTTACCTTTTTGTTCCTATATTTAATCAGGATTTTAATTAGAATCATTGAGCAGTCCTCTAATGCTGTCTCCCATTCAGAGAGTAATTCTATCTCTGTGTCTTCAAAAAATGGTGTCTTTTCTAGTCTGAGTCCTTGTGGTATGATATTATATTTCACATATCTTTCTAGATTATTGCTATCGTACCAATTTAAAAGTTGTTTTTTGCTTAATTTCTCTAGTTTTTCAAACAATTTTTTGGGGTCTGTCATTGTCAGATTGCTTTCTAAAGTTAAATCTTCTATGTTTATAGAGATGTTTCTCTGTCTTGAAGTTGGGTCAAAGTAAGCCCCATATTCTAAATCTACAGAGGTATTGGCATTTTCCATCATGGATTAATAATATATGGTGGAAAATACGATATTAAAATATATATATATATATATATATATATATATATATATATAGAGAGAGAGATAAAAGTCTAAGATTTAAAATCTAAGATCAGTATAGGAATGTTTACCACTCTGCGTAACTTAAGTACACTATAATGCTGCTAACTTGTACTAAACATAAACCATATGGTGTTATGTAAGTAAATGTGGACAAAGTGGGGGGTATATTGTAGGGGGTAAGTCCCTACAAAACCTAGTTAGCGCAGGGAGTGGCTTAGGTTGCAGGGTAGGTAGGGGATTCAGTAGTGGCAGCCGTATATCTCAAAGAAAGGGGGGATGTCCTGGCATATCCCTCCAGTGGTAGAAATGGAGAGTGAGGGGTTTAGAGAAAAGCGCCTCTATAGGAATCTATTCCCACATTCCCTGTATAGGTTAATATACAAACAAAGTTGTTTAGTGTAGAAAATGTACAAGATTGGAATTTGTGCTGTATAGAATTCCAACTAATAATACAATGTTATATTAAGTAATCACTAATTGTAGTTGGTACACTCAATTGTGTGTGTTTTGCATATGTTCCATATAAATCACAATAACAAGGTAGTCCAGCCACAAATTAGATGTGGAAGAGTAAATGCTGCAAATGCAATAAAGCTTAACACACTCTATCCAGTAGGTATTGCACTTACTAGAACAAACCTCAATCGTATGAGGTAAGTTGCCGCCTCTTGTAAGTGAAAAACTTCAGGATTCCAGTAGTGTGGGTAGATATTTGGCCGTCTGTGTCTTGCCTTCTCCTCTCAGAGTATGGATTCTGTATGCTTTATCTTTTCCTTCTCCTCTCAGAGTATGGATTCTGTGTTCTGTGTCTTTGCCTTCTCCTCTCAGAGTATGGATTCTGTGTTCTTTGCCTTCTCCTCTCAGAGTATGGGTTCTGTATACTGGTGATGGAATTTCTCCAAGTTCCCCGCAGTGTTTATATGGAAATAAAGGCAGAAGAGAAAAACATAGCGTAAAATCGTTTTTATTTAGATAAAAAGTAATATAAAAAGAAAAGTGGCCACTCACATGTTCAATCCTCAAACATATGAGGTATGTAAAAGACACTCAGTATTAACCTGTGTTGCTCCCCTTAAAGGATCTGGTGTGCAAGTGTTTTTCCTTTTAATTTCACGGAAAATATCTTACAAAGATGTTTAAAACCACAGATCCAGTGGTGTCGGTTTTTTAGAGTCAGGTAATACAGCGTGGTAAAAGCAATAATATATGCAAAGTCAAGATGGTGAACTAATGGAGTCAGAATTGACTCCCAAAACAAACAAACAAAGTCTTGTAGTGAAATTCCCTTACTCGTTTCAAAGCCTCTTATTGTGCTTCTTCCTCAGAGGGTGAATAATCTGGGTCTATACTTTCTGTTCATAAAAGCCGGGCGGCGGCACGCCCCTCATGACAGATTCCGTGATATCATTGGTTAGAGTAAATGTCTATTACTAAGCTTTTCCTGTTTGTGTCGAGTTGCGTAATCGACGTGTTCTATGATTGGCTGAATAATGTGGGCAGAGTAAAGTAACGTTAACGTATACTCTGTGACGTCACTCGTGGATTTAGATAGTTTCAGTTAACGTGGTTACCATGGTGACAGGTAAACAGTCTCGTATCAATACAGTACTTAAGGGGTATATTATGTTTCTTTTAAAACGTGCTGCATTGATACGGTCGTGCTGTGATTTATTAATTTCAGATGTGGGAAGTAGTTTTATTTAAAATTTAGCAAAAACAATAATTTTTCAATACTCTATTGTTTTAAATCTGTATAAGCAGCTGGGTGGCTTTTCTTTTTGTTAAGACAATTTAAAAATACACACATTAAAAGTACATAAAGCATTTCTGTTCACGATCAAGGATGAAATCATGTTATGAATTTCGTCCTGTTGAAATTTTGTATAGCTGCAAATTGTACATGTATATTTATATTCTTGTGACCAAAATATCCTGACTACTAAGTGTTTATGGTTTTGTTCACACAATATTTTTATATATAAAACAAGAATCCTTAGTTTGTTATTAGGATCCCAGATGTAATCAATGTGTGATCATATATTTTTTTTGGTATTACCCAGAAAGTAATGTCTATTAAAAATATGTCCCTTAGGGATTAGACATTATATAAGTTAGGATTACATATTTTAAGTGGAGTATATATACATATATATGAGGGCATATTGTAAGTTATCTGTGAAGGCCAATTGGCGACGTAAAGTTGAAAGAAATGTAAATTACTTGTGTTATTTTGTATTTTTATCGTGTATTTCAGTATGGTCAATAGATGATGTTTTTTCATATGCATATATGTAAGTGCTTCATTAAACCACATTCAAGGTATTAATTTAAATATGATTCTGATAGTTTGATTGATTGTTGAAGGGTGTTTATAGTATTTCTTCTATTCAAGAAATGCTGCAAGATCAATGTCCTTGTTTAGACCCCCTGGACTCATAGTTCCAAATTGATGGATCCAGAAGGTCTCTCTTTTTCTCAAAAAAAGTTCTCTGTTTATTCCCTCTGGTGCCTTCTTAATGTGTTCTAAAATGGTACCTTTCAAGCTGGTAGGGTCCTTATCATGGAAGTTTTTGTTTGTTTGTTTTGGGAGTCAATTCTGACTCCATTAGTTCACCATCTTGACTTTGCATATATTATTGCTTTTACCACGCTGTATTACCTGACTCTAAAAAAACGGACACCACTGGATCTGTGGTTTTAAACATCTTTGTAAGATATTTTCCGTGAAATTAAAAGGAAAAACACTTGCACACCAGATCCTTTAAGGGGAGCAACACAGGTTAATACTGAGTGTCTTTTACATACCTCATATGTTTGAGGATTGAACATGTGAGTGGCCACTTGTCTTTTTATATTACTTTTTATCTAAATAAAAAACGATTTTACGCTATGTTTTTCTCTTCTGCCTTTATTTCCATATAAACACTGCGGGGAACTTGGAGAAATTCCATCACCAGTATACAGAACCCATACTCTGAGAGGAGAAGGCAAAGAACACAGAATCCATACTCTGAGAGGAGAAGGCAAAGACACAGAACACAGAATCCATACTCTGAGAGGAGAAGGAAAAGATAAAGCATACAGAATCCATACTCTGAGAGGAGAAGGCAAGACACAGACGGCCAAATATCTACCCACACTACTGGAATCCTGAAGTTTTTCACTTACAAGAGGCGGCAACTTACCTCATACGATTGAGGTTTGTTCTAGTAAGTGCAATACCTACTGGATAGAGTGTGTTAAGCTTTATTGCATTTGCAGCATTTACTCTTCCACATCTAATTTGTGGCTGGACTACCTTGTTATTGTGATTTATATGGAACATATGCAAAACACACACAATTGAGTGTACCAACTACAATTAGTGATTACTATAATATAACATTGTATTATTAGTTGGAATTCTATACAGCACAAATTCCAATCTTGTACATTTTCTACACTAAACAACTTTGTTTGTATATTAACCTATACAGGGAATGTGGGAATAGATTCCTATAGAGGCGCTTTTCTCTAAACCCCTCACTCTCCATTTCTACCACTGGAGGGATATCCCAGGACATCCCCCCTTTCTTTGAGATATACGGCTGCCACTACTGAATCCCCTACCTACCCTGCAACCTAAGCCACTCCCTGCACTAACTAGGTTTTGTAGGGACTTACCCCCTACAATATACCCCCCACTTTGTCCATATATATATATATATATATATATATATATATATATATATATATGTGTGTGTGTATACCTATATATTTATGTATTCATATGTGTATTAGGGATGGGCGAATGTGTTTATATTCAAATTTGAATGTTTGAATTAATGTTATTGTAGAAATTCGATTTACATAATAGAAAGTTGATAAGAACGAATATTCTTAAAAATTCTATTATCGAATGTTATTTACATTTTTCGAAAGTCACATTCGAATTCAAATGACACTTTCGAATGTCACATTAAAATTTGAATATTGCATTTATAAAACACAATTGTAGACTAGAAATACTATTTCGATTTCGAATAACACATTTGAATTCGAATGTCACATTCGAATTCGAATATTACATTCAAATTCGAATATTACATTTAAAAAACACACTAACACACTAACACCCATAAACTACCTATTAACCCCTAAACCAAGGCCCTCCCGCATCACAAACACTATAATAAATTTATTAACCCCTGATCTGCCACTTCCGATATTGCCGCCATTTAAAAAAAATATTAACCCCTATTCCGCCGCTCCCTGATGCCCTCACCACTATACTAAAGTTATTAACCCCTAAACCATCGCCCTCCCGCGTCGCAAACACTATTTTAATATTATTAACAACTAATCTGCCATCCGCCCACATCGCCCCCACTATACTAAAGTTATTAAGCCCTACACCGCCGCCACTATAATAAACCTATTAACCCCTAAACCGCAAGCCCCCTCACAATGAAATATACTAAACTAAACTATTAAGCCCTAAACCGAAAGCCCCCCACATCGCAATAAACTAATTTAAACTATTCACCCCTAAACCTAACAACCCCCTACTTTTATATTAAATTTACAATTTCCTTATCTTAAATTAAATTAAAACTTACCTATCAAATTAAAAAAACTATGTTTAAACTAACAATTAAACCAATATAATAAATAAACTAAAATTAAACTAACTACCAATTAATAATAATAATGTGGGGAGTGGTATACACAAATGCACACCACACCCTTTAGGGTGCGCCTCCCAATTGCCAAACAATCATATAAGGTAAGTGATCTAGAACCTAGACATAAAACAATGCACACAGTGACAAGGATATAACACCAGATCAATGAACTATACAGTAGGTATAAGTATGTTAAAGTCCATTTATCAAACGAGTCCCACTATCCGGCGGCAGCACTCTGTCAAAGGATGGTCGTCCTGATGGTTAGAAACTGCAAATAGAAGAACACAGAGGCGCCACCATGGCCCAGTACCACCAAAACAGAGAGAAAAGTATATAGAAGGCACTATATATACTCACAAACATCAAGCACCCAGATGGTGCTAGTGAAGCAGGCTGAAACTTCACAGTAGTCCAGCTCACTGATATGCCTCCAAACAGATCCAGTCGGTGTTCCTTGAGAGCCTAAGATCCTATGCCTAGAAGAGAGAAAGGCAAACCAACATGGCCTAGTATTGTTTGCGCCCAGGGAGAATATAGCCCTAATGGGTATACTCACAGGAAACAAAGCACCTCCAGGTGCAATATCAGCAAGCTGGAACCACAAGTCGCCCAGTAGACAAACCACAGCAAGTAATCCTCAACTTCCAGTAGTATAACGATTGATAGGGGAGGGGTATAAAAAACCCCACAACAGATTATTGGGTCAAAATACCACACAAGCAAGTGTATATAAAAATAGAAATCTTTAATAACACAGCGACGCGTTTCTCAGCCGCCTATGGGCTGTTTCATCAGGCTATAACTACCAATTAAATTAAACTAAACAACACATTAAGATAATCCTAACACTACTCTAAAAATGACAAACTATCTAATTAAAAAAATACTAAGTTACAAAAAATAACAAACACTAAATTATGGAAAAAAAAACTAATGGCTAGATTACGAGTTTTGCGTTATGAGTGAAAAAGCAGCGTTATGGGTTATAACGCTGCTTTTTCACTATCGCTGCTATTAGGAGTCTTGTCAAAAAAGCTGTACCGCACACTTTTTTGGCCGTAACGCAAATTAACTTACGCAATTTGCGTAAAGTCTTTTTTCAATGGGACTTCCATAGCGCCGATATTACAAGCTTTTTCTGGGAGGCCAGCCTATACCGCAAGATTCGTAACGCAATCTAGTTAAAACTAAATACTTACCTGTAAAATAAATCCTAGGCTAGTTACAATATAACTAAAAGTTACATTGTAGCTAGCTTAGGTTTTATTTTTATTTCACAGGCAAGTTTGTATTTATTTTAACTAGGTAGAATAGTTACTAAATAGTTATAAACTATTTACTAACTACCTAGCTAAAATAAATACAAATTTACCTGTGAAATAAAACCTAACCTGTCTTACACTAACACCTAACCTTACACTACAATTAAATCAATTACCTAAATTAAATACAATTACCTAAATTAAATACAATTACCTACATTAAATACAATTACCTAAATTACAAAAACAAACACTAAATTACACAAAATAATAAAAGAAATGATCAGGTATTTAAACTAATTACACCTAATCTAATAGCCCTATCAAAATAAAAAAGTCCCCCCCAAAATAAAAAAAAACCCTAGCCTAAACTAAACTACCAATACACCTAAAAAGGGCCTTTTGCGGGGCATTGCCCCAAAGAAATCAGCTCTTTTACCTGTAAAAAAATACAAACAACCCCCAAACAGTAAAACCCACCACTTTTTAGGGCTAGAACATCAGTCTGCTTTTTTTTTTTTTCCTGTGTAATCTAATTGCAGTTGCCTGCCTGCCAGCGTGTTTGTCAGACTCACAGCGTATACTGTGCCCACTTGCCCAGTGCCACCACTCATATCTGGTGTAACAGTAGTGTAGATTAAAAAAAAAATACTTTTTTGACTGTGTTAAATAATAGCAGTCAGTTTCCTTCACACGTGTGCGTTTCAGTGCCTGCCTGCCTGCCTGCCTGCCAGGGCACAGTGTCACCCCAGTGCAACTCATATCTGGTGTAACAGTAGTGTAGATTTGAAAAAAAACAACACTTTTTTGACTGTGTTAAATAATAGCAGTTAGTTTCCTTCAAACGTGTGCGTTTCAGTGCCTGCCTGCCAGGGCACAGTGTCACCCCAGTGCAACTCATATATGGTGTAACAGTAGTGCAGAGTTAAAAAAAAAAACACTTTTTTTGACTGTGTTAAATAATAGCAGTCAGTTTCCTTCACACGTGTGCGTTTCAGTGCCTGCCTGCCAGGGCACAGTGTCACCCCAGTGCAACTCATATCTGGTGTAACAGTAGTGTACATTTAAAAAACAACAACACTTTTTTGACTGTGTTAAATAATAGCAGTCAGTTTCCTTCACACGTGTGCGTTTCAGTGCCTGCATGCCAGGGCACAGTGTCACCCCAGTGCCACCACTCATATCTGGTGTAACAGTAGTGTAGATTTAAAAAAAAAAAACACTTTTTTGACTGTGTTAAATAATAGCAGTCAGTTTCCTTCACACGTGTGCGTTTCAGTGCCTGCCAGCCAGGGCACAGTGTCACCCCAGTGCCACCACTCATATCTGGTGTAACAGTAGTGTAGATTAAAAAAAAAAAACACTTTTTTGACTGTGTTAAATAATAGCAGTTTCCTTCACACGTGTGCGTTTAAGTGCCTGCCTGCCAGGGCACAGTGTCACCCCAGTGCCACCACTCATATCTGGTATAACAGTAGTGTAGATTTAAAAAAAAAAAAACACTTTTTTTGACTGTGTTAAATAATAGCAGTCAGTTTCCTTCACACGTGTGCGTTTCAGTGCCTGCCTGCCAGGGCACAGTGTCACCCCAGTGCCAACACTCATATCTGGTGTAACAGTAGTGTAGATTTAAAAAAACAACAACACTTTTTTGACTGTGTTAAATAATAGCAGTCAGTTTCCTTAACACGTGTGTGTTTCAGTGCCTGCCTGCCAGGGCACAGTGTCACCCCAGTGCCAACACTCATACCTGGTGTAACAGTAGTGTAGATTTAAAAAAAAAAAACAACACTTTTTTGTCTGTGTTAAATAATAGCAGTCAGTTTCCTTCACACGTGTGCGTTTCAGTGCCTGCCTGCCTGCCTGCCAGGGCACAGTGTCACCCCAGTGCCATCACTCATATCTGGTGTAACAGTAGTATACATTTAAAAAATAAATACAATTTTGACTGTAATAGATTGAATAGCAGTTAGTTGTCTGCAAGCATGTGTGTCAGGCCTACAGCGTCTACTCTGCCAACTTCTGCCAGTGCACAGTGCCACTCATATCTGTTGTCACAGTAGCTTGCACGCATAGTACCACTAATCGAAAAAAAAATGACAGTCAGAGGCAGGCCACCCGCAGGGGCCGTCGTGTTCATGGTGCTGTGATTCCCTTTGGCCCTAGAATAATGCCCAGTGTTCAGAGGCCACGTACCTCGAACTCGAACATTTCTGAGGACATAGCTGACTGGATAACACAGGACACCCAATCTTCTACAGCTTCCGCTCGGAACCTTGACGCACCATCCTCCTCCAGCTTAGCTTCGGGCACCTCTCAAGTTACCACTTGCCCGCCTGCCGTCACCACCAACACTAGCACCACAGCCGCTTCACTTGATCTGTCAGAGGAGTTATTTACACATTAGTTGGAAGAAATGAGTGATAGTGATGCACAACCATTATTGACAGAGGATGTAAATAACAGGAATATGTCTCAGTCAGGCAGCATTACACACATGGACGTACGGTGTGATGATGATGATGTTGTACCCGCTGCTGCTTCCTTTGCTGAGTTGTCAGATACAAGTGAAGTGGTTGATGATGACGATGCGTCCATGGATGTCACGTGGGTGCCCGCTAGAAGAGAAAAAGAAGAGGGGGAAAGTTCAGATGGGGAGACAGAGAGGAGGAGGAGACGAGTTGGAAGGAGGGGGAGGTTGTCACAAGGAGCTAGTGGCACAGTCAGACAGAATGCATCAGCAATCGGGGTCAGCCAGACAGCACGCCAATCAACGCATGCTGTTGCCACCACCAGAATGCCATCATTGCAGAGCTCAGCAGTGTGGCATTTGTTTTGTGTGTCTGCCTCTGACAACAGCGATGCCATTTGCAACCTGTGCCAAAAGAAACTGAGTCGTGGGAAGTCCAACACCCACCTAGGTACAACTGCTTTGCGAAGGCACATGATCGCACATCACAAACGCCTATGGGATCAACACATGAGTACAAGCAGCACACAAACTCAAAGCCGCCATCCTCTTCCTGGTCCAGCATCTTCAGCCACGTCAACCACTGCTGTCCTACTTGCCCCCTCTCAACCATCTGCCACTTGTGTCTCGCCTTGAGCAGTTCCTGCTCATCTGCCCACAGTCAGGTGTCTGTCAAGGACATGTTTGAGCGTAAGAAGCCAATGTCACAAAGTCACCCCCTTGCCCGGCATCTGACAGCTGGCTTGAGTGAACTCTTAGCCTGCCATCTTTTAGCATACAAGCTGGTGGAGTCTGAGGCATTCAAAATTTTTTAAGCTATTGGGACACCGCAGTGGAAGCTACCCGGCCGAAATTTCTTTGCACAAAAGGCAATCCCCAACCTGTTCTCGATGGTGCAAAAGGAAGTAATGGCATTGTCTGGCACACAGTGTTGGGGCAAGGGTCCATCTGACCACTGATACCTGGTCTGCAAAGCATGGTCAGGGCAGGTATATCACCTACACTATGCATTGGGTAAACCTGCTGATGGCTGCCAAGCATGGAATGCGTGGCTCTGCAGAGGAGTTGGTGACACCACCACGACTTGCAGGCAGGCCTGCTGCCACCTCCTTTACTCCTCCTACTCCATCCTCTTCCATAACCTCCTCGGCTGAGTCCTCTTTTGCTGCTGCATCTTGCTCCACATCAACGGCATCCCCCCAGCTCCCCAGGTACTATTCCACATCCCGGATACGGCAGTGTCATGCCGTCTTGGGGTTGACTTGCCTGAAAGCAGAGAGTCACACTGGACCAGCACTCCTGTCCGCCCTGAACGCACAGGTGGATAAGTGGCTGACTCTGCACCAACTGGAGATTGGCAAAGTGGTTAGAGACAATGGAAGCAATTTGGTGGTGGCATTGAATTTGGGCAAGTTGACACATGTGCCGTGCATGGCACATGTGTGTAATCTGATTGTACAACGCTTTGTGCATAAGTACCCAGGCTCACAGGACGTCCTGAAGCAGGACAGGAAGGTGTGTGGCCATTTCAGGCGTTCCTACACGGCCATGGCGCACTTTCCAGATATCCAGTGGCGAAACAACATGCCAGTGAGGCACTTGATTTGCGACAGCCCGACACATTGGAATTCAACACTCCTAATGTTCGACCACCTGATCCAACAAGATAAAGCCGTTAACGACTATTTGTATGATTTTTTTTGCCACGTTACTGGATGCTCATGCGCAATGCCTGTAGGCTCATGTGTCCTTTTGAGGAGGTGACAAACCTAGTCACTCGAACCGAAAGCACCATCAGCGACATCATACCATTTGTTTTTTTCCTGGAGCGTGCCCTGCGAAGAGTGCTGGATCAGGCCGTAGATGAGCGTGAAGAGGAAGAGTTGTGGTCACCATCACCACCAGAAACAGCCTTATCAGCATCACTTGCTGGACCTGCGACAACGCTGGAAGAGGATTGTGAGGAAGAGGAGTCAGAGGAGGAATGTGGCTTTGAGGAGGAGGAGGAAGACCAACCACAACAGGCATCCCAGGGTGCTCGTTGTCACCTATCTTGTACCCGTGGTGTTGTACGTGGCTGGGGGAAAGAAGATACCTTCAGTGAGATCACTGAGGATGAGGAACGGGTCATGAGTAGCTCGGCATCCAACCTTGTGCAAATGGGGTCTTTCATGCTGTCGTGTCTGTTGAGCGATCCTCGTATAAAAAGGATGAAGGAGAACGACCTGTACTGGGTGTCCAGGCTACTAGACCCCCGGTATAAGCATAAAGTGCCTGAAATGTTACAGAATTACCGCAAGTCGGAAAGGATGCAGCAGTTCCAAAATAAATGAAAAACTATGCTTTACACAGCGTATAAGGGTGATGTCACAGCACAACGGGAATCTAACAGGGGAAGAGGTGAAAGTAATCCTCCTCCTCCCATGACCACGCAGGCAAGGACAGGATGCTTTACAGACGTGTTGTTGATGGAGGACATGCAGAGCTTTTTAATTCCTACGCATCGCCACAGCCCTTCGGGGACCACCCTCAGAGAACGACTCGACCAACAGGTAGCAGACTACCTCGCCTTAACTGCAGATATTGACACTCTGAGGAGCGATGAACCCCTTGACTACTGAGTATGTAGGCTTGACCTGTGGCCTGAGCTATCCCAATTTGCGATAGAACTTCTGGCCTGCCCCGCTTCAAGTGTCCTGTCAGAAAGGACCTTCAGTGCAGCAGGAGGTATTGTCATTGAGAAGAGAAGTTGCCTAGGTCAAAAAAGTCTAGATTACCTCACCTTTATTAAGATGAATGAGGGATTGATCCCAAATGGACTGACAGTGGGCGATACATTCGACTAAAAAAGGCCTGATGAAATGAGCTGCCTTGGGCTAAAAATGGTCCACACGCTGCTGTATTTTATCTCTGAATGCCGGATGACTTGCGTCACTTATCCGCCACAAATTAGGGTTCAAGCCACAATGTTTTAGGGCACTTTCTGCCTGGGAAACAAACATCAATTTTCTGGCCGCTGCTACAGCAGCGGCTGCAACAATACCTAATTTTTCAGCCATGTGTACATGCCTAATTTTTCTGGCCTCTGTTACTGCACTGTGGCTTCAAAAACCAAACAAAAAAAAAGGCACATAACAGGGATTAAACTGATAGGAATAGTACTACTTAACACACCACTCCTATCTGGTGGCACATTAGATTGCACGTGCAGTGCCCCAAATTTGAAGTAGGAGGACCGACCAAGCATCTTTTTCCATCTCCCGGTTCCTAAAATCGATGCCATATACACGTCCCCTGATAGGGGACGTAACAGGGATTAAACTGATAAGAATAGTACTACTTAACACACCACTCCTATCCGTGGGCACATTAGATTGCACACGCAGTGCCCAAAATTTAAAGTAGGAGGACCGACCAAGCATCTTTTTCCATCTCCCGGTTCCTAAAATCGATGCCATATACACGTCCCCTGATAGGGGACGTAACAGGTATTAAACTGATAAGAATAGTACTACTTAACACACCACTCCTATCTGGTTGCACATTAGATTGCACGCGCAGTGCCCCAAATTTCAAGTAGGAGGACCGACCAATAATCTTTTTCCATCTCCCGGTTC
This sequence comes from Bombina bombina, assembly GCF_027579735.1. Classification (NCBI taxonomy): domain Eukaryota; kingdom Metazoa; phylum Chordata; class Amphibia; order Anura; family Bombinatoridae; genus Bombina; species Bombina bombina. The sequence continues at coordinate 252,301,585 of NC_069506.1, forward strand.
CTAAAATCTATGCCATATACACGTCCCCTGATAGGGGACGAAACAGGGATTAAACTGCTAAGAATAGAACTACTTAACACACCACTCCTATCTGGTGGCACATTAGATTGCATGCGCAGTGCCCAAAATTTGAAGTAGAAGGACCGACCAAGCATCTTTTTCCATCTCCCGGTTCCTAAAATCGATGCCATATTCACGTCCCCTGATAGGGGATGTAACAGGGATTAAAATAATAGGAATAGTACTACTTAACACACCTTATAATAACGCAGAGAGAGGCAACGCAGAGAGAGGAGTCTGAAGAAGAGGAGGCAGAGGAGGAAGGTGGCTTTGAGGAGGTGGAAGACCAAACACAGCAGGCATCCCAGGGGGCTTGTTGTCACCTTTCGGGGACCCTTGGTGTTGTACGTGGCTGGGTGGAGGAAGAGACCTTCAATGACATCAGTGAGGACAAGGAACGGGACATGGCTAGCTTGGTATCCAACCTTGTGCAAATGGGGAGTTTGCGGTTGTGCAAATGGACTGTTTGCGGTTGTTTAGGCCAAAATAAACTTTCATGATTCAGATAGAGCATGTAATTTTAAACAATTTTCCAATTTACTTTTATCACCAATTTTGCTTTGTTCCTTTGGTATTCTTTGTTGAAAGCTTAACCTAGGAGGTTCATATGCTAATTTCTTAGACCTTGAAGCCCACCTCTTTCAGATTGCATTTTAACAGTTTTTCACCACTAGAGGGTGTTAGTTCACGTATTTCATATAGATAACACTGTGCTCATGCACGAGAAGTTATCTGGGAGCAGGCACTGATTGGCTAGACTGCAAGTCTGTCAAAAGAACTGAAAAAGGGGCAGTTTGCAGAGGCTTAGATACAAGATAATCACAGAGGTTAAAAGTATATTATTATAAATGTGTTAGTTATGCAAAACGGGGAAATGGGTAATAAAGGGATTATCTATCTTTTAAAACAATAAAAATTCTGGTGTAGACTGTCCCTTTAAACGGGGAGTTTGGTCTGTCACTGTGAAGCGGGCATAACCCTTACACTACCTGATCGATACAACATCATACCTGATGTTTTAAAGCACGTTATTCCAAACAATTTAGGAATGTTAGGTGATTTATGCCCTTTATGGCTTAAAAACAGACTTTGCATCAACTATGTAATTTTCCATGGGAGTTTTGCCATGGATCCCCCTCCGGGATGCCACAGTCCAGGTGTTAGTCCCCTTGAAACAACTTTTCCATCACTATTGTGGCCAGAAAGAGTCCCTGTGGGTTTTAAAATTCGCCTGCCTATTGAAGTCTATGGCGGTTCGCCTGGTTCGCCCGTTCGCGAACAGTTGGGGAAGTTCACGTTCGCCATTCGCGAACCCAATTTTTTATGTTCGCGACATCACTAGCTGGGAGAAGTCTTCATCTAAGCGGCAAGAAGTCCTCAACAAAGCCGGGAGAAGTCTTCATCCAAGCCAGCATAAGTGGTCCTCCAAACAGGCAGAAGTCTTCATCCAGACGGCATCTTCTATTTTCATCCATCCGGCGCGGAGCAGGTGCATCTTCAAGACATCCGGTGCAGAGCATCCTCTTCTTACGACAGTTCTTCTGGAATGAAGCTTCCTTTAAGTGATGTCATCCAAGATGGCGTCCCTTGAATTCCGATTGGCTGATAGAATTCTATCAGCCAATCGGAATTAAAGGTGAAAAAATTCTAATCAGCCAATAGAATGCAAGCTCAATCCTATTGGCTGATGCAATTAGCCAATAGGATTGAAGCTAAATCCTATTGGCTGATTGCATCAGCCAATAGGATTTTTTCACCTTTAATTCCGATTGGCTGATAGAATTCTATCAACCAATTGAAATTCAAGGTACGCCATCTTGGATGACGTCACTTAAAGGAACCTTCATTCCAGAAGAGCCGTCGTAAGAAGAGGATGCTCCACGCCAGATGTCTTGAAGATGGACCCGCTCCGCGCCGGATGGGTGAAGATAGAAGATGCTGTCTGGATGAAGACTTCTGCATGTCTGGAGGACCACTTCTGCCAGCTTGGATGAAGACTTCTCTCGGGTTCATTGAGGACTTCTTGCCGCTTGGATGACGACTTCTCCCGGCTTCATTGAGGATGGATGTCCGGTCTTCAAAACTGTAAGTGGATCTTCGGGGGTTAGTGTTAGGTTTTTTTAAGGGCTTATTGGGTGGGTTTTATTTTTATATAATTCAAAAAGACTTTGGAGTGACTCATCAGTGTTCATATATTTGTGATAGTGAATAACAGTTCATGCTGTGAAACCAAATCTATCAAAAAGAGTCCCACTTCAGCGGATGTCACCAGTTACACAATAACTCTAATTTATTCCAAGTGTTAAGTAACAAATGTAAGGACTCACCATAATGTTGCAATCCCAGTGTAGAGGGGTGTTTTAATCCCAAATTGCAGACTCCATAGCGATGCAATCCAGCATCCTCCTCCCAAAGCTGAGCAATTGTTTGCAAAGAATGCTGCAGTCTGGGGCCTTACAAAATACCGGTACGTAACCAGTATAGCTGCATATACCACTGCAACTGCTAGGGCTCTCCAAACCCTTAATTTCCCAACATATGAAAGTAAAACAAAACTTTGCAGTTGTAGTGGAAAAAGGACTGGGAGAGATATAAAGGTTAAAAATACATTTTATTTCATACTAGTGTAAAAAAGTCATACAGGCACAGCAAACAAAACACAGCTGACGCGTTTCCCGCCTCACAGGCAGTTTATCAGAGCTGGTTTTATTTTTAGGTTAGGGTTTGGGCACTTGAAAAAGAGCTAAATTCCCTTTTAAGGGCACTGCCCACCCAAATGCCCTTTTCAGGGCAATGGGGAGCTTAGGTTTTTTGTGTGGGTGGTGAGTTTTACTGTTGGGGAATTGTTTGTATTTTTTTTTTAAGGGCTATTGGTAGTTTAGTTTAGGCTACATTTTTTTTTATTTTTATTTTGGGGGGCTTTTTTATTTTGATAGGGCTATTAGATTAGGTTTAATAAGTTTAAATATCTGATAATTTCTTTTTTTATTTTGTGTAATTTAGTGTTAGTTTTTTTTGTAATTGTATTTAATAAATTTAATGTATTTAATTGTCGTTTAAGGTTAGGTGTTAGTGTAACTCAGGTTAGGTTTTATTTTACAGGTAAATTTGTATTTATTATAGCTAGGTAATAACTATTTACTAACTAGTCTACCTAGTTAAAATAAATACAAACTTACCTATAAAAAATAAATAAACACTATGCTAGCTACAATGTAACTATTAGTTAAATTGTAGCTAGCTTAGGGTTTATTTTATGGTAAGTATTTAGTTTTAAATAGGGATTATTTAGGTAATGATAGTTTTTTTTATTTAGATTTATTTTAATTATATTTAAGTTAAGGGGTGTTAGGGTTAGACTTAGGTTTAGGGGGTTAATAAATTTAGTATAGTCGCGGCGACGTTGGGGGCAGCAGATTAGGAATTAATAAATGTAGGTAGGTTGTGACGATGTTAGGGGCGGGAGATTAGTGGTTAATAATATTTAACTAGTGTTTGTGATGCGGGAGTGCGGTGGTTTGTGGGTTAATATGTTTATTATAGTGGTGGCGATGTCCGGAGCGGCAGATTAGGGGTTAATAACATTATGTAGGTGTCGGTGATGTCGGGGGCAGCAGATTAGGGGTTAATAAGTGTAAGATTAGGGGTGTTTAGACTTGGTGTTCATGTTAGGGTGTTAGGTGTAAACATAAATTTTGTTTCCCCATAGGAATCAATGGGGCTGCGTTATGGAGCTTAACGCTGCTTTTTTGCAGGTGTTAGACTTTTTTTCAGCCGGCTCTCCCCATTGATGTCTATGGGGAAATTGTAAAACCAAGCTCACCGTGGCTTTCAGCAGCGCTTGTATTGGAGTGCGGTATGGAGCTCAATTTTGCTTTACGCTCACTTCTTTCCTGTTAACGCCGTTTTTTTGTAAACCTGTAATACCAGCGCTGTAGGGAAGTGAGCGGTGACAATAATGTGCAAGTTAGTACCGAGCAGCTCTCACCGCAAAACTCATAATATAGCTGTAAATTATCCAAAATAAAAAAGAATTACACCTAATCTAATAGCCCTATCAAAATAAAAAAGCCCACCTAAAATAAAAAACCCTAGCCTACAATAAACTAGCAATAGCTTAAAAGAGCCTTTTGTGGGGCATTGCCCCAAAGATATCAGCTCTTTTACCTGTAAAAAAAACACAAAGACCCCCCAACAGTAAAAGCCACCACCCAACCAACCACCCCAAAATAAAAAACCTAATTCTAAAAAAACCTAAGCTACCCATTGACCTGAAAAGGGCATTTGTATGGGCATTGCCCTTAAAAGGGCATTTAGCTCTTTTACTGCCCAGACCCTAAGCTAAAAATAAAACCCACCCAAAAAACCCTTTAAAAAGCCTAACACTAACCCCCTGATGATCCACTTACAGTTCCCTCTTGAACGATTTTCATCCCAGAGTGTAAGTCCTGATCCAAGCGACGAGAAGTCTTCATCCAGGTGGCCTCTTCAATCTTCATCCAGGCAGCATCTTCTATCTTAATCCTGGAGGCGCAGAGTGGGTCCATTCTGAAGACATCCGGCATGGAGCATCCTATTCATAAGGTCGCCGCCGTACACTGAATCTTCAATACAAGGTACGCAATCCAAGATGGCGTCCCTTGTATTCCTATTGGCTGCAAAATTTTTAATAAGCTAATAGGAATTAGGTCTGCTAAAATCCTATTGGCTATTCAAATCAGCCAATAGGATTTAAGCAGCTGTCATTCTATAGGCTTATTCAAATTCACCAATAGAATGAGAGCTGCTTAAATCTTATTGGTTGATTTGAACAGCCAATAGGATTTTAGCAGCTCTAATTCCTATTGGCTTATTCAAATTTTGCAGCCAATAGGAATGCAAGGGACGCCATCTTGGAAACAAAGTACAGCGGCGACCGTATGAAAAGGATGCTCTGCGCCGGATTTCATCAGAATGGACCCGCTCTGCGCCTCCGGGATCAAGATAGAAGATGCTGCCTGGATGAAGATTGAAGAGGCCGCCTGGATGAAGACTTCTCACCGCTTGGATCAGGACTTCACCGCCGGGATGAAGATTGAAGAGGCCGCCTGAATGAAGACTTCTCGCCACCTGGATCAGGACTTCAACTCCGGGATGAAGATCGTTCAAGCGGGATTTCAAAAACTGTAAGTGGATTGTCAGGGGGTTAGTGTTAGGCTTTTTAAGGGTTTTTTGGGTGTTTTTTTTTTTTTAGTTTAGGGTCTGGGCAGTAAAATAGCTAAATGCCCTTTAAGGGCAATGCCCATACAAATACCTTTTTTCTGTGCAATGGGTAGCTTAGTTTTTTTAGATATTTTTATTTTTATTTTGTGGGTTTGGGGGGTGGGGGTTTGTAATGTTAGCGGGTCTTTGCAATTTTTCATAGCACTAAAAGAGCTGATATCTTTAGGGCAATGCCCTACAAAAGGGCCTTTTAAGGGCCATTGGTAGTTTATTCTAGATTAGGTTTTTTATTTTTTCATTTTGGGGTGTTTTTTTATGGGTATTAGAATAGGAATACTTTTTTATTTTTTATAATTTGTTTGTTATTTTGTGCAATGTATATTTTTAGGGGGTGTTTTTTTTAACAAAAGAGCTGTTTAACTTAGGGCAATGCACTACAAAAGGCCCTTTTAAGGGCCCATGGTAGTTTGGGGTATGTGTGTTTTTTTATAGTGTTAGGGGGTGTTTGTATTTTTTTTTTAGCAAAAGAGCTGTTTAGCTCAGGGTAATGCCCTACAAAAGGCACTTTTAAGGGCCCTTGGTAGTTTGGGTGTGGGGATTTGTATAGTGTTAGGGGTGTTTGTATTGTTTTTTTAAGCAAAAGAGCTGTTTATCTCAGGGCAATGCCCTGCAACAGGCCCTTTTAAGGGCCCCCCAGTAGTTTATTCTAGGTTAGGCATTTTTATTTTGGGGTGTTTTTTTAATGTTAGGTTTTTTATTTTTTGTAATGGTAGTTTTTTATTTTTTTGTGATTTTAGTGTTTTGTTTAGTTTTGTAATGTTAGGTTTTAGTGTAAGGCAGGTTAGGTTTTATTTCACAGGTAAGTTTGTATTTATTTTAGCTAGGTAGTTAGTAAATAGGTAATAATTATTTACTAACTAGTCTACCTAGTTAAAATAAATACAAACTTACCTGTGAAATAAAAATAAAACCTAAGCTAACTACAATGTAACTATTAGTTATATTGTAGCTAGCTTAGGTTTTATTTTACAGGTAAGTATTTAGTTTTAAATAGGTATTATTCAGTTAATAATTGTAAATTCAATTTAGATCTATTTTAATTATGTTAAAGTTAGGGGTGTTAGGGTTAGGTTTAGGGGTAGGTGTAGGGTTAATAGTTTAATTTAGGTTGTTGCAATGTGGGGGGCTGGTGGTTTAGGGGTTAATAGGTTTATTTAGTTAATAATTGTAATTTTAATTTAGCTATATTTTAAATATGTTAAAGTTAGGGAGTGTTAGGATTAAGTTAGGGTTAGGTTTAGGATCTAATATAGTTTAAATTAGGTTGTTGCAATGTGGGGGCTTGCGGTTTAGGGGTTTATAGGTTTATTTAGTGGTAGTGATGGGGAGGCCAGAGGTTTAGGGGTTAACAACTTTATTTAGTTGAGGTGATGTTATGGAGCTGCGGAATAGGGGTTAATAACTTTAATATAGTTGCGGCATTGTTGGAGTGCAGCGGAATAGGGGTTATTAACTTTAGTTTAGTGGCAGTGACATCGGAGCAGCAGATTAGGGGTTAATAGTTTTATTTAGGTGGCGGCGATATCGGGAGCGGCAGATTAGGGGTTAATAACTGTAGGTAGGTGTCAGTGATGTCAGGGGCATCAGATTAACGGTGTTTAAACTTGAGGTTTATGTTAGGGTGGTAGGTTTAAACTGTATTTTCTTTTTCCCCATAGACATCAATGGGGCTGCGTTACAGAGCTTTTGTTTCCGCGTTTGCAGGTGTTTTTTTGCCGGCTCTCCCTATTGATGTCTATGGGGAAATCGTTCACGAGCACGTCAAAACACTGCTTGTTTTTGGGGGGCGGAGCTAACTATCAACATGGCAGGTCGCACACTTCCAGAGCTCCTGACTTTATGGGACTTTTCAGAGCCTAAAACTGGACTTGGTTGGCATCAAGGTATATAAACCTTGTGTATACTGCAACAGTCTCACCTTTTGAGGGTTAAGGGTGACTCTTGAGCTTGTATTGTGCTTGGAACCGGGTTTTGAAATTTTAAGAGGCCCACGCGGCTGGCGACTTTAGACGCCATTATCGAGGAAATACTAGTTGGAAGTATGAACACTGTTCTTTTTTTTTTTTGAAGGCTTAAACACCTGGATAAATCTACCATGGCGGCACAAATTTATGAACTTATTGAGAAAGTTATAGCTGCACATTTTAATAGGATGGAGGAAGAGTTGTCAGCAACAGTACGTTCTTTTTTTTGTGCGCATCCAACAGCACAGCAGAGCGACCCGCGGGGACCTATGCAGAATGTGACTACCCCAAGACCTAATGCTATAACAGCTAACAGCTCCGAAAAGCAGGCAAGCGGAGCAGCGACTCAACTACCTCTGATGGCAGCCCAAGCTGGACCCAAAGAGCGACGACATGCAGGGGCAGTAATGGAGGCTATTGTGCTGAGTCCTGCGGTGAGGCGGCCGATCGCTGCGAGAACAGTAATCAAGGTCCACAAGGAGGAGCTGGTTATTCCACCCGTACAGAGTTTGGATGCCCAAAAGAAGCCGGTATTAACAAAGCTGAAGGGAGAAGCGGCTACACCACGCGGCTCGACTTTGCCTGAAGATAAGCTTCCTCCTCTACCTGTTACCAGATCGGGAGTGGGGTAAGGCGGCATGCTGTTCCGCTGTTGAGGGGCTACCCTGGTGCTCTCTCTGAGACTTCTCACAGCTTGATTTTGTCCTGTACCGTCCAAGCCACATGGATGTTCATGCTACATTCCTCTATATAGAATTGTCTAGTTTACTGCTGATATGGGATTTAAGATGTGGAGAGTTGGTGCGGGGTAAGACAACACTCTTTCAGCGTACCTACAATATCACAAAAAATTGAGCACACTGGACATTGTTTTCTATTATCGCTGCTACCCCATTGCGTTAACATGGAATGCCCATCAATGCAGCCGTACAGGAGTGAGTTAATATACTGTAGGAACGATTGTCATCATGGACTGTCATTCATGTTCACCTAGGTTTTGCTATTCACTACACTTAAATCCCTATAAACCTCTTAACCACTTTACTATTTTGCTGTTTAGGTAAATGTGGCAGTTAACTTACTGTTTAGTGTACTTTTGTATTTTATAAGGGTGCATGGTTATATTTAAGCCTATTGTGATCTAATAATATATGTGCGCAAGATTTATTCTCACTCTAAAATGTGCTCTATGTGCCGACAAGACAATGAGAGAGGTGCCTATATTGAAAGTACTGTAGCTGCTCTACAATACTTACTACTCTAGACTAAGGGGTTAAGATCCCACTATTGTTGTTAAAATTACAAACAGTCTTTAGATAAGTATTTTATTAACACATGTATTTTTGCAATGTTCTAGGTACCTCCTGTTATTGAGAACTGTATGTTACATGGACTAGAATGTATCCATCACTTTATCAGACGGATAGATGTTACTTATGAATATTTATATTTTCTTAGGGAGCCATTGCCCATCACACACTATAGTTGAACGTAGTTTCCTCTGCCCGCGGCCGGTGCGGGGGAACACGCAGCAGGTAATGGTCGCCCTCAGATTGGTGGGTACATGCCACATTCTGATAAAGTTAATCCTTTAACTAGTTCGCCTTATTATCTGAGATGTGTATACATGTGCTACTACCACATGGGGACAATGTGTGAGTCTTTAATGGATAGGGTGCTCCATATACAGTTACTCATTGCCATTTGCTCTGTAAGCATGTGCTCCTTGCTGATTTTCATATACCTATATATAACTATTGTGAACCATAGCACAATTCGCATAACTTGTAGTCAGTATTACATAAAAAATTTACATACCTCATGACCATAGTTACCTTACGACATAAGTTGTACAGATGTACTATGTATATATAATCCTCCAGCCCTGATTCTTTCTTTCTTTTATATATAGACCATATTTTTATATAATAACCTGAGGGGCTATACATTTTGCTTTAGGCCCAGGGGCATAGGGCCCGTGCTCCTGGATCAATGCTATAATGTTGTCTACTCACTAATAAAAAAATCTCTGTTTATATTTTTAGCAGTGATATTACTAAGACTGTGAAACAGCTTATAGTGAACCCTTAGAGAATTCTTAGCAAAGGATAGTATATTTGATACTAGAGATTTCCGTGCTTGGGTCATAATATCTGTTAGTGGGAAGAATGTCTGATATTTATTGATATAGGCTAATTTAGACCTCTAGTCTCTGGTTTAATTGAGTTTTATATACTGAACTATTAGCATAGTTGTTACTCTCACTTCAAGGCTATTACTGATCCATAGGTATAAATATTCTACATAGTGAAGAAGGCGATATGTATATCTTAACTGTGTGTGCGAGATAATCCCATGATATCAAAGATGTCTTTTTTAATGGTTATTTTTCTAGAATTATATCCGCCCCCCCCCATAGCTATAGCTATATCTGCTTATTGGATAAGCACAAGGACATAGATTCCATCGCTCTTTTCCCGAAATCTTAATATTTGTTTTAATTTTAGTAAGCATATGTTTCTTGCAGGTAGTTTAAATGTAATTAGATTTTCGATAGGTGCATAGAGTAATGCTTTCTAGACAGATAATCCATAAATCATGGACTTAACACTTGTACTTATATCCTTACTGTTAGCATACTTTAGTTTTGTTCCTTGACAAATAGATAAGACAAAACCTTTTGGTATTATGCCATTCTACTTAGTTAAACTTACAATATAATATATTTGTATAACACCTGTCAGACCTGTATAGCATTGGACGTATGCTTTATCTGCTATTTTTACAATATTCCCCTTCCCCCTTTTCATACCGACCATAAGGGTGAACCCATACTCATTTTTCATAGTTGGATATTTTTTGATGCTGGATAGAAGGAGCGTGGTTGTTAAAACTCAAGTTTGTTGACAAAACTACTATTTTGAAATATGTATGAAAAGAAAAATTTATTTGAGGTTGTATTAATATGTTAATATATGTGTATCATTATATTTTGAGTTCCACTGACAATGAGTCATTCCAGGCTTTGTGTACTTGAAAAATGTATACTGTGGATATAGGTTTTTTTATGTAATTAATTAAATAAATCTAAATAATATTTCTCTTATTAACTAACTTAATCCTATTTAAAACTAAATACTTACCTTTAAAATAAACCCTAATATAGCTACCATATAAATAATAATTATATTGTAGCTATTTTTAGGATTTATTTTTATTTTACAGGCAACTTTCAATTTATTTTAACTAGGTACAATAGCTATTAAATAGTTATTAACTATTTAATAGCTACCTAGCTAAAATAAAGAGAAATTTACCTGTAAAATAAAAACTAACCTAAGTTACAATTACACCTAACACTACACTATACTTTAATAAATTATTCCTATTTAAAACTAAATACTTACTTGTAAAATAAACCCTAAGATAGCTACAATGTAATTAATAATTACATTGTAGCTATTTTAGGATTTTTATTTATTTTACAGGTAACTTTGTATTTATTTTAGCTAGTTAGAATAGTTATTAAATATTTATTAACTATTTAATAACTACCTAGCTAAAAGAAATACAAAATTACCTGTAAAATAAATCCTAACCTAAGTTACAATTAAACCTAACACTACACTATCATTAAATTAATTCAATAAATTACCTACAAATACCTACAATTAAATACAATTAAATAAACTAAATAAAGTACAAAAAATAAAAAAAGCTAAGTTACAAAAAATAAAAAAAATAAGTTACAATCATTTAAAAAATATTACAACAATTTTAAGCTACTTACACCTAATCTAAGCCCCCTAATAAAATAACAAAGCCCCCCAAAATAAAAAAAATTCCCTACCCTATTCTAAATTAAAAAGTTCAAAGCTCTTTTACCTTACCAGCCCTTAAAAGGACCTTTTGCGGGGCATGCCCCAAAGAAAACTGCTCTTTTGCCTGTAAAAGAAAAATACAACCCCCCAACATTAAAACCCACCACCCACATACCCCTAATCTAACCCAAACCCCCCTTAAAAAAACTTAACACTACCCCCCTGAAGATCATCCTACCTTGAGTTGTCTTCAGCCAGCCGACCATCAATGGAACCGAAGAGGAGATCCGGAGCGGCAGAAGTCATCATCCAAGGGGCGCTGAAGAAATCTTCCATCCGATGAAGTCATCATCCAGGCGGTGCTGAAGAAGTCTTCCATCCGGGCGATGTCATCTTCCAAGCGGCGTGTTCAATCTTCATCCATCCGGAGTGGAGCGGAGCCATCTTCAGACGAGCCGACGCGGAGCCATCCTCTTCTTCCCGACGGAGCCATCCTCTTTCTTTTACAGGCAAAAGAGCAGTTTTCTTTGGGGCATGCCCCGCAAAAGGCCCTTTTAAGGGCTGGTAAGGTAAAAGAGCTTTGAACTTTTTAATTTAGAATAGGGTAGGGAATTGTTTTTTATTTCGGGGGACTTTGTTATTTTATTAGGGGGCTTAGATTAGGTGTAAGTAGCTTAAAATTGTTGTAATATTTTTTAAATGTTTGTAACTTATTTTTTTTTATTTTTTGTAACTTAGCTTTTTTTATTTTTGTACTTTAGTTAGTTTATATAATTGTATTTAATTGTAGGTATTTGTAGGTAATTTATTTAATTAATTTAATGATAGTGTAGTGTTAGGTTTAATTGTAACTTAGGTTAGGATTTATTTTACAGGTAATTTTGTATTTCTTTTAGCTAGGTAGTTATTAAATAGTTAATAACTATTTAATAACTATTCTAACTAGCTAAAATAAATACAAAGTTACCTGTAAAATAAATATAAATCCTAAAATAGCTACAATGTAATTATTAATTACATTGTAACTATCTTAGACCTAGATTTGGAGTTTGGCGTTAGCCGTGAAAACCAGCGTTAGAGGCTCCTAACGCTGGTTTTAGGCTACCGCCGGTATTTAGAGTCGTGTAGGTAAGGGTCTAACGCTCACTTTTCAGCCGCGACTTTTCCATACCGCAGATCCCCCTACGCCATTTGCGTATCCTATCTTTTCAATGGGATCTTCCTAACTCCGGTATTTAGAGTCGTTTCTGCAGTGAGCGTTAGAGCTCTAACGACAAGATTCCAGCCGCAGAAAAAAAAGCAGTAGTTAAGAGCTTTCTGGCTAACGCCGGTTTGTAAAGCTCTTAACTACTGTACCCTAAAGTACACTAACACCCATAAACTACCTATGTACCCCTAAACCGAGCTCCCCCCACATCGCCGCCACTTGATTAAAATTTTTAACCCCTAATCTGCCGACCGCCACCTACGTTATACTTATGTACCCCTAATCTGCTGCCCCTAACACCGCCGACCCCTATATTATATTTCTTAACCCCTAATCTGCCCCCCACAACATCGCCGCCAGCTACTTAAAATAATTAACCCCTAATCTTCCGACCGCAAAGCGCCGCCACCTACGTTATCCCTATGTACCCCTAATCTGCTGCCCCTAACACCGCCGACCCCTATGTTATATTTATTAACCCCTAATCTGCCCCCCTCAACGTCGCCGACACCTGCCTACACTTATTAACCCCTAATCTGCCGAGCGGACCTGAGCGCTACTATAATAAAGTTATTAAGCCCTAATCCGCCTCACTAACCCTATCATAAATAGTATTAACCCCTAATCTGCCCTCCCATAACATCGCCGACACTTAACTTCAATTATTAACCCCTAATCTTCCGATCGGAGCTCACCGCTATTCTAATAAATGTATTAACCCCTAAAGCTAAGTCTAACCCTAACACTAACACCCCCCTAACTTAATATAATTTTAATCTAACGAAATAAATTAACTCTTATTAAATAAATTAATCCTATTTAAAGCTAAATACTTACCTGTAAAATAAACCCTAATATAGCTACAATATAAATTATAATTATATTATAGCTATTTTAGGATTAATATTTATTTTACAGGGAACTTTGTAATTATTTTAACCAGGTACAATAGCTATTAAATAGTTAAGAACTATTTAATAGTTACCTAGTTAAAATATTTACAAAATTACCTGTAAAATAAATCCTAACCTAAGATATAATTAAACCTAACACTACCCTATCAATAAAATAATTAAATAAACTACCTACAATTACCTACAATTAACCTACACTACACTATCAATAATTAAATAAACACAATTGCTACAAATAAATACAATTAAATAAACTAGCTAAAGTACAAAAAATAAAAAAGAACTAAGTTACAGAAAATAAAAAAATATTTACAAACATAAGAAAAATATTACAACAATTTTAAACTAATTACAACCTACTCTAAGCCCCCTAATAAAATAACAAAGCCCCCCAAAATAAAAAATTCCCTACCCTTTTCTAAATTAAAAAAGTTACAAGCTCTTTTACCTTACCAGCCCTGAACAGGGCCCTTTGCGGGGCATGCCCCAAGAAGTTCAGCTCTTTTGCCTGTAAAAAAAAACATACAATACCCCCCCCCAACATTACAACCCACCACCCACATACCCCTAATCTAACCCAAACCCCCCTTAAATAAACCTAACACTAATCCCCTGAAGATCTTCCTACCTTGTCTTCATCATCCAGGTATCACCGATCGGTCCTGGCTCCGATATCTTCATCCAACCCAAGCGGGGGCTAGACATCCACTGAAGAAGTCCAGAAGAGGGTCCAAAGTCTTCCTCCTATCCGGCAAGAAGAGGACATCCGGACCGGCAAACATCTTCTCCAAGCGGCATCTTCTATCTTCTTCCATCCGGAGCGAAGCGGCTGATCTTGAAGACCTCCGGCGCGGATCCATCCTCTTCTTTCGACGTCCAACTGAAGAATGAAGGTTCCTTTAAGGGACGTCATCCAAGATGGCGTCCCTCGAATTCCGATTGGCTGATAGGATTCTATTAGCCAATCGGAATTAAGGTAGGAATTTTCTGATTGGCTGATGGAATCAGCCAATCAGAATCTAGTTCAATCCGATTGGCTGATCCAATCAGCCAATCAGATTGAGCTCGCATTCTATTGGCTGTTCCGATCAGCCAATAGAATGCGAGCTCAATCTGATTGGCTGATTGGATCGGCCAATCGGATTGAACTAGATTCTGATTGGCTGATTCCATCAGCCAATCAGAAAATTCCTACCTTAATTCCGATTGGCTAATAGAATCCTATCAGCCAATCGGAAATTCGAGGGACGCCATCTTGGATGACGTCCCTTAAAGGAACCTTCATTCTTCAGTTGGACGTCGAAAGAAGAGGATGGATCCGCGCCGGAGGTCTTCAAGATCAGCCGCTTCGCTCCGGATGGAAGAAGATAGAAGATGCCGCTTGGAGAAGATGTTTTGCCGGTCCGGATGTCCTCTTCTTGCCGGATAGGAGGAAGACTTTGGACCCTCTTCTGGACTTCTTCAGTGGATGTCTAGCCCCCGCTTGGGTTGGATGAAGATATCGGAGCCAGGACCGATCGGTGATACCTGGATGGTGAAGACAAGGTAGGAAGATCTTCAGGGGATTAGTGTTAGGTTTATTTAAGGGGGGTTTGGGTTAGAGTAGGGTATGTGGGTGGTGGGTTGTAATGTTGGGGGGGGGGTATTGTATGTTTTTTTTTACAGGCAAAAGAGCTGAACTTCTTGGGGCATGCCCCGCAAAGGGCCCTGTTCAGGGCTGGTAAGGTAAAAGAGCTTGTAACTTTTTTAATTTAGAATAGGGTAGGGAATTTTTTATTTTGGGGGGCTTTGTTATTTTATTAGGGGGCTTAGAGTAGGTGTAATTAGTTTAAAATTGTTGTAATATTTTTCTTATGTTTGTAAATATTTTTTTATTTTCTGTAACTTAGTTCTTTTTTATTTTTTGTACTTTAGCTAGTTTATTTAATTGTATTTATTTGTAGCAATTGTGTTTATTTAATTTATTGATAGTGTAGTGTTAGGTTAATTGTAGGTAATTGTAGGTAGTTTATTTAATTATTTTATTGATAGGGGTAGTGTTAGGTTTAATTATATCTTAGGTTAGGATTTATTTTACAGGTAATTTTGTAAATATTTTAACTAGGTAACTATTAAATAGTTCTTAACTATTTAATAGCTATTGTACCTGGTTAAAATAATTACAAAGTTGCCTGTAAAATAAATATTAATCCTAAAATAGCTATAATATAATTATAATTTATATTGTAGCTATATTAGGGTTTATTTTACAGGTAAGTATTTAGCTTTAAATAGGATTAATTTATTTAATAAGAGTTAATTTATTTCGTTAGATTAAAATTATATTTAAGTTAGGGGGGTGTTAGTGTTAGGGTTAGACTTAGCTTTAGGGGTTAATACATTTATTAGAATAGCGGTGAGCTCCGATCGGAAGATTAGGGGTTAATAATTGAAGTTAAGTGTCGGCGATGTTAGGGAGGGCAGATTAGGGGTTAATACTATTTATGATAGGGTTAGTGAGGCGGATTAGGGCTTAATAACTTTATTATAGTAGCGCTCAGGTCCACTCGGCAGATTAGGGGTTAATAAGTGTAGGTAGGTGTCGGCGACGTTGTGGGGGCAGATTAGGGGTTAATAAAATATAACATAGGGGTCGGCGATGGTTAGGCAGCAGATTAGGGGTACATAGGGATAACGTAGTTGCGGCGGTTTACGGAGCGGCAGATTAGGGGTTAAAAGTGTAATGCAGGGGTCAGCGATAGCGGGGGCGGCAGATTAGGGGTTAATAAGTGTAAGGTTAGGGGTGTTTTAGACTCGGGGTACATGTTAGGGTGTTAGGTGCAGACGTAGGAAGTGTTTCCCCATAGGAAACAATGGGGCTGCGTTAAGAGCTGAACGCGGCTTTTTTGCAGGTGTTAGGGTTTTTTTTCAGCTCAAACAGCCCATTGTTTCCTATGGGAGAATCGTGCACGAGCACGTTTTTGAGGCTGGCCGCGTCCGTAGCAACTCTGGTATCAAGAGTTGCATTTGCGGTAAAAATGCTCTACGCTCCTTTTTTGGAGCCTAACGCAGCATTTTTTTGGACTCTCGATACCAGAGTTAATTTTATGGTGCGGCCAGAAAAAAACCCGCGGAGCGTTAACAGCCCTTTTACCGCCAAACTCCAAATCTAGGCCTTAGGGTTTATTTTACAGGTAAGTATTTAGTTTTAAATAGGAATAATTTATTAAAGTATAGTGTAGTGTTAGGTGTAATTGTAAATTAGGTTAGTTTTTATTTTACAGGTAAATTTCTCTTTATTTTAGCTAGGTAGCTATTAAACAGTAAATAACTATTTAATAGCTATTGTACCTAGTTAAAATAAATTGAAAGTTGCCTGTAAAATAAAAATAAATCATAACATAGCTACAATATAATTATTAGTTATATTGTAGCTATATTAGGGTTTATTTTAAAGGTAAGTATTTAGTTTTAAATAGGATTAAGTTAGTTAATAAGAGAAATATTATTTAGATTTATTTAATTAATATTTAAGTTAAGGGGTGTTAGGGTTAGTGTTAGACTTAGGTTTAGGGGTTAATAATTTTATTACAGTGGCGGCGGTGTAGGGGGGGCAGGATAGGGGTTAATAAATTTATTATAGGTGGCGACGGTGTAGAGGGGCAGATTAGGGATTAATAACTTTAATATAGGTTGCAGCGGGGTCCGGGAGCGGCGATTTAGGGGTTAAACTATTTATTTAGTTGTGGTGAGGTCCGGGATCGGCAGGATAGGGGTTAATAAATTTATTATAGGTGGCGACGGTATAGGGGGGGCAGGATAGGGGTTAATAAGTATAATGTAGGTGGCGGCGGGGTCCGGGAGCGGCGGTTTAGGGGTTAATAACTTTATTTAGTTTGGGGGCACCAGTATAGGGGGTAGAACAGTGTAGTTTAGTTTGGGTGTTTAGTGACAGGCTAGCAATAAAGCTGTAAAAAAGCCGAAGAGCAGCGAGATCGGATGAGTGATAACTATCACAGTCCATGGTACTTGGTGCGCGGCTTTTTGACAGCTTTATTGATAACTTAGGCGAAATTTTGCAGGTCCGCGGCGGCGATGGTAGGCGAGCTTAGGCGGGCGTATTGAACTGGCGAAGGCAGGTAAAGTAGACGGCTTGATAACTACCCCCCTAGAGGTTTAGTCACTTTTAAGCAATTGTGAACACTTGCATATTCTCCACAATTGTAGTATATATATTAGTGTAGGACATCAACACAATCGTTTTACTAGCAGACACAGAAATTTCTTAGACCTTACCAATTCCCTTCAAAATATTGCTAGGTAGCCCATAGATCAAAACTGGAGTGTAGACATGGCAAATAAGCAAATCTCAATAACCTTATAAGTACTGTACACATTAGACATAATTACCAAAAATATTCCCTGTTGGTAGGGTGGTTATACATGTGAAGCTAGAACTTGGAAACAACAGTAAATATAAACTTTAGTAGTGAGCTAATTAGGTATAATACCATTAAGGTATATGAACTATTAAACTAAATGTAGGAAAAAGGGTTAGAAACACAGCTTTAAGCTGTTTATCGACTTTGCATCTGTCATTAGCGGGGATCTCATCCTATACCACATTGGTATAAAGAAACTGGTGATACTGTTCATTGTTGCAGCATATCTGTCTCTGGTACAAGTGACATTCCCTTGGAGGTGGAGATGGACCTAGAGATTATAGTGACTAGAGTGACCAAAACAGCAATGTCCAGGGACAACACCCCAAACACAGTCAAACACTTCAGATTTGATGCAGGACACTCCAGCCAGAGCTAGGACACCCATACAACTCGGGTCATCTGACAACGACACTGGCTGCAGGTATCCACACACCTCCCCGGGAGTCTGGCCACAACTTCCCAGAGGACCATCATGGAAACCTCTCCCTCTGCCACCCAGATACACTGTATGAGCATGGCATCAGGTGCCAGGGTACTATTTGCTGTTTGTAGAGCATAATCCTTCTCCCGCTGACTGTCTGCAAACTCTGTACCGGCTTCTTAATAGTGATGTCGCGAACATAAAAATTTGGGTTTGCGAACGGCGAACGCAAACTTCCCCAACTGTACGGGAACGGGCGAACCGGGCGAACTGCCATAGACTTCAATAGGCAGGCAAATTTTAAAACCCACAGGGACTCTTTCTGGCCACAATAGTGATGGAAAAGTTGTTTCAAGGGGACTAACACCTGGACTGTGGCATGCCGGAGGGGGATCCATGGCAAAACTCCCATAGAAAATTACATAGTTGATGCAGAGTCTGTTTTTAAGCCATAAAGGGCATAAATCACCTAACATTCCTAAATTGTTTGGAAAAACGTGCTTTAAAACATCAGGTATGATGTTGTATCGATCAGGTAGTATAAGGGTTACGCCCGCTTCAAAGTGACAGACCAAACTCCCCGTTTAAAGGGACAGTCTACACCAGAATTTTTATTGTTTTAAAAGATAGATAATCCCTTTATTACCTATTTCTCAGTTTTGCATAACTAACACATTTATTATAATATACTTTTAACCTCTGTGATTATCTTGTATCTAAGCCTCTGCAAACTGCGCCTTTTTTCAGTTCTTTTGACAGACTTGCAGTCTAGCCAGTGGCTGCTCCCAGATAACTTCTCGTGCACGAGCACAGTGTTATCTATATGAAATACGTGAACTAACACCCTCTAGTGGTAAAAAACTGTTAAAATGCAATCTGAAAGAGGTGGGCTTCAAGGTCTAAGAAATTAGCATATGAACCTCCTAGGTTAAGCTTTCAACAAAGAATACCAAGGGAACAAAGCAAAATTGGTGATAAAAGTAAATTGGAAAATTGTTTAAAATTACATGCTCTATCTGAATCATGAAAGTTTATTTTGGCCTAGACTGTCCCTTTAACACACCGCAAACAACCGCAAACAGTCCATTTGCACAACCGCAAACTCCCCATTTGCACAAGGTTGGATACCAAGCTAGCCATGTCCCGTTCCTTGTCCTCACTGATGTCATTGAAGGTCTCTTCCTCCACCCAGCCACGTACAACACCAAGGGTCCCCGAAAGGTGACAACAAGCCCCCTGGGATGCCTGCTGTGTTTGGTCTTCCACCTCCTCAAAGCCACCTTCCTCCTCTGCCTCCTCTTCTTCAGACTCCTCTCTCTGCATTGCCTCTCTCTGCGTTATTATAAGGTGTGTTAAGTAGTACTATTCCTTTCAGTTTAATCCCTGTTACGTCCCTTATCAGGGGACGTGTATATGGCATCGATTTTAGGAACTGGGAGATGGAAAAAGATGCTTGGTCGGTCCTCCTACTTCAAATTTGGGGCACTGCGCGTGCAATCTAATGTGCCACCAGATAGGAGCGGTGTGTTAAGTAGTTCTATTCTTATCAGTTTAATCCCTGTTACGTCCCCTATCAGGGGACGTGTATATGGCATCGATTTTAGGAAACGGGAGATGGAAAAAGATTCTTGGTCGGTCCTCCTACTTCAAATTTGGGGCACTGCGCATGCAATCTAATGTGCCACCAGATAGGAGTGGTGTGTTAAGTAGTACTATTCTTATCAGTATAATCCCTGTTACATCCCCTATCAAGGGACGTGTATATGGCATTGATTTTAGGAACCGGGAGATGGAAAAAGATGCTTGGTCGGTCCTCCTTCTTCAAATTTGGGGCACTGCGCGTGCAATCTAATGTGCCACCAGATAGGAGTGGTGTGTTAAGTAGTTCTATTCTTATCAGTTTAATCCCTGTTATGTCCCCTATCAGGGGACATGTATATGATATTGATTTTAGGAACCGGGAGATGGAAAAAGATGCTTGGTCGGTCCTTCTACTTCAAATTTGGGGCACTGCGCGTGCAATCTAATGTGCCACCAATTAGGTGTGGTGTGTTAAGTAGTACTATTCCTATCAGTTTAATCCCTGGTATGTGCCTTTTTTTTGTTTGTTTTTTGAAGCCACAGTGCAGAACCAGAGGCCAGAAAAATTAGGCATGTACACATGTACACAAAATTGATATTTGTTTCCCAGGCAGAAAGTGCCCTAAAACATTGCGGCTTGAACCCTAGTTGGTGGCGTATAAGTCACGCAAGTCATCCGGCATTCAGAGAAAAAATACAGCAGCCACACGTGTGGACCATTTTTAGCCCAAGGCAGCTCATCTCATCAGGCCTTTTTTAGTTGAATGTATCGCCCACTGTCAGTCCCTTCTGGATCAGGTTAGGTCAAGCCTGCACACCCAGTAGTCGAGGGGTTCATCGCTCCTCAGAGTTTCGATATCTGCTGTTAAGGCGAGGTAGTCTGCTACCTGTCGGTCGAGTCGTTCTCTGAGGGTGGGCCCCGAAGGGCTGTGTCGATGCATAGGACTTAAAAGCTCCGCATGTCCTCCATCAACAACACGTCTGTAAAACATCCAGTCCTTGCCAGCGTGTCGTGTGAGGAGGAGGATTACTTCACCTCTTCCCCTGTTAGATTCCCGTTGTGCTGTGACATCACCCTTATACGCTGTGTAAAGCATACTTTTTAATTTATTTTGGAACTGCTGCATCCTTTTTGACTTGCGGTAATTCGGTAACATTTCAGGCACTTTATGCTTATACCGGGGGTCTAGTAGCGTGGACACCCAGTACATGTCGTTCTCCTTCAGCCTTTTTATACGAGGGTCCCTCAACAGGCACGACAGCATGAAAGACCCCATTTGCACAAGGTTGGATGCCGAGCTACTCATGTCCCGTTCCTCATCCTCAGTGATCTCACTGAAGGTATCTTCTTCCACCCAGCCACGTACAACACCACGGTTACCAGATAGGTGACAACGAGCACCCTAGGATGCCTGTTGTGGTTGGTCTTCCTCCTCCTCCTCCTCAAAGCCACATTCCTCCTCTGACTCCTCTTCCTCACAATCCTCTTCCAGCGTTGCCGCAGGTCCAGCAAGCGATGCTGATAAGCTGTTTCTGGGGTGATGGTGACCACAACTCTTCCTCTTCCTCTTCACGCTCATCTACGGCCTGATCCAGCACTCTTCACAGGCACGCTCCAGAAAGAAAACGAATGGTATGATGTCGCTGATGGTGCCTTTGGTGCGACTGGACTAGGTTTGTCACCTCCTCAAAAGGACGCATGAGGCCTACTGGCATTTCGCGATGAGCGTCCAGTAACGTGGCAAAAAAATTCCCAGCTCCGCAGAGGCTGTCCTAGCACCCCGTTCATACAAATAGTTGTTAACGGCTTTTTCTTGTTGGATCAGGCGGTCGAACATTATGAGTGTTGAATTCCAATGTGTCGGGCTGTCGCAAATCAAGCGCCTCACTGGCATGTTGTTTCGCCGCTGGATATCTGAAAAGTGTGCCATGGCCGTGTAGGAACGGCCTGAAATGGCACACACCTTCCTGCCTGCTTCAGGACGTCCTGTAAGCCTGGGTACTTATGCAAAAAGCGTTGTACGATCAGAATTACACACATGTGCCATGCATGGCACATGTGTCAACTTGCCCAAATTCAATGCCGCCACCAAATTGCTGTCCATTGTCACTAACCACTTTGCCGATCTCCAGTTGGTGCGGAGTCAGCCACTGATCTACCGGTTGTGGCGTTCAGGGGTGGACAGGAGTGCTGGTCCGTTGTGACTCTCTGCTTTCAGGCAAGTCAACCCCAAGACGGCGTGACACTGCCGTATCCCGGGATGTGAATAGTAACCTGGGGAGCTGGGGGGGTTGCCGTTGATGTGGAGCAAGATGCAGCAGCAGAAGAGGACTCAGCCGAGGTGATTATGGAAGATGATGGAGTAGGAGGAGAAGAGGAGGTGGCAGCAGGCCTGCCTGCAAGTCGTGGTGTTGTCACCAACTCCTCTGCAGAGCCACGCATTCCATGCTTGGCAGTCATCAGCAGGTTTACCCAATGCGCAGTGTAGGTGATATACCTGCCCTGACCATGCTTTGCAGACCAGGTATCAGTGGTAAGATGGATCCTTGCCTCAACACTGTGTGCCAGACATGCCATTACTTCCTTTTGCACAATCGAGTACAGGTTGGGGATTGCCTTTTGTGCAAATAAATTTGTCCCAATAGCTACAAATTTTTTGAACTCCTCAGACTCCACCAGCTTGTATGGTAAAAGCTGGCGGGCTAAGAGTTCAGTCAAGCCAGCTGTCAGATGCTGGGCAAGGGGTGACTTTTGTAACATTGGCTTCTTATGCTCAAACATGTCCTTGACAGACAACCTGACTGTGGGCAGATGAGCAGGAACTGCTCAAAGGCAAGACACGGAGTGGTCGGAGATGGTTGAGAGGGGGCAAGAGAGGACAGCAGTGGTGTGATGTGGCTGAAGATGCTGGACAGGAAGAGGATGGCGGCTTTGAGTTTGTGTGCTGCTTTGTACTCATGTGTTGATCCCATAGAGCGTTTGTGATGTGCGATCATGTGCCTTTCGCAAAGCAGTTGTACCTAGGTGGGTGTTGGGACTTCCCACGACTCAGTTTCTTTTGGCACAGGTTGCAAATGGCATTGCTGTTGTCAGAGGCAGACACACAAAAAAATGCCACACTGCTGAGCTCTGCAATGACGGCATTCTGGTGGTGGCAACAGCATGCGTTGATTGGCGTGCTGTCTGGCTGACCCCGGGTGCCGATGCAATGCATGCTGTCTGACTGTGCCACTAGCTCCTTGCGACGACCTCTTCCTCCTTCCAATTCGTCTCCTTCTCCTCTCTGTCTCCCCATCTGAACTTTCCCCCTCTTCTTCTTCTCTTCTAGCGGGCACCCACGTGACATCCACGGACGCATCGTCATCATCAACTGCTTCACTTGTATCTGACAACTCAGCAAAGGAAGCAGCAGTGGGTACAACATCATCATCATCACACTGTACGTCCATGTGTGTAATGCTGCCTGACTGAGACATATCCCTGTTATCTACATCCTCTGTCAATAATGGTTGCGCATCACTATCACTCATTTCTTCCAACTGATGTGTAAATAACTCCTCTGACAGATCAAGTGAAGCGGCTGTGGTGCTAGTGGTGCTAGTGGTGCTAGTGTTGGTGGTGGCAGCAGGCGGGCGAGTGGTAACTTGAGAGGTGCCCGAAGCTAAGCTGGAGGAGGATGGTGCGTCAAGGTTCCGAGCAGAAGCTGTAGAAGATTGGGTGTCCTGTGTTATTCAGTCAACTATGTCCTCAGAAATGTTCGAGTTCGGGGTACGTGGCCTCTGAACACTGGGCATTATTCTAGGGCCAAAGGGAATCACAGCACCACGAACACGACGACCCCTGCGGGGTGGCCTGCCCCTCTGCCTGTCATTTTTTTTTTTTTCGATTAGTGGTACTATGCGTGCAAGCTACTGTGACAACAGATATGAGTGGCACTGTGCACTGGCAGAAGTTGGCAGAGTAGACGCTGTAGGCCTGACACACACGCTTGCAGACAACTAACTGCTATTCAATCTATTACAGTCAAAAAATATTTTTTTTTTTTTAAATGTACACTACTGTTACACCAGATATGAATGGTGGCACTGGGGTGACACTGTGCCCTGGCAGGCAGGCACTGAAACACACACATGTGAAGGAAACTGACTGCTATTATTTATAACAGTCAAAAAAGTGTTGTTTTTAAATCTACACTACTGTTACACCAGATATGAGTGGTGGCACTGGGGTGACACTATGCCCTGGCAGGCAGGCAGGCACTGAAACGCACACGTGTAAAGGAAACTGACTGCTATTATTTAACACAGTAAAAAAAGTGTGTTTTTTTTTTTAAATCTACACTACTGTTACACCAGATATGAGTTGCACTGGGGTGACACTGTGCCCTGGCAGGCAGGCACTGAAACGTACACGTGTGAAGGAAACTGACTGCTATTATTTAACACAGTCAAAACAGTGTTGTTTTTTGTAAATCTACACTACTGTTACACCAGATATGAGTGATGGCACTGGGGTGACACTGTGCCCTGGCAGGCAGGCACTGAAACGCACACGTGTGAAGGAAACTGACTGCTATTATTTAACACAGTCAAAAAAGTGTTGTTTTTTTTAAATCTTTAATACTTTTACACCAGATATGAGTGGTGGCACTGGGGTGACATTGTGCCCTGGCAGGCAGGCACTGAAATGCACATGTGTGAAGGAAACTGACTGCTATTATTTAACACAGTCAAAAAAGTGTTTTGTTTTTTTAAATCTACACTACTGTTACACCAGATATGAGTGGTGGCACTGGGGTGACACTGTGCCCTGGCAGGCAGGCACTGAAACGCACACATGTGAAGGAAACTGACTGCTATTATTTAACACAGTCAAAAAAGTGTTTTTTTTTTTAAATTTACACTACTGTTACAGCAGATATGAGTTGCACTGGGGTGACACTGTGCCCTGGCAGGCAGGCACTGAAACGCACACATGTGAAGGAAACTGACTGCTATTATTTAACACAGTCAAAAAAGTGTTGTTGTTTTTTAAATCTACACTACTGTTACACCAGATATGAGTGGTGGCACTGGGGTTACACTGTGCCCTGGCAGGCAGGCACTGAAACGCACACGTGTGAAGGAAACTGACTGCTATTATTTAACACAGTCAAAAAAGTGTTGTTTTTTTTAAATCTTTAATACTTTTACACCAGATATGAGTGGTGGCACTGGGGTGACATTGTGCCCTGGCAGGCAGGCACTGAAATGCACATGTGTGAAGGAAACTGACTGCTATTATTTAACACAGTCAAAAAAGTGTTTTGTTTTTTTAAATCTACACTACTGTTACACCAGATATGAGTGGTGGCACTGGGGTGACACTGTGCCCTGGCAGGCAGGCACTGAAACGCACACATGTGAAGGAAACTGACTGCTATTATTTAACACAGTCAAAAAAGTGTTTTTTTTTTTAAATTTACACTACTGTTACAGCAGATATGAGTTGCACTGGGGTGACACTGTGCCCTGGCAGGCAGGCACTGAAACGCACACATGTGAAGGAAACTGACTGCTATTATTTAACACAGTCAAAAAAGTGTTGTTGTTTTTTAAATCTACACTACTGTTACACCAGATATGAGTGGTGGCACTGGGCAAGTGGGCACAGTATACGCTGTGAGCCTGACACACACGCTAGCAGGCAGGCAACTGCAATTAGATTACACAGGGAAAAAAAAAGCAGACATGTTCTAGCTCTAAAAAGGGCTTTTTGGGGTGCTGTCCTTACAGCAGAGATCAGATGAGTCCTTCAGGACTGTAGTGGACACTGAATACACTAGCCTAGCTATCGATTTCCCTACTAAATCAGCAGCAGCTACACTGTCCCTCCTCTCACTAACAATGCAGCTTCCGAATGAATCTAAAATGGATGCTGTCCAGGAGATAGAAGGGTCTGGGAGGGAGGGTCTGCTGCTGATTGGCTGGAATGTGTCTGCTGACTGTGAGGTACAGGGTCAAAGTATTACTCAAGGATGACGAATAGGGGGCGGATCGAACATCGCATATGTTCGCCCACCGTGGCAAACGCGAACATGCTATGTTCGCCGGGAACTATTTGCCGGCGAACTATTCGCTACATCACTACTTCTTGGTAAGTTTTATATCTTGCTGAAACGAAGAAGCCACTCTCTGGTGGATCCATCCCTTGAATGTTTGTTGGCTGAATTTCTTTCCCCTCCACTACTTCAGAAATACTGTGCTATAGGGATTCTGTACACAGAACATGCTGCGGTTCTGTATCCCCATATGTCAGAACGCTTGGCAACGTAGCAGGCCGTGGCTCACTCTCAGTTAAAAAGGCATCTCCTTGCGTGCCTCTTTGCAATGACTCAATTAAATCAGCCAATTTGTGATGCATTTTTTGTTCAAGTTCATTGATAATAGAGCATATTGATTTGCGGAGGTCTTCCCTCATAAGCATGGTTATATCTTGGTGCGTAACCCAGGCCTGGGGTGGGGTGGGGGGGAATGAAAGTGTTTATAGTAGGCAGCAATCTTTTATCCAAATCACTCGAAAATGGTTTTGTGTCACAATTATATAATAAAAATCATATGCAACTGTTCTGCTTGAAATATTAGCCCCACAAGTGTTTTTTATATAGTTAGATGGCATTGCATTCTGGAGATAACCAGTTCTAAAATCCCCTCATGGAGCTTCAGATAATGCGACCTACCATCTATGCTGCATAGACACGCCCCCGCAATTTTTCTTTTTATAGGTATTATCATCAGCACAAACATAGAGACATTATTTTGGAGTTTACTTTGGATATATTTTTTTATTATTCTGTTATTTTTATTTTTTATACTTTTATATTTTTGGCATTTTTTTATATTTTTTCACTTGTTTCAGGATTACTTCACATCATTTAGGAGATAACGTGCTTTTATTAACATTAACATCAATATCTTGTTTTGGGAAGGGTATACCTAAACAAAGCCTTTTGGACTATCACCACAAATTGGATATTTTTTCTATTGGATACTTTTTTTTTAAAAGGACTTATTTTTTCCCCTTTTCTACATTAGGGTACCCTTTTGTACAAATGTGCATATCTGTTATTTGTGTATTAAATTGTTTTATATTTTGCTAACTTATTAATATTTGCAATAACCAGTTTAGCCTTTTTTAGGCGCTCCCTACTTCACCAATATATACACATATAAACATATAAATATATATGTAAACATATTTAGAAATATATATAAGTTCCTTGGAGCCCTTTGCAGTTAAAAAGATGAAAACATATAAAAGCATATTTATGAAATATTCATATTAATAAAGTTTTTAACTATGTATTTACTGTAAATAATTGTCATTGCAATGTTCTGCATATAGCAGAATATGTTTTATGTGTTTATAAATATGTATTCCTATATATAGCTGTCGTAGTGATTCACACCTAATTCATTCATAAGGTCTTAAAGCACAATTATATTGAAATATGAATTTCAAGCACTGACCTTTAATATTATACCAATGAATTAGGTCTCATTTCTTACAAAGAAAGTTTCTGAGAACAATAATAATAAGAAATGGTATTAAAGGGCCATAATACCCAAATGTTTAAACACTTGAAAGTGATGCAGCATAGCTGTAAAAAGCTGACTAGAAAATATCTCCTGAGCATCTCTATGTAAAAAAGAAAGATATTTTACCTCAAAAGTTCCTCAGTAGCCACCTACCATTGTAAAGGATTTCAAAGCAGCATTTTAGTGTGTCTGTCCTGGGACAGCTGAAAGGATGAGCATCGTGAACTCTCATATTATTTCACCAATCAGGTAAAGGAAGCTTACTATGAAATCTCATGAGAGTTAAGTCAAATCTCATGAGATCACAGTAAGAGTTCATGACCTCAGCACTGCTGATGCTGATTGGCTGCTGTTCATTTCTTCATTTTTTTTTTTTTATTTTTACCTGCAGCTGGGAGCAGGTGAAGTATAACTTTTTACACAGAACTTACTCTGCTGAGCTGAGGAGACTGTGAGGTAAAATATCTTCCTTTTTTACATAGAGATGCTCAGGTGATATTTTCCTGTCAGCTTTTTACAGTTATACTGCATAAGTTTCAAGTGATTTAGCATATGAGTATTATGTCCCTTTAAGAGAAAAACATTGTTTAAAAATATTTTTTATTATACAGAAAAATTAGCTTACAGAAGTAATATAAAATTAAATTCATTTTAATCCAAAATACACACAGAGTTAAAAGACTATCAGTTAAACTTGCTTTTAATAACAATTGTTTACATACCACTCGAAATGACTTCTTTGCAACCAAATCTTATCCTTAGAGATGCTCTATAACATCCTGTCAGAGTCACCTGCTTCATGTTTACAACAAGGTGTATTTATAGTTTTTTATTTGGATGACGTCATCATTTATTGTTTTCTTTTTATATGTATTTTTAGCATCATTATAACATCAACAAAACTTGTCTAGCTTTTTCTATCAACAGTTTTGTACATCAACAACGTGGCCTTGAAAATCTGTTATACAAGAGTTTAGACATAGGCACTTGTAATTATTGCAATGAGCATCCATCTTAGGATTTTCTAATACAAGGTTAAACAATCCTCCATTTTAGTTTCAGTACAGAAAATCATATAACATCATTTGTTACTATTTTAATTCCACTAAACATAGTTATAAATCTTATATATTGGAAAAGAACTTTATTTAAACATATATTTGAATATTGCAGGATAAGCATATGAAAGATTTTAATTCATCCTTTATTAATATGATATATATGTAAGGTTACACTCCTTTATGTATAGGATGTGTATATGAAAGATTTAAAAGATATCTTTCATTTATAGTAAGTTATAAGTGTCTTTCTGAAAGAATGTATTTCTTACTGTTGGCATATTTATCAAGTAAATAGCAATATAAATATGGAAACTAACATTTACATAGCAGCTTTTATTGAGACAAGCATGCTATAAACAAAGTTTATTTGCAAAGTTATGCATTGTTAACTAAAAATTACATTTACAAGCACAAGTACAACACAGGGTTAACAAAATCCCATCACAGCTCCTCCAATACATTTTTGAGGAAAAGATAAGAAAGTGTCCAGCTCTTTGTTCCCACAGAAAAAGAAATGCGTCATTAATGTCCGGGATTCAGCAGAGTAACGGACATGAAAATCAAAGTGTCCTTAATAATGCAAACAAAATAAAGTCAGAGATTAATGATACAGGAATGAAACTGGACTTTTTCATAATCTTCTGCAAGTAGGAGTATATCTGTAATTAATCCATGAAGCGTTGAGCCAGACAGAACATTCTGTTTGTATTCCGTTATGGAAATTTTTTACAGCAAACTTTTCACTGAACAAGATAATCAGCATTTTGTTTGTAATCCGCTATGGAATCATGGCAGCAAATTTTTCTCTGGATTGGAGAATCAGGATGTTATTTGTAATCCGTTATGAGAAGTTTGAAGCAAACTGTTAGTTGAACAGAAACGTTTTACTCCTGCGCCAGCAAGAAAAACAGTTGGATCCCAGCCAATGTAAGTATATGAAGGAGTCATACAAATAAAAATCTCCATAAAGCTTTGTTGAAGCATATTAGTATTCCTTTTATAAGTTACAAGATTGTAACGTTAAATAACTGTAAATCCCAAGGTAACAAAGGTTAAATCCTCCTCATTGGAAGATGACTTGCCATTTAGGAATACGTCGTAAATAAATTCTCCAAAATATCCATTTGATAGAAACTGGTTAATTGGTGTATGATTCATGAGTGGATGAGTTATAGATGTCCAGTTAGCATGGTATTTCTTGCTTGGAGAAATATCCTCATAAAAATGTGTGTCGTAGGAGTAAATTTATTACTTTCCTTAACAATTAGGAAAAGAAACAAAGCACATTCCTCATTCTTGATTCTGCTTTAATGCAGAGACACTGATAACAATTTGTAATCCAAGGTTTTTTAAGTCAAGTAGCTTTTAAGTTAAAAAGCTTGCAAAAAAACTTAAAAATAAAAAGATTGATAATAAATTGTAATCCACAGGTTTTCTTCGTGAAATTAAAGAAGGATTATTAATGTTTCTAACCAATAAGTTTATACTGGTTACATTTACAATAAAATACATTTATAATAAAAATAATACATCTTTACTTCTACAGATGTTATTGGCATATAAATTATAGCTTAATAAGATATATACATATAGCATATATGAATTATAGCATAACATGATAATAAGCTTGCTATTTCTTTTCTGGTATTTCATTCAAAAGAAAACAGGTTGACAAATAATTGCTTATATTCTTTACTTAGATTTTCTCCTAGGAAGAAAGGACAAAATCCTAAATAAAATGATACACAATACTATGGCTATTAATACATAGTACATATTCCCAGTATGTCTCCAAAGATACCATTCCCCACTGTTGCTAAACCTTCTCCAATTTTTGAAATAACATTATCCAATGCTGGCATTATTGGAATCAATGATTTACCTAAAGTTCTAATCCAGGTAGAAAAGTCCCCTTCATGCAAGTCAATTCTTAAGAGGTCTGCATGTGCCCTTTTAACCATTTTTTCTATAGCCTCATGGGAGGAGCCTAATCTCACTTGCATGCTATGTAAATGAGCCCAGAGTGCTGTCATGTATGGAATTTGCAATGTAATATGGGGTACCTGCATTGTAAAATGTGTTTAAGCTTGGCCCACATCATTTCAGATGCGTGAAATTGGTAACGGTGCTGGGTTCATCTGTCACCTGAACCAAAGTCTGATCTATATAGAGATGTACATCTAATTTTCAATCAGCAGCTTTGATAGATCAGTAACAGTATGAAAACTTGAATGTGTACAGGGAAGAATCAAATCTTACTTTTCTAATCTTTAATTTATGATTAAAGAATAATCTGGTCCTAGCATGTATATTCTTAATCACAGGTGGCGTTAAAATTGTATTATAACACTCCACAGATTCATTAACTGTTACCATTGTAGCTTGCAACATAGGGATATTACAATCATTTTGACTAGTAATCACAACATATGACCCATTATGAATTGGTTCTATGTGAGTGTATGGTGATTTTACAGGTGTAACTAACTATACAATCAGAGTCTTGTTTATCAACACCACATGGTTTTCGTTTGTAGACATTTTCACATACTAAATATTCTAGATCAATACAGTTTTCTGTTTCAATATATTCCCAGCTATCACAATACTGTGAAACATATTGATATGGTTGTTGAATCTGTAACAGTGCCATATGATCAGGAGATTCAATTAAATGTTCAAAATTAACAACTTCCCAATTTGTTGTATAAGCATCTCCTGGTATTATTTTTTATAGTATATAAATATTTCCCATTCACAATCTTCTGGGTTTTTGTTATTCTACGTTTCAATTCTCTTATATTATAAATCATTGATTTTGAAATATGCAGCATCATTTCTGTTTGTTTCACGGTTAGACTTAATTGTGTAGAAATTTCTGTAACATTTAACAGTGTAATATCTATATGTCCTTCTTGCAAAGTTAATCTCATAGCTTTTAAATAATTAAGTATTTTATTGCTTTCACTTCTTCATCTACCATTGTAAAATCGGACATGGCTGCAGTCAGTAGAGTTACCATGTGATCTCTTAAAATCATTAACCCTCTCTTTAAATCTTCATCATTAATATCTGAAATTTCACTGACAATTAATACTGCGTCACTCAATAAATGCCCTGTCGATATCTGAACTTCAGCATTAGACATCAACTGCCTTTGATTTGTTTTTTTCCACTGTATTACAACCATCTGGAATTATATTCTCTATTGTAATATATGTTACATTATCAAATGTATTATTTGTTCCCCAAACAGCTTCATCATAAGTCATTTCGGCCACATTCTGTTTATAACATTTAGCATATTTACATGGTATGTCATCAACTGATATATTTAGATCCATTCGTAGTTTCATTGTTGCAATTACTACATTTACTGGATATTGTAAGCTATCTGCGAGACATTTCTGAAACAGGGAATATATTACATAATTTTTGTTAATAATGTGATGTTTTGTCACGCACCAAAACCCAGGCATGCCTGCATAATGCAGGAATCCCTTATCAATGTCTTTAGGTTGAAACGAAAATACTTTCCTGATTTCCTGAGGTAGAAACAGCAGGATGTACATCTATATTATGTTTCCAAGACACAAATGCCCTTTTCAATTAGATCTTCAACTGTTATATTACAAAGATTGTTATTTTCTTTGCATGAGTGACTGTAATATGTTGTATTCAGGAAAGATGCATATCTTGGCTTTGTACATGTATCCCATTCGTTTAGATTCAAAAACATTTAATCTTTTCCTTTCTCATTTCATTCTGTAGGTAATGCTTGCTCTCGCAGTCTTCCTGTCTGTTGATCCACTAATTCAAGCTGAAGCTTTTCAAATAGTTGCAGGTATCCTTCATCTGTATGTAACTCTGGTGTCCACCATTCTGAATAAAGTGTGTTAGTACAAAACACTGCTCCATTATCGGATTCTACTCCTCCAGGAATCCTGTAATCCTTCCTTCGCATTTTCCCAGAATGCAATGCGAGGATATATGTGATTTTCAGGAAAGAAGCCTTTTTAAGTTAATTGTCCTGTGTTTAGATAAAAAATAGGATATTCTTTATACTTGACTTTGTCAATTGTAATCCCAGGACGTGGACATTGATCTGCTTTTATTTCTTTTGCAAGCCATCTCCTTGTCCCTTGAAAGTCCACATAATAGCAATGTGCAAATGTTGAAAAACACATTTTTTCTCTGTATGTCTTTTGTTTCCAATATTCTTGCAAAGGCAAATCATATTTCAAAGTCTTTGCTTGTATCATTTCCATTTGCCCATTAATGTGATCTTTTACCAATTTTCTTCCCATTTGAGTTGTGATCTTTGCTTTCTTTGATATTACTGTTGAATCTATCAATACGACTTGAGATATTCCTAATACGTTTTGTTTTTGTATTATAGGTTTTGGAAATGGTTTCCAATAAATTCCTTGCAGTAGCCCATTCATCTTTATTTTTACAGGTTGCAGATTGTAATGTACAGCTCTTTTTAGTCTTGATATCGTTGGTACAGCATCCTCTCGAGCTTTTGTTTGATTCCATGCCAGAACAGCTCCAGGTCTCTTTGCAAGATTATTCCACTGTAGACGAAAAACTACCATGCAGGTTGATATCAAGATAAGGGGAAGTATAAAAAGTATCAGTATTGTATATCTCAATATTTTAAGGTTTTTATAATTGAACAAGTTCTTTAACATTTTCAGTCCTTGTTGTTGTATCGGTGTTCGTGCTGATAGCATAGTATTTATGATAGGTTAAACAGGATTAGATCGTGTAACTGGTGTTGGTGTATCAAATTAATCTATTTCAGTTATTTATATATATTTGATCACCTTCTTCAACATCATAATAAAAAGGGTGTTATAGTCTCTGGATTTGAAGAAAATGGCATAATTTGAAATTGATTATTTATCTGGTTTGCTTCATTCAGAGTCACCCACTGAAAGTAAGTCAGAGGGTTTTCCATCTTTTAACTCAAATTTAGAAGCAGGTTTTAAGTTATCAATGCTGACAATTCTGTCTTTTCCTTGTTTGTCTTCTATAATCAAAGTCCTTAGGTTAATGACATGTTTTACCTTTGTAGGAGGTTTCCACCTTGGCCATAAAGGTTTCGCTGCTTGAACTCTTTCCTGGACAAACTGACCAACCTGTGGTGTCCAAGCTCATAAAAGGTTAGGTGTAAAAGCAGGTCATGCAAAGCAATCACGTATTTCTGGTAAAATAGATAATTGCTCTAATCTCCCTGGTGCAGAAAGGTACTCAGTATTAAACATTGTATTCATAGGTATACCATGTAACAATTCATAAGGTGTTTTCCCAGAAATAACAGAAGGTATATTATTTAAACCTACTTGTACATAAGTTAACAGGGGATACCACTGTTTTGGGTGGTTAGTTAGTAACTTGGTTAACAATCGTTTTACCTCAGCATTTTTCCTTTCAACAACCCCACTACTTTGGGGATGATAAGGTGCACTGATTTCCCATTTTATATCAAAAGACTTAGCCCACTCTTGTGCTTTAGTAGATGTAAAAGCGGATCCAGCATCTGAGTGTAGGGCTTTAGGTTTACCAATACTTACTAAGGAATTGAGACTATCAAGCGTGGTACTAGCCGTGGCACTTTTAACAGGGTATAACCATGTGAACCTTGTACAAGCATCAACACATACTAAAACATATTTGTATCCATGTGAAGTAGGTAAAGGCCTTTATGTGATCTAAATAAATCAGATCAATAGCTTATTAGGGAATTTCTTTAACAATGTATGGTTGTTTCTGGTGATGTTTGTATTATAACAAGGAGACATGCTTTACAATTCCCTATAACTCTTATGACCGTTTCCTTCATATTAGGCCACCAATATTTGACTTTAGGGTAAATAAGCTTTATCTCCCTACATGAGGATGTCCAATACTAGAATGGGCCATCTCTGTTATGATTCGCCATCTGTCTATGACAGGGGGAATAATCAATTATTTGTCTCCAATCTTAACCATACAATGTTTGTCTTTTAAATCATAAAGATATTTTTTAGAGGATAACCAGGTGGATTAGGTCTGGTTTTTTGTCCAAGCAAGCATTTAACTCTGTGTCAAGATTACTGGTTGCTGTCATTTCGGGAGTTTTAACTGCATTTACTGCATATTTTGACTTACACTTTGTGCTGCAAGCATATCCTGCAAATGTATTGCCTTCTGTATGCAAAGAGGAACCTAGCTTTCTATGAGCTGGTTCATGTACTACTTCAATATCAGGCTTTTAGATCCAAATAAACAGCAATTGCTTTCCCTTTGACAATATGCTTTAATGGTTTTTCTTTGCAGGTTAAAAAATAATTAGATTTTCCAGATTCTAAATCCTGGAATACAGATCTTGCCAATTGCCAGGTATGCAGAATCAGTTACAATTAACACTGGTCCTTTATCTTACAATGCTTCCTTCATAGCAAATGCTAATGCAGAAATTCCTGCAAATTGAGCTGTATGATCCCTTAAAGGGATTTGCCATAATACGCAACAAAGGTCAGAGTGGGAGTAGATTTTGCAATTCCTGCTCCAGCAGATTTATTTACTTTCTCTTTACTAGAGATTATTGCAGAGCTATCAGTGTGAAATATAGCAAAAATTGTAATCATTTGGAGTAAGTTATAAATTCCAACTTGAGGGTTGCTTTGGAGCTGGTAAATCATCTAGAGGTGGTCAGATTCTTATCATGATAAAATGTATCTGTGGGTCTTCCAAAATAGGAAAACCATTTTATCCATCTATACTTTAGTGCTTTCTTGTCTGGTATAGTTTGCTTTGTAAGTAATCAAGTGAGGCTACTGATGTATGTACATATAATCTTTCACCTGTGCAATCTGTCTCGACTTTAACAGGGCTATATTTACTGCTACCAAAAGCTTCTCTATCATAGTAAACTTTATCTCTGTTTGCTGAATATACATAAGATAGAAGTGCTATTGGAATTGTCTCATTTACATTATATAACCTTATATAGCTTGCATTCGGCGATACATTTATGTAAACTGATTGATCCCTTAGTACTATCTCTTTGAGCTAAAAACTCTGTTCTATTTACTGCCTCTAATAATGCATTAGTGCATCCTCTTCTGAGATGTCGTCCACTTAAAAAGTATCCTTGGTCCTTTTTGTTTTAGATTTTATCTCCCTTGAGACTGCAGCATGCAGAGGTACAATTAACACATTGAAATCAGGTATGAAAAACATTTGCATAAGTAAGTAAACCAATTATACTACGTAATTGTTTAGAGAATGTGGATGTGTTAAAGCTGCTATTTTTTCTTCATAATTATCAGATAATCCTCTCCCCTCTTTCAGAAATTTCAAATCCCCAAGAACGTAACAGTATGTCCTGCAATTTGAGATTTCCTAAGAGATACTTCATAACCTGCAGCATGTAATATAGTCAAAACCTAATCCAACACTGCTATGTGTTCTTCCTCACTATCATGTGAAAAATATATGTCATCCACATACACCTTCCCACTTCTGAAATTTAGGACAATAAATTTACTACATCTGAAGTAAATAACGCACTCAAATTCAAAAATCCCTGAGGTAATCGGGTAAAATACCAAAGTTTTGCCTCTCCAAGTAAAACCTGTTATCCAGTAACTATCTGGAGTAATAGGATGACTACAAAAACCATTTGCCAAGTCTAACTTTGTCTTAAAAGTTTTCCTTTGCAAATTGTGTAAAATAGAAGGTGCATGTGTATTTTGTGTTGCCACACGTGGTGTAACTCTGTTAGCTTCTCTATAGTCTAATACCATTTCCGCAAGGAACCATCCGGTTTGGGAACAGGTAGAACTTCATTTGACTGTACTGTTCTTTTAGTACTCCTTGTTTATGTAAATCATAAATGACTTTCTGTATAGTAGGGAATGGCTACACCATTGATTTTATACTGTGCCGTTTCTTAGGAACTACTGTGCCTGTAGCAATATGATGGACTGATTCCTTTGCGATGTCCAACCTGAGTTTCCCACTTTGAAATATTTTTAAACATTTTTCTTTAAGCAAAATCTAACGCCTAGATTTAGAGTTTGGCGTTAGAAGGGGTGCGGGAATTAGCTAGTACGCTGATGTTTTTTTTCCCCCGGCACCTTTTAAACAACGCTGGTATTTAGAGTTCTCTGAATGGCTCCGGCTAGGCTCCAAAAAGGGAGCGTACAGTCATATTTACCGCCACTGCAACTCTCAATATCCAGTGTTGCTTACGGACGCGGCCAGCTCAAAAATGTGCTCGTGCACGGATTTCCCCATAGGAAACAATGGGGCAGTTGAGCTGAAAAAAAAACCTAACACCTGCAAAAAAAGCAGCGTTCAGCTCCTAACGCAGCCCCATTGTTTCCTATGGGGAAACACTTCCTAAGTCTGCACCTAACACCCTAACTGAACCCTAAGGCTAAACACCCCCTAACCTTACACTTATTAACCCCTAATCTGCCGACCCCGATATCGCTGACCCCCTGCATTTTATTATTAACCCCTAATCTGCCCGCTCTGTACACCGCCACAAACCTACATTATCCCTATGTACCCTAATCTGCTGCCCCTAACACCGTCCGACCCCTATATTATATTTATTAAACCCCTAATCTGCCCCCCCAACGGAGCCGCTACCTACCTACACTTATTAACCCCTAATCTGCCGACCGGACCTCGCCGCCACTATAATAATGTATTAACCCCTAAACCGCCACACTCCCGCCGCAAAAACCATATAATAAATATTTGGAACCCCTAAAGCTAAATCTAACCCTAACACTAACACTCCCAAGTTAAATTTAATTTAAATCTAACAAAATTAATAAATATTATTTAATAGCTACCTAGTTAAAATAATTACAAAATTATCTGTAAAATAAATCATAACATAAGTTAAAATTAAACCTACACTACACTTTCAATAAATTAATTAAATAAATAACTACAAGTACCTACAATTACTACAATTAAATCAACTAAAACTAAATTACAAAAAAAAAAAAACCACTAAATTACAAAAACCACCCCCACTAATTTTAAACTAATTACACCTACTCTAAGCCCCCTAAAAAATAACAAAGCCCCCCAAAATAAAAAAATGCCCTACCCTAATCTAAAATAAAAAGTTTACAGCTCTTTTACCTTACCAGCCCTTAAAGGGCCTTTTGCGGGGGCATGCCCCCAAAAACAGCTCTTTTGCCTTTAAAAAAACATACAATACCCCCCCAACATTACAACCCACCACACCACATACACCTAATCTAACCCCAAACCCCCCTTAAAAAACCTAACACTAAGCCCCTAGAGATCTTCCTACCTTGTCTTCACCACGCCGGTATCACCGATCCGTCCAGAAGAGGCTCCGAAGTCTTCATCCTATCCGGCAAGAAGAGGAGATCCGGACCGGCAAACATCTTCATCCAAGCGGCATCTCTATCCATCCGACGAGGAGGGTCCCATCATCAAGAACCTCCGGCGCGGAACATCCTCTTCTCCGGAAGACTAGACGATGAATGAAGGTTCCTTTAAGGGACGTCATCCAAGATGGCGTCCCTCGAATTCCGATTGGCTGATAGGATTCTATCAGCCAAACGAATTAAGGTAGGAAAAATCTGATTGGGCTGATTGAATCAGCCAATCAGATTCAAGTTTCAATCCGATGGCTGATCCAAATCAGCCAATCAGATGAGCTCGCATTCTATTGGCTGTTCCGATCAGCCAATCAGATTTTTCCTACCTTAATTCCGATTGGTTGAATAGAATCCTATCAGCCAATCGGAATTCGAGGGGACACCATCTTAGGATGATGTCCCTTAAAGGAACCTTCATTCTTCGTCTAGTCATCGGGGAGAAGAGGATGTTCCGCGCCGGGGAGGGTCTTGAAGGAGAGCCGCTCCTCGTCGGATGGATAAAGATAGAAGATGCCGCTTGGATGAAGATGTTTGCCGGTCCGGATCTCCTCTTCTTGCTGGATAGGATGAAGACGTCGGAGCCTCTTCTGGACCTCTTCTTGCCGGATAGGATGAAGACTTCGGAGCCCTCTTCTGGACGGATCGGTGATACCTGCGTGGTGAAGACAAGGTAGGGAGATCTTCAGGGGCTTAGTGTTAGGTTTTTTTAAGGGGGGTTTGGGTTAGATTAGGGGTATGTGGGGGTGGGTTGTAATGTTGGGAGGGAATTGTAAGTTTTTTACAGGCAAAAGGAGCTGGTTTCTTTGGGGCTATGCCCCGCAAAAGGCCCTTTTAAGGGCTGGTAAGGTAAAAGAGGCTGTAAACATTTTATTTAGATTATGGTAGGGCATTTTTTTTATTTTGGGGGGGCTTTGTTATTTTTTTACGGGGCTTAGAGGTAGGTGTAATTAGTTTAAAATTCTTGTAATCTTTTTTTATTTTTTGTAATTTAGTGTTTTTTTTTTTTTTGTAATTTAGTGTTTGTTTTTTTTTGTAATTTAGTTTAGTTGATTTAATTGTAGATAATTGTAGGTAATTGTAGGTAGTTTATTTAATTAATTTATTGATAGTGTAGTGTTAGGTTAATTGTAACTTAGGGTTAGGAATTATTTTACAGGTAATTGTGAATTATTTAACTAGGTACGTATTAAATAGTTAGTAACTATTTAATAGCTATTGTACCTAGTTAAATATAAAGTACAAAGTTGCTTGTAAAATAAATTATAAATCCTAAGATAGCTACAATATAATTATTAGTTATATTGTAGCTATATTAGGGTTTATTTTACAGGTAAGTATTTAGCTTTAAATAGGAATATTTATTTAATAAGATTTATTATTATTTAGTTAGATTTAAATAATTTTTTAAGTTAGGGGGGTGTTAGGGTTAGGGTGTAGGACTTAGCTTTAGGGGTTAATACATTTATTATAGTGAGTGGCGGTAGTCCGTTGGCAGATTAGGGGTTAATACTTGAAGTTAGGTTTTAGCGATGTTAGGGAGGGGCAGATCGGGGTTAATAAATTTATTATAGGGTTTTGAGGCGGAGTTAGGCTGTTTAGGGTTAATACATCTATTATAGTAGCGGTGAGGTCCGGTTGGCAGATTGGGGGGGTTAATAAGTGTAGGTAGGTAGCGGCGACATTGGGGGGGCAGATTAGGAGGTAATAAATATTATGTAGGTGTCGGCGATGTTAGGGGGGGCAAGCAGATTAGGGGTTCATAGGGATAATGTAGGTGGCGGCGGTGTGCGGGTCGGCAGATTAGGGGTTAACATTTTTTAATAGAGTGGCAGCGATGTTGGGAGGGCCTCGTTTTAGGGGTGCATAGGTAATTTACGGGTGTTAGTGTATTTAGAGCACAGATAGTTAAGAGCTTTATGAACCGGCGTTAGCCCCATAAAGCTCTTAACTCCTGACTTTTTCTGCGGCTGGAGTTTTGTCGTTAGAGTTCTAATGCTCACTTCAGCCAAGACTCTAAATACCAGCGTTAGAAAAGATCCCATTGAAAAAGATAGGATACGCAATTGAGTAAGGGGATCTGTGGTATGGAAAAGTCGCGGCTGGAAAGTGAGCGTTAGACCCTTACCTACAAGTCTCTAAATACCAGTGGCTAGCCAAAACCAGTGTTAGGACCCCCTAACGCTGGTTTTGACGGCTAACGCAGAACTCTAAATCTAGGCGTAATTTCTAACATCAGATACTGCAGTATTATCTAATTGCATTTTCATAAATGCTGCTACATCAACTCTAGTAGTTAAAGGAAGTTCATCCTTCCTGCTGCAAGGAAATAAAATGTGCTACATCCTTATAAGCTATAAGAAAATCAGATCAAGCTTAGGATGCTGAACTAATTCCCAAGTGCACTCTTTTAACCATTTTTTTTTACCTGTGCTTTACATGAGGGAGAAGTACCTTCCCCCTCTAAAGTCTGTATAGTATATTGCCTAATACATCTTCCTTTTTGAATATTTGTTCGTACTAAAGATAT
Organism: Bombina bombina; assembly: GCF_027579735.1. Classification (NCBI taxonomy): domain Eukaryota; kingdom Metazoa; phylum Chordata; class Amphibia; order Anura; family Bombinatoridae; genus Bombina; species Bombina bombina. The sequence continues at coordinate 252,341,830 of NC_069506.1, forward strand.
TTCTGCTTGTGTATCTAAATACCCCCCATAAATCTCTCCCCCATAACATATACTGTTAATTTTACTTCATTCATCTTTAGACTCTTCTGGGATGGTCTGGTAGTGATTTCTCTATTTTCCCTACTTTTTTAGTAGTAGCTGGGGTAACTGAAATCTCACCCCTTTCAGTAGAACGAACTCACGCCCCTGATATCTATCCTGACCCCCTGTTCCTTTTCCTCTATATCTTACACTACCATTCCAAATCCATATCGATCAGGAGTTTTTATAAATGGTCTCAATGTCCTTTGAGGAAACTCCTCAGAAGGCAAATCTGAAGATTTGCTCTCTCAATTGATTCTCATTGGTGTAAGATGGAGGTGCTTGGGAGTAAGGTGGTGGAGGGTTAAATTTAGTCTTGTTTTTTTGGATATTGTTCTCTTGCATCTTTTTTTACAAACTGAGCTCTGTTATTCCTTTGCTGGAATGTATCCCTCCTTTCCTTTTCTCTGTTTTTTAAAGCTCCTAGTGCATCTCCAGTCAAGTCCTTACCCACAAGTGTTTAAATATGTCTTAATATATTAGGCATTTATTTAGGGTCTCTCTGCTATAGGTACAGAGGCTTATTTGTTCACTCTATATCTAAAATTAAGCCTTGTCCTTTAACATTTGGCTTTAAACAACCCCATACCATGTCGTGATTATTCTCTGTAAATCTCAGCTCTAATAAATATGCTGCTACAATGCCACTATTTTTATTCATCATTCCTAAAGTATCAGCAAGTGAAGCCAAAGTAACTTTACCTGGTGTCTTTACATGATAGCATAAATCACTGAATTCCACTTCCTTGCCTCAAATATAAAAACACACAAACCAGAGAATAAAATAGCATTAACTAATGTTCTATTTTGTGGAAATAATGAGGTTGGATAAGACTCCAGCTAATGCATGAACTCTTTCATTATAACCACAGAGCTATGTCCTTCGGATTGTGTGGCATTACTCAATTGTTGTTTTTATATTTGACATAGGAATTCCTGCAGCTTAAGCAAAAAAAAAAAAATCTTGCTATATGCCTGACACTCCAAGACCATTTCACTATTTAAAACCTGAGCTTACATATAACTTAAAAAGTTGTATCACACTAAAAAGCTTTTCCCTCTCAGGCCTGCTCATTTCGCAGCTGGTATTAATTCATTTCCTTTTACTGGGACTGTACAAACTATATCTAAGGAGTACCCCACATCTCATTCTGGCTAAAGCCTTTAGGGCAATGTCTTTTATCCTTAGCAATAACAGGAGGTCTGCCTAAATTTTCTACTAGACCATCATAAGAAACATTTGTATTTCTATGTGTTGCAGGGATCAAGATAGCTGCATTATATAGTGCGATATATAGGTTGTTGCAAAACTACTCCAGCAGCAGTAGTAAAGTTTAAAACGAATTAAGACCATAACGTGTATCTCCAAAGCAATGAAGCCTCATGAATTTCCAATGACTCTACCATTCTGCATTCTACAACACATAATTGAGTTTTAAAAGTTTCTGGCAAATCCGATTAGCCATGATATTTTAGTACCTTCTCTTACGTATAAGATGACCTAGGTAGAAATTATAATAATTATTATAAAACATATATTATCTCTCAAAACACCCCAAGGACGCCAATTGTAGTGGTTCACACCTAATTCATTCATAAGGTCTTAAAGCACAGTTATATTGAAGATATGAATTTCAAGCACTGACCTTTAATATTATACCAATGAAATAGGTCTCATTTCTTACAAAGAAAGGTTTTCTGAGTACAATATAATAAGAAATGGTATTAAGAGATAAACATTGTTTAAAATAATTTTTTATTATACAGAAAAATTAGCTTACAGAAGTAATATAAAATTAAATTAATTTAAATCCAAAATACACACAGAGTTAAAAGGACTATCAGTTAAACTTGCTTTCAATAACAATTGTGTACATATCACTCGAAATGACTTCTTTGCAACCAAATCTGCTCTGTAACATCCTGTCAGAGTCACCTGCCTCATGTTTACAACAATATGTATTTATAGTTTTTTATTTGGATGATGTCATCATTTATTGTTTTCTTTTTATATGTATTTTTAGCATCATTATAACATCAACAAAACTTGTCTAGCTTTTTCTATCAACAGTTTTGTACATCAACAACATGGCCTTGAAAATCTGTTATACAAGAGTTTAGACATACGCACTTGTAATTATTGCAATGAGCATCCATCTTAGGATTTTCTAATACAAGGTTAAACAATCCTCCATTTTAGTTTCAGTACAGAAAATCATATAACATCATTTTTTACTATTTTAATTCCACTAAACATAGTTATAAATCTTATATATTGGAAAATAACTTTATTTAAACATATATTTGAATATTGCAGGATAAGCATATGAAAGATTTTAATTCATCCTTTATTAATATGATATATATGTAAGGTTACACTCCTTTATGTATAGGACTGAAAGAATGTATTTCTTACTGTTGGCATATTTATCAAGTAAATAGCAATATAAATATGCAAACTAACATTTACATAGCAGCTTTTATTGAGACAAGCATGCTATAAACAAAGTTTATTTGCAAAGTTATGCATTGTTAACTAAAAATTACATTTACAGAGCACAAGTACAACACGGGGGTTAACAAAATCCAATCAGCACTGTATATCTCTTTACCTATTTAGTAAAAGTTATATATATATATATATAAATATATATATAATAAGTGGTAATGAGAATAAGTTTGGTACACAAAAACCATTAGATATATGTAGGAGAATATTTATTTATGAATAAGATAGAGATATGTGTTATTACACATGAGTATATGCATTCAGGCGTTTTTTTCTCTCCATTGAATTCTATGGGAATATATGCTAGTGCAATATTCTAAGTTCAGCCTTTTGTGCTCATCGCGAGCGAAAACAGTTTACTTTGCACTCATAAAATGAACACAACTCGACACGGATAAAAGTATTATTTCTAGCACAATTAACACTTGAGTGGGAGTGGGGAGATTAGTGCTCCACTTGAAATCTGGCCCACTATTACATCAAATTTTGGTAAAATCATTAATGGGATAGCCAGTTTTATTTATATGCTTTATGCTCTCTTATTAGATACAAGTGAGTTGGCAGCAAAGGGTCTCATAGTTATTGAAGGAAGAACTCATTTTCTGTAGATAACATAAAGCTGCTGGGGCTAAGGTTCCTACTCATATAATTAATGGAGCTCCTAAATTTTAACTTATAATATAAAAACAAAACTAACAAACAGGTAGATTATGAGTTGTGCGTTTGTGTTTTAATGCTGAAAAAAATGGCAATTTCAGTATTAAAACAGCAACACAGCCATTATGAGTCTTGTTGGTATAGCTGTACCACAAGCCTTTTAGCTTGTAACGCAACGTCAGTCCCACACTCAAAAAAATTACGTTTTCTTCATGGGATTCCCATAGCGCTGCCATTATGAGATTTGCTGTGAGGCTAAAAAGCTTGCGTTACACTCTATAATGACACGATCCGTATCTTCATCTGAGAGGAGTAGTTATGAGTTTTATGCAACAAAACTGTTACATAAAACTCATAACTAAACTGTTACAAAGTACACTAACACCCATAAACTACCTATTAACCCCTAAATTTAGGCCCTCCTGCATCGCAAATACTACCTTAAAGCTGTATTTCTAACCCTTTTTCCTACAATTAGTTTAATAGTTTATATACCTTAATGGTATTATACCTAATTAGCTTACTACTAAAGTTTATATTTACTGTTGTTTGCAAGTTCTAGCTTCACATGCATAACCACCCTACCAACAGGGAATATTTTAGGTAATTATTTCTAATGTGTACAGTACTTACACCCCGTTCCAAATTATTATGCAAATTCTATTTCAGTGTCACAAAGAGTAAATATTTTTTTTTTCAGTTTAACTCATGGATGGCATTGTGTCTAAGGGCTCTTTTGATCACTGAAAACAATCTCGGACACCTGTGATAATTAGATTGCCAGGTGAGCCCAATTAAAGGAAAAACTACTAAAGGAGGGTGTTCCACATTATTAAGCAGAGCACCGTTTTCAAGCAATATGGGGAAGAAAGATCTCTCTGCTGCGAAAAGAGTGAAATAGTTCAATGGCCTTGGACAGGGTATGAAAACAATAGATGATTTCAGCAAAAACTTAAGCGTGATCATGCGCACTATTAAAGAATTTGTGGCTGATTCAGAGCACAGATGGGTTCGTGCAGATATAGGCACATTGAGGAAGATTCTGCCAGATCCATGCATCGGATCAAGAGAGCGAGCTGCTAAAATAGCCATTACATAGGCAGCAAACAGATATTTGAAGCTGCTGGTGCCTCTGGGAGTCCGCGACAGACATCAAGGTGTAGAGTCCTCCAGAGTCTTGCAACTGTGCATAAGACCTTCCTTCGGCCACCACTAACCAATGCTCACGAAGCAGAAATGGCTGCTTTGGGGCAGAAAAATACATGAAGACTCATTTTGAAACAGTCCTTTCACTGATGAGTGCCATGCTACCGCTAGATGGTCCAGATGGATGGAGTAGTTGGATGGTTGGTGTGATCGTCCACCCTGTTCCAACAAGGCTGGCAACGTCAGCAAGGCGGTGGTGGAGTCATGTTTTGGGCCGGAATCATGGGAAGAGACGCTGATCGGACCCCTTAGGGTCCCCGAAGGATTTAAAGATGACCTCTGCAAAGTATGTGGAGTTCCTGACTGACCACTTCCTTCCCTGGTACAGAAGGAAGAACTATGTCTTTTGCGTAATAAAATCATCTTCATGCATGACAATGCACCATCTCATGCTGCAAAGAATACCTCTGTATCAATGGCTGCTATGGGGATAAAAGGAGATAAAGTCATGGTGTGGTTTCCATCCTCCCCTGACCTCAATCCTATTGAGAACCCTTGGAGCATCCTCAAGCAAAAGATCTATGAGGGTGGGAGGCAGTTTACATCCAAACAGCAGCTCTGGGAGGCTAATCTGACATCTTGCAAACAAATTCAGGCAGAAACTGTCCAAAAACTCACAAGTTAAATGGATGCAAGACTTGTGAAGCTGCTATCAAATAAGGGGTTCTATGTTAAAATGTTTAAAAAATTAAAATGTTGTTCAAAGTTTGATTGAAATAGCTTTTGATTTCAGTAAATATGCTGCAAACACAACAAATGACAATTTTCAGTTCATTACAACCTATAGAGTGTTTTGAAACTTACTGTGCATAATAATTTGGAACAGTGCATTGTAAGTTTTTTATTTAAAAAAAAAATTACTGTTATCATTAGGAGGTTTGTTCAATAAAATTTGAATTGTACTCTTAATAGTTGATAACATGAGAATTATGCTGACTGTTGTTTACATCAATTATTTAGGTAAATGAGAAAGATATCATTGGCATAATAATTTTTGAACAGAGTGTATAAGGTTATTGAGATTTGCTTATTTGCCATGTCTACACTTCAGTTTTGATCTATGGGCTACCTAGCAAGATTTTGACGGGATTTGGTACGGTCTAAAGAATGTCTGTGTCTACTAGTACGGAGGGATGAAGATCATTCAAGCCGGACTTCAGCAAATATGAGTACCTAAAGAGGGGTTAGTGTTAGTTTTTTATAAGTTTTTTTGGGGTGGGTTTTTGTTTAGATTAGGGTTTGGGCTGGTCTTAAAAGTGCTGAATGCCCTTTTCAGGGTAATGGGTAGATTATGTTTTAGTTAGGTTTTTTTATTTTGTGGGTTTGGGCTGGGGGTTTGTAATGTTAGGGGGTGTTTGTTTTTATTTTTTAGAAAAAGAGGCTGATTTCTTTAGGGCAATGCCCTACAAAAGACCCCTTTAAGGTAGACTGACCATATTGCAGCTTTTAAAGAGGGACACATATGAAAAATACATATGTCAGGGTTCTTATACAAAACATTTCTTTAAACAGCCCTGAAAGTACCCTACCATATGTATTTTTCAGATGTGTCCCCCTTTTAAAGGCGGGCAACATGGTCACCCTACTTCAAGGGCTATTGGTAGTTTATTATAGATTAGGGTTCTTTTTTTTTTTAACGGGGTATTAGAATAGGAATACTTTTTATTATTTTGGATAATTTGTTTGTTATTTTGTGTAATTTTTTTTTTCTTTTTGGGGTGTTTTTTTTTAGAATAGCCATTTTTTTATTTTTAATCGGCAGCAAAAGAGCTGAATGCCCTTTTAGGGCAATGCCCATACAAATGCCCTTTTTAAGTCAATGGGTAGATTAGGTTTAACTTTATTTTTATTTTGTGGTTTTGGGGGGTTGTGGGGGGGTTAGGTATACTGTTAGGGGGTGTTTGTTTTTCTTTTGTAGAAAAAGAGCTGATTTCTTTAGGGCAATGCCCTACAAAAGGCTCTTTTAAGGGCCCTTGGTAGTTTATTATAGATTGGTTTTTTTTATTTTGCAGTGTTTTATTTTTTAAACAGGGTATTAGAATAGAAATACTTTTTATTGTGTTGGATAATTTTTGTTTGGTTATTTTTGTAATGGTATTTTTTTTTTATTTTTTTTAGTTTAGTGTTTTTTATTTTTTGTAATGGTAGTTTTTTTTTTGTAGTGTTAGGTTTTAGTGTAAGGCAGCTTAGGTTTAACTTGTTATTTCACAGGTAAGTTTTGTATTTATTTTAACTAGGTAGTTAGTAAATAATTATAAATTATTTACTAACTAGTCTACCTAGTTAAAATAAATACAAACTTACCTGTGAAATAAAAACTTACGGATAGATTCCGAGTTTGCGTTAGTCTGAAAAAGCAGAGTTAACAGGTCCTAACCTGCTTTGTCACTACCGCTGGTATTACGAGTCTTGCAGGGTATAGAGGCACCGCACACTTTTTTGGCCGTTACCGCAAAATGGCTTACGTAAACTTTGTAAAGGTCATTTTCTATGGGACTTCCATAGCGCCGGTATTACGAGTCTGTCCTGGGAGGGCCAAAAGTGAGCGGTACACCCTTACCCCATCAAGAGTCCTAAGAAAGCATTTAAAAGTCAGTAGTTAAGAGTTTTATGGTACAACGTCGTAGCATAAAACTCATAACTAAAGTGCTAAAAAGTACACTAACACCCATAAACTACCTATTAACCCCTAAAAACCGAAGCCCTCCCGCATCGCAAAACACTAATATAAAATGTTTAGACCCCTAATCTGCCGCTCCGGACAACGCCACCACTAGAATAAACATATTAACACCTAAACCGCTGCACTCCCACCTCGCAAACACTAGTTAAATAGTTATTAACCCCTAATATGCCGCCCCTAACATCGCCACCACCTACCTACATTTATTAACCCCTAATCTGCCACCCCCAACGTTGCCGCCACTATTATAAATGTATTAACCCCTAAACCTAAGTCTAACCCTAATCCTAACACCCCCTAACTTAAATATAATTTAAATAAATCTAAATAAAATTCCTATCATTAACTAAATAATTCCTATTTAAAACTAAATACTTACCTATAAAATAAATCCTAAGCTAGCTACAATATAACTAATACCTTACATTGTATCTAGCTTAGGGTTTATTTTTATTTTACAGGCAAGTTTTGTATTTATTTTAACTAGTAGTAATAGTTATTAAATAGTTATTAACACTATTAATAAGTGTAGGTAGGTGGCGACGATGTCGGGGGTGGCAGATTAGGGGTTAATAAAAAATAATGTAGGTGTCGGCAATGTTGGGGGCAGCAGATTAGGGGTTCATAAGTATAATGTAGGTGGCGGCGATGTCCGGAGCAGCAGATTAGGGGTTAATAAATATAATGTAGGTGTCGGCGATGTCGGGGGCAGCAGATTAGGGTAAAAAAGTGTAAGATTAGGGGTGTTGCTTTTTTGCAGGTGTTAGATTTTTTCTCAGCCGGCTCTCCCCGTTGATTCGTATGGGGAAATCGTGCACAAGCACGTACGACCAGCTCGCCGCTGACTTAAGCAGCACTGGTATTGAAGTGAAGTGTGGAGCAAAATTTTGCTCTACGCTCACTTTTTGTCTTTTAACGCCAGGTTTGTAAAAACCCGTAATACCAGCGCTGCAGGTAAGTGAGCGGTGAGAATAAACTGCTCGTTAGCACCACATAGCCTCTAACACAAAACTCGTAATCTAGCCGTTAAGATAGCTACAATATAACTATTAGTTATGTTGTAGCTAGCTTAGGTTCTATTTAGTTAATAATTGTAACTTTAATTTAGCTCTATTTTTATTATTATTATTATTATTATTATTATTATCATTTATTTGTATAGCACTGCCATATTCTGTAGTGCTGGGTACAGTGGTAGGGGTATACAATGACAAAGGTTTGTGATAAAATACAAAACATTACAAAACTAAACAAATCTAGTACAGGAGGAAGAGGGTCCTTCTCCTGAGAGCTCACAGTCTATAGGTTAAGGGTGCAGAGACATAAGGTTGGGGGTTGCTTGTTACATTGGTTGTATTTGCAGCAGTGAGTCAGGCAATTCATGTATTAGTTTGGTTCGGATGCGGGATGGAGGAGAGATGGTAAGCCTCTCTGAAAAGGTGAGTTTTCAAGGAGTGTCTGAAGCTATATAAGGTTGGAGACAGTCTAACGGAATGGGGTAGAGAGTTCCAGAGGACAGGAGCAGCATGTGCGAAGTCTTGGAGGCGGGAGTGGGACGTAGAGATAACAGTAGTGTAGAGACGTAGGTCAGAGGTTGATCGAAGAGGATGGGATGGGGAATATTTCACGATGAGAGAGGAAATATAGTTGGGAGTCAGACTGTTGAGTGCTTTGTAGGTTAGGGCTAATACTTTAAATTGTATTCTGGAGTGTATGGGGAGCCAGTGTAGAGACTGGCAGAGCGGAGCAGCTGATGTAGATCATCGACTTAGGTGGATGGGTCTAGCAGAAGCATTCATAATAGATTGGAGGGAGGAGAGGCAGTGTTTTGGAAGGCCATTTAGGAGTAGATTGCAATAATCAATGCATGACAAAATGAGGGAATGAATAAGTATTTTCGTATTTTTTTGAGTAAGGAAGGGACAAATTCTGGAAATGTTGCGTAGGTGTGAACGGCAGGATTTGGTAAGCGCTTGTATATGTGGGTTGAATGTGAGTTCTGAGTCTAGAGTGACCCCAAGACAGCAGACCTGGGGTGAGGTGTTGAGAATAGAGTCTCCAACCATCAGAGAAATGTCAGGTGTTGGATGTCTCAAAGACAACAGACATGTTTTGTGTGGTTCTCCACTCTTGATCACTGCATGGAGAACCACGCGAAACATGCCTGCGGTCTTTCTTGCTGTGACCCTGACCTCTTGCTAATGGAGTTTCGGCTCTTTACTTGTTTTTACTGAGTACCCCAAATAAAGGCTATACCTTTTATATTCTGCGGCTGGTGATCCTTTTTTTCCTTCTTTTGGATATACTTTGATTTGCTGCTTTGTGCTACCCTACTCCTGTGACGCCCCAGAAGTACGTTTGGATTCTACAGTTTGCAGAGTGTGCCGGAAACGGAGGCGCGTCTAACTGGACTCCAGGAGAAACCGCTGGATTGAGGAGTCAAGTGCCTACGCCAAAGAGAACGCTGCTTGAGAAGCACGGACCCCCATATTGGTAAGCGCCACCATTCTGTTTGCTTGTATTTCCATTTGTTACTTTATCAAGAGTGGTTTCTGTTGAGTGTTTAGGGCGGAAACCAGATTGTAGTGGATCAAGTAAGGAGTTAGTTGTGAGAAATTGAGTTAGCCGATTATAGACTAGTCGTTCCAATAATAATTTTTATTATGTTAGGTTTAGGGTTAGGGTTACGGTTAGATTAAGGGTTATGGTTAGGTTTAGGGGTTAACAGTTTAATTTAGGTTGTGATGTGGGGGCTAGTGGTTTAGGGATTAATAGGTTTATTTAGTGGTAGTGATGTCGGAGGCGAGAGGTTTGGGGGTTAATAACTTTATTTAGTGGCGGCGATGTCAGGGAGCAGCAGGATAGGGGTTAATATCTTTATTATAGTGTGGATGATGTTAGGGTATAGGGGAATAGGGGTTAATAACTTTAGTATAGTGGCGGCGATATCGGGAGAGGAAGATTAGGGGTTAATAGCTTTATTTCGGTTGCGGCGATGTCGGGAGTGGCAGATTAGGGGTTAATAACATTATGTAGGTGTCAGAGATGTCGGGTGCAGCAGATTAGGGGTGTTTAGACATGGGATTTATGTTAGGGTGTTAGGTTTAAATTTAACTTTTTTTACCCATAGACATCAAAGGGGTTGCGTTACAGAGCTTTTCATTCCGCGATTGCAGGTGTTAGGTTTTTTTATAACACTCTCTCCCCATTGATGTCTATGTAGAAAGAGTGCACGAGCACGTCAAAGCAGAGCTTGTATATACGGCTAGATTTAGAGTTCTGCGGCCAAAGGGGTGCGTTAGCTACGCATGCTTTTTTTTCCCCGCACCTTTTAAATACCGCTGGTATTTAGAGTTCACAGAAGGGCTGCGTTAGGCTCCAAAAAAGGGAGCATAGAGCATATTTACCGCCACTGCAACTCTCGATACCAGCGGTGCTTACGGACGCGGCCAGCTTCAAAAACGTGCTCGTGCACGATATCCCCATAGGAAACAATGGGGCTGTTTGAGCTGAAAAAAAACCTAACACCTGCAAAAAAGCAGCGTTAAGCTCCTATCGCAGCCCCATTGTTTCCTATGGGGAAACACTTCCTAAGTCTGCACCTAACACCCTAACATGTACCCCGAGTCTAAACACCCCTAACCTTACACTTATTAACCCCTTATCTGCCGACCCCGCTATCGCTGACCCCTGCATATTATTATTAACCCCTAATCTGCCGCTCCGTACACAGCCGCAACCTACGTTATCCCTATGTACCCCTAATCTGCTGCCCCTAACACCGCCGACCCCTATATTATATTTATTAACCCCTAATCTGCCGCCCCCCGCTATCGCTGACCCCTGCATATTATTATTAACCCCTAATCTGCCGCCCCCAACGTCGCCTCCACCTACCTACACTTATTAACCCCTAATCTGCCGACCGGATCTCGCCGCTACTATAATAAATGTATTAACCCCTAAAGCTAAGTCTAACCCTAACACTAACACCCCCCTAAGTTAAATATAATTTAAATCTAACGAAATAAATTAACTCTTATTAAATAAATTATTCCTATTTAAAGCTAAATACTTACCTGTAAAATAAACCCTAATATAGCTACAATATAAATTATAATTATGTTGTAGCTATTTTAGGATTAATATTTATTTTACAGGCAACTTTGTATTTATTTTAACCAGGTACAAAAGCTATTAAATAGTTAATAACTATTTAATAGTTACCTAATTAAAATAATTACAAAATTACCTGTAAAATAAATCCTAACCTAAGTTACAATTAAACCTAACAATACACTAGCAATAAATTAATTAAATACAATACCTACAAATAAATACAATGAAATAAAATAACTAAAGTACAAAAAATAAAAAAGAACTAAGTTACAAAAAATAAAAAAATATTTACAAACATTAGAAAAATATTACAACAATTTTAAACTAATTACACCTACTCTAAGCCCCCTAATAAAATAACAAAGCCCCCCAAAATAAAAAAATGCCCTACCCTATTCTAAAATTAAAATAGAAAAGCTCTTTTACCTTACCAGTCCTGAAAAGGGCCCTTTGCGGGGCATGCCCCAAATAATTCAGCTCTTTTGCCTGTAAAAAAAAACATACAATACCCCCCCCCAACATTACAACCCACCACCCACATACCCCTAATCTAACCCAAACCCCCCCTTAAATAAACCTAACACTAAGCCCCTGAAGATCTCCCTACCTTGTCTTCACCACGCCGGGTTCACCGATCGATCCAGAAGAGCCTCCGATGTCTTGATCCAAGCCCAAGCGGGGGCTGAAGATGTCCATGATCCGGCTGAAGTCTTCATCCAAGCGGGAGCTGAAGAGGTCCATGATCCGACTGAAGTCTTCTATCAAGCGGCATCTTCAATCTTCTTTCTTCCGGATCCATGTAGTTCATCCCGCCGACGCGGAACATCCATCTTCACCGACGACTTCCCGACGAATGACGGTTCCTTTAAGGGACGTCATCCAAGATGGCGTCCCTCGAATTCCGATTGGCTGATAGGATTCTATCAGCCAATCGGAATTAAGGTAGGAAAATTCTGATTGGCTGATGGAATCAGATAATCAGATTCAAGTTCAATCCGATTGGCTGATCCGATCAGCCAATCAGATTGAGCTCGCATTCTATTGGCTGATCAGAACAGCCAATAGAATGCGAGCTCAATCTGATTGGCTGATTGGATCAGCCAATCGGATTGAACTTGAATCTGATTGGCTGATTCCATCAGCCAATCAGAATTTTCCTACCTTAATTCCGATTGGCTGATAGAATCCTATCAGCCAATCGGAATTCGAGGGACGCCATCTTGGATGATGTCCCTTAAAGGAACCTTCATTCGTCGTCTAGTCGTCGGAAGAAGAGGATGGATCCGCGCTGGAGGTCTTGAAGATCAGCCGGTCATCATCGGATGGAAGAACATAGAAGATGCGGCTTGGATGAAGATATTTGCCGGTCCGGATGTCCTCTTCTGCCCTCTTGGATCAAGACTTCAGCCGGAGGATGGATGTCTTCAGCCCCCCGCTTGGGCTTGGATCAAGACATCGGAGCCTGGACGGATCGCTGATACCCGGTGTGGTGAAGATAAGGTAGGAAGATCTTCAGGGGCTTAGTGTTAGGTTTATTTAAGGGGGGTTTGGGTTAGATTAGGGGTATGTGGGTGGTGGGTTGTAATGTTGGGGGGGGGTATTGTATGTTTTTTTTCCAGGCAAAAGAGCTGAATTCTTTGGGGCATGCCCCGCAAATGGCCCTTTTAAGGGCTGGTAAGGTAAAAGAGCTTTTCTATTTTAATTTTAGAATAGGGTAGGGCATTTTTTTATTTTGGGGGGCTTTGTTATTTTATTAGGGGGCTTAGAGTAGGTGTAATTAGTTTAAAATTGTTGTAATATTTTTCTAATGTTTGTAAATATTTTTTTATTTTTTGTAACTTAGTTCTTTTTTATTTTTTGTACTTTAGTTAGTTTATTTAATTGTAATTAATTGTAGGTATTTTATTTAATTAATTTATTGCTAGTGTAGTGTTAAGTTTAATTGTAACTTAGGTTAGGATTTATTTTACAGGTAATTTTGTAATTATTTTAACTAGGTAGCTATTAAATAGTTATTAACTATTTAATAGCTATTGTACCTGGTTAATATAATTACAAAGTTGCCTGTAAAATAAATATTAATCCTAAAATAGCTACAATATAATTATAATTTATATTGTAGCTATATTAGGGTTTATTTTACAGGTAAGTATTTAGCTTTAAATAGGAATAATTTATTTAATAAGAGTTAATTTATTTCGTTAGATTTAAATTATATTTAACTTAGGGGGTTAGGGGTCGGCAGATTAGGGGTTAATACTTGAAGTTAGGTGTCGGTGAGGTTAGGGAGGGCAGATTAGGGGTTAATACTATTTATTATAGGGTTATTGAGGCGGGAGTGAGGCGGATTAGGGGTTAATAACTTTATTATAGTAGCAGCGCGGTCCGGTCGGCAGATTAGGGGTTAATAAGTGTAGGTAGGTGTCGGCGACGTTGAGGGGGGCAGATTAGGGGTTAATAAATATAATATAGGGGTCGGCGGTGTTAGGGGCAGCAGATTAGGGGTACATAAGTATAACGTAGCTGGCGGCGGTGTGCGGTCGGCAGATTAGGGGTTAAAAAAATTTAATCGAGTGGCAGCGATGTGGGGGGGACCTCGGTTTAGGGGTACATAGGTAGTTTATGGGTGTTAGTGTACTTTAGAGCACAGTAGTTAAGAGCTTTATGAACCGGCGTTAGCCTAAAAAGCTCTTAACTCCTGGGTTTTTTCTGCGGCTGGAGTTTTGTCGTTAGATTTCTAACGCTCACTTCAGCCAAGACTCTAAATACCAGCGTTAGAAAGATCCCATTGAAAAGATAGGATACACAAATGGCGTAGGGGGATCTGCGGTATGGAAAAGTCTCGGCTGGAAAGTGAGCGTTAGACCCTTTAATGACTGACTCCAAATACCAGCGGTAGCCCAAAACCAGCGTTAGGAGCCTCTAACGCTGGTTTTGACGGCTACCGCCAAACTCTAAATCTAGCCGTTTGTGCGGTATGGAGCTCAATGCAACCATATCGCACGCACAAGGCGGCTTTATCAAAACTCATAATGTCAGCGATATGGAGGGGGAAATAACACATTGAACTATACCAAATAATTGGTTAGAATAAATTAGAGTAAGTTTTAAAAAGTAAACATGGTTTATAATGTATAATCATATATGTTACTACTTAAAGTGCCAGATTACTAGGAGAGCTGTATTTAACGCTCCCGCTCAAGCATTAGGAACAGTACACTCAAAATTTGTCATTGTTTAAAAATATAGATAATCCTTGTATTACCCTTTCCCCAGTTTGGCACATAAAACATAGTTATATTAATACACTTTTTAACTCTGTTTATTACCTTGTATCTAAGCCTCTTCTGACAGCCCCCTGATTATAGGACATTTTATTTAATATATATTGACTTGCATTTAAGCCAATTAGTGCTGTGTTGTGCACAACCAACGAGTGGGAACACAATGTTATCTATATGGCTCACATGAACTAGCAATCCCATGTTGTGAAAAGCTAATAATAAAACATGTGATAAGCATGTGGTTGTCTGTAGTGGCTTAGAAACAGGCAGACATTTAGAGGTTTAAAGGTTATACAGTATATTAATATAACAATGTTGGTTGTGCAAAGCTGGAGAATAGGCTGTAAAGGCATTGAGGCCTATGTATCAAAGGTCTTGCGACAGTGCGGATCAGGTCCGCAATACGCTCTCCGTATTCAGCATTGCACCAGCAGCTTACAAGAGCTGCTGGTGCAACGCCGCCCCCTGCAGACTCACAGCCAATAGGCTGACAGCAGGGAGGTGTCAATCAACCTGGCCGTACTCGATCAGGTTGAATTGTGGTGATTCCTGTCCGCCTGCTCAGAGCAGGTGGGCAGGCTTATGGAGCAGTGGTCTTTAGACCGCTGCTTCATAACTGCTGTTTTTAGCATTCTGAAGACTCGCTAGAAACACGTTCCCTCAAGCTCCGTACGAAGCTTGATAAATGGGCCTCATTATCTATCTTTTTAATCAATAAACAATTTTTGTGTTGACTGTCCCTTTAACTTCACTAAAAGTAAACTTTTGCGCACGTCGGGTTGCGCTCATATTACAACTTAGAAGTAAAGTGGAAAAAACACTAAGAGGGATATTTATCAAGCTGTCAACTACAAATATGCTGGAATTCTGCAGCATAATTGTGGCGAGCCTGATTGGCCCCATTTATCAAAGCCTACAGACTGGCAAAAGCTGAAATTTGTGACTTAACATACAGATCGATGCTTACGTCATTACAGATGTTCCGAATACAAATTCGGCACTATCTGACAACTTTTGCCATTTATCAAACTTCTAACAGGTACGCTTGCCGCTATTCCGGCCCAGCGTACCTGCTTATCAATCCGCCACCCTGGAGGCCGCGGATGCCATAGGAATCAATGGTAGTCTGAAAGCAGCGAAAGCTTATGTTCGATGCTGCCAGATATCCCATTGATTTCCCTGGTAGAATAAAATTAATGTTTACACCTAACACCCTAACATAAGCCCCGAGTCTAAACACCCCTAATCTGCCGCCCCCAACATCTCCGCCACCTACATAAAATATATTAACCCCTATCCCGCTGCTCCCGGACCCCGCCGCCACCTACATAATGTTATTAACCCCTATTCCGCCGCTCACGGACCCCGCCGCCACCTACATAATGTTATTAACCCCTATTCCGCCGCTCACGGACCCCTCCACATCTAAATAAAAGTATTAACCCCTATTCTGCCGCTCCTGGACCCCTCCTTAACTAAATAAATGTATTAACTCCTAAACCCCTGGTCTCCCACATCACTACCTCTTACTAAACCTATTAACCCCTAAACCGCCAGCCCTTACATCGCCATTAACTAAATTAAGCTATTAACCCCTAAACCTAACAACCCGTTAACTTTACATTATAATTACCTCATCCCTATCTTATAATAAATTTAAACTTGTTACCTTTAGAATTAAAATAAACTATGTTAAACTACTAATTAACCTACCCTAACTATTATCCTACAATTACATTAAACTATATTAAACTATTAATTAACCTACCCTAACTATTATAGTAAAATTACATTAAACTATATTAAACTATTAATTAACCTACCCTATTATACTAAAATTACATTAAACTAACAATTAAAATAGCTATATTACATATTTAAAAACCTAACCCTACTCAAGTTATTTAAATCTACTATAAAGAATTACTAAGTTACAAAAAAATAACAACTAAGTTACACAAAATAAAAAAGAAATTATCAAATATTTCAACTAATTACACATAATCTAATAGCCCTATCAAAATAACCCCCCCCCCCCAATAAAAAAAAACCCTAGCCTACAATAAACTACCAATGGCCCTTAAAAGGGCCTTTTGCGGGGCATTGCTCCAAAGAAATCAGCTCTTTTACCTGTAAAATAAAATACAAACACCCCCCCAACAGTAAAACCCACCACCCACACAACCAACCCCCCAAATAAAAACCTATCTAAAAAACCTAAGCTCCCCATTGCCCTGAAAAGGGGCATTTGAGTGGGCATTGCCCTTAAAAGGGCATTTAGCTCTTTTTCAGCCCAAAGTCCCTAACCTAAAATTAAAACCCACCCAATAAACCCTTAAAAAAACCTAACACTAACCACCGACGATACACATTTTCGAAGAGCGGACAGCCATCCTCATCCAAGCGGCAGAAGTCCTCAGCGAAGCTAGCAGAAGTCTTCATCCAAGCGGGCCGAAGTCTTCCTCCAAGCGGACAGAAGTCTTCATCCAGATGGCATCTTCTATCTTAAAGAGCCGTTATCCATCTACTAAGAGCAAAAACCTAAAACTTGGCAATTCAAAGAGACGCTACCCAGCTCCTATGGAACCTCATATAAATTTGACACTATAAAGAAACGCTTTTTAGTTATTAATGGCGCTTTTACAAATCTTGATGTTATAAGAAGTCATCATTCAAAATTGGTTATAGAGACGCTATTCAGTTAATCGTTAATCAGCTTCAGAGAAGTCTTCCACACAAAGCCTGTGTATCTTAAGACCTATTATCTTGTTTAAAAGCTATTTAGCCGTTTAGGGTTTCTTGGTAAAGAAAAAGAATAAAAAAAAAAAAAAATGTGGAAGGTGGGAAGGGAAGAAAGAAAGAGAAAGAAAGAAAAAGAAAGGAAGGGGAAAAAAGAAAAAAAAAAGAGAGAGAAAAACTTTTGTACAAAGACACCATCCAGTTCATAAAGGGTTTTTTTAGAAAGTCTGTCAATATAAAGAAACGTCATTCAGCTGGCTTGGGTCTTTATATCAAGTCTAGTATTATAAAGAGATGCTATCCAGTTTTAAGAGGCCTCTACATAAAGTCTGTTAACTTAAGAGATGTTATCTAACTATTAAGGGCTTTGTGTTTGTTTATTATTTAAGAGTTGCAAGAGTTGTATTGACTGTTATACACACATATTTAAGTCTCTAGAATTCGTAAAGCTGAAAAGTGATTTTTTTTTATTGCTTTATATATATAATACACATACATACTTTTTCCTATATGGAAAAAATTCTCACTCACTCTAACACACGATCACCAATCATGCCGCCAAAAGCAAAAAGATAACAAATCCAAAATATTAGATAATAGTACTGAAAGGATCACTGAAACTCATTCTACCTCCCCGGAGTATCCAGCATTAATGATGCAACGGTCTGAATTTTTTTCTCCTCAACTGGATTCCATTAAACAGGAATTAGGTGGCATTACAAATGAAATTGCAGCAATAGCTTCTGATTTAAAACAATTTGCATCTAGGTTAACAGAGGCAGAGGAAAGGATCTCTAACATAGAAGACCCGCTTAATAGTCAAGAAGAAACAGTTAACAAACATGATAACAAATTACTTACTTTATCAGCTAAAATTGAGGATATTGAGGATCACGCTAGGCACAATAATATCCGTCTAGTGGGTCTTCCTGAGTCACCGGCCTATGACGATTTAATTTATTTTACTTCCCAGCTTTTTCCACAAATCCTAGGTTTTCCGAAAGAAAAATTACCCATTCCTATTGAAAGAGCACATAGAGTAGGAGTAAATAGATCTAATCAAGAGGGTCCCAGTGGCAATAGGATGCTTATATTTAAAGTCCTACATTTCCAAGATAAACTAGAGTATTTTAAATACTATCGCAAAAGCCTACCACTTATGATAGATAATCGTAAAATCCTTCTTTTTCAAGATTTCTCTAATGAAACACAGATTAAAAGAAAGGAGATGTCTCCCTTCTTCCCTCAACTGATAGACAAAGGCTATAAAGTGAGGATGATTTGTCCAGCAAAAATAATTGTAAAGAACAATGGCAGAACTAATACACTTAATAACAATAAAGAAGCTAGAGATTTTCTTACTAAAGATAAACTCCAAAAATAGTAATATTTCTATTTGTTTCTTTTGTCCTAATATAGACTAATTTTCAGGTCTTATTTGGTTAAACAGTGTTTCTGGTTAGACAGATGTTCTACCCAGGTTGTTTTAAACTTTTGTCTTTTATCTTTTTCACCCCCCCCTTTTCCTTTTTTTTCCCACTGCCTCCCTTCCCCCCCCCCGTTCTCTTCCTCATATATTTACACTCACATTGGTTTATTTTAGATCAAGGTTATTTATGTAATATAAGACGTTATGACAGCATCACTTAAAAACTTATCATGGAATGTCGGTGGAATAACATCCCCTTTTAAACGCAAACAAATTATATCCCTATTAGGTAAACATTCCCCTGACATTGTATTTTTGCAAGAAACCCACGTTAAAGAGGCTGAACATTTTGTAAATTAAGGTCACGTTGGGTAGGTCGAGTTATTGCGACTCCCTATGCGAGTCGAAAATGTGGAGTTGCTATCCTATTCAACAAAAAATTAGAATTCAAAATCATCAGTACCGTATGTGATACAGACAACAGATTAATTATAATGCAGATTTCGATCAGAGGTTATGAACTCACTTTATGTAATGTATATGGCCCAAACCAGTTTTCATCTGGATTTTGGGACACAATCCAAAATAAACTATACCCCTACTGTAGTGATAGATTAATATTAGGTGGAGATTTCAACATGACACTTTTCCCAAATATTGATAGAATGTCCCAGAGCAAACGACAAGACATGAAAGCAAGTAAATATTTTAAAAAATGTTGTTCATCACTTAAACTTAATGACATTTGGAGGATTAAATTTCCTGACACTTCAGCATTTTCATGCGAGTCCAAATCGCATTGTACGTTCTCAAGGATCGATTATATTTTTATTTCAGAACAGCTTCTTTAGTTAAAATTATGTCCTCAGATTCATGATATCATTATTTCGGACCATGCGATAATTTCATTGGCTATCCACTCATGTCAAAGAGAAAATTCCCTCAATTCTAGATTTTTTTTTCTTTGCTATTTAAGTAACAATAGTAAATTCATTAATTGGTTAAATTACAATGGCAGGATTTTTCCCGGAATAATATTTCCTACTATAATAAAAGTGAAATATTCTGGGAATCCTTTAAAGCTGTCCTTAGAGGCCAAATCAAGTCCTTTATATGTCATTATAAAAAGAAATGTCTATTGAGTGAAAGACAATTATCTAATCAAGTTAAAAATGTGTTTAAGAAATATAAGCTCTATTCTTCCCAGAGCAATTGGCTATATTATTCTCAGTGCAGAATCAAAAGAGATATATATTAAACAGCAATGTCTTGAGGAAGAGACCAAATTGGCTAATCATTTTAGAGGTCATTATGGTAGTTCTGCCAACTATTTGGCTAGAATTACTAAAATTAGCAAAAGCAGAAATTATATTTTGGCTATTAGGGTTGATCAACAGAGATTCACAGATAATAATAATATCAGATTATTTTTTTATATTTTCAAGAATTATATAATACACAACCGATAGACAATTCCAATAAAGAACTTTTTTGTGCTAAAATTACAACACCACAACTTTCCTCTTCAGATTTAGACATTTTGAATGCACCAATTTCTAAGGAAGAAATGCAAGGGAAGTTGCATTAATCATCCCTTTAAAAATACAGATAACATTAAATACTTGGGTATCATATTACATAGAAACCCCAAGATGTGGTACAATTTAAATTTTACACAGGTTTTCGAAAAAGCGATTTTAGACCTTAGGAATTGGTCTACATTTCCCTCTTTCTGTTTTGGCCCGAGTTAATCTAGTCAAAACAATTATTTTCCCACGGATACTCTACTTACTGCAAAATCTTCCATTATTTATTCCAAACCAGGATATTCAAAAGTTTTATGAGGCGTGCTCACAATATTTATGGAAAGGATGTAAGGCTCGAATCTCGATAGCGAAACTTTGCCAAAAAAAAGAGGAATGGTGGATTGGCTTTGCCGGATATTAAACTCTACAATTTGACTACCTTAGCTAATAGCTATGGATGGTTGATTTTCTCAAATAAAGTCTCTTCTGTGGAGACAGAGAGTATATTTATAGCCCCGTTCTCTTTAAAAGCAGTCTTGCACTGACCAATAAAAAAAACTTCCTTCAAATATCTGCACTCTTATATCTTTTAAAAACATCATCATAGCTTGGCAAAAAATGTGCAGTATGTTAGATATAGATTATAGATTTTCAGCCTTTTTACCAATCCAAGGCAACCCAGAGTTTATTCCAGGAACCCATGACCCAATATATCGGACATGAGCTCAAAATGGCCTCAAACATATGTATCAACTTATCTCTACTTCAGGACATATGCTTTCTTTCAGTGATTTAACAAATTTATTCAAACTCCCTAGACATAGTCTGTTTGCATATTTTCAAACACGGCATTATATTAACTCGCAAGATTGGGGTAGCTGTATTGATGTTCAGTGGTCTGAGATTAATGAATGTATTAAAAAAGCTGCAGCGGGTAAATTTACAATCTCTCTTTAATACAATAGTACGCTTGCAAAACAGGGCCAAATCCTTTCCCAAAATTTAGTCTCTTTTTGGTGTCAATATTTTCCCTGATATGAGCTAGTCAATATCTCTTATAGTTTTTCTGCGTTAGAGAAAATGAATATATTAATTGCATGGAAAGAATTACAGACTAAATTATTACATAATACATATCTAACTCCTCTTAAAATGTCTAAATTTTCTTCTTCAATACAACAATGGTGTCCAAAATGTCATTTATTAAATGCAGATATTTTACATATGGTTTTCTATTGCCCAAAAATAAACCAACTGTGGGGCAAAGTTAACCTCTGTTATAATCGGCAGTTACATGACAGTTTCAAAATTCAAGTTTACCATATAATCTTTTTGATACATCCGAATTTAGTTGTAGTTAAACCCAAAAATATTAGGATATTAAATACGATAATTTTGGTAATTAGAACGCTAATATTGAAAAAATGGAAAAACAAATTCCCACCCAGATTCTATCACTTTCGTAACATGCTTCTCCAACAGCTAGTGTTTGAATCACATAATACAGTATTTCAGTTTAAAGATAGGGCCGAGGAATTTATAATAAACTGGAGACCTATAATTAATCTATACCCACTTACTATACAGAAGCTAATATTGGCCCCTTTGGGTTTTATTGAAACTTATAGAAATTTTTGTTGGCTATTAATTTTAATAGTTTGTGTCTAGGACTTGATCTAGGCCTTATTGATAGAGAGGGGGAGGAGAGGAGAGGGAGGTAGTGGGGTTTCCCCCTCTTTTTTTTCCCCTCCTTGTTTTTGTTTTATGTTGTCTTGTTAACTAACACCTAGATTTAGAGTTTTGCGGCCAAAGGGGTGCGTTAGCTACGCATGTTTTTTACCCCCCGCACCTTTTAAATAACGCTGGTATTTAGAGTTCTATGAAGGGCTGCGTTAGGCTCCAAAAAGGGAGCATAATTTACCGCCACTTCAACTCTCAATACCAGCGTTGCTTACGGTAGTGGCCAGCTTGAAAAACGTGCTCGTGCACGATTTCCCCATATGAAACAATGGGGCAGTTTGAGCTGAAAAAAAACCTAACACCTGCAAAAAAGCAGCGTTCAGCTCCTAACGCAGCCCCATTGTTTCCTATGGGGAAACACTTCCTAAGTCTGCACCTAACACCCTAACATGAACCCCGAGTCTAAACACCCCTAACCTTACACTTATTAAGCCCTAATCTGCTGACCCCTTCATATTATTATTAACCCCTAATCTTCCGTTCCGGACACCGCCGCAACCTACGTTATCCCTATGAACCCCTAATCTGCTGCCCCTAACACCGCCGAACCCTATATTATATTTATTAACCCCTAATCTGCCCCCCCCAACATCGCCGCTACCTTACCTACACTTATTAACCCCTAATCTGCCGACCGGACCTCGCCGCTACTCTAATAAATGTATTAACCCCTAATGCTAAGTCTAACCCTAACACTAACACCCCCCTAAATTAAATATAATTTAAATCTAACGAAATAAATTATTTCTTATTAAATAAATTAAACCTATTTAAAGCTAAATACTTACCTGTAAAATAAACCCTAATATAGCTACAATATAATGAATAATTATATTGTAGCTATTTTAGCATTTATATTTATTTTACAGGCAACTTTGTATTTATTTTAACCAGGTACAATAGCTATTAAATAGTTATTTACTATTTAATAGCTACCTAGTTAAAATAATTACAAAATTACCTGTAAAATAAATCCTAACCTAAGTTACAATTAAACCTAACACTAAACTATCAATAAATTAATTAAATAAACTAACTACAATTACCTACAATTAAATCAACTAAACTAAATTACAAAAAAACAAACACTAAATTACAAAAAATAAAAAAAGATTACAAGAATTTTAAACTAATTACACCTACTCTAAGCCCCCTAAAAAAATAACAAAGCCCCCCAAAATAAAAAAATGCCCTACCCTATTCTAAAATAAAAAGTTAACAGCTCTATTACCTTACCAGCCCTTAAAAGGGCTTTTTGCGGGGCATGCCCCAAAGAAATCAGCTCTTTTGCCTGTAAAAAAAACATACAATACCCCCCCCAACATTACAACCCACCACCCACATACCCCTAATCTAACCCACCCAAACCCCCCTTAAAAAAACCTAACACTAAGCCCCTGAAGATCTCCCTACCTTGTATTCACCCAGCTCAGAAGAGGGTCCGAAGTCTTCATCCTATCCAGGAAGAAGAGGTCCTCCAGAGGGTCCAAAGTCTTCATTCAGACGGCATCTTCTATCTTCTTCCATCCGGAGCGAAGCGGGTCCATCTTGAAGCAGCCGACGCGGAGCCATCCTTCCTCACCGACGGACTAACGACGAATGAAGGTTCCTTTAAATGACGTCATCCAAGATGGCGTCCCTCGAATTCCGATTGGCTGATAGGATTCTATCAGCCAATCGGAATTAAGGTAGGAAAAATCTGATTGGCTGATTGAATCAGCCAATCAGATTCAGGTTCAATCGGATTGGCTGATCCAATCAGCCAATCAGATTGAGCTCGCATTCTATTGGCTGATTCAATCAGCCAATCAGATTTTTCCAAGAGGATGGATCCGCGCCGGCTGCTTCAAGATGGACCCGCTCCACTCCGGATGGAAGAAGATAGAAGATGCCGCCTGGATGAAGACTTTGGACCCTCTGGAGGACATCTTCTTGCCGGATAGGATGAAGACTTCGGACCCTCTGGAGGACATCTTCTTGCCGGATAGGATGAAGACTTCGGACCCTCTTCTGGACGGATCGGTGATACCCGGCTGGGTGAATACAAGGTAGGGAGATCTTCAGGGGCTTAGTGTTAGGTTTTTTAAGGGGGGTTTGGGTGGGTTAGATTAGGGGTATGTGGGTGGTGGGTTGTAATGTTGGGGGGGGTATTGCATGTTTTTTTTACAGGCAAAAGAGCTGATTTCTTTGGGGCATGCCCCGCAAAAAGCCCTTTTATGGGCTGGTAAGGTAATAGAGCTGTTAACTTTTTATTTAAGAATAGGGTAGGGCATTTTTTTATTTTGGGGGGCTTTGTTATTTTTTTAGGGGGCTTAGAGTAGGTGTAATTAGTTTAAAATTCTTGTAATCTTTTTTTATTTTTTGTAATTTAGTGTTTGTTTTTTTTTGTAATTTAGTTTAGTTGATTTAATTGTAGGTAATTGTAGTTAGTTTAGTTAATTAATTTATTGATAGTGTAGTGTTAGGTTTAATTGTAACTTAGGTTAGGATTTATTTTACAGGTAATTTTGTAATTATTTTAACTAGGTAGCTATTAAATAGTAAATAACTATTTAATAGCTATTGTACCTGGTTAAAATAAATACAAAGTTGCCTGTAAAATAAATAGAAATCCTAAAATAGCTACAATATAATTATTCGTTATATTGTAGCTATATTAGGGTTTATTTTACAGGTAAGTATTTAGCTTCAAATAGGAATAATTTATTTAATAAGAAATAATTTATTTTGTTAGATTTAAATTATATTTAACTTAGGGGGGTGTTAGGGTTAGGGTTAGACTTAGCTTTAGGGGTTAATACATTTATTAGAGTAGCGGCGAGGTCCGGTCGGCAGATTAGGGGTTAATAAGTGTAGGTAAAGTAGCAGCAACGTTGGGGGGGCAGATTAGGGGTTAATAAATATTATGTAGGTGGCGGCGATGTTAGGGGCAGCAGATTAGGGGTACATAGGGATAATGTATGTGGCGGCGGTGTGCGGTCGGCAGATTAGGGGTTAAAAAAATTTATTAGAGTGGCGGCGATGTGGGGGGACCTCGGTTTAGGGGTACATAGGTAGTTTATGGGTGTTAGTGTACTTTAGAGCACAGTAGTTAAGAGCTTTATAAACCGGCGTTAGCCCATAAAGCTCTTAACTCCTGACTTTTTTCTGCGGCTGGAGTTTTGTCGTTAGAGTTCTATCGCTCACTTCAGCCAAGACTCTAAATACCAGTGTTAGGAAGATCCCATTGAAAAGATAGGATACGCAATTGGCGTAAGGGGATCTGCGGTATGGAAAAGTCGCGGCTGGAAAGTGAGCGTTAGACCCTTTCCTGCCTGACTCTAAATACCAGCGGGTGGCCAAAACCAGCGTTAGGACCCCTTAACGCTGGTTTTGACGGCTAATGCAGAACTCTAAATCTAGGCGTAAGTGTTCAGTGTTGGTTAATTAATTAATTAGAAAATCATTCCAAAAAGTGTACTCTGTTTCAGGCCTAAAACTATAATTAATTTATACATTTCTGTTTTATAGGAAATCTAAGGTCTACGTTCAAGTCTATAATTGGTCCAGGAAAGACTGCATTGTTTGTGTATTGTTCTGATGCATGATTTATTTTGTATGATGCAAAGATGCTTTATCTATATTTTATGTATGTTTTGTATATGGCCTATATATATAGATATATGAGCGATAAGAAATCCTAAGGCCTGATATGAAGTTTTTTTTTTATTGGGTTAAGAAAGACTATGTTGTATGTTATTGTCATGATCTATGTTGTTCTTAGATATATGTGTTATAGGAAATTCTAAGGCCTATGTTGTACTATATTGTTTTGTTTTATAATTTACCCTGTGAGGTGTGACGATGTAATAATTATGCCCAATCTATGTTTTGTACACTGATGGACAATAAATAAATATGTTAAAAAAAAAAGAGATAGGGATGAGGTAATTATAATGTAAAGTTAGCGGGCTGTTAGGTTTAGGGGTTCATAGCTTAACTTAGTTTATGACGATGTGGGGGGCTGGCGATTTAGGCGTTAATAGGTTTAGTAAGTGGTAGTGATGTGGGAGGCCAGGGGTTTTCGGGTTAATACATTTATTTAGTTGCGGAGGGGTCCAGGAGCAGGGGGATAGGGGTTAATAAATTTATTAGTGTTGTGGTGGGCTCCGGGAGCAGCGGGATAGGGGTTAATACATTTATTAGAGTTGCGGCGGGCTCCGAGAGTGGAGGGATAGGGGTTAATACATTTATTAGAGTTGCGGTGGGGTCCGGGAGCAGCGGGATAGGCGTTAAACATTTTAGTATAGTGGCAGTGTTTAGTGACAGGCTATAAATAAAGTTGGGAAAAAGCAGAATAGCAGCAAGATCGATGACTGTTAGTTAACAACAGTCCGCTGCTCATCACCCCATACTTGGTGCACGGCTTTTTGACAGCTTTCTTTATAAACAAGGAGAGCGTATTCAGGTCAGTGGCCGTGATGTTAGTCGATGTTAGGTGAGCGTATTGGTGCCAGCGAATGCAGAACAGTTGACGACTTGATAGATAGGCCTCTAACACCCTACTCGTGCACAGACACGATTACATGTTCTCAAGCACACTAATCCGACATGAAAATATGAAAATTTCACATTCCAATGTGTATATATATATATATATATATATATATATATATGTATTTAAAAACAAAAAAGAGAGAAAAAAGACCACTATTCACCAGCACTAAACTATTACTCTATCATAAATGTCACACATAAAAACACACAGGATGATAAAGGAGAGAAAGGTCTATGCCCCCAGTTAATACATGATGCTAATTTATTCTTGTAACAAGAGAACAACATCAAACAGTCAACTGCTAGTCAGCAACAGGAACAATGCAGTATAAGGCATGTGCATATTCATATAATTGGTACATCTAACAACTGTATATATATATATATATGGAAATATATACAAAAAATCAGCACAGCAAGTATAATCTACTAGAGTGTAGTCACAAAAATAATATTCCCTAGACTAGAGATTCATTACTAAAGGTGCACGGTAGTGGTGATAATATGGATTTAGAAACAAAAAGAGAGAAAAAAGACCATTATTCACCAGCACTAAACTATTACTCTATCATAAATGTCACACATAGAAACACACAAGAGGATAAAGGAGAGAAAGGTCTATGCCCCCAGTTTATACATGATGCAAATTTATGATGCAAGAGAACAACATCAAACAGTCAACTGTTCCTGTCTGCAACAGGAACAACTCAGTATAAGGCATGTGCATATTCATATAATTGGTACATCTAACAACTGTATCATGTTCCTAATACAATATTGAACAAAAAGGCTGAAAAATGCCCCAGCAAAAGGTAAGTTGCTTAGAGTTTGTGAATTACCATCAGTTCATGTTTCCAATCACAGCACAAACCTGCTGTATTTATAATCCAAAAGAATCAAGCTTAACGGTATTATCTCAACAAGTGGCAATCAGATATATTCTACTAATTCAGGATTATCCATCCATTGAAACTGCCGATGATGCAGAAATTCAGGTGAACCAATTCCTTCCAACCCCGGATACACAACATGAAAAACATCAAACCGCTATATTACCTTAGTCGATGTAAGCTTAGGAACAGCTCAGTGTTGCTTTCACACTTTCAGCATTTTAGGTAGACTGGTGTTATATGCGGTATAACCTTGCAACGTGTGTACCTGTCTCCTTCTTCTTGGGTTGGGTAATAGCACCATTCATATACTTTAGTAATGTTGATATTGCCACAAGTGTTCCTTTAGGATATAGAAGCAGTTATGAACATTTCAAAGGCACTTGAGCGCATAAGCGCGCCTCTTTCGATGGCTCAAAATAATTTGCAGACAAGCAGTAGCATTCAGCTACTGATAATGAATTGAAAACTGCTACACACAGAAAGGATACTGCAGGAAATGTTCTTCTTTCGTTTAACAGTCATCACCCAAAACAATTAATCAAAAATATTCCATATGGGCAATATTTGAGACACAGGCATAATTGCACAGACTTTAACCAGTTTAAATTTGAAACAAACCAGTTAAAACAAAGATTTAAAGAGAGAGGATATTCTCAAAAATGTTTGAAAAATGCATTTGACAAATCAAAATTGAAAAATAGAGATACTTTGCTATATGACAGTAAAGATAAGACAACAAACAACTCTAGCACAAGATTTATCAGCACATGTAATGATAGATGGCGTGATATTCACGCAATACTACAGAAACATTGGCATATTTTATTGGTTGATCCAATAATTGCCAAATCTGTATGAAATACACCATTAATGACCCCAAAGAGAGCCCCAAATTTAAAGGACATATTGGTCCATAGTCACTTCAGGTCTACCAATACAAATTGGCTTACAGCCAAAAAATATAAAGATGGTAATTTCAAATGCACACACTGCTCAGTTTGTACAAACATGCTTACAGGGGATAAATTTTATGACAATCAAGGTCTGCCACATAGGGTAAAGGGTCATATTATTTGTAGAAGTGAAGGTGTTATCTACATGGTATCATGTAATTGCCCAATGTTCTATATAGAAAAAAACATATAGAGGCCTGAAAAAAAGGATTAAAGAACATAAGCGTGACATTAAAAACAATTGTTTAAAAAATAGCAGTGTAGCAAGACACTTTATGGAATCCCACAACAGCAATAATAAAATTTTGCGATTTAGGGGCCTGGAGTTAGTTGACATTAAAAGTAGAGGGGGAGATTTAGATCAAATTTTACTGTGTAAGAAAGTAAATGGATCTTTAATTTAAAAAGTTTAAAACCTGGGGGTATCAATGAGGAAATAAATTTTGGTTCATTTCTATGAACGAATTATAGATAGTTTTTCTATCAATAAAATATATACATTTGAAAGTTGTTGCTGATTAAGAATACAGGTTCAATAAAGGAAAATGAATACCTTTCTGTCCTATATCAGGGATCTATAACTAGTGTATAATTTAACTTCTATTAAATTCAGTACGTTTGACACAGCAGGCTAACCTTTTGAAAGATTATAACAATATTTATAACAAAGTATCCAATATGAATAGTGTTATATTAAGTAGCAATTGTCAACATGATAAAAGTATATGTATAATTTCATCCAATCACTATCAAGCCGGAAGAAGCCTGTATGTTTGAACGGGTGAAACGCACGTAGCTGATACTCAGCGGGCTTGTCAGCTGCAAGCCGCTGAACGCTACTGCTTGTCTGCAAATTATTTTGAGCCATCGAAAGAGGCATGCTTATGCACTCAAGTGCCTTTGACATGTTCGTAACTGCTTCTGTATCCTAAAGGAACACTTGTGGCAATATCAACATTGCTAAAGTATATGAATGGTGCTATTACCCAATCCAAGAAGAAGGAGACAGGTACACACGATGCAAGGTTATACAGCATATAACCCCAGTCTACCTAAAATGCCAAAAGTGTGAAAGCAACACTGAGCTGTTCCTAAGCTTACATCGACTAAGGTAATATAGCGGTTTGCTGTTTTTCATGTTGTGTATCCGGGGTTGGAAGGAATTGGTTCACCTGAATTTCTGCATCATCAGCAGTTTAAATGGATGGATAATCCTGAATTAGTAGAATATATCTGATTGCCACTTGTTGAGATAATACCGTTAAGCTTGATTCTTTTGGATTATAAATACAGCAGGTTTGTGCTGTGATTGGGAACATGAACTGATGGTAATTCACGAACTCTAAGCAACTTACCTTTTGGTGGGACATTTTTCAGCCTTTTAGTTCAATATTGTATTAGGAACATGATACAGTTGTTAGATGTACCAATTATATGAATATGCACATGCCTTATACTGAGTTGTTCCTGTTGCAGACTAACAGTTGACTGTTTGATGTTGTTCTCTTGTTACAAGAATAAATTAGCATCATGTATTAACTGGGGGCATAGACCTTTCTCTCCTTTATCCTCCTGTGTGTTTCTATGTGTGACATTTATGATAGAGTAATAGTTTAGTGCTGGTGAATAGTGGTCTTTTTTCTCTCTTTTTGTTTCTAAATCCATATTATCACCACTACCGTGCACCTTTAGTAATGAATCTCTAGTCTAGGGAACATTATTTTTGTGACTACTCTCTAGTAGATTATACTTGCTGTGTTGATTTTTTTGTATATATTTCCATATATATATATATATATATATATATATATATATATATATATATATATATATATATATATATATATATATAATACAAAAAGGAAAGTAGCGCTCTGAAATATAGGATAATTGCTCTAAAAATACTGTGAGCAACAAAGTTGAAGCAAAAGAATATGTTCCAGGCAACGGGTTATAAAAATAAAATTAACTTTATTCCATAAAGATAAAAAAGGACAAAACCAGGATGTCCTATAAATGAGCCAGCAGTGACTCTAACAATCAGGCAAGTGAGCTGATCCCCACGCAGACATGGAACAAGTGCGCCTGGCGTACCCTCGGGAGGAGCGCAGAAAAACAGTGAACTGTTTCTACACTATATATATATATATATATATATATATATAGCTAAAAATTCCGCCAGCCCACTAGCCATTGTCGTGTAGAAATTTAACAGTGGTGAGTGAAAGTTAGTTAGTGATTGCGGAGTCTGAAGTCTGGTGGCATGTTGTAAGTAGCAAAGTTGGCACATTGTATTTGCAGAATGTACATTCCTATTGCAGCGCTGACAAACACACATTTTGGGCTATGTGCTAAAACTATTATCTAAAGCGATATTATATAGTCATGAAAATGCAAGGATATGTTATTCCTCTATGTCTGTAGGGATCCCATTATTACTTAGGGGATGATTTATCATGTGTCTGGTGGACATGATCCGCTGTAGTGACATTGATAAATACCAACAGCATACTCTGTCTGCATTTATCATTGCACAAGCATTTCACTAGGTATGCTTGTATAATGCCGCCCCTTGCAGATTTGCTGCCAATCGGCCGCTAGCAGGGGGTGTCAATCAACCCGATCGTATGCGAATGGGCAGATTGCTGTCCACCACCTCAGAGGTGGCGGATGAGGTAAGGAGCAGCGGTCTTAAAACAGATGAATGATAAATCTGCCCCTTAGACTGTTACTTCTTAGAGGGTAAACGGGGGAAAGAGGGAGAGAGAGAGAGAGTTGGAGAAGAAGATAGAGTTAAGAGAAAATGGAGAAAAAAAGAGTGAAGAGTTATGAGAGAGGGGAAAGAAAGAGTCTAAATAGAAGATATGGCCTGAGAGAGACGAAACAGGGTAAAAAGATACATTTATATATATATAGGTATAGATTATTTAAATAGGTGTATATATATACAGTTGCAAGAAAAAGTATGTGAACCCTTTGGAATGATATGGATTTCTGCACAAATTGGTCATAAAATGTGATCTGATCATCATCTAAGTCACAACAATAGACAATCACAGTCTGCTTAAACTAATAACACACAAAGAATGAAATGTTGCCATGTTTTTATTGAACACACCATGTAAACATTCACAGTGCAGGTGGAAAAAGTATGTGAACCCTTGGATTTAATAACTGGTTGAACCTCCTTTGGCAGCAATAACTTCAACCAAACGTTTCCTGTAGTTGCAGATCAGACGTGGACAGCGGTCAGGAGTAATTCTTGACCATTCCTCTTTACAGAACTGTTTCAGTTCAGCAATATTCTTGGGATGTCTGGTGTGAATCGCTTTCTTGAGGTAATGCCACAGCATCTCAATCGGGTTGAGGTCAGGACTCTGACTGTGCCACTTCAGAAGGCGTATTTTCTTCTGTTTAAGCCCTTCTGTTGTTGATTTACTTCTATGCTTTGGGTCATTATCCTGTTGCAACACCCATCTTCTGTTGAGCTTCAGCTGGTAGACAGATGGCCTTAAGTTCTCCTGCAAAATGTCTTGATAAACTTGGGAATTCATTTTTCCTTCGATGCTAGCAATCCGTCCAGGCCCTGACGCACCAAAGCAGCCCCAAACCATGATGCCCCCACCACCATACTTCACAGTTGGGATGAGGTTTTGATGTTGGTGTGCTGTGCCTCTTTTTCGCCACACATAGTGTTGTGTGTTTCTTCCAAACAACTCAACTTTGGTTTCATCTGTCCACAGAATATTTTGCCAGTACTGCTGTGGAACATCCAGGTGCTCTTGTGCAAACTGTAAACGTGCAGCAATGTTTTGTTTGGACAGCAGTGGCTTCATCTGTGGTATCCTCCCATGAAATCCTTTCTTGTTTAGTGTTTTAGGTATTGCAGATTCGCTTACAGGGATGTTAGCATTTGCCAGTGACTTTTGTAAGTCTTTAGCTGACACTCTAGGATTCTTCTTCACCTCATTGAGCAGTCTGCGCTGTGCTCTTGCAGTCATCTTTACAGGATGGCCACTTCTAGGGAGAGTAGCAGCAGTGCTGAACTTTCTCCATTTATAGACAATTTGTCTTACCGTGGACTGATGAACAGCAAGGCTTTTGGAGATACTTTTATAACCCTTTCCAGCTTTATGCAAGTCAACAATTCTTAATCATAGGTCTTCTGAGAGCTCTTTTGTGCGAGGCATCATTCACATCAGGCAATGCTTCTTGTGAAAAGCAAACCCAGAACTGGTGTGTGTTTTTTATAGGGCAGGGCAGCTGTAACCAACACCTCCAATCTCATCTTATTGATTGGACTCCAGTTGGCTGACATCTCACTCCAATTAGCTCTTGGAGATGTCATTAGTCTAGGGGTTCACATACTTTTTCCACCTGCACTGTGAATGTTTACATGGTGTGTTCAATAAAAACATGGCAACATTTCATTCTTTGTGTGTTATTAGTTTAAGCAGACTGTTATTGTCTATTGTTGTGACTTATTGTTGTGACTTAGATGATGATCAGATCACATGTTATGACCAATTTGTGCAGAAATCCATATCATTCCAAAGGGTTCACATACTTTTTCTTGCAACTGTATATATATATATATATATTTATATATATATATATATATATATATATATATATATATATATATATATATATATATATATATATATATATAAAAGAATATCTATTTATAAATACATAGAAAATATTCTGCTATATTCCAGAACATTGTAACTTCAAAATATTTACAGTAAATACACACTAACACTTTATTTAATATGAATATTGCATAAATATTTTTTACATGTTTTCATCTACCTAACTGCAAAGGACTCCAATGCACACACACACACACACATATATATATATATATATATATATATATATATATATATATATATATATATATATATGTTTATTTATGTCTGTAGATACAAATACGTACACACACACACACATATATATATATATATATTTATACATATCTAGGCATCTATATATTTCTATGTTAAAGCCATTTACGTGCCTTTTTTACCCCTAACATCTGAAACCTCATATCTTTGAGTCCTTATAACTTTTTTGTGCAATCATTTTTTAAAAATATTTTTTATTAGATGGTGTCATAATAAGTGGAGTGTAACTGTACTTTGTAATGTAATTTTGAGGTGTTTTGTAACACTTTTTTTGTTTCTTGAAAAAGTTAACAAGAGCTCTGAGGACGCACTAACCTGATGAGTGTTAAATTAAATTGCACTCAAGCGATCGCGTTTACTTTCAACTTACGAGAGAAAAACCCAACTTGCGCAAACAGCCGAGATAATCTACTTTTCACTCACATGTAACTGTTAGCACTCCACTCGTAATATGGACCAAAGTTTTTTTAACAGAGAAAAAAAGAGCTTTTGTTACCAAGTCCTGTACTGTAGCTGGGTCCAGAATATGCCGCTTCATGAATCACTGAATAATATTAAAATTAAGCTAGAGATAGAATAAAAACAAGAGTCATACATAATATCTTTGTATAGAACTTATTATATAAAGATAGATTATGCCTAAGTTCAGAACATCTACTGTATAAACGTATGTGAATAATCATAAATATTTTTAAAGATTGAAGGGAGGTTAATTTCTAAGATTCATCACCCTCCAGGATACAGAGAAAGAAACATGAACATGTTAAAAACACATAAATTCTAAAAGAAAAGAGGAACTTAGAATATTCACCTTCATACATAACTACTAATAATAAACAAAACCAAAAAAAAAAATACAGAATATTATAAAGAGCAATGGAGTAAATAGCAGCCTGTGACCCAAGTATAAAGAATAGATTTGAGCTAACAACAGTAGTTAAGCAAACCTGAGGCTCCTCATTAAAGTCTTTGCCCCATTAAAATACACCTTTTTCAGTCTGGCAATCAGCCAATTTTCTTGGTATGCAAGGTAGAGTGAAAAGTACAGCATACTTGACAAGAATTTATTTAGGCTTAGGGGGATATAAATTGTTGCATTCCTTTCATGCTGTTCATATATCAATAAAAATGCATTGTCAAAATTTGTTATCTTTGTATGACCTGCGCTGAGCACATAGAAAGCTATATCCAATATTACGTCTGTGATGAGAGCAGGAAGTGATGTCACTAGGTTGGGGGCGGGGCTTAGGTCCGGTAGTCTGTGTCGCAGTTAGATAGTACAATCAACCTGACTAGATGTATGTTTCTATGCTCTGTAATAAAATAGAGTTGTACCATCATTGCTGTGTCCTGCATATGTCCTGCATCTCATGACAACGTCCTTAACGGCTAAGCAGTCATTCACACGATATGTGTTAAATTCAAACTCAGGTAGAGTCCTCAATAAACATTGTGCCCAGTATAAGACAGGAGCTCAGATGATTCATTAAAGGGACACTTAATACCTGATAAAAATCATTAAAAATATTGTTTGATGTTTTCGAATGAATTAAAATCAAATAATCACTACTGTCTGCTTTATTTGTTCAGCTTACCCCAAGTGTTTAAAAAAATTGATTTGAAGATGAATGCTAATAAGGTGCTTTATTCTCCCATGTAAGGTGCCATATTGTAACGTACATTACACTGGGGCACAGCAGTCATGTGACTCAATGCAGAGTCACATGACATGCATTTCATATCTCCCTATAATGAATGCATATCGGAAGCACAGCAGCAGCACTCACTATTATTCAGACTGAGCTTGTGCTGCAATTTATGTTACAAATCTGTTACTGAAATAAAACATTTTATTTTTATGCTTTTCTATGTAAAAAAGCTTACTTTTTAAACTTTACCAGTCTGACATTCCTAAGGTGTGTGGGCACTCGGCAGGGTTATAAATGTAAATCTGACAAGCTCCGGTCTGGAGAGGGAGGGGGGGAGAGGAGGGGGGAGAGGAGGGGGGAGAGAGAGACTCCAGTCCGTGGGAGAAAATAGACTGAATAACTCATGCTGCAAATGCTTTTTCCTGGAGATTGGTTCAATACAATATTTTATTTTCATACATCTACATTACAAATATACAGCATTATATGTATATATGTAATGTAGATGTATGAAAATAAAACTAAACATTGTATTGAACAAAACTCCAGCAAAAATTATTTGCAGCATGAGTTATTCAGTTTTTTTCTTCCACTGACTGGAGTCTCTCTCTCTCCCCCTTCCTCTCCCCCCCTCCTCCATCTCCAGACCAGAGCTTGTCAGATTGACATTTATAACCCTGACGTGTGCCCACACACCTTAGGAATGTCAGAGAGGTAAAGTTTAAAAAGTAAGCTTTTTTACATAGAAAAGCATAATAATAAAATGTTTTATATCAGTAACCGATTTGTACCATAAACTGCAGAACAAGCTCTGTCTGCATAATAGTGAGTGCTGCTGTGCTTTTTATATGCATACATTATTTGGAGATATAAAGTGCGTGTCATGTGACTCCTGTGCTGTTAAAATATGGCAGCATACATAGCTGCATCAAGCCCTGGATAAGTATATAATAAAAACAATTTTCTTGAAATATTTTGTATAAGCTGAAGTTACAGCATAAAGAACTGTACTCAGTTTTTTATTATTAGTCAGTAGATTTTAGTTTTAATGATTTTTACCAGTCAAGTGTTTAATGTCCCTTTAAGGATTGAGGCAAGTTTAGACAGCTCATGTCAGAAAGTGGAGTACTTTTATAATTTCTCGAACCAAGCAGGTAATGATGCTTCTTATCCAGGGTCCTGGCCAACAAGTTGTAAGGCATTGCAGGCATGAGGACAATGCCTGCTGCTGCATTGTCAGGGTCCATAAAAATGGATGTTATGGCAGGTTGATGAGGGGCCATCTACTCTGTAGCACCTGCAGTACAGAATACTGTTTCAACAAAGGTCTGTCCTAAGCCACCTGCTGTGTTAGACAGTTGCACTTCCTGTTAAAGTTCTCCCAAGGGAGCTGATAGGGAGTCAAGTAGAGGTTTAAGCAGTTTAGCCAAATTATCCATATGTTCAATTTGTTTTAGCAAATAAAAGAAAATATAAGCATGTGGCAAGGTTAAGCCTGATGGCGTTAATAAATTCAGGTGATCCCTTGGCAACCAAGAGATGGTTAATCTTGATCTTGAATGTTTCCCTGACCACAGCATTTGCTAAGGGAGATTAGATGCCGATAAGTTCAGTCACTGGCTAAGAGCTAGCACAAAGCAGCATTAGTCCATGGTCATATTGATACGCTGCCCAGTGGAAGGCCCCCATCTTCCCTTTTTATATAGAGATGTTCATGTGATATTTTCTAATCAGCTTTTTACAAATAATTGGTATCACTTTTAGGGTATTTAGATAATATGCTTCTTTTTTTATTCTAACAGTTTTTGAAAAACATACTAAGCAAACAAATTAAATAAACAAATGAAAAACTGTACACTATAACATTTGCACAAAAGAAAACGAGTTATACTGAAATAAAGGGGACTTCTAAGATGGCTGTAAAGAGTTAAAGATATGTGGACATTTTGTACCACGCTTTTGTTTACAGCTGAAATATTCAGCCATTACGCATTTGCTTTGACATTATACATGCCCAGGAACTATAGAGGGCAGAGGAACTATAATCCTTTCTACTGCAGGAGTCATATTTACTATCAGGAACTTCCCTGATTATATTAAAGATACTAGTGCCAATCGCTTGTTTTATATATTCAATATCTAACCTAAACATAAGATCCAATGGGGCCGATTTATCAAGCCGTCAATTGGCCCCAATGCATCTCTTTCCGTGCGAGCCTTCAGGCTCACCAGAAACAGGAGTTAAGTAGCAGTGGTCTTAAGACCGCTGCTCCTTAACTTGTCCGTCACCTCTGAGGCAGCAGACAGCAATCAGCCCGATCGGATACAATCAGGTCGATTGACACACCCTGCTAGCAGCCTGTTGGCCGCAAATCTGCAGGGGGCGGCTTTGCACAAGCATTCCTAGTGAAATGCTTGTGCAATGATAAATGCTGACAGTGTCCGCTCACACTTTGATACTTCGGCCCCACTATGACAATTAGCATGTTAGATATCACTAAATCACTAACAACAGTCCTTTTACCTCTCCTGAATGATTTGTTAGACACGTGTTTTACCCTCTATTAGGTGGTACAGGCTGCTGGGGAACCCACCCAGGTAGCAATGATTGATTCCATGCATGACAGAAATTACACTTAAGAAAAGAACTCACTACTTCCTACATTTTACTTGAATAAGAGACATATAGAAGACAGGCAGCTAACATTGAGATGAAGTGCCTCTGTGATTTCCATGTGGGAAATCTCCAAACCCAGCTCTCTCCGAATGTGGATACTTACTTTTAGGCATCGTGTATAATGAAGGACCCTTGCCTGACAGATCTGGGAGTTCCAATATCTTATTATTTGGTTAACACAGTTACCTTCATGTTTCAATGGCTTACCCAGTGATCTGGGTCAATAATACAGTTTACGAACGAGCAACATGCAGAAGAGAATACAAGATGGAGCAGCCTCCTTAAAATACATGCTTGCTACACCCCATGCAGCCGTTGCGTGGCAGTACACAAAGCAGTTTATGGAGGACATTTTCTACCCTGCAAAGCATTGCATTTTTGAATATCTACATTGCTCTTTGTCAAATAGCTTGTGCTTTGTGCTGCTGATACTTCCAGATAGGGATAATAAGTTGAGGATTTTGTGTAGTAGTGTGCTTTAGAGATTTTTACAGAGATGGAATAAACATATGTCACACTATCTCCTGTTAATGAACTTCCATTCAAACTGTTCCTTAACTATTTGTAAAGATTACCTGGAAGAGTTGAGTGAGTTAGGAATACACGAACAGGTATGAGTACACCTTTACATACACCCCTTCCAAAGTACCCAGAGTAAGACAGGTATACTGGAGAATAAAGTAGGGCAAAGTAAAGGTGGCTTGAGATAATACAATATTCAGGAGAAAACAGAATCCAGTAGACAGTCCAAGCGAGCAGTGGAGCCAGAGAGCAAGGCAATAGACAGGGTCACAGGAGAAGTCAAAGGGTTAAGATGGAGATCAGGTCAGCCAAGCATCGGATCATATAGAGAAGACAAAAGGCAGTCCAACAAACAGGGTGAGGGTCAGAGCCACATAGCCACATCCTTTCAAAACACCAAAGAACAAGGTTCAGAGAAGGAGACAAAACCATTAAGGGAATCTGAAGTTCAGGTAGTCAGATATCAGGAGGTAGCACATAACTTGAGGCAGGTAAGGAAAGCATGGATACCAGGAACACCAACTAACTGGTTGTGACTTTAAACCAGAATTACCAAGCTTCTTGTGAGAGCTTCCATGAGAATATCTAGGCCTATGTGTGAAGTCAGAGCCACATTAGTCAAAGCATTCTGTTTGGGGTTCATACATTGGTGCACATGATAACTCTCTAACAAAGCTTTTATATTGCAGGGAATTTTCACATGCAAGCAAAATAATATTGTGCTTATGAGGTTAAGCCAGTTAGATCTGACTATGTTAATGTTAGGAGGTAACACAGGTTCCTATGAGCCAGAGGAGACAGTTGGAACACGTCTGCGTTTATGCTGAGAAGATCAGACCATGCTAAAGTTAAAAGGTAGTGCAGGTTCTGATATGGTGCAGAAGGTTGTTAGCAAGTCTGGGGACAATCTGAGCATTGGCATTAATGCTGCTTGTGCCACCCCCAAGTAAGCCTACAACACTCAGAAGGTAAGTAATGCTGACCCTCTTTTGACAGCTGCTATAGTAGTCATTATTGGTTAAAGGCACTTTTGATCACTTGTCATGAACCTGCATGGTTCTCCTATACCCATAAGAATACCGCTGGTATTTAGAGTCAGTCAGGAAAGGGTCTAACGCTCACTTTCCAGCCGCGACTTTTCCATAACGCAGATCCCCTTACGTCAATTGTATATCCTATCTTTTCAATGGGATCTTTCTAACGCTGGTATTTAGAGTCTTGGCTGAAGTGAGCGTTAGAACTCTAACGACAAAACTCCAGCCGCAGAAAAAAGTCAGGAGTTAAGAGCTTTATGGGCTAACGCCGGTTCATAAAGCTCTTAACTACTGTGCTCTAAAGTACACTAATACCCATAAACTACCTATGTACCCCTAAACCGAGGTCCCCCCACATCGCCGCCACTCTAATAAAAAATTTGAACCCCTAATCTGCCAACCGCACACCGCCGCAACCTACATTATCCCTATGTACCCATAATCTGCTGCCCCTAACATCGCCGACACCTACATAATATTTATTAACCCCTAATCTGCCCCCCCCAACGTCGCCGCTACCTAACTACACTTATTAACCTCTAATCTGCTGACCGGACCTTGACACAACTATAATAAATATATTAACCCCTAAACCGCCTCACTCTCGCCTCAAAAACCCTATAATAAATAGTATTAACCCCTAATCTGCCCTCCCTAACATCGCCGACACCTAACTTCAAATATTAACCCCTAATCTGCTGACCGGACCTCGCCGCTACTCTAATAAATATATTAACCCCTAAAGCTAAGTCTAACCCTAACACCCCCCCTAAATTAAATATAATTTTATTCTAACAAAATAAATTAACTCTTATTAAATAAAGTATTCATATTTAAAGCTAAATACTTACCTGTAAAATAAACCCTAATATAGCTACAATATAACAAATAATTATATTGTAGCTATTTTAGGATTTATATTTATTTTACAGGCAACTTTGTATTTATTTTAACTAGGTACAATAGCTATTAAATAGTTATTTACTATTTAATAGCTACCTAGTTAAAATAATTACAAAATTACCTGTAAAATAAATCTTAACCTAAGTTACAATTAAACCTAACACTACACTATCAATAAATGAATTAAATAAATTACCTACAATTACATACAATTAAATACACTAAACTAAATTACAAAAAAAACAACACACTAAATTACAAAAAATAAAAAAATATTACAAGAATTTTAAACTAATTACACCTACTCTAAGCCCCCTAATAAAATAAAAAGCCCCCCAAAATAATAAAGGTCCCATAACCTATTCTAAATTAAAAAGTAACCAGCTCTTTTACCAGCCCTTAAAAGGGCTTTTTGCGGGGCATGCCCCAAAGTCAACAGCTCTTTTGCCTGTAAAAAAAAATACAACCCCCAACATTAAAACCCACCACCCACATACCCCTAATCTAACCCAAACCCCCCTTAAATAAACCTAACACTACCCCCCTGAAGATCTCCCTACCTTGAGCCGTGTTCGCCCAGCCGGGCAAGGATGGACCAAAAGAGGACATCCAGAGCGGCAGAAGTCTTCATCCTATCAAGGCAGAAGAGGACATCCGGACCGGCAGACATCTTCATCCAAGCGGCATCTTCTATCTTCATCCATCCGACGAGGAGCGGCTCCATCTTCAAGACCTCCGGCGTGGAACATCCTCCTTCCCCGACAACTAGACAACGAATGACGGTTCCTTTAAGTGACGTCATCCAAGATGGGGTCCCTCGAATTCCGATTGGCTCATAGGATTCTATCAACCAATCGGAATTAAGGTAGGAAAATTCTGATTGACTGATTGAATCAGCCAATAAGATTTAAGTTCAATCCGATTGGCTGATCCAATCAGCCAATCAGATTGAGCTTGCATTCTATTGGCTGATCGGAACAGCCAATAGAATGCAAGCTCAATCTGATTGGCTGATTGGATCAGCCAATCGGATTGAAGTTAGATCCCTAGGCGGAGGCCTACATCTGAGCTTCCAATTCCCCCTACCCGATCAGCCAGGTTAGAGCGATGCTAATACTACTGAAGATCTGAGACCATATCGGATACAGACACTACCTAGATCATGGAGGAGGGTTGCCTTTCAGCACTATAAATACTGATTACTCAACTGGACGTGCAGATGCAGAACAGATTCTTTGATCTCAGGCTCACTATTAGAGCCTCAATGAGGAAAGGACTTAGCGACACCCTCAAGATGGCGGACAGCAGAGCTTTCTTTGTACAGGATATGGAGCTACACACAGCTACAAAAACCATTTGTCCTGAGGCAGACAATAACCAGCACTGTGCTCCACAGTTCTGTCGGGCAGAAGAGGAGAATAACTTTTCCCCACCTACGAGTAACTTAGGTAACTCACGCACCGGGAATCATCTTACCACCATGATTCAGCAGGGGAGACCCCAAATAGAACCCCCACTAGATGGAAATCAGGACGGTGCTGCTGGCCATCCTACATATAAAGCCTGGGGTGTTGGGAGTCGGACCCTCACAATGCGAGGAAGACGGGGAGCATCCCAACAATGCTTGGACACTTTGGAGCAGCAAGTTACTACCAGAAATGGAAATTCCCGACAGCCTATACCAGCTTCCCTGCAATACCCCTAGACAA
Source organism: Bombina bombina (assembly GCF_027579735.1). Taxonomy (NCBI): domain Eukaryota; kingdom Metazoa; phylum Chordata; class Amphibia; order Anura; family Bombinatoridae; genus Bombina; species Bombina bombina. The sequence continues at coordinate 252,383,589 of NC_069506.1, forward strand.
TCACACACGCTGACCTGGTGGTGGTTCATAAGGTTTCCGATCCAGTCTCTGTTACATTGCAGCTTCCTACAATACCTAAGTTCTTGCATTTACAAACTTGATCTACTGACCCAATTTATCTCTTAAGCACATCTTGTGCTGCTTACCAACTCTGCTATACTTTGGGTTTGAGCTAGGCTATCTTAAGTACCGCATCCCAAATAATGTACCAATCTATGCATATAGATATACAGCTTGTCTACTACTCAGTGACATTATAGGTATACCAATATTTATTAATTAAGGGCATTACTATGTGCACACTTCATCTGAGATTACTCAACTATACTCTATTCTCCCTTTAAACCTTGGCTTGTGGGTATATTATATGTTTGATCTTTATCCCCCTAAACCCCCAAAATGTGGTCCCCCTTCATTACTATATCCCCTTATATCCTCAGTTAGTACTCAACCTATAATTTATATTATTATATATTTTAAAAAGTATCATAAGGTCCAAGTGTGGCCATCCTTGGGACTACCATATATATACTAGTTCCATAACCATATGACCCACAAGTGGTCAGCTTAGTAGTCACCCCAATAAGCTATGTTTATTATTATAAAATGGAGGATTCAGAAGCTCATGCCATGCACTATCTCAATCCTTAACTTCAATGTACCCTGTTAATGCTTTTCTCATGTTTCTCTGTGACTAAAATTGTAACATTTATTATTTGACAGTTACTATCTGCTGTATTGTTTTGTTTTGTTTTTTTAAATTGCTTGCGGTATAGCTATACCGACAAGACTTATAATGGCTGCGTTACTGTTTTAACACTGAAATGGCCATTTTTTCAGTGTTAAAACCTTAACGCAAAACTCATAATCTAGGTGTATGTTTGTAAAACATCAGAAAAATACCTCTTGGCAAGAAAGGCAAGAGTGAACAACCTGTAGTTAGACATTTCTGTGAAAAAGAACACACTATCCTGGATTTGAGGTTTAGATTAATTGACCACATCACCCCTCTAAAAAGTGGTGACCGCAGCAAACTTTTGTTACAGTTTTAGGCACGATGGATTGATAAGCTGAACACATTGGACCCACACTAAGTACATATGGCAATTGACTGCCATTGTTTTCTTTAGCTTAGCTTGGCAGGACTTCTCTCCTCAACTGTGGTGGTTGCTAGACAACTTTTTTACCTATTATCCACCGTGCAGTTTATAGAGAAGGATACATCAGGATTCACCGACTGAAAGTCTGGATCTTCTGCTGTTTCATAGTAATGGTGCCATGGCATATATTTCTAAAGGTATCTTATATGACTTTGCCTGCCTGAACACCATCAGTGGAGGGTTGCCTGTATCGCAATAAAGTCCAATGTGCACGTGAAATGGTCATAACCACCTACTTACCAACTGTGAACAAAGCGTATGATGAAACAGCCACTGTTTGGTTGAGAAACGCGTTGCTTGTTTTTAATTTTTTTTTATATTAAAGTAAGATTGTAACTTACCACTTGCTGCCATACTTTTATTTTTATTTCTATTTTTATTTTTATTTGACATTTTGTCACTGATACACCATCCTGTATCATCTCTGTATTTTACTGCTGAGCTGCCAAGTTTCCTGGTATACCAGAGGCCAGTCTGCTGGGTGACTGTTTAATCCCAGTCTGCCACATTTGCACCAAGAGGGGTGCTTCACTACATGTGATTGCAACTTTTATTACTATCTCCTGTTGTACCATACAATACAAAGCCATATTGGCGTATTTGTCTCTTTACATCATTTACAGATTACTCTATTAACACCGGAGGTCAGTCTGCTGGGTGACTGTTTTGATCCCAGTCTGCTTCACTTGCTCCAAGGGGTGCTTCATCTAATGTGAGTGCAATATAACACATTTTATATATATTATATCACTTAGTCATATAATACTAGGCCATGTGGCGCTTCTGTTTCCTTGTATATCTACAGATTACTTATCAACTGTTCTGTTCCAACACCTTGATGTCTCTACAGGTAGTCTATTAAACGATACATGTCTGTGTGCCTATCATGATTGGCATTTGTAATTAAAATCTATGATCTTTAGTGTGAAAATTGCAAAAGGTATCACAGGATGGGTTAAGAAACATTGAATGTTTCTTTTTGCTTATACTTTAGTATAATATTTAACCATGGTTACGATCAACAACATAACATTATCCTGATTGTCACTTGTAACTGCTACCCAATAATCTTCACTGGTTTGGACTGCAGTCTTGACTCAGGATTTATATTTGAGCTAACTTTAATTTACTGCTGTTACATACTAGCATACAGCAGCACTAATCATTATATGCTGGCTTTCTTCCACTATTTGATCAATACTTGGTGTAAACACCCATACCATAATCTCCAGGCTTGTGAGAAGTTTGTGTGGTGGGTCTGACATACATTATGGCATTATTGGTTAATATCCTGATTGCCCTTTAAAACTGCATCCCTGTGACCTACATGTCTTGTCATATAATTGCACCTTTAGACTTTGTAATATGTTGTCCACAATACATAGATAATGTGCCAATAATAACATGTAATTTTGTTGTTCATACCCAGACTGTTCAAGCCTAATAAGTAAATGTGATCAGGTCTTAGTGGCCGATATCTGGCTTTTGATGTTAGCCACTATTACTCTGCTAGTACTCCTTATTCTGATGACCGAGTGTCTGCTGTAAATACAATTATCTGTATCGGCAGTGTAACTTTGTTTAGTAACATGCCATTAATTGAAATAACAATAGGTGTGTCTAGAGTACCACCCACTTTTTTCCCACATTAGCATAGTATTCCTTTTTGTGAAGATTGCACACGTGTTGATACACCGGGGCCTATTTATGAAAGGCCTGTCGGACATGATCCGACATTGTGGATCATGTCCGACAGACAATACGCTCTCCGCATTCAGCATTGCAACAGCAGCTCTTGTGAACAGGGGAGTGTCAATCAACTCGATCGTATTGGATCGGGTTGAATTGCGGCAATGTCTATCCGCCTCCTCAGAGCAGGCTATGGAGCAGCGGTCTTTAGACTGCTGCTTCATAACTGGTATTTCTGGCGAGCCTGAAGGCTCACCAGAAACACAGAGCTTCAAGCTCCATACGAAGCTTGATACATATGCCCCACCTTCTTCGAGGGGATAGGCTGCTTGCTGGCAATACACACCCAATAGGCTGGACTTATGAACTGGCCTGTAAAAATGTATATTGTTTAAATTTGCTCTTGGTATGTTTATGTAAATGCTCTTGGTATGTTAACAACTTTATTTAAACTTAAGGATTACTTTGGATATACTTTTTTTACCATAAATACTTAAACACACTTTACTTTCCCGGAATAACACTAATGTTGATACATATTTTTATTTAATCATATACTGAGTCTCATTGTTGAATGTTAGTCCCTCTAGCAGTATACTCCCATCTGGAACTATTTGTAAGAATATAACATTGTCTGTATTTCTGAATCTTGTATATACACATGTTTGAGTGGAGGTTTGTATGACAACAACACTTGGGGTTACTATGGCAACATCTGGTTTGGGCACAATTTTTACAGGGGGGGTGTGCTTATTGTCTTTTTTAAGTGTGTGTCGTGCTGCACTTCTGGTTAGTCTGAGGAACGGGAGACAATCCCCAAAACGTCACCTTTAATAGAGGATTAATGAACACTTGATGTAATCCAGGGAGTGTGGTCTGTATTACATTATTTATACTATGTGTTTGCCCAGCACCCTGGTTAACATAGAAACATAGTAGATGAGGTTGAAAAAAGACAGAAGTCCATCAAGTTCAACCTATACAGATCTTAATACACTTACAAAAATGCTTTAATGAATTAAAAAATGTGACCTATTTAACAGAACCAATCATATCCCTGAATTCTGTTTTTAGCCAGAAATGTATCTAAACCATTTTCAAATGTATCTTAGACACTGGCATTTACTATCTCCTCAGGTAACAAGTTCCACAATCTGATTGCTCTTACAGTGAAAAAACATTTACATTGCAGGAGATTAAATCTCCTTTCCTCCAGCCTTAAATTGTGACCTCTTGTCACAAACAATTTTCTTGGAAAAAAACAGAACTTCTTCCATCTCTGTATAAAGGCCTTGAATATATTTGTATACAGTAATCATGTCACCTCTCAAGTGCCTTTTTTCTAGAGAAAACTGACCTAGTTTGTCTAACCTCTCACTATAGCTTAAATTCTCCATTCTCCTTATTAGCTTTGTGGCCCTTCTCTGATTTTTTTCTAAGTCTGCAATGTCTTTTTTGAGATCAGTCCCAGGAACTGCAGTCCATACTCAAGGTGAGGTCTTACCAGGGATTTGTATAGTGACAGAATTATGCTTTCCTCCATTGCAACTATACCTCTTTTAATACATGCTAGTATCGTATTAGCCTTAGAAGCCGCTGCCCTGCATTGTGCACCCATATTTAGCTTATTATCTATTACTATTCACAAATCCCTTTCCTCCTCTGTTTGGCTAAGTCTAGTTCCATTTACATAATAGATTACCTGCTTATTTTTAATTCCAAAATGTAGAACCTTGCAGTTTTCAGTATTAAATCTCATTTTCCATTTACCTGTCCATTCTTCTAATTTTTGTAGATCTCCATGTAAAGTAAGTTAATCCTGCCCTAATGTCCTTACACAACTTTGTATCATCTGCAAATATAGAGATGTTGCTTTTGAATCCTTGCTCCAAGCCATTCATAAAAAAATGGTTGTTGTTTAAAAATGTGTCAGTGAGAGTGGAAATCCCTATATATATCTATATATATATATATATATACATATACAGGGAGTGCAGAATTATTAGGCAAATGAGTATTTTGACCACATCATCCTCTTTATGCATGTTGTCTTACTCCAAGCTGTATAGGCTCGAAAGCCTACTACCAATTAAGCATATTAGGTGATGTGCATCTCTGTAATGAGAAGGGGTGTGGTCTAATGACATCAACACCCTATATCAGGTGTGCATAATTATTAGGCAACTTCCTTTCCTTTGGCAAAATGGGTCAAAAGAAGGACTTGACAGGCTCAGAAAAGTCAAAAATAGTGAGATATCTTGCAGAGGGATGCAGCACTCTTAAAATTGCAAAGCTTCTGAAGCGTGATCATCGAACAATCAAGCGTTTCATTCAAAATAGTCAACAGGGTCGCAAGAAGCGTGTGGAAAAACCAAGGCGCAAAATAACTGCCCATGAACTGAGAAAAGTCAAGCGTGCAGCTGCCAAGATGCCACTTGCCACCAGTTTGGCCATATTTCAGAGGTGTAACATCACTGGAGTGCCCAAAAGCACAAGGTGTGCAATACTCAGAGACATGGCCAAGGTAAGAAAGGCTGAAAGACGACCACCACTGAACAAGACACACAAGCTGAAACGTCAAGACTGGGCCAAGAAATATCTCAAGACTGATTTTTCTAAGGTTTTATGGACTGATGAAATGAGAGTGAGTCTTGATGGGCCAGATGGATGGGCCCGTGGCTGGATTGGTAAAGGGCAGAGAGCTCCAGTCCGACTCAGACGCCAGCAAGGTGGAGGTGGAGTACTGGTTTGGGCTGGTATCATCAAAGATGAGCTTGTGGGGCCTTTTCGGGTTAAGGATGGAGTCAAGCTCAACTCCCAGTCCTACTGCCAGTTTCTGGAAGACACCTTCTTCAAGCAGTGGTACAGCAAGAAGTCTGCATCCTTCAAGAAAAACATGATTTTCATGCAGGACAATGCTCCATCACACGCGTCCAAGTACTCCACAGCGTGGCTGGCAAGAAAAGGGTATAAAAGAAGAAAATCTAATGACATGGCCTCCTTGTTCACTGGTCTGAACCCCATTGAGAACCTGTGGTCCATCATCAAATGTGAGATTTACAAGGAGGGAAAACAGTACACCTCTCTGAACAGTGTCTGGGAGGCTGTGGTTGCTGCTGCACGCAATGTTGATGGTGAACAGATCAAAACACTGACAGAATCCATGGATGGCAGGCTTTTGAGTGTCCTTGCAAAGAAAGGTGGCTATATTGGTCACTGATTTGTTTTTGTTTTGTTTTTGAATGTCAGAAATGTATATTTGTGAATGTTGAGATGTTATATTGGTTTCACTGGTAAAAATAAATAATTGAAATTGGTATATATTTGTTTTTTGTTAAGTTGCCTAATAATTATGCACAGTAATAGTCACCTGCACACACAGATATCCCCCTAAAATAGCTAAAACTAAAAACAAACTAAAAACTACTTCCAAAAATATTCAGCTTTGATATTAATGAGTTTTTTGGGTTCATTGAGAACATGGTTGTTGTTCAATAATAAAATTAATCCTCAAAAAAACAACTTGCCTAATAATTCTGCACTCCCTGTATATATATATATATATATATATATATATATATATATATACACATATATGTGTGTGTTTGTGTATGTATACATATATAACCGCAATAGGCGGGATCAGACTGATCTTTACTTTACTAGAGGAAAGTTTTACTCTTTGAAAAGTATTACTGGGCTAAAAATAAACTGCACCCAGGTGGTAAATCCCCATAGACCAGACTGTTTTATTCAGTTGGTTGTTCATTCCTGTGAGTGCGCTTCTCTCTGTGTGTATTAAGTCTCCCTAAGGGAAAAAGGGGCAATCAAAAGTGGACTCCTTGCTCAGTGTGCTTAGGGGAATACTGCTACACCTCACTGACGAGGCGCAATGAAGGCCATCATTATTATCTGGGGTTGCTGTGTTCCTTGTTCAGAGAGAAATTGCCTGGTATTTTGTTATTAGACTGACCGTAATAGGCGGATCGGACTGATATAGTACAGGAAAGTTCTACCCTGTGAAAATAATTACTGGGCTAAAAAGAAGCTGCAACAAGGTTGTAAATCGACATAGAACAGGCTAACAAAGTTATTGAGCTGGTTGTTCATTCCTGTGAGTGCACTTCTGTGTGTGTGTGTGTGTGTGTATATATATCTACACACACATAATAGCCCTTCCTAGTCAATTTGCCACATACCATATCCCTTTTAACCCTTATTGGACATTTTTATTAATATTTACATTATTTGATTTATTAGATAGTGTATATATGAGTGCAATAGTTTATTTAAATATGTTTTTAATGTCTTTCAAATGTTATTTTTAACCCTTACAGTTTACACAAGTGCTCAAGTCACGCTAATTCTTCTAACACAGTTTCTGTTTGCACTTAAGGACTACCTTTTACTTTTTAACTCGTTATTTGTGTGCTACTTATCACAGTCGTGATATTGCTTATTGCGTCCCACACTAACATAAGTGAGCTACGTGTAATCTAGCCCACTGACATATAGTGCCCTGCAGTGTATCAGAAAGTGGAACTGTAGCCGGGGATTACATTTATGGTGCATGTGTAAGCTTTTTTTTTTAAAAAAAATAACTGCATAAGTACGGGCACTGTGTGAACACACTTTGAAACAAGCAATTTCATTGTATTTGTCAGCAATGTCATTGCTAACATCACCCACACTGACTGGAAGTTTATCAGAATGCAAAAGCACAACAAGGAGTCAAACTTATTTTGCATGAATAACTGCGGAAGGCCCATTCGAGTGCACTCTGGGATTTTTTTATTTTATTTAAAATCTAATTTAAAATATGCAATATGATTATAAACATTTAACTTTATTTCTAGACTAAAGTAAGTTTAAGTTATTTTAATTGTGCCATAATAATTAAACATTTTTTAGTTTAAATATCAAAATTCATTCAATGTAATGTCCTTTTAATGCTGAAATGTTTGAACCCGCTAAATAACATCTGGGATAACTTTTTTGCTCTGTAGCCTCTAGATCATTTTACATTTTAATATTTATATTAAATGGTATTTGTATCAAAATTTAGCTCAGCATACAATTTTACTAACAACTCAAATCCATTAAATTTATAATTTAGCAGAACTGTAGGGTATGTGTACATACAAATTGAGGTCAATAATGCCAAATTTGTCAATACTTTTATTAAACACAAACATAAATGATCAGTTATTACCAACTTAATTACTTAGAAGAATGCATTGTACCACTAGAAATGTACAATTAATAAATGTAAATGTAATATTTAAACATATCAATTTTATTCAGTAGTTCATCAGTATGATTAAGAGTTGAACTGATATATTTATATTAAAAAAATGTTCTAAGAAATCATTTTTATTATTAGAAGAGAGAGAAAAGCTGGTAAAAAAATGCCAATATGTAGACCCGTACTTCCATTGCTGCATGTCACAGAAACGCCTTGGATAGACGTTTGACTAGCACTGTCACAGATACTTTTAGTAGCACAACCCCGGACTGCTGTTTTTGTTCCTGCAAAGCACAAATATATTTATATATAAATCCAATACTTGAAAAGGTGATAACAACACTGTTTTAAAGATGATACATTATAAAATATCTTAAAAGAGGTGCATTCCTTAACTAAATATAAATTAAATAATATACGTATTATTTTACAAATAGCTGCAAAATAAGAATAATGCTATCTATTTTTATGGTCAAAAATATCTTATAACAATTGGTTTAGCGTAATATAAGATTAATTACAAACGGTGTAGTAACATCTGTAAGAGATGTCTGCATCTGAACATGCATATCCATTCATCATTAACTAGATGCGCAGATCAGGGATAATTAATTATCTTATAAACTGACTTGACCTCCCATGAAAAAAATAAAACATTTAATGTCAGTTACTTAATATTCAGTCTGTTTCCTGACTCCCACTTAACTATTTCACTAATATATATATTTTCAGTCTGAGTAGAATATGAGCCCTTACATCAGCAACACAACAAAATGATGGTAGCTGTTGGGTGATGTTAATTACTAAATCCCTTGACAGTTATACGGAGATTATACTTTGGGGCCGATTTAACAAGGGCCGAATGGCTCCTGATCCCCCTGTCTTAAGACCGCTGCTCCTTAACTAGTCCACCACCTTTGAAGACAGCAATTAACCAGATTGGATACGATTGGGTTCATTGGCACCTACTGCTAGCGGCCGATTGGCCGCAAATCTGCAGGGGACTGCATTGCACAAGCAAATCACCAGAACTGCTTGTGCAATGTTAAATGCCGACAGTGTATGCTTTCAGCATTTAGCGATGTCGGACGAACATGATTCGCTACAGAGATGTCCGTGCTCTATTTGATAATTCTGCCCCCATATTTGAATCACAGGAATTTAGTCTTTAAAATGAGAAGACTGATATATTTCTAAGGTGCCAGTTTTAAAAATCACCAGAAACCATAAAATAGCTGCTGGGTGATCTTAATTACTACAACAATCAGTTAACAGTTCTACAGAAATGATACCTTATTTTACTTACAGGATCTCAGTATATAAAATTAGGGGACTTATGATATATTTCTAAGTTGACAGGGTAAAAAAGGCCTCTCACACATCACCAGGACCCACAAAATACCTGCCGGGTGATCTTTATTACTACAACAAGTAGTTAACAGTTATACAGACATGATAACTTATTTTAATCACTGGCTCTCAGTATATAAAAGAGGGGACTTATGATTTATTTCTAATGTGAAGGGGTAAAAAAGCCTCTTAAAAATCATTAGAATCCAAAAAAAGAACAAATTATGTGAGTTATGAACTGGCAGCTGGACACAGTATCACGCATTTGAATGATAAGGAAGGCTAGTTCAAATAATGGGTCTCAGGTATGTTTACATATGTTGGGGGTTATCAAAGGTTATCAAAGGTTATATGCCACCCCCCTGGTGTTATCCAATATGCTTATGTTTCTGCAAGGTGATCATAGTTGCCATGGTTATCCACTAATAACCACCCAGAAATGTGACTCCTCCTTTGAAAAAAGGGCCCCTACTCTTTCAAAAACGAATCACATGTCCTGTTGTAGTGTTATTTTTGGGCACTTTGTTATTTTGGGGTATAATCAACTAGCAGACAGGTGATTTTAATTTATATGGCATTCACCTGCTAACTAAAGGGGGGCCCCCTAATTTTTGGGTAATACCATTTTTAATGTGAGGGGCAGTGTATTTGTTTGTTGTATGCTGCTTTGGGGATATAGTTTTCTTAGAAGTCACTGCTCCTCATACATTTGTTATAGCAACCACATAATAATGAGAACCATAAGAAACTTCCCACTTTCCAAACTGGGGGTACCCCTCTGTGTTTTATGGGGATAATAGGGACTCTAAAAGTGCCCCTTTCGTCTCATGATACACTGTACAGACGCTTAATTGGGGCCATTGATCACCATTACCATGGTGATAACCAATTAGAAGGAGTTTAATCATTCATTTAAAAGGGAGGAATTGCCTCTTTTAAACTCTTCTAATCAAACCATAATGAGACACCTGATCTGTATAATAGCCCTATCTCCCATAAGCAGAAAATATCAGATTTCTTGTGGGGTACATGATCATTTGTTTTAAAGGGACATGAAACCCATTTTTTTTTCATTCACGGTTTAGAGTATACAGTTTTAAACAACTTTTCCATTTACTTCTATTATTAAATTTGCATCATTCTCGTTTTATTCTTTGGGAGTAGCAATGTCCTACTGATTGCTATCTGAACACACTAGGAGATCCAGCAACAAGAGACATTTTTGTTTTTAAAGTATCCCTTTTCCCTGCAGTGTGGGACCCCCTAAACATTGACCTTCATACTTTTTTACTTGGTATTGGCAGACATTATGTCTTCAGGGAAAGAGTTTCACAGTTTGATTACTCTTACTGTAAAAAACAAAATGTTTATGGATATTCATTTTTATTCTTCTACCATTAAAGTGTGAGTTCTCCTAACCAATAGTTTATTTTTAAAAACATTTCTCACGCAATCTATTTGTATGATCCATGAATATATTCATAGAGTAAACACGGATACTTTGTCTACCCTCTTAAGTTCATCATTCATTGTATTACTTTTGTAGCCCTTCATACTCAATTATTATCAGGGTTTCATATGGAGGCAGCACTTAGGTTGTCTTCTCTTGTATTAATGCCCTTCTATTTATACATAATAATATCTTATTTCCAGTAAAGGCCACTGCCTAACATTGAGCACTAACTTTTACTTTGTTGTCTATGAGAACCCATAATCATTTTCAACCTGTTTCACCAAGTCTTGTGCCATTTACGTAATAGGTAGCCAGTTCACTTTTTCTTCAAAAATATATACTTTATTAATATTAAATATAATTTGCCATTTACCAGTCACCTCCTCCGGGTTTTATAAATCCCCTTGCAGAGTAATATCCTGATATGACTTTATCTCTTTACACAATTTAGCTTCATCTGCTATCTTGCAAAAATGATATGATGGATGATAACTAAATGAATTAAAACTGTACCTGCTAAGTTTGTAGACTGCAAAATACACCTGTCCTCATCTCCAGTACATGACACAGTTTCCTGAGTGTAACACCAGTCTGAGGTTGCAGAGATACAGGATCTACAGGTCAGTCCATTTTGTTGGGAGCTATAAGTTGGTACTTTCCATAAAATTAAGTAAATAAAAGCAAAGAAAAACACATTGAAATTATAAACAGATTGTCACCAACAACTCATATGGTGTTTCAGGTCAAACAGTGTAAATACATTGTATTAGATTAGTAGTATGCAAATGTTATTTTATAGTTCTATTTAATTATATAAATATTAATACATTGTTTGGGCTATATAACAAGTGGCGCACTATTGTTTACGCACAAGCGATATTGTTTTTTTTGTTAACGTTTGCATGCAAATTAAATTCCACAACTTCAGAGTTCTGGTTAACTGTTACGCGAGTCTATATATATATATATATATATATATATATATATATATATATATATACATACACATGTATTTATGTATTTATACGTGTATATATGTATTTAAAGACATATATACACATATAAATACAGATATACATATGTATAGAAATACATACAGTACATATATCTCATTGAAATCCTGCTCTCGTGTTTGCGAGAGCTGGTGGCTGTTATTTGTTTTGTTCAAAATGAGGCTCCAAAGTCTATGGAGGAATACAATCCTGCATTTGCAACTTCTTTTTTTCTGCGCAAGGATGTGACTACGAGAGAGAGTTTTACTTGCAATCTGTAACAAGTGCACAAATGGGAGCGAGATGGTAAAAAAAGTAGAGCGCAGATAAAGCACTCCACTAGTAATCTTGCCTTATATAGGTGATCATTTATTCAGCTATAATTAAAATGGACATAGGCTAAAATACTTTAACATACAATATATAGGTGTAATATGAAAGTACTGTTGCAATTATTACCAAAGTATGAATACGTTAATTAAAACATTCTAAATAATAATCAGCTAGATTACAAGTTTTGCGTTGCGGTGCATTCTGGTTGTAACGCTGGAAATATGTCCATTTCAGCGATAAAACCGGACCACTTGTCAGTATAGCTGGACAGCAAGCATTGTAGTCTGTAACGCAACGTCAATCCCGCACACAAAAAAGTGAAATTTTTGCTGGGATTTCCATTGCGCCAGTATTACAAGTTTTGGGGTGAGGCTAAAATGCTAGGGGTCTAGCCTATACCGACACAATCCATACCGCTTTCTGAAAGCAGTAGTTGTGGGTTTAAGGAAACAAAACTGTTTCACAAAACTCATAACTAAACTGCTACAAAGTACCCTAAACACCCAAAAACTACATATTAACCCCTAAACCGAGGCCCTCCCGTATCGCAAACACTATATAAAAGTTATTAACCCCTTATTTGCCACTCCCGACATCGCTGCCACTATACTAAAGTTATTAACCCCTATTCCTCCGCACCCCAACATTGCCCACACTATATTAAATCTATTAACCCCTATTCCGCCACTCCCTGACATCGCCGAAACTAAATAAAGTTATTAACCCCTAAATCTCTGGCCTCCCACATCACTACCACTAAATAAACTTATTGACCCCTAAACCACCAGCCCCCCACATCGCAAAACAACCTAAATTAAACTATTAACCCCTAAACCTAACCGTAACCCTAACACCCCTTTATTTTAACATAATTAAAATAGAGCTAAATTAAATTATAATTAATAACTTAATAATACCTATTTAAAACAAAATACAAACTTACCTGTGAAATAAAACCTAAGCTAGCTACAATATAACTAATAGTAATTTAGTGGGGGTTTTTTTTTGGGGGGGGCGGATTTAGCTAATTTAATTTAATTTATTTAATTGTATTTAATGTAGGTAATTTATTTAATTGTAGTGTAGTGTTAGGTGTTAGTGTAACTTAGGTTAGGTTTTATTTTACAGGTAAATTTGTATTTATTTTAGCTAGGTAGTTATTAAATAGTTAATAACTATTTAATAACTATTGTACCTAGTTAAAATAAATACAAACTTGCCTGTAAAATAAAAATAAACCCTAAGCTAGCTACAATGTAACTATTAGTTATATTGTAGCTAGCTTAGGGTTTATTTTACAGGTAAGTATTTAGTTTTAAATAGGAATAATGTAGTTAATGATAGTAATTTTATTTATATTTATTTAAATTATATTTAAGTTAGGGGGTGTTAGGGTTAGGGTTAGACTTAGATTTAAGGGTTAATAAATTTAATATAGTGGCGGCGACGTTGGGGGCGGCAGATTAGGGGTTAGTAAATGTAATGAAGGTGGCAGCGATGTTGGGGGCAGCAGATTAGGGGTTAATAAATATAATGTAGGTTGCGGCGATGTCCGGAGCAGCAGATTATGGGTTAATAAGTATAATGTAGGTGGCGACGATGTTAGGGGCGGCAGATTAGGGGTTAATAATATTTAACTAGTGTTTGCGAGGAAGGATTGTGGCAGTTTAGGGGTTAATATGTTTATCATAGTGGCGGCGATGTCCGGAGCGGCAGATTAGGGGTTAATAATTTTATTTTAGTGTTTGCAATGCGGGAGGGCCTCGGTTTAGGGGTTAGTTTATTGGTGTTAGTGTACTTTTTAGCACTTTAGTTATGAGTTTTATGCTATGGCGTTGTAGTGTAAAACTCATAACTACTGACTTTAGAATGCGTTAGGGATCTTGTCGGTATAGGGTGTACCGCTCACTTTTTGGCATCCCAGGACAGACTCATAATACCGGCGCTATGGAAGTCCCATAGAAAAAAGGGTTTATGAAGTTTACGTAAGTCGGTTTGCGGTAAGGCCAAACAAGTGTGCGGTACACCTATACCTGCAAGATTCGCAATACCAGCGGGCGTAAAAAAGCAGCGTTAGGACCTGTTAAAGCTGCTTTTTTTCCCTAAACACACAACTCGTAATCTAGCCAGAAATTATCCAAAACAATAAAAATTATTCCTTTTTTAATAACCTATTTAACAAAAAAAAAAACACCCCAAAATAAAAAAAACCCTAATCTATAATAACCTATCAAGGGCCGTTAAAAGGGCCTTTTGTGGGCCCTTAAAAGGGCCTTTTGTAGGGCATTGCCCTAAAGAAATCTGCTCTTTTTCTACAAAAGAAAAACAAACACCCCCTAACATTATACAAACCCCCACCCCCCAAACCTAAAAAATAAAGTAAAACCTAATCTCCCCCTTGCCTTGAAAAGGGCATTTGCATGGGCATTGACCTTAAAAGGGCATATAGCTCTTTTGCGGCCCATTAAAAAACATAATGGCTATTCTTAAAACAAAAAACCCACCCCAAAAAGAAGAAAAAACATTACACAAAATAACAAACGGATTATCAAAAATAATAACAATTATTCCTATTCTAATACCACCAACAACAAAAAAAACACCCCAAAACAAAAGAAAACTAATCTATAATAAACTACCAACAGCCCTTAAAAGGGCCTTTTGTAGGGCATTGCCCTAAAGAAATCAGCTCTTTTTCTAACCAAAAATACAAAGACCCACTAACATTATACACACCCACCCCCGGAAACCCACAAAATAAAATAAACTATTTTTAAAAAAACTACCCATTGCCCTGAAAAGGGCATTTGTATTGGGCATTGCCCTTAAAAGAGCATTTAGCTCTTTTTCTTGCTCTTAAAAGGGCATTTAGCTCTATTAAGAAATGCCCAAACCCTAATCTAAAATAAAGGTCCAGGTGAAGGTCCATCAATCCGATGTGGAGGTCCCTTTCATGCAATCATCCACCGCACACTGAGGATTGAAATGCAAGGAACCCCTTTTATACAGCCAATATGATTTTATCAGCCCTAATTCCTAATGGCTGAGTCCAAATTTTCAGCCAAGAGAAATGCAATGGTACCCCCAGGGTTCCTTACATTTCATTCCTCAGTGTGTGCTGGACGATCGCATGAATGGGACCTCCACGTCAGATCGATGTACCTCCGCCTTGGACCTCCACCTGGACCTCCTCTTTGGACCTTCGCCTGGACCTCCGCCTCCGCGCATCGACCGCTCCACCTCCAAAGGGATAAAGAAGATGCCGGTCCTGCGATGGATGAAGATGGAGCCGTCGGGATGAAGATCCCTCAAGTGGGACTTCAGCAACTGTGAGTACCTAAAGAGAGGTTAGTGCTAGGTTTTTTAAAGTTGGGGGGTGGGGTTTGTAATGTTAGTGGATCTTTGTATTTCAGGTTCGAAAAATAGCTGATTTCTTTAGGGCAATGCCCTACAAAAGGCCCTTTTAAGGGCTATTGGTAGTTTATTATAGATTAGTTTTCTTTTATTTTGGGGTGTTTTTTTCTTAAATGGGTATTAGAAAATAAATCATTTTTATTGTTTTTGATAATTTGTTTGTTATTTTGTGTAATGTTTTTTCTTCTTTATGGGGTGGGTTTTTTGTTTTTAGAATACACATTTTTTTTTTTTTTAAATGGGCAGCAAAAGAGCTGATTTTTATTTTGTGGGTTAAGGGGGTCGGAGTTTGTATACTGTTAGGGGGTGTATGTTTTTCTTTTGTAGAAAAAGAGCAGATTTCTTTAGGGCAATGCTTACAAAAAGGCCCTTTTAAGGGCCCACAAGGTCCTTTTCAGGGCCCTTGGTAGTTTATTATAGATTAGGGTTTTTATTTTGTTTTTTGTTTTCTTTGTTAAACAGGGTATTAGAATAGGAATAATTTTTATTGTTTTGGATCATTTTGTTGGTTATTTTTTGTAATGGTAGTTATTTTTTTCTTTTTTGTAATTTTAGTGTTTTTTCTTTTTTGTAATGGTAGGGTTTTATTTTTGTAATGTTAGGTTTTAGTGTAAGGCAGCTTAGGTTTTATTTCACCGCTAAGTTTGTATTTATTTTAACTAGGTAGTTAGTAAATAGTTAATAACTATTTATTAACTAGTCTACATAGTTAAAAAAAAAAAAAAAAACTTACCGGGGAAATAAAAATAAAACCTAAGCTAGCTACAATATAACTATTAGTTACATTGTAGCTAGCTTAGGTTTTATTTCACAGGTAAGTTTTGTATTTAGTTTTAAATAGGTAATATTTAGTTAATAATTGTAACTTTAATTTAGCTCTATTTTAATTATGTTAAAGTTAGGGGGTGTTTAGGATTATGGTTAGGTTTAGGGTTAAATTTAGAGGTTAATAGTTTAATTTAGGTTGTTGCAATGTGGGGGGTTGGCGGTTTAGGGGTTAATAGGTTTATTTAGTGGTAGTGATGTGGGAGGTCAGAGGTTTAGTGGATAATAACTTTATTTAGTGGCGGTGATGTCAGGGAGCCGCGGAATAGGGGTTAATACATTTATTATAGTGTGCACAATGTTGGGGTGCAGGGGAATAGGGGTTGATAACTTTAGTATAGTGGCAGCGATATCGGGAGTGGCAGATTAGGGGTTAATAGATTTATTTCGGTGGCGGCAATGTCGGGATCGGTAGATTAGGGGTTAATAACTTTATTAAGGTGTCAGTGATGTCATTGGCAGCATATTAGGGGTGTTTAGACGTGGCGGTTATGTTAGGATGTTAGGTTTAAAATGTAACTTTTTTTCCACATAGATATCAATGGGGTTGCATTAAGGAACTTTTCATTCCGCTCTTCTCTGACTCTCTCTCTATTGATGTCTATGGGGAAAGCGTACACAAGCACGTATTCTCAGCCCTTGTATTTTTTGCGGTATGGAGCTAAACGCAACCAAATCGCACGCACAAGGAGGCTGTTCTGAAATTTGTAATGGCAGTGCTATTGGCAGTGAAATAACACAACTTTTGTTGCTTTCGTTTCGCACCCTCTAACGCTCATAACTTGTAATCTACCCGATTGTTTGTATTAGATGGGATAAGATTGTTTGTATTAGATGGGATAAGATTGTTTGTAATAGATGGGATATATATATATATATATATATATATATATATATATATATGTGTGTGTCTTCTTTTGAAAAATTACACATCTGCAAACTTTCCTTCAGATTTGAACCATACCTGCCATCAATTACAGACAGACAAACAAATGAGACAAAGCTAGACAAAGAGATAGTAATGGGATTATACAACATTATAAATAAAGGTATTGTAAAGAATGGGATAACATAATGATGGGGCTAATATAAAAAGTTACTTACAAGTGGGTGTTGTTGGAGTGCAATTGTCAGTGCTACAACAACTGCTTGAAACTCTGACTTTCATATATGGATTGCTGATACTTCCCTTAACATTACATTCACTTGCTGGAGAGCATGATCTGGCAAACAAGTTAACTTCAGTTCCACCTAAAAATACAAATGGACGTTGTTATTGAATGTTAGAGAGACAGATAAATAATAAATAATGTTCTTCAATAGTGATTACTTTATAGAAAATAAATCCACTAATATTTTTTAATGCATCTTACTGCTTTACATTTCTATATGGTTAAATAATCTAAAGCTGCTCCCATAGGGACATGAAACCTTTTATGATTTAGACAGAGCACACACATTTAAAAAAACTTTCCAATTTACTTTTATTTGCAAATTTGCTTAATTTTCCTGGTATACTTTGATGAAGGAACAGCAAGGCACTACTTGGAGTTAGCTCAGCACATCGGAAAAGCCAATGACAAGAGGCATGAATGTGCAATCAGCTTCCAGCTCACAGGAGTGCATTGCTGCTTTTGAGCCCGACTAGGTATGCTTTTTAACAAAAGATACTAAGAGAATGAAGAAAAATAGCTAATAGAAATAAATCAGACATTTGAAAAACATTGCATGTTCTATCTGTATCATAAAAGTTTAAGTTTGACTTTACTGTCACTATAAAGGACAGTGTAGTAAAAAATAAACTTTCATGATGCAAATAGGGCATGCAATTTTAAACAACTTTCCAATTTACTTTTATTATCAAATTTGCTTTGTTCTCTTGGTATTCTTTGTTGAAAGCAAAACCTAGGTAGGCTCATATGCTAATTTCTAAGCCTTTAACGAACGCCTCTTATCTCAGTACATTTTGACAGTTTTTTACAGCTTGACAGCGCTCGTTTATGTGTGCCCTATAGATAACATTGTGCTCACTCCGGTGGAGTTACTTAGGAGTCAGATGATTGGCTAAAATGCAAGTCTGTCAAAAGAACTGAAATAAGGGGCATTCTGCAAAGGCTTAGATACAAGGTGATCACAGAGGTAAAACGTATTAATATAAATGTGTTGGTTATGCAAAACTGGGGAATGGGTAATAAAGGGATTATCTATATTTTTAAACAATACAAACTCTGGAGTAGACTGTTCCTTTTAATTTGCATTAATTTATATTTTATGCTGATTTAATTTAAATAAGATTATTTATTTTCAGGATTTTATTTCTTTAATTTCTTTAGACCATTAACATTACCTGTAACCGTAGTAACACTGTATGTTGACAAACATTGGTAGCCAGTTGCACATGTTTTGCTGCTGCCTGTACATGAACTGCTAGTTCCAAAGCACTCTACACATGAGAGAGAATAACCTAAAATGAAAAATACTTTCTCATGAATTTCAAATAAACAGAAAATAAATAATAAATAAAACCATCCCCTAAAACATGCCCATATCAATGGGCTGAGCCTGCAAGTTTTTATGTTAGGTATTAAAATGCTTATTATGGCTTGGGGGGATGAATAAGCCCAACCAGCTATTTGATTATTATTATTATTTATTTATTAAGCGCCAACAGATTCCGCACCACTGTCCATGGGTACAATGATAAAAAGTACAGTACAATACAATATAAGACACCGGACAACATTAAACAAACAAATACAGGGGGAATTTAGTGCCCTGTTCCCGTGGGAACTTACAATCTACATGGGTAGAAGGGTGAGAAACAGGAGGTGGGGACTGCAAAGGTGATAATGATGTTAGTGTGGAGTTAGATGAGGGCAGCTATTAGGCAAGAGGAATTCATTAGTTGCTGATTTGGTTATAGGCTTTATATATAAAATCTATCTCTTCCTCATGCTCCCACTGGCAGATTAAACAGTACTATTATATTCTCTTTACATAGTTTTTATACAGAGAAAACATTTGTTACTCATATTTTCAGTGTAGATGGAAATACTACAGGAAAAAATAGCTATTTAAAGTAACAAAACTAAAGTAGACAATTAAATACAATCCAGCAGGTAAAATGGACCATTGGGAACACATTAAAGCAGTGATCTCAAAGTACAGGCCCTGGGGCCATATGCGGACCCCAAGATAGTTTCATATGGACCTCCCTTGTTTGAGATAAACCATTAATTTGGGCTATCATTTTTTTTTAGGGTTCTAAGAAGTGTAACTAGTTGATGTTGTTTTATATAGGCACTCAAAAGATAAATATAAAGACTAGAATCCAGTGTAGACTTCCACCATGCACTGGTTGGATAAATGTCACTTTTGACATTGTTATACAGATCCAGAATGATCAATTCACTTGGCACTCACAAGATAACTATAGAAACTGTGTATGTCTGTTGTGGGCTACAACTCCCACCATGCATTACTACTTGGGTAAATGTCACTTCCAGTTCCTAGTACTTACTAATTTCAGGCAGCCCCAATGAGTGCAGGACACTTGGCCAGTGGCCCCCGGATACTTTGAGTTTGATATCCCTGAATTAAAGGGTAGAACATTTTAGAGTATGCTATTTTTTAAGTTATATTGGTTATTTAACCCCTTAAGGACCAAGGGCATTTTTCAATTTCTTTCCCTAAAGGACCAGGGCTATTTTTAAATTTCTGCGGTGTTTGTGTTTAGCTGTAATTTTCCTCTTACTCATTTACTGTACCCACACATATTATATACCGTTTTTCTTGCCATTAAATGGACTTTATAAAGATACCATTATTTTCATCATATCTTATCATTTACTTTAAAAAAATGATAAAATATTAGGAAAAAATGGAAAAAACACACTTTTTCTAACTTTGACACCCACAATCTGTTACACATCTACAACCACCAAAAAACACCCATGCTAAATAGTTTCTAAATTTTGTCCTGAGTTTAGAAATACCCAATGTTTACATGTTCTTTGTTTTTTTGCAAGTTATAGGGCCATAAATACAAGTAGCACTTTGCTATTTCCAAACGATTTTTTTTTCAAAATTAGCGCTAGTTACATTGGGACACTGATATCTGTCAGGAATCCCTGATTAACCCTTGACATGTATATATATATATATATATATATATATATATTAGAAGACATCCCAAAGTATTGATCTAGGTCCATTTTGGTATAATTCATGCCAGCATTTCACCACCAGATGCAATCAAATAAAAAAAATTGTTCACTTTTTCCCAAATATTTTCACAAACTTTAGGTTTCTCACTGAAATTATTTACAAACAACTTGTGCAATTATGGCATAAATGGTTGTAAATGTTTCTCTGGGATTCCCTTTGTTCAAAAATAGCAGAAATATATGACTTTGGCGTTGCTTTTTGGTAATTAGAAGGCCGCTAAATGCCACTGCGCATCACACGTGTATTATGCCCAGCAGTGAAGGGGTTAATTAGGGAGCATGTAGGGAGCATCTAGGGTTAATTTTAGCTTTAGTGTAGTGTAGTAGACAACCCCAAGTATTGATCTAGGCCTATCTTGGTATATTTCATGCTACCATTTCACCGCTAAATGCAATCAAATAAAAAAAACGTAAAATTTTTCACAATTTTAGGTTTCTCACTGAAATTATTTACAAACAACGTTTGCAAGTATGGCATAAATGATTGTAAATGCTTCTCTGGGATCCCCTTTGTTCAGAAATAGCAGACATATATGGCTTTGGCGTTGCTTTTTGGTAATTATAAGGCCGCTAAATGCCACTGCGCACCACACGTGTATTATGCCCAGCAGTGCAGGGGTTAATTAGGTCATTTGTAGGGAGCTTGCAGGGTTAATTTTAGCTTTAGCATAGAGATCAGCCTCCCACCTGACACATCACACCCCAGGATCCCTCCCAAACAGCTCTCTTCCCTCCCCCATCCCACAATTGTCCCCGCCATCTTAAGTACTGGCAGAAAGTCTGCCAGTACTAAAATAAAAGGTATATTTAAAATGTAAAAAAATTTTGTAAAGCATATTTACATATGCAGCTGTGTAGGATCCCCCCTTAGCCCCCAACCTCCCTCATCCCCCCCCCAAACAGCTCTCTAACCCTCCACCTCTACCTTACTGGGAGCCATCTTGGGTACTGGCAGCTGTCTGCCAGTACCCTGTTTGCAAATACAAATGTTTTTTTTTAGTTTTTTTTTTAAGTTTTTTTCCATTTTTTCTGTAGTGTAGCTTCCCCCCTCCCACAGACAAATCCCCCACCCGCTCCCAGATCCCTTAGATTTACTTTTGTTAGGGATTTTATCCCCCCTTACTGCCAGTCTTATATAATGATTTTGCTGTAGTGTAGCGGTTCCCACCCGTTCCCTCCCCATGCACGCGCCCACCCACCGGCCCCGTGCATGCACGCACTCCAGTGCGCGTGCCCAACAACCCCGCCCCCCTCTCTCTTCAATTTGTCACCGATGGCCGCCCACCCGCCTCCCACGGTCAGCTCCCATCCACCAACGATTGCGGCCATCGATGCCGGTGCAGAGAGGGCCACAGAGTGGCTCTCTCTGCATCGGATGGGGGAAAAATGTTATTGCAGGATGCCTCGATATCGAGGCATCACTGCAATAACCGTAAAGCGGCTGGAAGCGATCAGGATCGCTTCCAGCCGCTTTAATCCCCAAAGTCGTACAGGGTACGTCGCTGGTCTTTAAAGACCAGGTTGTGTGCGACGAACCCTGTACGGCTCGTGTCGTTAAGGGGTTAAAGTATTTTTGAAGCATGAGACAATGTTATGTCTGTTTGTGATTTTATGACCAAGTAATTTATTATATTTTGTTTTGGATGAAACAGATTTTTTTTTTTGGGGAGGGGTTCTTTTATTTGCACCAAAACATGTATTATGTTTTCACTTAAAAATATATAGGACACTGTAAAACAAATTGCGATTGAGAAAACTCCGCTAGAGTTAAACATTTTGCTCTAGTCGGGTTGCATTCATAGTACAAGTTCAAAACAAATTATTTTACGCAAGCGGAAACCCGAAAAGCACAAAAATCCTAACGAGTTTTCGCGTGCGTGTGCATGTATTTCTCCATAGAGAACAATGGAGTCAAATAAGTTGAAACACCTTGATCGCGCAAACTACATTGCATTTTTTAATTCCCCATATAAGTCAACGGAGAAAATTAAATAGTTGGAAAAAAAACTTACACCCATAGCACAAACAACATAGCACAATCGCATTAGCAAATAGATATTATTTACAGTAAATACATAGTTAAAACCTTTATTAAATATGAATATTGCATAATGGCAAAGGGCTCTAATGCACTTACAGTATATACTGTATGTCTATATACTGTATGTGTAAATATATCTTAATGTTTTTATTTGTGTATATAAGACTGTAAATACATATATAAAGATAAAAATACATTAAGTACATGTTTATAGACATATATATATATATACATACAAATAAATATTTAGCAATGTATATGTATGTATCTCAATGTTAAAAGTCCTTTTTGGCTTTCTTTTTTTCTAGCACCCAAGATCTCTTATCTTTGAGCCCTTATAACTGTTTGGTGCAATTTTTTTTTTTTACATAATTTATATTACACAGTGTTAATAGTAGTGTACTTTTTAGTATATTTTTGAAGTGATTTGTGCAACTTTTTTTTTTTTGTAAAACAGTTAAAGGGACACTGAACCCAAATTTTTTCTTTCGTG
Organism: Bombina bombina; assembly: GCF_027579735.1. Taxonomy (NCBI): domain Eukaryota; kingdom Metazoa; phylum Chordata; class Amphibia; order Anura; family Bombinatoridae; genus Bombina; species Bombina bombina. The sequence continues at coordinate 252,406,810 of NC_069506.1, forward strand.
ATTCAGATAGAGCATGACATTTTAAGCAACTTTCTAATTTACTCATATTATCAAATTTACTTTATTCTCTTGGTATCTTTATTTAAAATTCAAAAATGTAAGTTTAGATGCCGGCCCATTTTTGTGAACAACCTGGATTGTCCTTGCTGATTGGTGGATAAATTCATCTACCAATAAAAAAGTGCTGTCCAGAGTTCTGAACCAAACAGTAGCTTAGATGCCATCTTTTTCAAATAAACAGAACAAGAGAACAAAGAAAAATTGATAATAGGAGTAAATTAAAAAGTTGCTTAAATTTGCACGCTCTATCTGAACCACGAAAGAAAAAATTTGGGTTCAGTGTCCCTTTAACCACAGCTCTGAGATTGCCGTAAAGTTTGAAGAGTAAATCGCAATTGCACTAGCGCAATCTGGATTTTGCTCAACTTGTAATACCAGCACAATGGAAATGGCTCGAGAAAACGCAATATTGCTTGCATTAAAGAGTTATAAGGGCTCAAAGATATATATATATATATATATATATATATATATATATATATATATATATATATATATATATATATATATATATATATATATATATATATATAGATAGATAGATAGATAGATAGATAGATAGATAGATAGATAGATATAGATAGATAGATAGATAGATATAGATAGATAGATAGATATATATATATATGTGTGAGCAGATGTATTTGTGTGTTACTGTATATTTACTGTACATATTTCACATTCTACTGTACCTCACTTACAGGATAATGTACTTTTTATTGTAAATACATATTTCTTTATACATCTGTATATACCAATATATATTCCTATAGATATTTAGGTATAGATATGTACTTTACATGAACAGTATTTCATATATATATATTTATTAATAAAAAAGCACATTATTTTCTACGTGAAGAACAAAAAATGTAAAATATATTGGGTTTTGCAATTTAGATTTTTTATTTTAAAGCTGGTTATTGAAATATTACATATAAAATATTAAAGAAAATTAATATAAATTATTAACAATTAGTAAACATACTGTAAAATATATAGATATATTATATGGAATATTTATAATATTTTACAGTATGTTTAATTTTTTTAATAATTTGTATTCATTTTTTTAATATCTTATATGTAATATTTCAATAATGTGCCTTAAGTTTACTGTTTTCATGCATGCTAACCCGACCACTTTAAAATCCAAATTGTGAAAGACGATGCACAAAATAAATATTATTTATTCCAATGTTCTTCACATACACCTAGATTACGAGTTTTGCGTTGCGGCTTTTAACACTGAAAAAATGGCGATTTCAGCGTAAAAGCAGAAACTCTGCTATCGGGAGTCGTGTCAGTATAGCTATACAGCAAGCATTTTAGCCTGTAACGCAATGTCAATCCCGCACTCAAAAAAATGACGTTTTTGCATGGGATTTCCATAGCGCTGGTATTACAGGTTGTGCGTTGAGGCTAAAAAGCTTGCATTACAGCCTATACCGACACGATCCATATCGCTTTCTGTTCTGTTTCACAAAACTCATAACTAAACTGTTACAAAGTACACTAACACCCATAAACTACCTATTAACCTCTAAACCGCCACCCTCCCATATCGCAAACACTATAATAAACCTATTGACCCCTAATCTGCCGCTCCCGACATCGCCAACACTAATAAAAATTATTAATCCCTATTCCGCCGCTCCCCAACATCACCGCCTCTATAATAAAGTTATTAACCCCTATTACGCAGCTCCCCGACATCGCTGACACTATAATAAAGTTATTAACTCCTAAACCTCCAGCCTCCCACATTGCTGCTACTAAATAAACATATTAACCCCAAAACCTCTGGCCCCCCACATCGTCGCAAATAAATAAACCTAGTAACCCCTAAACCTCCGGACCCCCACATCGCTGCTACAAAACAAACCTATTAACCCCTAAACTGCCAGCCCTCCCACATCGCAAAACACTAAATTAAACTATTAACCCCTAAACCTAACACCCCCTAACTGTAAATTAAAATTACAACATAACTATCTTAAAATAAATACAAACTTACCAGTGAAATAAAAATAAACTTAAGTTTAAGCTATAAATTAATCTTACATAACTATTCTAATAAAATTAAAAAAACTACCAATTAAAAAAAAAAATTACACATTTAAAAAACCCTAACAGTATGAAAAAAAAATAAAAATCTAAAATTACAAATTTAGAAAACCTAACACTACGAAAAAAATTAAACAATCAAAAATTACAAAAAATAATAAACACTAAATAATGAAAAATAAAATCACTAAACTTACTAAAAATAATAAACAAAATTATCAAAAATAAAAACAATTACACCTAATCTAATAGACCTATAAAAATAAAAACAATTACACCTAATCTAATAGACCTATAAAAATAAAAACAATTACACCTAATCTAATAGACCTATAAAAATAAAAAAGCCCCGACAAAATAAAACACCCCCTAGCCTACAATAAACTACCAATAGCCCTTAAAAGGGTATTTTGTAGGGCATTTCCCTAAGTTAAACAGCTCTTTTACCTGTAAAAAAAAAATACAAAGTCCCATCAACATTAGAACCCACCACCCAACCAACCCCCAAAATAAAAAAACTAACTCTAAAAAAAAAACAAAGCTACCCATTGCCCCTAAAGGGGCATTTTTATGGACATTTCTCTTAAAAGGGCATTCAGCTCTTTTTCATTGCCCTTAAAATGTCATTTAGCTCTTTTAAAAAGCCCAAACCCTAATCTAGAAAAAAAATAAAAATACATTTGAAAACAGAATTTATGCTTACCTGATAAATTACTTTCTCCAACGGTGTGTCCGGTCCACGGCGTCATCCTTACTTGTGGGAATATCTCTTCCCCAACAGGAAATGGCAAAGAGTCCCAGCAAAGCTGGCCATATAGTCCCTCCTAGGCTCCGCCCACCCCAGTCATTCGACCGATGGACAGGAGGAAAAATATAGGAGAAACCATATGGTACCGTGGTGACTGTAGTTAGAGAAAATAATTCATCAGACCTGATTAAAAAACCAGGGCTGGCCATGGACCGGACACACCGTTGGAGAAAGTAATTTATCAGGTAAGCATAAATTCTGTTTTCTCCAACATTGGTGTGTCCGGTCCACGGCGTCATCCTTACTTGTGGGAACCAATACCAAAGCTTTAGGACACGGATGAAGGGAGGGAGCAAATCAGGTTACCTAAACGGAAGGCACCACGGCTTGCAAAACCTTTCTCCCAAAAATAGCCTCCGAAGAAGCAAAAGTATCAAATTTGTAAAATTTGGCAAAAGTGTGCAGTGAAGACCAAGTCGCTGCCTTACATATCTGATCAACAGAAGCCTCGTTCTTGAAGGCCCCAGCCCTAGTGGAGTGAGCTGTGATTCTTTCAGGAGGCTGCCGTCCGGCAGTCTCATAAGCCAATCGGATGATGCTTTTAAGCCAAAAGGAAAGAGAGGTAGAAGTTGCTTTTTGACCTCTCCTTTGACCTCTCCTTTTACCAGAATAGACGACAAACACAGAAGATGTTTGTCTGAACTCTTTTGTAGCTTCTAAGTAGAATTTTAGAGCACGGACTACATCTAAATTGTGTATTAGGGGCCCTAAGCGCCAGCTTATTTCTGTTCTCATCTAAATTGTGTAGCAAACGTTCCTTCTTTGAAACTGGATTCGGACACAAAGAAGGTACAACTATCTCCTGGTTAATATTCTTGTTGGAAACAACCTTTGGAAGAAAACCAGGCTTAGTACGCAAAACAACCTTATCTGAATGGAACACCAGATAGGGCGGAGTACACTGCAGAGCAGATAACTCTGAAACTCTTCTAGCAGAAGAAATAGCAACCAAAAACAAAACTTTCCAAGATAATAATTTAATATCTATGGAATGTAGAGGTTCAAACGGAACCCCTTGAAGAACTGAAAGAACTAGATTTAGACTCCAGGGAGGAGTCAAAGGTCTGTAAACAGGCTTGATCCTAACCAGAGCCTGAACAAATGCTTGAACATCTGGCACAGCTGCCAGTCGTTTGTGTAGTAAGACAGATAAAGCAGAAATCTGTCCCTTTAGAGAACTCGCAGATAATCCTTTATCCAAACCTTCTTGCAGAAAGGAAAGAATCTTAGGAATTTTTATCTTATTCCATGGGAATCCCTTGGATTCACACCAACTGATCTTTTCCATATTTTATGGTAAATCTTTCTAGTTACCGGTTTTCTGGCCTGAACCAGAGTATCTATCACAGAATCTGAAAACCCACGCTTTGATAGAATCAAGCGTTCAATCTCCAAGCCGTCAGCTGGAGGGAGACCAGATTTGGATGTTCGAATGGACCCTGAACAAGAAGGTCCTGTCTCAAAGGTAGCTTCCATGGTGGAACCGATGACATATTCACCAGGTCTGCATACCAAGTCCTGCGTGGCCACGCAGGAGCTATCAAGATCACCGAGGCCCTCTCCTGTTTGATCCTGGCTACCAGCCTGGGAATGAGAGGAAACGGTGGAAACACATAAGCTAGGTTGAAGGTCCAAGGTGCTACTAGTGCATCCACTAGAGTCGCCTTGGGATCCCTGGATCTGGACCCGTAGCAAGGAACCTTGAAGTTCTGACGAGGCGCCATCAGATCCATGTCTGGAATGCCCCATAATTGAGTCAACTGGGCAAAGATCTCCGGGTGGAGTTCCCACTCCCCCGGATGGAATGTCTGATGACTCAGATAATCCGCTTCCCAGTTTTCCACACCTGGGATGTGGATCGCAGATAGATGGCAGGAGTGATCCTCCGCCCATTGTATTATTTTGGTCAATTCTTTCATCGCTAGGGAACTCCTTGTTCCCCCCTGATGATTGATATACGCAACGGTCATCATGTTGTCTGATTGTAATCTTATGATTCTGGCCTTTGCAAGCTGAGGCCAAGCCCTGAGAGCATTAAATATCGCTCTTAGTTCCAGAATGTTTATCGGGAGAAGAAACTCTTCCCAAGACCATAGTCCCTGAGCTTTCAGGGATTCCCAGACCGCGCCCCAGCCCACTAGACTGGCATCGGTCGTGACAATGACCCACTCTGGTCTGCGGAAGCTCATTCCCTGGGATAGATGGTCCAGGGTCAGCCACCAACGGAGTGAATCTCTGGTCTTCTGATCTACTTGAATCACTGGAGACAAGTCTGTATAGTCCCCATTCCACTGTTTGAGCATGCACAGTTGTAATGGTCTTAGATGAATTCGTGCAAAAGGAACTATGTCCATTGCTGCAACCATCAACCCTACTACTTCCATGCACTGAGCTATGGAAGGACGTGGAACAGAGTGAAGAACTTGACAAGTGCTTAGAAGTTTTGACTTTCTGACATCTGTCAGAAAAATCCTCATTTCTAAGGAATCTATTATTGTTCCCAAGAAGGGAACTCTTGTTGACGGAGACAGAGAACTTTTTTCTATGTTCACCTTCCATCCGTGAGATCTGAGAAAGGCCAGAACGATGTCTGTATGAGCCTTTGCTTTTGAAAGGGACGACGCTTGTATTAGAATGTCGTCCAAGTACGGTACTACTGCAATGCCCCTCGGTCTTAGAACCGCTAGAAGGGACCCGAGTACCTTTGTGAAAATCCTTGGAGCAGTGGCTAACCCGAATGGGAGGGCCACAAACTGGTAATGTTTGTCCAGAAAGGCGAACCTTAGGAACTGATGATGTTCTTTGTGGATAGGAATATGTAGGTACGCATCCTTTAGATCCACGGTAGTCATAAATTGACCTTCCTGGATAGTGGGTAGAATCGTTCGAATGGTTTCCATTTTGAACGATGGTACCCTGAGAAATTTGTTTAGGATCTTTAAATCCAGAATTGGTCTGAAGGTTCCCTCTTTTTTGGGAACTACGAACAGATTTGAGTAAAATCCCATTCCTTGTTCCGTCATTGGAACAGGGTGTATCACTCCCATCTTTAACAGGTCTTCTACACAATGTAAGAACGCCTGTCTCTTTATTTGGTTTAAGGATAAGTGAGACATGTGGAACCTTCCCCTTGGGGGTAGTTCCCTGAATTCCAGAAGATAACCCTGAGAAACTATTTCTAGTGCCCAGGGATCCTGAACATCTCTTGCCCAAGCCTGAGCAAAGAGAGAGAGTCTGCCCCCTACTAGATCCGGTCCCGGATCGGGGGCTACTCCTTCATACTGTTTTGTTAGCAGCAGCAGGCTTCTTGGCCTGCTTACCCTTGTTCCAACCTTGCATAGGTTTCCAGGCTGGTTTGGGCTGTGAGGCATTACCCTCTTGCTTAGAGGATGCAGAATTAGAGGCCGGTCCGTTCCTGAAATTGCGAAAGGAACGAAAATTAGACTTATTCTTGGCCTTGAAATTCCTATCTTGTGGAAGGGCGTGGCCCTTTCCCCCAGTGATGTCTGAGATAATCTCTTTCAATTCTGGCCCAAAGAGAGTTTTACCTTTGAAAGGAATGTTGAGCAATTTTGTCTTGGATGATACATCCGCTGACCAAGACTTTAGCCAAAGCCCTCTGCGTGCCACAATTGCAAACCCTGAATTTTTCGCCGCTAATCTAGCTAATTGCAAAGCGGCATCTAAAATAAAAGAGTTTGCCAACTTAAGTGCGTGAACTCTGTCCAAAACCTCCTCATATGGAGTCTCTCTACTGAGCGACTTTTCTAGTTCTTCGAACCAGAACCACGCTGCTGTAGTGACAGGAACAATGCACGAAATGGGTTGTAGAAGGTAACCTTGCTGTACAAAAATCTTTTTAAGCAAACCTTCCAATTTTTTATCCATAGGATCTTTGAAAGCACAACTATCCTCGATAGGAATAGTAGTTTGCTTGTTTAGAGTAGAAACTGCCCCCTCGACCTTAGGGACTGTCTGCCATAAGTCCTTTCTGGGGTCGACCATAGGAAATAATTTCTTAAATATAGGGGGGGGGAACAAAAGGTATGCCAGGCTTCTCCCACTCCTTATTCACTATGTCCGCCACCCGCTTGGGTATAGGAAAAGCGTTGGGGTGCACCGGAACCTCTAGAAACTTGTCCATCTTGCATAATTTCTCTGGAATGACCAAGTTGTCACAATCATCCAGAGTAGATAACACCTCCTTAAGCAGTGCGCGGAGATGTTCTAATTTAAATTTAAATGTCACAACATCAGGTTCAGCTTGTTGAGAAATTTTTCCTGAATCTGAAATTTCCCCATCTGACAAAACCTCCCTCATGGCCACTTCAGATTGGTGTGAGGGTATGACAGAACAATTATCATCAGCGCCCTCCTGCTCTTCAGTGTTTAAAACAGAGCAATCGCGCTTTCTCTGATATGCAGGCATTTTGGATAAAATATTTGCTATGGAGTTATCCATTACAGCCGTCAATTGTTGCATGGTAATAAGCATTGGCGCGCTAGATGTACTAGGGGCCTCCTGCGTGGGCAAAACTGGTGTAGACACAGTAGGAGATGATGTAGTATCATGTCTACTCCCCTCATCTGAGGAATCATCTTGGGCAATTTCATTATCTGTGGCAGTACTGTCCTTACTTTGTTTGGATGCTATGGCACAATTATCACACAATTTTGAATGGGGAGACACATTGGCTTTCATACATATAGAACATAGCTTATCCGAAGGCACAGACATGTTAAACAGGCTTAAACTTGTCAATAAAGCACAAAAAATGTTTTAAAACAAAACCGTTACTGTCTCTTTAAATTTTAAACAGAGCACACTTTATTACTGAATATGTGAAAAAGTATGAAGGAATTGTTCAAAATTTACCAAAATTTCACCACAGTGTCTTAAAGCATTAAAAGTATTAAAAGCTTTAACCCTTAAAATAACGGAACCGGAGCCGTTTACAAATTTAACCCCTATACAGTCCCAGCAACAGCCTTTGCTGTGACCTAACCAAGCCCAGAGGGGAATACGATACCAAATGACGCCTTCTAGAAACTTTTCCAACTACTTTCAGGTCTTCACACATGCATCTGCATGTCTTGCTCTCAAAAACAACTGCGCAGTAATGGCGCGAAAATGAGGCTCAGCCTACAAATGGGAAGGCCCTCCCTGACTGGAAAAGGTGTCTAACATAGTGCCTGATGTTAAAAACGTTCCCCAAGTTTATAAGTGTGAATTATCAGCATAAACATGTATAAAATGTCCAAATAAAGCAATCAATTTAGCCCATAAAAGTGTCTACCAGTTTTATAGCCCATATTAAGCCCTTTATTCTGTTTGAAACTAAGAAAATGGCTTACCAGTCCCCATGAGGGGAAATGACAGCTTTCCAGCATTACACAGTCTTGTTAGAAATATGGCTAGTCATACCTTAAGCAGAAAAGTCTGCTAACTGTTTCCCCCAACTGAAGTTACTTCATCTCAACAGTCCTATGTGGAAACAGCAATCGATTTTAGTTACTCTCTGCTAAAATCATCTTCCTCTCACAAACAGAAATCTTCATCCTTTTCTGTTTTAGAGTAAATAGTACATACCAGCACTATTTTAAAATAACAAACTCTTGATAGTAGAATAAAAAAAAACTACATTTAAACACCACATACTCTTAACCATCTCCGTGGAGATGTTGCCTGTGCAACGGCAAAGAGAATGACTGGGGTGGGCGGAGCCTAGGAGGGACTATATGGCCAGCTTTGCTGGGACTCTTTGCCATTTCCTGTTGGGGAAGAGACATTCCCACAAGTAAAGATGACGCCGTGGACCGGACACACCAATGTTGGAGAAAAATACCTATGGTTGCTGAAGTCCAGACATCCAGGCGGTGATAAATCTTCATCCAGGCGGCAGAAGTCTTCATTCAGGCGGCAACATCTTCATCCATTGCAGGGGCGTCTTCTATCTTCATCCCGGCAGCCCCCAACTTAAACTATGCATGTGTGTCTCATTGAATCTCCTGACTCTATAGATGCTCATTCATGAGACACGCATGCGCATTGACGGCACAGGAACCGATAATACGATCTCGGCTATGATACTATGTATCACAGCAGAGATTTATTTTAACGCATGCGCAATACAGGACGCTTTAAAAGGAGCATGCACAGATGACCACGTAAGAGTGGATGGGACCGCTCTTACTTCTGAAATAGACAAACCAGGAAATGAACCTAGGACAAATCAGTATTGTACTGATAAAAAATGTACATCTAATCAGCACTCACATTCCTGTGATAAAAATTTTTGGTGGATATTGACTTTGATGAGACTCCTAAGTGGAGTTTTAGAGCTAGAATATTAAAATTTAACTTTTATTCAAAATGATTAAAATATATTACAAACACACAAAGACAAAAACTTTTAAAATGATCGTCTGCTGTAGAGATTATTTTCAGTATTAGGTAAATGCTCAATAGGACTAAGCCTGTAACATGTGATTTCAGAACTATAGTGATAAATTCATCTATAGTTTAATGTTGCTTATATAACAATTCACTGGTTTTTCTAAGGTCTCAGTGGATATTATGTTAGTGTAGGTTCTTAGGTTACTTGGATAATAATTTTCTAATGTAATATTAGGGTTTGAGCGAAATGAGTTTAACTACCTGTATTCCCATTGAGTTAAGCACTATATCTGGGAGGATGTCACCAACCTAGATATGACCTACAGATTCTATTATACCAAGTTAACCGTTATTTGTTAGTTAATCAATAGTGACTCATTTTAGCTACTGTGCTTGTTATAGTAAAAAGGCATTGCCTGATATTGCAGAAGATTTAATTAATTATATAAGTATCTTGAGCTTGTTGTTGTGTACTCCAAACACTATGAGACTGGTAGTGGATGTTTGGCTCCAATTTTACCTGAGCCAGTTGTAATAATATCGATGCTATGTGTTAAATTTATTTCTCCACTAGGTGTCAGTGTTGTACTTTAAATTCTCCCTTTTAATAATATCTGAAATGCCGTTCGCTATATACTGGGGATAATCAAATTATCTAAGATATAGGAAGCCTATGACAATTGCTGAGAGTACAGGTACTTGTGTAAGCGGATTGCTGTTAGCTCTACTATCCACTTTGAAGTCTTAAAAGTCTTTTGAATGTCATTAGATTGTGTTGTAACTCGATAATATTAGGCTTACAAGAAAAACTGGACACTGGGAGAATGTTTAGAAATTTTACTAGGACAGTTAGTAATCATGTGGATAGAACAAATGGTTATATTGTTATAGTATGGCTATATTGAAATACAATGTAGCGCATCTCATTTGTAAGTTAAAGTTCAAGAAAATAAGTATATTTAAACTTGCTCTGCAATTAAGGCTTTGCACTTTGGTGCTTATAAAATTTGTTTTAACACTTTCCTAGGCTTCCACTTAGATTCAAATGATTGCAGTCTTTTTATTGTTGCGAGTATATCTGTGTGCATAGGGTTAAACTCAGCTTTAACTCGTTATGTACCGTATTAATGTTAAATGTTTTTATTCATTGTTGTCTCAGTTAGAACAATTGTTTCCTATAATAGGTTATCAGTTTTTACCTTTGTATTCAGTTAGGTAGTTAAGTTGCCAGTCTACACCATTGATCTGTCAGTTATCAGTGAATCGTTTATATAGAGATAGACCGGTCTATACTTTTATTCTGTTAGTTAATGAATGGTCTCTATAATAATATACCGGCCTATACCTTACTTTTGTGATTTCATAATGGATGGTCTTTAGGATAATTTACCAGCCTATACCTTTATTCTGATAGTTGTGAGTGTATAGTCTCTATAACAATTTACCGGCCTATACCTTTAAGGGCTGACCTGTTACTCACAAAGTTTTGTATCTTGGAAATAACATTAATGGTTTTCTATAGGGGTTTACCGGCCTACACCTTGGGTAATTCTCTAACAAATAACACGGTTGGTTTTGGACTTTGTAAGGATATCAATCTGAGTTTGAGCGTACGAGTTACAAGTCTAAATTTAACTTAGGAGATGGAAATTTTATACTTGCAAATAGGTTGTGCAAACTAACGCCTAGCTACGCATGCTTTTTTCTGGCCGCACCTTTTAAATACCGCTGGTATTGAGAGTTCACAGAATGGCTGCATTAGGCTCCAAAAAAGGAGCGTAGAGCATATTTAACGCAACTTCAACTCTCGATACCAGCGGTGCTTAGGGATGCGGCCAGCTTCAAAAACGTGCTTGTGCACGATTCCCCCATAGGAAACAATGGGGCTGTTTTGAGCTGAAAAAAAACCTAACACCTGCAAAAAAGCCGTGTTCAGCTCCTAACGCAGCCCCATTGTTTGCTATGGGGAAACACTTCCTACGTCTGCACCTAACACTCTAACATGTACCCCGAGTCTAAACACCCCTAACCTTACATGTACCCCGAGTCTAAACAACCCCTATTCTGCCGCCCCCACTATCGCTGACCCCTGCATATTATTATTAACCCCTAATCTGCCGCTCCGTAAACCGCAGCTACTTACATTATCCCTATGTACCCCTAATCTGCTGCCCCTAACACGGCCGACCCCTATATTATATTTATTAACCCCTAATCTGCCCCCCTCAACGTCGCCTCCACCTGCCTACACTTATTAACCCCTAATCTGCCGAGCGGACCGCACCGCTATTATAATAAAGTTATTAACCCCTAATCCGCCTCAATAACCCTATAATAAATAGTATTAACCCCTAATCTGCCCTCCCTAACATCGCCGACACCTAACTTCAATTATTAACCCCTAATCTGCCGACCGAATCTCGCCGCTACTATAATAAATGGATTAACCCCTAAAGCTAAGCCTAACCCTAACACTAACACCCCCTAAATTAAATATAATTGAAATCTAACGAAATAAATTAACTCTTATTAAATAAATTATTCCTATTTAAAGCTAAATACTTACCTGTAAAATAAACCCTAATATAGCTACAATATAAATTATAATTATATTATAGCTATTTTAGGATTTATATTTATTTTACAGGTAACTTTGTATTTATTTTAACCAGGTACAATAGCTATTAAATAGTTAAGAACTATTTAATAGCTAAAATAGTTAAAATAATTACAAAATTACCTGTAAAATAAATCCTAACCTAAGTTACAATTAAACCTAACACTACACTATCAATAAATTAATTAAATAAAATACCTACAATTATCTACAATTAAACCTAACACTACACTATCAATAAATAAATTAAATACAATTCCTACAAATAAATACAATTAAATAAACTAACTAAAGTACAAAAAATAAAAAAGAACTAAGTTACAAAAAATAAAAAAATATTTACAAACATCAGAAAAATATTACAACAATTTTAAACTAATTACACCTACTCTAAGCCCCCTAATAAAATAACAAAGCCCCCAAAATAAAAAAATGCCCTACCCTATTCTAAATTAAAAAAGTTCAAAGCTCTTTTACCTTACCAGCCCTTAAAAGAACCTTTTGTGGGGCATGCCCCAAAGAATTCAGCTCTTTTGCCAGTAAAAAAAAACATACAATACCCCCCCCCCCTAACATTACAACCCACCACCCACATACCCCTAATCTAACCCAAACCCCCCTTTAATAAACCTAACACTAAGCCCCTGAAGATCTTCCTACCTTGTCTTCACCTCGCTGGGTATCACCGATCGGTCCTTGCTCCAAAATCTTCATCCAACCCAAGCAGGTGCTGGCGATCCATAATCCTGCGGCTGAAGAGGTCCAGAAGAGGCTCCAAAGTCTTCATCCTATCTGGGAAGAAGAGGCGATCCAGACCGGCAACCATCTTGATCCAAGCGGCATCTTCTATCTTCATCCGATGAGGAACGGCTCCATCGTGAAGACCTCCAGCGCGGATCAATCTTCTTCCTCCGACGTCCAACTGAAGAATGACGGTTCCTTTAAGGGACGTCATCCAAAATGGCGTCCCTCAAATTCTGATTGGCTGATAGGATTCTATCAGCCAATCGGAATTAAGGTAGGAAAATTCTGATTGGCTGATGGAATCAGCCAATCAGAATCAAGTTCATTCCGATTGGCTGATCCGATCAGCCAATTAGATTGAGCTTGCATTCTATTGGCTGATCGGAACAGCCAATAGAATGCGGGCTCAATCTGATTGGCTGATTGAATCAGCCAATTGGATTGAACTTGATTCTGATTGGCTGATTCCATCAGCCAATCAGAATTTTCCTACCTTAATTCCGATTGGCTGATAGAATCCTATCAGCCAATCAGAATTCGAGGGACGCCATTTTGGATGACGTCCCTTAAAGGAACTTTAAGTCCCTTAAAGGAACCGTCATTCGTGGGGAAGTGGTCGGAAGAAGAAGATGGGTCCGCGGTGGAGGTCTTCAAGATGGAGCCGGTCGTCATCGGATGAAGATAGAAGATGCCGATTGGATCAAGATGGTTGCCGGTCCGGATCGCCTCTTCTTCCCGGATAGGATGAAGACTTCGGAGCCTCTTCTGGACCTCTTCAGCCGCCGGATTATGGATCGCCAGCCCCCGCTTGGGCTTGGATGAAGATTTTGGAGCCTGGAACGATCGGTGATACCTGGCATAGTGAAGACAAGGTAGGAAGATCTTCAGGGGCTTAGTGTTAGGTTTATTTAAGGGGGGTTTGGGTTAGATTAGGGGTATTTGGGTGGTGGGTTGTAATGTTGGGGGGGGGGGTATTGTATGTGTTTTTTTTACAGGCAAAAGAGCTGAATTCTTTAGGGCATGCCCTGCAAAGGGCCCTGTTCAGGGCTGGTAAGGTAAAAGAGCTTTGAACTTTTGTAATTTAGAATAGGGTAGGGCATTTTTTTATTTTGGGGGTCTTTGTTATTTTATTAGGGGGCTTAGAGTAGGTGTAATAAGTTTAAAATTGTTGTAATATTTTTCTGATGTTTGTAAATATTTTTTTATTTTTTGTAACTTAGTTCTTTTTTATTTTTTGTACTTTAGTTAGTTTATTTAATTGTATTTATTTGTAGGAATTTTATTTAATTTATGTATTGATAGTGTAGTGTTAGGTTTAATTGTAGATAATTGTAGGTATTTTATTTAATTAATTTATTGATAGTGTAGTGTTAGGTTTAATTGTAACTTAGGTTAGGATTTATTTTACAGGTAATTTTGTAATTATTTTAACTATTTTAGCTATTAAATAGTAAATAACTATTTAATAGCTATTGTACCTGGTTAAAATAAATACAAAGTTACCTGTAAAATAAATATAAATCCTAAAATAGCTATAATATAATTATAATTTATATTGTAGCTATATTAGGGTTTATTTTACAGGTAAGTATTTAGCTTTAAATAGGAATAATTTATTTAATAAGAGTTAATTTATTTCGTTAGATTTCAATTATATTTAATTTAGGGGGGTGTTAGTGTTAGGGTTAGGCTTAGCTTTAGGGGTTAATCCATTTATTATAGTAGCGGCGAGATTCGGTCGGCAGATTAGGGGTTAATAATTGAAGTTAGGTGTCGGCGATGTTAGGGAGGGCAGATTAGGGGTTAATACTATTTATTATAGGTTTATTGAGGCGGGAGTGAGGCGGATTAGGGGTTAATAACTTTATTATAGTAGCGGTGCGGTCCGCTCGGCAGATTAGGGGTTAATAAGTGTAGGCAGGTGGAGGCGACGTTGAGGGGGGCAGATTAGGGGTTAATAAATATAATATAGGGGTCGGCAGTGTTAGGGGCAGCAGATTAGGGGTACATAAGGATAACGTAGGTGGCGGCACTTTGAGGTCGGCAGATTAGGGGTTAATAAGTGTAGGCAGGTGGAGGCGACGTTGTGGGGGGCAGGTTAGGGGTTAATAATAATAATATAGGGGTTGGCGGTGTTAGGGGCAGCAGATTAGGGGTACATAAGTATAACGTAGGTGGCGGTCGGCAGATTAGGGGTTAAAAAAATTGAATCGAGTGGCGGCGATGTGGGGGAACCTCGGTTTAGGGGTACATAGGTAGTTTATGGGTGTTAGTGTACTTTAGAGCACAGTAGTTAAGAGCTTTATAAACCGGCGCTAGCCCAGAAAGCTCTTAACTACTGACTTTTTTATGCGGCTGGAGTTTTGTCGTTAGATTTCTAACGCTCACTTCAGCCACGACTCTAAATACCGGTGTTAGAAAGATCCCATTGAAAAGATAGGATACACAATTGATGTAAGGGGATCTGCGGTATGGAAAAGTCGCGGCTGCAAAGTGAGCGTTAGACCCTTTCCTGACTGACTCTAAATACCGGCGGTAGCCCAAAACCAGCAGTTAGGAGCCTCTAACGCTGGTTTTCACGGCTACCGCCCAACTCTAAATCTAGGCCTAAGTCAAGTAATGAACTCAAACAGCAGCTCTAGGCTAGCATCAAATTTGAAATATATTACACAATAATTTTACTGAAAATAACAGGTAAAAAATGAAAACCGAAATAAACGAAAATTAAATTTTCGGCCGAAACATTTCTGAGGCCGAAATTTCGGTGCATCTCTAGTATGCAGCGAAGGCGGGCGGACAGCTTTGCAAGTTGAGAAGTTATCCATTCGCCTTTTAATACATGGGGCCAATAATCAGAATGTGGAAGATATGAATTCCTTATACTGAACTTTGTAACAATTTTGGCAGCTTCCATTAATAATAATTTGGATAACTTCTATTAATCATTTATGCTGAACTTTGTAACAGCTTTATTCAACAAGGGAGCTTCCCCACAAGGCTATGTGGATAACCTGTGAATCAGTACAGGAACATTGTGACTTTCAGTGTGGATATCTGTTAGGATTTTTCTATGATCTTATATATAACATGATGGGGTCATAATGTTATCTTATGGAATCATAGGTGAGGGTGGAAGTAAAATTTACCCTTAATTAAATAAATTTGCTGTCGAAATTGTGAAGTGCTGAACAGGTTTATCTGTTTTTTGGAAAGGTTAAAAATAATTTAACCCTTCAAGTGTCTTTTATTTTTGTATCTATCAATATAATAATCTATGTGCACAATTACTCTATAATGAATTATAAATACAGATTTAATATAACAGTCTATTTGTTGTAATCCTTCACTGTTGATATTTAGTAATTCATATAATCTGAACCACAGTGAGTGGTTATTCTTTAAATATATTTTCGTGCACAAGGGAATTTTTAGGAGTTTATTGAACTAAAATCCTGCCACCCTTCCCATAGTGGGATAGAAATGGCAGGCCTTAATAAAACAGAATAAGTTTTTAATATTGATTAAACTTTCTCAATACGAGGAACAAAATTAGAAACCAATTTATATTCAAATGAAGGTATAACAATACATAGAGCTTTTAAAAATTATAAAAATAAAATTCTAACGCCGGTTATTACATGGTTTTGGTATCACATATACAGCGCCGCATACAAATGCGGCAGATATATTTCACAAGTCGGCCGCAATTTTTATCCCATAAGCTAACATAGAACCGTGTTGCACATCGGTATCACATATTCAGTGCGGCGAAAATGGAGACATTTTACTCCATTTTCACCCTCGCCACACATAGGCAAGCGCAGCAAGCCTTGCGCTGAGTATGTGAGCACCGTAACCCCTTGAAAAATAGTAACTAACACCTAACACATGCGCAATATCTATCTACCTCCTGAAAATAACTAACACCTTATGCATGTGCAATATCTATTTAACTCCTGAAAATAACTAACAACTAACACATGCGCAATATCTATCTACCTCCTGAAAATAACTAACACATTACGCATGTGCAATATCTATCTACCTGTCAACCGTCATCCCCCCACCGCAATAACTAATAAACAATATTAACCCCTAATCTGCCAAGCCCCACATCACAAAACATCTAATTAACCTATTAACCCCTAAACCGTCATCACCCACAACGCAATATACCTTAAAAAACTATTAACCCCTAATCTGCCATTAACCCACATCGCAACAAACCTTATGAATCTATTAACCCCTAATTCGCTATCCCCACACAACGCAATAATCCTAATAAAAATATTAAACAGCCAATAGGATTTCAGTAGCTCTCATTCTATTGACTGATTTGAATTTGAAGACTCAAATCAGCCAATAGGAATTCAAGCTATCCCATATTTAAACGCATATCTTGAATTTAATCCTCAGTGTGCAGCAGTGATTGTACGAAGAGGATCTCCATGCTCCATGGCTCTGCAGTCGCCGGTATTCATTTCCACCATCGCCGGTCTTCAGTTTCGCGGTCAACGGTCTTCAGTTCCGCCCTCCGCTCCACGACTGGCTTGTTCCTGGAAGAAGATAGAAGTGATCGCCACTTGGAAGAAGATGTAGGCCGCTTGGAAAAAGACTTCACCGCCTGGAAAAGGACCTTCTCCGCCAAACTTCAGGAACCGTGAGTACAAAATTGGGGGTTAGATTTAGGCTTTTTTAATTATTTTTTTTTAGATTAGGATTATGGGCACTCTTAAAAGAGCTGAATGCCCATTTAAGGGCAGTAAAAGAACTGAATGCCTTTTCAAGGGCAATGCCCATGCAAATGCCCCTTTAGGGGCAATGGGTATTTTAGTTTTTGTGTGTTAGGTTTATTTATTTTGTAAGGTTTGGTGGGTGGTGGATTTTACTGTTAGGGGGGATTTAGAATTTTTTTTTAACTGCAATAGAGCTGTTTAACTTAGGGCAATGCCCTCTAAAAAGCCCTTTGAAAGGCTATTGGTAGTTTAGAATTAGATAAGGGGGTGTTTTTATTTTGCGGGTGCTTTTTTATTTTCATAGGGATTAGGTTTAATTTTTAAATTTTGGATAATTTTGTTTATTATTTTCTGTAATGTTAGAATTTTTTATTTTTGTAATATTAGATTAATTTAATCTTAGTTTTTTATATTTTTAAGTAATGTTAGCTTTTTTATTTTATTTGTTTGTAACTTAATATTTTTTGTTAGGTAATTGGGGTTAATTTAGGGGTGTTAGGTTAGGGGGCTTAGTAATTTAATTATTTATTTGCGTTGTATGGGTTTGGTGGTTTAGCGGTTAATATTTTTATTAGTATTAATGCGTTGTGTGGGGAAGGCGGATTAGGAGTTAATAGGTTAATTAAGTTTAGTTAGATCTTGAGAAAGTCCCAGCTTTGGGGCTGAAACACGTTGATGTACATGTTATAAGTAGTCACTGCTCGAGTTTACATATAGGGTAAGCCTATTTTCAATTAAGTTTATATTCATATTAGCGTTATTGCACTATGTGATTTGTGTTTTTCGCAGGTACTGCAATTTTTGGATCCTATTGGATTTCTTATTCACTTTTTTCACTTTATTCACTTTTCCCCAATTTTTATTTTTATTTTTTTTATTTTGATGTGTCAGATTTGTCTTTTTTTCTCCACTTTTTTGTGTCATACCAATACAAATAAAAGAAATAAACATGAGAATACCTAAACATTTGTAATTGCAACAATTTTCTGGTGAAGTGGTGCTTTATTTGACAGAAATGCACGGGTGCCAATATTTTTAGTCATGACTCTATATATAGACTGTCTACCCTGTCCGGTCTGAGAGTGCAATCCTTTCCTGTGTTTTATATGTACTCAGAGAAATTACAAAAGCCTGTGTCAACCTTGGAGTTTCCCAGTTGGTTTTGTTTGAAAGCATGGAATGGTTGTGTGCAGGGTAAGTTCCCAGGAAGAGAGAGACCTTGACCTGGTCCTGGGTTTAAAACATTTGATACCTGTCTGGTCTGAGAGTGCGGTCCATTCCTGTGTTTTTTAAATGTTGATTGTTGCCTGTGCCTAAGCCTTTTAAATTTGCCATCTTATATTAAGGACATAACTGATGTCCTTAAAAAATTGGACCAAATTTCCACCAATCCGGAAACATTATTGGTGGCAATTGATGTAGAGGCCTTATATTCAAATACCCCCCACCTAAAAGGTATAGAGACTTGCAAATTCTTTCTAAACCAAAGAGGCCCTGAATATAATCATCATACAGATTTTGTCATGAATCTATTGTCTTTCATTCTAAATCATAACTATTTCCTTTTTAAAAATAAATACTATGAGCATATTTTAGATTCCACAATGGGCACCTACTGTGCCCCGTCTGACATATGCGTGCCTGTAGCTTGGAAAATGGGAACAGGAACATATATTAAACTGCAGATTTGAGTCCTCAGTGGCACTATGGATTAGATTAATTGACAATGTGCTCTTATTATGGTAAAAAACACAGAGATAAAACTTGCAGAATTTATGAATGAGCTGAACCACAATGAATTGAATCTTAAATTGCCATATACCTGTAGTGCCACTGAGGTCTCTTTTCTGGATTTGCACATTATGTAAACAATGAACTGAAAACAGCAACTTTTTGAAAAGAGACAGCAGTCAATGCTCTGCTATCTTTTGATAGCAATCATCCTAGAAACCTCATTCAAAATATGCCCTATGGACAATATCTTAGGCATAGAAGAAACTGTTCTGACTTTGAGCAGTTTATGGAGGAATCTAACAGTTTGAAAAAACCCTTCAAAGAGAGGGGGTATTCCCAACAATGCTTGAAAAAAGCCTTTGACAAACTTTGATCAAGTTAGACCAAATTGGAGGGGGTGTAATATTTAGGGCTAGATTTATCAAAGCTGAGGCGTACAGGGGAACATATACATGCCCCTGTATGCCTCAGCTCGCCTGTGGCGGGGCGAAATTACCCGCAGGTAATCAACATTGCACACGAGCACAATTTTGTGCTCACGTGCAATCCCGCCCCCTGCCTGCGCACAGCCAATCACATGCGGGCAGGAGCTGTCAGTCTCCTCGGTCGGACTCGACCGCGGAGATTGAATTTCGCCACCTTAGAGGTGGCGTAGAGCTTAGGGAAGCAGCGGTCTGGGGACTGCTGCTTTATAAATTATGGCGAGCAAGTTCTTGTGAGAACTTGCAGCCGTAGGGGCTTGATAAATCGAGCCCTTAGAAGTAACTACTCAAGTTAGAAGCCAAATGGATTTTTCAGTTGAAACCCCTACCTCCCAAAGGGTTAAATCTTGACTTTAATTTGAGTTGTTTCTTATGAATTACTTCTTATGATTTATTTTTTTTATCTTTTATTAAATAATTTTTTATTAAGGAATTTTTTGTTTAAAATAATATTTTATTTAGAATTATTTTTTATGAAGTGTTTTATGAAATAATTGTGTATCTTTCATATCTGTTTAAGATTGTTTGTGTACCATTTGCGTATTTTTCATATTTGTATAAGATTGTGTTTTTTATGGAATTTGTTTTAAATATTTTATACATTTGATATGTTTCATGTAGTGCAATATAAAATGCTTTTAATAACCTTCCCATATGTTATGGGAGGTGTATGGTGAAGGGGAATTAGCACATACCGATATTTGTAACTTTAAAATATATACAATTTTATTCTGGTCCTTTTTATTATTCAATAGAATTATATCAAGAGTCTTTAAAAATAAATATATATATATATATATATATATATTTATATTTGATTACATCATATTAAATTAATAACATAAATAAGTTCACACAAACACTTTAGGACCAAATCATAGATAATATAAGGCATGTAAGGAATGTACTTAATATCCCTTTAAATTACACATATCCCTTTAATTAAATGTGGATAAAATGCTCCTATTGAATATTTCTAACTGAGCTTTAAAAATTATTATTTTGAAATGCGTTGCTCAGTTTCATACGCTTCCGTAGCGAAGCACACCTGTTGGCATCAGCTTAAGCCTATCTGAGGTTTGTCTTTGTGTGCTTATGAGCACATATTGTCCATATGCTCTATTTTTTACATGTTTTTTTATCTCCTCTAAATTTGTCATTTAGAGCTATAATAGCAGCCTTTAAACCACAAAATTAGGCTTTTAGACAGCAACATAGGGTATTTCATATGAATTTTGCTCATCAATGTTATAACTTTATAATGAATAATTAATTATTTACAATTGTGTTTTTCATCCCTTTCTTTTATTTTACACTTTATCAGGACACTGCGCTCTCAAGTTCCCTTTAATCCCAATAGTACTGTTTCTTTAGGGTTTGAGAGGGCCCTAATTGTATTGAGAATGTTTGTATTATAACATTCTTGGCGCTGGTCATATCTATATTTCAGATTTTAGGTACTGCAATGTGCACCTGCTTTGCACCGACATATGTGTGCCTGTATCTTGGGAAATGGGAACAGGAAAATATATTAAACTACTGATTTGAGTTCTCAGTGTCACTATGGATTAGATTCATTGACAATTTGCTCTTATTATGGGAAAGCGCAGAGATAAACTTGCAGAATTTATGAATGAGCTAAACCACAATGAATTACATCTGAAATTCACATATACCTGTAGTGCCACTGACGTCTCTTTTCTGGATTTGCACATTATGTAAACAATGAGCTGAAAACAGCAACTTTTCGAAAAGAGACAGCAGGCAATGCTCTGCTATCGTTTGATAGCAATCATTCTAGAAACCTCATTCAAAATATACCCTATGGACAATATCTTAGGCATAGAAGAAACTGTACTGACTTTGAGCAGTTTAAGGAGGAAGCTAACAGTTTGAAAAAATGATTCAAAGAGAGGGGGTATTCCAAACAAAGCTTGAAAAAAGCCTTTGACAAATCTAAAAATAAAAATAGAGATGAATTATTGTATAGTCCCACTAAATATGATTTAAAAACTAATGAAAATCTAAAAAGATTCATAAGCACATAAAACAATAGATGACAGGATGTACGTTCCATTCTTAAAAAAATACTGGCATGTTTTAATGGCAGATTCTACAATTTTGTGGTTTGTTGGAGATACCCCTTAATGACCCCAAAAAGAGTACCTAACTTAAAGGGACATTGAACCCATTTTTTTTATTTTGTGATTCATATAGAGCATGCAATATTAAGCAACTTTCTAATTTACTCCTATTATCATGTTTTCTTCGTTCTCTTGCTGTCTTTATTTGAAAAAAAAAAGGCATCTAAGCTAAGGAGCCAGCTTTTTTTTTTTATTCAGACCATGGACAGCACTTGTTTATTGGTGCTGTCCAATCAGCAAGGACAACCCAGGCTATTCACCAAAACAACCCAGGTTGTTCACCAAAAATGGTCCGGCACCTAAAATTACATTATTGCTTCTCAAATAAAGATACCAAGAGAATGAATAAAATGTGATAATAGGAGTAAATTAGAAATTTGCTTAAAATTGCATGCTCTCTCAGAATCACAAAAGAAAAAATTTGGGTTCAGTGTCCCTTTAAAGGACAGACTGGTACATAGCCATTTAACAAATATAAGTGATGGTAACTAATTGAGGAGTAAAGAGAGAGAAGGCAACTTCAACTGCTCACATTGCTCAGTATGTAGAGATAGGATAGTCGGTAAATGCTTTGTATACAAAAATTGTACATATAACAAGATCAGAGGTCACATAAACTGTAAAAGTGAGGGTGTGGTTTACATGGTTTTCTGTGACTGCCCAATGTACTACACAGGACAAACTTATAGAGAGCTGAAGGAGAGGATTAAAGGGACATTATACACTCATTTTTTCTTTGCATAAATGTTTTGTAGATGATCTATTTATATAGCCCATAAAGGTTTTTGTTTTTTTAAATGTATAGTTTTGCTTATTTTTGAATAACATTTCTCTGATTTTCAGACTCCTAACCAAGCCCCAAAGTTTTATGAGAATACCGTCAGCTACCTTCTCCAGCTTGCTCCTGTTTGTGTAAAGGGTCTTTTCATATGCAAAAGAAGAGGGGGGGGAGGAAGTGTCTTATTTGCCACTTGCAGTGGGCTTTCCAACTACCTTTTCAACAGAGCTAAACTGAGAGCTTCTAAGTAAGTTTTGAAACAGTTTTATACTGGATTTTTATATCAGTATCTGTGCATCTTATTCTTTATAGTAGTGTCTATTACATTCAGTTATATGAAAATGAGTGTATACTGTCCCTTTAAGGAGCATAAAAGAGACATCAAAAATAAGTGTATCAAAAGTAGCAGTGTTGGACCAAAGTTTTGGACCATCAATCGAGCAACAAGAATCTTTTGAAATTCAGAGGCCTTGAAATTGTAGATTTTAAAAATAGGGGAGGATATTTGAATCAATTTTTTTACAGTAGGAGTGCAAATGGATAAACAACATTAAAGGGACACTCAATCAAAATTAAACTTTCATTATTCAGATACAGCATGTAATTTTAAACAACTTTCCAATTTACTTCCATTAAAAAAAATGTGCACATATTTACAATTTTTGAGTCACCAGATCCTACTGAGCATGTGCAAGAATTCACAGACTATACGTATATGCATTTGTGATTGGCTGATTGCTATCACATGGTACAAGGGGAGTGGAAATATACATAACTTTGAAATTTTTTATAAAAAAAATCTACTACTCATTTGAAGTTCAGACTAAGTGCTATTGCATTGTCTTGTTATCTTGCATTTGTTGATTATGGAAATCTAAAGTGTTGACTGTTCCTTTAAGAGCCTAAAGGCAAATGGGATTTATCAGGAAATAAACTTTGCACCATTTCTGGGAGATTAAATTTGAATTAAATACTTTAAAGGGGTATACCTCTCTTCTACTTAAATATGCTGGATTTATATTACAACCAACAATAAGTAAAGAAATAAGATATCTGCCCCTTTAAGAGCAAATTAAATAAGCCTTATGGTATTGAAATTAAAGCAAGACAATGGAGATTTTTTCTTTGTGTGTAGTATACTTGTACCTTCCAAATCATTTTTTTCTGATTCAAATATGATATGATTCAAATATGCTTAAAATATAGAAGCAAAGTACATTGATACCTATCATTCAATTTCAATTGAATCTCTGCAATTTTGTCAATATGTAATACATTCAGATTTGTTTTGTTTTGTATATGGCATAATCATGTAGCAAATCATGTAAATAGTATATATTAAGCAACAAATTGTATAACAATTGTGCTACTGATATTTCACCAATGGCGATGTAAATAGGCAGAGTCTCATGTTTTAAAAGGTAAAGAGCTGAGCACCCAATCAGATTCAAGCCAGATGAAGCCTTGTAACACAGAAGTGAAACGCACCTAGCTGTTTTCTTATCGGTGGTGATATCAGCTGTTCACCACCGATGTTATTTTGCAGCTCCCTGCAGCAGTTGCTGATCGTCTCCACCGAAGGCATGTTATATACACTAAGTGCCTTCAACTGAATGCTATATCTACCAGTGTCCCTTCAAGTACTATCAACTCCCACAATACCCTGAGATGGGCTGGATTTCGATATTACCTTTGCGGTCATGTGAGTATGTACTACGGGCTGAATACATTGGAGTGCCGTGTGACTCACAAAGGTATATTTTCAACTTAACCATGGGATAATCATTATTGGATATTGGATTACAAATGATCAAGGTAACATCAAATTACCTATATGCATAACAAGGGACTGGTTGAATCTCTTTGGATGACATACTAATCCAGACTTAAAATCGCAAATACAATGTTGCTATTTTGAAGTGATACATTGTAACTGTGTGTTGAATAAGATTGGAAACAGCATTTCTTAATTTGGAGTGATTAAATCCGCTCTGCTGCTATGAACTGTAAATCTGACATTTTATTTATTATACTGTTTGGCTAATGTATAATGTTCTACTGAATAAACCTTGATTGAGCTATCAATTTGCAGTAAATAACCTGATGCTGGATAATAGTGGTCTTTCTTTTCTTCTTTTTGTTTTTAACTATTATATTACCACTACCGTGCACTGTTGGCAGTATTTTTTTATGTAAAAAACGCTGCTTTTAAATGGTACAGCAATATATATATATTGGTGCTGATATTACTAGATATGTATTTATATGTGTATAGACACATATATATGCATAAATACATATGTATACATATATAGACATATAAATAAATATATATATATATATATTATTATTATTATTCTTTATTTATAAAGCGCTGACAGATTCTGCAGCGCTGCCCATGGGTACAAGGATAACAGTACAGTGGAGAAACAATATGATAAGACACAAAATTTGACAGACAAATACAGGGGGAATTGAGGGCCCTATTCCCGTGGGAACTTACAATCTAGACGGGTAGGAGGATTGGAAACAGGAGGTGGGGACTGCAGAGGTGAGAATGATATTAGTGAGGAGATAGAGGGGTGATAAGCTTCCCTGAACAGAAAGGTCTGTAGGGAACGTTTAAAGAACGAGACGTTAGGGGCAAGTCTGACATCTCAAGGAAGTGCATTCCAGAGGGTTGGTGCCGCACGAGAGAAGTCCTGTAGTCTAGAATGAGAGGAGGTGATGGTAGAGGACGCAAGAAGCAGGTTGTTGTTGGATCTTAGGGGACGGGCAGGAGTATATTTGTTGATGAGTGAAGACAGGTAGGGTGGGGCAGCATTGGTGAGGGCTTTGTAGTTCAGGGTGAGAATTTTGAATTTAACTATGTTGTGAATCTGGAGCCAGTGAAGGGACTCACAGAGAGGTGCAGCAGAAACAGAGCTTGTGCACTCAGCTTGTGCACTCTTCTTGTGCACTCAGTAGTACAATCAAGCAGGGGCTTTCAATTTATAAACTCAGGTTGTGAAATTCTCCCCTATTAATAGCTGGGGGAGTGGCTGATCTACAAATACTATGTGAACTTGGACTATAGAAGAACATAAGAAAAAAACAACTCGTTGTTTTGTGTAGGATTATGCACATAATAATATTAGCTTCAGGCAAATACACACATACATAGCTTTCTCTAAGAAACTAAGAAAAAAAAAACATATTTAAAGGGACAATATACTGTAAAACATTTCCTAGTTGTGCATTCTACCTGCTGGAGTGTATGAAATTGCTTACAAATAGCCAATTTACCTTAATTTTGGTATTTGAAAGAGATGCTTTTTCTGGTGGTATCATTACCTATATTGAAAAATTAAATAATTCAGTGTTGGCTATAGAAAATACATTTAAACATAGCCAACAGAAGAAATTACACTCACTGGGCTCTATTTAACAAGCTCCGTATGGAGTTTGATGGCCCCTGTTTCTGGCGAGTCTTCAGACTCGCCAGAAACAGCAGTTATGAAGCAGCGGTCACAAAGACAGCTGCTCCGTAACCCTATCCGTCCGCTCTGAGCAGGCGGACACACATCGCCACAATACAATCCGATCGAGTTGATTGACACCCCCTGGCCGCAAGTCTGCAGTGGGCGGCGTTGCACCAGCAGCTCTTGTGAGCTGCTGGTGCAATGCTGAATACAGCGTATTGCTTGCCGTATTCAGCGAGGTCTGGCGGACCTGATCCGCAGTGTCGGATCAGGTCCGCCAGACCTTGATAAATATGCCCCCCAGTATGAGGTAGGAGAGATAAGTAATGAAATGTTAATTTCCGAATGTTCTCTCTAAGGGCCAGATTCTGAGTGGCAGAGGGGGTGACTGGGAGTGGAGTTGGGATGTTTCCTCAGATTGCAAGTGTTTTATTGAGAAAATAGTCAGCAAAGTCTTGAGCACTGAATGCAGATGAGGGGGGTGGTGCAGGTGGGTAGAGGAGAGAGTTAAAAATAGAGAAGAGTCTTTTAGGGTTTGAGGAGTGAGTGGACATAAGAGAGGAGAAGTAGGTTTGCTTAGCTAAGTGAAGGGCAGAGGTGTAAGAGTAGAGAATGAACTTATAGTGCATGAAATCATGTTCAAAGCGGGATTTCCTCCAGACACGTTCAGCAGTGCGGGAGCATTTTTTGTAGTTGACACGTTTGTTGGGAGTGCCAGGGTTGGAGCTGACGACGTGGGGCTTTGCGAGGTTGGGGTGGAGCAAGAGTGTCAAGTGAGGCAGAGAGAGTATTGTTATAGTGGGTTATAGCAAGGTCAGGGCAGGATATTGTGTAAGTGTGGGGGAGGCATAGTTGAATAAGATTGGAGAGTTGGGGAGCGTCCACAGTGTGCAGATTTCTACTGGTGCGGGGGCGAGACGGGGAAGTAGGTTTAGTATCTATATTAGGATTAAAGGTGAGCAGATGGTGGTCTGAGATGGGAAATGGGCGACATGCAACATTAGAGAGAGAGCAGAGATAGGAGAATACCAGATCAATTGTGTGTCTATTGTGGTGGGTAGGGAATAGGGTGGATTGTGAGAGACAGAATGAGTTAGTGAGTGAGAGAAGTTTAGAGGCAGCAGGGGCAGATGGGTTGTCAATGGGGATGTTGGAGTCCCCTAGGATTAGAGCAGGTGTGCTTGTGGAGAGAAAGTAAGGAAGCCAGGCAGCAAAGTTGTCAAGTATATTGGAGTTGAAGTATATTGGAGCTCTTTGCAGTTAAGTAGCTGAAAACATGAAAAATCATATTTATACAATATTCATATTTAATAAAGTGTTATACACTGTTTTTGTGTAAATATTTCACATTCTAATGTTTTTACATAGGGGACTATGTTCTAAGTATTTATATATATATATATATATATATATATATATATATATATATATATATATATATATATATATATATATATATATATATATATATATATATATATATATATATATATATATACATATTCAGAAATATATAGAAATATGTATTTATAAATAAATATAACATATTCCTCTAAAGAACATTGGAATGTGAAATATTAATATTTCATGTCGGGTTAGCGCACTTGAAAAAATGCGATCGGGTTTGTGTGACTTGTTAGGTGTTAGTTTTTCTTTCCACTTTTCACGCTCCATTGAAGTCTATGGCAGAATACGTTAACATGGTTACGATATTGTAACCTCTGCTTACAGTTAGCTCGCAAGTGGGAGTGATAAACAGCACTCCACTTGTAATATAGCCCTCAATTTGTAGTATATTTCATAACATGCAAGGTATGCCAGAAACAATATGTAGGTTGCACAACAAGATTGCATAAGGGAACACCTTTCTATTACTGCTGACCCACCTGCTACTACTGTGACACATCAGTTTGCTTTACTTACTAATTATAAATTAGGAGACATGTTTTGCTTTCATGTTTAGCTTTCAAAGCAGCAACATTAAATAGAAAAGAGGCCACATACATCTTCAAGTGAAAAACAGGTCCATTTAATGGTATGAATGAGATATCAGATTTTAAATATCTATATAATCTATAGATTAGGTCCTGTTTTATGCACTCATTGTTTTGACTTTCCTGTTTTCTCTTGTGGGTTTCATTCATTATTAATTCATTATGTGCTTGATTATAAGTATAAGTTTCACTCATGCGCAAACACCTATGGAAGTAAACTTTAATGCCGGCATGTTAGCATGCATTTTACAAGTTGAAAGTAAATACTTTGCGAGCGAGCAAAACCTGATGTGCACTAACTTCAGGACTTCTGATATCAGGACTGTGTTAACTTATTTTCCCCATAGACTTCAGTGGAACGTGTTAAAGAAATAAAAAACACTTATCGCTTGCGTGTTAACCTAACACTGCGTTAGACCTTCAGGGCTAAAGCCAGTTATGAATATTTTACATTCCTTCACATAGATGAAAATAGTATTTATATATATTTACAGGGAACACACAGTTCCCATAGAAGGCAATGTAAAGGCACTTTTCAGTGCCGTTTTGCTTTCTAACAACCCACACCCGCTCTATTTAACCCCTTGGGGTCTATTTATGAAGCAGCGGAAGCTGCTTCTGACCCTCTCCGCTTCAGTTCCGACTCGCCGCCACCTCTGAGATGGTGGACAGCAATCAAGCCGATCAGATACTATCGGGTTGATTAACACCCCCTGCTAGTGGCTGATTGGCCGCAAATCTGCAGGAGGCGGTATTGCACCAGCATTCACAAGAACTGCTGGTGCATTGATAAATCCCGACAGCGTATGCTGTCTGCATTTATCGATGTGTGGCGGACATGATACGCTACATCGTATCATGTCCGTCCGCACCTTACTAAATATACCCACTAAAAACTATTAGTGCAGTTTAATAAAAAAAAAAATGCTACTTCTTTATTTTAAAAAAATGTTATTTTGGGGCAATTGGGGGACATTTAAAAATTAACCAGAGGTCTCACCTATGGTTAATTCACATGGTAGCAATAACCAGCTACTTGTAATGGCTGTTTTATTTATTGTGTGCCCATATATCTGCCCTTCTGCACGCTACAATAGCCCTTTATACCTTTATAATGTTTGCATGATCTTTTTCTATCTCCTTACTCCATAAGTGCTCTTCTATTTATATTTTTGTTTAAAAAAAAGTTTTTTGAGTGTAAAGTGTTCCAGACTTTCTGAATGCTCCTATTTTGAACACTCTCTTTTCTGTTAAGGTTTATACATTTTGTTTGATGGATTTACATAATTCTTAATAACGTTTTTCATAATGTTGTAATTTTCTATTTCAGCTCTAAATTCAAATTTATAAATGTTTTAATTCAGTTACTTTACCAAAAAATGTTTACATAACAATGGAGACATTTTATAATCTATTACAGGTATTTGATGTTTTCACTATTTTTTCACAGTGAATTATATAAAATTCTAGATAAACTATATTTTGTGTTAGAATTTTTAGTGAGAAAAAAACAATAACTCTATTTATAACTCTAATGTTTTATAAATACACAATTAAGATCCAATATATAAAGCATAAATCATGATTTAATTGAGAATGTAGAGTCTTACCTTGTGGTATAAGTGATGAGAGAACACAAAGGATTGCCACAACTGATCTCATTATGTATAAATGGCAGAAAGCAGAAAGAGATGTGAAGTCTTCTTGTGCACTCAGTAGTACAATCAAGCAGGGGCTTTCAATTTATAAACTCAGGTTGTGAAATTCTCCCCTATTAATAGCTGGGGGAGTGGCTGATCTACAAATACTATGTGAACTTGGGACTTTAGAAGAACATAAGAAAAAAAAACTCGTTGTTTTGTGTAGGATTATGCACATTATTATATTAGCTTCAGGCAAATACACACATACATAGCTTTTTCTAAGAAACTAAGGAAAAAAAAAACATATTTAAAGGGACAATATACTGTAAAACATTTCCTAGTTGTGCATTCTACCTGCTGGAGTGTTTGAAATTGCTTACAAATAGCCAATTTACCTTAATTTTGGTATTTGAAAGAGATGCTTTTTCTGGTGGTATCATTACCTATATTGAAAAATTTAATAATTCAGTGTTGGCTATAGAAAATACATTTAAACATAGCCAACAGAAGAAATTACACTCACTGGGCTCTATTTAACAAGCTCCGCATGGAGCTTGATGGCCCCTGTTTCTGGCGAGTCTTCAGACTCACCAGAAACAGCAGTTATGAAGCAGCGGTCACAAAGACCACTGCTCCATAAACCTGTCTGTCCGCTCTGAGCAGGCGGACACACATCGCCACAATACAATCCGATCGAGTTGATTGACACCCCCTGGCCGCAAGTCTGCAGTGGGCGGCGTTGCACCAGCAGCTCTTGTGAGCTGCTGGTGCAATGCTGAATACAGCGTATTGCTTGCCATATTCAGCGAGGTCTGGCGGACCTGATCCGCAGTGTCGGATCAGGTCCGCCAGACCTTGATAAATATGCCCCCCAGTATGAGGTAGGAGAGATAAGTAATGAAATGTTAATTTCCGAATGTTCTCTCTAAGGGCCAGATTCTGAGTGGCAGAGGGGGTGACTGGGAGTGGAGTTGGGATGTTTCCTCAGATTTCAAGTGTTTTATTGAGAAAATAGTCAGCAAAGTCTTGAGCACTGAATGCAGATGAATGCAGATGAGGGGGGTGGTGCAGGTGGGTAGAGGAGAGAGTTGAAAATAGAGAAGAGTCTTTTAGGGTTTGAGGAGTGAGTGGATATAAGAGAGGAGAAGTAGGTTTGCTTAGCTAAGTGAAGGGCAGAGAGAGTATTGTTATAGTGGGTTATAGCAAGGTCAGGGCAGGATATCGTGGAAGTGTGGGGGAGGCGTAGTTGAATAAGATTGGAAAGTTGGGGAGCATCCACAGTGTGCAGATTTCTACTGGTGTGGGGGCGAGAGGGGGAAGTAAGTTTAGTATCTATATTAGGATTAAAGGTGAGCAGATGGTGGTCTGAGATGGGAAATGGGCGACATGCAACATTAGAGAGAGAGCAGAGATAGGAGAATACCAGATAAATTGTGTGTCCATCTCGGTGGGTAGGGAGTAGGGTGGATTGTGAGAGGCCGAAGGAGTTAGTGAGTGAGAGAAGTTTAGAGGCAGCAGGGGCAGATGGGTTGTCAATGATGTTGAAGTCCCCTAGGATTAGAGCAGGTGTGATTGTGGAGAGAAAGTAAGGAAGCCAGGCAGCAAAGTTGTCAAGTATATTGGAGTTGAAGTATATTGGAGCCCTTTGCAGTTAAGTAGCTGAAAACTTGAAAAATCATATTTATACAATATTCATATTTAATAAAGTGTTATACACTGTTTTTGTGTAAATATTTCACATTCTAATGTTTTTACATAGGGGAATATGTTCTAAGTATTTATATATATATATATATATATAAATATATGTATATATATATATATATATATATATATATATATATATATACATATAGATATTCATATATATATTTTTCTATATATATTTATCTTTATAAATATATAAATATATATATATATATATATATATATATATATATATATATATATATACATATATATATATATATATATATATATATATATATATATATATATATATATAAAATCAGAAATATATAGAAATATGTATTTATAAATAAATATAACATATTCTTCTAAAGAACATTGGAATGTGAAATATTAATATTTCATGTCGGGTTAGCGCACTTGAAAAAATGCGATCGGGTTTGTGTGACTTGTTAGGTGTTAGTTTTTCTTTCCACTTTTCACGCTCCATTGAAGTCTATGGCAGAATACGTTAACATGGTTACAATATTGTAACCTCTGCTTACAGTTAGCTCGCAAGTGGGAGTGATAAAAAGCACTCCACTTGTAATATAGCCCTTAATTTGTAGTATATTTCATAACATGCAAGGTATGCCAGAAACAATATGTAGGTTGCACAACAAGATTGGATAAGGGAACACCTTTCTATTACTGCTGACCCACCTGCTACTACTGTGACACATCAGTTTGCTTTACTTACTAATTATAAATTAGGAGACATGTTTTGCTTTCATGTTTAGCTTTCAAAGCAGCAACATTAAATAGAAAAGAGGCCACATACATCTTCAAGTGAAAAACAGGTCCATTTAATGGTATGAATGAGATATCAGATTTTAAATATCTATATAATCTATAGATTAGGTCCTGTTTTATGCACTCATTGTTTTGACTTTCCTGTTTTCTCTTGTGGGTTTCATTCATTATTAATTCATTATGTGCTTGATTATAAGTATAAGTTTCACTCATGCGCAAACACCTATGGAAGTAAACTTTAATGCCGGCATGTTAGCATGCATTTTACAAGTTGAAAGTAAATACTTTGCGAGCGAGCAAAACCTGATGTGCACTAACTTCAGGACTTCTGATATCAGGACTGTGTTAACTTATTTTCCCCATAGACTTCAGTGGAACGTGCTAAAGAAATAAAAAACACTTATCGCTTGCGTGTTAACCTAACACTGCGTTAGACCTTCAGGGCTAAAGCCAGTTATGAATATTTTAAATTCCAATGTTCTTCACATAGATGAAAATAGTATTTATATATATTTACAGGAAACACACAGTTCCCATAGAAGGCAAAGTAAAGGCACTTTTCAGTGCCATTTTGTTTTTTAACAACCCACACCCGCTCTATTTAACCCCTTGGGGTCTATTTATGAAGCAGCGGAAGCTGCTTCTGACCCTCTCCGCTTCAGTTCTGACTCGCCGCCACCTCTGAGATGGTGGACAGCAATCAACCCGATCAGATACGATTGGGTTGATTAACACCCCCTGCTAGCGGATGATTGGCGACAACTCTGCAGGGGGCGGTTTTGCACGAGCGTTCACAAGAACTGCTGGTGCATTGATAAATCCCGACAGCGTATGCTGTCTGCATTTATCGATGTGCGGAGGACATGATACGCTACATCGTATCATGTCCGTCCGCACCTTACTAAATATACCCCCGAAAAACTATAAGTGCAGTTTAATAAAAAAAAAAAATGCTACTTCTTTATTTAAAAAAATGCTATTTTGGGGCAATCGGGGGACATTCGGTCTGACCTATGGTTAATTCACATGGTAGTAATAACCAGCTACTTGTAATGGCTGTTTTATTTATTGTGCGCCCATATATGTGCCCCTTTACGGGCACGCTACAATAGCACTCCACTTGTAATCTAGCCCTTTATACCTTTATAATATTTGCATGATCTTTTTCTATCTCCTTACTCCATAAGTGCTCTTCTATTTATATTTTTGTTTAAAAAAACGTTTTTTGAGTGTAAAGTGTTCCAGACTTTCTGAATGCTCCTATTTTGAACACTCTCTTTTCTGTTAAGGTTTATACATTTTGTTTGATGTATTTACATAATTCTTAATAACGTTTTTCATAATGTTGTAATGTTCTATTTCAGCTCTAAATTCAAATTTATAAATGTTTTAATTCAGTTACTTTACCAAAAAATGTTTACATAACAATGGAGACATTTTATATTCTATTACAGGTATTTGATGTTTTCACTAATTTTTCACAGTGAATTATATAAAATTCCAGATAAAATATATTTTTTGTTAAAAATTTTTGTGAGAAAAAAAACAATAACTCTATTTATAACTCTAATGTTTTATAAATAAACAATTAAGATCCAATATATAAAGCATAAATCATGATTTAATTGAGAATGTAGAGTCTTACCTTGTGGTATAAGTGATGAGAGAACACAAAGGATTGCCACAACTGATCTCATTATGTATAAATGGCAGAAAGCAGAAAGAGATGTGAAGTCTTCTTGTGCACTCAGTAGTACAATCAAGCAGGGGCTTTCAATTTATAAACTCAGGTTGTGAAATTCTCCCCTATTAATAGCTGGGGGAGTGGCTGATCTACCAATACTATGTGAACTTGGGACTTTAGAAGAACATAAGAAAAAAAAACTCATTGTTTTGTGTAGGATTATGCACATTATTATATTAGCTTCAGGCAAATACACACATAGATAGCTTTCTCTAAGAAACTAAGAAAAAAAAAACATATTTAAAGGGACAGTATACTGTAAAACATTTCCTAGTTGTGCATTCTACCTGCTGGAGTGTATGAAATTGCTTACAAATAGCCAATTTACCTTAATTTTGGTATTTGAAATAGATGCTTTTTTTGGTGGTATCATTACCTATATTGAAAAATTGAATAATTCAGTGTTGGCTATAGAAAATACATTTAAACATAGCCAACAGAAGAAATTACACTCACTGGGCTCTATTTAACAAGTTCCGTATGGAGCTTGATGACCCCTGTTTCTGGCGAGTTTTCAGACTCACCAGAAACAGCAGTTATGAAGCAGCGGTCACAAAGACAGCTGCTCCGTAACCCTGTCCGCCTGCTCTGAGCAGGCGGACACACATCGCCACAATACAACCCGATCGAGTTGATTGACACCCCCTGCTGGTGGCCCATTGGCCGTGAGTCTGCAGTGGGCGGCGTTGGACCAGCAGCTCTTGCGAACTGCTGGTGCAATGCTGAATACAGCGAGCGTATTACTCGCCGTATTCAGCGAGGTCTGGCGGACCTGATCCACAGTGTCGGATCAGGTCCGCCAGACCTTGATAAATATGCCCCCCAGTATGAGGTAGGAGAGATAAGTAATGAAATGTTAATTTCCGAATGTTCTCTCTAAGGGCCAGATTCTGTAAAGGTCTTTGGACTGTTGAGAATCTTTAAAAAAAAAATGCTCAACAGTACTTTTATTTCCCTGGGGAAATCCTATAAAGCCCCTTATTATTATGAAAACAGAGTCTTGTTAAGGGGAATATACTACATTTTTGTATAGGAAGAAGGGTCAAGCATTACAAAAGTACACAATGAAAATAGTAATTAAAAATCATACAAAATGAATAATTCAATCATGCACATGAAAATATGCAGGAAACAATTTTACTGTTAAGGTGCATCAAAAATCATAACTAAATTGTTCAACAATAATCGTATGTAAATTACACAGGAATACATTGGCCTCTATTTATGAAGCCGTCTACTTAGCTGTATTCGTTGACCCAATACGCTCGCCTAAGCTCGCCTACCATTGCCGCCGCGGACCTGAATACGTTCGCCAAAGTTATCAAAAAAGCTGTCAAGAAGCCACGCACCAAGTACAGAGCGATGAGCAGCGGACTGTTGTTAACTGACAGTCATCGATCTCGCTGCTCATCGGCTTCTTTGAAGCTTTTTTGATAGCCTGTCACTAAGCACCCACACTAAACTACACTGTTTTACACCCTAAACCGCCACTCCCGGAGCCCCCCACAACTAAATAAAGTTATCACCCCCTAAACCGCCGCTTCTGGACCCCGCTGCAACTATAATAAAAGTATTAACCCCTAAACCGCCACTCCCGGACCCCGCCACCACCTACATCATACCTATTAACCCCTATACTGCCCCCCACTACACCACTGCCACCTATATTCAAGTTATTAACCCCTATCCTGCGGATCCCGGACCCCGCCGCAAATAAATACATTGATTTACCCCTAAACCGCCGCACCCGGAGTCCACCGCCACCTATATTAAAGTTATTAACCCCTATCCTGCCCCCCACTACACCGCTGCAACCTACATTAAGCTCATTAACCCCTAAACCGCTGCTCCCGGACCCCACCGCCACCTATATTAAACTTATTAACCCCTACACCTAAGTCTAATACTAACACTAACACCCCCTAACTTTAATATTATTTTAATAAATCTAAATAAAACTTATTCCTATTTAAAACTGAATACTTACCTGTAAAATAAACCCTAAGATAGCTACAATATAACTAATAATTATATTGTAGCTATTTTAGGATTTATTTTTATTTTACAGGCAACTTTGTATTTATTTTAAAAAGGTACAATAGTTATTAAATAGTTATTAACTATTTAATAGCTACCTAGTTAAGATACTTACAAAAATACCTGTAAAATAAATCCTAACCTAAGTTACAAATAAACCTAACACTACACTATCATTAAATAAATTACCTACAATTACCTACTATTAAATTAAATTAAATAAACTAAACTATAGTACAAAAACACCCACTAAATTACAGAAAATAAAAAAGAATTACAAGAAGTTTAAACTAATTACCTAATCTAAGCCCTCTAATAAAAAAATAAAGCCCCCCAAAATGCCCTACCCTATTCTAAATTACCAAGTAACCAGCTCTTTTACCAGCCCTTAAAAGGGCTTTTTGCGGGGCATTGCCCCAAAGTAATCAGCTCTTTTACCTGTAAAAAAAATACAACCCCCCAACATTAAAATCCACCACCCACATACCCCTACTTTAACCCACCCAAACCCCTTAAAAAAACACTAACCCCCTGAAGATCTCCCTACCTTGAGTCGTCTTCACCCAGCCGAGCCGAATTCTTCATCCAAGTGGCACAGAAGAGGTCCTCCATCCAGCAGAAGTCTTCAGCCAGGCGGCGTCTTCAATCTTCATCCATCCGGAGGTTTAAGGGATGTCATCCAAGATGGCGTGCCTCAAATTCCGATTGGCTGATAGGATTCTATCAGCCAATCGGAATTAAGGTAGGAAAAATCTGATTGGCTGATTCAATCAGCCAATCAGATTGAAGTTCAATCCGATTGGCTGATCCAATCAGCCAATCGGATTGAGCTTGCATTCTATTGGCTGTTCCGATCAGCCAATAAAATGAGAGCTCAATCCGATTGGCTGATTGGATCAGCCAGTCGGATTGAACTTCAATCTGATTGGCTGATTGAATCAGCCAATCAGATTTTTCCTACCTTAATTCCGATTGGCTGATAGAATTCTATCAGCCAATTGGAATTCGAGGGACGCCATCTTGGATGACGTCCTTTAAAAGAACCTTCATTCGTCGTTCATTCGTCGGTTGAAGAGGATGGCTCCGCGTCGGCTCCTTTGAAGATGGCTCTGCTCCGGATGGATGAAGATTGAAGACGCCGCCTGGATGAAGACTTCTACCGGATGAAGGACCTCCTCTGCGCACCTTGGATTTAGATTTCGGCCCGTTGGGTGAAGACGGCTCAAGGTAGGATGATCTTCAGGGGGTTAGTGTTAGGTTTTTTAAGGGGGATTTGAGTGGGTTAGAGTAGGGGTATGTGGGTGGTGGGTTTTAATTTTGGGGGGGAGTTGTATTTATTTTTACAGTTAAAAGAGCTGATTACTTTGGGGAAATGCCCCGCAAAAAGCCCTTTTTTAGGGCTGGTAAAAGAGCTGGTTACTTGGTAATTTAGAATAGGGTAGGGCATTTTTTATTTTGGGGGGCTTTATTATTTTTTGGGCTGCTTTATTATTTTATTAGGGGGCTTAGCTTAGGTGTAATTAGTTTAAACTTCTTGTAATTCTTTTTTATTTTCTGTAATTTAGTGTTTGTTTTTCTTGCACTATAGTTTAGACGATTTTAGGTAATTGTAGGTAATTTATTTAATTTATTTAATGATAATGTAGTGTTAGGTTTAATTGTAACTTAGGTTAGGATTTATTTTACAGGTAATTTTGTACTTATTTTAGCTAGGTAGTTATTAAATAGTTAATAACTATTTAATAACTATTGTACCTAGTTAAAATAAGTACAAAGTTGCCTGTAAAATAAAAATAAATCCTAAAATAGCTGCAATGTAATTATTAGTTATATAATAGCTATCTTAGGGTTTATTTTACAGGTAAGTATTTAGTTTTAAATAGGATTAATTTAGTTAATACGAGTAATATTATTTAGATTTATTAAAATAATATTTAAGTTGGGGGGTTAGGGTTAGTGTTAGACTTATGTTTAGGGGTTAATAATTTTAATATAGGTGGCAGCGGTATAGGGGGGGCAGGATAGGGGTTAATAATTTTAAGATAAGTGGCGGCGGGGTCCGGGAGCGGCTGTTTAGGGGTTAAACAATTTATTTAGGTGCAACGGGGTCTGGGAGCGGCAAGATAGGGGTTAATAAGTTTATGTAGGTGGCGGCGATATAGGGGGCAGCAGATTAGGGGTTAATATGTATAATGTAGGTGGCGGCGGGGTCCGGGTGCAGTGGTTTAGGGGTTAACATGTTTAATATAGTTGCGACGGGGTCTGGGAGCAGCGGTTTAGGGGTAATAAATTTATTTAGTTGCGGTGGTGTAGGGGGGGACAGATTAGGGGTGTTTAGACTCAGGGTACATGTTAGGGTGTTAGGTGCAGATGTTTCCCATAGGAATCAATGGGATATCAGGCAGCAGCGAACATAAGCTTTCGCTGTGGTCAGACTCCCATTGATTCCTATGGGATCCGCCGCCTCCAGGGCGGCAGATTGAAATTCAGGTATGCTGGACCGGAATAGTGGCAAGCGTACCTGGTAGTAGTTTGATAACTACCAAAAGTACTTGCGTTCCAAACATCTGTAGTGACGTAACCATTGATCTGTGTCGGACTGAGTCCGGCGGATCGAAGCTTACGTCACTATATTCTAGAAACAACAAAGGGAGTCAGTGGCGCCTAAGACTGACTGGTTAGAAACATATATTCAATTATTATATATAATAATGCCCATTCAAAGTGAACCTGTAATGTCCCTTTAAGACATTCCACTTCCACCTTCTCACCTGCCTATAAAACCTTACTTCCTGAGCACTACTTTGCTTGATTATTTTGTTTGTTCTGATTGGAATACTTCACAGAAATCAAGTCACTCCTGCTATCATCTCTATTAACTCAAACTGAGTGGATATTGAACTTTTGCTTATTGAATTTAACCCTCAAAAGGATCTTTCTAACTATCTGCTGCTTTCTACTATAGACACTTAAAACAGCGCAGCCATAAGAATCCATTTCATAGATTGCCTGTCAGTCTCTCTCCTAAAGTGCCGCTTCACTTACCACCACAGTGTTACAGAGGATTATCTGACGTCTCCAGCCACAGCTGATTCATCACCTGCTTCGCTAGGACTTCAACTCACCTTCCTCCCGGAAGCCACGGAACAATCTCTCAGTCTGAACAGTACTGCAACTTAGCCACTCAGCTGTCAGGAAGAACTCCGGTCTCACTCCGCCATTACAGCGTTCCATGCTGCAAGGAAAAGCCAAGCACAGGCTACCGCAAGTATAACTCTGCTAATCAAATACTCTCAAGTTGTTTCTAGTTCATATTATCAACCGTACTTACTCAGTCTTTATATTAACAATTAATCTCATGCTAAAGAACTCTATCTTTGATCTAGCTAAATTGCCTTAATCCATATTTGCCTCTGTAAATTTATCAGACTTGCACACTTGTATGTCTGAATAGAATCATATTTGTCTATCAGCCTTTTCTGTGAGTTCACTCTTAGCAAAACGCTTGAAGCATATTGCCAGGTTATAATTTGTATCTCTTGGCGTTTGCAACTAGCAACGCACTACAATTCTAAAAGATACAGTTTATCTTACATAATAATCAAGCCTGAAAAAATAAATATGGACTCCCAAGCCATAAAAACAGAGTTTGAAACCTTAAACCAAAAAGTTGATTATTTGGCAAGAGCGCTCACAGGCTTACAAGCTAAGAACACTGCTTTAAAAAATGTTTAGAAGGAAATAATAACTCCTAGAAATCTAGACCCTCCTGAACCACACATTAACCCTCGTGCAGTCTTTTCAGGAAATAGGTCAGATTTCAGAGACTTCAAAAATTCTTGTTTACTGCTTTTTTCTATGAAACCCCACACCTATCATACAGAAACCATAAAGGTGTGTACTGTTATTTCATACTTAACAGGGGAACCCAGGACCTGGGCTAACCGTTTTTTTGAATCCAGTGATGAGATTTTGAATTCACTTGATGCATTTTTTTCCTTAATGGCATCACTTTATGAAGATGCCAACACACAAATAAATGCAGAAACTAAACTTAGATCTCTGAGACAGGGAAAACGTCCTGTTGAGGATTATGTCACAGAATACCAGA
This sequence comes from Bombina bombina, assembly GCF_027579735.1. Taxonomy (NCBI): domain Eukaryota; kingdom Metazoa; phylum Chordata; class Amphibia; order Anura; family Bombinatoridae; genus Bombina; species Bombina bombina. The sequence continues at coordinate 252,446,848 of NC_069506.1, forward strand.
TGTGGGCCACAGATACATTGTGGAACGACATCGCATTAAGAAATCAATTCAGGCTTGGGCTTAATGACATCTTAAAAGATGAAATCTCCAGAGTAGAGATGCCTGAGACCCTAACAGGACTTATTAAGTTGGCAACCACCCTAGACCGCAGTTTAAGGGAATGCCGCACTGAGAGACTGACTTCTGACTCCTCATTTAAAAGACCAACTGCTACCTATATCGACAGAAGCACACCAGTAAGTGTCCCCTTGGAGATTGGCATTATCAAGGCTCCCCTCACACCAGAGGAAAAAGCAAGGAGACACATCTCTAACCTATGTCTTTACTGCGCTAGTAAAGATCATACAGTGGGAACTTGTCCCATTCTACAACGTTCTAAGAAGAGTAAGCCATCCCATATCTATATTATATCCCTGCAGAAACAGACTCATGCACTTACTGTTTTTCTATGTTTGCAGTGGGATCAACATCAGTTCAAGACTGAAGCTATTATTGACTCTGGCGCATATGGTTGTTTTATGGATGCTTCCTTTGTCAAAATATAAAATAAAATACCTATAATTTCAAAGCAAAACCCTCTTTTTGTTAAGGTAATAGATGGATCTCTAATCCAGAAAGGACCGGTAACACACCATACCATCCCACTAATGTTACAGACAGAAGAGGGTCATGTTGAATTTCAAAGCTTTGACATCATACCCACAGCCATTCACACAGTCATCTTAGGTTTACCCTGGTTGGTAAAACACAATCCTATTATCAACTGGGAAGAATGTAAAATACATTTTACTTCTGAGTTCTGTAAAAACACATGTTTCCCACAACAGACTATAGCCACACTGCAGACTACCATACCTCCTGAGTACCAGAACTTAGCTGATGTGTTCAATACGAAAGAGGCTGAGACCTTACCACCCCATAGGACTTTCGATTGTCCGATTGATTTAGTTCCAGGTTCAGTTGCCCCCTTCGGTAAAATATACCCACTATCACAACAAGAGCTACAATATCTCAGAGACTACTTAGACGAAAACCTTATAAAAGGCTTTATAGTACCATCTGTATCCCCCGCAGAAGTGGGCATATTTTTTGTAAAGAACAAAGATCAAACATTAAGGCCAATTATCGTCTATAGAGCTCTGAACGCAGTAACCATTAAAAACCGGTATCCACTTCCACTCATCCGTGAACTCCTTGAGCGCCTTAATGGTGCATCTATATTTACTAAATTAGACCTCAAGGGGGCGTATAATTTGATCAGGATTAAAGATGGGGATGAGTGGAAGACTGCGTTCAGAACCCGCTACGGGCTATTTGAATATAGAAAAGTCACTTGTGTGTGAGCACCTAATTGCAGCCCTGTGGTGGGGTAGCTTGTGTGTTCCTAGCTGGAAAATTTTGTTTCAAAACCGGCAAGGTTTTACCCCGTTGACTCACCCTGGCTTCTGGTATCCGTCCGGGTACTTCTTCTTACGCCTCCATTTCTGTGTGGGCCCGTCCACAGGGAGAATTCCTTAGCGGTGGCTACTGGGTATGCACTATGGGAATCCCCGCAAAGTGCCTCTCTAGCCTCCGTTGGATTACTGCTCCCCTCTTGGGCTCTCTCCACATGCGAGTGAACGGCGTCTGACGTCACCCGGTGCTCCGCCTCCAGCTGACTACTTTGTTGTATGCCGAGTCTCACTGCAGTTCGTTTGACAGTGCGGGTAAGTGATTTTCAGGCAAAGATAAGCTGTGCGATCCAATGTGCTTGCTTGCTGGGTCTCCAGACCAATGTGTATACAGAAAAAGATGAAGCAGCACCAGTTTCATGCACTTAAAACTGCTTTATTGACAGCTTTTACAACTTTCAAATGTAAGCAGGCAGTATTGTGGTGACAAACTGTGCCTAGACAAACATACATAGATGAGAAACTGCTAACATGTTTCGGCCCTTCTGGCCGTAATCTTAGCTACATTGTTTCTCCCCAATTCACCTTTTATACTTCTGTGCTCATTGTGATTGGTTAAAATTTGATCCAGTGTGTCTGCCTAATTGGGCACAAATGATTACCATTCTAATTTGAACAAAAACATGTCAGCTATTACATGAACACCTCCAATGAGTGAACTTAAATGGAACATAGTTACATTTCTATCATTGCTAACATTTTCCATATCCTCCCTGTGAAATTACATGGAATAACTGAAAGGAAATGAAGCACAAAATATTATAAAATGTTACAATATACTGATAGAAGATTAATTACCATAACTTTATATTAAAAAATGCTTCCAATGTTCATATTGTGTTGCTACAATCATCAAAACATAATAATCAATTGTGGTGAATGATGTTGTGAGAACTTAATCATAAAATGACTTATTTTTAATTTATTTTTAATTTATTTGTAACAAATCTATACAAACATAGGAGGCTAAAGATGTGACACTGAAAGATTGAGAAAAGTTAAAGAGGGAGGCGCACTGGACCCACAGGAACCAATACTTTTGTTTCATTCCCAAAAATTGATTAGATCAAATTCTGAATTCAATCCTGTGGGAATTCTTGTTTTTAACCTGTGTATCCAGTACACCTCCCTCTTTGCTAGTAAAGTCTCTCTATCCCCCCCTCTCTTTTTACATTTCACTTGCTCAATAATAGTCCAACTAAGTGAACTTATGTTTTTATTGTGTTTAATTTTGAAATGTTGTACGAGAGGGGTCATGAGCTTACCAGCTTTTATGTTAGTAATGTGTTCACGGATCCTTTCCCTTGCTTCCCTAGTAGTGAGACCTGTATACTGTACTCCACAAGTTTCACAGGTTAACAAGTAGACCACATAAGTGGATCTGCAATTCAAACATGAAAAATGTCTGAAATGTTCTCCCGTGGCTGTACTGACAAAACCCTCACTCAACTGTAAAAAACCACATGCTATACATGGACCATAATTGCATTTATAGACTCCATTGAATCTTAGCCATGATGAGTTAGAAATGTGTGTTGCTCTCAGCTGTGTGGGGGCTACTATGTTACCAATTGTCATTCCTTTTTTGTATGCAAATCTGCACCCTTTGGACACTATATTGGTAAGGCCCTCATCCGCTGTTAACATACGAAAATGTTTTCATATGATATTGCATACTTGATGGTATTGTGCACTGTACTTTGTCACAAAGGTTGTTTTTCCAAAACTTCTGTTTTTATTATGTGAATTTTTCAGAGTGAGAAATTAATTTCTCTCTCTTTTTGAAATGTCTTCTCTGACCCTGGTAACTTCCTTTCTGTCATAGCCCCTATTACAGAGACGATTCTCTAAATCTAGTGATTGCTGTTCAAATTCTGACTGTGTTGAACAGTTTCTTTTTAGACGTATAAACTGCCCTTTCATTACAGAAAAGAATACCCTTTTGGGATGGCTACTCTTCGCGTGCAGGAGAGTGTTCCCAGAGATTGGTTTTCTGTACACTTTGGTTTGTATCTTTCCATGTTCACCCATTAATGTTACATCTAAAAAATTTATTTGGGTTTTACCAAAATCATGGGTTAGTTTTATGCCTGCTGTGTTTCTATTTAATTCCTCCAGAAATTTCACCAACTCAGCTTCTTCCCCCTCCCAGATGATCAGAAGATAATCTATATATCTTCTGTAATATTTTATTCTATTTTTCCAGGGGCCATCACCTCCATAGATGTGGGACAGCTCCCACCAACCCATAAATAGGTTGGCGTATGAGGGCGCAAATTTGGCCCCCATGGCTGTCCCACACCTCTGGAGGTAATGGACCCCTTCAAACTCAAAAAAATTATGAGTTAGAAGAAACTTAGTAACTCTAAGAATAAATTTACAGAATGAGGGATCATAGTTGGTGGATCTTTTCAAGAAAAATGAAATTGCTTCCAAGCCCGCACTGTGTGGAATGCTAGAGTACAAAGAGGTAACATCTAGAGATGCCCAACTAAAGCTATCATTCCAACTGAGAGAATCCAATTCAATCAAAAGTTGTTTCGTGTCTCTCAGGTAGCTTGACAAGTTCTGTACCAAAGGTTGCAATATAGCGTCCAGCCATTGTGACAATGGTTCCAAAATTGAACCAATGCCGCTAATGATCGGGCGACCCTTTACCTCTGAGATGGATTTATGCACCTTGGGTAAGAAGTTGAAGATAGGCTTAACCGGACACTCCACTTTTAGGAAGTCACAGGTCTTTTCATCTAAAAAGCCTTCCTCTTTTCCGTCATCTATGAGATGTGATAATTCAAGTTTGAATCTGTCTGTTGGATCTTTTGTTAAACTCAAATATTGGGAACAGTCTGTTAGTTGTTGTGTGGCTTCTTTTGAAAAGAAGGCTTTATCCATGACAACCACGGACCCTCCCTTGTCAGAAGCTCTTATGACCAAATTGGGGTTCTCTTTTAGACCCCTAAGTGCCAACTTTTCTTACCTATTTAGATTTTTCTGTTTATCAAGATTTACTGTGTATGCTAATTGTGTGAGATCTTTCTCAACTCTATATTGGAATTTTTCCAAAATGTCCCCTCTTGAGTGTATAGGATAAAATCTTGAAGCTCCAGAAAGAGAGGGGCCTTTTCTGATATACTGATCAGTCATTTCATCTTGTGAGAATTCATTCTCACAGGCCAGTCTCTCTAGAGCTTCAAGATCACACACTTCTTGAAAGGTCATAGATGTTGTTTTTCCTGGTTCAATTCTATTGGGGGATAAAACTTCTTCATCAGTCACATTCTCATTGCTTTGTGAAAAATGTTTCTTAATTGTTAAATTCCTGATCAGCCTGTTTACATCCACTAGTGTCTGGAATAAATTAAAACTGTCCGTTGGTACAAAACTGAGACCATAGTTTAGGACCTTAACTTCCAGCTCACTTAGTTGGTATGCTGACAGGTTGATCACAGAATTTAAATGTATTTTGTCCCTGATCTCCCCCGTCTGGGCGGCCGGGGGGGGTTTGGGGGCACTGCGGGCGAACCCTTCAAAATGCCCTTTCCTTTTATATCTCCCCCCCCCCCCCCTCCTGACTCGCCTGTTGCACTGGGAAAAACCTGTACCATTTCAGAATTTTCAGGTTCCCTAGCTGTTGTCTTGGGCCTATTCGTATTATCTGTGGGGAGTTTTGTATTCCCTGATGTTATATGTGTTCTGTTCTCTCCACTGGGTGTTTTGGCTCCCTCTTTTTCAGGGTCCTCCTCCTCTCCGGAGGTTGAACAATCCCCAGAGGATTCGGCTTCACTTTCATTGAAAGTGACTCTTTTAGTATTGCCCTGATTCTTTTTGTTTTTCTTTCCTATTCTCTTTCCCTTTGGAAAACATTTTTGATCGTTATCTCTTTTGTATGTAGTTCTCTGCTTCCTATTCCATATATAGACTTTATTATTTTCATAGTCAGATAAATCCCTCAGGTATTTATCATGTTTTATTTCCATTATAAGGGACTTAGATTCAGCTAGGGAAACCTTCAAAATAGAATCAAACTTAGCATATAAAACATCACTACTGCGTACATTTAATTCAATCTGTAAAACATCAATTTCTTTAGATACAGAGGCTAACATTTTAGATTTAAATTCTATGAGCATCCCCATAAGCTTAAGTGAACAGTCTGATAGAACACTGTTCCACACTCATATAAAGTCCTCATCTTCTACAGCAAATGTTGGGAACTTGTTAACCCTTAGTCCCCTGGCGATCATTCCATTTGTTATGTACTTTTGTAGTGTCCAAATGTCCCATTTTAACCTCAACTCTTTATCCAAAAGTGCTTCCAATTGCTCAAATAGCTTACTTAGCGTATAGGTGGAATATTCTGATGAGAACACATTCTCAATCTCCTTAGTGTCAAATGTTCGTTCATTAGAGGATTGCAGTGAATAAAAACTGACAATATTGCTTAGAGTGTCACTTGCTCTTTATTCCATAGTGTAAAAGAGAGCTGTCACTGCGTCTTGTCTGGAAATCACTAAACAGAGTTCAATGCAAAAAGTGCTCTGCCACTATCGACAGTAAACCAACTGTGAAATATAAGAAATGTCACTTGTGTGTGAGCACCTAATTGCAGCCCTGTGGTGAGGTAGCTTGTGTGTTCCTAGCTGGAAAATTTTGTTTCAAAACCGGCAAGGTTTTACCCCTTTGACTCACCCTGGCTTCTGGTATCCGTCCGGGTACTTCTTCTTACGCCTCCATTTCTGTGTGGGCCCGTCCACAGGGAGAATTCCTTAGCGGTGGCTACTGGGTATGCACTATGGGAATCCCCGCAAAGTGCCTCTCTAGCCTCCGTTGGATTACCACTCCCCTCTTGGGCTCTCTCCACATGCGAGTGAACTGCGTCTGACGTCACCCGGTACTCCGCCTCCAGCTGACTCCTTTGTTGTATGCCGAGTCTCACTGCAGTACGTTTGACAGTGCGGGTAAGTGATTTTCAGGCAAAGATAAGCTGTGCGATCCAATGTGCTTGCTTGCTGGGTCTCCAGACCAATGTGTATACAGAAAAAGATGAAGCAGCACCAGTTTCATGCACTTAAAACTGCTTTATTGACAGCTTTTACAACTTTCAAATGTAAGCAGGCAGTATTGTGGTGACAAACTGTGCCTAGACAAACATACATAGATGAGAAACTGCTAACATGTTTCGGCCCTTCTGGCCGTAATCTTAGCTACATTGTTTCTCCCCAATTCACCTTTTATACTTCTGTGCTCATTGTGATTGGTTAAAATTTGATCCAGTGTGTCTGCCTAATTGGGCACAAATGATTACCATTCTAATTTGAACAAAAACATGTCAGCTATTACATGAACACCTCCAATGAGTGAACTTAAATGGAACATAGTTACATTTCTATCATTGCTTAACATTTTCCATATCCTCCCTGTGAAATTACATGGAATAACTGAAAGGAAATGAAGCACAAAATATTATAAAATGTTACAATATACTGATAGAAGATTAATTACCATAACTTTATATTAAAAAATGCTTCCAATGTTCATATTGTGTTGCTACAATCATCAAAACATAATAATCAATTGTGGTGAATGATGTTGTGAGAACTTAATCATAAAATGACTTATTTTTAATTTATTTTTAATTTATTTGTAACAAATCTATACAAACATAGGAGGCTAAAGATGTGACACTGAAAGATTGAGAAAAGTTAAAGAGGGAGGCGCACTGGACCCACAGGAACCAATACTTTTGTTTCATTCCCAAAAATTGATTAGATCAAATTCTGAATTCAATCCTGTGGGAATTCTTGTTTTTAACCTGTGTATCCAGTACACCTCCCTCTTTGCTAGTAAAGTCTCTCTATCCCCCCCTCTCTTTTTACATTTCACTTGCTCAATAATAGTCCAACTAAGTGAACTTATGTTTTTATTGTGTTTAATTTTGAAATGTTGTACGAGAGGGGTCATGAGCTTACCAGCTTTTATGTTAGTAATGTGTTCACGGATCCTTTCCCTTGCTTCCCTAGTAGTGAGACCTGTATACTGTACTCCACAAGTTTCACAGGTTAACAAGTAGACCACATAAGTGGATCTGCAATTCAAACATGAAAAATGTCTGAAATGTTCTCCCGTGGCTGTACTGACAAAACCCTCACTCAACTGTAAAAAACCACATGCTATACATGGACCATAATTGCATTTATAGACTCCATTGAATCTTAGCCATGATGAGTTAGAAATGTGTGTTGCTCTCAGCTGTGTGGGGGCTACTATGTTACCAATTGTCATTCCTTTTTTGTATGCAAATCTGCACCCTTTGGACACTATATTGGTAAGGCCCTCATCCGCTGTTAACATACGAAAATGTTTTCATATGATATTGCATACTTGATGGTATTGTGCACTGTACTTTGTCACAAAGGTTGTTTTTCCAAAACTTCTGTTTTTATTATGTGAATTTTTCAGAGTGAGAAATTAATTTCTCTCTCTTTTTGAAATGTCTTCTCTGACCCTGGTAACTTCCTTTCTGTCATAGCCCCTATTACAGAGACGATTCTCTAAATCTAGTGATTGCTGTTCAAATTCTGACTGTGTTGAACAGTTTCTTTTTAGACGTATAAACTGCCCTTTCATTACAGAAAAGAATACCCTTTTGGGATGCCTACTCTTCGCGTGCAGGAGAGTGTTCCCAGAGATTGGTTTTCTGTAAACTTTGGTTTGTATCTTTCCATGTTCACCCATTAATGTTACATCTAAAAAATGTATTTGGGTTTTACCAAAATCATGGGTTAGTTTTATGCCTGCTGTGTTTCTATTTAATTCCTCCAGAAATTTCACCAACTCAGCTTCTTCCCCCTCCCAGATGATCAGAAGATCATCTATATATCTTCTGTAATATTTTATTCTATTTTTCCAGGGGCCATCACCTCCATAGATGTGGGACAGCTCCCACCAACCCATAAATAGGTTGGCGTATGAGGGCGCAAATTTGGCCCCCATGGCTGTCCCACACCTCTGGAGGTAATGGACCCCTTCAAACTCAAAAAAATTATGAGTTAGAAGAAACTTAGTAACTCTAAGAATAAATTTACAGAATGAGGGATCATAGTTGGTGGATCTTTTCAAGAAAAATGAAATTGCTTCCAAGCCCGCACTGTGTGGAATGCTAGAGTACAAAGAGGTAACATCTAGAGATGCCCAACTAAAGCTATCATTCCAACTGAGAGAATCCAATTCAATCAAAAGTTGTTTCGTGTCTCTCAGGTAGCTTGACAAGTTCTGTACCAAAGGTTGCAATATAGCGTCCAGCCATTGTGACAATGGTTCCAAAATTGAACCAATGCCGCTAATGATCGGGCGACCCTTTACCTCTGAGATGGATTTATGCACCTTGGGTAAGAAGTTGAAGATAGGCTTAACCGGACACTCCACTTTTAGGAAGTCACAGGTCTTTTCATCTAAAAAGCCTTCCTCTTTTCCGTCATCTATGAGATGTGATAATTCAAGTTTGAATCTGTCTGTTGGATCTTTTGTTAAACTCAAATATTGGGAACAGTCTGTTAGTTGTTGTGTGGCTTCTTTTAAAAAGAAGGCTTTATCCATGACAACCACGGACCCTCCCTTGTCAGAAGCTCTTATGACCAAATTGGGGTTCTCTTTTAGACCCCTAAGTGCCAACTTTTCTTACCTATTTAGATTTTTCTGTTTATCAAGATTTACCGTGTATGCTAATTGTGTGAGATCTTTCTCAACTCTATATTGGAATTTTTCCAAAATGTCCCCTCTTGAGTGTATAGGATAAAATCTTGAAGCTCCAGAAAGAGAGGGGCCTTTTCTGATATACTGATCAGTCATTTCATCTTGTGAGAATTCATTCTCACAGGCCAGTCTCTCTAGAGCTTCAAGATCACACACTTCTTGAAAGGTCATAGATGTTGTTTTTCCTGGTTCAATTCTATTGGGGGATAAAACTTCTTCATCAGTCACATTCTCATTGCTTTGTGAAAAATGTTTCTTAACTGTTAAATTCCTGATCAGCCTGTTTACATCCACTAGTGTCTGGAATAAATTAAAACTGTCCGTTGGTACAAAACTGAGACCATAGTTTAGGACCTTAACTTCCAGCTCACTTAGTTGGTATGCTGACAGGTTGATCACAGAATTTAAATGTATTTTGTCCCTGATCTCCCCCGTCTGGGCGGCCGGGGGGGGTTTGGGGGCACTGCGGGCGAACCCTTCAAAATGCCCTTTCCTTTTATATCTCCTCCCCCCCCTCCTGACTCGCCTGTTGCACTGGGAAAAACCTGTACCATTTCAGACTTTTCAGGTTCCCTAGCTGTTGTCTTGGGCCTATTCGTATTATCTGTGGGGAGTTTTGTATTCCCTGATGTTATATGTGTTCTGTTCTCTCCACTGGGTGTTTTGGCTCCCTCTTTTTCAGGGTCCTCCTCCTCTCCTGAGGTTGAACAATCCCCAGAGGATTCGGCTTCACTTTCATTGAAAGTGACTCTTTTAGTATTGCCCTAATTCTTTTTGTTTTTCTTTCCTATTCTCTTTCCCTTTGGAAAACATTTTTGATCGTTATCTCTTTTGTATGTAGTTCTCTGCTTCCTATTCCATATATAGACTTTATTATTTTCATAGTCAGATAAATCCCTCAGGTATTTATCATGTTTTATTTCCATTATAAGGGACTTAGATTCAGCTAGGGAAACCTTCAAAATAGAATCAAACTTAGCATATAAAACATCACTACTGCGTACATTTAATTCAATCTGTAAAACATCAATTTCTTTAGATACAGAGGCTAACATTTTAGATTTAAATTCTATGAGCATCCCCATAAGCTTAAGTGAACAGTCTGATAGAACACTGTTCCACACTCTTATAAAGTCCTCATCTTCTACAGCAAATGTTGGGAACTTGTTAACCCTTAGTCCCCTGGGGATCATTCCATTTGTTATGTACTTTTGTAGTGTCCAAATGTCCCATTTTGACCTCAACTCTTTATCCAAAAGTGCTTCCAATTGCTCAAATAGCTTACTTAGCGTATAGGTGGAATATTCTGATGAGAACACATTCTCAATCTCCTTAGTGTCAAATGTTCGTTCATTAGAGGATTGCAGTGAATAAAAACTGACAATATTGCTTAGAGTGTCACTTGCTCTTTCTTCCATAGTGTAAAAGAGAGCTGTCACTGCGTCTTGTCTGGAAATCACTAAACAGAGTTCAATGCAAAGAGCACTCTGCCACTATCGACAGGAAACCAACTGTGAAATATAAGAAAAGTCACTTGTGTGTGAGCACCTAATTGCAGCCCTGTGGTGGGGTAGCTTGTGTGTTCCTAGCTGGAAAATTTTGTTTCAAAACCGGCAAGGTTTTACCCCGTTGACTCACCCTGGCTTCTGGTATCCGTCCGGGTACTTCTTCTTACGCCTCCATTTCTGTGTGGGCCCGTGCACAGGGAGAATTCCTTAGCGGTGGCTACTGGGTATGCACTATGGGAATCCCCGCAAAGTGCCTCTCTAGCCTCCGTTGGATTACCGCTCCCCTCTTGGGCTCTCGCCACATGCGAGTGAACTGCGTCTGACGTCACCCGGTACTCCGCCTCCAGCTGACTCCTTTGTTGTATGCCGAGTCTCACTGCGGTTCGTTTGACAGTGCGGGTAAGTGATTTTCAGGCAAAGATAAGCTGTGCGATCCAATGTGCTTGCTTGCTGGGTCTCCAGACCAATGTGTATACAGAAAAAGATGAAGCAGCACCAGTTTCATGCACTTAAAACTGCTTTATTGACAGCTTTTACAACTTTCAAATGTAAGCAGGCAGTATTGTGGTGACAAACTGTGCCTAGACAAACATACATAGATGAGAAACTGCTAACATGTTTCGGCCCTTCTGGCCGTAATCTTAGCTACATTGTTTCTCCCCAATTCACCTTTTATACTTCTGTGCTCATTGTGATTGGTTAAAATTTGATCCAGTGTGTCTGCCTAATTGGGCACAAATGATTACCATTCTAATTTGAACAAAAACATGTCAGCTATTACATGAACACCTCCAATGAGTGAACTTAAATGGAACATAGTTACATTTCTATCATTGCTAACATTTTCCATATCCTCCCTGTGAAATTACATGGAATAACTGAAAGGAAATGAAGCACAAAATATTATAAAATGTTACAATATACTGATAGAAGATTAGATAACTTTATATTAAAAAATGCTTCCAATGTTCATATTGTGTTGCTACAATCATCAAAACATAATAATCAATTGTGGTGAATGATGTTGTGAGAACTTAATCATAAAATGACTTATTTTTAATTTATTTTTAATTTATTTGTAACAAATCTATACAAACATAGGAGGCTAAAGATGTGACACTGAAAGATTGAGAAAAGTTAAAGAGGGAGGCGCACTGGACCCACAGGAACCAATACTTTTGTTTCATTCCCAAAAATTGATTAGATCAAATTCTGAATTCAATCCTGTGGGAATTCTTGTTTTTAACCTGTGTATCCAGTACACCTCCCTCTTTGCTAGCAAAGTCTCTCTATCCCCCCCTCTCTTTTTACATTTCACTTGCTCAATAATAGTCCAACTAAGTGAACTTATGTTTTTTTTCTCATCTATGTATGTTTGTCTAGGCACAGTTTGTCACCACAATACTGCCTGCTTACATTTGAAAGTTGTAAAAGCTGTCAATAAAGCAGTTTTAAGTGCATGAAACTGGTGCTGCTTCATCTTTTTCTGTATACATATTTGAATATAGAGTCATGCCCTTTGGCTTGTGCAATGCCCCAGGAACTTTCCAATATTTCATAAATGAAATATTTAAAGATCTCATTGATATCAGCGTAATAATATACTTAGACGATATACTGATTTATTCCAGAACAACATCTGAACACATAAAACATGTTAGGTGGGTGTTGACAAGTTTACGCGAACATAGATTGTTCGCTAAACTAGAGAAGTGTTTATTCCACGTGCATGAGATAAAGTTTCTTGGGTATATCATCACACCAGAAAGGATTCAAATGGATCAAGAAAAATTATCTGCAATAAAAGATTGGCCACAACCTAAAACAGTGAGAGCTGTGCAACGTTTTTTAGGTTTTACCAACTTTTATCGCAAATTTATATTCAAATTCTCAGCTATTGTGAAACCTCTGACCAATCTAACAAAAAATAATACAAAGTTCTTTTGGTCAACAGAAGCTGATGCATCTTTTAAACTCTTGAAAGATAAATTCTCATCAGCACCCATCTTGTCAATCCCTGATCATACTTGTGAATTTATAGTAGAAACAGATGCATCAGACATTGGCATAGGAGCAATCCTTTCCCAAAGAACTAGTACAGATAGTACACTTCATAGAGTTGCCTACTATTCAAGAGTACAGCAACCTGCAGAACTAAATTATATGATTGGCAATAAGGAACTGTTGGCCATTAAAACTGCTTTCGAAGTGTGGAGACATGTTTTAGAAGGTATCAACAGACTATTCACAATATACACTGATCATAAAAATCTCCAATATTTACATCAGAGTAGAACCCTCTCTTCACGACAGGTCCGTTGGGCATTATCCCTTGACAGGTTTAACTTTGTGATAACATACAGACCAGGAACTTTAAATTCTAGAGCTGATGCTCTTTCACGTGTATATGAACAAAATCAAAAGACAGAACATAACATGTGTCTCATACCTCCAGACAAAATTATAGGTAATCTCACACCATTTGAAAACGATAGCCTCAAAGCTCTTCAAACTGATAACATACCAGACATCCCACAACTACAAAAAGACAAAACAGGACTTTATGCTTACCATGACAAGACCTATATACCTACACTACTTAGGACTTATATCTTGCAACAATTCCATGATAACCCCCTTTCTGGACACCAAGGTATATATAAGACTAAGGAAGCAATTCAGAGATATTTTTGGTGGCCTAGGATGGCAGATACCATTCAACAGTACATAGTATCATGTACGGTCTGTGCTTGAAATAAAGTCAGAAACTAAAGCCCATTGGACTACTCACACCTTTACCAATTCCGGAGATTCCTTGGACAATAATTTCAATGGATTTTATAGTGGAATTGCCAGTATCTCAAAACCATAACACCATTATGGTGGTGGTCGACCATCTCACGAAATTAGCACATTTTGTTCCCCTACCGTCTTTGCCATCTGCAACTGAAACCACAGACGCATTCATAAAACATATAGTACGTCTCCATGGAATCCCTCAATCCATCATAACAGACCGAGGGAGTCAGTTCACTTCACACTTCTGGAAAGCTTTATGTTCAGTTCTACGAATACGACCTAGATTAACAACTTCTTACCATCCCCAGGCTAATGGTTTAACCAAACGAATTAATGGGATTTTAGAACAGTATCTTCGTTGCTATATAACACATTTGCAAGACAATTGGTACTCCCTTCTCCCTCTAGCTGAATATTCATACAACAAATCAATATCAGCCTCAACTAAAGTAAGTCCATTCTATGCTACCTATGGTTACCACCCACAAACTATTCCACTTTCACGTATAGGTTCTAATTCACCAGCAGCCACTTCATATCTCGTTAATCTTCAAGACTTTCTTCTCTTACTAAAGGAAAATCTACAGGTTGCCAAAGCCTTGCAGAAACATTACTACGATTTAAGACACAGAGATAGTCCAAACTACAAATTAGGTGATTTGGTATGGCTATCTACGAAATATCAGAAATTATCTGTTCCCTCAAGGAAGTTGGCTAACCAGTTCATTGGCCCCTTTCCTATAAAGAAAATACTCAATCCAACCTCTGTGACCCTGCAATTGCCACCTAGATACAAGGTACATCCCACGTTTCATGTGGCTTTGCTAAAACCATATACATCCAGCACCTTTAGGGGAAGGCCGAAAGAACCACCTCCGCCCATTCAATTGGATGACCATGACGAATTTGAGTTGGATTCTATACTCGACTCCCGTATGTACCGTGGTCGTTTGGAGTACCTCATCCATTGGAAGGGCTACGGTCCTGAGGAGGATTCCTGGGTACCCAGGTCTCATGTTCATGCTACCCATCTCTTGGATGCTTTCCATAGGCATTATCCTGCTAAGCCTGCATCCTCAGAGCGGATGCTTTGAGGGGGGGAAATGTAATGTCCCTTTAAGACATTCCACTTCCACCTTTTCACCTGCCTATAAAACCTCACTTCCTGAGCACTACTTTGCTTGATTATTTTGTTTGTTCTGATTGGAATACTTCACAGAAATGAAGTCACTCCTGCTATCATCTCTATTAACTCAAACTGAGTGGATATTGAACTTTTGCTTATTGAATTTAACCTTCAAAAGGATCTTTCTAACTATCTGCTGCTTTCTACTATAGACACTTAAAACAGCGCAGCCATAAGAATCCATTTCATAGATTGCCTGTCAGTCTCTCTCCTAAAGTGCCGCTCCACTTACCGCCACAGTATTACAGAGGATTATCTGTCGTCTCCAGCTGCAGCTGATTCATCACCTGCTTCGCTAGGACTTCAATTCACCTTCCTCCCGGAAGCCATGGAACAATCTCTCAGCCTGGACAGTACTGCAACATAGCCACTCAGCTCTCAGGAAGAACTCCGGTCTCACTCCACCATTACAGCGTTCCATGCTGCAAGGAAAAGCCAAGCACAGGCTACCACAAGTATAACTCTGCTAATCAAATACTCTCAAGTTGTTTCTAGTTCATATTATCAACCGTACTTACTCAGTCTTTATAATAACAATTAATCTCATGCTAAAGAACACTATCTTTGATCTAGCTAAATTGCCTTAATCCATATTTGCCTCTGTGAATTTATCAGACTTGCACACTTGTATGTCTGAATAGAATCATATTTGTCTATCAGCCTTTTCTGTGAGTTCACTCTTAGCAAAACGCTTGAAGCATATTGCCAGGTTATAATTTGTATATCTTGGCGTTTGCAACTAGCAACACACTACAATTCTAAAAGATACAGTTTATCTTACAGAACCTGACTGGATACAGCTTAAATTGGCATATAGACTAAAAACACAGGATAAATTTGGGCATAAAAAATGTAATACTACAATGATTGACAATATACAAATACAATACACCAGTGTATAACAAATAAAAGGTTAAAATGAATCTAAAATTACTATATATCTGGCTTGACTTGATAAGCAGTAGTTGATACAATGCGTATGTTATACTAAGTGCATACTGTGAGTAGCAGGGTGGCAAATTGGACCATTAAAAAACGATGTGCAACAATGTATAATAATGCAAAGTGAAGTATGATAATCCAGGCTGCCTTTGGGATAAAGATCCCTAAAATTCCAGGGTTATGTTGTTACCAGTTCATTGGCAAAAAGTTCTTAAATGGATGTCAAAACACCAGTTAAACGATTTCTTGAATGTTTAAAAAATGATTATGAGTCGGGGGTTATATTCCGCTAAGTGTGTTTAGCTTAATTTCTTCAATTGGTATCACAATCCGCTGTGGTATGAAATTTACATCAGGTTTCATAGCAGCAAATAGAAGGTTTTTTACTCACTTTGGAGCTCAGAGCGTCCTCGCTTGTTACACCCGTTACCAGTGGGCAGGGTAATGATGGCAGTGGTCCAATCGGGACTGTGGAAGTGCGCGCACTTATTCAAACTGCTGGAGATCCTTCAATAAACTCCTACCGGCTCAGTATGTGCTATCCAAGCACGTAGAAAGAGTCGGTTCTGGGAGTATTTGCTTGGTTGTGGGAGCAGACTGTCAGAACGTCTACGCGTTTCAGCTAAAAAAGCCTTTATCAAGATTTTCCTTTATCGTCGCTCCTCCATTTTTATAGCCTCAATTAACCCTTTGTATGTCTCATTCAAGATTGTACTTCCGCCTTCATCTTAAGCCTTAATATAATACATTTATCAGAGGTGAAAAATCACAACCTCATTTAAACCAAGCTGGGATGTAAAATTTGCTATAGACACTTAACATGAACCCTTAGTAATCTACTCACAGATGACTTTAAAAATCGTTATAGAGTACTTATCTTATATTGTTTTTACACAGATCTTATTGTGAGATTGTCAATGCTAAACAATTTAATAATATGTACTAGTGATATTTATAATGAATAAGAACAAACGAGTCAGGTTAGATTCCATATATTAATATTTTATATTGTAGAATTCTTTAAGAATAATTGTTGGACATTATTCAGAACATTTTTAATGTCTTATATTTAAAAAACAGTTACAAATTATTCCTCTACATCAGTTCACTTCATGTTCAGAATACAATCTTTCTAAAAAATGGTTAAACTAAATGTGAGATTGATGTCCGTTGTACATCAAATTGTGTAGTGGAATTATAGGGGATAGTTTAATACAATAAAAATGTAAATATACGTTCTTAAAATAAACCATTCTTAAAGCATTTTTTACTGAGTTATTTTGTGCAATTAATAAATTACTTTTTTCAAAAGGAATATCTACGGGTTCATATGGTTATTACCAATATAATAAAACGTTTTTAAGATGAACAATTGAGTACTATGTTATTTTAACTTCCTAGTATGAAACTGCATGGGCAACAAAATTTATACTGTATTACTTCTCAAGGATTGGTCAATTCAGAATAAAATTGAGATCTAGTTCACTATTAAGGCCTTTAGGGGCTAGGGTATCAAAATTGAAAATTAGCTCTGCTTCCTGTTTTAATAATTTTTCTTCTATATTGCCTCTCCTTCCATCAGGTTCGATTCTTTTCACACCCCAAAATTTAAAGTCTTCTAATTTTCCTTGATTTACTTCTGAAAAATGTTTGTATAAATTTGTGTCTTTTCTAAAATGCTCAATTCCCAAAATATGCTCCCTAATGCGGTCTCTAAGTTTTCTACGGGTCTGACCAAAGTATCTTAAATTGCAACTGCATTGGACTAAATAAACGACATTGGTGTCTGAACACCTGAGTATTCCATTTATTTTAAGAATTTTCCCTGTTTTATCAGATTTTATATTCTTCAACTTTGTACTATATTTACAAGATTTACATCTCTGACAAGGGAAGAAACCCTCAATAGTATTACCTTCCAAATCTTTAATATTTTTATTAAAAGAAACTTTCTTACTTTTCAACTCACTGGGAACTAGCATACTTTTGAAATTCTTAGATTTTTTGTAAATAAATTTGGGGTTTCTCCCTAACGTGTGTCCTTATGATTGGGTCCTTTAACAGTAAGGGCCAGTGTTTCCTATTATCTTTTCAAAGGACTTATATTGGGCTGAGTAGGTAGCTATTATAGGAACATTCAATGTTTGTTCATCTGTATAGTGGGTTCTCGTCTTATTTGCTGTCTTATTTAATAATGTTTGTCTATCCATCTTCTTAATCGATTCAGCTAGTTGTGTGACATTATCTCCATTATAATCTTTTTCTAGGAACCAGTTGACTAAAATTTGTGATTGCTGTTCATAATCTGCATCTTCAGTACAATTTTTCTTGACTCTAAGGAGTTGGCCTTTTGGGATGTTATTCTTCCAATTTTTATGGTGACTACTCTGGTAGTCCACATAATTATTCAAATCGACTTGTTTAAAAAATGTGCGTGTTTTAATCTCATCATTAACAATCTCATGTGTAAAAGTCAGACCCAAATCATTAGTATTAAGATCCTCAATAAACAAATTTATTAATTCCTGATCCCCCTTCCAAATGAAGAACAGATCATCTATATAGCGCCTGCAGAGCACAAGATTCGCACCCCATGGTCCACTCTCAAAAATATCTTTCTCAAAATGTCCCATGAATAAATTAGCATAACTGGGTGTGAATCT
Source organism: Bombina bombina (assembly GCF_027579735.1). Lineage (NCBI taxonomy): Eukaryota > Metazoa > Chordata > Amphibia > Anura > Bombinatoridae > Bombina > Bombina bombina. The sequence goes on from NC_069506.1 coordinate 252,465,149, forward strand.
TGTGCCCATAGTCGTACCCTTAATTTGGAGGAAATATTTTTCATTAAATTTGAAATAATTTTTACTAAGGATAAATTCGATACAGTCCAGTAGAAATTCTAATTGTATTGGGGATATTTCAGGATCTGATTGTAAATAATACTTAATGGCTAAAATACCTAAGGTGTATTGTATATTGGTATATAATGCGCTGGTGTCACATGTAACCAATATGAAATCTTTAGACCATTTAATAGTTTCAAGTATTTTTAGAAATTGTGTTGAATCTGCTAGATAAGAAGGCAGAACCTTCACATACTTTTGAAGGAAATGATCTATGTAATGTGAAAGATTCAAAGTGATTGAGTCTATGCCGGAGATAATTGGATGGCCTGGTGGGTATTGAAGATTCTTATGGATCTTTGGAATGAAATAAAAAATAGGTGTTCTAAAATGTTTGGTAAATAAAAAAATCCAATTCTGCATCATTAAGTATACCAATAGAATGGGCTTTTTTAAGTAGTTTCTTTAATTGGCTAAAGTATATATCCCCAGGGTCGTTTAGTAATTTCTTATAGGTTGTGGGATCACCTAATAGTCTATTTGACTCTTCTAAATAATACGCTCGACTCATTACCATAATCCCTCCGCCCTTATCTGCCTATTTGATCACTATATCTTCTCTTTTTTGCAGCTCTCCTAGGACATTCTTTTCCTTTAAAGTTAAATTCCAATTAGCTTTTTTTACTTTCAGGCTGTGTTATCCCATCGATTTCTTGTTTAACTAACTCCTCGAAGGTCTGGATAAAACTACATTTTTCTTGACTGGGAAAAAAGGTAGACTTGCGTTTAAAGTCTGTGTGTAAATATGTCTCATTAGTACTAGCTGAATTCTTTAGAATGGGATTTTTAATAAAATATTTTTTGAGGGTCAATTTTCTGATGAACTGATTTATATTTATAAGATGTTCGAATTTATTTAACTTAGTAGCTGGTGCAAAGGATAATCCTTTGCTGAGTATCTTTTCTTGTTGTTCTGTCAGATCGATACCACTAATGTTAAAAATACTTTGCGTTTGCTTTTTACTTTCAACGTCCTGCGTCTTAGCTGTTCTTTTGTTTAAGGATGTTCTTCCCTTTACTCTCCCTCTGACCCCTCTCTTCTTCTTTTCCCTTTCGGTGGGTCGTGCATGTTTATTCTGCCTAATTCTAAAAAATTCGTTGAAGTGCTAGGTTGTTCATTCATCAAATCAGAGCGGTCTCCCTCATCTCCTAATATTTCATATCTATTCCTAACTGGGACTGAGTATTCAGAGTCTCTTCTGCTATTCCTGTCTTCCTTAATATGATTGCCATGAGCTGAATGATTACTTTTATTAACTATGGATGTCTGATTATGATAATATGTTCTTTCTTTGTACGAATTCCGTCTGTATGTGTTTGAATTATGGTCTCTTGTGTTGTAAAAGTGATAGGGTTGTCTATAGTATTCTTGTTCCCTATAATTGAAATGTCTTGGTTCATAATTTCTATATTCTCTATTATCATAATGGTCATGCCAATAGTGTCTTATAGGTTCAAATCTGGAATGTGGTTGCTTCTGATATCTATAATCATAATCAGATCTCTTATGGCCATTATAATAGTCCTCTCTATAAGGTCTTGTGTAAACATCTTTATGTTCCTGATTCCCTAGCTTAACTTTGTGATTAAATGTTCTTATGTGCTCCTCTCTATTATCTCCATAGAAATTTCTATTGTTTGACTGTATGGGTTTGGTATTAAGGTTCTTGTTCTTATTAAGATTTAACTGTTGTTTGTCTCTTTCAACTCGATCAGGATATTGTTCAATACTCTCTGTATTCAAATTATCTTTCCTTTTACTAAAAAGTTTAGATATAAGTTTAGTCTTTCATTCTTCTTCTTCCTGTCCAGCCACTAATTCAATATTATAATCTTCCTGATCCCTTTCAAGTTTATTCCATTTAATTTTCAGCATGTATTTCTGGAGTTCTTCTATTTTTTCTATTAGTTATATTTGTTTATTACTATGTACTGTGTCTCTCTTTTGGGATTCTAGAACATTTTTATGTTTCAGAATATTTTCCGCTAAATCTTCCAATGCTGCAGATCTGGCTTTGGTAATGACCCCAATGAGGTCTTTAGATGCTTTCTCTAATATATTGTACCATTCTTGCTTTAAAATAAGACTAAGTTCAAATGTACAATCTTTTTTCAGCCTAAGGCCTCTAGGTACCATTCCTAGTTTAACATATTTTTGCATAAATTTCAACTCTGTGTTAATTTTAATCTCTTTAGTTAATAGATTGTCTAAACTCTCAAAATTAATGTCTGTATCGTGACTAGGTTTATAAACACTTGTTTTCTCAGTGATAGATTTGTCAGTGAAATTTAAAAGATTGTTCCTGATAGAAAAAACATCCATCTCTGACAGTTATGTATACAAAGGAAAAACAACTAAATCTAGGTGTGTGTCAAATTGACTGTGTGAAAGTGCTCAGTAGGACTGTCAGAGTCTAAGTCCAATGTGTTGTGTGAGAATGTGAACAAATCAATTGTCTAAATTCTATCTAAAAAAATAATAAATGTTGAAAGAAAAAAATCAAAATGCTGTGAAAATAATTATGACTTTTGACAAATATTATTGGAAAGTGATTACTTAATAGTGATAGTGCAGAAGAATTCAACACAGGAGTGAATAATATTTGGGCAGATCTTATGTGGCAACAATTTACCACTTCATAGTATCAATGTCACACAAGGGAAATCTAATTCACAGAAAAAAACAGATTAATGACACTGATCTATGATATGAATGACAGTACAAGCCTACTGACAAATTCACACTTTCCAAAGGTGTGAAAAAAAGACAATAGAAACAACAAAGGGAGTCAGTGGCACCTAAGGCTGACTGGTTAGAAAAAATATATTCAATTCTTATATATAATAATGCCCACTCAAAGTGAACCTGACTGGATACAGCTTAAATTGGCATATAGACTAAAAACACAGGATAAATTTGGGCATAAAAAATGTAATACTACAATGATTGACAATATACAAATACAATACACCGGTGTATAACAAATAACTATATTCTACTTTTGCCGGGCAGTAGGGGTTGATAACTAAGGCGAATCAGCCTTGCCACAAATGCACTGCAGAATTCCAGCATATTTGCGGTTGATGGCTTGATAACTAGAGACCATTGTATTAAGTAAGCACAGCATAATAAATCATAATTTAAGTACACAGGATGTCTAAAAAACACATACAAATGTTTACTTATAACTTGTAAGTACACATTTATATGTGTTTTTTGCATATCCAGTTTACTTAACTACTTCACCCAAATGGATGACTAATTAAAGGTGACATTATTTGAAAGTCTTCTGGAGTGCTTCTTGTTTTTTGATATATATATATATATATATATATATATATATATATATATATATATATATATACATGTCCAAGCTTCAGGAAGCTCCAGCAGTATCGGCTGTTAAGTTACAGCCAAGAACTGGAGTTCCTGAGCTACAGGCATCTGCCCGCATATGGAACCGGAACATGATTGGTGCTCTGGTTCCATATGAGGGCAGATGCTAGATCGTTACAGATAGGGACACATCGGCTGGTGGGCGATCCAGCAGCAGTGGGGGAGGGAGGCGGTGGAAGTTGGAGGGCCCTTCAATAAAATATAACTAAAAATAAAGGGAGAAGGAGGGAAGGGTTGCTACACTACAGAAAAAAGGTGAGGTGGGGATATGGGGGGCCATAAATAATGATCAGGGGAGGGGGGACCAGTACAGAAAATAAAATAAAAATAATAAAAACATTTAGTAAGTACAGATAGCAGCCAGTACCTAAGATGGCAATTTATAGTTAGAGGGGGGAGGGTTACATAGCTGTTTGGAAGGAATCAGGGAGGTTGGAGTGTAAGGGGGGACCCCACACTAAAGCAAATATAAAATAGATCAAAATATTTAATTTAAAAAAAAAATGCCTTACATTTTCATACTATCAGACTAGTACCTAAGATGGGCGTGACCATTTGGGGTGAGGGAGGGAAGAGAGCTGTTTTGGAGGGATAATGGAGGGATCAGGGTGTGGGGAGTGTCAGGTGGGAGGGTAATCTCTACACTAAAGATAAAATTAACCTTACAAGCTACCTGCATATCCCCTTCACTGCTGAGAATAATGGATGTGGGGTGCGCAGCTGCAATTAAATGCCTTCTAATTACCAAAAAGCAATGACAAAGCCATATATGTCTGCTTTTTCTGAATCCCATAGAAGTTTTTACAACCATTTGTGCCATGATTGCACAAGCTGTATGTAAATAATTTCAGCGAGAAATCCAAGTTTAACTTCTTCTTATAGACTTCAATGGAGCATGTTGTTATTAAAGAAAGCTAAAAAACTTTCACTTATTGCTTGCGCTCTAATCGGACACCACATTAGACCAACTGCACTAACCCAAACACCTAGATTACAAGTTTTGCGTTACAGGTTTAAAACTGAAGAAATGGCAATTTCAATGTATAGACAGTAATGCAGCCATTACGAGTCTTGTTGGTATAGCTGTACCGCAAAGCATTTTAGCCTGTAACGCAACATCAATCCCCCACTTAAACAAAAAACGTTTTTGCGTGGGATTTCCAAAGCACTGGTATTACAGGTTGTGCGGTGAGGCTAAAATGCTTGCGTTACAGCCTATACCGACATGATCCATTTCACCTTCTGAGACCAGTAGTTATGAGTTTTGCACCACAAAAATGTTTCACAAAACTCATAACTAAAGTGTTACAAAGTACACTAAGACCCATAAACTACCTATTAACCCCTAAACCGCTGCCCTCCCGCATCACAAACACTATTTAAAACTTATTAACCCCTAATCTGCTGCTCCCTACATAACTGCCACTAATAAAAGTTATTAACCCCTATTCCGCCGCTCCCCGACATCGCCAACACTATAATAAAGTTAATAACCCCTATTCCCCCGCACCCAAACATCGCCAGCATTATAATAAAGCTATTAACCCCTATTACACCGCACCCCGACATTGTCGCCACTAAATAAAGTTATTAACCCCTAAACCACTGGCCTCCCACATCACTGCCATTAAATAAACCTAATAACCCCTAAACTGCCAGCCACCCACATCGCCTGACAACCACCTAACTTTAAATTAAAATTACAATATCATTATCTTAAAATAAATAAAAACTTACCTGTGAAATTTAAAAAAAACTAAGTTAAAACTAACAACTTACCTAACATAACTATTATACTAAGCTATTATACTAAAATTAAAATAACTACCAATTAAATAAACAGAATTACACATTAAAAAAAACTAACACTACTAAAATAATTTAAGTCTAAAATAAAAATAAAAAAAAATACTAAATTGCAAAAAATAAGACACTAAATTACGAAAAATAACAAACGAAATGATCCAAAATAAAAACAATTACACCTAATCTAATAGTGAATCGAATATATAGAGGCGCTGATCTTGAATCTCGTGTATATGGACGTACACACTGAAGAAAGAAAAACTTGGCTTGTGATTTGCAGAAGTTAACAACAAATTAATGTGCAGTATACTCACTCCGAAAAATTCAGAGTTCAGCTTCTTCGAAAGGTTTTTCTGTCTCAACTTTCCCAATTTCCACACTGTGTTTGTGTCTGTGGATAATGAAAATTGCACTGCAGGTAATTGAATCTTTTGCTTGATAAAAAGTGCAATATACTCACTCCGATAAATTTCGGAATCCGGCTCCTCAGAACGTATTGTGTAGTTTGAAATTACTTCCAAAAAGGCAGCAAAAATACTTGTTGTGGTAAAAAACAAATATTTATTAAAACATAATAAAATGCTCTTATTTATCTTGGCTCTACGCGTTTCAACGACAGTGTCGTCTTTTTCAAGAGCAGTAAAAACAATTGGAAGTGCTTTTTACTGCTCTTGAAAAAGACGACACTGTCGTTGAAACGCGTAGAGCCAAGATAAATAAGAGCATTTTATTATGTTTTAATAAATATTTGTTTTTTACCACAACAAGTATTTTTGCTGCCTTTTTGGAAGTAATTTCAAACTACACAATACGTTCTGAGGAGCCGGATTCCGAAATTTATCGGAGTGAGTATATTGCACTTTTTATCAAGCAAAAGATTCAATTACCTGCAGTGCAATTTTCATTATCCACAGACACAAACACAGTGTGGAAATTGGGAAAGTTGAGACAGAAAAACCTTTCGAAGAAGCTGAACTCTGAATTTTTCGGAGTGAGTATACTGCACATTAATTTGTTGTTAACTTCTGCAAATCACAAGCCAAGTTTTTCTTTCTTCAGTGTGTACGTCCATATACACGAGATTCAAGATCAGCGCCTCTATATATTCGATTCACTTTCTACTCACAGTCCGGTTGGGAGAGACTGTTAGAGAGCAGCGGTCATTTGAGAGGGGAGTATTGTGCTCTATTCTAGTCACCCTGTACATTGTGTTGTTTAACATCTGACATATTTGTATAGTTTTAGATTACCTAATCTAATAGCCCTATAAAAATAAAAAGCCCCCCAAAGTAAAAAAACCCTAGCCTACAATAAACTACCAATAGCCCTTAAAAGGGCCTTTTGTAGGGCATTGCCCTAAGTTTAACAGCTCTTTTACCTGTAAAAAAATACAAAGACCCCCAACAGTAAAACTCCCACCACCCAACCAACCCTTCAAAAATAAAATACCTAAATCTAACAAAACCTAAGCTACCCATTACCCATTGCCCTGAAAAGGGCATTTGTATGGAGCTCTTTTTCGTTGCCCTGAAAAGGGCATTCAGCTCTTTAAAAAAGCCAAAAATATAATCTAAAAAAAAGACACCCCAAAAAACTAAAAAAAAAATAACACTATCCCCCGACGATCCACTTTTAGTTTCTGAAGTCCAGTCATCCAGGCAGTGAGAAGTCTTTATCCAGGCGGTGAGGGCTTCATCCATTCATGTCTTCTATCTTCATTCAGGTGGCATCTTCTATCTTCATCCCGGCGGTGCTGAGCGGGTCCATCCTTGAACACATCCGGTGTGGAGCATCCTCTTCATACAGTCACCGTCATACACTAAATCTTCAATGCAAGGGAGCCTTTTCAAAATGGCGTCCCTTGCATTCCTATTGGCTGATTTGATTTTTGAAATTCAAATCAGCCATTAGGATGAGAGCTACTGAAATCCTATTTGCTGTTCAAATCAGCCAATAGGATGAGAGCTACTGAAATCCTATTTGCTGTTCAAATCAGCCAATAGGATGAGAGCTACTGAAATTATATTTCAGTAGCTCTCATCCTATTGGCTAATTTGCCACCTGGATGAAGATAGAAGACGCCGCCTGGGTGGATGAAGACCTCGCCGCCTGGATGAAGACTTCTCGCCGCCAGGATGTCCGAACTTCAGAAACTGTAAGTGGATCATCGGGGGTTAGTGTTAGTTTTTTTTTTTGTTTTTTTTTTTGGGTGGGTTTTTTTTTAGATTAGGGTTTGGGCTTTTTTAACAGAGCTGAATGCCTTTTTCAGGGCAACGAAAAAGAGCTGAATGCCCTTTTAAAGGCAATGCTTATACAAATGCCCTTTTCAGGGCAATGAGTTAGGTTTCTTATTTTGGGGGGTTGATTGGGTGGTGGGTTTTACTGTTGCAGGGTCTTTGTATTTTTTTTACAGGTAAAAGAGCTGTTAAACTTAGGGCAATGCCCAAAGGGCTATTGGTAGTTTATTGTAGGCGAGGTTTTTTTTTATTTTGAGGGGGCTTTTTATTTTTATAGGGCTATTAGATTAGGTGTAATTGCTTTTATTTTGGAAAATTTCATTTTTCGTAATTTATTGTTTGTTGTTTTTTGCAATTTAGTTTTTTTTTTATTTTAGACTTAAATTTATTTAGTAGTGTTATTTTTTTTTTTTTAATGGGTAATGTAGTTTAGGTTTAGGGTTTAATAACTTTATTTAGTGGAGGCGATGTCGGGGAGCGGTGGAATAGGGGTTAATAGCTTTATTATAGTGTCAGCGATGTTGCGGGGGAATAGGGGTTAATAACTTTTATTAGTGGTGGAGATGTCGTGAGTGGCAGATTAGGGGTTAATAAGTTTATTTAGGTGGCGGAGATGTCAGGAGGGGCAGATTAGGGGTTAATAACTTTATTTAGGTGTCGGCGATGTCGGGGACGGCACATTATGGGTGTTTAGACTTGGGGTTTATGTTAGGGTGTTAGGTATAAAAGTAACTTTTTTTCCCCATAGACTTCAATGGGGTTGCGTTACAGAGCTTTTCATTTCGCGCTTCAGGTGTTAGGTTTTTTTCTAACACGCTCTCCTTATTGATGTCTATGGGGAAAGCGTGCACGAGCACGTACTCTCAGCCCTTGAATTTTGTGCGGTATGGAGCTAAACCCAACCATATTGCACGTACAAGGAGGCATTTCTGAAACTTGTAATGGCAGCACATTGGGGGTGAAATAACGCAATTTTTGTTGCGCTAGTTTCGCACCCTCTATAGCGCAAAACTTGTAATCTCGGCAAAAGTTAGTTATGCATATTTTACATTCCAATGTTTTTCACATAGAAATTTTTTATTTTTTTTATTTTTAAATTTATATATATTTTTTACATATACGATGATAATTGTTTGCAATATATATCTATACCTATATATATATATATTGTATTTTATAAACACACCTAACTTTAATATCAGACTGTTATTTCCATGGACATTATTGGATATTGAAATGCTAAGGGACATTTGTCTACAACATCAAGGATACAAAGGGTTAAATGCAGACTGACCTACAGTTACCAGCTTTTCCAGTTTAGAGGTGACAAGTCAAAGATACGTGAAAACCAGTTGAAAATCTGATGAACCACTGTATGTAAACAATAGATCAAAAATATACCACAGCATTCACTAAGAAATTTTACAACCCTAACAACATTTACGGCTAGATTACAAGTTTGGCATTAGCCTTAAAGGGACAGACTACACCAGAATTTTTATTTTTTTAAAAGCTAGATAATCCCTTTATTACCCATTCCCCAGTTTTGCATAACCAACACAGTTATATTAATTTAATTTTAACCTCAGTGATTATCTTGTATCTAGGCTTCTGCAAACTAACTGCCCCTTTATTTCAGTTCTTTTCACAGACTTGCAGTCTAGCCAATCAGTGCCTGCTCCCAGATAACTTCACGTGCACAAGCACAGTGTTATCTATATGAAATACGTGAACTAACACCCTCTAGTGGTGAAAAACTGTTAAAATGCATTCTGAAAAGAGATGGCCTTCAAGGTCTAAGAAATTTGCATATGTACCTCCTAGGTTAAGCTTTCAACTAAGAATACCAAGAGAACAAAGCAAAATTGGTGATAAAAGTAAATTGGAAAATTGTTTAAAATTACATGCTCTATCTGAATCATGAAAGTTTATTTTGGCCTAGACTGTCCCTTAAAAAAGCAGCGTTAAGGGGTCGTAACTCTGCTTTTTAATGCCCGCTGGTATTACAAGTTTGGCAGGTACAGGTGAACCGCTCACTTTTCTTCTGCGACTTTTCCATACCGCAAATCCCCTTACGTCAATTGTGTATCCTATCTTTTTAATGGGATTTTCCTAACGCCGGTATTACAAGTCTTGGAAGAAGTGAGAGGTACAACCTCTACCTCCAAGACTCATACCGCATTTAAAAATCAGTAGTTAAGAGTTTTATGGGCTAACGCCGGAACATAAAGCTCTTAACTAAAGTGCTACAAAGTACACTAACACTCATAAAATACCTATTAAGCCCTAAACCGAGGCCCCCCACATCGCAAACACTAAAATACATTTATTTAACCCCTAATCTGCCAACCGGACATCGCCACCACCTACATTATAAATATGAACCCCTAATCTGCTTCCTCTAACATCGCCGAACCCTACATTATAGTTATTAACCCCTAATCTCCCCCCCCCAATGTTGCTGCAACTATATTAAATTTATTAACTCCTAATCTGCTGCCGCCACCGTCGCAGCCACTATGATAAAGTTATTAACCCCTAAACCTAAGTCTAACCCTAACACCCCCCTAACTTAAATATAATTTTAATTAAATGAAATTAATTTAACATAATTAAATAAATTAACCCTATTTAAAACGAAATACTTACCTATAAAATAAACCCTAAGCTAGCTACAATATAACTAATAGTTGCATTGTAGCTATCTTAGGATTTATATTTAGTTTACAGGCAACTTTGTATTTATTTTAACTAGGTACAATAGTTATTAAATAGTTATTAACTATTTAATAACTACCTAGCTAAAATAAGTACAAAATTACCTGTAAAATAAACCCTAACCTAAGTTACAATTACACCTAACACTACACTATCATTAAACTAATTACCTAAACTACCTACAATTAATTACAATTAAATGAAATAAACTAAATTCTGAAAAAAACCAAACACTAAATTACAGAAAAAAAAAGAATTACAAGAATTTTAAACTAATTACACCTAATCTAATCCACCTAATAAAATAAAAAAGCCCCCCAAAATAATAAAATTCCCCTACCCTATACTAAATTACAAATAGCCCTTAAAAGGGCATTTTTGCGGGGCAATTCACTTGTAAAAAAAAATACAATACCCCCCCAACATTACAACCCACCACCCACACACCCCTACTCTAAAACCCACCCAATCCCCCCTTAAAAAAAAACTAACACTAACCCCCTGAAGATCACCCTACCTTGAGCCGTCTTCATCCAGCCGGGCACAAGTGGTTCTCCAGAGGGTCCGAAGTCTTCATCCGATTGGGGCAGAAGAGGTCCTCCAGATGGCAGAAGGGTTCATCCAGGTGCCATCTTGTATCTTCATCCTTCCGAAGCGGAGCGGATCCATCTTCAATTCAGCCGACGCAGAGCCATCCTCTTCAAACGAAGTCCTAACGAAGAATGAAGGTTCCTTTAAATGATGTCATCCAAGATGGCGTCCCTTGAATTCCGATTGGCTGATAGAATCCTATCAGCCAATCGAAAATAAGGTAGGAAAAATCCTATTGGCTGATGTAATCAGCCAATCAGATTGAAGTTCAATCCGATTGGCTGATCCAATCAGCCAATAGGATTGCCCTTGCATTCTATTGGCTGATTGGAACAGCCAATAGAATGCAAGGTCAATCCGATTGGCTGATTACATCAGCCAATAGTATTTTTCCTACCTTAATTCCGATTGGTTGATAGAATTCTATAAGCCAATCGGAATTCAAGGGACGCCATCTTGGATGACATCATTTAAAGGAACCTTCATTCTTTGTTAGGACTTTGTTTGAAGAGGATGGCTCTGTGTCGGCTGGATTGAAGATGGATCCGCTCTGCTCTGGAAGGATGAAGATACAAGATGCCACCTGGATGAAGCCTTCTGCCATCTGGAGGACCTCTTCTGCCCCGATCGAATGAAGACTTCGGACCCTCTGGAGAACCACTTGTGCCCAGCTGGGTGAAGACGGCTCAAGGTAGGGTGATCTTCAGGGGGTTAGTGTTAGGTTTTTTTAAGGGGGGATTGGGTGGGTTTTAGAGTAGGGGTGTGTGGGTGGTGGGTTGTAATGTTGGAGGGGTATTGTATTTTTTTTACAGGTAAAAGAGCTGATTACTTTAGGGCAATGCCCCACAAAAGGCCCTTTTAAGGGCTATTTGTAATGTAGTATAGGGTAGGGAAATGTTATTATTTTGGGGGGCTTTTTTATTTTATTAGGGGGATTATATTAGGTGTAATTAGTTTAAAATTCTTGTAATTCTTTTTTTTCTGTAATTTAGTGTTTTTTTTCGTAATTTAGTTTATTTCATTTAATTGTAATTAACTGTAAGTAGTTTAGGTAATTAATTTAATGATAGTGTAGTGTTAGGTGTAATTGTAACTTAGGTTAGGGTTTATTTTACAGGTAATTTTGTACTTATTTTAGCTAGGTAGTTATTAAATAGTTAATAACTATTTAATAACTATTGTACCTAGTTAAAATAAATACGAAGTTGCCTGTAAAATAAATATAAATCCTAAACTAGCTAAAATGTAACTATTAGTTATATTGTAGCTAGCTTAGGGTTTATTTTATAGGTAAGTATTTAGTTTTAAATAGGATTAATTAATTTAATTATGTTAAATTAATTTTGTTTAATTTAAAATATATTTAAGTTAGGGGGCTGTTAAGGTTAGGGTTAGACTTAGGTTTAGGGGTTAATATTAGAGGTTAATAAATTTAATATAATTCCAGCGATGTTGGGGGGGCAGATTAGGGGTTAATAACTATAATGTAGGGTTCAGCGATGTTAGGGGCAGCAGATTAGGGGTTCATTAGTATAATGTAGGTGGCGGTGGAGTCCGGAGCAGCAGATTAGGGGTTAATAGTATAATGCAGGTGGCGACGATGTCGGGGGTGGCAGATTAGGGGTTAATAAGTGTAAGATTAGGGGTGTTTAGACTCAGGGTTGATGTTAGGGTGTTAGGTGAAGACATAACTTTTATTTTCCCATAGGAAACAATGGGGCTGCGTTAGGAGCTGAACTGAACTTTTTTGCAGGTGTTAGTTTTTTTTTTCAAAATGATCAGAAGAAAAAGAGAATGGGTGTATATAAAAACAGCTGAGAATGTAAAAAGAGCAAAAGTGAAAGCGTAATTTTTGCCGACAAATGTCCGCTCAAATAACTTTACAAAGCACTCCACACTTAGCAATAAATCCTCAGGGTTGAAGGAGCCAAATCACAACTACACATCAGGGTTCCTCCCTCCCCGTAGTGAGTTGAGGATGCAGGTAACTAGACTTTATGATTACTTGTAAAAGGAGCTCACATAAGATTAGGCAGCAAATGACAGTTCAATAAAGCAAAGTAACCCGACAGCCTTCCAGTCAGTTACACACATACCTTCTCCAAGCTTGCTTCAGCGGCTTACAATGTATCACACCAGACTGCAGTCTTCCGTAGGTGTAGAAAGTAACTAACTGAAGCACAAAGGCAGTCCACGGTCCCCAGTCCTGCAGGCTGGCCCCAATGTTTCGCCAAAAACTTGCAGCCCCCAGCTGAAATATCCGTGCTCACTCTAGCCAGGAAGTAAAGTAGCACAAACAGGGAATATGAGAAGCACTCGATAACAGCTGGTGCAAAAACATTTTAATGGACAGGGTATCCACACAAACAATAACAAAACAACGTGTTGAAAGGGACTCCGTCACTAGTAAAATACAGAGAAATGAAGACAAATTAGCAGCTAGTACTGAAGTCGGCTAACATGTTTCAGCGTTTTCACACACCCCCTCTGAATGCTAAAATGTAAACAGTCCCGCCCTGTTTCGGTCAATGCAAAGGTGTCCTATCACTAAATACTCCAAGCACTCCAATGCGATCACAGCGATGTTCACAGGTTTAGTATAAGTAAAATATTATTACAGAACAAAGCTTGTCAGATTAGGGTGAACCAGCGACAGTACAATCGTGGGGACAAAATCCCAGTGAGGTGTCGGGACAATAATTAAGGACCAGTGGGGGAGGGAACAATTAACCTAAGCCGCTCCATTTGGATATCCACATATACACAAGCCTATGGCTTAACTTTGAACAATCCTCAGTGTCATATATAACCGTAGGAAGTTGACACATTAACCCAAGTGGGACAAAAAGACAAATAGATACTCCAATACGGAGTGATAATATACCAAGGGAATAAAGGGAAAAGGGCAATGCTGTTACACAAAAAGATAAAAAAATGCTGCAACTATATTAGTTCAAAGCAACACATATCTTAGGCAGCAGACCCAACTTATTAGCCACAGCATGCTATAAATAATATGATCACAATAAATGTTAAGCAATAAAGAGCGCTGTTCATACGCAATAAATGCAAATATCAAAGGATCCCAACCGTAGGGGGCCAAAAATGTTATAAGATAATGGAGCCATAAATCGACTCAAAAATAGAGACCCCTTTATAGATGCCGTGTTGCTCCAAAAAGAGCACATATGGGCATATACAAGGAACTATTCTATCCAAATACCCAGTATGCACCAAATGATTGAAGAATAATAAGGACTAAATATTGAGACGGTGTATAAGAGTATACAACAAGTTAAAATTGGTTGACAAAAAGTGCTCCCATAGTGACACAAATACATCAATACCAATCCGGCTTGCTCCCAGAGTGGTAAGACCTAACATGACCAAAAGTTGATCAAATCAAACTCCGAGTTCAGGCCTCCTGGAATTCTAGTTTTCAGTTTGAATATCCAGAAGGCCTCCCTCTCTCCAAGTTTACAGGTTCTATCACCTTGACCTCTTTTGAGAGGTACCTTGTCAATGATGGTCCATGTGAAGGACCCCAGTGACTTGTGATGTACATCAACAAAATGTCTGACCAGGGGAGTAGTCTTGAGCCAATTCTGATATCAGACATGTGTTCCTTCATACGTGTTCTAGCTTCTCTAGTTGAGAGTCCCACATATTGAAGAGAACACAGACTGCAAGTCATCAGGTAGACAATATAGGTTTGTCTGCAATTCAAGCAATGCTTGATGCTGAACCTCTCACCAGTAGCCGCTGAGCTAAAAGTGTCTCCCACAATAATCTTTTCACACGCCACACAAGTATGGTGGTGGCATTTGAATACCCCCACACACGTCAGCCATGATGAAGTACTGGAATTGGGGTGATCAGGCCAAATCTTGGTTGGAGCCATCAAATTTCCAATTGTTCTGTTTTTTCTATAGGCAAATCTGACCCCCCTTTCCACCACATCAATCAAGCAATCATCTGCTGATAGGAGGTTAAAATGTTTGCCCACTTACTGACAGATTTCATTGTATTGTCTGGAGTACTCAGTGATGAAGGAAACCCTGGCACTGGAACTATCAGTACTATAGACCTCCCCCTTTCTGGTTTTTCTCAGAGTTAGTAATCTCTCTCTAGGGATTTTCTACACATCCTTTCTAGCTTTCGTGATTGTTTGTGTATCATAGCCTCTTTCTCTTAGTCTAGAAGCCAACTCATCCGCCTATCTCTCATAAACAGTTTGAAATGTACAGTTTCTTTTCAGGCGGATGAATTGGCTCTTGGCTACACCCCTAAACACTCTCTTTGGGTGCCAGCTAGAGGCATGAAGGAGTGAATTCCCTGCTATGGGCTTACGAAACACCTCCGTGCTTATTTTCTGACCAAGCTCACCCTTCAGAGTGATGTCTAGGAAATTTATACATGTTTCTTGTATCGCAGATGTAAAACCCAGACCAAATGTATTGTTGTCCATATTGGCCACAAATTCCTTAAGGTGGAGATTAGCCCCTCCCCAGATAAAAAGCAGATCGTCAATGAAGCGACCATACCAAACAATGTCTGATCTGAAGAGATTCTTCCCCCAAAGACGTAGGACAGCTCCCACCATCCCATAAAAATGTTGGCGTACGAGGGGGCAAATTTTGCCCCCATAGCTGTCCCACATCTTTGGAGATAGAATTGACACATAAATTCAAAATAATTATGGGTGAGGAGGAACCGAGTTACCTCCACCACATAGTCCACGAATACAGTGTCCCCACTATAGTGTTTGTTAAGGAAGAAGCGAACCGCTTCTAAACCCTTCGTGTGAAGGATGGAAGTGTAGAGGGATTTCAGATCCACAGTGAGCGATCTGTAGTTCATCTCCCAAGTTATACCATCAAGCAGATTTAAAACATGTTTAGTATCTGCCAAATGACTCCACAAAGTGCTCACTATGGGTTGCAAAATACCATCCAGCCATTCAGAGAGGTGTTCAAGTAATGACCCAATAGCACTCACAATTGGCCTCCACTGTACATTTTCCAAAGTTTTATGAACTTTGGGGAGATAGTTGAAAACAGCAATGGTGGGATTTGACACAAGAAGATAATTCTTTGTGTCGGAATCAAAAAACCATACTCCACCCCATCATCCACCAGGGAGGCCAACTGTTTTTGCTGGCCCAAGTGGGATCCCCTGGTAGTATGATATAATCCACAGTGTTTGTTAATTGTCTTAAAGCTTCTGAAATAAAATCTTTCTTATTATGCAAGACAATAGTCCCACCCTTATCCGCGGCCCTGATAATGATTTCATCATTTTTACCAAACTTTTCCAATGCTCTCTTTTTGTTTTCTGGTGATATTACCCTGTTCACCCCTCACAGACTTAAAATACAAACGGGTTAGATCCTCCTCTACCCTACTCTGGAATTTATCAAGGAGGTTCCCCCTACAGTGGATGGGGTAAAAGTTGGATTTTTCCCTAAAAGTGGGTAATTTGACACCAACTGGTGTATCCAAATCCCCACCTCCTAAAGGAGATTCCAGAGTTCCAATATCACAGAGCTCCTGAAAACCAAGAGTGTTGTCTCTCAGAGATCCCATAGCCCCCGTTCTCAGCTCAATGTCAATGGTAGCGTGACTCTCATCAAATCCTTTACTGGGATGCATATTAAAAAACGTTTTTAATGTCAAGTCCCGTACAAGTTTATTAACATTAAGAAAAGTCTTAAACAGATCAACTGAAGGAACAAAAGTCAATCTCAAGCTTAGAACATCAAGTTCATGGGAACTTATCACTCCGTATTGGAGTATCCACCTATTTGTCTTTTTGTCCCACTTGTGTTAATGTGTCAACTTCCTACGGTTATGTATGACACTGAGGATTGTTCAAAGTTAAGCCATAGGCTTGTGTGTATGTGGATATCCAATTGGAGCGGCTTAGGTTAATTGTTCCCTCCCCCACTGGTCCTTGATTATTGTCCTGACACCTCACTGGGATTTTGTCCTCACGATTGTACTGTCGCTGGTTCACCCTAATCTGACAAGCTTTGTTCTGTAATAATATTTTAATTATACTAAAACTGTGAACATCGCTGTGATCGCATTGGAGTGCTTGGAGTATTTAGTGATAGGACACGTTTGCATTGACCGAAACAGGGTGGGACTGTTTACATTTTAGCATTCAGAGAGGGTGTGTGAAAATAGACACTACGGATTGGTTGTTCGATAAAAAAGGGTGTGTACCCTGGAAACCAACCGGATCATGAGCTAGGTTTTTTAAACCACTGTAGGTTTAATTGTTTTTTTATTGAGGCTATGAATAAGGCTCACACCAAAACGCGTTAGCCGACTTCAGTACTAGCTGCTAATTTGGCTTAATTTCTCTGTATTTTACTAGGGACGGAGTCCCTTTCAACATGTTGTTTTGTTATTGTTTGTGTGGATACCCTGTCCATTAAAACGTTTTTGCACCAGCTGTTATCGAGTGCTTCTCATATTCCCTGTTTGTGCTACTTTACTTCCTGGCCAGAGTGAGCACGGATATTTCAGCTGGGGGCTGCAAGTTTTTGGAGAAACATTGGGGCCAGCCTGCAGGAATGGGGACCGTGGACCGCATTCGTGCTTCAGTTAGTTACTTTCTACACCTACGGAAGACTGCAGTCCGGTGTGATACATTGTAAGGTGCTGGAGCAAGCTTGGAGAAGGTATGTGTGTAACTGACTGGAAGGCTGTCAGGTTACTTTGCTATATTGAACTGTCATTTGCTGCCTATTCTTATGTGAGCTCCTTTTACAAGTAACCATAAATAGTGATGTCCCAAACTGTTCGCCCGCGAACGGTTCACAGCGAACATAGCTTGTTCGCGTTCGCGTTTGTGGGCGAACACATGGTGATGTTCGATCCGCCCCTATGTGTCATCATTGAGGAAACTTTGACCCTTTATGTCACAGCCGCCTGACACATTAGAGCCAATCAACATCAGACACTCCCTCACAGACCCTCCCAGCTACTTGGAATCCACCATTTTAGACTCATAACAACCTTGCTTTCTTAATGAGAGGACGTGTTGTGTTTTTGCTCCTGACATTAATAGGAAAAACATAGCTAGGCTAGTGTATTTACAGTCCAGAAGTTCTCCACTCATCTCTGCTGCAAGCACAGCACCCCAAAAAAGCCCTTTTTAGGGCTATATTTCGTGCCTTTTTTTTTTTTTTTTCCTTTTTTTTTCCTTAGCATTTGCCTGGCTTTCAGGCTGTGTGTTTAAGGCTCACAGCATATGCTGTGATTACTGCCACCACTGATATCTCCCTAACAACATTAGTTTAAATTTAACTAACCAAAAAATTTAATTATTTTGCTAGTGTAATTTTTTTTTAATTTTCTATCAGGCCTGTGTCACACAGCATATACTCTGGTTCATTGCTCTGTGCCAGCCACCAGTGTTAATATCCGTTTATAACATTATTTTAAATTTAAAAAAAAAAAAAAAAAATATTTTGCTAGTGTAATCTAATTACATTTACTATCAGGCCTGTGTCTGTCAGGCTCACTCAACATTAATATACCTCATTTTTTTCAGTCTTTTGGTTAATTGGTCTGTACTAGTACTAATTGAAACAACCGAGTTAGCCATGGGTGTTAGTCTAAGACCACTCTGCTTTTTTTTGGGTTTGGGTGCAGCTAATCATGAAGGCCAGATAGACCTGCCACCATTTGGTGTTGTAACAGGCATTAAACTGCAAAGAACAGTACTACTTAACACAACCTACTTACCATGGGTCCCAGAGCATATGTTTGGTTATTATATTTTGTAAGGGTAATCATGCAGGCCATATAGACCTCCACCGATAGGGTGAGTATGAGTAACAGCTATTAAAATGCGAAGGACATTACTAATTAACACAACATAGTTACCATGGGTCGCAGACCAAGAGCAGATGTCTTCTTATAATATTTTGTATGGGTAATCATCCAGGCAGTATAGACCTCACCAAATAGGGGGAGTTACAGAGATTAAAATGCTAAGAATGGTAGTACTTAAAACACAACCTAGTTAAAATGGGTACCAGACCGCATGTCTTATTATTATAATTTTTCAGGGTAATCAGGCAGGTCATATAGAACACCCCCGATAGGGGGGAGGGGGAACAGGGATTAAAGTGCTAAGAAAAGTACTAATTAACACAAGCTAGTTATCATGGGTCCAACACCGTGTGTCTTGATGTTATACTTTGTCAGGGTAATCATGCAGGCCATATAGACCTCCCTTGATAGGGGGAGTAACAGGGATTACAGTTATAAGAATAGTACTACTTAAACACAACCTAATTACCATGGGTCCAAGACCAGATGTTTTCTTATTATACTTTGTCAGGCTAATCATGCAGGCCATATAGAGCTCCAACAAAAGGGGGGGTAAGAGGGATTCAAGTGATAAGAAAAGTTTTACTTAACACAAGAAAATTACCATGGGTCCCAGACCACGTGTCTTGTTGTTATACTTTGTCAGGGTAATCATAACTGCCATATAGACCTCCACCAATAGGGGGTGTTACAGGGCTGAAAGTGCGAAGAACAGTACTACTTAACACAACCTAGTTGGGTCCAAGACCGCATGTTAAATTATTAGACTTTATCAGGGTAATTATATATCTAACAAATCTATCTATTTCTCTTCTATCGATTCTATCTAGCTATCAATCTATGTATATCTATCTATCCTATCTATCAATCTATCTTCTGTCCGGGATGTTTTGAGACAGCCACTTTGGGAATGTTAGTTGATTTAGGCCCATTATGGCTTAAAAGCAGACTCTGCATAAACTATGTAATTTTCCATGGGAGTTTTGCCAGGGATCCCCTTCCAGCATGCGACAGTCCAGGTGTTAGTAGCCTTGAAACAACTTTTCCATCACTATTGTGGCCAGAAAGAGTCCTTGTAGGTTTTAAAGTTCGCCTGCCTATTGAATTCAATCGCGAACAATACCGGAAGTTCAAGTCCGCCGTTCGTGAACCGAAAATTTTAGGTTTGCGACATCACTAACCATAAATTCTAGTTTCCTGCAACCTCAACTCACTACGGGGATGGAGGAACCCTGATGTGTAGTTGTGATTTGGCTCCTTCAACCCCGAGGATTTATTGCTAAGTGTGGAGTGCTTTGTAAAGTTATTTGAGTGGACATTTGTCTGCAAAAATTACACTTTCACTTTTACTCTTTTTACATCCTCAACTGTGTTTATATACACCCATTCTCTTTTTCCTCTGATCATTTTGATTTTGACACTGTTGTGTGGAGTCTGGCCTGGTTCCGGGTGTATATATAACAACGGCCAAACTTGCAGCCAATATGGACAATGGGGGTATTGTTAATACAGAGAAAGCAACCACTCTGTTTGCATTAAGATCCAAGGAGGGGAGGGATTTAACCACCAAGGATTAATATAAAATCTTCTCAACCAATAAAAGGAATTATAATTTGATTACCCTTTTTTAGGAATTGGAATTTTTGCTCCTTAAAGAGGACAAACTGTTTTGGGACATTAACACCCTTAATAAATATCAAGAGTTGGGCATTATACCAAGAGGCTTGAGACTCTAATATATATCCGACATTTCT
Source organism: Bombina bombina (assembly GCF_027579735.1). NCBI lineage: Eukaryota > Metazoa > Chordata > Amphibia > Anura > Bombinatoridae > Bombina > Bombina bombina. Next base: position 252,485,601 of record NC_069506.1, read on the forward strand.
GACGGATGATAAGACCTTTATAGAACTCTGGAATAGCAATCTGTCGGAGTGCTCCTTCAAATTGATGAAGCTTATTTCTGAGTACAAGCAAAAGGAATTGGAAAACACAGCCCTTAAAATCAGGGAGATACAAAAGGGGCTCAACACATGAAATGAGGATACCAATTTCCTCAAATTTAATGACACTTTACAACGAATAGTGGCTGAAGCCAAGACTTTGCTCCTTCAAGTCAAGCATAATAAGTACCTGAGAGACCTACAGGATTACGACCTCAAGATAGTATATATCTGGAATAAAAGGGATAGATCTCTACTAAGAAGGGAACAAAGCAAAAACACATTCCATCCTAACCAACATTGGGGTGCTAGCAGACACAGACGCAATAGAGGAAAAAGGGTGAATTTTTATGAGAGTGAGGGAGAATCTGAGGGTTCAGGATCAGGGTCAGGAGGAGAGGAACTTCCCCCTGATCAGAGTGTGAGACCTAAAGGGACCCCCCCATTCTCAAAACACCCACTCCACATTTCTATCCACAGTCGAACTATAGGGACGAACCGAATTCTGGACTAGGGGCCAGGAGTAATAATAGTACTCGAGAACAAGCCCAGCTGGAACAGGTTTTTCCCATCCCCCAAAAAGCACCAGAAGGGGGGGGAGGAGGAAATCTAAACCTAAACCAGGATATAGACCACCAATACAAGGAACAGCAGAGATATCCGCAGAGAAGGGGAAGAAGAAGGGGGAATTATGGTTACTAAATATAATTAACTTATCCAACTACACCCCAGATTCCCATGAACTTGATGTTCTAAGCTTGGGATTGACTTTTGTTCCTTCAGCTGATTTTGATCTGTTTAAGACTTTGCTTAATGTTAATAAACTTGTACGGGACTTGACATTAAAAAAGTTTTTTAATATGCATCCCAGTAAAGGATTTGATGAGAGTCAATTGACATTGAGCTGAGAACGGGGGCTATGGGATCTCTGAGAGACAACACTCTTGGTTTTCAGGAGATCTGTGATATTGGAACTCTGGAATCTCTTTTAGGAGGTGGGGATTTGGATACACCGGTTGGTGTCAAATTACCCACTTTTAGGGAAAAATCCGCATTTTACCCCATCCAATGTAGGGGGAACCTCCTTGAGAAATTCCAGAGTAGGGTAGAAGAGGATCTCACCCATTTGTATTATAAGTCTGTGAGGGATGAACAGGGTAATATCACCAGAAAACAAAAGAGAGCATTGGAAAAGTTGGGTAAAAATGACAAAATCATTATCAGAGCCGCAGATAAGGGAGGGACTATTGTCTTGCAGAATAAAAAAGATTTTATTTCAGAAGCTTTAAGACGGGGAGTATTGATCCCGACACAAAGAATTATCTTCTCGTGTCAAATCCCACCATTGCTGTTTTCAACCATCTCCCCAAAGTTCATAAAACTTTGGAAAATGTACAGGGGAGGCCAATTGTGAGTGGTATTGGGTCATTACTTGAACACCTCTCTGAATGGCTGGATGGTATTTTGCAACCCATAGTGAGCACTTTGTGGAATCATTTGGCAGATACTAAACATGTTTTAAATCTGCTTGATGGTATAACTTGGGAGATGAACTACAGATGGCTCACTGTGGATGTGAAATCCCTCTACACTTCCATCCCTCACATGAAGGGTTTAGAAGCAGTTCGCTTAACAAACACTATAGTGGGGACATTGTATTTGTGGACTATGTGGTGGAGGTAACTCGGTTCCTCCTCACCCATAATTATTTTGAATTTATGGGTCAATTCTATCTCCAAAAACATGGGACAGCTATGGGGGCGAAATTTGCCCCCTCGTACGCCAACATTTTTATGGGATGGTGGGAGCTGTCCTACATCTTTGGGGAGGAGAATCTCTTCAGATCAGACATTGTTTGGTATGATCGCTTCATTGATGATTTGCTTTTTATCTGGGGAGGGACTGATCTCCACCTGAAGGAATTTGTGGCCAATATGGACAACAATACCTTTGCTCTGGGTTTTACATCTGAGATACAAGAAACATGTATAAATTTCCTAGACATCACTCTGAAGGGTGAGCTTGGTCAGAAAATAAGCAGGGAGGTGTTTTGTAAGCCCATAGCAGGGAATTCACTCCTTCATGCCTCTAGCTGGCACCCAAAGAGAGTGTTTAGGGGTGTAGCCAAGAGCCAATTCATCCGCCTGAAAAGAAACTGTACGTTTCAAACTGTTTATGAGAGACAGGCGGATGAGTTGGCTTCTAGACTAAGAGAAAGAGGCTATGATACACAATCAATCACGAAAGCTAGAAAGGATGTATAGAAAATCCCTAGAGAGAGATTACTAATCCTGAGAAAAAACAGAAAGTGGGAGGTCTATAGTACTGATAGTTCCAGTGCCAGGGTTTCCTTCATCACTGAGTACTCCAGACAATACAATGAAATCTGTCAGATAGTGGGCAAACATTTGAACCTTCTATCAGCAGACGATGGCTTGATTGATGTGGTGGAAAGGGGGATCAGATTTGCAAATAGAAAAAACAGAACGAATGGAAATTTGGTGGCGCCAATCAAGATTTGGCCTGATCACCCCAATTCCAGTACTTCATCATGGCTGACGTGTGTGGGGGTATTCAAATGCCACCACCATACTTGTGTGGCGTGTGAAAAGATTATTGTGGGAGACACTTTTAGCTCAGCGGCTACTGGTGAGAGGTTCAGCATCAAGCATTGCTTGAATTGCAGACAAACCTATATTGTCTACCTGATGACTTGCAGTCTGTGTTCTCTTTAATATGTGGGACTCTCAACTAGAGAAGCCAGAACACGTATGAAGGAACACATGTCTGATATCAGAATTGGCACCAAGACTACTCCCCTGGTCAGACATTTTGTGGATGTACATCACAAGTCACTGGGGTCCTTTACATGGACCATCATTGACAAGGTACCTCTCAAAAGAGGTCAAGGTGATAGAACCTGTAAACTTGGAGAGAGGGAGGCCTTCTGGATATTCAAACTGAAAACTAGAATTCCAGGAGGCCTGAACTCGGAGTTTGATTTGATCAACTTTTGGTCATGTTAGGTCTTACCACTCTGGGGGCAAGCCGGATTGGTATTGATGTATTTGTGTCACTATGGGGGCACTTTTTGTCAACCAATGTTAACTTGTTGTATACTCTTAGACACGTCTCAATATTTAGTCCTTATTATTCTTCAATCATTCGGTTCATACTGGGTATTTGGATAGAATAGTTCCTTGTATATGCCCATATGTGCTCTTTTTGGAGCAACATGGCATCTACCACGGGGTCTCTATTTTTGAGTGGATTTATGGCTCCATTATCTTATAACATTTTTGGCCCCCTACGGTTGGGATCCTTTCATTTTTGCATGTATTGCATATGAACAGCGCTCTTTATTGCTTAACATTTATTGTGATCATATTATTTATAGCATGCTGTGGCTAATAAGTTGGGTCTGCTGCCTAAGATATGTGCTGCTTTGAACTAATATAGTTGCAGCATTTTTTTTATCTTTTTGCGTAACAGCATTGCCCTTTTCCTTTTACTCCCTCGGTATATTATCACTCTGTATTGGAGTATCCACCTATTTGTCTTTTTGTCCCACTTGGGTTAATGTGTCCACTTCCTATGGTTATGTATGACACTGAGGATTGTTCAAAGTTAAGCCATAGGCTTGTGCCTATGTGGATATCCAATTGGAGCAGCTTAGGTTAATTGTTCCCTCCCCCACTGGTCCTTGATTATTGTCCCGACACCTCACTGGGATTTTGTCCTTATGATTGTACTGTCGCTGGTTCACCCTAATCTGACAAGCTTTGTTCTGTAATAATATTTTACTTATACTAAACCTGTAAACATCGCTGTGATCGCATTGGAGTGCTTGGAGTGTGATAGGACACGTTTGCATTGACCGAAACAGGGCGGGACTGTTTACATTTTAGCATTCAGAGGGGGTGTGTGAAAATAGACACTACGGATTGGTTGTTCGATAAAAAAGGGTGTGTACCCTGGAAATCAACCGGATCATGATCTAGGTTTTTTAAACCACTGTAGGTTTAATTGTTTTTTATTGAGGCTATGAGTAAGGCTCATGCCGAAACGCGTTAGCCGACTTCAGTACTAGCTGCTAATTTGTCTTCATTTCTCTGTATTTTACTAGGGACGGAGTCCCTTTCAACACGTTGTTTTGTTATTGTTTGTGTGGATACCCTGTCCATTAAAACGTTTTTGCACCAGCTGTTATCAAGTTCTTCTCATATTCCCTGTTTGTGCTTGTTTTTTTTTCAGCCGGCTCAGTCCCATTGTTTCCTATGGGGAAATCGTGCACAAGCAAGTTTTGCCAGCTTAACGCTACCGTAAGCAACTCTGGTATTACAGTGAGATGTGGAGCTAAATTTTGCTCAACGCTCACTTTTCTGAGGCTAACGCTGGCTTGAAGAAAACTTGTAATACTAGCGTTGTTTAAAGTGAGCGCTGAAAAAAAAGGCTCATTAGAAACACAAGTCTTGCCGACAAAACTCGTAATCTAGCAGTGTGCATTTCAACACAGATGGCCTTTTTCAGCACAGATGGTGTACAAGGCCCAGATTTTATCCCTGTTCCTACCACCAATAGCCTAAGGACGTGACATTCTACCCCCGCTGATCTAAGAATGTAATCTTGTTTCTGACTGAGGAATTTACAGCTGAGTGTGGGTTGGGTTGTGTGAGAGAATGAATGAATATATATAAGTTAGTAAGTTGCTATTGTAGGCTAGGCTAGGCTCTCTTCTCACTCATCTCTTCCCTTCCACCTCTCTCTCCCACTTTCCAGCTCCCCTTTCCTTACATTAGTCAATAACTTGTTGCTATGTAAATACTTATTTTCTGCTTAATAAAAGAAATCATTTCATCAAGCAGCGTCCTGATTTTCTAAGATAAAAATAATATTAGTAAGGAAACAGATGGGACATGGATAAATCACTAATTCCAAGTTGAACTACAGCTGAATTTGCTAAACTGAAATACTGGAGCTGCAAGAATTCTTTGTGAATAGAGGCCAAACTGGACCTATCTGTGTGTGCAGATCTACAAGACACTGTGTAGCGAGAAATCTGCAAGTACTATAAGTATATGTTTCTTTGTGGTTATGATACGTCTCTTTATGCTACAGGAAAGTAAATGTATTAAATGTTTCTTGCTGAACTAAAATCCAAAAAACAACAGAGTAACCAGACATTTTTGAGAGTAAGTGTAATAGGCATAGCCAAGTTACATGCAGCTCAAAAGGAGACCCCTCTAGGTGTAGATTTTAGGCTAATAATGCAAAAAGTTTGTTGATGTTAGATGTGTACTTGTGAGTGTGTACATTTGTACTGTTTATAGCGTGTTGTTTGTAAGAATGGAACTGGTTGAGAAATCCATTCAGAAATATGCCTCTGTCACATTTATTACTTGTGCAGGAGATCCCTTGATACGTCAGTTCTATGATGTAATTAATGTGAAAAGCACAATAATGAACTAAGTAGAAAACTGTTTCAGAAAGACGTAGAAAAAAGAGAGCTAAGAATGAAAGAGATAGCTGAACAGAAAGAGTTGGAATGGAAGGCAGAAAGAACTGATATCACAGAACAGCTGGATAAACTTGGTCAATCTATTATGGCTGTTGCTAGTCACTCTGAAAAGAGATGTGAGTGTGATACACTGAGTGAAGATATAAAAAAACTTACTAAACTGAATGCTGAGCTACAAGAGAGGCTTAATGAATGTGAAGTGAGGTGTGGAATGGGAGAGTAGCTAGTAACATGTATGGAAGAAAAGGAAATGCAGAGAGAAAATGTTATTGCATCACTTAAGGCAGACTTATTGGAGTCTGAATCACAACTGTTAAATAAAGAACAATGTTAAAAGCACAGGGGATACAAGACAAATGTAAACATTACAGGAGTAGTCTAGCGCTTGTTTGTCCTTTAGAAGTAGATGGTATTGAAGGTCAAACTATAGAACTAGATGGACAAACCCCTAACATTCCTGACAGTCCTTATTTTTTAACTAAGTCCCCTCTATTCTAACTCCTCAAAAATTAGGTAAAAAAACAGCAAACAAAATGCAGACAAAGCAATCCTCAATTACAGACTAACATAAATAATCATACTAGCTCTTGCTCCCTTACAATACAAGACCGTAATAATTTGTGCCATATTTTAGGTCACTTTGATACTTCCACACCATCTGTAATCCTTTCTAATAAGTTAGAAGCTGTTATTACTCAATATAATTTAGGCAACAGAGATGCATGTGCTTTGCTCAGGGCCTGGTTGCCATCACAATTAGCTGCACAGCTAAGGGCACCACCCATAAAGGAGTGTCTCCTGATTTTGATGCAAATGGGAAATTCAGGAGACTGATTAAAGGAATTACAGTATGTTATGTGTTGTCATGATGCCAGAGGTACCAGTGCCATAGCAAATGCAAGTTTAAAGGAAGGAGATGACCCGATTTTGTTTTGCACTGAGTACCTTGCACTGTATAAGATAACTTATAACTGCCCTAACATGTCCCCAGATGATGCAGATTTTCTGTATTCTATGGCAAATAAATGCACGTTAATTGTAGTACCAAAATTGCTCTTAGAAATGCCAGCTCCTATACCAACTTTGTTAACATACTTAAAGATTGGTTTAAAGACTCAAAGCATAAGAATGTGTCAGATACTGTCACATTGTAAAAATATTGAACCACAACTGCAGATTTGAAAGTACTAAGTCTTTGTTTGTTAGAAGGTCTGTCTGAGATAAGGATATAGGATATGGTAGGCAACAGGTGTGAAAATCTGTATCGTCAGGTAGACCATCCAATAATATAAGGCAGCTTGGTATCCAGCTACTGGAATTGTAGAGTCACTTTTATAACTCCACCCAGAGCTTGATTTTACCCCACCTAAGTTGTATGAGTAAAAAGCAATTGCAGAAATACTTATATCACAATTAAGAAGTCAGTTAGTCAGCTAGTAAGTGTAGCAAACAATAATGTTCCAGTATATAGATGCAGCTGCTTGGAATTACTGGATGATGTCTGGGAAAATAATATTGACACTGAGAATAGAGCATAATGAAATACTAAGCATAAACAAGCTCCCTACGAAGTTACAATATGGTAGCTCAAATTGACAACTTATTTACCGGTGAGAAACTTACTGAATAGTTGTTGCTAGCTATCCGGAAAGTAAGAGTTGTAGACGGAGTCAGTTGGTGTGATGAGAGCTGAATCCCAAGCAAGTCCATTTAGCTGGCGTGGATAGGCCGGTAGCTAGTACTGCGTCTGAGCCGTTGATCCGTTTAGGAGAAGGAACGCTGGCGTGTGACATCACCACAAAAGCCGCTGACAGGAGAGTCAGCTGGTAGATTTCCCGAAGAGATCAATCCATTTTAGTAAGGCAGGAAATCAAATTAAACACAGTAAGTGAGAAAGATTACCAAGCGATTTAAAATGTGTGAGTTACCCTTTTATGTAGAGGCATAGGGGCAGAGCTAAGTAGCAAGGTGCAAGGTTAGATTTAGGTAAAGGACAGTCAGAGAGTAAGGTAAGGAGCATAAATATGACAGGACTCCCCCCAAAAAGTTAAACTGCGGGGATCAGGACCAGGGTGATCCGGGTGTCTCCTATGGAACTGGGAAAGTAGCCTGGGAGCAGAAAGATTGGAGGCCGGTTCCCAAGAGTCCTCATCATCAGGGAAATGCTTCCAATGTATTAGATATTGCAAGTTGCCACGTACCAAGCGAGAATCGAGTATAGACTGTACTTCATAGTCCAACGTAGATTCAGGTAGATTGGGTAGATGAAGGTCACTGGTACTGTGTTGGCATAGAGGTTTGTACGGCTTTAGGAGAGCTACATGGAAGGTGGGATGAGTCTTCATATTAGTAGGCAGAGTAAGAGTGACAGCATTGAGGTTGACAACCTTTTCAATGGGGAATGGGCTCATAAAGGCAGAGGACAATTTCTTTGTCGGGAAAGGCAACCTAAGATTACGGGTTGAGAGCCAGACGTAATCACCCACCACATAATGAGGTGAAGGTGACCTCTTTTTATCATAATTCCGTTTATGTTGAGATTTTGCGAAGTCGATATTTTGTGCAATTAAAGAAAATGAGTCGGAGATGGTATTCACTAAGTCATTAACAACTGGACAAGTGTTTTGAGATGTGGTATCCCAATGGAACGTCGGAAACCGTAGTTTATGAAGAACAGGGTTGATTTCATAGATGTATGCATAGAGTTGTTGAAGGCAAAATCAGCAAAAGGTAGCAGTTCTGACCAGTTGTCTTGTCTGAAGGAAGAAAAGCACCTGAGATATTGTTCAATCCACTGATTGTTTTTTTCCGTTTGTCCTTTGGTTTGAGGATGGAAAGACAAGCTAAGTCTTCTTGTAATTCCCAAGGTTTTACAGAATTGTTTCCAAAATCTACTTGTAAAGTGAGTTCCCCTATTGGAGGTGATGGTGTTGGGTAAACCATGTAACTTGAAGATAATTTTTATCATCAAAGAGACTGTTTCCGAAGATGAGGGAATTTTGTGGAAGGGAATTAAATGTACCATCTTACTGAAAAGATCTACCACGACCAGAATCATGTTGAATTTATTAGAGGGGGGAAGGTATACTATGAAGTCCATAGCTATGTCCATCCAGGGACATTCAGGAGTTGGCAGGGGTAGGAGCTGTCCGTAGGGTGAGCCTTTTCCTTTCTTTGAGGTGGTACAGGTTTTGCAGGTGCGGATGTATTCTGCAGTATCTTCTAAAAGATTGGGCCATCAAAAGAATCTCTGTATGAGATTTTGGGTCTTTTGTATGCCTGGATGTCCAGTAAGAGAGGTATCATGCAGGGTATGTAAAATTAGATTTCTAAGAGCTTTCGGTACATAGACTTGTTTAAGATGGTAGTATAAACCATCAAGATGTTGTACTAAATCAGTTCTAGGTAGTTCTGTATCAGTAGCTTGTTCGGTTTTAAACATCTGGGTTTGGTCAAGGGAGAGTCCTACAAATCTTTCTGGTGGGATTAGAGAAGTTTCTTTTTTCTCCGGGGACATGGTATTGTGCTGCCTAGAAAGGGCAGCAGCCATTTTGTTTTTATTTGTAGGGCGGTAAGTAATTAAAAAATTGAATCTTGTCAAGAAGAGGTTCCATCGAATTTGTCATGAACTTAGGGTTCGATTACTTTTGAGGTATTCCAGATTCCTGTGATCTGTGTAAATTAATATCGGTATACAGGGAGTGCAGAATTATTAGGCAAGTTGTATTTTTGAGGATTAATTTTATTATTGAACAACAACCATGTTCTCAATGAACCCAAAAAACTCATTAATATCAAAGCTGAATAGTTTTGGAAGTAGTTTTTAGTTTGTTTTGAGTTATAGCTATTTTAGGGGGATATCTGTGTGTGCAGGTGACTATTACTGTGCATAATTATTAGGCAACTTAACAAAAAACAAATATATACCCATTTAAATTATTTATTTTTACCAGTGAAACCAATATAACATCTCAACATTCACAAATATACATTTCTGACATTCAAAAACAAAACAAAAACAAATCAGTGACCAATATAGCCACCTTTCTTTGCAAGGACACTCAAAAGCCTGCCATCCATGGATTCTGTCAGTGTTTTGATCTGTTCACCATCAACATTGCGTGCAGCAGCAACCACAGCCTCCCAGACACTGTTCAGAGAGGTGTACTGTTTTCCCTCCTTGTAAATCTCACATTTGATGATGGGGTTTAGATCAGTTTAACAAGGAGGCCATGTCATTAGATTTTCTTCTTTTATACCCTTTCTTGCCAGCCACGCTGTGGAGTACTTGGACGCGTGTGATGGAGCATTGTCCTGCATGAAAATCATGTTTTTCTTGAAGGATGCAGACTTCTTCCTGTACCACTGCTTGAAGCAGGTGTCTTCCAGAAACTGGCAGTAGGACTGGGAGTTGAGCTTGACTCCATCCTCAACCCGAAAAGGCCCCACAAGCTCATCTTTGATGATACCAGCCCAAACCAGGACTCCACCTCCACCTTGCTGGCATCTGAGTCGGACTGGAGCTCTCTGCCCTTTACCAATCCAGCCACGGGCCCATCCATCTGGCCCATCAAGACTCACTCTCATTTCATCAGTCCATAAAACCTTAGAAAAATCAGTCTTGAGATATTTCTTGGCCCAGTCTTGATGTTTCAGCTTGTGTGTCTTGTTCAGTGGTGGTCGTCTTTCAGCCTTTCTTACCTTGGCCATGTCTCTGATTATTGCACACCTTGTGCTTTTGGGCACTCCAGTGATGTTGCAGCTCTGAAATATGGCCAAACTGGTGGCAAGTGGCATCTTGGCAGCTGCACGCTTGACTTTTCTCAGTTCATGGGCAGTTATTTTGCGCCTTGGTTTTTCCACACGATCCTTGCGACCCTGTTGACTATTTTGAATGAAACGCGTGATTGTTCGATGATCACGCTTCAGAAGCTTTGCAATTTTAAGAGTGCTGCATCCCTCTGCAAGATATCTCACTATTTTTGACTTTTCTGAGCCTGTCAAGTCCTTCTTTTGACCCATTTTGCCAAAGGAAAGGAAGTTGCTTAATAATTATGCACACCTGATATAGGGTGTTGATGTCATTAGACCACACCCCTTCCCATTACAGAGATGCACATCACCTAATATGCTTAATTGGTAGTAGGCTTTCGAGCCTATACAGCTTGGAGTAAGACAACATGCATAAAGAGGATGATGTGGTCAAAATACTCATTTGCCTAATAATTCTGCAGTCCCTGTAGAGGTACCCTCTAGAAGGTGTCACCAATGTTCTAGGGAGGCTTTATTACTGAGTAACTCTTTCTCTCCGATGGGGTAGTTAATTTCAGTGGGATTTAGCACTCTTGAATAGAAGATGACAGGGTGTAGAGGGTGTGTAAGGCTTTGTCTTTGGGAGAGTATGGCTCCCAGTGCGGAATTAGAAGCGTCTACTTCCAGTACGTACTGTAGAGTTTAATCCGGGTGGTGTAAAATAGGTGCGGTGGTAAAACTTGTCTTGAGGTAATCAAATATTTCTTGCAACTTGTTATTCAGAGGAATCTGGTGTTAGCTTTTGTTAGATTGGTTAGAGGTCTGGTTAATTCAGCGAAGTTCTTTATGAATTTCCTGTAGAAATTGGCGAAACCCATAAATCTTTGGACCTCCTTTTTAGTACTGGGAGAGGGCCAATTCACTATGGCTGAAATCTTGTTGTTTTCCATATTTATCCCATCAGGTGTAATGGTATAGCCAAGAAAATTAATTACCTTTGTATGGAATATACATTTCTCGAGTTTAACATACAGGGAGTTGTCACAGAGATGAATTAATCCAATACTGACATGTTTTATATGGTCTTCAAGTGTCTTAGAGTAGATGAGAATGTCATTGAGATAGATAACGATGAAGAGATCCAGTAGATCCCTAAAAATGTCATTTATCAGGTATTGGAAGGTGGCAGGAGCATTGCACAACCCAAATGGCATAACAGTGTACTCAAATAAATCATATCGGGTGCGGAATGCTGTTAACCACTCATGTCCAGATTTGATACGGATGAGATTATAGGCACCCCTGAGATCTAATTTGGTGAAAAATTCAGCTCCGTGGAGCCTTTCTATAAGTTGGGGTATAAGGGGTAATGGATATCTATTCTTGATTGTACGTTTGTTTAGTTCATGGTAGTCAATTATGGGTCTGAATGTTTGATCTTTGTTTCTAACAAAGAATATACCTGCACCTGCTGGTGAAGTAGATGGTCGAATAAAACCTTTTTTTTAGATTTTCCTTTAAATATATATTTAGGTGATCTAATTTAGGGTCAGACAAAGGAAAAAACATGTCCATAGGGAATGTCCACACCTGGTAAAAGGTTGATTGGACAGTCATAAGCCCTATGGGGAGGTAGGTTTTCAGATTCTTTTTTTATCAAAGTCATATGAAAAAGATATGTATTCCTTAGGTATAATGGAAGGGGTAGTAAGCAATAACTGTTCATGGTACATGCAAGTATTTCTACAGTATTGTGAATTAAAGACTACTTCAGATGTGGACCAAGTTATTGTTGGATCATGTAGCATGAACCAACCTATACCTAAGATAACAGGATACAGAGGAGAAGGAATCAAATCAAAGGTGACAAACTCTGTATGATGGGATTTTGTGGTTATGCATAGGGGAACTGTGTGATACTAAATGGGCCCTGTTGAAATTTCATTCCCATCAATAAAACAAAGTACACTAGGTTTATTCTTTTTGATAAGTCGAATTTTATTAACACACGTGAAGTGATAATCAATATAATTGTGACTGGCTCCGGAATCAAGGATTGCTTGGGTGTTGATACGTTGGTGCTCCCACTGTAATAGAATATGCAAAGAACAATGAGTGGTTTGTGGTTCCTTAGCAGACAAACAAAGATTAACGGTATACTGCTTACCCTTCCTACATTGTAGTTGAGAGCAGTCCTTGACAGAATGATCATGTCCCCTGCAGTACATGCAGAGATCATTAGCCCTTCTTCTAAGTTTTTCATGGTTGGAGAGTGGACCTCTTAGAAAACCTAGTTCCATGGGAACTGAGGAAGTTTTGGTATCAGGTTTACAGAGTGTACTTATAACAGGAGTGGAATGAGTTAATTTTGTGGAAGGCTCTGTGTGTAGTTTTTCTGACCTTCTTTCTCTAATACGCCGGTCCAAAGTGATACTGATATCAATTAATTGGTCAAGGGTGTCTGGCATGTTCTGCCTGGCCAGCTCATCCTTTAAGGAATCTGAGAGACCTAGGCGAAACTGTTTGTGGAGGGAGAGATCATTCCACTGGGAGTCTTTGGACCATTTCTTTAAATCTGTTAAATAGTCCTCAACAGGTCTTTTATTTTGTCTTAGGGATCTCATAGCTGTTTCTGCCGACAGTTGTTTAAAGGGGTCATCATACAACTGGGCCATTGCCTTAAAAAATTGATCCAATGAATGTAGTATAGGATCGTTTGTCTCAAAAAATAAGTTAGCCATATGCAGGGTTTGCCTCTAAGGTAGATATGGTAGTGAGGACTTTTAAATGATCATTCGGGTATGTTTTAGGTTTTAACCAAACTGAGCTTGAAGGCCCGTGTTTCTGGCCCGTGTTTCTGAAGAGTGGGGTAAGTGCTGTCAGTCCGACTCCCCCTAAGCTGTGCAGAGTTTGATATAAACATTAACCCGATAACAAAAGGATCCGGCTGTCTGGCTGTAACACTACATTAAGACTGCTATAAACTGAGGCAATAGAAACATTAGTAAGAATGTTTGCACACTCACCTTCATTGGTTTTAAAGATATTATCTGTTTCAATCCGATATATCGTTACAATTGGCCACAATAACAATTCATCTGTTGATACTGACTCAGTTTCCTTTATTACGAAAAAGGACATAGGATCAGTGTGTATAACATTACCCTGATTACATTGACTTTTAAGATGGTTTATTAAATGAGGTGGTATATTGGCTAATATATTTTTATCGTTTTTTGCATTTGTGTGAAATTTTAGAAATTAAATGATCAATTCAGTATAGGGAGACGTCCCTTTTTTATGATTTGATTTGTATTATATTATGCAATATTAAATATTACCTTTACATTTGATATATTTTTTATTCTCTGATATTTTGTAGTTTCTGTTAATTAATTAATTAATGTTATTGGAATAGGTGTGTTGATACTTCTAGCTTTCTATCGCTCTCTCATTATTTAAGTGTTTTGAGTCTTCAAACTCGCCAGAAACACTAGACCGCTGCTCCATAACCCTGTCCGCTTGCTCTGAGGTGGCAGACAGACATCACTGGAAATCAACATGATCAAGTGCGATCAGGTTGATTGACACCCCCCCTGCTGGCGGCTGATTGGCCGCAAGACTGCAGGGAGCGGCGTTGCACCAGCAGCTCTTGTGAGCTGCTGGTGCAATGCTAAATATGGAGAGCATATTGCTCGCCATATTCAGCAATGTCTGTCGGACCTGATCCGCACTGTAGGATCAGGTCCGTCAGACATTTGATAATTCATCCTCTTGATCTCCTTTAACAAAAATTGAAGTCATAGAAGAAACTACTAAGAAGGAAAATAAATGTCAGCAAACTTGCAAAGAGCCCCCTTCTAAAAAAGACTCTCAGCAAAACTGCAAAGAGCCCCCATCTAAAAAAAGACGGGACAAATGTTCAATTTCAGATGCCTTTCATAAACTGGCCATTATGGACACTGTTTAATTATACACAATTGGCAATGCATCTATTGATATACAATTTAAAGCAGCCTGTGTATGTTGCCAATTAATTGCAGAAATCTGTTTCTACTCTCTACATTCTATTACCTTGTATTCCATGTATAGTGTTGGTAGAATTTTAGGCAAGTAGAGATTTATTTTGTTTAATTTATTTACTTTGTATATATGTCTATATTAATGTTATGTTTCTTTTTTTTAGGGCTATTAGTTGAAGAGAAGTAAACTGTGTACAGTCTACTTCAAGAAATTATAAGCTAGATTACAAGTTTTGCGTTAGAGGCTATGCGGTGCTAACAAGCAGTTTTCTCTCACCGCTCACTTACCTGCAGCGCTGGTATTACAGGTTTTTACAAACCCGGCGTTAAAAGACAAAAAGTGAGTGTAGAGCAAATTTTGCTCCATATCTCACTCCAATACCAGCGCTGCTTAAGTCAGCGGTGAGCTGGTCGTACGTGCTCGTGCACGATTTCCCCATAGGAATCAACGGGGAGAGACGGCTGAAAAAAGTCTAACACCTGCAATAAAGCGGCGTAAAACTCAGTAACGCAGCCCCATTGGTTTCTATGGGGAAATAAAATTTATGTTTACACCTAACACCCTAACATGAACCCAGAGTCTAAACACCCCTAATCTTACACTTATTAACCCCTAATATGCTGCCCCGACATCGCCAACACCTACATTATATTTATTAACCCCTAAACTGCCACACTCCTGCCTCGCAAACATTAGTTAAATATTATTAACCCCTAATCTGCCGTCCCTAACATCGCCGACACCTACCTACATTTATTAACCCCTAATCTGCCACCCCCAACGTTGCCGCCACTATTCTAAATTTATTAACTCATAAACCTAAGACTAACCCTAACACCCCCTAACGGAAATATAATTTAAATAAATCTAAATAAAATTCCTATCATTAACTAAATTATTCCTATTTAAAACTAAATACTTACCTATAAAATAAACCCCAAGCTAGCTACAATATAACTAATAGTTACATTGTAGCTAGGTTAGGGTTTATTTTTATTTTACAGGCAAGTTTGTATTTATTTTAACTAGGTAGAATAGTTACTAAATAGGTTTTAACTATTTAATAACTACCTAGCTAAAATAAATACAAAAGTACCTGTAAAATAAAACCTAACCTATGTTCCAATAACACCTAACACTACACTACAATTAAATAAATTACCTACATTAAATAAAATTAAATAAATTACCTACATTAAAAACAATTAAATAAATTAAATTAAATTAGCTAAAGTACACCCCCCCTCACTAAATTACAGAAAATAATAAACAAATTACAAGATATTTAAACTAATTACACCTAATCTAATAGCCCTATCAAAATAAAAAAAGCACCCCCAAAATAAAAAAAACCCTAACCTAAACTAAACTATCAATAGTGCTTAAAAGGCCCCAAAGTAATCAGCTCTTTTACCTGTAAAAACAAATACAAACAACCCCCCAACAGTAAAACCCACCACCCACACAACCAACCCCCAAAATAAAATACTAACTAAAAAAAACTAAACTCCCCATTGCCCTGAAAAGGGCATTTGGATGGGCATTGCCCTTAAAAGGGCAGTTAGCTCTTTTGCGGCCCAAACCCTAATCTAAAAAATAAAACCCACCCAATACACCCTTAAAAAAACCTAACACTAACCCCCTGAAGATCGACTTACTGTTCTGAAGACCGGGCATCCATCCTCAAGGAAGTGGCAGACGTCTTCATCCAACCGGGCCGAAGTCCTCAACGAAGCCGGGAGAAGCCTTCATCCTAGCTGGGCGAAGTGGTCCTCCAGACGGGCAGAAGTCTTCATCCAGATGGCATCTGGATGTTGTTTTATATGTCTATGTTCTTTTGTTTGTGTTACTTCATGTCATGAACTAACAATTCTGATTATTTACAGAAGCGACCACCTATACCAACACAAAAAGAAGCACAAATCCTTTTCTGTTGAGAAGACTAGATATTGTAAATTAGATAATTTAATGAAAAATCCAAATTTAGTTATTTAAGAATGCTGTTATATTTAAAGAGAACAGCAACATGTTTTGTGTGGCATACTGTTTTTATATTGTGTTTGTTCTGTGTCATCTCTGTTTTATGTGTGTAAAATGAATTATTGTTATTTTTTTGTAATATGGTTCCTTTTCTATCAAGGAATCAAACGGGGGATCCCTTCACTACAATTTTTGTATTTTTAATGACATTTTTGTATTTTTAAGGACATTTTTTATTCACTATCATTTTTGTATTTTTAAGCACATTTTTATTTTTTATCTCTTTTTGCTTTTTTTATCACAATAGGTAGCATTTTTTTTTTAAATGCTTCCGTATTAGTTTTTTTAAAATTCTGTTTTGCCACACTGGACAATGTTTTTCAGTAATTTTTCTCATAAGCCAGTTATGTTTAAAGAGTATAACATTGTTTACTTATAGGTCTCTAAGTGCTGACCAGTAGATCATAAGACTGTGTGCATGCCTTGAAGCAGATGATGATACTATGATTTAATGTTAAAGAAAGTAATATACATGTTTTGCAAAGCTATATGCTATGTTTTGTTTATGACCTCAGATAGCAGACATTTTGTATTATTAAATTATAATATGTCACAAATGTATAACATTCAAATCTCACAATATGCCAGAAAATAATTTGCAAAGTTTGAGCACTACTGCTAATAGTAGTCCTAAAGATTGTGTGTGATATGTAACAATTAATTTGTATCATATGTATAATTATTCTGAAAATGCTGATGATTTTATATACATTTCAGATTATTGTTAATTCTAACCGGGTAAAATATATATTGTATTTGTAAAATTGATTTAATAATCCCATTCATAATGTGATTGATAGAATGTGCTACACATTGTAAGGGGATTGTATTTAAATATTTAGTTTATATTTAGAGTATGGATGTGAATGAATGGTTTTAGTTCAGGTTGCTCCACTCACAGAAGAAACTATAAAGTGAGCAGTACAACGTTATGATCATAAGTGATTTAATGATCAAAGAGGGGAATATTGTATTTTATAAACACACCTAACTTTAATATCAGACTGTTATTTCCATGGACATTATTGGATACAAAGGGTTAAATGCAGACTGACCTACAGTTACCAGCTTTTCCAGTTCAGAGGTGACAAGACAAAGATAAGTGAAAACCAGTTGGAAATCTGATGAACTACTGTATGTAAACAATAGATCAAAAGGATACCACAGGATTCACTAAGAAATTTTACAACCCTTACAACATTTAGCATTTCAACACATATGGCCTTTTTCAGCACAGATGGTGTACAAGGCCCTGATTTTATCCCTGTTCCTACCACCAATAGCCTAAGGCCGTGACATTCTACCCCCACTGATCTAAGAATAACATTTTGTTTCTGACTGAGAAATTTACAGCTGAGTGTGGGTTGGGCTGTGTGAGAGAATGAATGAATATATATAAGTTAGTAACAGTAAGTTGCTATTGTAGGCTAGGCTAGGCTCTCTTGTCACTCATCTCTTTCCTTCCACCTCTCTCTCCCACTTTCTACCTCCCCTTTCCTTCCCTTACATTAGTCAGTAATTTGTTGCTCTGTAAATATTTATTTTCTGTCTAATAAAAGAAATAATTTCATCAAGCAGCGTCTTTATTTCCTAAGATAAAGGTAATATTAGTAAGGAAACAGTAACTAAAACGTAGCAGATTCTACTATATTATTTAAAAAAAGATAGTTGTCTCTTGATGTATATGCAGGCAATTTTTTGCAGCAGTAAAAAATATGTTGTGCTTTTGAAAATGGATGTGCGCTGATACCTCTTTGTTTGTGTAATTACTGGGTCATATTGGCAGCACTCCCAGATGTTGATTTAAACTTTTTGTAAGGTGTGCTAAAAAACCAAATTTTGTATTTGTATTTAAAATTACCAGGGAGACTGACCATCTCCCATTGGTTTAAGCACCCCACCCAAGTTCAGGTGTGCTCATTACAGTGTTAAAGTGTTGTGAATAAAAAGCCAGGGAGTCTCATTCTATTATGAAGAGTAAAAGCAGGAATGTTTCAGCCCTCTGTGGCAAAAGGATTTAGAGTAGGACCAGTCGAATTGGGGCACCTTGTAAGCGGTGACTGGCTAAGCAAAATATGGCCATATTGTGTGACTAAGTTCCCAATATTATTTAAAAAAAGATAGTTGTCTCTTGATGTATATGCAGGCAATTTTTTGCAGCAGTAAAAAATATGTTGTGCTTTTGAAAATGGATGTGTGCTGATACCTCTTTGTTTGTGTAATTACTGGGTCATATTGGCAGCACTCCCAGATGTTGATTTAAACTTTTTGTAAGGTGTGCTAAAAAACCAAATTTTGTATTTGTATTTAAAATTACCAGGGAGACTGACCATCTCCCATTGGTTTAAGCACCCCACCCAAGTTCAGGTGTGCTCATTACAGTGTTAAAGTGTTGTGAATAAAAAGCCAGGGAGTCTCATTCTATTATGAAGAGTAAAAGCAGGAATGTTTCAGCCCTCTGTGGCAAAAGGATTTAGAGTAGGACCAGTCGAATTGGGGCACCTTGTAAGCGGTGACTGGCTAAGCAAAATATGGCCATATTGTGTGACTAAGTTCCCAATATTATTTAAAAAAAGATAGTTGTCTCTTGATGTATATGCAGGCAATTTTTTGCAGCAGTAAAACATATGTTGTGCTTTTGAAAATGGATGTGCGCTGATACCTCTTTGTTTGTGTAATTACTGGGTCATATTGGCAGCACTCCCAGATGTTGATTTAAACTTTTTGTAAGGTGTGCTAAAAAACCAAATTTTGTATTTGTATTTAAAATTACCAGGGAGACTGACCATCTCCCATTGGTTTAAGCACCCCACCCAAGTTCAGGTGTGCTCATTACAGTGTTAAAGTGTTGTGAATAAAAAGCCAGGGAGTCTCATTCTATTATGAAGAGTAAAAGCAGGAATGTTTCAGCCCTCTGTGGCAAAAGGATTTAGAGTAGGACCAGTCGAATTGGGGCACCTTGTAAGCGGTGACTGGCTAAGCAAAATATGGCCATATTGTGTGACTAAGTTCCCAATATTATTTAAAAAAAGATAGTTGTCTCTTGATGTATATGCAGGCAATTTTTTGCAGCAGTAAAAAATATGTTGTGCTTTTGAAAATGGATGTGCGCTGATACCTCTTTGTTTGTGTAATTACTGGGTCATATTGGCAGCACTCCCAGATGTTGATTTAAACTTTTTGTAAGGTGTGCTAAAAAAACAAATTTTGTATTTGTATTTAAAATTACCAGGGAGACTGACCATCTCCCATTGGTTTAAGCACCCCACCCAAGTTCAGGTGTGCTCATTACAGTGTTAAAGTGTTGTGAATAAAAAGCCAGGGAGTCTCATTCTATTATGAAGAGTAAAAGCAGGAATGTTTCAGCCCTCTGCTGCAAAAGGATTTAGAGTAGGACCAGTCGAATTGGAGCACCTTGTAAGCGGTGACTGGCTAAGCAAAATATGGCCATATTGTGTGACTAAGTTCCCAATATTATTTAAAAAAAGATAGTTGTCTCTTGATGTATATGCAGGCAATTTTTTGCAGCAGTAAAAAATATGTTGTGCTTTTGAAAATGGATATGCGCTGATACCTCTTTGTTTGTGTAATTACTGGGTCATATTGGCAGCACTCCCAGATGTTGATTTAAACTTTTTGTAAGGTGTGCTAAAAAACCAAATTTTGTATTTGTATATGTATATATATATATATATATATATATATATATATATATATATATATATATATATATATATACAGGGAGTGCAGAATTATTAGGCAAATTAGTATTTTGACCACATCATCCTCTTTATGCATGTTGTCTTACTCCAAGCTGTATAGGCTCGAAAGCCTACTACCAATTAAGCATATTAGGTGATTAGCATCTCTGTAATGAGAAGGGGTGTGGTCTAATGACATCAACACCCTATATCAGGTGTGCATAATTATTAGGCAACTTCCTTTCCTTTGGCAAAATGGGTCAAAAGAAGGACTTGACAGGCTCAGAAAAGTCAAAAATAGTGAGATATCTTACAAGGGATGCAGCACTCTTAAAATTGCAAAGCTTCTGAAGCGTGATCATCGAACAATCAAGCGTTTCATTCAAAATAGTCAACAGGGTCGCAAGAAGCGTATGGAAAAACCAAGGCGCAAAATAACTGTCCATGAACTGAGAAAAGTCAAGCGTGCAGCTGCCAAGATGCCACTTGCCACCAGTTTGGCCATATTTCAGAGCTGCAACATCACTGGAGTGGCCAAAAGCACAAGGTGTGCAATACTCAGAGACATGGCCAAGGTAAGAAAGGCTGAAAGACGACCACCACTGAACAAGACACACAAGCTGAAACGTCAAGACTGGGCCAAGAAATATCTCAAGACTGATTTTTCTAAGGTTTTATGGACTGATGAAATGAGAGTGAGTCTTGATGGGCCAGATGGATGGGCCCGTGGCTGGATTGGTAAAGGGCAGAGAGCTCCAGTCCGACTCAGACGGCAGCAAGGTGGAGGTGGAGTACTGGTTTGGGCTGGTATCATCAAAGATGAGCTTGTGGGGCCTTTTCGGGTTGAGGATGGAGTCAAGCTCAACTCCCAGTCCTACTTCCAGTTTCTGGAAGACACCTTCTTCAAGCAGTGGTACAGGAAGAAGTCTGCATCCTTCAAGAAAAACATGATTTTCATGCAGGACAATGCTCCATCACACGCGTCCAAATACTCCACAGCGTGGCTGTCAAGAAAGGGTATAAAAGAAGAAAATCTAATGACATGGCCTCCTTGTTCACCTGATCTGAACCCCATTGAGAACCTGTGGTCCATCATCATATGTGAGATTTACAAGCAGGGAAAACAGTACACCTCTCTGAACAGTGTCTGGGAGGCTGTGGTTGCTGCTGCACGCAATGTTGATGGTGAACAGATCAAAGCACTGACAGAATCCATGGATGGCAGGCTTTTGAGTGTCCTTGCAAAGAAAGGTGGCTATATTGGTCACTGATTTATTTTTGTTTTGTTTTTGAATGTCAGAAATGTATATTTGTGAATGTTGAGATGTTATATTGGTTTCACTGGTAAAAATAAATAATTGAAATGGGTATATATTTGTTTTTTGTTAAGTTGCCTAATAATTATGAACAGTAATAGTCACCTGGACACACAGATATCCCCCTAAAATAGCTATAACTAAAAACAAACTAAAAACTACTTCCAAAACTATTCAGCTTTGATATTAATGAGTTTTTTGGGTTCATTGAGAACATGGTTGTTGTTCAATAATAAAATTAATCCTCAAAAATACAACTTGCCTAATAATTCTGCACTCCCTGTATATATATATATATATATATATATATATATATATATATATATACACAGTATATATAAACGTATATGTAGAAATACATTTTGGAATGTAAGATATTTACATCAAAAACACAGTAAAACATTAAAAATTTGTTACAATTATTTTTCATGTCTATCTGTATTTGAGTGGAATGTGCTCCAAAGTTTATAAAGTGTGCGGTACACCCTCTCCTGTCAAGACTGGTACCGCATTTTAAAGTCAGTAGTTAAGAGTTTTACATTTTTAGCATAAAACTCTTAACTAAAGTGCTAAAAAGTACACTAACACCCATAAACTACCTATTAACCCCTAAACCGAGGCCCTCCCACATTGTAAACACTAAAATAAAAATTTTAACCCCTAATCTGCCGAACCGGACATCGCTGCCACTATAATAAATATATTAACCCCTAAACCGCCATACTCCCGCCTCGCAAATATTAGTTAAATATTATTAACCCCTAATCTTCTGTCCCTAACATCGCTGACACCTACCTACATTTATTAACCCCTAATCTGCTGCCCCAATGTCGCCGCTGATATATTAAATTTATTAACCCCTAAAACTAAGTCTAACCCTAACCCTAAACCCCCCTAACTTAAATATAATTTAAATAAATCTAAATAAAATTACTATCATTAACTAAATTATTCCTATTTAAAACTAAATTCTTACCTATAAAATAAACCCTAAGCTAGCTACAATATAACTAATAGTTACATTGTAGCTAGCTTAGGGTTTATTTTTTATTTTATAGGCAAGTTTGTATTTATTTTAACTAGGTAGAATAGTTACTAAATAGTTATTAACTATTTAATAAATACCTAGTTAAAATAAATACAAATTTACCTGTAAAATAAAACCTAACCTAAGTTACACTAACACCTAACACTACACTATAATTAAATTAATTCCCTAAATTAAATACAATTAAATACAATTATATAAAATTATCTAAAGTACAAACCCCCCCCCACTAAATTACAGAAAATAATAAACAAATTACAAGATTTTTAAACTAATTACACCTAATCTAATCCCCCTAACAAAGTTATCAGCTCTTTTACCTGAAAAAAAGTACAAATCCCCCCCCAACATTAAAACCCACCACGCACACAACCAACCCTACTCTAAAACCCACCCAATACCCCCTTAAAAAACCTAACACTGGGGGCGGAGCCAACTACAGAGGAGCCAAGACGTATATCTTGTGTGCTCCTGCAGAATTTATGAATATTAGATTAATAAGGGCACAGAATTTATATTTCTGGGTTAAGTTCTGGACTTATATTTATGAAAGGAGTGTGCTGTCTACTGGAAGATTAGTTAAATGTGATCTTAGACATTTCCTACGATAATTTTGGTCCGGGCCTGTATCATCTATCGCGACCACGAGGTAGGAGTAGTACTTGAACTATATCCATAGCTTGCCTTATACGGAACCATTTACTATTGAAACGAATATGGCAATCTCATATGAAATGGTACTGAAGTGCCTAGAGGATTTGGAGGTGAAGATGCGCTCTAACTTTACTGACTTGACGCTGGTAATCAGAGATCAGCTTGGAGGAGGCGTACGATCGGATATTAAACAGATGGCGGACATAAATACCTATGAAAATGGTGAGACCGCCTTACTAGCTGAAAAAATACTGTCCACTGAGACGGGAGCTGAATCTGCGGAGCAAGCTACTGCGGGGCAGCTGACTGTCCCCGTGGGGCAGATAACATGCACGGCACCAGCTCATGTGGAGTTCCCTTTGCATGAGACTCATCTGCACGCAAACACAGACATCACTCTGGAGAGGTGCTTTCCAGCTCCATTGGGCATAGATAAGCAGTGGCGAGACAAAATGTCGCTACCCCCTAACTTCACACCGCTGACTGGAGAGCAGCATCCTAATGAAGAAGTCCCGTGTATGGGTATTGCTGAGGCTGCAGCCTCTTTGGAGCTCACAGCAGAAGCTTACATCGTTATGCCGCCGACGGTAGTATCTAGCACTGGACGTTTATCGGCCACTTCAGCTGGGATCATTCAAGTAGCCGGTAACACTGCTTTGAAGTTTGGCGTGGCAGTGATCCTATCGACATCTAAGGCCATATCCTCCAGCCCAGAACCTCTCAAGAAAAAGAACTACACTTCTGGTTTCCTTTGTATGCAGAAGAGAGGTGTAGGTTAGCTTTACATCTGCAGAAGAGTGTATTTTACGGGGTGCCTAGTCACTTGTTTGCTGTATCTTTGTTCTGACTTTTTACGGGGATCTTACAGCTGTGCCCCAACTCAAGGAAAGCTTAATTATACAAAGTTTTTTTTTTTTATCCCGGTCACCGTTGTTACTACCCAGACATTTCCATTAATATAGTCTGCTTTTGAAATTGTTCATGCATAGTTTTATGTTTTAACATCAATTACCCTTTATTACCTAAACTCCTAGCATAAAAATAATGTGTGAAGTTTTTTTACATAATCTACTACCCTGTGCTACATACTAAAAATGCAGTTAATATGCATGTTAGCATGTAAAATATAATATGTTTGTTAGTTTAGCTTTATAAAGTATTTTGCAGCTTTTGGTCGAATGTCAACACATTTTCAAATTTATAATGTTTATGGGTTATAACATATATACCTATTATGCATCACCTATGTGTTTATCTTTACTTATAGCGTAGATGTTTATAATAACTTTCTGGGTACCCTGACTTTACACTGGATCTATGCATACATGTTCTTTTAAGGGATACTCCCAGCTTCTGCTACTTGCCTATGTAATTTGAGCTATATGTAAGCTTCTTCTAGACACCATTTTGCTATTATTATATGCTTTTCACTCAGAGTTTGTCTCTTCTGTGCAATATGCATCTGCATCATATTTAAGCAACACAAAGCCAGATAACCAAGTACTTTAAACATAACTCCCCGCAAGATAACCAGGTCCCTCAGAAACTTGGTATAGGGTAATTGAGTAGCTGCTGGCTGTAAAAGAACCCTTCTGATGCTGGATAGATACGGACAAAACACTATATCTTACAAGACTTGAATCCCCAGCAGCCCATACACCTTAAAATAATGTTGCAGGGTCTCCTATTAATAGATCTTGGCAGCTATATTATTTTATTATTATGTTAACATCTACAAGCCAAAATATATTGTTGTAGAAATCAAGTTGCTATATATGTGCTAGGACACCACCTACAGCTACTATACACAGGCATCCTTCACCCTGTTGTAACGGTTATACTTACTACTGAGTTAGCGGGGTTTTAGTTTACTGATGCTTATTCTGTTGTTAGTGTGTTTTAGAGCTCCACAGGTTGACATTATCTTTACACATGATGCCTAAATCTGGAGTCTGAGCCTCAAGGGTGTAAATATATGCTAGTTTAAATGGCCTAGAGACATTATACATGGGATCATCTCTCATTCTATAATCTATTGTTATAACACCCCTAATCTACTAACTAGATTATTTGCATATAGCCATATTAAAACTACTATAGCTCCACTGATAGCTCATAAGCTGTTTTTTTATATACTTGGGTTTACTTTTCTGGCTGACACTAAGAGTCATTGATATAGAATGGTAAAGAAGGCATTGTTTTTGTATTTTAGTATCCAGCCATATAGGGTCAGAGTATGTATTGAAGACAAAATAATACAGATAGAGTGTGCAATATAAGGTTTGAGTTTTTGTCTTTAGAAAGACATTAGAGGTCCCTTAGAAATGTATGGATGTTATATATTATACTGCGCCTTACTTACGCTTTAAATATATTTTATACCTTGCCTATCCCCAATAGTGTCATTGGGGTCTCATGACACATTAAAACATAGCTCACTATCTAAAGGTCTATCTATATTCATGATCTGAACACTAATAACGATTTATATGTTCCCTAGTTCCTTGGCATTAGTGTAACTTACACCTTATAACGAGGATACATTCCTACTCAGGTTATCATACTTACAGTGGACTTTACTTTCCTTGCTAGCCTAGATATGAGGTTAGTTTTTGCATACTATTGATACCCAATCCTAACACAAGTTATCATGACCCTATGGCCTACTACCCACTTTATCCCCCTATAATCATAAAACACCCATATTACTAGAGCCTTCTATCTCATCCAAGTTCAGGAATTAATAAAACATGTATTATCTGTCTACTTATAGATTACTTAACCTTTATATTTACCCCTACTATGTAGTTGCATAACCACTATGAATGGATAGTTGACCCTGCTTCATGGCCCATTCAATTTTCTTCATTGGCAAGACTAAAACCCCCCTCCAAGTTCCCTAAAATATTAGCATATTTATATGGCTCCGCCCTCCACCCTTTCCCTTCTATCTATAGCGGTGCTTACCCGCTGAATATCCCCTTCCCCCTTGTTCACGCTCCTTTTGAAGCTCCTAAGGAGCTAGACTTTTGACCATCAGATAACTTTTATTTTCTATACTCTTGGTCCTTGGGACCTAAATCCATGTTTCTAACTGGTCAGTTATACATGATATATTATTGAAAAATCGAGGTCTCATTAGCCTTTAGTCAATGTATTATATAGACGCCGAATTGTTTTGGTTACTTATGTTTGTATCCTATTCTTTTGACAAAAAGGTGTATTGTGTATTATGTATGTTTTATGCAAATACCTCAATAAAAAAATTATTATTAAAAAAAAAAAAAAAAAAAAACAACCTAACACTAACCCCTTGAAGATCACCTTACCGGGAGAAGTCTTCACCCAACCGGGCCAAAGTCCTCAACGAAGCCGGGAGAAGTCTTCATCCAAGCCGGGTGAAGTGGTCCTCCAGACGGGCAGAAGTCTTCATCCAGACGGCATCTTCTATCTTCATCCATCCGGCGCGAAGCGGGTCCATCTTCAAGACATCTGAGAGATTGTGAATTATGTAACTTTAAATGGTACACATATGTATTACTAATACATTCATATTCAGTCTTTAATCCCTTCGAAACTTTCAATTTTACAATAAACAAAATAGGGGTCTCCTGTCCTTGTATAATTATAGGGTTAATATCCCTTTATTTCACTAGTATGTTGTCCATTCTTTTTGATACTCACATATTTATATCTCCGTTTCCTTAAGTTTATTTTTGATACACAATAACCACCTCTTATATAATGAGGGCATTAAAGTTAGCTAGTTAGCAACATATGAACCTACTCCCAGGAGCTAACTATAAAGTGGTATAGGCTAACTAGTTTAACATTCTATACTTAGGATTGTTCATATGATGTATACTTGTACAATCCTACAACTGATTATTAAGTTTATTGTAAATACATATGCAAATACAGAATGTATGATTTTAAGTTTATATGCAAAATGCAGATTGTATGACTTTAATTTAGATTCTTTATGGTCTATGAATGCTACTTTGGTTATTTTGTGTACAATAATATGTTCATGGTTTAATACATCTGTAATCTGTTTAGTATTATTATATACTCCTCTTGTACAGGTTATAAGGGGTTAATAAGAAATCCTTCCCCCTTTGTACAATTACCCAATAGGGTTCAGCCATTGTGTTTTAAAAGAGGGCTTTTCCCTACACAGTTCAGCAGCTTTGATAACGGCGGAATGCCGAAACATGTCAGCAGCTGTTTGAGCTGAACCCATTGCAAGGAATAGCACCCTTAAACTCCTTGTATTTTCCGTTTTTTAACATTTCTTCAACAATAAAGAGAACTTTTTATTTTACTCAGTGCTCCGCTTCCCTTTTTTGTTCTGTTTCTGTGACCTACTAGCGTGAGCACTGAGAGAGGAGACTGCTCCTCGCACTATCCCTAACTTCCACACTGCTAAACAGACCCTGCAGCTGGGCTTCCCCTATCCACAAGAGGATTGGTTGGGATCGTTTTTACTCCAATCAGGAGGGAGCGTCTGAACAGAGGACGTCTTCTAACCAATCACAGCAAAGGAAAAACACAGGGAAGTGTTTGGTGGTTCCCTCCCCCCCACCTCCAGAAACGTCTGACGAGGGAGTACAGGCACCAATAGCGGATGCAGTTTGAAAGCCATACCGGACAGGCTGAAGGAGAAGAGCCACCGGCACATCTCGCATACCGCTTACAGGTTTCAGTGATCCTGCCCCCAGGACCGGATGTAACAGAGGTGAGAGGAGGGAGTCATAATTGCACCAGTAACGACTGTTTGGTCATTTATTATCCGATTGGGTCTGTGAAGTTTCTGTTTACTACAGTGACTATAGCTCCTTTTTAACTCTTGACACACCATACAGGGACATCCCACTTTCTTGTATACATATTTGGGCTCATAGGTCAAGCCCTTTCTGTCCCTGTTTGTGTTGCTGTACTTGGGCTATCTAGTGAAGGCTTTAACACTGTGCAGTGTGGGACTATTTTGATTCTAACCACTGTGTTAGGGATAATGGAGAACAGGGTGCTAACAGAAACCAATACAGGAAATATTGTCACCATGAACTTTTACTCACTGAGAAATGCTAGTGAGAGGGATTCTAATTTTGATCTTGCTGAAAACTTTTTTACAATGGACAGGACACAACAAAGACTTAACACCCTTTTTGAAGAAATGGAACTTTTAATAAATAATGAGAACAAATACAAATGGGATGTTTGGACTATGGAGAACTATTTAAAGCTTAAGCTTATACCTAGAGGCTTGAGAATAAATAAATACCCCACTTTTTATACGGAGGACAGAGACTTTATAAATGCATGGAATGAGACTCTGTCAGAATGCTCCTGGAATCTCATGCGGCTCCTCATTACATACAAAAATAAACAGATTCAAGAAATTACTATTAAAATCAGTCAGGTACAAGAGGAGCTGAATAAGAGATGTGATCACACAGATTTTGCTAGGTTTGACAATTTGTTACAAGAAGCTGTTGCAGAAGCTAAATCTCTTTTACTTGAAATAAAACACTCAAAATATATTAGAGATCAAACAGACTTCAATAACAACACAATGTATATTTGGAATAAAAGGGAAAGAACACAAAAATATAGAGAAAACAATCAAAATCTTGGGGTCTCCAATAGGGGTAGAGGTTTTAGAGGCAGACGTAGGGGTAGGGGCAGAGGCAGACAGCAACGAAGAATCAGATTTTCTGACAGTGAGGCTGACTCAGGGGGAGAGAGTTCAGCATCAGGGGAAGATGAAGGATTTACTCTAGACCCTATTCCTCGTGGCAGTTCTGCACCCAGTGCCCCCCCTAACCAATATACACAAAATCAAGGTCAACACACCAATTTGTATAACCTGCCCACTATACCTCTAGAAAAGACAGCAATAGTACCACCACCTATACTAAAAAATGCTGCACCTCCTTCTAGGTACATTCCGCAAACATCTGACATTGTACAAATGAAAGAAGCACCTAACAAATCAGAAAGTGTGGAAATCCACCAGGTTTTTTCCCTTCCCCCCCCGCAAGGCGACGGGGGGGGAGAAGGGGCAAAAGCACCAAAAAAGGGGGGGTACACGCTCAGGAGAAACCAGAGGGGCCAGAGAAAGACGAGATATCAGTAATTAATTTATCTGCTTATAATTTAAATGCCACAGAGATCAAAGTGCTGAGCCTTGGATTAGGATTTGTTCCGACAAATACCTTTAATCTGTTCAACACTTTGATCGATGTGAACCGACTGATACGCAAGATTACCTTGAGGAAATATTTTTCCACTAGGTCTGCCATGGACACAGTGGAAAATGATGCTGTGGGGGCTATGGTTACCAATAACCCCAACATTGCAGATGGTTTTGAATTTCAAGACCTCTGTGGATTGTCAACATTAGAAGCACTGAATACTTCTGAGGCTGAGACACCAACATATTCTTCTAATAGATTCCCCAGGTTCAAATGTCCCTCACGATTTTACCCCATACATGCTAGGGGAACCATTATCGAAAAGTTCCAGAACAGGGTAGAAGCTGACCTAAGTAGGCTCTACTATACTGATAAAAATAAAAAACACAATCTCACCACTAGGGAGAGGGAGGCTTTGGCTGCTTTGGGCAATAATCCCGACCTGGTGATTAGAGCAGCGGACAAAGGTGGGTCTGTGGTGGTAATGAATAAAACAGACTTCATTAATGAGGCACACAGACAACTGCATAATGCCCATGACTATCGGGTATTAAGCATGGATCCCACTGCCACCTTCAAGAAAAAACTTGATAGTTTGATTGATGATGGCATAGAGGCAGGTATCTTAAATGAAGAAACCAGTATTTATCTATCGGTAAATACACCCACCGTCCCAACCTTTAACCTTTTACCAAAGGTCCACAAGTCACTTGACAATGTGGTAGGAAGGCCCATTGTCAGTGGCATAGGCTCTCTCTTGGAACATACATCGGAGTGGCTAGACCAGGTCTTGCAACCAATGGTTCCTAATCTATGGAGCTATACAAGAGACACTATGCATATTCTGAAACTACTTGAGAATATCAAATGGGAGGAAGACTTTGTCTGGCTAATAGTTGACGTTAAGTCACTGTATTCGTCAATCCCACATACTAAGGGTTTGGAAGCTCTGTCTTGGTTCCTACACAAATACCACGGCCAGGAGCCTGACTTTTGTGAATATGTGCTCCGCGTAGCCGAGTTTCTCTTATCCCACAATTACTTTGAGTTTGAGGGGGTGTTCTACCTCCAGATTTGTGGGACTGCGATGGGGGCAAAGTTTGCCCCTTCCTATGCCAACCTCTACATGGGTTGGTGGGAGCAGGACCACATCTATGGAGGTGGGAACCCCCTCTGCTCAAAAGTGTTTTTTTATAGGAGGTTCATTGATGACCTCCTATTCATATGGAAAGGGAGCACAGATGAGTTATCCACTTTTCTGGATCTCCTCAATGAAAACGACCTGGGACTGAGCTTTACATCTGAGTCCAACAATACGAGTATCAACTACCTCGATGTAACCCTTTTGGGGGTAATTGGTGAAAAAATTCGTAGCACAGCCTTTAGAAAGCCAATCTCTGGCAACACATTGCTACATGCAACAAGCTGTCACCCCAAAAGTGTATTTAAAGGTAGCATCAAGGGTCAGTTCATCCGTTTAAAACGGAATTGCTCAGAATTGGACAATTTTGAGGATGAAGCGAAAAAACTATCGGATAGGCTCAAGGCAAGGGGTTATGCTAACAATTGTATAACATCAACATTAGATGAGGTCAGGAAGATTGACAGAAGGGATTTATTACATCCCAAAACGAAGCAGAGCAGAGGGCATGACATGCAGAATGACCTTTACTTTGTAACTGACCATTCAGAGCAATATCCCCAGATTTGCGAGATAATCAAGAAACATCTGGTTATGCTTAGAGCTGATGAAGGGCTGGCAGACCTAACCCCTAAGTCTTGCCACTTCACTTACCGGAGAAGTAAAACAATAGGTAACGTGCTCTCTCCAACCAGAATTGGTAAGGACACCATAAGAAACGAGTCATCTTGGCTCACCCAGAAGGGAATGTTCAAATGTCACAAGAGAGATTGTGTAGCCTGTGAAAAAGTGGAAATGGGTGATCAGTTCAGGTCTTCTGTAACTGGTCACTCCTTTCCTATTAATATGTGTCTCAACTGTAGGTCGACCTACACGATCTATCTAGCATCATGCACAGAGTGTGCCAAACAATATGTTGGACTCACAACCAGGGAGGTCAGATCAAGAATTAGGGAACATCTCTCAAGCATAAGGGTGGGAAAAGCAAGCACCCCCCTGGTCCAACACTTGACATCCATACATAATAAAAGCTCCGAAACCTTTCGTTGGACATGCATAGAGAAAGTCCTAAAACCACCCAAAGGAGGTGACAGGGATAAATTATTATCCAAACGAGAGATCTTCTGGATCTTTACATTGAAGACTAGACACCCAACAGGGTTAAATTCCATGTATGATCTGATCAACCATTGGGAGTGATCAAGATGCTTAACATAACTCCACTCAACCCCCAATCTGAGAGATTGTGAATTATGTAACTTTAAATGGTACACATATGTATTACTAATACATTCATATTCAGTCTTTAATCCCTTCGAAACTTTCAATTTTATAATAAACAAAATAGGGGTCTCCTGTCCTTGTATAATTATAGGGTTAATATCCCTTTATTTCACTAGTATGTTGTCCATTCTTTTTGATACTCACATATTTATATCTCCGTTTCCTTAAGTTTATTTTTGATACACAATAACCACCTCTTATATAATGAGGGCATTAAAGTTAGCTAGTTAGCAACATATGAACCTACTCCCAGGAGCTAACTATAAAGTGGTATAGGCTAACTAGTTTAACATTCTATACTTAGGATTGTTCATATGATGTATACTTGTACAATCCTACAACTGATTATTAAGTTTATTGTAAATACATATGCAAATACAGAATGTATGATTTTAAGTTTATATGCAAAATGCAGATTGTATGACTTTAATTTAGATTCTTTATGGTCTATGAATGCTACTTTGGTTATTTTGTGTACAATAATATGTTCATGGTTTAATACATCTGTAATCTGTTTAGTATTATTATATACTCCTCTTGTACAGGTTATAAGGGGTTAATAAGAAATCTTTCCCCCTTTGTACAATTACCCAATAGGGTTCAGCCATTGTGTTTTAAAAGAGGGCTTTTCCCTACACAGTTCAGCAGCTTTGATAACGGCGGAATGCCGAAACATGTCAGCAGCTGTTTGAGCTGAACCCATTGCAAGGAATAGCACCCTTAAACTCCTTGTATTTTCCGTTTTTTAACATTTCTTCAACAATAAAGAGAACTTTTTATTTTACTCAGTGCTCCGCTTCCCTTTTTTGTTCTGTTTCTGTGACCTACTAGCGTGAGCACTGAGAGAGGAGACTGCTCCTCGCACTATCCCTAACTTCCACACTGCTAAACAGACCCTGCAGCTGGGCTTCCCCTATCCACAAGAGGATAGGTTGAGATCGTTTTTACTCCAATCAGGAGGGAGCGTCTGAACAGAGGACGTCTTCTAACCAATCACAGCAAAGGAAAAACACAGGGACATCCCACTTTCTTGTATACATATTTGGGCTCATAGGTCAAGCCCTTTCTGTCCCTGTTTGTGTTGCTGTACTTGGGCTATCTAGTGAAGGCTTTAACACTGTGCAGTGTGGGACTATTTTGATTCTAACCACTGTGTTAGGGATAATGGAGAACAGGGTGCTAACAGAAACCAATACAGGAAATATTGTCACCATGAACTTTTACTCACTGAGAAATGCTAGTGAGAGGGATTCTAATTTTGATCTTGCTGAAAACTTTTTTACAATGGAAAGGACACAACAAAGACTTAACACCCTTTTTGAAGAAATGGAACTTTTAATAAATAATGAGAACAAATACAAATGGGATGTTTGGACTATGGAGAACTATTTAAAGCTTAAGCTTATACCTAGAGGCTTGAGAATAAATAAATACCCCACTTTTTATACGGAGGACAGAGACTTTATAAATGCATGGAATGAGACTCTGTCAGAATGCTCCTGGAATCTCATGCGGCTCCTCATTACATACAAAAATAAACAGATTCAAGAAATTACTATTAAAATCAGTCAGGTACAAGAGGAGCTGAATAAGAGATGTGATCACACAGATTTTGCTAGGTTTGACAATTTGTTACAAGAAGCTGTTGCAGAAGCTAAATCTCTTTTACTTGAAATAAAACACTCAAAATATATTAGAGATCAAACAGACTTCAATAACAACACAATGTATATTTGGAATAAAAGGGAAAGAACACAAAAATATAGAGAAAACAATCAAAATCTTGGGGTCTCCAATAGGGGTAGAGGTTTTAGAGGCAGACGTAGGGGTAGGGGCAGAGGCAGACAGCAACGAAGAATCAGATTTTCTGACAGTGAGACTGACTCAGGGGGAGAGAGTTCAGCATCAGGGGAAGATGAAGGATTTACTCTAGACCCTATTCCTCGTGGCAGTTCTGCACCCAGTGCCCCCCCTAACCAATATACACAAAATCAAGGTCAACACACCAATTTGTATAACCTGCCCACTATACCTCTAGAAAAGACAGCAATAGTACCACCACCTATACTAAAAAATGCTGCACCTCCTTCTAGGTACATTCCGCAAACATCTGACATTGTACAAATGAAAGAAGCACCTAACAAATCAGAAAGTGTGGAAATCCACCAGGTTTTTTCCCTTCCCCCCCCGCAAGGCGACGGGGGGGGAGAAGGGGCAAAAGCACCAAAAAAGGGGGGGTACACGCTCAGGAGAAACCAGAGGGGCCAGAGAAAGACGAGATATCAGTAATTAATTTATCTGCTTATAATTTAAATGCCACAGAGATCAAAGTGCTGAGCCTTGGATTAGGATTTGTTCCGACAAATACCTTTAATCTGTTCAACACTTTGATCAATGTGAACAGACTGATACGCAAGATTACCTTGAGGAAATATTTTTCCACTAGGTCTGCCATGGACACAGTGGAAAATGATGCTGTGGGGGCTATGGTTACCAATAACCCCAACATTGCAGATGGTTTTGAATTTCAAGACCTCTGTGGATTGTCAACATTAGAAGCATTGAATACTTCTGAGGCTGAGACACCAACATATTCTTCTAATAGATTCCCCAGGTTCAAATGTCCCTCACGATTTTACCCCATACATGCTAGGGGAACCATTATCGAAAAGTTCCAGAACAGGGTAGAAGCTGACCTAAGTAGGCTCTACTATACTGATAAAAATAAAAAACACAATCTCACCACTAGGGAGAGGGAGGCTTTGGCTGCTTTGGGCAATAATCCCGACCTGGTGATTAGAGCAGCGGACAAAGGTGGGTCTGTGGTGGTAATGAATAAAACAGACTTCATTAATGAGGCACACAGACAACTGCATAATGCCCATGACTATCGGGTATTAAGCATGGATCCCACTGCCACCTTCAAGAAAAAACTTGATAGTTTGATTGATGATGGCATAGAGGCAGGTATCTTAAATGAAGAAACCAGTATTTATCTATCGGTAAATACACCCACCATCCCAACCTTTAACCTTTTACCAAAGGTCCACAAGTCACTTGAAAATGTGGTAGGAAGGCCCATTGTCAGTGGCATAGGCTCTCTCTTGGAACATACATCGGAGTGGCTAGACCAGGTCTTGCAACCAATGGTTCCTAATCTATGGAGCTATACAAGAGACACTATGCATATTCTGAAACTACTTGAGAATATCAAATGGGAGGAAGACTTTGTCTGGCTAACAGTTGACGTTAAGTCACTGTATTCGTCAATCCCACATACTAAGGGTTTGGAAGCTCTGTCTTGGTTCCTACACAAATACCACGGCCAGGAGCCTGACTTTTGTGAATATGTGCTCCGCGTAGCCGAGTTTCTCTTATCCCACAATTACTTTGAGTTTGAGGGGGTGTTCTACCTCCAGATTTGTGGGACTGCGATGGGGGCAAAGTTTGCCCCTTCCTATGCCAACCTCTACATGGGTTGGTGGGAGCAGGACCACATCTATGGAGGTGGGAACCCCCTCTGCTCAAAAGTGGTTTTTTATAGGAGGTTCATTGATGACCTCCTATTCATATGGAAAGGGAGCACAGATGAGTTATCCACTTTTCTGGATCTCCTCAATGAAAACGACCTGGGACTGAGCTTTACATCTGAGTCCAACAATACGAGCATCAACTACCTCGATGTAACCCTTTTGGGGGTAATTGGTGAAAAAATTCGTAGCACAGCCTTTAGAAAGCCAATCTCTGGCAACACATTGCTACATGCAACAAGCTGTCACCCCAAAAGTGTATTTAAAGGTATCATCAAGGGTCAGTTCATCCGTTTAAAACGGAATTGCTCAGAATTGGACAATTTTGAGGATGAAGCGAAAAAACTATCGGATAGGCTCAAGGCAAGGGGTTATGCTAAAAATTGTATAACATCAACATTAGATGAGGTCAGGAAGATTGACAGAAGGGATTTATTACATCCCAAAACGAAGCAGAGCAGAGGGCATGACATGCAGAATGACCTTTACTTTGTAACTGACCATTCAGAGCAATATCCCCAGATTTGCGAGATAATCAAGAAACATCTGGTTATGCTTAGAGCTGATGAAGGGCTGGCAGACCTAACCCCTAAGTCTTGCCACTTCACTTACCGGATAAGTAAAACAATAGGTAACGTGCTCTCTCCAACCAGAATTGGTAAGGACACCATAAGAAACGAGTCATCTTGGCTCACCCAGAAGGGAATGTTCAAATGTCACAAGAGAGATTGTGTAGCCTGTGAAAAAGTGGAAATGGGTGATCAGTTCAGGTCTTCTGTAACTGGTCACTCCTTTCCTATTAATATGTGTCTCAACTGTAGGTCGACCTACACGATCTATCTAGCATCATGCACAGAGTGTGCCAAACAATATGTTGGACTCACAACCAGGGAGGTCAGATCAAGAATTAGGGAACATCTCTCAAGCATAAGGGTGGGAAAAGCAAGCACCCCCCTGGTCCAACACTTTACATCCATACATAATAAAAGCTCCGAAACCTTTCGTTGGACATGCATAGAGAAAGTCCTAAAACCACCCAAAGGAGGTGACAGGGATAAATTATTATCCAAACGAGAGATCTTCTGGATCTTTACATTGAAGACTAGACACCCAACAGGGTTAAATTCCATGTATGATCTGATCAACCATTGGGAGTGATCAAGATGCTTAACATAACTCCACTCAACCCCCAATCTGAGAGATTGTGAATTATGTAACTTTAAATGGTACACATATGTATTACTAATACATTCATATTCAGTCTTTAATCCCTTCGAAACTTTCAATTTTACAATAAACAAAATAGGGGTCTCCTGTCCTTGTATAATTATAGGGTTAATATCCCTTTATTTCACTAGTATGTTGTCCATTCTTTTTGATACTCACATATTTATATCTCCGTTTCCTTAAGTTTATTTTTGATACACAATAACCACCTCTTATATAATGAGGGCATTAAAGTTAGCTAGTTAGCAACATATGAACCTACTCCCAGGAGCTAACTATAAAGTGGTATAGGCTAACTAGTTTAACATTCTATACTTAGGATTGTTCATATGATGTATACTTGTACAATCCTACAACTGATTATTAAGTTTATTGTAAATACATATGCAAATACAGAATGTATGATTTTAAGTTTATATGCAAAATGCAGATTGTATGACTTTAATTTAGATTCTTTATGGTCTATGAATGCTACTTTGGTTATTTTGTGTACAATAATATGTTCATGGTTTAATACATCTGTAATCTGTTTAGTATTATTATATACTCCTCTTGTACAGGTTATAAGGGGTTAATAAGAAATCCTTCCCCCTTTGTACAATTACCCAATAGGGTTCAGCCATTGTGTTTTAAAAGAGGGCTTTTCCCTACACAGTTCAGCAGCTTTGATAACGGCGGAATGCCGAAACATGTCAGCAGCTGTTTGAGCTGAACCCATTGCAAGGAATAGCACCCTTAAACTCCTTGTATTTTCCGTTTTTTAACATTTCTTCAACAATAAAGAGAACTTTTTATTTTACTCAGTGCTCCGCTTCCCTTTTTTGTTCTGTTTCTGTGACCTACTAGCGTGAGCACTGAGAGAGGAGACTGCTCCTCGCACTATCCCTAACTTCCACACTGCTAAACAGACCCTGCAGCTGGGCTTCCCCTATCCACAAGAGGATAGGTTGAGATCGTTTTTACTCCAATCAGGAGGGAGCGTCTGAACAGAGGACGTCTTCTAACCAATCACAGCAAAGGAAAAACACAGGGACATCCCACTTTCTTGTATACATATTTGGGCTCATAGGTCAAGCCCTTTCTGTCCCTGTTTGTGTTGCTGTACTTGGGCTATCTAGTGAAGGCTTTAACACTGTGCAGTGTGGGACTATTTTGATTCTAACCACTGTGTTAGGGATAATGGAGAACAGGGTGCTAACAGAAACCAATACAGGAAATATTGTCACCATGAACTTTTACTCACTGAGAAATGCTAGTGAGAGGGATTCTAATTTTGATCTTGCTGAAAACTTTTTTACAATGGACAGGACACAACAAAGACTTAACACCCTTTTTGAAGAAATGGAACTTTTAATAAATAATGAGAACAAATACAAATGGGATGTTTGGACTATGGAGAACTATTTAAAGCTTAAGCTTATACCTAGAGGCTTGAGAATAAATAAATACCCCACTTTTTATACGGAGGACAGAGACTTTATAAATGCATGGAATGAGACTCTGTCAGAATGCTCCTGGAATCTCATGCGGCTCCTCATTACATACAAAAATAAACAGATTCAAGAAATTACTATTAAAATCAGTCAGGTACAAGAGGAGCTGAATAAGAGATGTGATCACACAGATTTTGCTAGGTTTGACAATTTGTTACAAGAAGCTGTTGCAGAAGCTAAATCTCTTTTACTTGAAATAAAACACTCAAAATATATTAGAGATCAAACAGACTTCAATAACAACACAATGTATATTTGGAATAAAAGGGAAAGAACACAAAAATATAGAGAAAACAATCAAAATCTTGGGGTCTCCAATAGGGGTAGAGGTTTTAGAGGCAGACGTAGGGGTAGGGGCAGAGGCAGACAGCAACGAAGAATCAGATTTTCTGACAGTGAGGCTGACTCAGGGGGAGAGAGTTCAGCATCAGGGGAAGATGAAGGATTTACTCTAGACCCTATTCCTCGTGGCAGTTCTGCACCCAGTGCCCCCCCTAACCAATATACACAAAATCAAGGTCAACACACCAATTTGTATAACCTGCCCACTATACCTCTAGAAAAGACAGCAATAGTACCACCACCTATACTAAAAAATGCTGCACCTCCTTCTAGGTACATTCCGCAAACATCTGACATTGTACAAATGAAAGAAGCACCTAACAAATCAGAAAGTGTGGAAATCCACCAGGTTTTTTCCCTTCCCCCCCCGCAAGGCGACGGGGGGGGAGAAGGGGCAAAAGCACCAAAAAAGGGGGGGTACACGCTCAGGAGAAACCAGAGGGGCCAGAGAAAGACGAGATATCAGTAATTAATTTATCTGCTTATAATTTAAATGCCACAGAGATCAAAGTGCTGAGCCTTGGATTAGGATTTGTTCCGACAAATACCTTTAATCTGTTCAACACTTTGATCAATGTGAACAGACTGATACGCAAGATTACCTTGAGGAAATATTTTTCCACTAGGTCTGCCATGGACACAGTGGAAAATGATGCTGTGGGGGCTATGGTTACCAATAACCCCAACATTGCAGATGGTTTTGAATTTCAAGACCTCTGTGGATTGTCAACATTAGAAGCACTGAATACTTCTGAGGCTGAGACACCAACATATTCTTCTAATAGATTCCCCAGGTTCAAATGTCCCTCACGATTTTACCCCATACATGCTAGGGGAACCATTATCGAAAAGTTCCAGAACAGGGTAGAAGCTGACCTAAGTAGGCTCTACTATACTGATAAAAATAAAAAACACAATCTCACCACTAGGGAGAGGGAGGCTTTGGCTGCTTTGGGCAATAATCCCGACCTGGTGATTAGAGCAGCGGACAAAGGTGGGTCTGTGGTGGTAATGAATAAAACAGACTTCATTAATGAGGCACACAGACAACTGCATAATGCCCATGACTATCGGGTATTAAAGGGACACTGTACCCAAAAAATTTCTTTCGTGATTCAGATAGAGCATGCAATTTTAAGCAACTTTCTAATTTACTCCTATTATCAAATGTTCTTTATTCTCTTGGTATCTTTATTTGAAATGCAAGAATGTAAGTTTAAATGCCGGCCCATTTTTGGTGAACAACCTAGGTTGTCCTTGCTGATTGGTGGATAAATTCATCCACCAATCAAAAACTGCTGTCCAGAGTTCTGAACCAAGAAAAAAGCTTAGATGCCTTCTTTTTCATATAAAGATAGCAAGAGAATGAAGAAAAATTTATAATAGGAGTAAATTAGAAAGTTGCTTAAAATTGCATGCTCTATCTGAATCACAAAAGAAAATTTTTGGGTACAGTGTCCCTTTAAGCATGGATCCCACTGCCACCTTCAAGAAAAAACTTGATAGTTTGATTGATGATGGCATAGAGGCAGGTATCTTAAATGAAGAAACCAGTATTTATCTATCGGTAAATACACCCACCGTCCCAACCTTTAACCTTTTACCAAAGGTCCACAAGTCACTTGACAATGTGGTAGGAAGGCCCATTGTCAGTGGCATAGGCTCTCTCTTGGAACATACATCGGAGTGGCTAGACCAGGTCTTGCAACCAATGGTTCCTAATCTATGGAGCTATACAAGAGACACTATGCATATTCTGAAACTACTTGAGAATATCAAATGGGAGGAAGACTTTGTCTGGCTAACAGATGACGTTAAGTCACTGTATTCGTCAATCCCACATACTAAGGGTTTGGAAGCTCTGTCTTGGTTCCTACACAAATACCACGGCCAGGAGCCTGACTTTTGTGAATATGTGCTCCGCGTAGCCGAGTTTCTCTTATCCCACAATTACTTTGAGTTTGAGGGGGTGTTCTACCTCCAGATTTGTGGGACTGCGATGGGGGCAAAGTTTGCCCCTTCCTATGCCAACCTCTACATGGGTTGGTGGGAGCAGGACCACATCTATGGAGGTGGGAACCCCCTCTGCTCAAAAGTGGTTTTTTATAGGAGGTTCATTGATGACCTCCTATTCATATGGAAAGGGAGCACAGATGAGTTATCCACTTTTCTGGATCTCCTCAATGAAAACGACCTGGGACTGAGCTTTACATCTGAGTCCAACAATACGAGCATCAACTACCTCGATGTAACCCTTTTGGGGGTAATTGGTGAAAAAATTCGTAGCACAGCCTTTAGAAAGCCAATCTCTGGCAACACATTGCTACATGCAACAAGCTGTCACCCCAAAAGTGTATTTAAAGGTATCATCAAGGGTCAGTTCATCCGTTTAAAACGGAATTGCTCAGAATTGGACAATTTTGAGGATGAAGCGAAAAAACTATCGGATAGGCTCAAGGCAAGGGGTTATGCTAAAAATTGTATAACATCAACATTAGATGAGGTCAGGAAGATTGACAGAAGGGATTTATTACATCCCAAAACGAAGCAGAGCAGAGGGCATGACATGCAGAATGACCTTTACTTTGTAACTGACCATTCAGAGCAATATCCCCAGATTTGCGAGATAATCAAGAAACATCTGGTTATGCTTAGAGCTGATGAAGGGCTGGCAGACCTAACCCCTAAGTCTTGCCACTTCACTTACCGGATAAGTAAAACAATAGGTAACGTGCTCTCTCCAACCAGAATTGGTAAGGACACCATAAGAAACGAGTCATCTTGGCTCACCCAGAAGGGAATGTTCAAATGTCACAAGAGAGATTGTGTAGCCTGTGAAAAAGTGGAAATGGGTGATCAGTTCAGGTCTTCTGTAACTGGTCACTCCTTTCCTATTAATATGTGTCTCAACTGTAGGTCGACCTACACGATCTATCTAGCATCATGCACAGAGTGTGCCAAACAATATGTTGGACTCACAACCAGGGAGGTCAGATCAAGAATTAGGGAACATCTCTCAAGCATAAGGGTGGGAAAAGCAAGCACCCCCCTGGTCCAACACTTTACATCCATACATAATAAAAGCTCCGAAACCTTTCGTTGGACATGCATAGAGAAAGTCCTAAAACCACCCAAAGGAGGTGACAGGGATAAATTATTATCCAAACGAGAGATCTTCTGGATCTTTACATTGAAGACTAGACACCCAACAGGGTTAAATTCCATGTATGATCTGATCAACCATTGGGAGTGATCAAGATGCTTAACATAACTCCACTCAACCCCCAATCTGAGAGATTGTGAATTATGTAACTTTAAATGGTACACATATGTATTACTAATACATTCATATTCAGTCTTTAATCCCTTCGAAACTTTCAATTTTACAATAAACAAAATAGGGGTCTCCTGTCCTTGTATAATTATAGGGTTAATATCCCTTTATTTCACTAGTATGTTGTCCATTCTTTTTGATACTCACATATTTATATCTCCGTTTCCTTAAGTTTATTTTTGATACACAATAACCACCTCTTATATAATGAGGGCATTAAAGTTAGCTAGTTAGCAACATATGAACCTACTCCCAGGAGCTAACTATAAAGTGGTATAGGCT
This sequence comes from Bombina bombina, assembly GCF_027579735.1. Taxonomy (NCBI): domain Eukaryota; kingdom Metazoa; phylum Chordata; class Amphibia; order Anura; family Bombinatoridae; genus Bombina; species Bombina bombina. The sequence goes on from NC_069506.1 coordinate 252,527,540, forward strand.
AACTAGTTTAACATTCTATACTTAGGATTGTTCATATGATGTATACTTGTACAATCCTACAACTGATTATTAAGTTTATTGTAAATACATATGCAAATACAGAATGTATGATTTTAAGTTTATATGCAAAATGCAGATTGTATGACTTTAATTTAGATTCTTTATGGTCTATGAATGCTACTTTGGTTATTTTGTGTACAATAATATGTTCATGGTTTAATACATCTGTAATCTGTTTAGTATTATTATATACTCCTCTTGTACAGGTTATAAGGGGTTAATAAGAAATCCTTCCCCCTTTGTACAATTACCCAATAGGGTTCAGCCATTGTGTTTTAAAAGAGGGCTTTTCCCTACACAGTTCAGCAGCTTTGATAACGGCGGAATGCCGAAACATGTCAGCAGCTGTTTGAGCTGAACCCATTGCAAGGAATAGCACCCTTAAACTCCTTGTATTTTCCGTTTTTTAACATTTCTTCAACAATAAAGAGAACTTTTTATTTTACTCAGTGCTCCGCTTCCCTTTTTTGTTCTGTTTCTGTGACCTACTAGCGTGAGCACTGAGAGAGGAGACTGCTCCTCGCACTATCCCTAACTTCCACACTGCTAAACAGACCCTGCAGCTGGGCTTCCCCTATCCACAAGAGGATAGGTTGAGATCGTTTTTACTCCAATCAGGAGGGAGCGTCTGAACAGAGGACGTCTTCTAACCAATCACAGCAAAGGAAAAACACAGGGACATCCCACTTTCTTGTATACATATTTGGGCTCATAGGTCAAGCCCTTTCTGTCCCTGTTTGTGTTGCTGTACTTGGGCTATCTAGTGAAGGCTTTAACACTGTGCAGTGTGGGACTATTTTGATTCTAACCACTGTGTTAGGGATAATGGAGAACAGGGTGCTAACAGAAACCAATACAGGAAATATTGTCACCATGAACTTTTACTCACTGAGAAATGCTAGTGAGAGGGATTCTAATTTTGATCTTGCTGAAAACTTTTTTACAATGGACAGGACACAACAAAGACTTAACACCCTTTTTGAAGAAATGGAACTTTTAATAAATAATGAGAACAAATACAAATGGGATGTTTGGACTATGGAGAACTATTTAAAGCTTAAGCTTATACCTAGAGGCTTGAGAATAAATAAATACCCCACTTTTTATACGGAGGACAGAGACTTTATAAATGCATGGAATGAGACTCTGTCAGAATGCTCCTGGAATCTCATGCGGCTCCTCATTACATACAAAAATAAACAGATTCAAGAAATTACTATTAAAATCAGTCAGGTACAAGAGGAGCTGAATAAGAGATGTGATCACACAGATTTTGCTAGGTTTGACAATTTGTTACAAGAAGCTGTTGCAGAAGCTAAATCTCTTTTACTTGAAATAAAACACTCAAAATATATTAGAGATCAAACAGACTTCAATAACAACACAATGTATATTTGGAATAAAAGGGAAAGAACACAAAAATATAGAGAAAACAATCAAAATCTTGGGGTCTCCAATAGGGGTAGAGGTTTTAGAGGCAGACGTAGGGGTAGGGGCAGAGGCAGACAGCAACGAAGAATCAGATTTTCTGACAGTGAGGCTGACTCAGGGGGAGAGAGTTCAGCATCAGGGGAAGATGAAGGATTTACTCTAGACCCTATTCCTCATGGCAGTTCTGCACCCAGTGCCCCCCCTAACCAATATACACAAAATCAAGGTCAACACACCAATTTGTATAACCTGCCCACTATACCTCTAGAAAAGACAGCAATAGTACCACCACCTATACTAAAAAATGCTGCACCTCCTTCTAGGTACATTCCGCAAACATCTGACATTGTACAAATGAAAGAAGCACCTAACAAATCAGAAAGTGTGGAAATCCACCAGGTTTTTTCCCTTCCCCCCCCGCAAGGCGACGGGGGGGGAGAAGGGGCAAAAGCACCAAAAAAGGGGGGGTACACGCTCAGGAGAAACCAGAGGGGCCAGAGAAAGACGAGATATCAGTAATTAATTTATCTGCTTATAATTTAAATGCCACAGAGATCAAAGTGCTTAGCCTTGGATTAGGATTTGTTCCGACAAATACCTTTAATCTGTTCAACACTTTGATCAATGTGAACAGACTGATACGCAAGATTACCTTGAGGAAATATTTTTCCACTAGGTCTGCCATGGACACAGTGGAAAATGATGCTGTGGGGGCTATGGTTACCAATAACCCCAACATTGCAGATGGTTTTGAATTTCAAGACCTCTGTGGATTGTCAACATTAGAAGCACTGAATACTTCTGAGGCTGAGACACCAACATATTCTTCTAATAGATTCCCCAGGTTCAAATGTCCCTCACGATTTTACCCCATACATGCTAGGGGAACCATTATCGAAAAGTTCCAGAACAGGGTAGAAGCTGACCTAAGTAGGCTCTACTATACTGATAAAAATAAAAAACACAATCTCACCACTAGGGAGAGGGAGGCTTTGGCTGCTTTGGGCAATAATCCCGACCTGGTGATTAGAGCAGCGGACAAAGGTGGGTCTGTGGTGGTAATGAATAAAACAGACTTCATTAATGAGGCACACAGACAACTGCATAATGCCCATGACTATCGGGTATTAAGCATGGATCCCACTGCCACCTTCAAGAAAAAACTTGATAGTTTGATTGATGATGGCATAGAGGCAGGTATCTTAAATGAAGAAACCAGTATTTATCTATCGGTAAATACACCCACCGTCCCAACCTTTAACCTTTTACCAAAGGTCCACAAGTCACTTGACAATGTGGTAGGAAGGCCCATTGTCAGTGGCATAGGCTCTCTCTTGGAACATACATCGGAGTGGCTAGACCAGGTCTTGCAACCAATGGTTCCTAATCTATGGAGCTATACAAGAGACACTATGCATATTCTGAAACTACTTGAGAATATCAAATGGGAGGAAGACTTTGTCTGGCTAACAGTTGACGTTAAGTCACTGTATTCGTCAATCCCACATACTAAGGGTTTGGAAGCTCTGTCTTGGTTCCTTCACAAATACCACGGCCAGGAGCCTGACTTTTGTGAATATGTGCTCCGCGTAGCCGAGTTTCTCTTATCCCACAATTACTTTGAGTTTGAGGGGGTGTTCTACCTCCAGATTTGTGGGACTGCGATGGGGGCAAAGTTTGCCCCTTCCTATGCCAACCTCTACATGGGTTGGTGGGAGCAGGACCACATCTATGGAGGTGGGAACCCCCTCTGCTCAAAAGTGGTTTTTTATAGGAGGTTCATTGATGACCTCCTATTCATATGGAAAGGGAGCACAGATGAGTTATCCACTTTTCTGGATCTCCTCAATGAAAACGACCTGGGACTGAGCTTTACATCTGAGTCCAACAATACGAGCATCAACTACCTCGATGTAACCATTTTGGGGGTAATTGGTGAAAAAATTTGTAGCACAGCCTTTAGAAAGCCAATCTCTGGCAACACATTGCTACATGCAACAAGCTGTCACCCCAAAAGTGTATGTAAAGTTATCATTAAGGGTCAGTTCATCCGTTTAAAACGGAATTGCTCAGAATTGGACAATTTTGAGGATGAAGCGAAAAAACTATCGGATAGGCTCAAGGCAAGGGGTTATGCTAACAATTGTATAACATCAACATTAGATGAGGTCAGGAAGATTGACAGAAGGGATTTATTACATCCCAAAACGAAGCAGAGCAGAGGGCATGACATGCAGAATGACCTTTACTTTGTAACTGACCATTCAGAGCAATATCCCCAGATTTGCGAGATAATCAAGAAACATCTGGTTATGCTTAGAGCTGATGAAGGGCTGGCAGACCTAACCCCTAAGTCTTGCCACTTCACTTACCGGAGAAGTAAAACAATAGGTAACGTGCTCTCTCCAACCAGAATTGGTAAGGACACCATAAGAAACGAGTCATCTTGGCTCACCCAGAAGGGAATGTTCAAATGTCACAAGAGAGATTGTGTAGCCTGTGAAAAAGTGGAAATGGGTGATCAGTTCAGGTCTTCTGTAACTGGTCACTCCTTTCCTATTAATATGTGTCTCAACTGTAGGTCGACCTACACGATCTATCTAGCATCATGCACAGAGTGTGCCAAACAATATGTTGGACTCACAACCAGGGAGGTCAGATCAAGAATTAGGGAACATCTCTCAAGCATAAGGGTGGGAAAAGCAAGCACCCCCCTGGTCCAACACTTTACATCCATACATAATAAAAGCTCCGAAACCTTTCGTTGGACATGCATAGAGAAAGTCCTAAAACCACCCAAAGGAGGTGACAGGGATAAATTATTATCCAAACGAGAGATCTTCTGGATCTTTACATTGAAGACTAGACACCCAACAGGGTTAAATTCCATGTATGATCTGATCAACCATTGGGAGTGATCAAGATGCTTAACATAACTCCACTCAACCCCCAATCTGAGAGATTGTGAATTATGTAACTTTAAATGGTACACATATGTATTACTAATACATTCATATTCAGTCTTTAATCCCTTCGAAACTTTCAATTTTACAATAAACAAAATAGGGGTCTCCTGTCCTTGTATAATTATAGGGTTAATATCCCTTTATTTCACTAGTATGTTGTCCATTCTTTTTGATACTCACATATTTATATCTCCGTTTCCTTAAGTTTATTTTTGATACACAATAACCACCTCTTATATAATGAGGGCATTAAAGTTAGCTAGTTAGCAACATATGAACCTACTCCCAGGAGCTAACTATAAAGTGGTATAGGCTAACTAGTTTAACATTCTATACTTAGGATTGTTCATATGATGTATACTTGTACAATCCTACAACTGATTATTAAGTTTATTGTAAATACATATGCAAATACAGAATGTATGATTTTAAGTTTATATGCAAAATGCAGATTGTATGACTTTAATTTAGATTCTTTATGGTCTATGAATGCTACTTTGGTTATTTTGTGTACAATAATATGTTCATGGTTTAATACATCTGTAATCTGTTTAGTATTATTATATACTCCTCTTGTACAGGTTATAAGGGGTTAATAAGAAATCCTTCCCCCTTTGTACAATTACCCAATAGGGTTCAGCCATTGTGTTTTAAAAGAGGGCTTTTCCCTACACAGTTCAGCAGCTTTGATAACGGCGGAATGCCGAAACATGTCAGCAGCTGTTTGAGCTGAACCCATTGCAAGGAATAGCACCCTTAAACTCCTTGTATTTTCCGTTTTTTAACATTTCTTCAACAATAAAGAGAACTTTTTATTTTACTCAGTGCTCCGCTTCCCTTTTTTGTTCTGTTTCTGTGACCTACTAGCGTGAGCACTGAGAGAGGAGACTGCTCCTCGCACTATCCCTAACTTCCACACTGCTAAACAGACCCTGCAGCTGGGCTTCCCCTATCCACAAGAGGATTGGTTGAGATCGTTTTTACTCCAATCAGGAGGGAGCGTCTGAACAGAGGACGTCTTCTAACCAATCACAGCAAAGGAAAAACACAGGGAAGTGTTTGGTGGTTCCCTCCCCCCCACCTCCAGAAACGTCTGACGAGGGAGTACAGGCACCAATAGCGGATGCAGTTTGAAAGCCATACCGGACAGGCTGAAGGAGAAGAGACACCGGCACATCGCGCATACCGCTTACAGGTTTCAGTGATCCTACCCCCAGGACCGGATGTAACAGAGGTGAGAGGAGGGGGTCATAATTGCACCAGTAACGACTGTTTGGTCATTTATTATCCGATTGGGTCTGTGAAGTTTCTGTTTACTACAGTGACTATAGCTCCTTTTTAACTCTTGACACACCGTACAGGGACATCCCACTTTCTTGTATACCTTCTATCTCTACCTATAGCGGACAGGCTGTGGCGGCATATCGCTATGGATTTCATTGTGGAACTTCCTACTTCATCTAACCATAACACCATATTAGTTGTGGTCGACCAGTTCTCCAAAATGGCCCATTTTATTCCCATGTTAGGACTTCCTACTGCATCAGAAACAGCTCAAGCTTTCCTAAAACATATAGTACGGCTTCATGGACTCCCTGATTCTGTGACAACTGACCGGGGGTCCCAATTTACTTCAAAATTTTGGATTCATCTTTGCAAATCCTTGAACATCGACAGGCATCTTACTTCAGCATACCATCCCCAGTCAAACGGTCAGACCGAGAGGACGAATCAGACTCTTGAGCAATACCTTAGATGTTTTTGCAACTCCCAACAAGACGACTGGTATGTTTTCCTTCCAACTGCTGAATTCTCTTTTAACAATACTATCAATTCTTCAACAAAGCTTACTCCTTTCTACGTGAATTATGGCTATCACCCTACTTATCATCTACTACACAGGAATGACAACATTTCTCCTATGGTAACAGAATCTGTAAATAGCTTGAAGCAAATCTTTAAGCTACTACAAGAAACCCTAACGTTAGCCCAAGCTAAGCAGAAACACTACTACGATCTAAGGAGATCTCAGACACCATCATACAAACCTGGAGATCTAGTTTGGTTATCTACAAAGAACCTCAAACTACAAATTCCTAGTAAGAAATTGGGCAGTCTTTTCATCGGTCCTTACAAAATCATCAGGGTTATTAACTTAAATGCTGTTACTTTGGATCTACCACCATCATTTAAAATTCATCCCACCTTCCATGTTTCCTTGCTTAAACCTCACTTTCCTACAAGAACTCCTGTCACACAGACATCTCTTCCCATTCCTGATCCGGATTTAAAAACCTACGAGGTTGCAGATATACTTGATTCTCGTTTCTACAGATGTGCCTTACAGTACCTTATCCGTTGGAAGGACTATGGACCTGACGAAGATTCATGGGAACCTGTTTCCAACATCTCCGCTCCTCGCTTGGTCTCCCTCTTCCATCGCCGTCATCCTGACCGCCCTCATCCCTGATGGGTAGGGGGATTCTTGAGGGGGGTATACTGTCAGGATACAGCTGATCGTCATACTGTCACTTTAACTTTTACATCATGTGACCAGCATTTCCTATTTAAGCTTACCTTGCACACCATACGTTGCTAGGTAATTTGAATTCACTGGAATCTTTATGCTAGCCTCTCTCAGGATCTCCTAAATCGGAACCTGAAGACTTTATTGTTAATTCCTGGACTTTCGTCTTGCTACTCCTCTATAGCGGATCTCAACTTTACCATCTGATTAGTAATTTTAATATTACATTTACTCACCGGTTTTCCTTTCCTCACAGTACTGCACCGCAATCACGCTGGAGCGTGTTACGTCACTCTGCAGAGCGGCGCGCCGAAATTGAGACTCAGACACAGGATCCCCCGAAGCCTTGCAGCTTGTCAGCTGAAGCAGCACCGGAGATAACAACATTTCTACGGTATTGTGTCTGTTCAAGTTCAATGTGCTTTCATTTAGTTTGCTTGTACTATACCTTACCTAAACTGTTGCTATACCACTGCTCCTGTCTGGGACTCTGCAAGCCACATTGGATACACTTAAGTTCTGCTGCATTCTTCTACTAGATGGGCACTGGTATTGTACTTTACATACTTACCTCTCACATACTACATTTAGTTAGAGTAGGTTACTTCTGTTACTCATCAGTGTATAGGTACTTTGAAGTACTGTTCCACTACCTATGACCTATGTAGGTCACCCTCATGTCTATGAGCAAACCAGGGTTTATTCTTGTAATAATACCCGAAGTGGGGTGTGAGACTGAGTGGCTGATTAAACATATATTCACATATAAGGGTGTTACACTGATTCCTCACACTAAACAGCTCATGTGCTTTGTGTTGCTAAAGGTCTGCTGGTTATGCAACCTATGTATTCATAACCAAGGTTATCTTAGGTTGAGTACTTGTAAATGATCATTAATTATGATGAGAGGTATTATACTTTACAGCGTCTTGTCCATTTATATGTATTGATAGACATTGCAGATTAAATGCTGTTTACAATTGGTCATTGTATCATTGGTTAGACGCTTATAAATAACAGCTCAGTGTGCAAACATATATTTTGTTTATGCAACGATCTGCCCTTTCATGTTAGGTAACATCAATTGCTAATTTTGTGCTGTTTTATAGCTTAACATCAAGTCCTTTGTTAGATGCTTGTGAATACCAGCTAAATAAGTAGATAGATGTTATACTGTGCAACGGACTGCTCGTTCATACGTTTTGACACAAATTATAGGGTTAATGATGTTATTAGCTTGACAGTGTAACACATACTAAGCACATAAAAGTCTGAGGCCTAGATTTGGAGTTTGGCGTTAGCCGTGAAAACCAGCGTTAGAGGCTCCTAACGCGGGTTTCTTACGGACTCCGGTATTTAGAGTTCAGTTACCGACACTCAAAAAAAACCTAACGCTCACATTTCTACCGACATCTCAGACCCAGTAGTAAACATATACCGACAAAAAAAGATCCACGAATCAAATAAAAAATATTACACAAACTACACTCACAGTCATACAAACACTACACTATGTTTATTTTTCATATTTAATAATTTTTCATCAAAATACAAAGGATTAAAGTTGCGAGATCTCGGGTGTTAGAAAAAAAACAACACAAATCCATTTTCCCATTGACTTACATTGACACACGGGAAAAGACCCTCATATACCTACATCTAACTAATAACATTATCACAAATATACACTCATCGATGCATACAAACAATATACACCACATGACATACACAAAATATTTATTTATTACAAAAAGAACACGATTTAGTTACTTTTTCACAAAAGCTCATGACGTCATTCACTTTACGAGGAAAACCAGTCTTAGAAAAAAAACAAGAACAAATTTTAGAGCCTCCATTGACTTCTATTGGGAAGACGTGCTCGTGCACGCGAAACCCTCATTTCCCTAACGCACGCAAATAGCGTAGACAGAAAAACTCCAAATACCAGCGCTAGAAAAGACATGATTTCATGCGTTAGACCCAGCTATGATAAATAGATCAAGAAATGACTATTTCCCTATGGTGGATTTATGGATTTTACTGTTTGAATATTCACAACACCATTAAATTCTTTCAGAATTTTATATTACATCAACTACAAATCAACATCACTAGTAACAACATTTTTGTTTTAAAAATATTACATTTAAACGGACACAAAAATAATGTCAACTTTTCAGGATTCACAAACACTACACAATGGGAAACAATTCTCATTTACCTTTATTATTGCATTTCAGTTATTCAACTCATATGCTTGCAGCAACAGCATATCTACATAGGCTTAACACATGATCACTCATGGATGCACATACATTACTTTTAACATTCACTCATACATGTGCATTCAAATGATGGGGGAAAAACACATTACATTCTCTAGAGGAATCACAAAACACAACATATGGATTTTACTGTACTTTTAACATCATGATTCCATCACCAGAAACCATTAGGAATTACGTACAACAAGAACATCAGTACACCAGATTACAGATGTCACTTTATGGGAAGGAACAACAATGCCAGACCGCTATATAGAAGTCAGCATATGTGGGACACAATCACAATATATACGTACATGTACATAACGCGCATCACCCATCACGCAACCACAAAGCACACATTTAGATTTTATTCAGCACACAATAACAATGTAGCACAATACAACAACACAATGAGGATTTCAGAACTACATAGGCAGGTTAATAATATCATGACGTCATTAGAAGATTCAACCATACACATCACAGATTCACGACTGTACCGCCCCTTTCGGAACTTTAACACTCAATACTACAATACAACATATACGTAAACAACAGTTTTGAACAGCATTATTAAGGCGATTTCAATGGGACGATTAATAAATATTGTCAGATCGCAAATCACTTATATATATAATACTACAGATGACAGCCGGAAGTTCTTCAGTATTAGTGCCATTTGAATGGGACGCATACAATATTGACATCTCGGCAATCACTTATATATACAATACTACAGATGACAGCTGGAAGTTATTCAGTATTAGTGCGATTTGAAAGGGACGCATACAATATTGACATCTCGGCAATCACTTATATATACAATACTACAGATGACAGCCGGAAGTTATTCAGTATTAGTGCGATTTGAAAGGGACGCATACAATATTGACTGCTCGGCAATCACTTATATATACAATACTACAGATGACAGCCGGAAGTTATTCAGTATTAGTGCGATTTGAAAGGGACGCATACAATATTTACAGCTCGGCAATCACTTATATATACAATACTACAGATGACAGCCGGAAGTTATTCAGTATTAGTGCGATTTGAAAGGGACGCGTACAATATTCACATCTCGGCAATCACTTATATATACAATACTACAGATGGCAGACGGGAAGTTCGGAATTATTATTGCGATTTGAAAGGGACGCATACAATATTGACAGCTCGGCAATCACTTATATATACAATACTACAGATGGCAGACGGGAAGTTCGGAATTATTATTGCGATTTTAAAGGGACGCGTACAATATTGACAGCTCGGAAATCACTTATATATACAATACTACAGATGACAGCCGGAAGTTAATCAGCATTAGTGCGATTTTAAAGGGACGCATACAATATTGACAGCTCGGCAATCACTTATATATACAATCCTACAGATGGCAGCTGTTACTTTATCGTTTACAAACAATATTGCAGCAACATTGATCGATCACATTCGATGCACATTATACACAACTATGCACTTTCATTCATGTTAGCCTGGACGTGTGCTTGTTACTATAAGATCGCGTTTAAGAAATATTGATTACGCATATGAACAAACATTACAAACATGCACTGTATGTGTGATCTTTGACACTTTCACATTGAGAATCATTGTTTGAAAATAACATTTCAGCAAACAACAAATAAACGCCCACTGTGAAAGCATTAGCGCCGCTCACATACAAACAGGTGAATACAATAAGCAATCATTACAAACTCACTACCATTGGACTAATTGTACTATAAATCCCCCAAACAACATGGCCAATGCATCACTTGTGATCCACATCAGATCAAGTGCTTACCTTGTTACGCTGTTTTGAAAGATGGATGACGATGACATGGTAGACGCTGCTAGTGCTGCTATCAGGCAGCCTCGGCGGCTCAGACTGAGACGAAGGGGTCATCTGGTTCGAGGTCTTTGTGTCTACAGGGTGAGACCCACCTTGGAAAACATGAGCGACTTTGAGGTTTTTGATAAGTATCGGCTCGATCGCGAACAGCTCATTGGCCTTTATGATCTTCTTAAACCTCATTTGGAGCCACGTATAAGAATAAGGACTGCTGTTCCCGCCATGAGTAGGATGCTAAGCTGTCTATACGTCCTGGCCTCCGGGAGTTTTCAATCCGGAGAACTGTACATGCATGGCCTGGCTCAAGGTACATTCTCTGGGGTGTTTGTTAACTTTCTGGACCCCATGGTACGTATCAGTAAGCAATACATAGGATTCCCACAGAATGATGGTGATTGGAGGCGCCTGAAGCTGGAATTCTTTGATATTGCTCAAATGCCCAATGTCTTGGGAGCCATAGATTGTACCCACATTGCGCTGCATGCTCCAATTGATGACTCGCCCTTCAGAAATCGCAAACATTTTCATAGCCTCAACGTGCAGTATGTTTGTGACGCACAGATGAGGATTATGCATGTGTGTGCGAATTTTGGAGGAGCTTGTCATGATGCCCGCATCCTCTCTCTGTCGTCCCTGTGGAGACAGTTTGAGGAAAGACAAATGCCCCCTGGTTATCTCGTTGGTGAGTATTTGTGCACAACATGGTTAATTATTTTGACAATTGCCACTGTAGTTTTAAAATGTTAGCGTAATGTTCAGCTATAGGATGCAATTTAACCATATATTTTCCCCCCGCTAATGTCTACTTTTAGTTCAATGCAGATATGTAGCATGTCTTACCTTAAATGCTCAGATAGAGAATGTAATGTAACCATGTAGTTAGCATTTTACACAAGGCTTGATTTAGGAGAAATACGCATATGTAGCATGTCTTAGCTGAAATGGGAAGATATTAGCTAATGCAATTTAACCATGTCATTGTCTCTTTCCGCAAATGTCTTTTAGTTCAATGCAGATATGTAGCATGTCTTACCTTAAATGCTCAGATAGAGAATGTAATGTAACCATGTAGTTAGCATTTTACACAAGGCTTGATTTAGGAGAAATACGCATATGTAGCATGTCTTAGCTGAAATGTGAAGATATTAGCTAATGCAATTTAACCATGTCATTGTCTCTTTCCGCAAATGTCTTTTAGTTCAATGCAGATATGTAGCATGTCTTACCTTAAATGCTCAGATAGAGAATGTAATGTAACCATGTAGTTAGCATTTTACACAAGGCTTGATTTAGGAGAAATACGCATATGTAGCATGTCTTAGCTGAAATGGGAAGATATTAGCTAATGCAATTTAACCATGTCATTGTCTCTTTCCGCAAATGTCTTTTAGTTCAATGCAGATATGTAGCATGTCTTACCTTAAATGCTCAGATAGAGAATGTAATGTAACCATGTAGTTAGAATTTTACACAAGGCTTGATTTAGGAGAAATATGCATATGTAGCATGTCTTAGCTGAAATGGGAAGATATTAGCTAATGCAATTTAACCATGTCATTGTCTCTTTCCGCAAATGTCTTTTAGTTCAATGCAGATATGTAGCATGTCTTACCTTAAATGCTCAGATAGAGAATGTAATGTAACCATGTAGTTAGCATTTTACACAAGGCTTGATTTAGGAGAAATACGCATATGTAGCATGTCTTAGCTGAAATGGGAAGATAGAGAATAATATTGAACTAGATATTTTAAAGTTAAAATAAACATTTGTTAATGGATTATCGTGTACAAAACTTTTTATTGTACTACAAATACTATTTTGAGGATTCTGTTTGAATTATGTTCTGTTCATAATTTATAGGTGATTCTGGGTACATGAGCCGGCCTTGGCTCATTACCCCCTTGCGTAGCCCGACTGATGTGTCTGAGGAGCGCTACAATAGGGCTCATAAGAGAACCAGGGCGGTGGTTGAACGGATGTTCGGGCTCCTGAAGATGAGGTTCAGGTGCCTGGACAGGTCGGGAGGAGCCCTCCAGTACAACCCAAAGAAGGTGGCTAAGATCGTTGTAGCCTGTAGCGTCCTGCATAATATTGCACAGCGGGCTGGGATGCTGCAGGCCGTCCGGCCGGACAGAAACCTCCTCAGAGATGAGGAGGATGATCCTGTTCTAGAGGGGCCATTCCAGGATGAGGGGCTCAATGTCAGAGCAGACATCATCAACCGCAACTTTAGACGGTAAAGAATAGAAGTTAGACTGGAGTATTATCAATAGATGTGAACTGTAGGGAAATGACAAGTAGAGAATTGTGCAAACATGTTAGGATTGTTCATCAAATGCTAAAAATGTGTTTCATTTATTAATATAGGTGATGCTCTGGCCATTGGGTCCTGTAGCGAGTCTTTGCCACCTGGTTTTTAAAGAGGACATCAGCTGGTAAGTATAAATGTCTGGACTGTTGCTGGCATGAATTGTACACAAATACATCATATGGCATATATTTTCTAAACTAGTATTTAGTTTACACATTACTTAAAATGAAAATACTCAGAAAGGGATCCTCTAGCATGACTATGGTTCAATGTCACACATTAGAGGTTTGTTCTGCTCAATATGACTCATCTTCACACTTGATAGAACATAACACAAGATGCTACACAGTAAGCTAGTGACAGAAATTTCTTATGAAATGGTGGGTGGGAGAGGGCTAGAGAAATGATTCACACACTTGTAGTAATTTTGAATAAACCTTTTATGCCATTAGGGAGCTGACTTAATCTAAAGACTGAAAGGGAAGACTTAGAAGCCTGACAGTGAAGATTGCCCAGACTGACAGTGGAAAAAGCCAAGATTGAAATTGAAGTATACAAATGGGATCATGTCTGGCATTATCTTTCAAATCTGCTGACCTTGAAAAGCATACAAAGACATGTTCACATGGTAAGTGCCAACTATTTAATAGAATAAGGCTGTTGAGGCATCCTATTGGAGACACTTAGATGATTTTATAATTTTTAGATGGTATTTCACAGTCCTCGATTTTTGAAATGATGAATAAGACACCTATTGAAGATCAACTTTTTACCCCTGAATTGACTTTCAAAGACCATGCATTATCCAGGTTGGTGTACCAATGCATGCTAGTTAAGAATCACAGGAAGAATGTTGAATATTAGTAGCTTCCATACATTAGTCATATTTAGTTCTTAATTAGATATTTAGAGATCACAATCAGACACTTAGATGAATTTCTAATTTTTAGATGGGATTTCAGTCCTCTATTTTTGAAATGATGAATAAGACACCTATTGAAGATCAACTGTTTACCCCTGAATTGACTTTCAAAGACCATGCATTATCCAGGTTGGTGTACCAATGCATGCTAGTTAAGAATCACAGGAAGAATGTTGATTATTGGTAGCTTACATACATTAGTCATACATATTTCATCATTAGATATTTAGGGATCACAATCATAAAAAGGAATACATATTATAGTTGATATAGAGGTATTTGAATGGACATGAAATATGACATTTATGTTCAATATATATATTATTGAAATGTGATATACATTTTTATGTATAATTCGAAAATCAGATTTTTTTTTTTATTTTATTACACAATATTTATTTTTATTTTTTTTAAATATAATTAATAAATATCTTTAAAAAATGTTGAACAAAGTTAGAGCATAGACACAAGATGATTGTAAATGTATTTTATGAATCTTTGACTACGTGTGTATTAACTTTTGTAAAAAAAAATTTTACATTTCAGATTGGCATCTGATGACTTCCAGGAATATTTTTTTATTTTTGGTTCAGAAACTATTACATTTTAAAATGGTAATAATAAACATTTTAGTATTAAATACACTCTTTGGAACAGATTATAATAAATATCCATATAATCTGTCAATAAAAATCAATTTGACTCCCATGACTGGTAGTTGTCTATTTGACAAGCACATGCATAAGATCAAATAATGCATTAATTGTGGAAAATCCACTGATTCAGAGAATATTACATTAAACTATCTTTTTTAACATTCATTGGGGAGTGAGATCCATCGATGCTTTTCTTTTGAAATTCTTAGATGTTAAAATAATTTGGGATATGTAGTCAATTTCTCAAAAATTATTTTTTTTCACTTTTAAGAAGGGGAAGTGGTTCAATTACATTAAAGTGACAGTGTTGTTGAATGTAAAATTAATTTTATAAGATCTTGTATCTTCCTTAGGTATCTCAAAACATTATTTGCTAAATTATTTTAATTTTTACATTTATAAATGGTAGGTCATTTAACTTTATATTTTTCACAAGCTAGTTATTGGATGGCAGGTTAATCGATTTGATTTTCTAGTGGAGTCATTTAACTATAGTTAATAATATTATGTCATTTTTAAAATCTTACCTCTTGGGTTAGACATCACATATCTATATATAATTTTCATTCCCCTTTAGTTTATTTTGACAATGTTAAATCAACATTACAAATGTTTTGGTCCTTAAAGGGACATTCACAAAGTATATTGTGTATTGATTTTTAAATAATTCATAAAAGAATTTAAACATATTTAGAAAGTACTATATAATTAAATTCAGTCTTTAAATATACTTTGTAAAAAAAAACAATGCACATATCTTAGTCAATTACATAAGGTATCTATGTGCAACCAACAATCAGCATCAAAATAGCCTATGTAGATATGTATTTAATCCAAAAATATATATAATTACAATCTAATGATTGAATACCAAAACATATTAAGTTGTTCAAATATTATAATCTTATCCAAAATGCATACATAACATATAGCTTAATGTCCCTCTAAGCTGAAGACTCCGAAATACCTCCTTTACAATATATATTTCAGTCAGTGTGTAAAACAATCCAGAAGTTAATCTAAATTTTATATACTCATATGTTATACTAATTTATCAAAAGGAAGGTGCCTAGGTTTCTGATATTTCAAGCATTATTGTGAAATGTTTATTTAAAGGGACATGAACTAAAAATATACTTAAAGGGAGACAGTTAAAAAATTAATGATTTATACATTCTGAATGAGTATTCTATTTTAAGCAACTTTAAAAATTGTCTCATATTATGAATGCTCCTTGTGATGTTGCTATCATTACTTTAAAAATAAGGCATTAAATAGATAATTTATTAGCTTCAGTACTCTGGACTGAACTTGTTTTTTTGTGGTGGATTAATTTATCCAACAATCATCAAGGACAACCCAGGTTTTTTTAAACAATTGTCCGTAATCTCAAATATCATTATTGATTTGCAAAGAAAGATAACAAGATAATTGTTAACATTTGAGAATCGGATTAAATTATAATGTTGATTAACATTTCATGCTCAATCTGAATCACCAACGCTAAATTTGTTTGGACAGTGTCCCTTTAAGAGATTTAAAGAGTGTATTTACTTCTCTTCCTATCTTGACATACTTTGCTTGAAAAGCATATCGAGATAGGCTCAGTAGATGAAGATTGGTGGATGCACATAGATGCCTTATGTGATTGTCTCAACCATGTGCATTTAAAATTTTTCTGTTGAGGATATCTAAATACTAAGATAAATTGATTTACATTTTAAAGTCTAAACAATCTTCTATCTCTACAGATCATTTGATACAATTGTTTGTTTGTAATGTATATTTAAAAATAAAGACGCCATTGCACAATAACATATATGAGCACTTCAGACAAATACAAGCTCGAGGTTTATTTACTAATAACAAACAAACCTGTAGTTTAACATTTATAAACAGATTATCCAAGTAAATGACCTTATAACCTGAATTTGAACATTCAGAAATAGTGGGAAACGCATCTTAAAACACCAGATTAGCATCTTTAAACATTAAAGTCTAATGTCACGCAATAGCACACAATCAATGTGCATTATGAAATACATTTAATAGAGCAATATCAATACTTCACTATAAGTCAATAAATGGATTTTATGAACAATAAAGACATACAATATTAAATGTGTATTTGTATTAAAGAAACAGACCGTTATTAAACCGAGAAATGTCTACAACATTAATAATGTGACAGTATTAGATGTTAAATAGAATTTAATCATTAATATTTAACGGATCACGGATATTAAATCTGCGTCACACATATCCGCATGACAGGCCCATGAGTTACAAATAAGTCTACATGAAAAATGAAGTTACAGCACCACCATGAGGTATGTGTAAGGAAGTTACTAAGATATGAAACATTAAGGAACGGCCAATCAGAGTTCATCACACAAACACAACTTGAGTCAGGATGGTCTCACAGACATTCTAACAATATTTCAAACTTTTATCCAATCAGATGTACAGATAACTTGTCCCATGGTGCATCTCATGTTTACTTCACCATATAAAAGTCCATTACACATTGCCATCTTTGTCAGTTCTCTAATGCCTGCAGGCAGTTTATATTATTATTATAATATATTTATTGGACAACCCAGCAGGCATGTCAGCTCCCAGGTTCACCAAGGAGGAGAGCGCTGCACTGGTCCACGCCGTCAAGGACTTTTATCCCCAGCTGTTTGGGAACAAGAGGAGGTTGACAGATGCGCCTGTTAAGAAGGCCCTCTGGGAGTCTATCACCAATGCGGTTAGATTGGTGTGTGACGTCCAGAGGACCCAGGATCAGATCATGAGGAGATTCGGAGATATGAGGTTGCGGTTAACCAAAAAAGTCAACCTCATAAGGGACTGGGTACAAGCCCGTAAAAGAGGTGGCAAAAGAGAGGCCCCGCGGAAACTGTACCTACTCCCTTATGAGGTGACTTTATGCGAGCTCCTCAATCTCTGGGTCCCCAAAAGATTCAGATCCTCGCCATCCTCGGCCTCCTCTTCTTCCCTCCCAGCTGCGGGATCTGAAAGTCCTGACGTGGGGGCCAAGGCAGTTGCTTCTCCGTCCAGTGGCCTGGGAGGAGATGGAGAATCTGAACCAGGTAATTATCCAACTTCATATAATATCTTTTTTTTTTTTTTTAAATCAATAAATGTGTATATAGTCAGATACTAAACCTATACAGATCTCACAACATACACTACATATGATGTTTAGATATCTGATTTTAGATTAGTGACACATGAAATAGGAATGATGTGTCTTGCGCTCTACAGAATATGCATCACAGAGCGAAAATGGAATTGCGCATACACGTTAACATGGCTTTGCTGTAAGTGGCATTGCTTTATACATGTTGGTCAAATGACGGATGCGTAATTCCGCTTTGAATCATTGCGCAATGATCGCGAAAATGGAATTGCGCATACACGTTAACATGGCTTTGCTGTAAGTGGCATTGCTTTATATATGTTGGTCAAATGACGGATGCGTAATTCCGCTTTGAATCATAGCGCAATGATCGCGAAAATGGAATTGCGCATACACGTTAACATGGCTTTGCTGTAAGTGGCATTGCTTTATACATGTTGGTCAAATGACGGATGCGTAATTCCGCTTTGAATCATTGCGCAATGATCGTGAAAATGGAATTGCGCATACACGTTAACATGGCTTTGCTGTAAGTGGCATTGCTTTATACATGTTGGTCAAATGACGGATGCGTAATTCCACTTTGAATCATTGCGCAATCATCGCGAAAATGGAATTGCGCATACACGTTAACATGGCTTTGCTGTAAGTGGCATTGCTTTATACATGTTGGTCAAATGACGGATGCGTAATTCCGCTTTGAATCATTGCGCAATGATCGCGAAAATGGAATTGCGCATACACGTTAACATGGCTTTGCTGTAAGTGGCATTGCTTTATACATGTTGGTCAAAATGAAATGTGAATTATTATATATGTGAAGAATACAGTATTCTTATTTTCAATATTATACATAATAAAAAAAGAAGAATCCAAATAAATGATAACATATGCACATCAATTGATGAGAATGAAATAACACCAAAAAATAATTAAAGCTACAGTAAACAACACAACTGATTGAAAATAAGAGTACAGGATATATTTATCATGAATTGAATTGAGGAAACAATTAACTCATGGGACTACCAAAGGATTAATAATTTTAAATTCATTTGCTAATAATGTAAAGATTTTAAACATGGCATGATTTGTATTAATGATATGCAATCCTCATTTAATATATTACAGATATGGATGTTGCTGCTGGATCCTTAAGGCAGGGCTTGTCACAGTATGGTATGTCTCATTTTAATTGACATTTGTCTTAGAAACATGGACAGAACATTACATACTAAATCCACATTGTTCAATATTTATATGTAATGTCCCTTTAATAGATGAAAATTAAGTAATTCTTCGGATATCCTTAAATAACATATTAGATTTGAATTGCATGCTCAATCCCATTCATTACATCAACATATGGAGTAGAGAATTCATTAACATCAACATTGTCAAATCAATATAATTTTATATTAAAGGGATACTGATCTACAATTATTAATGTTGTCATTCAGATAGAGTATGCAATATTAATAAACATTTAAATATAATACTATCATCATATGTGAAATATTCTATTGCTAAATGTATTTTAAAATCAAGAATGTACGTTTATCTGCATCTCAATTTTGGTTGAACAACCTGGTTTTTATTGATGATTGGTGGATACCTTCAACAAACAATATTTATTGAATACAATATTGCTTATCTGCCTTTAAGATTAAAATGTAGCAACATTCAAATTATAATAGGAGTCAATGTTAAATCATTTTGAACAGTTTGAACAGAGAAATCAATGATTTAAATTAATCATGTCAGTGTCCCTTTAATAAACAATAGATTCATTCATCTTTACATTCTTTGGATTAAACAATATTGATATATAATTCACATATTCACTGTTGGAGTTACTTTATAGATATCAGCATACTCTAACAGCACCATGATTACATATTTGTACTAATCAATTTGGTTTTGTATTGTGATAAATATGTGTTGTGTCCTAAACAAGATTACTGTACATTGCACAAATGGCTCGATGTGCCACATGTGTTTGTTTAGATTTGTCAACAGCTGCTCTTCAAAATGTGGCTTGTGTGTATTCTTTTAAGAACATTGATCAATGGGTATATTTAGATATGCAATAGCATCGTATGAGATGAGTTTGATGTCTAATATAGTCTGAAATTAAACATATGTTCAATACATCATTTTTAACAGAATCCCCTTGATTCAATCAAGCATTTTCTGGTTTAATGACTGCTCTATTCTTCACATTTTCAAGTCGATTAATCTTAAAATTCGATACAGATGTGATTTAGTGATATCCCAAATGTGTTTCCTAATATATATCTATATCATTCATAGAGAGAGTTGGTGTGGTGAGCCCACAGGAATCCAGCAGTGACATAGAGCCGCCTTTGCGGTCTCCTGGTAAGTCCATTGACTCATTTATATGTCATTGAAGGTGTATTGGTAATCAATATTATGAGCATGATTCTGATGAAGCATAACATTTGAAACAAACATATAATTTTCTCTTCTGATTATATATTAATTTTCTTTTAATATTGAAAGATTAATAATTAAAACTTTATTAGTCTACACATTTGTTATTCAGAAGATGTATAGCATATGTTTGTTTCCATGTTCATTTTTGACAACAGTCATCAAGTGATACACACATGAGAAATCTTAAATGTTCTATGTACTATGCTTTTATGATTTTTAAATTAATACAAACAATACATCGAAAATATGAATCATTGAGAATAACAAATCTAATGTAATTTGTATGCTCCATCAAAATGATGTAAATCATAACTTTGGGTGTGTATATCTTTAATGCAACATCGATGTGTGTCTTTGAACAACAGTAACATATGTTATAATATCTGTTCTTAACGTGTACACAACATGTTATGTTTTACAGAGATTGATTTAACATATGTGACGGAGGAGGAAGAGGCTGCCTTGGAGTCTAATGGTATGTGAAATATATCTATCATGTTTCCAACATGTTGCTTTATTTGAAATCATTTCATTGAAGACATTCAAAGTCTACAGCTTTTGCACTTTAAAAAGGAATATTATTTGTCTGTTCAAATACACTACTGCCCCCTTTCTATATCAGGCAGCATGAAATTTTTTTTTTTTTAAAAATGTATAATTCATGCCATCATTATGTCACATGCATATTCCAGGCCAAACCACAATAATAATGTTATAATTGTACAGACAGTAATTGATATTCATCTGAGTGCCTATATGCATACCATATCCTCATTTCATAATTGTTTACAAATTCAAACACACTTCTAAGTATATAGAAAACATAATCAATTTGAAATGCGTTGATTTGATTTCATGATGTATGAGATGTTAATATATATTTATTAAATTTTCAGATGGATCCACCACTTCTGGTCATCTGGTTTCCGCCCCTGCCCAGTCCCCTGACCAGTCACAGACCCCTGCCCATGCCCAGACCCCTGCCCATGCCCAGACCCAGACCCCTGCCCATGCCCAGACCACTGCCCATGCCCAGACTCCTGCCCATGCCCAGACCCCTGCCGGCCCTTCCCATTTATCATTTCCTGCCCCTCCCAAAAACGCCCCTACAACCCCCTTCGCCGCTCTCCCCTTATTATGGCCCGTACAGCTGCCCAGACCCCAACTCCCCACTCCCCAGCTGTACGGCCTACCCCGGAGCATGAGCTCATCCCTCCCCAAGCCAATCCCATCCCTCCCCAAGCCAATCCCATCCCTCCCCCCTGTCTCAACCTTCATTGTCCTGAGTGTCGGATTGTCCTTCCCAGGCACAGCTGTAAGTATCATTCAAAATCAACATTATAAGATACTTAAAGGTACACTGAAGGAAAATATTTTCTATTGTGATTCAAATAGAGCATGCAATGTTAATCAAATTTATAATTTACTACTCTTATGAATTATTGTTCATTCTCTTGATATCTTTATTGAAACAAAGAAATGACTATAATTATTTTAAAAAATAAAATAATTGTGGACATCATTTCTTTATTGTTGGATGAATGTATCCATCAACCAGCAGGGACAAACAAAGTTGATAAACAAATATGGCCTGCCCTAAAAACCGACATTCTTGCATTCAAAATCTAGCTATAGAATTCAAACATTTAAAGAATATGTGTAATTTTTAAATATTTGTAATGTCATGCTCTATCTGAATCAGTCAATTAAATATTTAGGTTCAGTGTCCCTTTAATTGGATATCACTACATATACCAATCACCACTACTTGGATCCAACAATTAATGTACAAATGTTTATACATTATCTCTTGTCTAACCCAGTGGGAATGTAATTTCTTCAGGTTGCTATGTTTACACAGCTTGTCCTCAATACCAAAATGTTTAAGGATAGGTGTGCCTACCACAGTATAATTAAAATATTTAAATTGCTAATGTAAGTACAATGTAAATCCTTTAACAAGATTTTATACACTCAAGCTGTATAAGTGGATCATCTAAAACCAATTAAAGGGGACAACATGTTTGAGTAAACTGTCCCTTTAATGATTTCGGTCTGTCTGAATAACATAATTCATGTGTAAAGAATAAATTTAAACTAATTGATGTAAAGAATGATTTGTCTTTATGATGACAATGTATCTTTTCTATTTTTTTCGTCTGTTTTGTAATTATCATTAATATTTAATTTATTCTTTATTTTAGGCTGTGACTCAGCATGGCTCATGCTAGAAGGTATAGCAAGAGTAGAGCAGGCCGTGTTGAGGAACGCAGCTGTCCTGAGAGGGATGAACGACACCATGCAAGCCCAGCTCCGGGTTCAGGACTTGACTCTGCGTGAAATTATGCGATTAAGTTCAAGGCCTGAATCTGGAGCTGGACATGCACAGGACGATGAAGAGGATGACCAGTAAGTGGAGGATCTGGAGATGCTCCAAGGTGGCAGATAAGAATCCTCCATCCACATGTTGATGTTTTTTTTTATTGTTGCCATTTGGCCTTTTTAAAAGTTTATTGTTGTGCCTGTTGCACTCTTTTACCTTGTCATATGTCTCCAATGGGGCTATGGTGGCCCTTGGCAACTCTCTTCATGGACTGTGATGCACTGTGTTACCTTGTCATATGTCTCCAATGGGGCTATGGTGGCCCTTGGCAACTCTCTTCATGGACTGTGATGCACTCTTTTACCTTGTCATATGTCTCCAATGGGGCTATGGTGGCCCTTGGCAACTCTCTTCATGGACTGTGATGCACTGTGTTACCTTGTCATATGTCTCCAATGGGGCTATGGTGGCCCTTGGCAACTCTCTTCATGGACTGTGATGCACTGTGTTACCTTGTCATATGTCTCCAATGGGGCTATGGTGGCCCTTGGCAACTCTCTTCATGGACTGTGATGCACTGTGTTACCTTGTCATATGTCTCCAATGGGGCTATGGTGGCCCTTGGCAACTCTCTTCATGGACTGTGATGCACTGTGTTACCTTGTCATATGTCTCCAATGGGGCTATGGTGGCCCTTGGTAACTCTCTTCATGGACTGTGATGCACTGTGTTACCTTGTCATATGTCTCCAATGGGGCTATGGTGGCCCTTGGTAACTCTCTTCATGGACTGTGATGCACTCTTTTACCTTGTCATATGTCTCCAATGGGGCTATGGTGGCCCTTGGCAACTCTCTTCATGGACTGTGATGCACTGTGTTACCTTGTCATATGTCTCCAATGGGGCTATGGTGGCCCTTGGCAACTCTCTTCATGGACTGTGATGCACTCTTTTACCTTGTCATATGTCTCCAATGGGGCTATGGTGGCCCTTGGCAACTCTCTTCATGGACTGTGATGCACTGTGTTACTTTGTCATATGTCTCCAATGGGGCTATGGTGACCCTTGGCAACTCTCTTCATGGACTGTGATGCACTGTGTTACCTTGTCATATGTCTCCAATGGGGCTATGGTGGCCCTTAGCAACTCTCTTCATGGACTGTAATGCACTGTGTTACCTTGTCATATGTCTCCAATGGGGCTATGGTGGCCCTTGGCAACTCTCTTCATGGACTGTGATGCACTGTGTTACCTTGTCATATGTCTCCAATGGGGCTATGGTGGCCCTTGGTAACTCTCTTCATGGACTGTGATGCACTGTGTTACCTTGTCATATGTCTCTAATGGGGCTATGGTGGCCCTTGGTAACTCTCTTCACGGACTGTGATGCACTCTTTTACCTTGTCATATGTCTCCAATGGGGCTATGGTGGCCCTTGGCAACTCTCTTCATGGACTGTGATGCACTGTGTTACCTTGTCATATGTCTCCAATGGGGCTATGGTGGCCCTTGGCAACTCTCTTCATGGACTGTGATGCACTCTGTTACCTTGTCATATGTCTCCAATGGGGCTATGGTGGCCCTTGGTAACTCTCTTCATGGACTGTGATGCACTGTGTTACCTTGTCATATGTCTCCAATGGGGCTATGGTGGCCCTTGGTAACTCTCTTCATGGACTGTGATGCACTCTTTTAACTTGTCATATGTCTCCAATGGGGCTATGCTGGCCCTTGGCAACTCTCTTCATGGACTGTGATGCACTGTGTTACCTTGTCATATGTCTCCAATGGGGCTATGGTGGCCCTTGGCAACTCTCTTCATGGACTGTGATGCACTCTGTTACCTTGTCATATGGCTCAAATATTCCTTATTTTTACAAGATTATTTCTAAACGTTGTTGATGTTTTCTTACATACTAATAAAAGACATGTAATTGCACGATTCTTTGTCCTCATTCTTCATGTTATTTTTTTAAAGCTCTAGTTTATCTTGTTGATCCTTAAAGGGACCTACCAAAAATATTTTTTTTATAAAAAATCATATATGTAAGACAATTGTAAATGACTTTAAGATTAACATCTCCAATGTAATCTTATTATTTGTCTTTATATATTTTTCTCTTAGCTTTATCATTGCATGATTATGATTAGCATAGTAATTGTTTTATATATGTATATATAGATTGTTATTTGTGTATATATGTATATTTCAATTTTCACATCCATGTGTGTATTTAGAAACTCTGCATGAATTGATGCACCTTTAACAAATGATCTGAGGATTGATACAATGATATAATCCCTGTAAAGTGTTCATTTTATTGAAATAGTATTGTCTATGTGTATCCTCTTTTTAAAAACAAAATAATGTCCCTTTAAGGGATGGTGAGCACAATTGTTAATGAATGTATTTCCATTTCTAAAGCGTTTTTGTCCTTTTTACATGAACAAGGACATATAATCTTATTAATAAACAATCTTATTGTAATGTTGACGGCACATGTATTTCATTTTCTATTCTATCTTATTGTAAAAGTGTAACCAAATAAATCTCTGTGTGTAATGCAAATATTTTAGATGATGAATATTTTTGGAAAAATATGTTAACAAAATAATTCTACTCCCATATATGGCTATAGGTAGGCTGACCATATTTAAACTTGAATAAATAACACGTTTAATCAATCCACGTATCATTATTGTTATTCCAAAACAATCAAAACATATCTTAAAACATCAATGGCATATGTATTTCTCATGTGTATCTTTTAAATGTTAAAGATATACACCATAGCTATAGTTCAAGGGACAGTCAAGTCCGAAAAGATGATTCATGATTTGGTGACATTCCTAGATAGCAATCTAGACACATACTAGTTCCTAAAATATAAATACGTTTTTTAGTGATATGCCAAGCTGTCAACTGAGTCCTTGTATTGGCTGCGGTTTTTCAGCTATCTCGGATGTGCCATGTTGCTTAAAACGTCACCTGCCAGGCTGTCCAATGATTCCTTGTATTGACTGACGTTCTTACGTGATCAAGAATGTGCCTTTTATTGGATGGCGTTTTGACGCGATCAAGGATGCGCCTTTTTTTTTGGGCGTTCTTACTTGATCAAGAATGTGCCTTTTATTGGATGGCGTTCTTACGTGATCAAGGAAGCGCCATGTTAAGACGTCACATGCAAAGGTAAAAAAACGTATGATTGGATTACGTAGTCCCACAATATTTGTTTGTGCACGTTAAACACGTTTGTGACTGCAGCCAATTTTAAAAACCTTGCGAATATGTATTATTTGCATCATGTTACATTGTTGACCCGTAGCTGATAAAGATCACCACATTCTCTTTTTCTGGATGTCTGGTTGAATAAACGAACGAAAGCAAAATGTTTTCATGCATATGATATTTCGAGGCAAGTGCAAATCTCTATAGTCCATGTTGTTTAATATGTTTGTCAACAATATGTTCCTTTTTCATAAAAATGACTGTTGTTTTTAATGTTAAATATATCTAATTAATAAATATGCGCTATTGTGTTAGAATAAAGTAATCAATATGCATTTAGCTTTATCATATGCTAAATATATGATGCCGACTTCTTCTAAATGTAATTTCGTCGTATATTTTATTAACGGTTCATTAGACACTCACATTATAAATCAAAACTTTTTATTTTGTCTCTAGTTAGATAGTCCATTGTTTAACAAATACACGTTTCATTTTGCTTCTGTTCAAAGAAAATGTAATTAATTTTCAGACTCCTCGCCCAGCCTCTGAGTTTCATGTGAGTACCATCTCCAGCTTTCTCCTGTTTGTGTAAAGGGTCTTTTCATATGTTAATGATGGGGTATTGTCTTGTTTTACGGTTGTAATGGGGGTTCATCTATATTTTCAATAGAGCTAACCCAATTTTCTTTGAAAGTGTTTGAAGCTTTGTAATATTGATATCAGTATATGTTAATCTTGTTGTTTGTAGTAGTGTCTATTACATACAGTTCTGTTAAAAATATAGTATACTGTCCCTTTAATGCAAATGTTGATTTTTGTATCATGTATGAGTTCCACATTGTTTAATCTTCAAATATATTATTGTTAGCATATTTTCACCCCCCACTCCTAAAAGGACTTTAAACCATATTCATTGTTCAAACAAATGTCTTTCTAAAAAAAAATTAACACAATAATGTCTCTTTAAGAAAATATACTTTATGTAACACGTCAATATAAATCTGATTTCAATATTTAATTTTTGACCAAGTACATGTAGATATACCAACAAGCTTCAAATATGTGTTAGCATATGTAATTTTGTTAAAGGGACAGTTTAGAAAACAAATAATGTTTTGCATTATTCTAAAAGTCAATTTTGTAATATCAATGATATCAAAGGTTTCTCACCAATTAATCATTTGTCTTTGTTTACTTAAATTTGCTAGCTAAACCTATGAGGTTCGTGTGCTCATTTCTTCGAGCTTGAAGAGTGCATGTAATCATTATACAATTTGACCACTAGAGGGCATTTGGATAGCATTTGTACATGTAAAACCTTGTGCTCATACAGCATATTATTTACCATGTATTGATCATTGATATCTAAAAGGTTGTTATGTCAGAACAACAAATAAGTGGTCATTTTTCCTAGTCATAGATACAAGGTTAAGCACATAAGTCACACGTATTTCTCCATGTTTTGTTGTTTCCAACTTGATAATGCGTAATACAGTGTTTTCTTTGTAATCAATAATTTTCTGACTGTCCCTTTAAGCTGTGTTATTGGCATTCAAACAGTAATATGCCATCATGGATAATTGTAATGGTAATTTTGTTTGCGATTCGGGAAACAGTTTGGACATCACATCACAGAAACCAATCAATATCATGAACAAGGATAGGTATGTGATGATGTGGTTTTCACACACTTATAACCCACACTCTGCAAACAATCTTCCTCCATGGACCCGGTCCCATAGAAGTAGATTATATACAGAGTGTGGTCCACAAGTGTATGAAAACCACATCATCACATACCTATCCATTACACATTAAATAAAAAAAAACATTAAAGATGAAAATAAATACTTACTTCCTCTTCCTTCCCCTCTTCCCACGGGGCTGAGGCTCTGGGAGGGGCAACTGCCGACTCCGAAGAGTTCTCCTTGGAGATGTTGTGGGAAGAGTGGAAGGAAGAGTACTGGGACGACCAAGGTGAGGAGAAGATGGCTGAGGAGGAGAAGATGGCTGAGGAGGAGAAGATGGCTGAGGAGGAGAAGATGGCTGAGGAGGATAAGCTGGCTGAAGAGGAGGAGATGGCTGAAGAGGATGAGATGGCTGAAGAGGAGTAGATGGCCCGGCAGGAGTAGATGGCCCGGCAGGAGTAGATGGGCCGGCAGGAGTAGATGGGCCGGCAGGAGGAGATGGCCCAGCAGCAAGAGGCCCAGCAGCAGGATGCCCAGCAGCAGGAGGCGGACCAGGAGGTAGACCAGCATGCGCCTCCCGGAAAAAATTGAACATCTCTTAGTGCAGATTAAAGATTCTGTTTTGGCCTTGTTCGATTCTATTGAGTATGTTTATTATTTGGTTTTGGCCTTCAATTATTTGATTTTGTCCATCAAGAATTCGAGTGCGGCCTTCGATATTTTGTATCTGGGAGTTACGCATCTGGTCTATGTAGTCCAGTAGAACCCGCACCTCCGCTATTTCCTCTTGTTGTGCTTGGCGGGGTACCCGTGCACGGCGGGGTGCCCGTGCACGGCGGTGTGCGGGTCCTTGAGGGTCCTCTGGTTCCGCGGGCTCCTCCTCTGCTTCCGGGGCCTCTTCATCAGCTTCCGTGCACTCTTCGTCACGGGGGGCCTCTTCCCTCCGAAGTGGAAATTCCTCCCCACCACTCTCATCCCGGGGAGATAGATGAGGCTATGTTTCTTGTGCTGCCTCCTCCCCAGACTCTGTATATTAAAAAAAAATAAAAAATGTATATATTAGCATATTTGCAAATCAAGCTTTAAATGACTTAGCTTACGATACAATTACAAATGCAGAATCATTAATCCACTTTGAAATCTAACAAACAATCAATACGATTTCCGCTTTTTCAAAACCGTGTTTATGATATCTCTGGTCAATCTGAATGTTTTCGCGTTTGTTTTCAGTCTGTTTAAATGCACACCTAACCTATAGCCTAGATACTGATGTAACCGCAAAGTAATTGAATGCGTGTAAACAACGTTATAGCATTAATCTGATCCTTAAAGGGACATGAAACCCAATGTTTTATCTCTCATGATTTAGAAGCATACATTTATTATCAACTTTCTAATGTACTTTTCTTATCTAATTAGCTTCATTCTCTGGATATTCTTTGCTGAAAAGCATATCTAAATATGCTTATAAGATGTTGATTGTTAGCTGAATATAGCTGCCTCCTGTGATTGTTTCACCGTGTGCATGGCTATTTCTTCATTAAAATATATCTCAAGAATGATTCAAATTAGGTAATATAAGTACATTTGAATGTTTTGTCAAATTGTATTCGCTACCTCAATCATGAAAGTAAAGGTTTGCGTATAGTGTCCCTTGAAATACATTCGTATGTGAATTTATTGTTCAATGAGCTTACCGTCAGATGAGAGTGGCAGGTTCCCGGTATCAATTCCTCCGATACCGACTATTTCCACCTCGGAGATGCTGGGCCGCAACATTTCCTCCCATCGGCAGTACTCTATTTCCAGGGCAGGTCTGCCACCGGTTCCTGCGGCATGTCGGGCCTCCAGGCTTAACTTTTTCTTGAGATTCATCTTACAGTCCCGGTAGCGATGTTTTATCGAATCAAGATCTCTGTTCCGGCCACCCACTGCATTGACTGCATTTCTTATCTCATTCCAGAGCCTCCTCTTGTCAGTCGGGGTAGTCTTCTGGTGCTGCAGCCTCCTATACCTGGCCATATAGGCCTCTATGAGGGCCTCCTTCTCCTCCATCGAAAACCTCGCCTCCCTAGTCGCCTTGGCCTTCCCCTGTGACGATGCCCTCTGTTTCCCGGACTGTGAAGCCCTACTCTGTCCGCCACTGGGCCCAGCCACTTGTTCATCTTGAACCAAGTGGCTGGGTCCACCCACCGCTTCCACCCCCGCTTCCTGCCCCCCTTCCTGCCCTGTTCCTTTCCCCCTCCCTCTCCTCCCCCCTCTACCTCTCCCCTGCCTGGCCTCCATCTGTTCCCTAAACTAAACCCCAAATAATCAAACAAAAGTGAGTGTGATGAAATGAAAGGGGGTCAAAATAAAGAACTAAAAAGACAAAAAAAGTGCTGAAAGTGTGAGAGGGATGTAAAAAAACAAAGAGCGTAAGGAGTATTTAAATAAACCAAAAGAAGAAGAAGACTAAAAGGAGGATATGTAAACTAAATGTAACTAGGGGATGGGTATGGGGTATGGGATAAGAGTAAATGGGATGAAAGGGAATGGGACTACAGGGAATGGGGTATGGAGTGTAGTATGAGGGGGTAGGGGGTATGGAGTGTATGTAGTGTTATTGATAAGTGTATGTATATATTGAATGTGTTTGCGTGTAAATGTGTTACGTGTACAGAAAAATCACTCGCTCGCTAACTCACACTACTACTAATTCTCACTAACACACTACTACTAATTCTCACTAACAAACACTCCCACTAACTCTCACTAACTACCACTAACTTACGCTCCCACTAACAACTCTCACTAACAACTCCCACTCCGACTAACTCACTCACGCTCCCACTAACAGACTCTCTCCCACTCCCACTAACTCCCACTAACTCACTCACGATAACACTAACAACTGACTCTCTCACGCTAACACTAACTCACTCACAATAATGCACCAACTCTCTAATCTTAAACCTCCCATCTCCAAAGACCCACCAGCAACACAGTCAAAGAAGCCCTGCTTGTGTGGTGCTTATATACCCTGTGTAAATGTTTAATGATGTACCAATTTCCGTTGTAAATTGTGTTCAGGTGTGCTTTATTAGCAATTAATATTAGTGCAATGTGTATTAGTTGTGTGAATTTGCGCATGCTCATTTGGAGTTAGTATTTGTGGAATGTGTAGAATGCGATGATGTCATAGTGGTCGTTTTCTCTAACATTGTCCAATAGTATTCTTTTTAAATGTGAATTTGCGATGGTGTGTTATTAGTGAAGTGTTGTATATGTATGTTTGTCCTAATATATAGTTATATTGAATGCGATTATTTTTCTAGTGTATGTATATATTTTTTATTCCTTGTTGTTATTTTGCGAATTTCCGCATCTTAAAGTATATGCGTATTCCCCGTATTAAATTTTATTTCAAATCCCCCCGCTTGTGAATGTGTAATGCTTGTGTGCTTTGTTGATTGATTGTTGTTGTGACATTTGCGGCGTGTTATTGTTGTGCATGATGTGGTATGCGTCATATGACCGAGCTGTGCGTATTCTCGCGAGATCGAGTGTTAGGTGAAAAAAGCTATTTTTTTGCTTTCCCATTGATCTCTATGGGAGACTGTCTTACGCGGGCAGTATTACGCGTGTGACATACACGCGTTAGGAGCATCGTTAGATGGTCTGTTTTGAACTCTAAATACCGGAGTCAAACATTGACGTGCGTTAGACATAAAACACGCGTGGCATTAGCAACCCATCTACCGCCGAACTCCAAATCTAGCCGTGAATTAGCTGCAACAAACAGAGGATTCAATGACTAGTATCCCCCAGTGTGAAGCAGATACTAAATATCAAGTGTAAGAGACATTAGTCTCTAATGCAGTAATTGAGGGCTGCTCCCCGGTGAATAAGACTATCTGACTAATCTGAGAATACGATCATCGTCAGCTCAGATATGAATAATAACAACTAAGCTAGTGCTGCTAGATTAAAACTGAGGGGTCCCAATATCCCCTGCTCCTGACATGTTTCGCTGGCTATAACGGCTTTTTCGAAGGAGGGGTGCCGCGGATTTTGCGGTCTTTTGTATTCTCCTAACCACACCTGTTAAGTTCTCATAGCGAATCAGATCCTGAGTTGTATACTCAGTATGACCTGGCATTTGTTGAAATGACCGAATGTGGTATCCGGGGATAATCTTATCATAAACAATGGATCCGTTACTGAGAAATTATACTGAATTATAGCGGATATCTTGATCTTCATTTAGATGTATATCCTTAATTGTATCTGTTCCTTATCTTTCGGATCCAATGTTTATGCTACGGTTTGTTATGATTTAATCTAGAATCCAGCTTATATGAGGAGTCTTTCATAAATTCCTGAAAAGATAATAGTGGTGGGAGTGTACTAGAAATCATTATGTAGCGTGTATTGAATATATAGTATCTTTGGCATTGTTATTGTAGTTCATAAATATCAGGTTGGTATGCTACATATATGGTCGTCCTAATTCATCCAATGCCTCCTTTGTTATAAAATGTTGTGATGACAATAATCTGATATATGTTAACAAGCGTTATGCATTTTAATGAAATATTAAGAATTAGAATACCCCTATTATAATAAAATTAATAGTGATTTATATCTAAATAAATGATGTGGTATGAATTATTAAAAAAATAGTCAAGTGAAATTATGGTATTAATTTAAACTAATATGTGATATTGGTGTCTAAAGCTTAATAATTTGTATAAAAAAAAATATTTATTTATGTGGTGAAAATGAAAAGTGTGTGTTAAGGTCTGTGGACCAAATGTAAGTCCCCTTACTGCCCTACACTATCACGCATCCTCACAAATTTAATTTATGGATACATTTCTATCACCTAAAACACATACTATGCCAGCTAAGCCGAAAGACAGGAAGCCGAGAAATAGTTTAGATAATAACGCAGACCTTAGGGTGGAACCAAACTGTTTAAATATTAGTAAAATGGATATTGAAGAAATAACGAAGCAGGTTGCACAGGTGTTACTGCCTCAATTTGATCTGATTAAGGTAGAACTTAGCACTCTTGTTTCTGAAATGAAAAATTTCTCATCTAGGCTCACAGAAGCGGAATCTAGAATATCTGAAGTTGAGGATCTAGTGTTTAAAATGGACCAAATAACTCAACAACATAGTAGTAAAATGAATGACCTTAGTGATAAAGTAGAGGAGTTGGAGGATAGAGCACGCCGCAATAATCTAAGGATTATTGGATTGCCTGAAAGTGATTGTTATCAGGACCTAATCTCTTTTGCTGCTAATACACTTCCACAACTATTGGGGATTCAGCAGCATAACATAGCAGTAGAAAGAGCACATTGCACAGGTAACTCTAGGAACATAACAGAAAACTCAGTACAGAAACGTCCTATTATAGTGAAATATCTGAATTTCCAAGACAAGATCAGTATTCTTAGAGCTTACAGAAAAATGCAAACACTAGTAATAGACCAACTCAGAATTTTACTATTCTAAGACTTTTCATTCCAGACAGCAAGCAAGCGAAAAACTATGTCACCACACTGTACCACCTTAATTAATTTGGAACTACCGGCTAGATTAGTATACCCAGCCATAATTAAATTATATGCTGACAATGAGTTAATTGTACTAAGAACTCCACAAGAAGCTAAGAGCTATATAGACTAATATAAAGGAGACCATTAGACAAGATAAGAGAAGAATGGAGAAAAGAACCTGCAGGTTCATATGTCATTATCATATACAAGCTAGAGATGTTGTTTTATGTAATTACGTGTTTTTTTTTCTTTTTTTTTTTCCTTTTACCAGTTTTACAGCACTTCACAAATATACATATAATCTCTGGTATAATATATTTAAAATGGAGGATAAGGCTGTGATACTGTCCTATACATATGAATGTTTTCGACTATATAGCTACTGTTCCTTTGTTATGTATATAGCACATGAAAAATGCACCCATCGACATTGGTACAACAGGATTAAGTTAAATATAGGTTCTTCTCTATGGTGGGTTAGCAATATTTTTTTTCGATGTATCATACTTCAAATTCTTACATATAACCCCTGGTATAGTTTGTTTAAGGCTAGGGACAAAACTGGGAAATTATTTTGTGTATATGAGTATGTGTTGCAATATAGCATGTGTCCCCTTAGCTACACGTCATATGAAAAATGTATTCACAAATAAAGGCACAATATATTTAAGCCCTGGGTCGGCAACATTCACCATTCTTGGTGGCAGTTAAAATATTGGGTTGTAGGGGGGGGGGACGAGTGGTGGGAGGCAATGTGCCCCTCTCTCCTTTCCCCCCCCCCCTTTTTTTTTTCTCTCTCTTTCCCCTTTTTTCCACGTATATTATACTCCTAAATTAAAATGCCACAACTAAAATTGATATCCTGGAATGTGGGCGGCATTTCTAGTCCAATGAAAAGGAAAAGAATCCTAACATATCTTAAGAAATTTAAAGCAGATATTATCCTATTACAAGAAACACATCTCACAACAATAGAACACAAGAAGCTACAAGCTAATTGGATTCAGGAAGTGATCTTTACACCCTGTAGTTCCAGAAAAAGAGGAGTAGCAATTCTTATAAGAAAAGGGTTAAACTACCAGATTATCTCCAAACAGATAGATTTAGAAGAACGTTTTATTATTATTAAAATTAAAGTTGAATCTCTCTTATATACTGTATGTAATGTTTACGGTCCTAATAAAGTGGATATATCTTTCTGGGAAGCTCTGAAGTTGAAATTGTTTGAATATGTGGACACAAACATGGTAGTAGCAGGAGACTTTAATATGGTCTTCAATAACATTGACAGATTTCAGACTACAAAACAAAGAATCCCCAGGGTCTCTCAAAAAGCAGTCAAGATTCTTAAATCTATCTGTAGAGTGCTTAAGATAAGGGATATCTGGAGGCTATTATACCCTAATTCTAGAGAGTATACATATGAGTCCAAACAATACAGGTCATATTCTCGCATTGACTTTTTTCTGGCCTCAGACAGTCTGTTCAGAGGTGAGATAAAAACGCAAATCGGGGACTTCACCATCTCAGATCACGCCCCTATATTTCTAGAATGTGGATTTGATAATAATACATATCAAACAACTAGAGGCTATTCTTTTCCGCGATATTTATATAATGACGCCAATTTTAGGAAATACATTATAGATAGGTGGCATGAGTATGCAATACAAAACTCTGCATATAACAATAAACCTGAGATTTACTGGGAAACAGCTAAAGCGGTGATTAGAGGTGAAATAAAAAATTATATGTCTAAACTTAGGGCAAGAGCACGTCTAAGGGAAATAGAACTCTCTAACTGGCTCAGGAATGCATATAATGCCTATATAGGGGCACCCACATCGATTAACTGGCAGAAATACATCAAAGCGAAACAGGAATGGGACTCAGTTAGTTTACAGAAAGCAACCCGGCAAGATTTAAACCAAAGAGCTAGTTACCATAGATATGGCAGTAAAATAGGTAAGCTTTTAGCTAACTGCGTTAAAGTATGTAAATCTCAGAAAACCATTAAGTCTGCTATAGTAGACGGTATTCGAGTCACCGAAGCAGAAGCAATCAAAAAAGGTTTTGTTAGCTTTTTTAAAAAACTGTACTCTGCCCCACAGATAGATAGTCAAAATAAAGATCGGTTCTGGGGAAACATTTCCCTCCCAAAACTAACTTCGGATGAAGTAGTCAATTTGAATTTACCTATCACTTTGACAGAAATCTATCTAGCAGTAGATAAACTAAAATTGGATAAAGCCGCCGGCCCGGATATGTTACCAGCCGAATTTTATAAGATTCTTAGGGAGGAGATAAATGCCCCATTGGTAAAGTTATTTAATCAGTACTTTTGTAATGATGGGGTCCCCTCTCCCTACTTTGTAGCATCCAGAATTGTACTTGTTCCAAAAAAAGAGAAGGATCCAGAAGCGTTGGACTCATATTGTCCCATTTCACTGCTAAACGCAGATTATAAAATCTATACAGCAATCCTAGCTAATAGACTTAAGGGGATCCTCGGCTCCTTGATACATGTGGACCAGGTCGGTTTCATGTTACATCGAAACCCCACGGCTAGTATTCGTAAAATCTTACTTCTTTTAGATTTTTTCCGACTAGAATGCACAAATAGGCGAACAAAACCAGCAATCCTTTCGCTAGATGCCCAGAAGGCATTCGATTCGATTACCTGGGATCATCTTTTCTTTACTATGAGACAATTTGGCTTTAGTGGAAACTATCTAAACTGTATCAAAGCTTTATATACAAATGCCTCTGCAATGCTGTTGGTAAATGGAATACCTACTGAAACCTTTCATATTCGGACAGGTACTAGACAAGGCTGCCCGATCTCACCCCTCCTTTTCAACCTCGCAATTGAGCCATTGGCAACTATGTTAAAAAAGCATCTAGAAGGGATTTTGTTAGGAGATAAATACCTTAAACTATTACTATATGCAGACGACCTATTATTATTTCTTAACAATCCTGAATCCGAGATCCCTACTCTATTGGATATAATTAATACATTTGGAACATTTTCAGGATATAAAATAAATGCAGCAAAATCAGATCTATTATGGATAACAAAAGCTGCAAGCAATGGCTATATTCCACCTTTTAAAATAGCGGATTCATATATATTACGTATCTGGGTATTAAGATCAGTACCGATCCGGCAGAATGGTACTCTCTGAATTTTACTCCGTTGTTAAATAAAATACAGATAGAGCTTAGAAATTGGGCAAAATTCCCTCTGTCAATGACGGCAAAAATTAACTTGATAAAAATGATTACTTTACCTAAATTGATGTACTTAATGCAAAATATTCCAATTCCAATAACAAAATTTGATCTTAAGAGCTTAAATAGCTCTATTAGATTGTTTATTTGGGGTAGTGGTAAAAAGAAGTTGTCACACCTAAGACAATACGGGGGTCTAGCGTTACCAAATTTCTGTAGCTACAATAGAATATGTCTGGCAAAGGTAGCTATGGACTGGCTTACTGGGGGGAACTATGTGGCGTCATTAGAAATAGAACAAAAACTAGTCTTGCCATATGATTTACAGGCACTACTACATTGCCCGATTAAGAAACTACCACGCATGGTTAAAAATAAACTCACTTTGTTTCATATCATCAAAGCCTGGCAGGGTATGAAGATCAGTATGAATGATGATCCGCTGATCTCGAATTTAGTCCCTATTTCAGGGAACCCTTGTTTCCCACCAGGTATCAAGAGTCAAATGTTTAATAAATGGGCTATGCTAGGACTCAAATATCTATCTCAGTTTAGGGACCCAGAAACTACCCCGGTGTACACATTCTCAGCACTTAGAGACCAGTTCCAACTTAACAACACAGAATTTTATGGTTATCTTCAAGTTCGCCACTGGTATAATGAAACCATTAAAAATTGTACCAGGGAGTGGGTACACCCGGGTATTAAAATGGGGCTCGCTCTTTTTAAAGTGGGTAAACGGTCAATTAGTTATTGGTATCGGATGGTACAAACAGAGACCGGGGAAATAAACATATTAGAGATATCTGAAAAGTGGACTAAAGATATTCAAAATATGGACCCACATAAAATAAAACAGAGTATAATTTCGGTAGAACATGCAACTCTTTCCGCAGCATGGCGAGAATCACAGTTTAAAATCTTGAACCGTATATATATACCACCGGCTACTTTAAATAAATGGTATGGCAATGTCTCAAACCTGTGCCCTCGATGTAGTTCCATTAGTGCCGACCTGGTCCACATGTTCTGGAGCTGCCCCAAGATCCAGCAATTTTGGCAGCGAGTACAGTTCTGGATGAATAGATTACTCAATTTACAGATACATATAGAGGTACAACATATCTTCTTTTTGGTTAATTTGAGAGACCTTGGGGAATATGTCCCTAATATTGATTTTATTAATACAGTAATCCTAGGAGGCAGATATCTCATCTTAAAAAACTGGAAAGCCACTAGGGAACCTACAATTAACAATTTAACTTTCTTACTTCATGCCCAATATCAAATAGAACATATTGATAGCCTCAATCAGGGAACCAACTATCAAGATAGATTCGAACACAAATGGCTAGAATTTATTAGGAGATATAGAAATAATATATAATTACAATTGAAACCCGCCGCTGTATTCTGTCCCCCTTGTTTCCCCCCCCCCCTTTTTTTTTTTTCTCTCCTCCTTTTTACTTTCCCCCTCCCACACTCCCCCTGAACAACTTGTCCTAACCCCCCCCCCCCTTTTTTGCCTTATTAAGATTGGTCTAGAGAATATGATACAGTATAGGTAAGATTAGTGAAACGCTGTTAATTTTTGGTAGTAACTTTAATTTAAATATATAAGAATGTTTATTTCTTTTCCAGTACCTTCTGAATTTAAAGTTTAGAAAAGGTTGAGGTTCGTTTCTGTTTTTTTTCTTTTTTTTTCTTTTTTATTATCAGGCCTGTGTTCTACATGAATAAAATTAAGATTATGTATAGTAGCAGAATTAAAACACTGTTAAACTATTTATTTAATAAGAGACATGGATGACTATGCTTTGTAATATATTATTATATTTATGTGGAAACGACATGTTTACTTTGTATATGTCTTGTGAACCTCAAACAATAAAAACAAAATAAAAAAAAAATTAAAAAAAATGAAAAGCGTGTGAATTAAAATATACATCTTACTTTAGTGTGTAGTTATAAAGTGGATGCTGTACACTGGGAGACATATCATTTGCCTCAGATTAATACTGTGTGATTGTGATCGTGAGATAATATTAACATTGTGTGGTGAATTCCTCTACAATGTGAAAAAGTGTCAAAGTTATAAATATAGGACTGAAATTTCATATAGTCCTGAGTGTAAGAATGCTGAAGCTATATCAGTTCATTGATGTTTCAAAGATAACTTATTCCTACATATTTTGATTTGTTCAATTTTGATCTTATGTATGCATCATTTGTTCTCCAAATAGGAGAATATTGATGAATAAAGGAGATAATATAAGAGGAAGGTGAAGAAGTTATTATTCTCATTTAGACCTACTGGAGAAACCAAATTCATCAGATAAATCCAGCGGCTTTCTCTTTTTAATAAAGCATCTTCCAAATCTCCTCCCCTAATTCCTAATGTAACTTTTTCCACTCCATAGCAACGTAATGCTGTAGTTTGTCCTTTGTGGTATTGAAGGAAATGAGATGCTACGCTTGTGATGTTTTTGTGATCTGCTAGATCTCTGACTGCATTTCTCACGTTACTTAAATGTTCAATCATTCTGGTGCGTAGTTTTCTGGTGGACATCCCAATGTAATACATATTACAGCTGCATGTGAGGGCATAGATGATACCTGCAGTATTACAATTAATATGAGACTGAATAGTGTGTTTCTGACCAAATCTGTCTGTTATAGATTTTGCTGGTAACATGTGCTTGCAGATTGAACAGTTTCTGCATTTAAAACTGCCCAATGATATTGGGTCATATTTAGTTTTACGTCTCACAAGTGGCTGGGACTCAAGACATCTTTAAGGTTTTTGCCTCGTCTGTATCATACTTGAATTTTCTCCCCTATGATATTCTTTAGTTTCAGATCTGCTTGTAAAATATGTACATGTTTGTTGAGAATATTAATCACTTTGCTTGTTTGTGATGAATAAGTAAGGATCAGTCTGGTATTTGAATCTTTATTTTTGATCTTTTTTTGTAGTAGGTCCTTTCTGTTCATTCCATTTGCTCTTTGTCTGGCTTTTTTGATGCTTCTCTTGCTGTAGCCCCTCTGTTGGAGTCGATGTTGTAATTCTTCAGCTCTTAGTTTGTATGTTGTTTGATCAGAGCAGTTTCTTTTCATCCTCAGTAATTCACCTATCGGTAATGCCTTAATAGTATTTGGTGCATGTCCACTAGAGGCATGGAGTAGATTGTTTGTTGCTGTTTTTTGCGGAACAGATCAGTGATTAATTTATCAGATTCACCTTTGGAAATCTTTTAGTCCAAAAATGTCACTTCTTTACTATCAAATTCATATGTTAATTTGATGTTTAGTTTATTTTGATTCAGTTTGGTCAGGAACTCCATTAATATATCCGATGGTCCTTCCCACAGGAAGAACACGTCGTCTATAAATCTCAACCATAGTGGTATGTGGTTAGTGTATGGTTCGTTGATATCAGAAAACACTGTTTGTTGCTCCCACCAACCTAGGAAAAGATTTGCATAGGTTGGTGTGCATGATGTACCCATCGCGGTACCTCTGATCTGCAAATAAAATTGCTGATCAAACACAAAGTAATTGTGGTGCAGAATAAATTTGAGTAATTTCATAATAAAATCATCATGTGCCTTTTCCTCATTTGAGGAACTTTTCAAGAAGTGTTGTACAGCTTTTAAGCCTAGTTGATGGTCAATACTCATATATAGTGCTTCAATATCTGCCGTCACTAGTATGGCGTTATCACTTAGTTGGATATTTTCCAAATGATGCAGAACTTCCATTGTGTCTTTGACAAAGGATGGCATTTGTGTGACAAATTCTCTTAGTCTATAATCCACGTATTGGCTTGCCTTCTCAGTGAGATTATCTATCCCTGACACAATAGGGCGTCCTGGTGGCATTGCTGGATTTTTGTGGACTTTCGGTATAGCATAAAATGTGGCAATTTTAGGATCACGAACCATTAAGAATTTTTTTTTTTTTAATTTTTCAAAGAGCTTTATTGGATAAACAAAAATACAATCATGAAAAGGCCATACAATACTTATGAAAAAGACATAAGAAAATTCAGTCTTATTATAGGCTGAAAAAGTCATACAATTCCAATTGATATACACCCCCGTTTCCATAACTAAGCCGGACACGTGAATTTACAATCATACTGTTTTTAAGGCAATATTAAGATAATCGTGTGAAAACAATATATCAAACAACTTGTTTAGAGGAAAGGGAGAGTTGGTAGGGAAAGTCTTATGAAAAGGGGGGTAAAGGGGGGGAAGAGATTGAGGAGAAAGAGAGAGAGAGAAAGAGGGGAGAAAGAGAAAAAAAAAAAAAATAGTGATTTCTCAATTTAACAACAGGGGCTCTATATTGTGCCGCGCCATAATGCTAATAGGAGTTCAAATTTGTCTAGTGTGTGGTTTTTGAGATAATGGTATCTCTCTAGGGTCAGTAACTCCTCTACCTGAAGGTTCCACTCACCCAGGGTAGGGATCGAGCGGGTCTTCCATTTTCTTGGGATCAGCTTCTTCGCACTGGTGAGCATAATTAGCAGCAATGCCAGGTGCGCCTGGCTTGCCATCTTGGGTAGTCTTAGCAAAAGTAAGATTTCAGGGCTTGTCGGGACGCTGATCTGCAAAATTTCGGACATTTTACCGACAACCTCGTTCCAAAAAGGCGTTAGAGTGGGGCACAACCACCATATATGCAGAAGGGAGCCATGGTTTCCACAGCCCCTCCAGCACAGAGGGCTAGCCGTTGGGAAAAATCTGTGTAATCTGATAGGCGTCAGGTACCACCTGCTAAAGAGCTTAATATGTGATTCTTGTATGGTCGATGAGACCGATGATTTTTTAATAAGTTTAAACGCCTTTAGCCATTGTTCTAAGGTAATATCCAACCCTAGGTCCTCTGACCATCGAGTAGTGTAAGTCGGGAGCAAGTCTGATTCCTGCATAGTCACTATCTTGTATATGAGGGAAATTAAGTGTCCAGGGAGGGAATCACTAGTGCATAACCTCTCAAAGGTGGTAAGAGGTCTATCCATTTCTCGTTTACGTTTATGGTTAGAGATAAAATGTATTAACTGATTGTAATGCATCCACGGGGTGAAAATATTGGGTTGAAATATCCTAAGGGTTTCGTGTGTTTTAATCTGTCCCGACTCTACAAC
This sequence comes from Bombina bombina, assembly GCF_027579735.1. Classification (NCBI taxonomy): domain Eukaryota; kingdom Metazoa; phylum Chordata; class Amphibia; order Anura; family Bombinatoridae; genus Bombina; species Bombina bombina. The sequence goes on from NC_069506.1 coordinate 252,569,322, forward strand.
TCCTGAGACTGAACCCTCCCTGACTCTGTAGGGTATGATTCTATGGAATCCTAGTTTATGATAGGGTATCTCCGGGTTTTCGATAACTGGTGTTAGGGGAGAGAGGTATGTGGAGATGTTAGTGGAAGTCATGACAGTAGAGTCCCAAATGCTGAACGCTTCTTCAAATAGATGGTATCTGTGAATTACCTTGGGGCGCTGCGTGGGAGGAAGCCATGCTAGAGAGCCCACGTTACTAACCTTCAAAATTTGTCTGTCTAATTCCACCCAAGCTTTATGTTTAGGATTGTGAGCCCATTCAACTATCCTCTGTAGTCCAATAGCTTTTTTGTATTTAGAAATATCTGGTAGGCCCAACCCTCCTCTGTCTCTTGCGTTTAGGGACCCTGGGCTTAATGTTGTCCCATGTACATTGCTCAATAATTTTCTGCATTTGGGAGATATAGCCTTTTGGCAATGTTATAGGAAGTGTCTGGAACAAATACAACAGTCGGGGCAAAATATTCATCTTAATGACTCCCGCCCTGCCAAGCCAGGAAATGTATCTATTTCTCCATGAGGAAAGATTCGCAGCAATCTCATTTTTGAGAGGAACGTAGTTATATTTAAAGAGATCTGCTGGGTCAGGAGTTAAAAAGATGCCTAAGTATTTTAACTTCTTATCGGCTATCGAAATTCGGTGTTGTTGTTGCAAGTTCTGTACCTCTTTTGGACATGCATTAATGTTAAGGAGCTCCGATTTGCTCAGATTAAGAGAAAAGTCGGAGACTCTTCCATAATCCTCTAATTCCCTCAGTAATTCAGGGAGCGAATTTGAAACATTAGTCAGAGTGTACAAGACATCATCCGCGTAGAGAGCCTGTTTATGTTCCGCGTCCCCTACTTTTATTCCATTTATATGGTGATTCTTTCTAACTTTATGTGCGAGAACCTCTATGGTCAGGGCAAAGAGGAGAGGGGACAAAGGGCAGCCCTGCCGAGTACCATTCTTTATGTCTAGGGGGTCTGAAAGGGTATTATTGACTCTGATCCTAGCATTAGGATTGGAATATAAGGCTAAGACATAGTTCAGAAACATCTGGCCAAATCCCATTTTTTCCAAAACCCGACGCAGGAAGACCCAGTTTACCCTATCAAAGGCCTTCTCTGTGTCGGTAGAGAAGAGGACCATCGGAGTACCCGAGATCCTAGCGTGAGTAATCAGCTGAGTCACTTTGATGGTATTATCCCTAGCCTCTCGGCCAGGAACAAATCCAACCTGGTCATTACCAACCAACTGCGGGATAAATTTGTTAAGTCTAGTTGCCAGAATCTTTGCTAGCAGTTTCATATCTGAATTGATCAGAGATATGGGGCAAAAATGACCTGGGGTATCAGCTGACTTACCTGGCTTCGGTATAACAGTGATGTGCGCCTCTAAAAGGACTCATGATAGAGAGGGGCGATCTCGTAGACTATTAAATAACTGGAGGATCGGGCCAGCCAAAACCTCTTTAAATTTCTTATAGTAGGCCATGGAAAAACCATCAGGGCCTGGGCTCTTTCCCCCTGGTGTATTTTTAATGGCTTCAAACAGTTCCTCGTTGGTAATGGGAGAATCCAGAAGATCAGAGTCTTCTTTAGATAAAGAGGGGAGGTCTATGTTTCTAAGGTAAGAGTCAACATTGATTTCTCGCTGTTGATCATTATCTGTCTGACCTAATCTGTTTGGTAGGCTGTGGCTGTTATATAGAGTTTGGTAGTATTTGTGGAACTCGTTTGTAATCTGCTCACTGCTGCGCAACTCCCTGCCGTCAGATGATTTAAGGGAGTGAATGTGCGATCGAAGTTGTCTCTTTTTAAGAGATCTCGCTAGTATCCTACCGGGTTTCTCACCACCCTCATAATAATACTGTCTCAGCTGCAAAGCTTTCCTTTGGTGTGACTGTGTTAGGTGTCTATGAAATTCAGTCCTAGCTATCTTTAGGTCATTTAGTGTGTTCATGCAAGATGGGTTGGCTTTGTGTTTTGTCTCGAGCGTCGCAATCTGCGTTTGCATGTCAATGTATTTGGATCTATACTGTTTGTTAAGAAAGGCTTTATGTCTGATCAGGGAGCCTCTAATCACACTTTTGTGGGCCTCCCATATAATCTCCTGTGTAGTGTCCGGGTAGGTGTTGACCTCAAAGTATTCTTTTAATGTTTTAACAATATCTTTAAAGATAAGGGGGTCGTCAAGAATCGAGTCGTCTAACTTCCAAGTGTTATGTGTGATGGGAATATCAGGCCAGAGAATCGAGCACAATACTGGGGCGTGGTCAGACCAGGTTATATGATCAATTAGGCAGTTGTGGGTAAGTGATAGACCACAGGAATCAGTATATATATAGTCCAGTCTGGAATAACTATTATGGGGGATAGAGTAGAATGAAAAATCTCTGGCCATCGGGTGGAGTGTTCGCCAGACGTCATGAAGCTTTAAAATAGCTAGTGTCTAATTTACCTATCTAATGGTCGAGTTGGGAGTACATGATGTTCCTCTTGAGGTGTCTACTAAAGGGTCAGCAACCAAGTTAAAGTCGCCCGCCAGGTATGTGATTCCTCTGGATTGTTCCAGAATTAAGTCAGAGATATGTTTTAGAAAAGTCTCCTGGCCCTGATTGGGTGAGTATATGGAAACAAGTGTAATGTAGTGCCCAAAAAGGGTTCCAACCAATAGCAGGTAATGCCCGTTAGGGTCCTTTTCTATACGTGTTGGGAGGAAGGGGACTGACTTGTGAAATACTATGCCTAAACCCCCTCTTTTATTTTGGCCCGAAGCGAAATATGCTAGGGGAAACCGGGAGTTTTTCCATTTGGGTTCTTTACCTTTCTTAAAGTGCGTTTCCTGCAATAGTATGACCTGGCTCTGAGATTTTTGCAGTTCCCTAAAAGCAATAGATTGTTTGCCCGGGTCATTAAGACCCTTTGCGTTAATAGTTGTGATATTTATGGAATGATCGCCAAATTTCTTAGATTTATACTGTTGTGGCATGATGATCACTAAGGAAAAAAAAAAAAAAAAAAAAAAAAAAAAGGGAATGGGGAATGTTTTAGATGGGTAGAAAAAAGTTAGAGAGACAGAGAATACCTGGTACTAGGGCGAGATCCAGTGATACAAAAATTAAGAACAAGGTGAAATTAGGGGTGTTTAATCCTAGCTCTCAAAGATGTCCCAGGTTGAGTTTGTAACAACACAGAAAGTACAGAAATAGGGGAAAAGCCCCTTAACTGACGTAAGCTATATTTAACTTATAGAATTAAAGCAACTTTTTATTTCTAAATAACATACATAAACATTTTTATCAACCAACCTTCTCAATAACATTCAAAACGGTGCAGTGCCATTCTGCATATAGCATGCTTAATTTTCCCCCAAAAAAGCTATGTGTATGCGTATTGAGTGTCCAGTAGTAAAATAAGTTCTTGAAGTGTGTTGAGTGTGAGGAGGAAATAATTAGGGAGCAGTCTGAATAACAAATGTCGTGATCAAATACATTTAACGGAGGAATAGGTGCCTATCCTCTTAAGTTAAAGGGTAAACAATCAATGTGTGATATCAAGGGCGTTACTAGTGCAAAGTCCATTTCAGTGAAAAGGCAAAGATTGGATGTCAGAGGTATGTGGTCAATGAGTTACATATACAATCTAACCAAGTCACAAGTGTATAGAGAAGTGCGCAGTATTCCAGTTGGGCACTTGGCGTTATAAACTACTTACCCGCAAGGCGCCCTAGAGAGATGCAGTTTATACTTATAATCACAGTGTGTTTATCTTTTATAATGGATACAGTCGTGTTACATAAAATATATTGACTGTTGAACATCAGACAAATATCAGTTAAGTAAGCAGAGTTAACACACTAAAAATGAAGTTGTATTACCTCATAACCATTCTGTGTGGATTCTCAATTATACATCTAAACATAATTAACACTATAGGGTTATATTTATGCAATGGTTATAAGCTATAAGTGCTCGGGGGGAGTATCTGGGTCATGAACTTGTGGCGTTGAGTGCTTTAGAGCACAAAATATGGTAGGCCAAGGACCTCTATTGGTTATTTAGTGCAATTGCCACAGGATACACGATGCTCTTATTAAACCAAATATACCTCTAGTGCACTAATATCTTCATAAAATAAGAGGGCAACGTTATTATGTAGCAATAGGGAAACATTACTTAACCCTAGTTGATTTCTCTAAGGGGTTAGGTGACACAAGGTTTAACATAGAGGCCACAATTGCTAATGCAAGACACATTATCAGTTTGAGTACAAATGTTATGAAATGAAAAAGTCCCGAAAGGATGATACAGTTCAAAGCCCTGAGGCATTACATACGTTACCCCATGGATACTCCGGCATGATGTTCTTGTGCTGATCGTGGTGGTGGACGTGAATCAGTCTCTACATGGGTGCTTGTGGGGGCGATTGAGACCGCCAAGCTGTCTAGGAAGTCTCTGTGATCCATTCCTGGTCTGAAAATTGAGGTTTTATTGTTATTGGTGGCAATTATTGAAACCGGAAAGCCCCACCTATAGGGGACCCCACGACTTCTAAGAGCAGATGTAATGTGTCCTAAGTCTCTTCGTTTCTGCAGGGTCATAGGCTACAGATCTGAGAATACCTGTATCTCTTCACCTCCGTGGGTGATTGGATGTTTCCTTCTAGCGCCTTGGAGAATTTCCTCTTTATCTTTGTAGTTTAGAAATCTGACAATTATATCCCTCGGAGGGGCCTTGTTGGGTGGTTTGGGCCTGAGAGCCCTATGTGCTCTCTCTATGGGAATCTCAGGGGATGTTGGGGTGTCTTTGATAATACGGAATAAAGCTTGTAAATATCCCTCTATGTTTTGGGGGGTAACAGTTTCAGTTACTCCACGAAAGCGCAAGTTGTTTCTACGCCCCCTATTGTCCATGTCCTCAATTTTGTCATTGAGGAACTGCAAGTTATCTGTGTGATTTTGTATGTCCGCTGTATTTTGACGGATCAGAGTCATATTGTCATGAGAGGTTTTTTCAGTTTTGATGACTCTAGCTTCAAGAACAGAAAGGTCTTTCCTCAAGTCACCAAATAAACTATGCATCTCATTTAGAACACTTTGAATGTCGTCCTTAGACGATAAGTTATTTAGGTCACCTTTAGTAATGCACTGGGTGTGACTGACATTAATGTGTGGGGTAGATGCACCATAGTTATCTTGTTGTGGTTCCATTTCACCCCCACTGAGGTCACTGGCTGTATCTATGGGTTTCAGATAGTGGCTCATGGGCTTAGTAGAGCTTGTTTTGTCTGTTTTAGCTGCCCTTTTGCCAGGTATGCCCCCAGAGTATGGTCGAGTAGAATATCAGTTAATAGGTGTTATAATTCCAATGAGATTATGTAATGATCGTTAAGTATAAGTTGTTATAAATATGAGAGAGGTTATAATGCGATAACAGGCACTCAGAGAAGATTTAGGTGATTTATAGTTAATACGCAGTAGTTCTACATAATGCAATGTGCAGGGTGATGTCTCTAAATGCTTTAGTATGAAGCAAATGCGCACCGTCTCAAGGTGTCATTTCTTTTCCTGTCTCATGTAAACAAATTATACTCTGTTAGAGAGAGGCCTTGGTTCCTCAGCTGTAATATCCCCTTATGTGTGTGAAGCAGTTGGCAAGGATTGTATATACTGCAAATAATTGCTATCCCCAGTGCTCAAATATCTGGTATTAGGTTCTGCAGCAGGCCGTCGCCTATGTGGAGTTTATGGCGCAGTTCTTAAAGAGTGTAACCCGGGAGCCGACAGTATTAGTAAAGCTCTTCTCGGGAGCAGAGGTCAGCTCAAACACGGGATTAGTGTAGGGTGAGTTCTTGCCCCCTTCTAATGAGATCTGTGTTCCGGAGTTATGTTAGGTAAAGTCTTAATGTCTTACCGCTTGAGACTGAAAACTGGGCCAGCCTGCGTAGTAGCTCGTCGAGGTTTACCCGGCACTGCGGCGTCAAAGAGGGATGCTTCCAGAGAGGCTTGTTAAACTGGAACAGAGGGCAGCCGAGTGCTGGGATATTAGTGTAAGTCACAAGCCGGGCTGTATAGGAGATTGCGAGTGGATCCGCTGCCTCATAAGATGGTGTTTTGCAGAGTCCGGAGCGCTCTGCTGCAGCTTTAACAAAAAAGGCAGGGTGATGTCTTTTCCAGGGTACCCCTTAAGTCTATGTGACCAGGGTCAGTCAGCTCCAGCAAGAGAAGGGTTTTAGCTTGGTTTTAGGCTCTCAGTTGCGATTAAAAGCTATGTTGTCAGCATAGGTGGCTGGAGCTCTCCTAATGTGCGGCCATCTTCCAGCGTGGCCAAGCTCCACCTCCGAACCATTAAGAATTTATGCTCTTTTGGTGTAATGATTTGATCTCTCATAGCGTTAGACATTATAGCATTGTAACTTTCATGATAGTTGTTGGTCGGGTCAAATAATAATTTAGAGTAACATTCTTTATTTCGTATTTGTTTGTGTACCTCGCGTAAGTACATTTCGTGTGGCCAAATTACTATATTGCCACCTTTACCTGAGTTTTTAATAAGAACATCGTCCCATTTTTGCATCTCATGCAGAGCCTTGTTCTCAGATTTTGTCAAATTTGATTGTGTAGTTCGGACATGAAGTTTTGCAATTTCATTGGTCACTATTTCATTGAAAGTTTCAACATGTCTTGAGAGGCAGAATTTAGGTGTATACTTTGATTTATTTATAATCATGTCTCTCCAATTGAAGTCAGTGTTACGTTCATTCTCCTGCAATAGGTCTTGCATGGTCTGAATTGCTACTCTTTCATCATTTGTCCAATCAATGTTGATCCCTTCAATTTCACATGTTAGATCATTATATGTCATAAATTGTTTTCTCAGCAGAATTTTCCTGAGATACAATTGTATGTCTTTGGTTATCTCAAATTTGTCTAAAGAGCCAGTTGGACAAAAGGAGAGACCTTTTTTTTAGGACTGATTGATGTTCAACTGATAGTATCTTATTTGATAAATTTATTATTTGCATTACGTCAATCTCGTTCTGGAAAATGGGCTTGGTGGTCTCTTGTAAGGTTTCCACCATTTTGATTCCTGTTTTGATTTGTCTTTGGATTTTATAGGTTTGGGATTTTTTTCTGCCTCCCCTCCTGGTGGTTCTTCTTGTTCTAAGGAACCCTCTTCTAAAAAATCTTTGCGCTTTTTACTTTGCTGTCTAGTTAAACAATTAGTTTAGGTACTGGGTGTAGCACTTTCTGTATCCGTGGTATCAGATTCGCTACCTTCTAATTCAGAAGCATCACTATCTATAATGTGTATTCTTGAGTTTTTGTTGGAATTTTGTTTAAATTTATTACCCCACTTGTAGACTTTGTTATTTTTAAAATCAGTAATATCTCTTTTCAATTTTGTTTGTTTAGTTTGTTTAATTTCAGCCTCATATTTATCCAGTTCTATTTGGTATTTTTTGTATCTTGCCTCAAATTCAGGTAGGTTTTCAAATGTTTTCAGCTTGACTGTCAGATCTTCTATTTCAGTCTCTAACCTATCATGCTGGGCTGTATCGTTTTTTATTAGGATTTTCATTAATTTGAATGAACACTCGGATAGTGCTTCTTCCCATTCCTTGCTATGTTCAGGATTTTTGAACTCATAAGCTGGAAAGAGTTGGATTCTTAAGCCACGTGGAATTAACTTTTGTTCAATGTATTTATCAAAAAAGTGTTTATTCCACCATACCTTGTCTTGTTTAAAGAACAGTTTGTGAATGTCCCTTAGTGTATTTTCCATATGGTTTTTATCATTGCTTGGTATATCAGGATTATCTGCATTGAATACCTCATTCAGATCATTCAATCTTTTTTGCTGTCTATTGATTCTATCTGTTTGATAATTGTTTGCCATTATGAACTTAGTAATTAGTGTGCTCTATCACGGAAACCTATTGCTAGGTTAGATAAAGAGATCAAGAAAATGGGGGGGTGTGATGGCACTCCTATTTTTATGAAGGGTAGGGCTGATAATCGTATCGGCTTGGCATAATTAATAATCAATGTTGCCCTGGGATGCTGTGTACCAATTTACATGATTCTAATACAACCAAGGAAGTTGCAAAAAAAGTGTACACATTGATAGCACTCGCTCCCTATATTATTAAGTTATTGTCGTATGCTGTGGTTTATATATATACAAAAAAAGGACACATTAAAACATAAACTTTAATAAGAATTAATTAAAAATTGGGCTCACTTAAAAAATCCTAGAAGACTAGTAGTTGTTATCAATAATTTCGTCTGGATGTTACCAGGCGTGGATGAAAAATTAAATGTCAGATAGATGTAGTGTAGTTCACTCGGGGTAATGATACTGTATATTAATTGTGATTGAACACCAATGTGTTGGTTCTCACAGTAGGACCTATATAAAGTCTTTATTGAGTACCTGTAGATAGTGAGTATAATACTCCATGGGTTATATATGAGTCACATAGGATAATAAGTGAAGTATCATAAGAGCCCTGTGAATAATCGTTGTTTAGGTAATTCAATTGTTCGTTAGCTATATAACTCTTCAGTTATCATAAAGATATAAAATTAGTTGTCAGTTAGATATATTGTAGTTTGTTCAGGGTAATGATACTGTATATTGGTTATGATTAAACACCAATGTGTTGGTACTCTCTATAGGACCTCTATAAGGTTTTGGTCGATTACCTATAGATAATGAATATAGTACTTCATTGGTTATTTTTATATTAAATAAAAATAATAAGTTATGTTTAAATTAAATAAAATAATAAGTAAACTATCATAGGAGCCCTGTGGGCAATCATTTTTGGGCAATTCAAATGTTCGTTAGCTATATAGCTCCTTATTATCACAATATATGCTATAACTTAATACTGAATGAGTACACTGTAACCCCTCAGTACAACCTTACAAAAAATTATTGATTAATCCTAAATAGCGTATGAGATTGTTATATCATCTCTAATTAGTAAGAAATGATATTGTGCAGGTGTGTTATATCAACTTAGTGGCATCCTAAGAGAGAGCCATCTTAAAGCAAAGTAGTATTGTATATGAAAATAAATACACTTGGTTGTTGTTTGTGAAGAATATAGTAGCTTGCTGGCATGTACTTATATGTATAACGGAGATTTATAATTTAGGCACGTTAAATATTGCTCAATATAGGACTGTTATGACAGATGACTAAACAGCTCATGTGCTTTGTGTTGCTGACCGAATGACCGAATGTGGTATCCGGGGATAATCTTATCATAAACAATGGATCCGTTACTGAGAAATTATACTGAATTATATCCTTAATTGTATCTGTTCCTTATCTTTCAGATCCAATGTTTATGCTACGGTTTGTTATGATTTAATCTAGAATCCAGCTTATATGAGGAGTCTTTCATAAATTCCTGAAAAGATAATAGTGGTGGGAGTGTACTAGAAATCATTATGTAGCGTGTATTGAATATATAGTATCTTTGGCATTGTTATTGTAGTTCATAAATATCAGGTTGGTATGCTACATATATGGTCGTCCTAATTCATCCAATGTCTCCTTTGTTATAAAATGTTGTGATGACAATAATCTGATATATGTTAACAAGCGTTATGCATTTTAATGAAATATTAAGAATTAGAATACCCCTATTATAATAAAAGTAATAGTGATTTATATCTAAATAAATGATGTGGTATGAATTATTAAAAAAAATAGTCAAGTGAAATTATGGTATTAATTTAAACTAATATGTGATATTGGTGTCTAAAGCTTAATAATTTGTATAAAAAAAAAAATATTTATTTATGTGGTGAAAATGAAAAGTGTGTGAATTAAAATATACATCTTACTTTAGTGTGTAGTTATAAAGTGGATGCTGTACACTGGGAGACATATCATTTGCCTCAGATTAATACTGTGTGATTGTGATCGTGAGATAATATTAACATTGTGTGGTGAATTCCTCTAAAATGTGAAAAAGTGTCAAAGTTATAAATATAGGACTGACATTTCATATAGTCCTGAGTGTAAAAATGTTGAAGCTATATCAGTTCATTGATGTTTCAAAGATAACTTATTCCTACATATTTTGATTTGTTCAATTTTGATCTTATGTATGCATCATCTGTTCTCCAAATAGGAGAATATTGATGAATAAAGGAGATAATATTAGAGGTAGGTGAAGAAGTTATTATTCTCATTTAGACCTACTGGAGAAACCAAATTCATCAGATAAATCCAGCGGCTTTCTCTTTTTAATAAAGCATCTTCCAAATTTCCTCCCCTAATTCCTAATGTAACTTTTTCCACTCCATAGCAACATAATGCTGTAGTTTGTCCTTTGTGGTATTGAAGGAAATGAGATGCTACGCTTGTGATGTTTTTGTGATCTGCTAGATCTCTGACTGCATTTCTCACGTTACTTAAATGTTCAATCATTTTGGTGCGTAGTTTTCTGGTGGACATCCCAATGTAATACATATTACAGCTGCATGTGAGGGCATAGATGATACCTGCAGTATTACAATTAATATGAGACTGAATAGTGTGTTTCTGACCAAATCTGTCTGTTATAGATTTTGCTGGTAACATGTGCTTGCAGATTGAACAGTTTCTGCATTTAAAACTGCCCAATGATATTGGGTCATATTTAGTTTTACGTCTCACAAGTGGCTGGGACTCAAGACATCTTTAAGGTTTTTGCCTTGTCTGTATCATACTTGAATTTTCTCCCCTATGATATTCTTTAGTTTCGGATCTGCTTGTAAAATATGTACATGTTTGTTGAGAATATTAATCACTTTGCTTGTTTGTGATGAATAAGTAAGAATCAGTCTGGTATTTGAATCTTTATTTTTGATCTTTTTTTGTAGTAGGTCCTTTCTGTTCATTCCATTTGCTCTTTGTCTGGCTTTTTTTGATGCTTCTCTTGCTGTAGCCCCTCTGTTGGAGTCGATGTTGTAATTCTTCAGCTCTTAGTTTGTATGTTGTTTTATCAGAGCAGTTTATTTTCATCCTCAGTAATTCACCTATCGGTAATGCCTTAATAGTATTTGGTGCATGTCCACTAGAGGCATGGAGTAGATTGTTTGTTGCTGTTTTTTTGCGGAACAGATCAGTGATTAATTTATCAGATTCACCTTTGGAAATCTTTAAGTCCAAAAATGTCACTTCTTTACTATCAAATTCATATGTTAATTTGATGTTTAGTTTATTTTGATTCAGTTTGGTCAGGAACTCCATTAATATATCCGACGGTCCTTCCCACAGGAAGAACACGTCGTCTATAAATCTCAACCATAGTGGTATGTGGTTAGTGTATGGTTCGTTGATATCAGAAAACACTGTTTGTTGCTCCCACCAACCTAGGAAAAGATTTGCATAGGTTGGTGCGCATGATGTACCCATCGCGGTACCCCTGATCTGCAAATAAAATTGCTGATCAAACAAAAAGTAATTGTGGTGCAGAATAAATTTGAGTAATTTCATAATAAAATCATCATGTGCCTTTTCCTCATTTGAGGAACTTTTCAAGAAGTGTTGTACAGCTTTTAAGCCTAGTTGATGGTCAATACTCGTATATAGTGCTTCAATATCTGCCGTCACTAGTATGGCGTTATCACTTAGTTGGATATTTTCCAAATGATGCAGAACTTCCATTGTGTCTTTGACAAAGGATGGCATTTGTGTGAGTTTTTAATAAGAACATCGTCCCATTTTTGCATCTCATGCAGAGCCTTGTTCTCAGATTTTGTCAAATTTGATTGTGTAGTTCGGACATGAAGTTTTGCAATTTCATTTATTGGTCACTATTTCATTGAAAGTTTCAACATGTCTTGAGAGGCAGAATTTAGGTTTATACTTTGATTTATTTATAATCATGTCTCTCCAATTGAAGTCAGTGTTACGTTCATTCTCCTGCAATAGGTCCTGCATGGTCTGAATTGTTACTCTTTCATCATTTGTCCAATCAGTGTTGATCCCTTCAATTTCACATGTTAGATCATTATATGTCATAAATTGTTTTATCAGCAGAATTTTCCTGAGATACAATTGTATGTCTTTGGTTATCTCAAATTTGTCTAAAGAGCCAGTTGGACAAAAGGAGAGACCTTTTTTTTAGGACTGATTGATGTTCAACTGATAGTATCTTATTTGATAAATTTATTATTTGCATTACGTCAATCTCATTCTGGAAAATGGGCTTGGTGGTCTCTTGTACGGTTTCCACCGTTTTGATTCCTGTTTTGATTTGTCTTTGGATTTTATAGGTTTGGGATTTTTTTCTGCCTCCCCTCCTGGTGGTTCTTCTTGTTCTAAGGAACCCTCTTCTAAAAAATCTTTGCACTTTTTACTTTGCTGTCTAGTTAAACAATTAGTTTAGGTACTGGGTGTAGCACTTTCTGTATCCGTGGTATCAGATTCGCTACCTTCTAATTCAGAAGCATCGCTATCTATAATGTGTATTCTTGAGTTTTTGTTGGAATTTTGTTTAAATTTATTACCCCACTTGTAGACTTTGTTATTTTTAAAATCAGCAATATCTCTTTTCAATTTTGTTTGTTTAGTTTGTTTAATTTCAGCCTCATATTTATCCAGTTCTATTTGGTATTTTTTGTATCTTGCCTCAAATTCAGGTAGGTTTTCAAATGTTTTCAGCTTGACTGTCAGATCTTCTATTTCAGTCTCTAACCTATCATGCTGGGCTGTATCGTTTTTTATTAGGATTTTCATTAATTTGAATGAACACTCGGATAGTGCTTCTTCCCATTTCTTGCTATATTCAGGATTTTTGAACTCATAAGCTGGAAAGAGTTGGATTCTTAAACCACGTGGAATTAACTTTTGTTCAATGTATTTATCAAAAAAGTGTTTATTCCACCATACCTTGTCTTGTTTAAAGAACAGTTTGTAAATGTCCCTTAGTGTATTTTCCATATGGTTTTTATCATTGCTTGGTATATCAGGATTATCTGCATTGAATACCTCATTCAGATCATTCAATCTTTTTTGCTGTCTATTGATTCTATCTGTTTGATAATTGTTTTCCATTATGAACTTAGTAATTAGTGTGCTCTATCACGGAAACCTATTGCTAGGTTAGATAAAGAGATCAAGAAAATGGGGGGGGGTGTGATGGCACTCCTATTGGTATGAAGGGTAGGGCTGATAATCATATCGGCTTGGCATAATTAATAATCAATGTTGCCCTGGGATGCTGTGTACCAATTTACATGATTCTAATACAACCAAGGAAGTTGCAAAAAAAGTGTACACATTGATAGCACTCGCTCCCTATATTATTAAGTTATTGTCGTATGCTGTGGTTTATATATATACAAAAAAAGGACACATTAAAACATAAACTTTAATAAGAATTAATTAAAAATTGGGCTCACTTAAAAAATCCTAGAAGACTAGTAGTTGTTATCAATAATTTCGTCTGGATGTTACCAGGCGTGGATGAAAAATTAAATGTCAGATAGATGTAGTGTAGTTCACTCGGGGTAATGATACTGTATATTAATTGTGATTGAACACCAATGTGTTGGTTCTCACAGTAGGACCTATATAAAGTCTTTATTGAGTACCTGTAGATAGTGAGTATAATACTCCATTGGTTATATATGAGTCACATAGGATAATAAGTGAAGTATCATAAGAGCCCTGTGAATAATCGTTGTTTAGGTAATTCAATTGTTCGTTAGCTATATAACTCTTCAGTTATCATAAAGATATAAAATTAGTTGTCAGTTAGATATATTGTAGTTTGTTCAGGGTAATGATACTGTATATTGGTTATGATTAAACACCAATGTGTTGGTACTCTCTATAGGACCTCTATAAGGTTTTGGTCGATTACCTATAGATAATGAATATAGTACTTCATTGGTTATGTTTAAATTAAATAAAATAATAAGTAAACTATCATAGGAGCCCTGTGGGCAATCGTTTTTGGGCAATTCAAATGTTCGTTAGCTATATAGCTCCTTATTATCACAATATATGCTATAACTTAATACTGAATGAGTACACTGTAACCCCTCAGTACAACCTTACAAATGATTAATCCTAAATAGCGTATGAGATTGTTATATCATCTCTAATTAGTAAGAAATGATATTGTGCAGGTGTGTTATATCAACTTAGTGGCATCCAGTCTTAGGCACTCTTTACTTTGTTTTAGACATGCTTTACTTTCATTTAAACACTTTTTACTTTTTTTTTGGCAGTATTTTATTTTTTTTACTTAGTTTTTGGCAGTCTATTTTTTTAGGCAGTCTTAGGCACTCGTTATTTTGTTTTAGATAGTTTTAAGCCGTCTTTATTTTGTTTTAGGCAGTCTTTGGCACTCTTTACTTTGTTTTAGACACTCTTTATTTTGTTTTAGGCACTCTTTATTGCCTTTTTTATGCAGTATATATGTTTTTTAAGGTTTAGTATTATTATTATTATTATTATGCTGCTTAGTAGTATTAGGCACTCTTTATTGTCTTTTTTATGCAGTATATATGTTTTTTTAAGGTTTATTATTATGCTGCTTAGTAGTATTAGGCACTCTTTATAGCCTTTTTTATGCAGTATATATGTTTTTACTTTTTTTAGGGTTGTTAATATTTTTCTTTAGCTTATGCAGTAAGTTTTATAAAGTTATTTTTTATTTTATTTTGAGGCCAGTAATGTACCTTTCAGTTCTGCAGCTGATTTTTGTGTGTGCTGTGTAGCACACTCTTGCTCTCTTTTATGAGCCTCTTAAAGGCAGCAGCTATGCAGTAATGTTTTTTTTTATTTAAAGCAAGTAGTGAACCTTCCAGTTCTACTGGTAATTTTTATGTGTGCTGTGTAGTGCACTCTTACGCATTTTTATGAGCCTCTTAAAGCCAGCAGTTATGCATTATTTTTTTTTTTTTTAAAGCAAATATTGCTACAGGCAATTTTTATGTGTGCTGTGTAGTAGGGATGGGCGAATGTGTAAATGTTAGAACGAATGTTATTACCGAAATTCGAATTATAAATCCGAATGTTGATAAGAACGAATGTTCTTAAAAATTCTATAATCGAATGCTATTTACAGTTTTCGAATTTCACTTTCGAATTCAAATGTTTATAATTATATTGAATGTCCACATTCGAAATTTCTAATTTAACATTCTATTTAACAAATACTATTCAGAAGTTCAATAGTTCATGTGGTAGGGAGGGAATCTAGTAAATTGATACATAATAGATACAAATATATAATTTCAAATGTTTCTATATAGAATATTGCATAATTCGAATATTACATTTAAAGAAAGCATTAGAAATACTATTACAAACATATAAATTCGAATTTTTCGAATTCGAATATTGCATAATTTGAATATTACATTTAAAGAAAGCATTAGAAATACTATTACAAATCTAAATTCAAATTTTTCAAAAAGAATATTTTCGAATGTAATCATAAAATTCGAAACTGAACATTAGAAAATCGAATGTTAGAATGTTATGTATACATTCGAAATTTGATTCGAATGAACGAATGTGTTAAAATTCATGCCGTTTTTTGAATGTTGCGAAGCATTCGCCCACCCCTACCGTGTAGCGCACTCTTACGCTCTTACAGCCAGCAATTATGCATTCATTTTTTATTTATTTTTAAAACGCAAATAGTGCTACAGGCAACTTTTATGTGTACTATCTAGCACAGTCTTGGGCTCTTTTATTAGCCTCTTACAGCCAGCAGTAATGCATTCATTTTTTTTATTTTTTTATTATTTTTAAGTGCTACAGGCAATTTTTATATGTGCTGTGTAGCACAGTCTTAGGCTCTTTTTATGTGCCTCTTACAGCCAGCAGTTATACATATTTATTTATTTTTTTTTTTAAGTTTTACAGGCAATTTTTATATGTGCTGTGTAGCACAGTCTTAGGCATCTATTTATCAAGCTGTCAACTTACCTGCATTCACTGCACCAATATGCTCGCATAATATCGCCTAACATCACTGCCGCGGACCTGAATACACTCTCCAAAATTACCAAAAGAGCTGTTAAAAGCTGCGTACCAAGTACGGAGCGATGAGCAGTGGACTGTTGTTAACTAACAGTCATCGCTCTCGCTGCTCTTCATCTTTTTCACAGTTTTATTGGTACCCTGTCACTAAGCACCCACACTATACTATACTGATTAACCCCTATACCGTCGCTCCCGGACCCCACCGCAACTAAATAAAATTATTAACCCCTAAACCGCCGCTCCTGGAGCCCACTGCAACTCTAATAAATGTATTAACCCCTAAACAGCCACTCCCGGACCCCGCCACAACTAAAAAAGTGTTTAACCCCTAAACCGCCGCTCCCGGAGCCCACCGCAACCTACATTATATTTATTAACCCCTAATCTGCCCCCCCTAGACCGCCACCACCAAAATTATATTTATTAACCCCTAATCTGCCCCCCCTACACCGCCGCCACTATATTAAATTTATTAACCCCTAAACCTAAGTCTAACCCTAACCCTAACACCCCCTAACTTAAATATAATTTAAATAAATCTAAATAAATATTCCTAGCATTAAATAAATTATTCCTATTTAAAACTAAATACTTACCTATAAAATAAACCCTAGGATAGCTACAATATAACTAATAGTTGCATTGTATCTATTTTAGGATTTATTTTTATTTTACAGGCAACTTTGTATTTATTTTAACTAGGTAGAATAGTTATTAAATAGTTATTAACTATTTAATAACTACCTAGTTAAAATAAATACAAAAGTACCTGTAAAATAAAACCTAACCTAAGTTACAATTACACCTAACACTACACTATAATTAAATTAAATCCCTAAATTAACTACAATTAAATAAAACTAAATAAAATTAAATACAATTATCTAAAGTACAAAAAACCCCACTAAATTACAGAAAATAATAAAATAATTACAAGATTTTTAAACTAATTACACCTAATCTAATTCCCCTAACAAAATAAAAAAGCCCCCCAAAATAAAAAAAGCCTTTTACCTGAAAAAAAAATACAATAGCCCCCCAACATTAAAACCCACCACCCACACACCCAACCCTACTCTAAAACCCACCGAATCCCCCCTTAAAAAAACCTAACACTAACCCCTTGAAGATCACCTTACCTTGAGAAGTCTTCACCCAACTGGGCCGGAGTCCTCAACGAAGCCTGGCGAAGTGGTCCTCCAGACGGGCAGAAGTCTTCATCCAAGCTGGGCAGAAGTGGTCCTCCAGACGGGCAGAAGTCTTCATCCAGACGGCATCTTCTATCTTCATCCATCCGGTATGAAGATAGAAGATGCCGTCTGGATGAAGACTTCTGCCCGGCTCCATCTTCAAGACATCCAACGCGGAGCATCCTCTTTTCTGATGTCTTCTTCAACAATGACGGGTCCTTTAAGTGACATCATCCAAGATGCCGTCCCTTCAATTACGATTGGCTGATAGAATTCTATCAGTCAATCTGAATTAAGGTAGGAAAAATCCTATTGGTTGATGCAATCAGCCAATAGGATTGAAGTTCAATCCTATTGGCTTATCCAATCAGCCAATAGGATTGAGCTTGCATTATATTGGCTGTTCCAATCAGCCAATAGAATGCGAGCTCAATGACATGATGGATGACATCACTTAAATGACATCACTTGGATGACATCACTTAAAGGACCTGTCATTGTTGAAGAAGACATCAGAAGAAAAGGATGCTCCGCATCGGATGTCTTGAAGATGGAGCTGCTTCGCGCTGGATGGATGAAGATAGATGATGCCATCTGGATGAAGACTTTTGCCTGTCTGGAGGACCACTTCGCCCGTCTTTGTTGAGGACTTTGGCCCGGTTGGGTGAAGACTTCTCACGGTAAGGTGATCTTCAAGGGGTTAGTGTTAGGTTTTTTTAAGGGGGTATTGGGTGGGTTTTAGAGTAGGGTTTGGTGTGTGGGTGGTGGGTTTTAATGTTGGGGGGTATTGTACTTTTTTCAGGTAAAAGAGCTGATTACTTTGTGGCAATGCCCCGCAAAAGCCCTTTTAAGGGCTATTTGTAATTTAGTGTAGGGTAGGGCTTTTTTTATTTTGGGGGGCTTTTTTATTTTGTTTGGGGGATTAGATTAGGTGTAATTAGTTTTAAAATCTTGTAATTATTTTATTGTTTTCTGTAATTTAGTGTTTTTGTACTTTAGATAATTTTATTTAATTTTATTTAATTGTAGTTAATTTAGGGATTTAATTTAATTATAGTGTAGTGTTAGGTGTAATTGTAACTTAGGTTTGTTTTTATTTTACAGGTACTTTTGTATTTATTTTAACTAGGTAGTAGTGATGTCGCGAATAGTTCGCTGGCGAATAGTTCCCGGTGAACATAGCATGTTCGCGTTCGCCACGGCAGGCGAACATATGCAATGTTTGATCCACCCCCTATTCCTCATCATTGAGTAAACTTTGATCCTGTACCTCACAGTCAGGAGACACATTCCAGCCAATCAGCAGCAGACCCTCCCTCCCAGACCCTCCCACCTCCTGGACAGCATCCATTTTAGATTCATTCGGAAGCTGCATTCTTAGTGAGAGGAGGGACAGTGTAGCTGATGCTGATTTAATAGGGAAATCGATAGCTAGGCTAGTGTATTCAGTGTCCACTACAGTCCTGAAGGTCTCATCTGATCTCTGCTGTAAGGACAGCACCCCAAAAAGCCCTTTTTAGGGCTAGAACATCAGTCTGCTTTTTTTTTTTCCTGTGTAATGTAATTGCAGTTGCCTGCCTGCCAGCGTGTGTGTCAGACTCACAGCGTATACTGTGCCCACTTGCCCAGTGCCACCACTCATATCTGGTGTAACAGTAGTGTACATTTAAAAAAAACAACAACACTTTTTTGACTGTGAAATAATAGCAGACAGCTGCCAGTACCCAAGATGGCCGCCAATAAGGCAGATGGGGAGGGTTAGAGAGCTGTTTTGGGGGGGATCAGGGAGGTTTGGGGCTAAGGGGGATGCTACACCACAGCATATGTAAATATGCTAAAAAAAATAAAAAAAAATTAAAAACCTTTTATTTTAGTACTGGCAGACTTTCTGCTAGTACTTAAGATGGCGGGGACAATTGTCTAGATCAATACTTTGGGTTGTCTACTACACTACACTTAAGCTAAAATTAACTCTACAAGCTGCCTACATGCTCCCTAATTAACCCCTTCACTGCTAGGCATAAAACATGTGTGGTGCGCAGTGGCATTTAGCAGCCTTCTAATTACCAAAAAGCAACGCCAAAGCCATATGTCTGCTATTTCTGAACAAAGGGGATCCCAGAGAAGCATTTACAACCATTTATGCAATAATTGCATAAGTTGTTTGTATATAATTTCTGTGAGAAACCTAAAGTTTGTGAAAAAGTGAACAATTTTTTTTTTATTTGATCGCATTTGGCGGTGAAATGGTGGCATGAAATATACCAAAATGGGCCTAGATCAATACTTTGGGTTGTCTACTACACTACACTTAAGCTAAAATTAACTCTACAAGCTCCCTACATGCTCCCTAATTAACCCCTTCACTGCTGGGCATAAAACACGTGTGGTGCGCAGTGGCATTTAGCAGCCTTCTAATTACCAAAAAGCAACGCCAAAGCCATATGTCTGCTATTTCTGAACAAAGGGGATCCCAGAGAAGCATTTACAACCATTTATGCAATAATTGCATAAGTTGTTTGTATATAATTTCTGTGAGAAACCTAAAGTTTCTGAAAAAGTGAACAATTTTTTTTTATTTGATCGCATTTGGCGGTGAAATGGTGGCATGAAATATACCAAAATGGGCCTAGATCAATACTTTGGGTTGTCTACTACACTACACTTAAGCTAAAATTAACTCTACAAGCTCCCTACATGCTCAATAATTAACCCCTTCACTGCTGGGCATAAAACACGTGTGGTGCGCAGTGGCATTTAGCAGCCTTCTAATTACCAAAAAGCAATGCCAAAGCCATATAAGTCTGCTATAATGGCATGTCTTGCACACAGTGTTGGGGCAAGGGTCCATCTGACCACTGATACCTGGTCTGCAAAGCATGGTCAGGGCAGGTATATCACCTACACTGCGCACTGTGAAGCGGGCGTAACCCTTAATAACTACCTAGTAGTGATGTCGCGAACATAAAAATTTGGGTTCGCGAACAGCGAACGCGAACTTCCGCAAAAGTTCGCGAACGGGCGAACCGGGCGAACTGCCGTAGACTTCAATAGGCAGGCGAATTTTAAAACCCACAGGGACTCTTTCTGGCCACAATAGTGATGGAAAAGTTGTTTCAAGGGGACTAACACCTGGACTGTGGCATGCCGGAGGGGGATCCATGTCAAAACTCCCATGGAAAATTACATAGTTGATGCAGAGTCTGGTTTTAATCCATAAAGGGCATAAATCACCTACACTACCTGATCGATACAACATCATACCTGATGTTTTAAAGCACGTTATTCCAAACAATTTAGGAATGTTAGGTGATTTATGCCCTTTATGGATTAAAACCAGACTCTGCATCAACTATGTAATATTCCATGGGAGTTTTGACATGGATCCACCTCCGGCATGCCACAGTCCAGGTGTTAGTCCCCTTGAAACAACTTTTCCATCACTATTGTGGCCAGAAAGAGTCCCTGTGGGTTTTAAAATTCGCCTGCCTATTGAAGTCTACGGCAGTTCGCCCGGTTCGCCCGTTCGCAAACTTTTGCGGAAGTTCGCGTTCGCTGTTCGCAAACCCAAATTTTTATGTTCGCGACATCACTACTAGGTAGTTATTAAATAGTTATTAACTATTTAATAACTATTGTACCTAGTTAAAATAAATACAAACTTGCCTGTAAAAGAAAAAATAAACCCTAAGATAGATACAATGTAACTATTAGTTATATTGCTGCTATCTTAGGGTTTATTTTATAGGTACGTATTTAGTTTTAGATAGGAATAATTTATGTAATGCTAAGAATATATATTTAGATTTATTTAAATTATATTTAAGTTAGGGGGTGTTAGGGTTAGGGTTAGATTTAGGTTTAGGGGTTAATACATTTTATATAGTGGTGGCGGTGTAGGGGGGCAGATTAGGGGTTAATAAATATAATGTAGGTTGGGGTGGGCTCCTGGATCAGCGGTTTAGGGGTTAAACACTTTATTTAGTTGCGGCGGGGTCCGGGAGCGCCAGTTTAGGGGTTAATAAACTTATTAGTGTGGCGGTGGGCTCCGGGAGCGGCAGTTTAGGGGTAATAAGTATAATGTAGGTGACTGCGGTGTAGGGGGGCAGATTAGGGGTTAATAAGTATAATGTAGGTGTTGGTGGTGTAGGGGGCAGCAGATTAGGGGTTAATAAGTATATTTTAGGTGGCGGCTGTGTAGGGGGCGGCAGATTAGGGGTGTTTAGACTCGGGGTACATGTTAGGGTGTTAGGTGTAGACATTACCATAGGAATTAATGGGATATCGGGCAGCAGCAAACATAAGCTTTCGCTGCTTTCAGACTCCCATTGATTCCTATGGCATCCGCGGCCTCCAGGTCAGCGGATTGAAAACCAGGTACACTGGGCCAGAATAGTGCCGAGCTTATCTGCTAGTTATTTGATAACTAGCAAAAGTAGTCAGATAGTGCCAAACTTGCATTCGGAACATCTGGAGTGACATAAGCATCAATCTGTGTCGGACTGAGTCCGGCGGATCGTATGTTACGTCACTAAATTCTACTTTTGCCGGTTTGTAGGGTTTGATAACTAAGGCGAATCAGGCTCGCCACAAATACGCTGCAGAATTCCAGCGTATTTGCAGTTGACAGCTTGATAAATAGATGCCTTAGGCTCTTTTATGAGCCTCTTACAGCCAGCAGTTATGCATATTTTTTTTTTTTAATTTTAAGTGCTACAGGCAATTTTTATATATGCTGTGTAGCACAGTCTTATGCTCTAGGCTCTTTTATGAGCCAATTACAGCCAGAAGTTATGCTTTTTTTTTCTTTCTTTTTTTCACTTAATTACTAAACCTTCCACTTCTACAGGCAGTGTGTGAGGTATAGCGCAGTGTTGCGCTCTTTTATTAACTTTTTTTTTTATTGAGGTACTGAGCAATAACATAGAAACAGTGCATATGTCCAGATACAGAGTATACTTGGAAAGAACATCTTTACAAATCTAGTATATAAAAGACCACAGGTGTAATAAGTACCAGCAAATAAAAACTTGACTCATATAGAATAACAGGATAACAAGTTCAGCAATGAGAAAGCAAGACTGGTAAAGTATATATAAATATGTCTGAGATGTGGATTATAAGATGTATGATATATAGGGTAAAGGAGAGAGAGTTGCGTTTGGCAGAGATAGCTATCTGGAACATAAAATTATGAGACCTCATTTTAAAACCTTTGACTTGAAAAGGGTAGGGATCGTCCCCAAAATATCATGGAGGCAATAAAGCTATTTTACTAATCAGAGTGAATTGGGGTAAGATGGGGGTTAGTATCACGGTTTTATTTTATGGGGGAAGGGGAGTTCAGTGGGCAAGAGCCGCTCTGGTTAAAAAAAAGGGGGGAGAGAGAGGGGACGTGTCCTGGTGTTGCGAGACACAGTGTTATTGTAACAATATGGTGTTGTAGGATCCCCATTGGGTTTCTTAAGAACTCAATAGGATGGGCAAGAAGGCGTTTGAGACATAAAAACAACTCTCCAGAGTTCTAAGTGTAAAAATCTGCTGTGTGTAAAACTCAAAATTATTGCCTGAGGTATGTGTATTAAGATGAAGAAAAATGTGAAGGCTTATGGGTGTTAAGGCTTGTAGGGTTACTTCTTTTGTTTCTTAGCTCTGCTCTGGCTGATAAGGGTGCAGCACACGTTTTCTTCAGGGCCCTGGGGTGACCACTGAAATCACACACACATGCAACTGAGTGTTTTCACAAGATCACCATTTATTGAAAAACACACAAAGAATTTATAGTGAATTATACGTCATACATGAGGTCACAGGAAATATATAAAAAACGTAGTTAACTTCACATCTGCATAAGGGGCCCACAGGAAATAAGAATGTTGTTATAGCACATAACAGAATATGCCCATATAAGCATATTGTTGAGAGGATCTTATATTAGAACCATATGTTACAATTTATACAAAAGGAAAATATCATCATGGAATGTTTCTTGCTGGACTTCATTCAAGTTTCAAGGCTACCCTCAATATGCTTAATATGTGAGTTTCAAATTACCCATATAACATAATATATATAATATATATACATATATACATATATATATACACACACACACATATATATATATATATATATATATATATATATATATACACACATATATATATACCCATCATTTCCCTCTTTGATCACATCATGATCACATAACCTGTAATCTTCCTACAATATAAACTATCTGGGTCTACCTCTAATTATATTTTGCAGTTGAGCCTTTTCTGCATCTTGTATCATACCTGATATTTTCTTTCATAAAGTACAAGACATGTAACAGTTAAACAATGTTAATAATAGTAAACAAATAGGTGTAAAGTGTCCAGCATCTTCAGGTGAGTAATAACATGCCATTATTAATACTATTGGGATATACACAAAGATCAATATCCCCATTAGGAAAAGGAAGATCTTGCAGGAATGTCTTGGATCCATGATTGAGATCGTCATCCTGGTCTTTGTGAGGAGTGATCGATACCTTATCACCCACTTCTCCTTTGTGAGGGGTGACCGATAGCTTGTCACCCGCTTCTCCTCTCTTTGGACAGAGTTTCACTCGTGAAGCGTGTATCCAGATGTCCTTGTCGTCAGTGCGGCAGTCCTGGTTACAGCGATCACAGTGACTGGCTTGCTGAACGGGAAACTTCCTTTCTTTGATTTATTCAGGTAGCGAATGCAGACCAGATCTCCAGGCTTGAGAGGATGGGTTGGTTCCTGTGAGGGAAGAGGTAAACGGGAAGACACATCACCATAGATGCCATTCAATTTATCAATCAATTGTTTAACATATTGTTCCTTAATACAATCTAAATCACCATTTTTAATGATAAGTGGGTCTTTTACCCATGGAGTCGGGAATGGTCTACCCATTAGGACCTCAAATGGAGACAACCTGGTTGTCCGATTTGGGGTCATTCTGATTTCTGCTAAAATCACAGGTAAATAGTTTTGCCATTTAACTCATGTACCTGCTGTTGCCTTTAAAAGTTTTTCCTTGATATTGCGATTCATTCTTTCTACAATTCCTGAGCTTTGAGGATGGTAGGGAATGTGAATGTTCCAATTAATCTGTAACCATTCTACTAACTCATGTGTGATTTTTACTAATGAACGCTGGACTGTTATCAGAATTAATCTGAAGTGGACAACCAAATCTGGGAATTATTTCAGTGGCTAAAATTTTAGCGACTGTTTTTGCATCTTCCCTCTGGGTAACAAAAGCTTCTGGCCACTTAGAAAATTGGTCAAGTATTACAAGCAGATATAATTGTTTAGTGCCAGTTTTTGAAATATGTGTAAAATCAATTTGTAAATGTGTGAATGGGGCTGTAGGTGGGGGTAAGTGGTCATGCTGGGCTTTATTGAGGATGGTTGCATTGGTCTGTAAGCAATATACACATCTATTAATATATGCCTTGCAATGATCACCTATACCTCTAATATAGAAAGATTGCTTCAACAAGTTAGTTGTTGGTTTTATACCTAGGTGTCCAACACCATGGGCTTGTGCTATAAAGAGTGGTGCACTGCTTCCTGGTATGCCCACCTTCCCCTCTTTAGAAAACAAACCATTCTCATCTCAAGTTAACCCATTAGTAGTCCAGAAAGATATGTCACTAGGAGTGGCATGTCCCTGGAGTTCAAGAAGCATATGGTCTGTAGGACATTAAGGTGGGGCTAAAACAGCATACATACGGATGGTGGATCCGGGTGTATGAGAAACATAAGCAGCCTCTTTAGCAATTTTATCTGCAAGCGCATTACCCAAGGAAATAGGGTCAGACTTGTATGTATGTGCACGGCAATATATGATCGCTATGTCCTTTGGGAGTTGTATGGCCTCTAAAAGGTCATTAATGAGGTCTGTATGAGAGATGGTCTTGCCATCTGCTGAAACAAAACCACGTTGTTTCCATATCATACCAAAATCATGCACAACCCCAAAAGCATAGCGAGAGTCAGTGTAAATGTTAACAGATTTATTTTCAAACAATTTGCATGCTTTTGTGAGTGCTATTAATTCTGCAGCTTGTGCAGAAGGATAAGGAATGGGGCCTGCATCTAGAACAATGTCTGGTAGTTGCACAACGGCATAGCCTGTCTTATAAATACCGTCGGGAACAAGAACCATCAACAAACACATTATCAGCTTAGTCAAAAGGTTTATCCATCAAGTCAGGTCTTGGTGTGGTAATGTGGTGTATTACCTCTATACAGTCATGGTCTGTTGTAAAGTCTGGTGATCCTGTAAGTAAGGCACTAAGTATTTGAGTTGGCCCTGAGGATACACTACTATATTTAATAGTCAGATTTGTATTATTCAGTAATATACATTCATAACCAGAAAGTCTTTGAGAAGTCATGTGTTGGGTAGTGACATTTTTTACAAGATGTAAAACTTGGTGACTAATGTGTAGTACTATTGGATTGCCTAATGTGATTGTTTCAACCATCTCTACAGCAATGGCGCAAGCCGCCAATGCTCGGAGACACGCCGGCATCCCTTGTACCGGTATTGGAACTACTTTGGAAAAGAAAGCTACAGGACGCATATTGCCTCCACCATGCTCTTGGGCACAGACAGCAGCCATGGTTTTACAATTGTCCCCCGCATACAAGTGAAATGGTTTACAATAATCAGGTATTCCTAAAGCAGGGGCACTAATAATGCTAGTCTTCAGAGCTATGTAGGATTTAGTCATGTCTGTGGTCCATTGTATATGTTCAGGGCTATCCCCTTTTGTGGCTTGCCTTAGAATGGAATCATGATGGGAGCACTCAGGAATCCATTGTCTGCAATAATTAATCATACCTAGAAAGGTGAGCATGTCCTTTCTAGTAACTGGCTTTGGAATCTGTTGAATCGCTTGGATTCATTTGGGACTAATGGACCGGTGGCCTTGGAAAAGCACAAAACCAAGGTAATCCACTTTTTTCACTCCTACTTGTAGCTTATGTTTTGCTATTTTATGACCTTTAGTAGCAAGGTGTTTTAACAGACTTATTGTATCTACTGAATTTGCCTCCTGGTTAGGACTACACAACAGTAGGTCATCGACATACTGAAGGAGGACAGAACCTTGGCTGGGAGTCCATGACCGCAAGTTACGTTGGAGCACCAGCGAGTAGACCACAGGTGAGGCCACATAGCCTTGAGGAAGGCGTGTCCAGGTAAGCTGACGCCCATCATAATAAAAATCCATAAGTAGCTGTGTCTCAGGGTCCAATCGGACTGAAAAGAATGCATTAGCTAAATCAATGACTGTAAATATACAGGCATCATGTGGAATGGCTGTGAGTAAGGTTGTAACATCTGGGACTATTGGGGCAATTGGGATTACTATTTCATTAATTGCCCTTAGGTCTTGTACTAACCTATATTCATTGTCTTTCTTTGGGATCGGATTTATGGTGGTATTATAGGGAGAAACTACTGGACGGAGGATTCCTTGTTTAAGGAATTCCTCTATCATGGGTCTTATCCCTTCTTTCTTCTCTCTAGACAATGGATATTGTTTAATAAACACTGGAGTAGTATTAGGTTTTAATCTGGCTTTATATGGGGTACACTGAACTAAACCAACGTCAAGTTTTGAAGATGCCCATACAGAGGATGGGACATCTGTCAATATGTCATTATAAAAACACAGGTTAGTGGACCCTAGACTCACGTCTAACCCACCCTGTCTAGTGACAGTTACTTTCACTCCAAGGGGACCCATAAGATCACGACCCAAAAGGTTAAGGGGACACCCAGTTATAATACGAAATTGGTGCAAAAGTTGTTGGCCAGTACAGGGTACCCTAACTTCGAGTGGCGGTATGATGCGAGTCAGCACTCCATTAATCCCTAAAGAAGGTTCAGATTTTCCAGTAATGCCATCATACATATCTGAGCATAAGGCGGAGCATGTAGCTCCTGTGTCTACTAGAAATGGTAGGGGTTCTCCCTCTACTTCTAGGACTAAGTACGGTTGCTCATGATAACTTGTTGACACCACTGGAAAAATTGGAGTGCTACCTTCTTGGCACCCCTATGGCCATTGTATGTTGTGTTTGGGTGCCTCCATGGGTGCAGGGGCTATGTAAGGATGTCTGTTATACTGTCGGGGATTGTAAGGGGGGCCAGAATTATTAGGGGGTTTTGGGCATTCATTTTTCCAATGTCCCTGTTCCCCACAGTTAAAACAATGTGTTCTGTTTGAAGTATAGTTCCCTCTAGCTCTTCCTCTAGCTCTCCCTCTACCTCTCACATACATTCTATTACTCCCTGTATTATCCCTTTCCCTGGCCTGGAATGGATCACAATGTTGTAAACTCTGTTTTTGATAAAAAGCAGCGTTTTTTCCCTCTAATTTCCTAATGTCAAAACAACCTGCCCCTTCTTTTTCATGAATTCTTTTCAAGAATTCTGCTGGAGTCAACTCCGGCCAATCAGAGACAAGTTGCTTCACCAACAAGGAAAGCTGAGGTTGCATATTACTAATGCAAGTCTTGACCTTCAGAGAGCCTATTGCATCTCCTGATTCCATTCCAGCTTCTTCCTTCCAGCATTTATAAAAAAGCTTAACAAATTCTACTACTGTTTCCTTTGTATTCTGTTTGCACGCTAGTGCAATTGACATACTTTGTTTATCCTTCCATATTCTATGCATTTCTAAACTTAATTCTGTCCGCATTTCATCAAGTCCCTCATGTGTGTTTAGGGCATAGTTAATTGTTGGATCTCGACTCAATTTACTAATACTCTTTACATTACCCCACTCCCAACGTGATTCAGGGTCATAGTCTAGAAGTGCAACAATGATAATTCTTATGTCTGTCTGTGTCATGTTTTGTCCTTGTAACATTCTTTTTAAATACATAATACAAGCTGATGGATGTTGACGGGGGTTTGGGGCTCCCTTGGTAATTTCCCTTAATTCACCCGGGGACAAAGGTTTAATAATTAATTGGTCTCCCACAGTAAGAAATGGCATACTAGCTTCTGGTACAGCTGCCTCCTCCCCCTCTACTTCTTCATTCCCTCTTTTATATTGTGTGGTTTATGTAGGGGGGTAGGAAGGTAATACTGATTCAACCTTAATCAGGGGTTTGGGCATAATTGGGGGTATAGTGACCTGGTATCGGTGAGTTACAGAAGGTCCTGGCAAGGTCCATTCCATTCTTTTTATTCCCATCTATATCAATATATTGCCAGTATGGAGCAATAGTCAGCCAATTTTCCCCACCCTTTTCATATAATTAAAATTCCACCCTGGGTCACCTTTATACCATGGAAATGCCTCTTCATCACCTAGACACAACCCTTTTACCATATTCATATGAAATTTATCATTGTCCCCCTCTCTGAGGAATGGATCAGAGCTTCTCATAGCTTCTGTCCAATCTGCCATATTCTGAACCCAAGGAATAATATACATAAACCCATCGGGCTACACCCTTCCCACATAATCTTTACATGTTTCTCCTGGCCTAGGCGATGGAAATTGTTTAGACTGGGATTTGCCCATTCTCAACTCCTAACTTATCCTTTAAAACTTTTACAACAAAATACAATACAACACAAAAAATAAAAATAATAATAATAAAAAATAATAAAAATAAAAAAATGCAATACCTTTACCTTTAAGAGCAATTAATTATTGAATCTTTTTGCAAAAACCACATTAACTAGAATGGTTGTACTCCATTACCAGTTATTGTGCCTAAATGCTTAAGTTTACAACAAGAGAGAGAAAAAAAATATCACTATGCTGATTCTTTCAGTAGTTTCTGGCTTTAATTATCTCTAGGTCAAAGGTCACCCTTCACCAGAAAAAAATTAGTGTTTTACTAACATTCAGAAACAGCAATACATATTAGCAACAGTTCACTTTCTTAATACTTTATACAATAAGCAGTATTTTACTTCCTTAACACTTTATAAAATAAACAGTATTTTGCCATACAGCATATTTAAAAAGCAAGCAGCATAAGAATTCATATAAACAATGCAGTATTTATCTTATAACTTTAAAGCAATGTTAGCCATACAGCATATTTCAAAAGCAAGCAGCAAGAAAATGTGTGGTTTAACCCTTCAGCCAGACTTAATATAACCTGATTTCTACCAAAGAAATCAATTATTCCCTTTTTTGTTTAGTCTACCAAAGACTTAATTAGAAACTACCAAAGATTCACATATATATTTCCCAACTATTCCTATGTAAAATGAAACTTAAGGGGTCTCGTGGTAAGAGAAAAAAGGTCAGAATAAAAAGGACTCTTTGTTCAACTCACCTTCCGAGATTTCCCTGTTTCATCCCACTTGTCTGACACCAGCTTGTAGGGTTATTTCTTTTGTTTCTTAGCTCTGCTCTGGCTGATAAGGGTGCAGCACACATTTTCTTCAGGGCCCCGGGGTGACCACTGAAATCACACACACATGCAACTGAGTGTTTTCACAAGATCCCCATTTATTGAAAAACACACAAAGAATTTATAGTGAATTATACGTCATACATGAGGTCACAGGAAATATATAAAAAACGTAGTTAACTTCACATCTGCATAAGGGGCCTACAGGAAATAAGAATGTTGTTATACCACATAACAGAATATGCCCATATAAGCATATTGTTGAGAGGATCTTATATTAGAACCATATGTTACAACTTATACAAAAGGAAAATATCATCATGGAATGTTTCTTGCTGGACTTCATTCAAGTTTCAAGGCTACCCTCAATATGCTTAATATGTGAGTTTCAAATTACCCATATAACATAATATATATAATATATATACCCATCAAGGCTCAAAGGGATAACCTTCCATAATGGAATATGATTGTCCTGGTTGCAAAAGAGCACACCCAGACAAACCTCTACAATTGAGTAACATAGGGTTTATGGCTATGAAAGTAGAGTATTCCTTACAGGTGGGATTGTCCACCAAGTCCAATGGTAATGGGTCCCTATGGGTATAGGAGAGTAACTGGTGGGGTTACAGAATGTATTAGTAATGGGTGTGCGGCATAAACTATATGACTATTGGGGTGGAGTTAAACAGAGCCACTTCCCATGGGAGTGGATAACACCTAGATGTAAAGGGTGATATAAGATAGGATGAATGTAAGCCTATAGTGAGGTAGGGGACATGGCATCTGGAGGAAAGCATAGAGAATGGATATAAACGGGAGGCAAATATACCACCAATGTAAGGTAAGGGAGGCTATAGGTGTATATGGCTTTATATAGACAGTCCAGAGTGTAAATACGGACAAAACAATATGATTTATAGCATTAAGGATGGGGCAATGAAATACTACTGGGATGAGCTGAACAAAAGTATAAAGTACTGGAAGGAATGGTTTGTGATTTAAAAACCCCTAGAGATGGCAAGATATAAGTAGAGTACACACTGGAGTAAGTGGATAGGGGAAAGAGAGATGGAAATAATTTGCTCCATGTATATAGTGAATATAACTGAAAATATAGAAGGTATAAGAGACTATTGAGTAAATATATAGTGCAGTGGGGCTACTTCTGGACTCCACAGTATATAGTAAATAAAAATAAGAGGTAATATAGTTGCAATGCTTATGCATAGTTTTGACCTCTGATATGCTAAGGTGAGGAACATAGAATATAGAATACAATCAACTAATAGTAGCAGATATATACATATACATTTATGCATAAGCAAGGCTATGCCCTTTAGCAGTAACATTATTCTATACAGCGGAGTTACAAAACTTTTAGCAAAAATATGTAGGAAGCTATGGGAAAACTCCTAATGGTATTGAGAACTCACATTTCAATGTACAAAAAGCAATATCTGTGAAGAAAAAATAAAAATAAAGGGTTAACTGCGCAAATAAACCCTATTAAACCTGTGATAAACAAGAGGAAACTCTCAACCTCTAACAAATATGTGAGAAAAGAGAATAATATGGAGTCCAAAAGGAGACCATAGAATTCAAAACACAGGCGCTATACAGCTTAAAATAGAAAAAATAGTAATATGTATATTACAAACACATAACGCCAAATTATGTGTGCAAGTGACAATAATATTATTGTCACTTGCACACATAATTTGGCGTTATGTGTTTGTAATATACAAACACATTTTGTTTTAAGCTGTATAGCGCCTGTGTTTTGAATTCTATGGTCTCCTTTTGGACTCCATATTATTCTCTTTTTTCACAAAAAGCAATATACCATACCAGAAAGCAGTAATATAACAATGTTTTGGGGACTTGGGATGGTCAGAGCAATAAGGCTATGTAGCGTTAGGAGACTGAAGATGAAGAGCTGCAGAGATTAAACTAGGCATTGAAGTAAATAACAGTCCTAAAGTATTGGGAGATCCCAGCCAGGGAATTCTCAGACCTTGTGAGGCTTTGAAGAGAGGGAAATATAAAACACAAAATGCCCAATACGCAGTGTAGACCATTCTTTGTAAATACAATGGATAGGATCCTTCTATCTAGCTTGTATCGAAAGGGTTATAAGAGAGATTAGGGCCAAATGTTTTTATATATGTATAACCTGAGGAGTGAACACAGAACATTAACAACTCTTCTGCTAAAACATAACCAGGAGTATGCAAAGCAGTTAGGTATAGTAAACAGACCATGTCTCAAATCATGTAAAACAGGTTATCATGCGGGTTAGTGCAACTTTTAGGACATTAAACATTCTGAAAACCATCTTGAGTAACATATGATGACACTGTGGGAAATATAGTAGATATCAGCCGCATCATGACCCACAATGTCTACTAACGGGATCTTTATAGTATATCAGCCTATGCCCTCCGTTAGTGACTGAGAGCTAGAGTTAGTAGGGCTTCTTTTTCTCCATATCCCCTTGTACAGTACCGGCAATGAGATGTCACAATATGTGACTTTTAGGGAGCACTCGATGTTTGGCAAAATATTCAGATGGACTTTCTCCCATTGTGATTGGAGTGAGGCACCTATGAAGTGCTGCGTTATGCACTCCACTGTGAGGGATCTCATCTCAGGACTCATGACAATCGGCCGCCTCACCATAAAGTCCCATGAAGCTGTGGCAGTCTTGGAGCACTCGTCCAACTGCCTATCCATAGGAGCACAAGGAGCCTTTTGAGTATGGATCATCGAAGCTTGCTGATGATATGCACCAGACGCTGTGCAAGATCGGGAGTCAGAGGTTTCAACCAAGCTCAGCAGTGGTATGTCGCTCCCGACTTCTGCCGATACAGGGCAAGAAAATGATTGAGAGGCCTTATGATCAGGTGGTTCAGGCTCTCAGCTTCGGAGAAGGAGGATGTGATATCGTAAATCGTTAAATATAAATCCATAGTGCTCTCCAGAGCAGCAATTGCAGCGATGAGTTCCGCCTCCATTTATATCAGTATTTCAAGCGCGCTTGAGAATGTCTCTCTTCTTTATATTATCCTCCTGGTTTGTGGGGTTTGAGTAGTAAATGAGCTATCAAGTATGTTGTTATACTCTAGTTATTCAGTTGTCTGAGGTTAGTTGTTGTATTTGGCGCACCGGGAGAGGGTGTTAGGAGTCCTGGGCCTAAAGGCCTCAATAGTCTGAATCGGATTATAAATGGAATAAAAGTCTCAGAGCTTGATAAATTCGTGATCAGCGGGCAATCCTCTAGGTAGCTGAACGATATTTTACAGCAAAAGCTGTTTTGTTTCTATAAGAATTGAGGTTTGTAAAATTTCAGGCTAGAGAC
The DNA here is from genome assembly GCF_027579735.1 of Bombina bombina. Classification (NCBI taxonomy): domain Eukaryota; kingdom Metazoa; phylum Chordata; class Amphibia; order Anura; family Bombinatoridae; genus Bombina; species Bombina bombina. Next base: position 252,602,321 of record NC_069506.1, read on the forward strand.
CTCTGGTTTTGCGTCCTCTCCTGGTGCTGCCTGGACACGCCCCCCTTTTATTAACTTTTTAAAGCCTTGCACCTTTGTTCCTCGCGCAAACCCTGCACAGCTGATGCAGAGAGATGCCTCGCGACAGCCAGACCCGTTCCTCATGCAAACCCTGCACAGCTGATCCAGAGAGACGCTTCTAACTGATACTCCCGCGCCACTAACGCCACTGTAAGGGTCCAGGTCTGGTGCCAGTTGTCTCATGTGCTGCTGCCTAAATTGCGAGGTGTGAATGTAAGGCCAGGTGTGGTGCCAGCTGTCAATCTAAGGCCAGTTGTGTTTGTCCTACTGCGCATGACAGCTTCGGACAAACACACTTGGCCTTTTATAGTATAGGATACTGCACATCTACTCATCTGCCCTCAATGTCTCCAAACAAATCTAATTTTGTCTATGTCCTACAATCCTAAGCATCCTTTCTCCACTTTTAATACCCTCTTGCTCCCTCCCTCTCCTCCCATTATCACTTCTCCCACAGCACATGATTTTTCAGTACATATCAGAAAAAAAATACTCCATCCAACATGAAATAACCTCCTAACACAACAACAATATCCACACCTTACAAATCACTGCAAACTTTCAAAATAACCCTACCCAAAACTCAATACATTCACTTATGTTACAGAGGAGGAGGTTTCTGCTCTCCATTCATCTTCTACCTGTCCCCTTGATCCTAATCCTTTACAGCTACTAACTTCGCTTTCCCCTACTCCTACACCCATCCTTACACATATATATTTAACCTCTCCCTTAAATCTGGTACATTTCCATCATCCCTTAAACATGCTCTAATTACACCTATTCTTAAAAAATCTTCATTTGATCCTGCATCCCTTTGCAACTATAGCCTAGTCTATCTTCTTCCCCTCACCTCTACACTTCTTTAGAGGATTTTTAATAAACACTTTCTGTCATCTACACATTTTCTCAATCTTTTACAATCTGACTTTTGCCCCCAACACACTACTGAAACTGCCATCACCAAGGTGACAAATGACCTGCTTACTGCCAAGTCTAATGGTCATTACTCCTTGCTAACCCTTTTAGACCTCTCTGCAGCCTTGGACACTGTTGACCATCCATGTCTGCTTCAGACCCTTCAATCCTTGGGTATTTGTGAAACAGCTCTACGGTGGCTCTCTTTCTACCTTTCTGAATGTACCTTCAGTGTTTCCTTCCTCCTCCCCTCTACCCCTCTCTATTAGAGTACATCAAGGCTCAGTTTTAGGTCCCCTTCTTTTCTCTGTCTGCACATAATTTCTAGGCTCATTAATCAAGCCCTGTAGGTTTCAGTATCATCTTTATGCTGATGACACCTAAATGTACCTTTCTGCACCAAACATTGCCTCTTCTCTGCTGACTCGTGTCCCCAGCTGCCTAGCTAATAACTCATCCTGGATAACTTCCCACTACCTAAAGCTGAACCTCTCTAAAACGGAAATCCTTCTATTTCCTCCCTCTACCAATCTCCCCATTCCCCAAATCTCACTTACTTTAGACAACCCTTTCATCACCTCTACTCCTCAGGCCCACTTACACTTGAGTCAGAATTTTCTTTTGCTCTCCACATTAAGTCCTTAACTAACTCCTGCCACCTTACAAATATCTCTAATAATAAAAATATCTCTGCAATTATTTCTTCTCCAGTTTGCCAATCTACCACCTGTCCCCACTGCAATTTATCTTAAATGTCTCTACCATGCTAATTTTCCTTGAGCATTGCTTCACATCTGCTGCTCCTATTTGCAACACCTCCACTGGCTTCCGTCAGGAATACAATTCAAAATTTTGACCCTAACATACAAAGCCCTCACCAACACTTCTCTTTCCTAAAACTCTGTCCTTGTCTTCAAATATTCTCCAATAATCCTCCTGCACTCTGCCCAAGACCTACTTCTCCTCACTTCCTCACAATCACGTCTGCAAGACTTTAAAAAAAAAAAAAGAACCTATCATATGGAACTCTTTGCCTTGCTCAGTCAGACTTTCCACTAGTCTCAAAAACTTCGTGTTCCTTAAAAACATATCTGTTCAAGGATGCATACAACTTTCTTTAAGATGTCTCTACTACTTATGTTTCCCTCTTTCTCAACTACCCCATGTGCTTTCTTTAGAAAATAAGCTCACAAGTCCACCTGTTCTGTTGTTAGCTTTATGTAATAAAGATGGTTTACAGCTTACAGTGAAAAAGGGCAGGGCCTTCTACCCTTATGATTTATGTAAATGTATTGTATTGTACTCTATACTTAATTTTACAGTGTTGCGTAATATGTTTTCACATTACCAAATGCCTCCCTCCAGTTAACATAGGCATGCTCAAAACCAATTTTCTCTCTGGACAATCACAGACTTATATAGATATATACTTTGAATTATTGCAGCAGTGCATAATTTTATAAACAATGTATATGGGAAAGTTTCTTAAATTTGACTCTTGTGTCTTAATTTGACTCTAGTGTCCCTTCTAGTGTCCCCATCCTCTCTAATGGATTTCAAGGAAACATGACTTTCTGGCACTAACTATTGTCACCATTAACATTATAATATTAAAAGCCATTGCTGATTGATATTTGCACCAAGCAGCACACTATAGGAAGTTTATGGCATAATTCTGCAAACAAATTGCAAGAAAATCCAAACTAACTGGCCAGCACCCTTCCTGTTTATTCAGCACTTCAACTAACTCACACATCACATACCCAGCCTTATTCTATGTCTTTTGTCTGACATAGAATAAGGGTGTTGCTCAATTGCTCAAATTCTCTGCTCTATCAACATTACTCTACAGCATATTTCATGTATGACTGTATTTATTCTAATACGGCCATTATTCTAAAGTAAATATGTTTCTGTTTGGGCTTTGGAAATTTTCTCAGACAATTTAACTGAACATTTTAATAAACCAGCCTACCTAAATATGACTGTACTGCCCTAAAATACTATTGGAAAACAGGCAAAATATTGCATTATTAAGCATTTTATGGGTAATACATTTATAGTTTAATTTTCCCTTAAGCATTAAGGGACAGATTATAATTGGAGCACAAAATATTCCTTTATAATGCCAGTGCACGCAAATGTGCGCTGGTGTTAGAGGTGAGGTGCAATGTGCACGCAACCTCAAGTTCACATTGTGCTGCCATTATGATTTAGATGGAATGCGAACACGACCTTGAATTTGCATTGCATGCAAGCATTGCACTCATGAGAGCGAGCTTCCATAGACTCCATTGGGAGTCTTGTTCTCATGCCATCAGACACAGCATTAGAACTAGCTCAACAAAGGAGGTAAGTCATTTAGCGATGGGCAACAAATATAACTATATATGTATATGCTTATATACAGTACCTATAAATTTATTTGTTAATATGTTTATATTATAATGTATCTACGTGTATTATGAGTAAAGATCCAAAAGGCTTACTTCTTAAATAACTATCTTATTCTATAACCTACTTGTTTAATTTTATTTAGATCTATTATAATCCATGAAAATGATTATTTGTGTCTCTAATGTTCATAGATAAAATGTTTTGCTGCTCCAGTGACTGCTTTCCCCTTCTCTATATCCCTAAGATGCTCTCTTAGCCTGACCCTAGTCTCAAGTGAGGGGCATCCTATGTACTGCACCCTGCATTTTGTACATATTATTAGATATATAGCATAATCTAATCTACAGTTGGTACAAAAATTACAACCATGCACTCACTGTGTGGCCCTGGTGCAAAAAAAATGTTTTGACCCCCGAAAGGTAACTTTTGGGGGGCTGTGCTATATAATGATTTTGAGGATAGAAAGATGAGCCTGCAACCTGCACTAATAAAAGGCTATCCTGAAATAGGATTGTACACATTCTGCATATGACTATATATAGACTGGCTGCTATGGGCCCCCAAGTACTTGGGCCCTGGTGCCACCACATCTGCTGCACCAATGGTAGTTCCGTCCCTGTGTTCACATGCTGTACATCTACGGGCAACACAAGGATAGAGCCATTTACAGTTTAACCAACTGCTCTTTCTCTGTTAGGTCTCTTGAGCACACTAGTAAATACTAAAGGAATAGGAAACAAAAATACATTAAAACAAGAAGAGAGGAGACAACAATACAGAGGGAACAATATCCACTGTGGAAAGGAGACAGAACAGATACATGATTTAAAGGTGATTAATTTATCAACATTATCCCTTAGTATAGAAGAAATTACAGTATTGAAAATGGGCCTGAATGTCATTCCCTACACAAATTTCAATGTATTTGAAACATTGATAGATGTTAACAAATTAATTTGGTCGCTCACTTTGAAAAAGTACTTTTTTAGTGATGAGACAGAAATAAGTATGATAAAACTTTGGAACATGTGGAGAGAATGGTTATGCATGAACAATTTATTTTGAGGGATGCAAAAGACTTTGTGAATCTATATAATTTAGAGAGGGAACGCCAGCTCCCAGAGACATTAAAGAGTATATATAGTGGATTTAAGCCTAAATCAATCTTCTATTCTATTCAGTCTAGAGGGAATATATTGGAGTTATACCATAAGAGAATTGAGGAAGTCTTAGTAACACTTAGGTTGATAACATGAAACACAGCAATAATCTTACCCCAAGTGAGAGGATAAGTGTCAAGAATTTAAAAGAAAAAACAGAAATTATAATTAAACACTCTGATAAGGGTGGTTCGATAGTAGTTATGGATAAAGAATACTATGTCCAAGAGGCACTCAGACAGCTTAATGATAAGGAGGTATATGATATTTTATTGAATAAGCCTACTTCCTAATTCCAGCTGGAGCTTAAAAGCTTGTTGGATAATGGATTAGAATTAAGAGTGATAGATATGATGACCTTTAAATATTTATATGTGGATGATCCAGTAATTCTGATTTTTCACCACCTACCTAAGGTCTACAAATCTATCACTGAAGTTAAGGGAAGACCAATCATATAGGGAATAGGTTACCTTTTTTGAAAACTTATCAAACTGGATAGAATCTTTACTCCAACCAGAAGTGTGGAAACTTCATTCTTTTTTCAAAGATACAAAACAACTGTTTAATCTGACCTGAGAAGTAGCGTAGTATTATTAAAATTAAACAATAAGGAGGTGATAAAATAAGAGCATTTTTTAAGAAGGAAGCCTTTTGGATCTTTACCCTTAATACACATAGGCCCAAGGAAATGCATATAGAAGGAAACAAAAAAAATCCTGGCAGTAGTAAACTGCCAGATGCTCTTTGAGACTATAATTAAAATTATAAATGTTCCCTATCGCTTAAAATGTTTCTTTAAAAGACATCCTAAAATAACTATTATCTAATAATGTCTCTCAATATTTATCTTTCAAATACGTATCTTTTTGTGTATCCCACATAATTGTGGGAGAGAGGAGGGGAAAAAATATATGGACGCTAAAAGTAAGATAGATGCCTTAAATCTGCTGAATCTGAGAAATATTAAAAGTGAATTGGTAGCTAGGGTTTGCATTATAGCAGTAAACACACTAAAAGAAAAGTTGAAGTATTCTGTATTTGTCAACTACAACTGTCAGAGCTTAAACACGTCAGATGAGCCTGGCATGTCTATAACATTTTATATTACATGTGAGCCTTTTTTATGTATTTGGAATAAAGAATATATTTTTAGCAGCACCGGAATTTTTGCATGTATCTCCACCGGCATAAGAGTATGCTGACTTGTATGCTGCTTTTGTATATAGCACTAACCCGAGGCAGCTCCGGGTCCATTTCGAGTAGCTGCTGAGATCAGTGACACATAGGTACCAGTTCAATATCATTCATCCAACCGCAGACAGTGGAAGTTGTACAATCTTTGGTTAGAAACAACCATGTGACACGGTCACATGAGACACCAAAGCAGTATGCAGATCTTAGCCCAGATCAATGGTGTAAGGGGAAGCAATAGTGGATGGAAGTGAGAAAAACTCTCTCTTAATGAACTCCCATTGTTTGAGGATTGCAATGATATATTGTAGCACCCTATCAATAATAACAATGTCACTGTGAGCAGCAAGGTTGCTTAGAGCGTGTAGTCAGAACTTTTCTTGTGTATTATATAAATGGATCATCTACAAAACATATATGCAAAGAGAAATCTAGTGTACAAAGTCCCTTTAAATACTGGAATTTTCCACTTACATAAGGATAATTATACACTTGCATAATAGTAACTAAGACCAGGGCCACCACTAGAAAAGTTGGGGCCCCTGATTTAATCTTTGATCAGGACCACCCCCCTTTGAAATGTGCAATTTTTGACCAAGTGACTAAAACGTATATGCACTTTATTCTTAAGTGTAGTCAAACTTGGAAATGTTGTAAAGGTAGTAACACACAAACACAGAAACACACAGACACACTCATACAATGAAACACACACTTACAATTAAGTATTCACTTACGGCTCGATTTAGAGTTTTGTCGGTAACGACCCGCGTAGCTAACGCATGCTTTTTTTCCCCGGCACCTTTTAAATACCGCTGGTATTTAGAGTTCACAGAATGGCTGCGTTAGGCTCCAAAAAGGGAGCGTATAGCATATTTACTGCCACTACAACTCTCGATACCAGCGGTGCTTACGGACGCTGCCAGCTTAAAAAACGTGCTCGTGCACGATATCCCCATAGGAAACAATGGGGCAGTTTGAGCTGAAAAAAAACCTAACACCTGCAAAAAAGCAGCGTTAAGCTCCTAACGCAGCCCCGTTGTTTCCTATGGGGAAACACTTCCTAAGTCTGCACCTAACACTCTAAAATGTACCCCGAATCTAAACACCCCTAACCTTACATTTATTAACCCCTAATCTGCCGCCCCCGCTATCGCTGACACCTGCATATTTTTTTTTAACCCCTAATCTGCCGCTCCCTACACCGCCACAACCTACATTATACCTATGTACCCCTAATCTGCTGCCCCTAACACCGCCGACCCCTATATTATATTTATTAACCCCTAATATGCCGCCCCCAACGTCGCCTCCACCTACCTACAATAATTAACCCCTAATCTGCCGTCCGGACCTCACCGCTACTATAATAAATGTATTAACCCCTAAAGCTAAATCTAACCCTAACCCTAACACCCCCCTAAGTTAAATATAATTTAAAGCTAACGAAATAAATTAACTCTTATTAAATAAATTATTCCTTTATATTTAAGTATTTAAAGCTAAATATTTACCTGTAAAATAAACCCTAATATAGCTACAATATAAATTATAATTATATTATAGCTATTTTAGGATTAATATTTATTTTACAGGCAACTTTGTAATTATTTTAACCAGGTACAATAGCTATTAAATAGTTAATAACTATTTAATAGTTACCTAGTTAAAATAATTACAAAATTACCTGTAAAATAAATCCTAACCTAAGTTACAATTAAACCTAACACTACACTATCAATAAATTAATTAAATAAAATACCTACAATTACCTACAATTAAACCTAACACTACACTATCAATAAATTAATTAAATACAATACCTACAAATAAATACAATGAAATAAACTAACTAAAGTACAAAAAATAAAAAAGAACTAAGTTACAAAAAATAAAAAAATATTTACAAACATTAGAAAAATATTACAACAATTTTAAACTAATTACACCTATTCTAAGCCCCCTAATAAAATAACAAAGACCCCAAAAATAAAAAAATGCCCTACCCTATTCTAAAATTAAAATAGAAAAGCTCTTTTACCTTACCAGCCCTGAAAAGGGCCCTTTGCGGGGCATGACCCAAAGAATTCAGCTCTTTTGCCTTTAAAAAAAAAACATACAATACCCCCCCCCAACATTACAACCCACCACCCACATACCCCTATTCTAACCCAAACCCCCCTTAAATAAACCTAACACTAAGCCCCTGAAGATCTCCCTACCTTGTCTTCACCACGCCAGGTTCACCGATCGATCCAGAAGAGCCTCCGATGTCTTGATCCAAGCCCAAGTGGGGGGCTGAAGATGTCCATGATCTCAATGAAGTCTTCATCCAAGCGGGAGCTGAAGAGGTCCATGATCGGGCTGAAGTCTTCTATCAAGCGGCATCTTCAATCTTCTTTCTTCCGGATCCATGGTCATCCCGCCGACGCGGAACATCCATCTTCACCGACGACTTCCCGATGAATGACGGTTCCTTTAAGGGATGTCATCCAAGATGGCGCCCCTCGAATTCCGATTGGCTGATAGGATTCTATCAGCCAATCGGAATTAAGGTAGGAAAATTCTGATTGGCTGATGGAATCAGCCAATCAGATTCAAGTTCAATCCGATTGAGCTCGCATTCTATTGGCTGTTCCGATCAGCCAATCGGATTGAACTTGATTCTGATTGGCTGATTCCATCAGCCAATCAGAATTTTCCTACCTTAATTCCGATCGGAATTCAAAGGACGCCATCTTGGATGACGTCCCTTAAAGGAACCTTCATTCGTCGTCTAGTCGTCGAAAGAAGAGGATGGATCCGCGCTGGAGGTCTTCAAGATGGAGAAGGTCATCATCGGATGGAAGAACATAGAAGATGCGGCTTGGATGAAGATGTTTGCCGGTCCGGATCGACTCTTCTGCCCGGATAGGATGAAGACTTCTGCTCGAAGATGGAATTCTTTAGCCGCCGCTTGGATCCAGACTTCAGCCGGATGATGGACGTCACTCTTCAGCCCCAGCTTGGGCTTGGATGAAGACTTCGGAGGCTCCTCTGGACCGATCGGGACCTGGTGTGATGAAGACAAGGTAGGGAGATCTTCAGGGGCTTATTGTTAGGTTTATTTAAGGGGGGTTGGGTTAGATTAGGGGTATGCGGGTGGTGTGTTGTAATGTTGAGGGGGTATTGTATGTTTTTTTGTTACAGGCAAAAGAGCTGAATTCTTTGGGGCACGCCCCGCAAAGGGCCCTTTTAAGGGCTGGTAAGGTAAAAGAGCTTTTCTATTTTAATTTTACAATAGGGTAGGGCATTTTTTTATTTTGGGGGTCTTTGTTATTTTATTAGGGGGCTTAGAGTAGGTGTAATTAGTTTAAAATTGTTGTAATATTTTTCTAATGTTTGTAAATATTTTTTTATTTTTTGTAACTTAGTTCTTTTTTATTTTTGAACTTTAGTTAGTTTATTTAATTGTATTTATTTGTAGGTATGTTATTTAATTAATTTATTGATAGTGTAGTGTTAGGTTTAATTGTAATTTAGGTTAGGATTTATTTTACAGGAAATTTTGTAATTATTTTAACTAGCTAGCTATTAAATAGTTATTAACTATTTAATAGCTATTGTACCTGGTTAAAATAATTACAAAGTTGCCTGTAAAATAAATATTAATCCTAAAATAGCTACAATATAATTATTATTTATATTGTAGCTATATTAGGGTTTATTTTACAGGTAAGTATTTAGCTTTAAATAGGAATAATTTATTTAATAAGAGTTAATTTATTTAGTTAGATTTAAATTATATTTAACATAGCGTGGTGTTAGTGTTAGGGTTAGACTTAGCTTTAGGGGTTAATACATTTATTATAGTAGCGGTGAGGTCCGGTCGGCAGATTAAGGGTTAATACTTGAAGTTAGGTGTCGCAGATGTTAGGGAGGGCAGATTAGGGGTTAATAAATGTAGGTAGGTAGCGGCGACGTTGAGGGGGGCAGATTAGGGGTTAATAAATATAATATAGGGGTCGGCGGTGTTAGGGGCAGCAGATTAGGGGTACATAAGTATAACGTAGGTGGCGGCGGTGTGCGGTCGGCAGATTAGGGGTTAAAAAATGTAATCGAGTGGCGGCGATGTGGGGGGTCCTCGGTTTAGGGGTATATAGGTAGTTTATGGGTGTTAGTGTACTTTAGAGCACAGTAGTTAAGAGCTTTATGAACCGGCGTTTGCCCAAAAAGCTCTTAAGTCTTAACTCCTGTTTTTTTTCTGCGGCTGGAGTTTTGTCGTTAGATTTCTAACGCTCACTTCAGCCAAGACTCTAAATACCGGTGTTAGAAAGATCCCATTGAAAAGATAGGATACGCAATTGGCGTAGGGGGATCTGCGGTATGGAAAAGTCGCGGCTGCAAAGTGAGCGTTAGACCCTTTCCTGACTGACTCCAAATACCAGCGGGCAGTAAAAACCAGCGTTAGGAGCCTCTAACACTGGTTTTGACGGCTACCGCCAAACTCTAAATCTAGCCGATATTTTTTTAACCTTAAAGCTAGTCCCATGGCAATGCCAGTCCACGATCAAATTAGTTCCAGTCATGTCTGATTTCCCCTTTTATCAAAAGATATTTATCTTCATCACTGGGACTAAAACAAACAAACACATCATTGTAATGGTAGTGGTATATATTATATATTGTGCACACCACAGATGTGTGTATACTTTCCAGAACAACATTCTGTGCTACTGTGGTGGCGTGTTTTATTTTATCATTTTATTATATTATACTATTTTTTTTTGTGTTATGTTTGCAACTATAAGCATAAGATTGAAATTTTTAGGAGCTAACAAAAGATTAGTGCCTCTTTTCCTGGTGAAGAGATGTGTTTAATCTATGTAATTTTTTTTGCTGTGAGATCATTGTGTGTGAAGGTTTGTTTTCATTGGTTACCATCTCAACTAATTGCCTACTGATGGCATACACAGGTTTCTGTTATCAATGGTTTAATTTATTAGAGTTTTTTATCCCTTTATATAGCAAGTATAATTCATTTAATTTTTGTATAGCCTGAGAAAACAGCCCTTATAGAGGCTGAGAAACGCATTGCTTTGTTTTTAATAAATATATGCTTTTTGATACACTTGCTGCTTTTATTTTTGTAGTTTTTTTATCATCTTTTGGACCTGCACCATGTGGCTGGTAAACGGACACTGTCTATACCTGAACACAGTTTACTGGGCGAATGAGATGTTCCATCTTGCCTTGATTGCACCTGGAGGTGCACTGTTTTTTGAAAGTCTGACCAGTAATTTTGAATTCTTTATACCAAAACTGTACTGGGCTATGGATATTGTCTTATGTCACTCACAGGAATAGGAATTCTGTTTGCTGCCTGCTGGTTTCCATCTGTGTCTCCCCTGTGGGCATACAGTGAGCTGGACCACTGCTAATTGATTCAGCCTGCATTATTTGCACCTTAGGGTGCTCTATCTTTGTGAGTATTATTTTACTTCACATTGTTTCATTATTGTACAGACATTACTAGGCCATATTGGCACATCTGTGTCTCCTTCTTCAATGATTCACATATAGACACTCTAGCAGACATAAAAAGAAACACACAAACACACTCAGACACAGACACCCACACCGACACTCAGCACACATTGACCTGACAAGTAATGAGGTACACTACAGTCAAAAAAAGGAGATTTACAAAACAAAATATGGAGTTCTGATTATCTTTTTGTCAAGGAAGATGCCAACTAAATGATGACAGCAGCATGCAGTGGCTGAAAGGAAGGACCCTGAACTGCCTAAACAATAATTTAAAGGTTAAATGGTGGATTGGTGATTTCCGGAAAGGTCTCATTAGTCTCAAAGTTTGTAGAAAGATGTGAATAATCAGTAGTCAAAATGTCCTAAAAGGCAACAGACAATGGACACACACACACAAAATCAAACACAAACTTGCACATACACCCAAATAAACACCGACAGACAGCCTCAGAAAACACACAAAGACATACACGCACACACACACAGAGACACCCACATAAACCACACAAAGACATACACACACAGAGAGACAACCTCATAAAACACACAAAGACATACATACACACACACCCTCACTGAGACATCCACAGAAAACACACAAAGAAATACACACACTCTCACAGAAATACCCACAGAAAATGCATAGACATACACACACCCTCACAGAGACACCCATAAAAAAAGCATTAAGACATACGCACACACCCTCACAGACATCCACAGAAAATGCACAAAGACATACTCACCCACCCTCACTCACAGAAGGACCCACAGAAAAAAAATACATACTCACTCATAGAGACACAAGCAAAAGCACAAAGGCATAAACACAGACACCCACAGAAACATTCACAGGAGGTAAAATATCTGCACATTGCATCCCCTAAATCAACAGTGTTTGACATGCATGTTAAAAAAATTGCAGAAATTAAGAGATCACTTTTTAAAGAATCATATTTGTAAATGTGCAAACAAAAATAATTCTGTGAATTCAAAATTGTACATTAATGATCTGGGTAGATGGCTAGATGAAGAAAAGTACTTTTGAAAGGTTGACATATGTGTTTTTTCCCCCATTTTCCCCAACCAAGAAAAATATTCTTTAAATATGGTGTACAAATGTTCCCACCTGTCAGCTGTACTTTTGAAAATGCCGTACTCTATATGGTCTTGGTGGAACCATAAGCTGTGGTACTCAGTCTCATACCATTAGATCTGGTTAAATGCAGGATTCAGGCTTGTTTGTATGTATTTCAAAATTAAGTCAGCTGTAGTGTAAACTGAACAGTGTTAAAGGGACATAATACTCATATGCTAAATCACTTGAAACTGATGCAGTATAACTGTAAAAAGCTGACAGGAAAATATCACCTGAGCATCTCTATGTAAAAAAGGAAGATATTTTACCTCACAATCTCCTCAGCTCACCAGAGTAAGTTCTGTGTAAAAAAATATACTCAGCTGCTCCCAGCTGCAGGTAAAAAAATTAAAAAAAAATGAAGAAATGAACAGCAGCCAATCAGCATCAGCAGTGCTGAGGTCATGAACTCTTACTGTGATCTTATGAGATTTGACTTAACTCTCAGGAGATTTCATAGTAAGCTTCCTTTACCTGATTGGTGAAATAATATGAGAGTGCACGATGCTAGTCCCTTCAGATGTCCCAGGACAAACACACTAAAATGCTGCTTAGAAATCCTTTACAATGGGAGGTGGCTACTGAGGAACTTTTGTGGTAAAATATCTTTCTTTTTTACATAGAGATGTTCAGGTGATATTTTCTAATCAGCTTTTTACAGCTATAAAATTTGGTCCTGGAAATGACAAAAAAAGAAGAGGCGCTCTGGTGCAGATAAACCCAACAATAAGTGAGAATTCCAAAAGAAAAAATACTAGTACTCACAAAAGTATTTGCACTTCCAGTGCAATAATCCACAAGCCGAAACTTCAGAGCCGTTCGGCTGACTCTTTCTCTCCCGATATGCTGATATGCTCCCGGCAGTATTCAGGCCCCTAGGAGAAATGAAGCATAGAACACCTTTGGTGCAGATAACCCTTACCAATATGGGACTGCTAACAGTGGGTAGGTGTATATACTCACAAACGTGTATGCACAATCAGTGCAATATCGAGCGGACCGAAACTTTATAAAGCCGTTCGGCTGACTTCCCAAAAAGGTAGCTGGTACTCTCAAACGTCCGGTGGAAAAGAATAGTTCAAAGCAAGGTAGAACAATATAAAAACTTTTATTAAAATAATTAAAACTTCGCTACGCGTTTCTCGGCTGCACGCCGTTTCATCAGGTTATGAGCCTGATGAAACGGCGTGCAGCCGAGAAACGCGTAGCGAAGTTTTAAGTATTTTAATAAAAGTTTTTATATTGTTCTACCTTGCTTTGAACTATTCTTTTCCACCGGACGTTTGAGAGTACCAGCTACCTTTTTGGGAAGTCAGCCGAACGGCTTTATAAAGTTTCGGTCCGCTCGATATTGCACTGATTGTGCATACACGTTTGTGAGTATATACACCTACCCACTGTTAGCAGTCCCATATTGGTAAGGGTTATCTGCACCAAAGGTGTTCTATGCTTCATTTCTCCTAGGGGCCTGAATACTGCCGGGAGCATATCAGCATATCGGGAGAGAAAGAGTCAGCCGAACGGCTCTGAAGTTTCGGCTTGTGGATTATTGCACTGGAAGTGCAAATACTTTTGTGAGTACTAGTATTTTTTCTTTTGGAATTCTCACTTATTGTTGGGTTTATCTGCACCAGAGCGCCTCTTCTTTTTTTGTCATTTCCAGGACCAAATTTTATCCTCACGTATATTTTGGAGAGAGCTGCTGTTGTTCTGGGGATATCTACATTGCACCACTCCTCAGGAATTTTGGGACTTTCAGTACACTGAACATATATGGACATTTCTTTTGTTGTATATCAATACCAAGGAATCTATCAAGTACTCATTTGTTATTTTTATTGATCAGTTATTATTGACCATTTATATATATATATATATAATTTTATAGTTGTATTATTGTTTTTTATATATATTTATCACAAAAAACAGAAAATATCATAATTAGAATCTCCACCTTAGGAATAGCATTGAATAGGCGCACCTCTTTTTTTCTAAACACACTTTGTTAGTGTTGTTCCTTTTATTTTTTTTACAGCTATGCTGCATCACTTTCAAGTGTTTAAACATTTGGGTATTATGGCCCTTTAAGTTAGCCTGTCTCATTTCAAACACTGAGCAATCTTAGTCTGAGAGTATAACATTTTATGCAGATGTAAAAATCTTAGATAAAATGCCTCCTTGCATCTGGAAAGTCCTTGCATAAAGGGGCAATAAACTGGAATGTAATTAAAATATATTTATTAATAAAAAAACACATATCTGAGCAAAATCTATGACTCCCCAGTGACCAGGATCCTCTCTAACGGTATCTTCTCGGAGGACGTCCACCTCCAGAGGGGTACCAGACAGGGATGTCCCCTATCCCCATTATTGTTCAACGTTGCGCTGGAGCCACTGGCCACAAAGCTTAAACAGGTCTTTCCGGGTATTGTCATAAAGAATACCCCCCTCCATCTAGAACTATATGCCGATGACATGATGCTGTTTGTGGATTCTCCACAGGCACACATCTATGATATCCTCCAGACCATAGAGAAATTCTGCGATTTTTCGGGGTATAAGATAAACGCCTCCAAATCGGAGGTCTTGTGGCTTCATAGACATCCCCACTCCCAGCATAGATTCCCGTTTGTGGAAACCACGGAAAGTCTTACTTATCTAGGCATACACTTGCACAGAGACCCCTCGAAAATCTATAGACTGAACATTTCCAACAAATGCACGCAATTAGCGTCACAACTAACGAATTGGCTTAACCTTCCCCTGGGATTATCGGGCAGAGTCAACTTGGTTAAGATGACGGTATTGCCCAAGATTCTATACCCAATGCTCATGTTGCCATATCTCCTGACCCACACAGACTTGCAGCGGCTTACCAAGGCAATATCCCACTTCATCTGGAAGGGGGGTAAGCCGAGGATAGTGGTGGAGAAACTTTATCTCCCATACTCTGCGGGGGAGGCTGGCCCTCCCGAACCTCAAATTATATAATTGGACGGCCTTGGCTAGGCTGGTACTTGACTGGCAATTAGACACGGGACACTTTGGAGAAACCAGACTGGAAGCAGCGATGGTTGCTCCAATATCACTGGCATATCTACCTTATGGAAATGGAAAGACACTATCCGCAGATATTCCTCAAAATGTGGTATACAGAGATCCACTCCGAGCCTGGCACAAAATACACAGATATCTAGGGATCAACTCTCCCCCCCCAAAATTTATTCCCATTGTGGGAAACCCTGATTTCCCGGCTGTTTGGACCAGGGACCCTTCCGTGAGTGGAGGAGGTCGGGTCTCAAAGTATTGGGGGATGTTCTAGACCCCCTGCTGCACATGGTCCGTTCTTTTCAGGAATTAAAAACCAAATTCCAGATCCCAAATGGGCATTTCTACGCCTACTTGCAGCTGCGACACTATGTAGGGTCTCTGCAGTCGGCCAATACAGGATTTTGGGAACCACCACCCTTTGCAATAGCTCAAACACTATTTCGGGTGGGGTCATTCTCACTATCTCACATATACACACGCTTGCAACAACAAAAAGTACCAATGAACCTAACAAAACTGCTGACAAAACAAAATAACAACTGCACATTAGACTTAACGGCACAAGACATAAAAGAGAGTCTTGAAAGAACAAGACAGACCACACTCTCGATCTCACTCAGAGAATCACAGGTCAGAATCCTACACATGGACTATATCACTTCACACAGACTAGCCAAATGGGATCGCC
Organism: Bombina bombina; assembly: GCF_027579735.1. Lineage (NCBI taxonomy): Eukaryota > Metazoa > Chordata > Amphibia > Anura > Bombinatoridae > Bombina > Bombina bombina. The sequence continues at coordinate 252,618,456 of NC_069506.1, forward strand.
GAATCCCGGACCAATGTATCAAATGCGGGGCAGCAGCTCCGTCACTTCGGCATTATTTTTACGCTTGCCTAAAGATTAGGAGGTTCTGGGGTCACTGTCAATACTGGCTAAAAATCACATATCAGACAGAGATAGCATTCACAGAGGCAGAAATTTTTCTGCTTCGATGGGACGATTCATATAGACAGCTGCACAGATTCCTTTCACTGTATACATTGTGGGCTAGACAATATATTCTCAAAAGATGGGTCTCTAAATTACCCCCGACAATGGCGCAATTAAAAAATATGCTACTTAAACAGCTTTTCATAGAGCAATATGATGTCAGATTAGACACAGCGTGCAGATTACACCCTTTTCTTAGAAAATGGAAAATAATTATAGATACATTAGACCCATCTATACGAATGCAAGTACTGAAGCCATTCGCCCACTTAGACACTATGCTACAAATGAATAGTGGGGAGGATAGACAAGTTATCGTATGCAACACACAGATGCACGAACCTCTGGAGGTGATGCTGTTCTGAGCAATGTGGGAGAGGGGGACTCTCCTTCCCCCCCCCTTTTTTTTTTTTTTTTTTTTTCTCTCCCCTCTTCAGATTCCCCACCACTATTATCTTTCCTTTACCCGTCAATCTCAATCTTGAGTCTAGATAAAGAGTAACAACAATAGAGAGCCAACCCACCAATGGTTATTTGTCAATTGACCTTTGTTAAACTGTATCTAATTGTAATTAGTTATATAACTAGTTATTCGGTTTAAAATGTTTGAAAACTTAAAGGAACAGAACACTTCGTCGAGAACAGACTTCGGAATCATGCTATACAACAGAAAAGACTCATTGCTATTACCTCCATAAAGCCAATGCTATTATCGTATGTTGCATTCTACTGTCATGCATAAATGATTGTACAACAAAAAAAAGATATGCAATGTATGTCTGAGAAGATCTGTATTGTATTGTGCTGTTGTATATGTTCAGTTTCCTTTAATAAAAAAGTGAATTTTAAAAAAAAAAAACACATATCTGCCAAAAGGGCACCTACCATTTGTGTATTGAGGAGGAAACATTTCTGCATGGCTTTAAATATAGAATTTCTACAGCATTGTCAAATAATAATAAATACACTGCTGCATATCGCTAAAAAATGCAATCCGAAATTGCACAAATAAATTAAAAAAACATTTTCAGTACATATCAGAAAAAATTACTGCATCCAACATGAAATAACCTCCTAGCACAACAACAATATCCTTCCAAATCACTGCAAACTTTCAAAATCACCCTACCCAAAACTCAATACATTCACTTATGTTACAGAGGAGGAGGTTTCTGCTCTCCATTCATCTTCCCCTCTTACTACCTGTCACCTTGATCCTAATCTTTTACAGCTACTAACTTTGCTTTCCCCTACTCCTACACCCATCCTTACACATATATATTTAACCTCTCTCTTAAATCTGGTACATTTCCATCATACCTTAAACATGCTCTAATTACACCTATTCTTAAAAAAAACCTTCATCCGATCCTGCATCCCTTTGCAACTATTGCCCAGTCTCTCTTCTTCCCCTCACCTCTTCACTTCTTTAGAGGATTTTTAATAAACACTTTCTATACTTTCTGTCATCTACCCATTTTCTCAATCTTTTGCAATCTGACTTTTGCCCTCAACACACTACTGAAACTGCCATCACCAAAGTGACAAATGACCTGCTTACTGCCAAGTCTAAAGGTCATTATTCCTTGCTAACCCTTTTAGACCTCTCTGCAGCCTTTGACACTGTTGACCATCCATTTCTGCTTCAAACCCTTCAATCCTTGGGTATTTGTGAAACAGCTCTACGGTGGCTCTCTTTCTACCTTTCTGAATGCACCTTCAGTGTTTCCTTCCTCCTCCCCTCTACCCCTCTCTATTAGGGTACTCAAGGCTCAGTTTTAGGTCCCCTTTTTTTCTCTGTCTGCACAAAATTTCTAGGCTCATTAATCAAGCCCTGTAGGTTTCAGTATCATCTTTATGCTGATGACACCTAAATGTACCTTTCTGCACCAAACATTGCCTCTTCTCTGCTGACTCGTGTCCCCAGCTGCCTAGCTAATAACTCATCCTGGATAACTTCCCACTACCTAAAGCTGAACCTCTCTAAAACTGAAATCCTTCTATTTCCTCCCTCTAACAATCTCCCCATTCCCCAAATCTCACTTTCTTTAGACAACCCTTTCATCACCTCTACTCCTTAGGCCCGCTTACACTTGAATCAGAATTTTCTTTTGCTCTCCACATTAAGTCCTTAACTAACTCCTGCCACCTTAGAAATATCTCTAAAAGTTGTCACTTCCTCACAACTGCAATTCTTTCTTCTCTGGTTTCCCAATCTACCATCTGTCCCCACTGCAATCCATCTTGAATGCCTCTATCATGCTAATTTTCCTTGAGCATCACTTCACATCTGCTGCTCCTATATGCAACACCTCCACTGGCTTCCGTCAGGAATACGATTCAAAATTTTGACCCTAACATACAAATCCCTCACAAACACTTCCCTCTCCTAAAACTCTGTCCTTGTCTTCAAATATTCTCCAATAATCCTCCTCCGCTCTGCCCAAGACCTACTTCTCCTCACTTCCTCAAACTCACGTCTGCAAGACTTTTATAAAACTGCACCTATCATATGGAACTCTTTGCCTTGCTCAGTCAGACTTTCCACTAGTCTCAAAAACTTCAAGTGGTCCTTAAAAATATATCTGTTCAAGGATGCATACAACTTACTTTAAGATGTCTCTACTACTTAGGGCCCAGATTACGAGTTTTGCGTTAGAAGCTATGCAGTGCTAACAAGCAGTTTTCTCTCACTGCTCACTAACATACAGTGCTAGTATTATGAGTTTTCAGAAACTTGTCGTTAAAAGACAAGAAGTGAGCGTTGAGCAAAATAACTATTCTATCTAGTTAAAATAAATACAAACTTGCCTGTAAAATAAAAATAAACCCTAAGATAGCTACAATGTAACTATTAGTTATATTGTAGATATCTTAGGGTTTATTTTACAGGTAAGTATTTAGTTTTAAATAGGAATAATTTAGTTAATGATAGGAATATTTATTTAGATTTATGGTAATTATATTTAAGTTAGGGGGTGTTAGGGTTAGTGTTAGAGTTAGCTTTAGGGGTTAATAACTTTAATATTTATTTATTTATAAAATATTTTACCAGGAAGGATACATTGAGATTTCTCTTGTTTTCAAGTATGTCCTGGGTTATATAATAATATAGTGGTGGCGATGTTGGGGGCGGCAGATTATGGGTTAATAAATAGTATGTAGGTGTCGGCGATGTTGGGGGCAGCATATAAGGGGTTAATACATATAATGTAGGTGGCGGCGGTGTCCGGAGCTGCAGATTAGGGGTTAATAATTATAATGTAGGTGTCGGCGATGTCGGGGGTGGCAGATTAGGGGTTAATAAATGTAATGTAGGTATCGGCAATGTTGGGGGCAGCAGATTAGGGGTTCATAAATATAATGTAGGTGGCAGCGGTGTCCAGAGCCGAGCGGCAGATTAGGGGTTAAAATTTTTATTATAGTGTTTGCGATGCAGGAGGGCCTCAGTTTAGGGGTTAATAGGTAGTTTATGGGTGTTAGTGTACTTTTTTGAACTTTAGTTATGAGTTCTATGTTACGGCGTTGTACCATAAAACTCATAGCTACTGACTTTTAAATGCGTTAGGACTCTTGACAGGGTAGGGTGTACCGCTCACTTTTTGGCCTCTTAGGACAGACTCGTAATATCAGCGCTATAGAAGTCCCATAGAAAAAAGACTTTCCAAAGTTTACGTGTCGTTTTGCGGTAAGGTCAAAGAAGTGTGCTGTGACCCTAAACCTTCAAGACTCGTAATACCAGCGGGCGTAAAAAAAGCAGCGTTAGGACCTCTTAACGCTGCTTTTTTACCGTAACGCACAACTCGTAATCTAGTCGTATGTTTCCCTCTTTCTCAACTACCCCATGTGATTTCTTTAGAATATAAACTCACAAGTCCACCTGTTCTGTTGTTAGCTTTATGTAATAAAGATGGTTTACAGCTTACAGTGAACAAGGGCAGGGCCTTCTACCTTATGATTTATGTAAATGTCTTCTGTTATTGTACTCTATACTTAATTTTATAGTGTTGCGTAATATGTTTTCACATTACCAAATGCCTCTCTCAAAACCATTTTTCTCACTTGAAAATCACAGACTTATATAGATATATACTTTGAATTATTGCAGCAGTGCATAATTTTATAAACAATGTATATGGGAAAGTTTCTTAACCCTTTAAGGACACAGCTTTCAGTTTGCTCAATTGTTTTATGACGGAAAAATTCCGTCATATGTCCTTAAAAGGTTAAATTTGACTCTCGTGTCTTAATTTGACTCTAGTGTGCCTTCTAGTGTCCCCATCCTCTCTAATGACTTTCAAGGAAACATGACTTTCTGGCACTAACTATTGTCACCATTAACATTATAACATTAAAAGCCATAGTTGATTGATATTTGCACCAAACAGCACACTATGGTAAGTTTATGGCATAATTCTGCAAAACAAAAATGCAAGAAAAATCCAAACTGACTGGCCAGCATCCTTCCTGTTTATTCAGCACTTCTATTAACTCACACATCACATACCCACCCTTATTCTATGTCTTTTGTCTGAAAATTGCTCAAATTCTCTGCTCTATCAAAATTACTCTAAAGCATATTTCATGCATGACTGTATTTATTCAAATATGATCATTATTTTAAAGTAAATATGTTTTTGTTTGGGCTTTTGGAAATTGTCTCAGACAATTTAACTAAACATTTTAAAAAAACAGCCTACCTAATATTGCATTATTAAGCATTTTATGGGTAATACATTTATAGTTTAATATTCCCTTAAGCATTAAGGGACAGATTATAATTGGAGCGCAAAATATTCCTTTATAGTGCCAGTGCACGCAAATGTGTGCTGGTGTTAGAGGTGAGGTGCAATGCGCATGCAACCTCACGTTCACATTGTGCTGCCATTATGATTTAGGTGGAATGCGAATGCGACCTCAAATTTGCATTGCATGGAAGCGAGCTTCCATAGACTCCATTGGGAGCCTAGTTTTCATGCCATCAGACACGGCATGAGAACTAGCTCAACAAAGGAGGTAAGTCACGCAGCGATGGGCAGCAAATATAACTATATATGTATATGCTTATATACAGTACCTATATATTTATGTGTTAATATATTTATATTATAATGTCTCCTTCTCTATTCATTCCCATGGGTCTACGTGTATTATGAGTAAAGATCCAAAAGGCTTACTTCTTAAATAACTATCTTATTCTATCACCTACTCGTTGTTTAATTTTATTTAGATCTATTATCATCCATGAAAATGTTTATATGTGTCTCTAAAGTTCACAGATAAAATGTTTTGCTGCTCCAGTGACTGCTTCCCCCTTCTCTATATCCCTAAGATGCTCTCTTAGCCTGACCCTAGGGGCATCCTATGTACTGCACCCTGCATTTTGTAAATATTATTAGATATATAGCATAATCTGATCTACAGTTGGTACAAAAATTACAACCATACACTCTGACTGAAAAATTGTACTAACTTGTGTATCTTCACACAGTAGTGGACCTACTCAACAGAGGGCCCTGGTGCAAAAAAATGTTTTGACCCCCGAAAGGTAACTTTGGGGGGCTGCGCTATATAATGATTTTGAGGATAGAAAAATGAACCTGCAAGCTGCACTAATAGAAGGCTATCCTGAAATAGGATTGTACACATTCTGCATATGACTATATATAGACTGGCTGCTATGGGCCCCCCAAGTACTTGGGCCCTGGTCCCACCATATCTGCTGCATCAATGGTAGTTCCGTTCCTGTGTTCACATGCTGTACATCTACGGGCACCACAAGGGTAGAGCCATTTACAGTGTAACCAACTGCTCTTTCTCTGTTAGGTCTCTTGAGCACACTAGGTAATACTTAACGAATAGGAAACAAAAATACATTAAAACAAGAAGAGAGGAGACAACCAACACAGAGGGAACAATATCCACTGTGGAAAGGGAGACAGAACAGATACATAATTTAAAGGTGATTCATTTATAAACATCATCCCTTAGTGTAGAAGAAATTACAGTATTGAAAATGGGCCTGAATGTTGTTCTCTACACAGATTTCAATGTATTTGAAACATTGATAGATGTTAACAAATTAATTTGGTCGCTCACTTTGAAAAAGTACTTTTATAGTGATAAGACAGAAAATAAGTATGATAAAACTTTGGAACATGTGGAGAGAATGGTTATGCATGAACAATTTATTTTGAGGGATGCAAAAGACTTTGTGAATCTATATAATTTAGAGAGGGAAAGCCAGCTCCCAGAGACAGTAAAGAGTGTTTTTAAGCCTAAATCATTCTTCTATTCTATTCAGTCTAGAGGGAATATATTGGAGTTATACCATAAGAGAATTGAGGAAGACTTAGTAACACTTAGGTTGATAACAAGAAACACAGCAATAATCTTACCCCAAGTGAGAAGATAAGGGTCAAGAATTTAAAAGAGAAGAAATTATAATTAAACACTCTGATAAGGGTGGTTCGATAGTAGTTATGGATAAAGAATACTATGTCCAAGAGACACCCAGACAGCTTAATGATAAGGAGGTATATGATATTTTATCGAATAATCCTACTTCCTAATTCCAGCTGGAGTTTAAAAGCTTGTTGGATAATGGATTAGAATTAGGAGTGATAGATATCATTACCTTTAAATATTTATATGTGGATGATACAGTAATTCTGATTTTCACCACCTACCTAAGGTCCACAAATCTATCACTGAAGTTAAGGGAAGACCAATCATATAGGGAATAAGTTACCTTTTTGAAAACCTATCAAACTGGATAGAATCTTTACTCTAACCATTAGTGTGGAAACTTCATTCTTTTTTCAAAGATACAAAACAACTGTTTAATCTGACCAGAGAAGTAGCGTAGTCTTTACCCTTAATACACATAGGCCCAAGGGAATGCATATAGAAGGAAACAAAAAAATCCTGGCAGTAGTAAACTCCTTAAACAATAAGGAGGTGATAAAATAAGAGCATTTTTTAAGAAGGAAGCCTTTTGGATCTTTACCCTTAATACACATAGGCCCAAGGGAATGCATATAGAAGGAAACAAAAAAAATCCTGGCAGTAGTAAACTGCCAGATGCTGTTTGAGACTATAATTAAAATTATAAATGTTACCTATCGCTTAAAATGTTTCTTAAAAAGGTCTCCTAAAAAACTATTATCTAATAATGTCTCTCAATATTTATCTTTCAAATACGCATCTTTTTGTGTATCCCATATAATTGTGGGAGAGAGGTGTGAAAAAATATATGGACGCTAAAAGTAAGATAGATGCCTTAAATCTGCTGAATCTAAACAATATTAAAAGTGAGTTGGTAGCTAGGGTTTGCATTATAGCAGTAAACACACTAAAAGAAAAGTTGAAGTATTCTGTATTTATCAACTACAACTGTCAGAGCCAAACACGTCAGATGAGCCTGGCAGTTCTATACCATTTTTATATTACATGTGAGCCTTTTTTATGTATTTGGAATAAAAAATATATTTTTAGCATCACCGGATTTTTTGCATGTATCTCAACCGGCTTTTGTATATAGCGCTAACCCAAGGCAGCTCCGGGTCTATTTCACAGTAGCTGCTGAGATCAGTGACACATAGGTGCCAGTTCTATATCGTTCATCCAACCGCAGACAGTGGAAGTTGCTGTACAATTATTGGTTAGACACAACTATGTGACACGGTCACATGAGAAACCAAATCAGTATGGATAAAGCAGTATGCAGCTCTCTTTTTCTGGTGAAGAGATTTGTTTGAATTATGTATATGTTTACTGATTGTTACATACTCACGTGGGCTGTAGACAAACCTTATGTATAATCTATGTAAAATATTTTGCTGTGAGATCATTGTGTGTAAAGGTTTGTTTACATTGGTTACCATCTCAATTAATTGCCTACTGATGGCATACACAGGTGTCTGTTATCAATGGTTTAATTTATTAGAGTATTTTATCCATTTATATAGCAAGTGTATTTCATTTAATTTTTGTATAGCCTGAGAAAACAGCCCTTATAGAGGCTGAGAAACGTGTTGCTTTGTTTTTAATAAATATATGCTTTTTGATACACTTGCTGCTTTTATTTTTGTAGTTTTTTTTATCATCTTTTGGACCTGCACCATGTGGCTGGTAAACGGACGCTGTCTATACCTGAGCACAGTTTACGGGGCAACTGAGAGGTTCCATCTTGCCTTGATTGCACCTGGAGGTGCACTGTTTTTTGTAAGTCTGACCAGTAATTTTTTATACCAAAACTGTACTGGGCTATGGATATTGTCTTATGTCACTCACAGGAATAGGAATTCTGTTTGCTGCCTGCTGGTTTCCATCTTAATGTGTCTCCCCTGTGGGCATACAGTGAGCTGGACCACTGATAATTGATTCAGCCTGCGTCATTTGCACCTTAGGGTGCTCTATCTTTGTGAGTATTATTTTACTTCACATTGGTTTATTATTGTACAGACGTTACTAGGCAATATTGGTCTCCTTCTTCAAGGATTCACATATAGACACTCTAGCAGACATAAAAAGAAACACACAGACACACTCAGACACAGACACCCACACCGACACTCAGCACTTGTTTACATTGACCTGACAAGTAATGAGGTACACTACAGTCAAAAAAGGAGATTTACAAAACAAAATATGGAGTTCTGATTATCTTTTTGTCAAGGAAGATGCCAACTAAATGATGACAGCAGCATACAGTGGCTGAAAGGAAGGGCCCTGAACTGCCTAAACAATAATTTAAAAATGCATTTTAAATGCACAAAGACATACACACCCACCCTCACTCACAGAGAGACCCCACAGAAAAAAAAATACATACACACTCATAGAGACACAAACAAAAGCACAAAGACATAAACACAGACACCCACAGAAACACTCACAGGAGGTAAAATGTCTGCACATTGCATCCCCTAAATCAACAGTGTGTGACATGCATGATAAAAAAAATTGCAGAAATTAAGAGATCACTTTTTAAAGAATCATATTTGTAAATGTGCAAACAAAAATAATTCTGTAAATTCAGAATTGTACGTTAATGATCTGGGTAGATGGCTATATGAATAAAAGTACTTTTGAAAGGTTGACATTGGTGGGTTTTTTTTCCCCATTTTCCCCAACCAAGAGCACCACTTTAAATATGGTGTACAAATGTTCCCATCTGTCAGCTGTACTTATGGATTTTGAAAATGCCGTACTCTATATGGTCTTGGTGGAACCATAAGCTGTGGTACTCAGTCTCATACCATTAGATCTGGTTAAATGCAGGATTTAGGCTTGTTTGTATGTATTTTAAATTAAGTCAGCTGTAGTGTAAACTGAACAGTGTTAAGTTAGCCTGTCTCATTTCAAACACTGAGCAATCTTAGTATGAGAGTATAACATTTTATGCAGATGTAAAAATCTTAGATAAAATGCCTCCTTGCATCTGGAAAGTCCTTGCATAAAGGGGCAATAAACTGAAATGTATTTAAAATATATTTATTAATAAAAAAAAACTCATATCTGCCAAAAGGGCACCTACCATTTGTGTATTGAGGAGGAAACATTTCTGGATGGCTTTAAATACAGAAATTCTACAGCATTGTCAAATAATAATAAATACACTGCTGCATATTGCTAAAAATGTATTTTTATGAACCCCTGTCCCCACCATACAACTACTACCACACTGAAGTTACAATCTGAAATTGCACAAATAAATTAAAAAAACATTTACTAAGTCCTACCTCCTCTGCAAATGAAAGTGATCTGCCATCTGACTCAGGCACACACTGTACAAACTTAAGTGCAAAGTCTGTCTTACACTGTACATAGTGGTTTAGTGAATGTAATGGAAGCTTCCGTTACTTTTGTACTTGGAGAGGAATGCAGGCCAGCATCCTTCCCACCGACTATGGACCCTGGAACTTGAAGGGATTCTATGATTTGGGAGGCGGGTGTCCAGGGTACATTTGGAATACTTTTACCCTTGATTCAGGTTTACCCCATTTCCATGAATTCCCAGAGACTGAAGGGCCTTGAAGATTCCTTTGTTTTGTTGGAGTATAAGGTGACACATTAATCCAGTATTATCTGCTGCAACCCCCCCCCCCTAGACTCAGAGACTCAGAAAGTTTGAGCTAATTGAAACCTCCTGCTCTAATGCTGGGACCCTCTGTTGTTATCTAGTCTTGGTGTGAAGTGTCTTTCTGTTATTGTGTGAGTTATCCATTGTCCTTTTGTAAGTCAGGATGTGATTAGAATATTGTTTAACTAACCATTGTCTGATGTTTGTCTCATTGTATAATATTTGTTTCTATTGATTATGTAGTTTATTGTGTGCAATAAAGCAGTTCCTATTTTGACCCTCAAGCATTCAGTCATTGGCTAATGTTATTGGGAGTAGCTAATGTTATTGGGAGTAGCTATAACAACTTGCTGCAGTCGTTATTCTAATAGCTGAAGTTATCCAGTGGAGGTTCATGGGTTGGTGTTTGGTGGGAGGAAGCTGACTTTAGTGGGTATACCCAGTCTGGGGTACCGAGACCTGCTACAATTGGTTGCCGTGGTGGGATCTGCTTCCTCCTTATGGAGCAGTTCCAAACTACCAGTGGGACCTCGATGGAAATGGAGGCTGAATTCCAGTGGAGATTGCAGGCAGTGCTGGCCCAGTTTGATGGCCCTGTCTTGGCAGAGGGTAAACTGGCCTGGAAGGATATAGTTCAACGGAAGCTCTGGCACGAGGCTCTCCAGTTCGAACAAGACTACCAGGGGAAGTCCCTACCTACTCTAGAACAACAATACTGGCTCCAGATGGATCTACGAATGCCGTTCCTGGGAAAGCAGCTCCTGGAGGAATGGATGGCCGAAATTGACGGATTTGTCCAGACAGAGATGGAGGCGGATGAAGGGTACCGGGCACTGCAGTGGTATGTGGTCCAGGTGTGTCCGGAGATGGAGACGGATGATCCTACAGAGGGCTATGACTATGGAGGCCCAGAATTGCTATTTGAAAGTCTCACACAGGACTCCCACTTTGGAAGTACAGCAGAGTGGCATCAGGAGGACACACTGGAACACAGAGAGCTGAGTCTAAACCTTACAAAAGTACCCGGGCTGAGGGACGATCTTGATTACCTAGCTGCGCACGAGTGGGAGCTAGAAAATGCATATTAAAGGCTGTTAGATCTTGTTCAGCAGCATGCCTCAGAGCCTGCAGAGGGCTATGGTGCAGCGATCAAGGATTTATTGAACTTTTCCTCAGAAGAGTGGCAATGGGTAATGAGCTACCATGAGCTGCTAGACCACGATCAGCAGCCTGGCCTGGAGCTTGCCACAACAGTAGAAGTGCTGGCAACAGGGCAGGGCACCAATGGCCTCTGTCCAGCACCTGTGATATCTCTGGAGTTCCAGGGAGAGGAGGTAGTTGATTTCTCTACATAGCCACAGGCTCCAGAGATTGATAAATTAATAGAATTTTCCTCTGAGGAGGAACAGACTGGTGAGCCTCCAGCAGAAAAGATGGCCACAGGGCAGAGCACCCCTGGCCTTTGCCCAGCACCTGCAGCAGCTCCAGGAAGCCAGGGAGAGGAGGTAGCTGACCTCTCTCCACAGCAGAAGAGTTAGTTAAAGGAAGAGGAGGTAGCTAATCTCACTCCCCAGTGGCAGAGCAGTTTCCAGGGAGAGGATGTAGCCGACCTCTCCCACAGCAGGAGAGTCAGTTCCAGGGAGAGGAGATAGCCAACCTCTCTCCACAGCGGCAGAGCAATTTCCAGGGAGAGAAGGTAGCCATCCTATCTCCCCAGCAGCAGAACCATTGGCTTATTTTTGTCTCGTTGTATAATATTTGTTTCTATTGATTATGTAGTAACTACCCCCATTTGTTGGGAATGTATAAAAGCTGTGTTTTCTGTGCAATAAAGCAGTTCCTATTTTGACCCTCAAGCATTCAATATTGGCTAATGTTATTGGGGATAGCTATAACAATTTGCTGCATTCGTTATTCTAATAGCTGAAGGTATACAGTGGAGGTTCATGGGTTGGGGTTTGGTAGGAGGAAGCTGAATTTAGTGGGTATACCCAGTCTGGGGTACCGAGACCTGCTACAGTGAACACTCAGAAATCCTCTCAAATGCTAATGCTTTACTCCTTGTAATAAAATTTCCCATGCTCAATATCACTCTGCTGTAGTACCCTCTGAAGGCTGCCAAAATGTAAAAAATTAAATAAAAAAAAGATTATTTTTTTTTAAATATAGTTGTTCTGACCCCATGGGGCCCCCTGGCCCATTGGGCCCCTGACAGGAGTCACCCCTGTCACCCCATGATGACGGCCCTGACTAAGACTAATAAAAATATATTGCTGGCAAAAATATTTAGAAAAAATAAGTTACATAAAAACCCCTCTTGAACACAATGGGGATGATCTATCAGCTATTTCAGGGATTTTTGGTAGCTTTTTTGGCTGGAAAAGAGCTCTATGCATTGCTATTATATAGTCCATATGCAGTGGACAGGACACACATATGCATAGGTACATTCACATATGTATATTGAAGTTCCCAATCAAAGATTCTGAAATTAACCCCCAATTCTACAGAATTTAATACTATAAAGTAATTTAATAACAGAATATACAACCTAAAAAGTTGGGACAGTATGGAAAATGCAAGAAAATAAACAAAAAGAGTAATTTGAAAATTCAATTCACTGTGTACTATAATGAAAACACATCATTAACACATTTTTTGATTCATATGAAGAGAGAAGCACTCTACCAGGAACAAACAACAGCTCATCAGCTTCATATACAAATTAATATGACCCTGGGAAGGTCTCCCTAAGGGTGATGGGGGAAACCTCACTGACGAAGCCCATAGGAGGCCGAAACAATCATCTGGGGTTGTCATGTTCCTTGTTCAGAGGAGAATTGCCTGGTATTTTGGGGTTGGACTGACCTTACTTCATGGGATCAGACTGATATACTATAGGAAAGTTTTCCTCTGTGAAAAGCGCTGGTCTAAATGGAGGCTGCTCCTGGGTGATAAATCACCATATAACTAGCTGATGAGCTGTTGTTCATTCCTGGTAGAGCGCTTCTCTCTTTGTATGCACATTATTATGACCCTGGGGAGGTCTCCCTAAGGGTGATGGGGGAAACCAGACGTGGACTCCTTGCCCAGTGTGCTTAGAGAAATGTGGAGGCACCTCACTGACGAGACTGAAACGATCATCTGGGGTTGTCATGTTCCTTGTTCAGAGGAGAATTGCCTGGTTTTTCGGGGCTGGACTGACCTTACTTGGCGGGATCAGACTGATATACTACAGAAAAGTTTTCCTCTGTGAAAAGCACACTGGTCTAAAAGAGTCTGCACCTGGGTGGTAAATCGCCATGCAGTGATGTGCCTTCATAGGAGGCAGGTGAGGAAGCACCTCCCCTGTCCTATGTGTGTATTACACTTTATTTTATTATGTTTAAATAAAAAATAAAAAAGTTAATATAGCAATTTTTATTTTCTTTTATCCAAAAAGTACCCCTCCACCCCCTGCCGCCGACTCTGCCACCATACTAATTAACTAAGGCTGTGCTGCATGATGATCCATATCCATACATACAAAAATGTAGAAAAAATGTGTGATAGCACACCAGTCCTCAAAGGGGTGCTCTTAGTTAGATATTAATTATAACAACAACATATAATCAGAAATGAACATTGTAAAGAATCTAAAAAAATAGTATAATCCTTTAAACTGACAAATAATAGTCCATACAACCAATAATGTCCAATAAGTTGAGGTAGCTCCCAAAGAATGTAGTGGTCAGCTCTCTGTCATATGAGGGTCAGGATCCTGACAAAACAATTGATCTAGAAGAGAACAACACAGAGGCGCCCAATGGCTTAAAACCAAACGCACAGGATGGATTCAATTTTGGCAAGAAATATGCTCACAAGCAAACTGCACCCTGGGGTGCAAAGATGCACAATGGAACCTCACAGTTGCCCAGCAAACTGAACGAGTGCAGCCAGAAATCCAAGGAAGAGACCTTGCCTGTGGTGTCCAAAGTGTTCCTATATAAAGGTATACAGAGCCAACATAGCCCAGCACAGTTTGGTACAGGATGTGTATATATAGGAAATAGACACACTCACATATGTCTAAGCACCTCCAAGCACAATAGACACAGGCTGGAGCTTCTCAGCCACCCAGCTGAATAATTCCCAAGGTTTCAGCAAACAGAAAATTGTTCCCAAAATAATTCAGGGGTAAAGAATGCCCCAGAAAAAAACAGCAGCAATATGGATGTATTTGTGAATTTTGTTATGTGCCGCTAGAGACTGCACCAGTTATTGGCACTTTAGTCTCTTCACGACCCATACAGCTCCCAACGAGGCTGCTCCTCGGGAGCCCTTAGCCAATCAGTAGTGAGACAACTAGTGCATGCGGCTGCGTGGCGAAGTTGTGAACTTCAAATATAAGTGACTCCTGCTGGACCGTCCGGAACCCGAGTTCTTTTTACCAGTTGTGACTGTACAGTGTTACCACCGAGTCAGGTGAGGACAGGACAGTGACATGCTGATGCTTTTTGCTTACAATGGAGCTGCATTTAGCTTCTGACTAGATGAGGTGGATATTCAAAGCACAGCAGCAGTTCACCACCTCCACCAGGTACACTAACATTGGGCTAAATCTGGGGACAGTTATTTAAAATAAAAAATATATACATCTGTTGGGTACGCTAACTCTGAATTTCTCATTTCTTAGCATACTGTCACATATAGGCCTAGATTTGGAGTTTGGCGGTAGAAGGGCTGTTAACGCTCCGCGGGCTTTTTTCTAGCCGCACCATAAATTTAACTCTGGTATCAAGAGTTCAAACAAATGCTGCGTTAGGCTCCAAAAAAGGAGCGTAGAGAATTTTTCCCGCAAATGCAACTCTCGATACCAGAGTTGCTTACGGACGCGGCCAGCCTCAAAAACGTGCTCGTGCACGATATCCCCATAGGAAACAATGGGGCTGTTTGAGCTGAAAAAAAACCTAACACCTGCAAAAAAGCAGCGTTCAGCTCCTAACGCAGCCCCATTGTTTGCTATGGGGAAACACTTCCTACGTCTGCACCTAACACTCTAACATGTACCCCGAGTCTAAACACCCCTACCCTTACACTTATTAACCCCTAATCTGCCGCTCCCGCTATCGCTGACCCCTGCATATTTTTTTTAACCCCTAATCTGCCTCTCCGTAAACCGCCGCAAGCTACGTTATCCCTATGTACCCCTAATCTGCTGCCCCTAACACCGCCGACCCCTAGATTATATTTATTAACCCCTAATCTGCCCCCCTCAACGTCGCCGACACCTGCATACACTTATTAACCCCTAATCTGCCGAGCGGACCTGAGCGCTACTATAATAAAGTTATTAACCCCTAATCCGCCTCACTAACCCTTTCATAAATAGTATTAACCCCTAATCTGCCCTCCCTAACATCGCCGACACCTACCTTCAATTATTAACCCCTAATCTGACGACCGGAGCTCATCGCTACTATAATAAATGGATTAACCCCTAAAGCTTAGTCTAACCCTAACACTAACACCCCCCTAACTTAAATATAATTTAAATCTAACGAAATTAATTAACTCTTATTAAATAAATTATTCCTATTTAAAGCTAAATACTTACCTGTAAAATAAATCCTAATATAGCTACAATATAAATTATAATTATATTATAGCTATTTTAGGATTAATATTTATTTTACAGGCAACTTTGTAATTATTTTAACCAGGTACAATAGCTATTAAATAGTTAAGAACTATTTAATAGTTACCTAGTTAAAATAATAACAAATTTACCTGTAAAATAAATCCTAACCTAAGTTATAATTAAACCTAACACTACCCTATCAATAAATTAATTAAATAAACTGCCTACAATTACCTACAATTAACCTAACACTACACTATCAATAAATAAATTAAATACAATTGCTACAAATAACTACAATTACATAAACTATCTAAAGTATAAAAAATAAAAAAGAACTAAGTTACAAAAAATAAAAAAATATTTACAAACATAAGAAAATTATTACAACAATTTTAAACTAATTACACCTACTCTAAGCCCCCTAATAAAATTACAAAGCCCCCCAAAATAAAAAATGCCCTACCCTATTCTAAATTACTAAAGTTAAAAGCTCTTTTACCTTACCAGCCCTGAACAGGGCCCTTTGCGGGGCATGCCCCAAGAATTTCAGCTCTTTTGCCTGTAAAAAAAACACATACAATACCCCCCCAACATTACAACCCACCACCCACATACCCCTAATCTAACCCAAACCCCCCTTAAATAAACACTAAGCCCCTGAAGATCTTCCTACCTTGTCTTCACCATCCAGGTTCACCGATCCGTCCTGAAGAGCTCCTCCGATGTCCTGATCCAAGCCCAAGCGGGGGGCTGAAGAGGTCCATGATCCGGTCAAAGTCTTCATCCAAGCGGGGCAGAAGAGGATCTTCCATCCGATTGAAGTCTTCATCCATGCGGCATCTTCTATGGTCTTCCATCCGGAGCGAAGCGGCAGGATCCTGAAGACCTCCAGCGCGGAACATCCATCCGGCCCGACGACTGAACGACGAATGACGGTTCCTTTAAGGGATGTCATCCAAGATGGCGTCCCTCGAATTCCGATTGGCTGATAGGATTCTATCAGCCAATCGGAATTAAGGTAGGAATATTCTGATTGGCTGATGGAATCAGCCAATCAGAATCAAGTTCAATCCGATTGGCTGATCCAATCAGCCAATCAGACTGAGCTCGCATTCTATTGGCTGAATCCTATCAGCCAATCGGAATTCGAGGGATGCCATCTTGGATGACGTCCCTTAAAGGAACCGTCATTCGTCGTTCAGTCGTCGGGCCGGATGGATGTTCCGCGCTGGAGGTCTTCAGGATCCTGCCGCTTCGCTCCGGATGGAAGACCATAGAAGATGCCGCATGGATGAAGACTTCAATCGGATGGAAGATCCTCTTCTGCCCCGCTTGGATGAAGACTTTGACCGGATCATGGACCTCTTCAGCCCCCCGCTTGGGCTTGGATCAGGACATCGGAGGAGCTCTTCAGGACGGATCGGTGAACCTGGATGGTGAAGACAAGGTAGGAAGATCTTCAGGGGCTTAGTGTTAGGTTTATTTAAGGGGGGTTTGGGTTAGATTAGGGGTATGTGGGTGGTGGGTTGTAATGTTGGGGGGGGGGGGTATTGTATGTGTTTTTTTTACAGGCAAAAGAGCTGAAATTCTTGGGGCATGCCCCGCAAAGGGCCCTGTTCAGGGCTGGTAAGGTAAAAGAGCTTTTAACTTTTTTAATTTAGAATAGGGTAGGGCATTTTTTATTTTGGGGGGCTTTGTTATTTTATTAGGGGGCTTAGAGTAGGTGTTATTAGTTTAAAATTGTTGTAATAATTTTCTTATGTTTGTAAATATTTTTTTATTTTTTGTAACTTAGTTCTTTTTTATTTTTTGTACTTTAGTTAGTTTATGTAATTGTATTTATATGTAGCAATTGTATTTAATTAATTTATTGATAGTGTAGTGTTAGGTTAATTGTAGGTAGTTTATTTAATTAATTTATTGATAGGGTAGTGTTAGGTTTAATTATAACTTAGGTTATGATTTATTTTACAGGTAAATTTGTTATTATTTTAACTAGGTAACTATTAAATAGTTCTTAACTATTTAATAGCTATTGTACCTGGTTAAAATAATTACAAAGTTGCCTGTAAAATAAATATTAATCCTAAAATAGCTATAATATAATTATAATTTATATTGTAGCTATATTAGGATTTATTTTACAGGTAAGTATTTAGCTTTAAATAGGAATAATTTATTTAATAAGAGTTAATTAATTTCGTTAGATTTAAATTATATTTAAATTAGGGGGGTGTTAGTGTTAGGGTTAGACTTAGCTTTAGGGGTTAATCCATTTATTATAGTAGCGATGAGCTCCGGTCGTCAGATTAGGGGTTAATAAGTGTAGGCAGGTGTCGGCGATGTTGAGGGGGGCAGATTAGGGGTTAATAAATATAATATAGGGGTCGGCGGTGTTAGGGGCAGCAGATTAGGGGTACATAAGGATAACGTAGGTGGCGGCGCTTTGCGGTCGGCAGATTAGGGGTTAATTATTGTAAGTAGCTGGCGGCAACGTTGTGGGGGGCAGGTTAGGGGATTAATAAATGTAATACAGGGGTCGGCGGGGTTAGGGGCAGCAGATTAGGGGTACATAAGTATAACGTAGGTGGCGGTCGGCAGATTAGGGGTTAAAAATTTTTAATTGAGTGGCGGCGATGTGGGGGGACCTCGGTTTAGGGGTACATAGGTAGTTTATGGGTGTTAGTGTACTTTAGGGTACAGTAGTTAAGAGCTTTATGAACCGGCGTTAGCCCAGAAAGCTCTTAACTCCTGCTATTTTCAGGTGGCTGGAGTTTTGTCGTTAGAGCTCTAACGCTCACTTCAGAAACGACTCTAAATACCGGCGTTAGAAAGATCCCATTGAAAAGATAGGATACGCAATTGACGTAAGGGGATCTGCGGTATGTAAAAGTCGCGGCTGAAAAGTGAGCGTTAGACCCTTTTTTGACTGACTCCAAATACCGGCGGTAGCCTAAAACCAGCGTTAGGAGCCTCTAACGCTGGTTTTCACGGCTACCGCCAAACTCTAAATCTAGGCCATAGTGTGTAATTACAGCATTTATTTAATACATTTTAATAATAATAAAAAATAAAAAACATTTTTATAAAAATATTTTTTTTGTATTTTTTGGTGACCCCCGCCACCCGCTCAGCTCCTATTTTGATTAATTTTCTCGTGTCCAAAAATTTTATTCTCAAATACATACACATTGCGCAAGTAGGTAGAGGTTGTGAGCCCTTCCGTTGCGCAATATGTTTGTTTTTGTTTGTATGGGCCACTAGAGACTGCCACCCAGTGCCGAATAAGCTTTAATGTCTCCTCTTCGCGGCCCATACCGCTCCCAATAGGTCTATAGCAGCCTCGGGAGCCAGGCCTGCCCCATCAGCCAATCAGCTGTGCGGTCCCAGTCTGTCTCACTGACATGAGTGAATGACTTAGTCAGAGGGGGTGGGACTGGTGCAGCGGGCGGGAGATTATCCAGGTGCGGAGTGAGACGTGGTGCCTGCTGTCACGTGCCCAGACAGTGAAGAGGTGAGAGGTCTCATGTCCCATGCAGTGCAGCCCTGAGCCAGCCATGCTGCCACGCATGCCGCACCCACTCAGTGTGAGTGATTGAGACGGACAGTCTCGGGAGGGACCGGTGTGAGTCGAAGAAGACTATTAGAAGTTTTTTGACAGCCAGGTCAGTGAGAGCTGCAGCTGCCGTGCTGTCCTCCCCGGCGTGACCCGCATGGTGTGACGGTTATGACCTGTACAGTACACAATGTCACCAAGCTTAATTCCCTGTTTTATAGCACTAATTTAAATTTAATGTCTGTCTATATTATAGATGACTTAATTAGTCAAATCCCCTTGATGATCCGTCTCGATCATTGGGCTTTTAATATGTGTTTTAATCTTTTATACAAGTTTATATTCATAAAAATAGATAATGCATTCTAATTTGAGTAATTTTAAACATTATATGTATTGTAGTTATTGCAGTTGTTAACTGTTTCGTGACATAATTCCACTGAAGTAACTGCACAATATAAAACAGACTTAAATATCTGATGTTTTTTATTTATTTATTAAAATATTGAATTGTGTTGTCAGCAAATCAAATATATGTCAGCAAATCAAATTAATATTTTAAAGAAACATGAAAGTCATAATTAAACTTCCATGATTCAGATAGAAATTGCAATAAAAAAACAAAAAATAAACTCTCTAATTTGCTTTTATTATGTTTTACTTTATTCTTTTTGGTATCCTTAGATGAACAGCATACCTAGTGGGATTGTGCAAGTGTGTGTCTTGAGCACCACATAGCAGCAGCAGTGTTTGCAGTACTGATAACTTGTTGTTATTTGTGTAAAATGAGTAATTTTCAAGAAAAATCATATCTAGATAAACAGTGGAACTGCATTTGCCTATATAATCGGAATTTAATTATTTTCTTACCTGTATACGTGTATTGTAAATAATGTTAATTGCCCTTGTGCAACCTGCTAATGTAATAGTAAATTTAAGATACCTCTATGGGGTTCATAATATATGGGTTTCTAGGGCAAATCATAGTGAGTGCCTCACCAGCCTCTGATGTCACTGCACGTCACTGAATGTAATATACAGTATATATTTTGCTTATTGTCCCTTTAAGGAGATGTACACAAGGAAATATCAGTTTTAGAAACCACACAGAGCAGAAAGAGGCTTATTACATATTTTAGAGCTTAAACCATGCATTTAAAATCAGAGCATGGTGAAAATGAGAAATATCAAAGCTGGCCAGATATCTTAAACTGTCTTAATCAGATTAATTACTCTTTGTTCAAGCAGAGATTTTATAAATAGGAATCATGCAGATTGCAGACTATATATCACATATATCACATGTGCCAAACTGCCAACATAACATATTGCCTGAAATATATACAAGTGAAATTCCTCATATTTTTATTCCTCACTAGTAATGTCGCAAAACTAAAATTTTGCATTCGCGAACGGCGGACGCAAACTTCCACAACTGTTCGCGAACGGGCGAACCGGGCGAACCGCCATAGACTTCAATAGGCAGGCGAATTTTAAAACCCACAGGGACTCTTTCTGGCCACAATAGTGATGGAAAAGTTGTTTCAAGCGTACTAACACCTGGACTGTGGCATGCCGGAGGGGGATCCATGGCAAAACTCCCATGGAAAATTACATAGTTGATGCAGAGTCTGGTTTTAATCCATAAAGGGCATAAATCCCCTAACATTCCTAAATTGTTTGGAATAACGTGCTTTAAAACATCAGGTATGATGTTGTATCGATCAGGTAGTGTAAGGGTTACGCCAGCTTCACAGTGACAGACCAAACTCCCCGTTTAAAGTGACAGTCTACACCAGAATTTTTATTGTTTTAAAAGATAGATAATCCCTTTATTACCCATTTCCCAGTTTTGCATAACTAACACATTTATAATAATATACTTTTAACCTCTGTGATTATCTTGTATCTAAGCCTCTGCAAACTGCCCCTTTTTTCAGTTCTTTTGACAGACTTGCAGTCTAGCCAATCAGTGCCTGCTCCCAGATAACTTCTCGTGCATGAGCACAGTGTTATCTATATGAAATACGTGAACTAACACCCTCTAGTGGTGAAAAACTGTTAAAATGCAATCTGAAAGAGGTGGGCTTCAAGGTCTAAGAAATTAGCATATGAACCTCCTAGGTTAAGCTTTCAACTAAGAATACCAAGAGAACAAAGCAAAATTGGTGATAAAAGTAAATTGGAAAATTGTTTAAAATTACATGCTCTATCTGAATCATGAAAGTTTATTTAATCTATACTACTGTTACACCAGATATGAGTTGCACTGGGGTGACACTGTGCCCTGGCAGGCAGGCACTTAAATGCACACGGGTGAAGGAAACTGACTGCTATTATTTTACACAGTCAAAAAAGTGTTGTTTTTTTTAAATGTACACTACTGTTACACCAGATATGAGTTGCACTGGGCTGACACTGTGCCCTGGCAGGCAGGCAGGCACTGAAACGCACACATGTGAAGGAAACTGACTGATATTATTTAACACAGTAAAAAAAGTGTTTTTTTTTTTAAATGTACACTACTGTTACACCAGATATGAGTTTCACTGGGGTGACACTGTGCCCTGGCAGGCAGGCAGGCACTTAAACGCACACGTGTGAAGGAAACTGACTGCTATTATTTAACACAGTCAAAAAAGTGTTTTTTTTTTTTTAGATCTACACTACTCTTACACCATATATGAGTTGCACTGGGGTGACACTGTGCCCTGGCAGGCAGGCACTTAAACGCACATGTGTGAAGGAACCTGACTGCTATTATTTTACACAGTAAAAAAAGTTTTTTTTTTTAAAATCTACACTACTGTTACACCACATATGAGTTGCACTGGGGTGACACTGTGCCCTGGCAGGCACTTAAACGCACACGTGTGAAGGAAACTGACTGCTATTATTTAACACAGTCAAAAAAGTGTTGTTTTTTTTAAATCTACACTACTGTTACACCAGATATGAGTTGCACTGGGGTGACACTGTGCCCTGGCAGGCAGGCACTTAAACGCACACGTGTGAAGGAATCTGACTGCTATTATTTTACACAGTCAAAAAAGTGTTGTTGTTTTTTTTTTTAAATCTACACTACTGTTACACCAGATATGAGTGGTGGCACTGGGCAAGTGGGCACAGTATACGCTGTGAGCCTGACACACACGCTGGAAGGCAGGCAACTGCAATTAGATTACACAGGAAAAAAAAAAAGCAGCCCTAAAGAGGGCTTTTTGGGGTGCTGTCCTTACAGCAGAGATCAGATGAGTCCTTCAGGACTGTAGTGGACACTGAAAGGGACACTGTACCCAAAAATTTTCTTTTGTGATTCAGATAGAGCATGCAATTTTAAGCAACTTTCTAATTTACTCCTATTATCAATTTTTCTTTGTTCTCTTGATATCTTTATATGAAAAAGAAGGCAACTAAGCTTTTTTCTTGGTTTAGAACTCTGGACAGCAGTTTTTGATTGGTGGATGAATTTATCCACCAATCAGCAAGGACAACCTAGGTTGTTCACCAAAAATGGGCCGGCATCTAAACTTACATTCTTGCATTTTAAATAAAGATACCAAGAGAATAAAGAACATTTGATAATAGGAGTAAATTAGAAAGTTGCTTAAAATTGCATGCTCTATCTGAAAGAAAATTTTTGGGTACAGTGTCCCTTGAATACACTAGCCTAGCTATAGATTTCCCTACTAAATCAGCAGCAGCTACACTGTCCCTCCTCTCACTAACAATGCAGCTTCCGAATGAATCTAAAACGGATGCTGTCCAGGAGGTAGGAGGGTCTGGGAGGGAGGGTCTGCTGCTGATTGGCTGGAATGTGCCTGCTGACTGTGAGGTACAGGGTCAAAGTATTACTCAATGATGAAGAATAGGGGGCGGATCGAACATCGCATATGTTCGCCCGCCTCGGCGAACGCGAACATGCTATTGACACTATTAAAACAGCTAATGGAACTTTAAAAAGTACATCTATGTGTTAATCACAGACTTATTTTTTCTTTGAATGCAACATTCTATCTAGCATTTATTTAGTTTTTAATGTCCCTTTAAAGAAGCATTTAACACTTCCATATAATTTAAAATGGACATAAATCTGCAATAATCACTATATAAGAGTATTTCATTGTTGCACAGTTTGTTTTTTTCCATAAATGTATTCACTGAAAAGGGATTAAACACATAGTTAAAGTCAGAACCAGATTGACAATGGGCTACTGGTCCTGAGCTGAACACAATACATGAGCAAATCAGGGGTGGCATATGTGTGTAGCCACCAATCACCAACCATGTTTAACTCACCAGTGCATTGCTCTGAAGCTGAATTTATCTATGCGTTTAAGCCCTCTGCCAGGAAAGGAAAAATAAAGTGTAATGAGAAAATGCTCCCTCCAACACATTAAATTATTTTCTAATGCTTCTTTTTGTCCCTTTTATTTAAAGCCTCATTAAATGTGTATATTAAAAATTGCATTGTACTACTGCCTACTTTCCTACTGCCTACTTTCTGCCAACATGCAGCGTAGTGATCACTTAATCAGTGCAATAGCTCAGGTATATTTGTTCCTAACTGACTACAACAATGGAAACAAGATAAACATTCTCAAGATGCTTTTAAGGAGTATGTGTCTGGACTACAAAACATTGCAAATCTTACTAGTAAAATAACTGTCTTGTCTAAATGCTTTGAAATCATTTATTCTATTTGCAGATCTTATGCATTGAGTACTTAAAGTGATATCAAACACAATTTTTTTCTTTAAAGGGACACTGAACCCAAATTTTTTCTTTCGGGATTCAGATAGAGCATGCAATTTTTAGCAACTTTCTAATTTACTCCTACTATCAAATGTTCTTCATTCTATTGGTATCTTTATTTGAAAAGCAAAAAAGCAAGTTTAGATGCTGGCCCATTTTTGGTGAACAACCTGGGTTGTCATTGCTGATTGGACAGCACCAATAAACAAGTGCTGTCCATAGTCCTGAACCAAAAATTAGCTGGCTCCTTAGCTTAAATGCCTTCTTTTTTAAATAAAGATAGCAAGAGAACGAAGAAAAATTGATAATAGGAGTAAATTAGAAAGTTGCTTAAAATTGCATGCTCTATATGAATCATGAAAGAAAAAATTTGGGTTCAGTGACCCTTTAATGAATCAGATAGGTCTTGTGATTTTAAACAACATTCCATTTTACTTATATTATCTAATTTGTTTCATTCTCTTGATATCCTTTGTTTAAATGGATACCTACAGTAGGTAAACTCAGGAGCTACTGATTGGTGGCTTCCCATCAGTGACATGTGGTGAGGTCAGAGGCTGGTGAGGCAGTGACTATGATACTCCCGAGAGAGCCGCTTCAATGCCACCTCAGTATGGTAGAAGTTCTTATCCTTCCAGGTCTGTTCTATAAACTCCTCTCAGCAGCACAAAGTGTCATATATAGAGAGAGGAAACACAAGAACAAACCAATAGTGCAACACTGTATGCAAATTTGGTAAAGTATTTTATTTTAAACTATGTTAAAAAATGCTCACATTTGCAAACCTCAATCCAATATGAGGTATCAGTTAAACATGTAGTATTGTTGGTGACAACAGATGCAATTCCCAAGATCACACTCATATGCCAAATTCCATCAAACACACATGCAGGAAAAGTGCAAAAGCGGATAAAAAATGTATAGTCTTATACAGTCTCTTAAAAATGTTCTCCTTACGCGTTTCAAAGGTATCAAAGAATAGGTTACCTTCTTCATCAGAGGTTCGTTTCATAGTGAATTGCTAACAATGTGGGACTTTAAGTTCGTGAGAGTGTAATTGCCGTCGCCTCTAAATGGCAAGTATTGGCCCATTCTACTCCATGTGGTTGTGGGGGGGTGTAGTACTCCACCAATCCGGAGACAGCATGATGTATCATTACGTTACCAGCCCGAGGGGGGGAGAGAGGGGGGGAGAGAGGTGGGGAGAGAGGGGGGGAGAGAGAGAGAGGAGGGGGAGAGAGAGAGGAGGGAGAGAGAGAGAGAGAGAGAGAGAGGAGGGGGGGGAGAGAGAGAGAGGAGGGGGGAGAGAGAGAGAGGAGGGGGGGAGAGAGAGGAAGGGGGAGAGAGAGAGGAGGGGGGAGAGAGAGAGAGGAGGGGGGAGAGAGAAAGAGGAGGGGGGAGAGAGAGAGGGGGGGAAAGAGAGAGGGGGGGAGAGAGAGGAGGGGGGAGAGAGAGAGAGGAGGGGGGAAGAGAGAGAGGAGAAGGGGAGAAAGAGAGGAGGGGGGAGAGAGAGAGGAGGGGAGAGAGAGAGAGAGAGGAAGGGGGAGAGAGAGGATGGGGGAGAGATAGAGGAGGGGAGAGAGAGAGGAGGGGGGAGAGAGAGAGAGGGTGGGAGAGAGAGAGGGGAGATAGAGAGAGAGGAGGGGGGAGAGGGGAGGGAGAGAGAGAGGGGGGAGAGAGAGAGGAGAGGGGAGAGAGAGAGAGGAGGGAGAGAGAGAGGGGGGAGAGAGAGAGGAGGGGGGATAGAGAGAGGGGAGGGAGAGAGAGAGGGGAGGCAGAGAGAGAGGGGGGAGAGAGAGAGCTCAAAAGAGAGGGGGAGAGAGAGCGCAAAAGGGATGGGGAGAGAGTGAGCTCAAAAGAGAGGGGGAGAGAGAGCGCAAAAGAGATGGGGAGAGAGAGCGCAAAAGAGATGGGGGAGAGAGAGAGCAAAAGAGAGGGGGGAGAGAGAGCAAAAGGAGGGGGAGAGATTGCGAAGAGAAGGGGGAGAGAGCGCAAAAGAGAGGGGGGAAGAGGGAGCGCAAAAGAGAAGGGGGAGAGAGAGCGCAAAAGAGAGGGGGAGAGAGAGTGAGAGCAAAAGAGGGGGGAGAGAGAGAGCACAAAAGAGAGGGGGGAGAGAGAGCAAAAGAGAGGGGGATAGAGAGCGTGAAAGAGATTGGGGAGAGAGAGCAAAAGAGAGGGGGGGAGAGAGCGCGAAGAGAGGGGGGAGAGAGCGGGCGGGAGTGGCCATGAAGGGGGCGTGGCCAAGCATGAAGGGGGCATGGTCAGACACGGTCGGGAGATAGAGAGGGGAAAGAGATAGAGAGGGGGAGAGATAGAGAGAGAGGAGGGGAGA
Organism: Bombina bombina; assembly: GCF_027579735.1. Classification (NCBI taxonomy): domain Eukaryota; kingdom Metazoa; phylum Chordata; class Amphibia; order Anura; family Bombinatoridae; genus Bombina; species Bombina bombina. The sequence continues at coordinate 252,644,974 of NC_069506.1, forward strand.
GAGAGAGGAGGGGAGAGAGAGAGGGGGGAGAGAGGAGGGGAGAGAGAGGAGGGGAAGAGAGAGAGAGGAGGGGAGAGAGAGAGAGGATAGGGGGAGAGAGAGAATAGAAGGAGAGAGAGAGGATAGGGGAGAGAGAGAGAGGGGGGGAGAGAGAGAGAGCTCAAAAGAGAGGGGGAGAGAGCGCAAAAGAGATGGGGAGAGAGAGAGCTCAAAAGAGAGGGGGATAGAGAGCACAAAAGAGATGGGGGAGAGAGAGAGAGCAAAAGAGAGGGGGATAGAGAGCGCAAAAGAGATGGGGAGAGAGAGAGAGCAAAAGAGAGGGGGGAGAGAGCGCAAAAGAGAGGGGGAGAGAGAGAGCGCCAAAGAGGGGGGGAGAGAGAGAGCACAAAAGAGAGGGGGGGAGAGAACGCAAAAGAGATGGGGAGGGAGAGAGCTCAAAAGAGAGGGGGATAGAGAGCGCAAAAGAGATGGGGGAAAAAGAGAGAGCAAAAGAGAGGGGGGAGAGAGCGCAAAGAGAGGGGGGAGAGAGCGCAAAAGAGAAGGGGAGAGAGAGAGCGCAAAAGAGAGGGGGGAGAGAGAGAGCAAAAGAGAGGTGGGAGAGAGCACAAAAGAGAGGGGGAGAGAGCGCAAAAGAGAGGGGAGAGAGAGTACAAAAGAGGGGGGAGAGAGAGAGAGCAAAAGAGGGGGAGAGATAGTGAGCACAAAAGAGAGGGGGGAGAGAGAGAAAGAGAGAGCAGAGAGAGAGAGGGGGAGAGAGAGAGGAGGGGAGAGAGAGAGAGAGAGATAGAGAGGAGGGGAGAGAGAGAGTAGGGGGGGAGAGAGAAAGGGGGGGAAAGAGAGAGAGAGGAGGCGGGGAGAGAGAGAGGAGGCGGGGAGAGAGAGAGGAGGGGGGAGAGAGAGAGGAGGGGGGAGAGAGAGGAGGGGGGGAGAGAGAGAGGAGGGGGGAGAGAGAGGAGGGGGGGAGAGAGAGGAGGGGGGGAGAGAGAGAGAGAGGAGGGGGAGAGAGAGAGCAGGGGGGAGAGAGAGAGGAGGGGGAGAGAGAGAGAGAGGAGGGGGAGAGAGAGAGGAGGGGGGGAGAGAGAAAGAGGAGTGGAGAGAGAGAGAGGGGGGAAAGAGAGAGAGGAGGGGAGAGAGAGGAGGGGGGGAGAGAGAGAGGAGGGGGGGAGAGAGAGAGAGGAGGGGGGAGAGAGAGAGAGAGGAAGGGGGAGAGAGAGGAGGGGGGAGAGAGAGAGGAGGGGGGGAGAAAGAGAGAGGAGGGGGAGAGGGGAGGGAGAGAGAGAGGGGGGAGAGAGAGAGGAAGGGGGGGAGAGAGAGGCAAGGGAGAGAGAGAGAGAGAGAGAGAGAGAGGGGAGGGAGAGAGAGAGGGGGGAGAGAGAGAGGTGGAGAGAGAGGGGGGAGAGAGAGAGCTCAAAAGAGAGGGGGAGAGAGAGAGCTCAAAAGAGAGGGGGAGAGAGAGCGCAAAAGAGATGGGGGAGAGAGAGTGCAAAAGAGATGGGGGAGAGAGAGAGCAAACGAGAGGGGGAGAGAGCGCGAAGAGAGGGGGGAGAGAGCGCAAAACAGAGGGGGGGAGAGAGAGCGCAAAAGAGAGGGGGAGAGAGAGAGCGCAAAAGAGAGGGGGAGAGAGAGTGAGAGCAAAAGAGGGGGAGAGAGAGAGCACAAAAGAGAGGGGGGAGAGAGAGCAAAAGAGAGGGGGAGAGAGGGCAAAAGAGAGGGTGGAGAGAGAGAGCACAAAAGAGAGGGGGAGAGAGAGATCACAAAAGAGAGGGAGTAGAGAGAGAGCAAAAGAGGGGGAGAGAGAGAGCACAAAAGAGAGGGGGAGAGAGAGCAAGGGGTGGGACCGCTGTACTGGAAAAAAATGTGAACGGGCTTTAGGACTAGTTATAAATAAAGTGCCTGCGTTACTTTAAGATCTCCAGGCAATTTAAAATTCTATTTAAATATTTTTTTTTTTCTTTTTATAAATAGTTATAAAGGCTGGGTGCTCTTGAACTCCCCAGGCAAATATGTTATATGAGGAGGGTGTGGTTGTATTACTTTTCAAAGTAAAAACCAACACCTAGATTTAGAGTTTTGCGGCCAAAGGGGTGCGTTAGCTACGCGTATTTTTTTTCTAGCGCTGCTTCTAAACAACGCTGGTATTTAGAGTTCTCTGAAGGGCTGCGTTAGGCTCCAAAAAGGGAGCGTACAGGCATATTTACCGCTACTTCAACTCTCAATACCAGCTCTGCTTACGGTAGCGGCTAGGTGGAAAAACGTGCTCGTGCACGATTCCCCCATAGGAAACAATGGGGCAGTTTGGGCATAAAAAAAAACCTAACACCTGCAAAAAAGCAGCGTTCAGCTCCTAACGCAGCCCCATTGTTTCCTATGGGGAAACAGTTTCTAAGTCTGCACCTAACACCCTAACATGTACCCCGAGTCTAAACACCCCTAACCTAACACTTATTAACCCCTAATCTTCTGCCCCCGCTATCACTGACCCCTGCATTACACTATTAACCCCTAATCTGCCGCTCCGGACACCGCCTCAACTTACATTATCCCTATGAACCCCTAATCTGCTGCCCCTAACATCGCCGACACCTACATAATATTCATTAACCGCCGCTACCTTACCTACACTTATTAACCCCTAATCTGCCGACTGGACCTCGCCACCACTCTAATAAATGTATTAACCCCTAATCTGCCCTCCCTAACATCGCCGCCACCTAACTTCAAGCATTAACCCCTAATCTGCTGACCGGACCTCGCTGCTACTATAATAAATGTATTAACCCCTAAAGCTAAACTACCTAGTTAAAATAATTACAAAATTACCTGTAAAATAAATCCTAACCTAAGTTACAATTAAACCTAACACTACACTATCAATAAATTAATTAAATAAATTAACTACAATTACATACAATTAAATAAACTAAACTAAATTACAAAAACAAACACTAAATTACAAAAAATAAAAAAGATTACAAGAATTTTAAGCTAATTACACCTACTCTAAGCCCCCTAATAAAATAACAAAGCCACCCAAAATAAAAAAAATTCCCTACCCTAATCTAAATTTAAAAAGTTAACAGCTCTATTACCTTTCCAACCATTAAAAGGGCTTTTTGCGGGGCATGCCCCAAAGAAATCAGCTCTTTTGCCTGTAAAAAAAAAACACAATACTGATCGGAACAGCCAATGCAATGCGAGCTCAATCTGATTGGCTGATTGGATCAGCCAATCCGATTGAACTTGAATTCTTGATTCAATCAGACAATCAGATTTTTCCTACCTTAATTCCGATTGGCTGATATAATCCTATCAGCCAATCGGAATTCGAGGGATGCCATCTTGGATGACGTCACTTAAAGGAAACTTCATTTGTCGTCTAGTCGTCATTGAAAAAGGATGTTCCGCGCCGGAGGTCTTGAAGATGGAGCCGATCCTCGTCGGATGGATGAAGATAGAAGATGCCGCTTGGATGAAGATGTCTGCCGGTCCAGATGTCCTCTTCTGCCCGGATAGGATGAAGACTTCTGCCGCTCCGGATGTCTTCTTTTGGTCCATCGGTGCTCGACTGGGTGAAGACGACTCAAGGTAGGGAGATCTTCAGGGGGGTAGTGTTAGGTTTATTTAAGGGGGGTTTGGGTTAGAGTAGGGGTATGTGGGTGGTGGGTTGTAATGTTGTGGGTGGTATTGTGTTTTTTTTACAGGCAAAAGAGCTGATTTCTTTGGGGCATGCCCCGCAAAAAGCCCTTTCAAGGGCTGGTAAGGTAATAGAGCTGTTAACTTTTTTAATTTATATAAGGGTAGGGAATTTTTTTTATTTTGGGGGGCTTTGTTATTTTATTAGGGGGCTTAGAGTAGGTGTAATTAGCTTAAAATTCTTGTAATTTTTTTTTATTTTTTGTAATTTAGTGTTTGTTTTTTGTAATTTATTTTATTTTATTTAATTGTATGTAACTGTAGTTAATTTATTTAATTAATTTATTGATAGTGTAGTGTTAGGTTTAATTGTAACTTAGGTTAGGATTTATTTTACAGGTAATTTTGTAATTATTTTAACTAGGTAGCTATTAAATAGTTTTTAATAGCTATTGTACCTATTTAAAATAAATACAAAGTTGTCTGTAAAATAAATATAAATCCTAAAATAGCTACAATATAATTATTTGTTATATTGTAGCTATATTAGGGTTTATTTTACAGGTAAGTATTTAGCTTTAAATAGGAATACTTTAGTTAATAATATTTAATTTATTTCGTTAGAATAAAATTATATTTAACTTAGGGGGGTGTTAGGGTTAGACTTAGCTTTAGGGGTTAATCCATTTATTAGAGTAGTGGCGAGGTCCGGTCGGCAGATTAGGGGTTAATACTTGAAGTTAGGTGGTGGCGATGTTAGGTAGGGCAGATTAGGGGTTAATGCTATTTATTATAGGGGTTGCGAGGCGGGAGTGCGGCGGTTTAGGGGTTAATACATTTATTATAGTGGCGGCGAGGTCCGGTCGGCAGATTAGGGGTTAATAAGTGTAGTTAGGTAGCGGCGACGTTGGGGGGGGGCAGATTAGGGGTTAATAAATATTATGTAAGTGTCGGCAATGTTAGGGGCAGCAGATTAGGGGTACATAGGTATAATGTAGGTGGCGGCGATGTGCGGTTGGCAGATTAGGGGTTACATTTTTTTATTATAGTGGGGGGGGCCTCGGTTTAGGGGTACATAGGTAGTTTATGGGTGTTAGTGTACTTTAGAGCACAGTAGTTAAGAGCTTTATGAACCGGCGTTAGCCCAGAAAGCTCTTAACTGCGGACTTTTTTCTGCGGCTGGAGTCTTGTCGGTAGAGGGTCTAATGCTCACTTCAGCCAAGACTCTAAATACCGGCATTAGGAAGATCCCATTGAAAAGATAGGATTTACAATTGGCATAAGGGGATCTGTGGTATGGAAAAGTCGCGGCTTGGAAGTGAGCGTTAGAACCTTTCCTGGCTGACTCTAAATACCAGCGGGCGGTAAAAAGCAGCGTTAGGACCCCTTAACGCTGCTTTTGACGGCTACCGCAGAACTCTAAATCTAGGCGTTAGTCTATTGGCCTCCTGGCTTTTCATCACAGATGGTTAAGGTTTGATTAAATTAAATTCTATTGTTATGTATACTGACAGTCTGAGCTGCAATAATGCTAAGATAGGCATAATATTTTTATTTCCAAATTAATTATTTTTTAATTCTAGTGTTTAAATGTATTCTCTGTAATAATTGATTTGGTGATGAATATGTTGTTAGATACAGAAATCCTGAAGAAAAATTAAATATGGTTTAATCATAAAACATTTGCATACATTTCATGATAAATTCTTGTAAATGTATAAACTGTTCTGCTTTGACAAACTAATTAGACAAGGACTTGAGAAATCCCAGGAGCTATCACTCCTAAAATTCCAGTTGCCCAATGCAATCAAAGAAAACGATTGAGTGACTGTGACCAAATTTATGATCCTATCTTTCCAACGCTATGGGGCCTAGTTATCAAGGCGTCAACCTCAAATACGCTGGAATTCCGCAGCGTATTTGTGGCGAGGCTGATTCGCCTTAGTTATTGTGACGTAAACTTCGATCCGCCGGACTCAGTCCGACACAGATCGATTCTTACGTCACTCCAGATGTTCCGCACACAAGTGCGGCACAATCTGACTACTTTTGCTAGTTATCAAAAAACTAGCAGGTACGCTCGGCACTTTTCCGGCCCAGCGTACCTGGTTTTCAAACCGACATCCCTGGAGGCGGCGGATCCCATAGGAATCAATGGGAGTCTGACCATAGCGAAAGTACAAGTTTGCTGCTGCCAGATATCCCATTGATTCCTATGGGAGATGTCTGCACCTAACACGCTAACATGTACCCCGAGTCTAAACACCCCTAATCTGTCCCCCCTACACCGCCGCAACTAAATAAAGTTATTACCCCCTAAACAGCCGTTCCCGGAGCCCACCACAAGCTACTCTATACATATTAACCCCTAAACCGCCGCTCCCGGAGCCCACCACAACTATAATATATGTATTAACCCCTAAACCGCCGCTCCCGGAGCCCACCGCAACTATAATATATGTATTAACCCCTAAACCGCCGCTCCCTGAGCCCACCGCAACTATAATATATGTATTAACCCCTAAACCGCCGCTCCCGGACCCTGCCGCAACCTATATTAAATTTATTAACCCCTAATCTGCCCCCCCTACACCAGCGCCAACTATAATACATTTATTAACCCCTATCCTGCCCCCCACTACACCGCCGCCACTGTAATAAATTTATTAACCCCTAAACCTAAGTCTAACACTAACCCTAACACCCCCCTAACTTAGGGCTAGATTTAGAGTTTGGCGGCCAAAGGGGTGCGTTAGCTACGCATGCTTTTTTTCCCCCACACCTTTTAAATACCGCTGGTATTTAGAGTTCACAGAATGGCTGGGTTTTCAGTGCGTTAGGCTCCAAAAAGGGAGCGTAGAGCATAATTTAATGCCACTGCAACTCTAGATACCAGCGGTGCTTACGGACGCGGCCAGCTTCAAAAACGTGCTCGTGCACGACTCCCCCATAGAAAACAATGGGGCCATTTGAGCTGAAAAAAAACCTAACACCTGCAAAAAAGCAGCGTTCAGCTCCTAACACAGCCCCATTGTTTTCTATGGGGAAACACTTCCTACGTCTGCTCCTAACACCCTAACATGAACCCCGAGTCTAAACACCCCTAACCTTACACTTATTAACCCCTAATCTGCCGCCCCCGCTATCGCTGACACCTGCATATTTTTTTTAACCCCTAATCTGCCGCTCCGTAAACCGCTTCTACCTACATTATCCCTGTGTACCCCTAATCTGCTGCCCCTAACACTGCCGACCCCTATATTATATTTATTAACCCCTAATCTGCCCCCCTCAACGTCGCCTCCACCTGCCTACACTTATTAACCCCTAATCTGCCGAGCGGACCGCACCGCTACTATAATAAAGTTATTAACCCCTAATCCGCCTCACTCCCGCCTCAATAACCCTATAATAAATAGTATTAACCCCTAATCTGCCCTCCCTAACATCGCCGACACCTAACTTCAATTATTAACCCCTAATATGCCGACCGAATCTCGCCGCTACTGTAATAAATGGATTAACCCCTAAAGCTAAGTCTAACCCTAACCCGAACACCCCCCTAAGTTAAATACAATTTAAATCTAACTAAATAAATTAACTCTTATTAAATAAATTATTCCTATTTAAAGCTAAATACTTACCTGTAAAATAAACCCTAATATAGCTACAATATAAATTATAATTATATTATAGCTATTTTAGGATTTATATTTATTTTACAGGTAACTTTGTATTTATTTTAACCAGGTACAATAGCTATTAAATAGTTAAGAACTATTTAATAGCTAAAATAGTTAAAATAATTACAAAATTACCTGTAAAATAAATCCTAACCTAAGTTACAATTAAACCTAAAACTACACTATCAATAAATAAATTAAATAAACTACCTACAATTATCTACAATTAAACCTAACACTACACGATCAATAAATTAATTAAATACAATATCTACAAATAAATACAATTAAATAAACTAACTAAAGTACAAAAAATAAAAAAGAACTAAGTTACAAAAATAAAAAAATATTTACAAACATTAGAAAAAAATTACAACAATTTTAAACTAATTACACCTACTCTAAGCCCCCTAATAAAATAACAAAGAGCCCCAAAATAAAAAAATGCCCTACCCTATTCTAAATTACAAAAGTTCAAAGCTCTTTTACCTTACCAGCCCTTAAAAGGGCCCTTTGCGGGGCATGCCCCAAAGAATTCAGCTCTTTTGCCTGTAAAAAAAAAAACATACAATACCCCCCCCCAACATTACAACCCACCACCCACATACCCCTAATCTAACCCAAACCCCCTTAAATAAACCTAACACTAAGCCCCTGAAGATCTTCCTACCTTGTCTTCACCATGCCAGGTATCACCGATCGTTCCAGGCTCTGAAATCTTCATCCAAGCCCAAGCGGGGGCTAGACATCCATCATCCGACGGCTGAAGAAGTCCAGAAGAGGCTCCAAAGTCTTCATCCTATCCGGGAAGAAGAGTAGATCCGGACCGGCAACCATCTTCTTCCAAGCGGCATCTTCTATCTTCATCCGATGAGGACCGGCTCCATCTTGAAGACCTCCACCGAGGACCCATCATCTTCTTCCGACGACTTCCCGATGAATGACGGTTCCTTTAAGGGACGTCATCCAAGATGGCGTCCCTCGAATTCCGATTGGCTGATAGGATTCTATCAGCCAATCGGAATTAAGGTAGGAAAATTCTGATTGGCTGATGGAATCAGCCAATCAGAATCAAGTTCAATCCGATTGGCTGATTCAATCAGCCAATCAGATTGAGCTCGCATTCTATTGGCTGTTCCATTCAGCCAATAGAATGCAAGCTCAATCTGATTGGCTGATCGGATCAGCCAATCGGATTGAACTTGATTCTGATTGGCTGATTCCATCAGCCAATCAGAATTTTCCTACTTTAATTCCGATTGGCTGATAGAATCCTATCAGCCAATCGGAATTTGAGGGACGCCATCTTGGATGACGTCCCTTAAAGGAACCGTCATTCGTCGGGAAGTCGTCGGAAGAAGAAGATGGGTCCGCGGTGGAGGTCTTCAAGATGGAGCCGGTCCTCATCGGATGAAGATAGAAGATGCCGCTTGGAAGAAGATGGTTGCCGGTCCGGATCTACTCTTCTTCCCGGATAGGATGAAGACTTTGGAGCCTCTTCTGGACTTCTTCAGCTGTCGGATGATGGATGTCTAGCCCCCGCTTGGGCTTGGATGAAGATTTCGGAGCCTGGAACGATAGGTGATACCTGGCATGGTGAAGACAAGGTAGGAAGATCTTCAGATTAGGGGTATGTGGGTGGTGGGTTGTAATGTTGGGGGGGGGTATTGTATGGTTTTTTTACAGGCAAAAGAGTTGAATTCTTTGGGGCATGCCCCGCAAAGGGCCCTTTTAAGGGCTGGTAAGGTAAAAAAGCTTTGAACTTTTGTAATTTAGAATAGGGTAGGGCATTTTTTTATTTTGGGGGTCTTTGTTATTTTATTAGGTGGCTTAGAGTAGGTGTAATTAGTTTAAAATTGTTGTAATTTTTTTCTAATGTTTGTAAATATTTTTTTATTTTTTGTAACTTAGTTCTTTTTTATTTTTTGTACTTTAGTTAGTTTATTTAATTGTATTTATTTGTAGAAATTGTATTTAATTTATATATTGATAGTGTAGTGTTAGGTTTAATTGTAGATAATTGTAGGTAGTTTATTTAATTTATTTATTGATAGTGTAGTTTTAGGTTTAATTGTAACTTAGGTTAGGATTTATTTTACAGGTAATTTTGTAATTATTTTAACTAGGTAGCTATTAAATAGTTATTAACTATTTAATAGCTATTGTACCTGGTTAAAATAATTACAAAGTAAAGTTGCCTGTAAAATAAATATTAATCCTAAAATAGCTAAGATATAATTATAATTTATATTGTAGCTATATTAGGATTAATTTTACAGGTAAGTATTTAGCTTTAAATAGGAATAATTTATTTAATAAGACTTAATTTATTTCGTTAGATAAATATTATATTTAACTTAGGGGGGTGTTAGTGTTAGGGTTAGAATTAGCTTAAGGGGTTAAACAATTTATTAGAGTAGCACATTAGGGGTTAAAAAATTTAAATATAGTGGCAGCGATGTGGGGGGACCTCGGTTTAGGGGTACATAGGTAGTTTATGGGTGTTAGTGTACTTTAGAGCACAGTAGTTAAGAGCTTTTTGAACCGGCATTAGCCCAGAAAGCTCTTAACTACTGACTTTTTTCTGCGGCTGGAGTTTTGTCATTAGATTTCTAACGCTCACTTCAGCCACGACTCTAAATACCAGCGTTAAAAAGATCCCATTGAAAAGATAGGATACGCAATTGACGTAAGGGGATCTGCGGTATGGAAAAGTCGCGGCTGGAAACTGAGCGTTAGACCCTTTAATGACTGGCTCCAAATACCAGAGGGCGGTAAAAACCAGCGTTAGGAGCCTCTAACGCTGGTTTTGATGGCTACCGCCCAACTCTAAATCTAGGCCTTAAATATTAATTAAATAAATCTAAATAATATTTCTATTATGAACTAAATTAATCCTATTTAAAACTAAATACTTACCTTTAAAATAAACCCTAATATAGCTACAATATAAATAATAATTATATTGTAGCTATCTTAGGATTTATTTTTATTTTACAGGCATCTTTCAATTTATATATATAAATATTTTAACTAGGTACAATAGCTATTAAATAGTTATTAACTATCTAATAGCTTACCTAGCTAAAATAAAGAGAAATTTACCTGTAAAATAAAAACTAACCTAAGTTACAATTACACCTAACACTACAATATACTTTAATAAATTATTCCTATTTAAAACTAAATACTTACCTGTAAAATAAACCCTAAGATAGCTACAATGTAATTAATAATTACATTGTAGCTATTTTGGGAATTATATTTATTTTACAGGTAACTTTGTATTTATTTTAGCTAGTTAGAATAGTTATTAAATAGTTATTAACTATGTAATAACTACCTAGCTAAAAGAAATACAAAATTACCTTAAAATAAATCCTAACCTAAGTTACAATTAAACCTAACACTACACTATCATTACATTAATTAAATAAATTAACTACAAATAACTACAATTAAATACAATTACATAAACTAACTAAAGTACAAAAAAAAGCTAAGTTACAAAAAATAAAAAAAATAGGTTACAAACATTTAAAAAATATTACAACAATTTTAAGCTACTTACACCTAATCTAAGCCCCCTAATAAAATAACAAACCCCCCCAAAATAAAAAAATGCCCTACCCTATTCTAAATTAAAAAAGTTCAAAGCTCTTTTACCTTACCAGCCCTTAAAAGGGCCATTTGTGGGGCATGCCCCAAAGAATTCAGCTCTTTTGCCTGTAAAAGAAAAATACAACCCCCCCCAACATTACAACCCACCACCCACATACCCCTAATCTAACCCAAACTCCCCTTAAAATAACCTAACACTAATCCCCTGAAGATCATCCTACCTTGAGTCGTCTTCACTCAGCCGAGCAGCAATGGAACCGAAGAGGAGACCCGGAGCGGCAGAAGTTATCCTCCAAGCGGCGCTGAAGAAATCTTCCATCCGATGAAGTGATCCTCCAAGCGGCGCTGAAGAAGTCTTCCATCCGGGCGATGTCATCTTCCAAGAGGCGCTGAAGAAGTCTTCTATCCGGGTGATGTCATCTTCCAAGCGGGGTCTTCAATCTTCATCCCGCCGACGCGGAACATCCTTCTTTCCCAACGTACTACCGACGAATGAAGGCTCCTTTAAGGGACGTCATCCAAGATGGCGTCCCTTCAATTCCGATTGGCTGATAGGATTCTATCAGCCAATCGGAATTAAGGTAGGAAAAATCTGATTGGCTGATTGAATCAGCCAATCAGATTCAAGTTCAATCCGATTGGCTGATCCAATCAGCCAATCAGATTTGAGCTTGCATTCTATTGGCTGTTCCGATCTTTTTTGAACTTTTTTAATTTAGAATTGGGTAGGGCATTTTTTTTTATTTTGGGGGGTTTGTTATTTTATTAGGGGGCTTAGATTAGGTGTAAGTAGCTTAAAATTGTTGTAATATTTTTAAAATGTTTGTAACTTATTTTTTTTATTTTTTGTAACTTAGCTTTTTTTATTTTTTGTACTTAGTTAGTTTATGTAATTGTATTTAATTGTAGTTATTTGTAGGTAATAGTGTAGTGTTAGGTTTAATTGTAACTTAGGTTAGGATTTATTTTACAGGTAATTTTGTATTTCTTTTAGCTAGGTAGTTATTAAATAGTTAATAACTATTTAATAACTTTTCTAACTAGCTAAAATAAATACAAAGTTACCTGTAAAATAAATATAAATCCTAAAATAGCTACAATGTAATTATTAATTATATTGTAGCTATCTTAGGGTTTATTTTACAGGTAAGTATTTAGTTTTAAATAGGAATAATTTATTTAAGTATAGTGTAGTGTTAGGTGTAATTGTAACTTAGGTTAGTTTTTATTTTACATGTTAATTTCTCTTTATTTTAGCTAGGTAAGCTATTAAATAGTTAATAACTATTTAATAGCTATTGTACCTAGTTAAAATAAATTGAAATTTGCCTGTAAAATTAAAATAAATCCTAAGATAGCTACAATATAATTATTATTTATATTGTAGCTATATTATGGTTTATTTTAAAGGTAAGTATTTAGTTTTAAATAGGATTAATTTAGTTCATAATAGAAATATTATTTAGATTTATTTAATTAATATTTAAGTTAGGGGGGTGTTAGGGTTAGTTTTAGACTTAGGTTTATGGGTTAATAATTTTATTACAGTGGCAGCGGTGTAGTGGGGGGCAGGATAGGGGTTAATAAATTTATTATAGGTGGCGACGGTGTAGGGGGGGCAGGATAGGGGTTAATAAATTTAATATAGGTTGCGGCGGGGTCAGGGAGCGGTGGTTTAGGGGTTAAACTATTTATTTAGTTGCGGCGAGGTGCGGGATCAGCAGGATAGGGGTTAATAACTTTATTATAGAGGGCTACGGTATAGGGGGGCAGGATAGGGTTTACTAGGTATAATGTAGGTGGCAGCGGTGTCCGGGAGCGGCGGTTTAGGGGTTAATACATTTATAAGAGTTGCGGCGGGGTCTAGGAGCGGCGGTTTAGGGGTTAATACATTTATTATAGTTGCGGCGGGGTCTAGGAGTGGCGGTTTAGGGGTTAGTAACTTTATTTAGTTGCTGGAGGCTCCGGGGGCGCCGGTATAGGGGGTAGAACAGTGTAGTTAGTGTGGGTGCTTAGTGACAGGCTAGCAAGAAAGCTGTAAAAAAGCCGAAGAGCAGCGAGATCGGATGAGTGATAACTCTCACAGTCTGCTGCTCATCGCCCAGTACTTGGTGCGTGGCTTTTTGACAGCTTTTTTGATAACTTAGGCGAATTTTTGCAGGTCCGCGGCGGCGATGTGAGGCGAGCTTAGGCGGGCATATTGGGCTGGCGAAGACAGGTAAAATAGACACGTTGATAACTACCCCCCTATTTGTCATCAGTCATTCACATTGTTTTTTACACAAATGATGTTGCACATTCACAATGGTTTTTAAATAAGTGTCACCAGGCAGTTCATATCAAATAGCATTAATTACCAGCCGGCGCCTTCTTCTTGAACTTCCTCCTCCAGTGTGGCGAAAGTACTAGGCAAGTGAGGCGGGCAGCAAACGTCCAGAGTTCAGGGCAGGACAGATCCTTCTTCTCAGCAGCTTCACAGGTGACAGGAGTAGAGAACGTTTCTTCCTTCTTCACCGTTGCGTCGGTCTGTCTGTCACACTTTTCTTCTCTCTTCCCGCTGCGCTAGGCCACAAGCAGTTCCACCTCCTCCACTCGTGATGTCATTGAGGATCTGAGTGCTGAGACCACTTGATTGGCTCCCGAGTCCCGAGGCTATTAAAGAAAAGCCTCTCTAGGGAGCGTATGGGCCGCGAGGAGCAGCACAGCTGGGTGGCGCTAGCTCTCGCGGTTCATACAAAAATGAGCAAGAAGACATGATCCATGTTGCGTAATGGAGGGGCAGCTGAACATCTCACAGCCTCGCCTTCATTGCACAATACGGATTGCAATTGCATCATCCTTTACTATGGAGGAGGAGTTAGTGGTCGGGGGACTGGTCGGTTATCTTGGGGTTAAAAAAATGTACATACATTTTAAAAACATTTTTTTTATAAAACATTATAAAAAAGGTTTATACAAACATAGGTGCCACCTCACCTGCCTCCTATGATGGCATGTCACTGCTCACATATATACCTCAGGCTCACACTACTGGCTTTCCTCTTTCAATACATTCAGCTAGTTCCCAGTAGTGCATTGCTGTTTCTTCTTCAACAAAGGATACCAAGTGAGTGAAGAAACTTAGGTAATAGAAGTAAATTGGAAAGTTATTTAAAATTGTATTCTCTATATGAATCATGAAAAAAAAATTGGGGGGTTTTATGTCCCTTTAATTGCTGATATCTATATTTTGTTTTGTGTTAAATGAGTATAAACAGTGGAACAGCATTTGTTGTTATAATCAGAATTTAATTAACTTCTTACCTATATGCATGTGTTGTAAAGAATGCTAATGTCATTGTGCAACCTGCTAATTTAATAATTACCTATATAGCTACCTATATGCATATCATAGCCAGCGCCTCACCCGCCTCTCAACTCACTGCACGTCACTGCCATAGACCTAGCTGATGAGCTGTTGTTCGTTCCTGGTAGAGTGTCCCTCTCTTCGCATGCATATTAATATGACCTGGGGAGGTCTCCCGATGGGTGATGGGGGAAACAATATGTGGACTCCTTGCCCAGTGTGCTTAGAGGAATGTTGCTGCACCTCACTGATGAGGCCCATAGGAGGCCGAAACGATAATCTGGCCTTGTCATGTTTCTTGTTCAGAGAAGAATTGATTGGTATTTGGGTCTGGACTGACCTTACTTGGTGGGATCAGACTGATATACTACAAGAAAGTCTGATATACTATAAGAAAGTTTCCCTCTGTGAAAAGCACACTGTTATAAAAGAGGCTGCTCCTATATCAACATATATAGACAAGGGAACCAATCAATAGCATTACTATATAAGATCCTCCTGGCAAAACAAGGCCAATTAAACCTAGAACAGGTTCTGTTACATTGGTCTAATTACTTTAAAGAGATCAACCTAGATAATATCAAAAAAGGTATCAATTGGTTAAATGTAGCTCCTCTTCATTCTTCATGGAAGGAATCACACTTAAAACTTCTCAATAATGCTTACATTTCTCCAAAAAGATTAGCTAAATGGACACCAGGACAACTAGGTTCTTGTTACAAATGTTGTATGCCAGGGGCAAATTTGCTCCACTGTTTTTGGTACTGTCCAAAAATAAGTCAATTTTGGCAGAAAGTAAACTTTTGGTTAAATAAATCTATATCCGATCACTTCCTCTTTGACCCAAGAGTTATTTTTCTCCTAACTATAGACGAACAGAGCCAAGATTTGATCAATATGATTATTGTAATGGTTCGTAATTTGATATTGAGAATCTGGAAGAATAAGAACCCTCCGCCCTTTAGATCATTTATTGAAGCAGTTAAACTACAAATTATATTTGAACAACATAACATATCAAATATGCATAATAAACAAGTACAAGGTTTTTTTAATAAATGGATGAAAATTATCCAGTCATTCCCCATTTCTACACAATATATATTGACTAAAATATTCCACAAGTCCGTATATTTTGAGAGCTTGATACTAAGTGAGATATCTCCAGTATCTTGGTACTGAGCTACTAAACTTTCGGCCAAGGATACAGGGGTCGGGTGGTGGAGGTTGGGGCGGGGATGCACGTGGAAGGGGAAGGGATGGGAATTCTTTTTTTTTTCTCTTCCCCTCTCTTTCTCCCCTCTCGTTTCTAAAAATCTGCATAAAGCTATGTTTTAATTTTGTTTTTTATAACTGAATTTGTGATCTGTCTATGTTTAAAATAAATTCTATAAAATGTCAGGATATTGGTTATATTCTTGATATGTAACTAAATTGCGACTTTTCTGATTTTACTTATACATGAATCATGTATAGCTTTAAAAGACGCTCTAGAGAATTGCCTGTTTAATAATATGTATTTCTTCTTATTTTGTTTTTCTTTTCTCTGTTTACTATCCTGACATCCAAAATAAAGATTAAAAAAAAAAAAAAAAAAAAGAGGCTGCTCCTGGGTGGTAAATCACCATAGAACTAGCTGAGGAACTGTCGTTCGTTCCTGGTAGAGCACTTCTCTCTTCATAAACACATTATTTGATGTTTTACTTTGTGAATTTAATGTATTTTTGAAAATATACCCTCATTTCAAATCTGATGATTGCAACAAGTTCCAAAAAATTTGGGACAGGGTCAATTTAGGACTAATAGCGATGTGACAAGTTGAAATAAGATTATATGAAACAGGTGAGGCAATTGTGTAATCATAGCATGTAAGGAGCCTCCAAAAGGGGTATAGAGCAAGAATGGGTTGAGGGTCACAAAGCTGCCAACAGATGTGGCAGCAAATAATCCAACACTTTGAGAACAACATTCCCCAAAGACAAATTGCTAGGATTTAGGGCATTTTACCTTCTACAATGCACAATATAAGTGAAAGATTAATAGAATCCGGTCAAATCTTGGTGCGTAAAAGGAAAGCCTGAAAACCACTTCTGAATGCGTGTGATCTCCAATCCCTCAGACATCACTGTCTCAAAAACTGTCATGAATCTGTAATGGATATCCTGACATGGGCTCAGAAATACTTTGGTAAACCATTGTCAGTCAACACCATTTCCTGCTGCATCCACAGATGCAAGTTAAGGCTTTACTATGCAAAGCATAAGCCATACTTTGTCCAGAAGCACCACAACTTCTCTGGGCTTGGTCTCGTCTGAAATAGACAGTAGCACAGTGGAATTGTGTTTTGTGGTCTGACGAGTCAACATTTCAAATAGTTTTTGGAAAAGACAGCCATCATGTTCTCCAGGCCAAAGAGGAAAAGGACCATCCATGCAGTTATCAGCAACAGGTCCAAAAGCCAGCATCTGTCATGGTATGGGGGGGGTGTCAGTGCCCATGGCATGGGTTACTTGCATATCTGTGAGGGCACCATGAATGCAGAAAGATATGTATACATTTTGGAGCAACATATGCTGCCATCCAGACATTGTGTTTTCCAGGGACGTCCCTGCATTTTCCAACAGGACAATGCCAAACCATATTCTGCCCTGATTACAAGTGCATAGTTGCATAAGCAGAGAGTGTGGGTACTAGCATGGCCTGCATGCAGTCATGACCTGTCTCCAATTGAGAATGTTAGGTGCATTATGAATCACAAAATAAGGCAATGAAGGCCCCATACAGTTGCGCTTGCTAAACTTGTTCTTGCTGATTGGACAGCACCAATAAACAAGTGCTGTCCATAGTTCTGAACCAAAAATTAGCTGGCTCCTTAGCTTAGATGCCTTCTTTTTTAAATAAAGATAGCAAGAGAGTGAAGAAAAATTGATAATAGGAGCAAATTAGAAAGTTGCTTAAAATTGCATGCTCTATATGAATCATGAAAGAAAAAAATTGGGTTCAGTGTCCCTTTAATGAATCAGATAGGTCTTGTGATTTTAAACAACATTCCATTTTACTTATATTATCTAATTTGTTTCATTCTCTTGATATCCTTTGTTTAAATTGATACCTACAGTAGGTAAACTCAGGAGCCACTGATTGGTGGCTTCACATCAGTGACATGCAGTGAGGTCAGAGGCTGGTGAGGCAGTGACTATGATACTCCCGAGAGAGATACAAACATACATAATATATATATATATATATATATATATATATATATATATATATATATATATATATACACAAACACACACTAAATCACTCTCACTCTCTCTCTCTCACACACACACAAACACTCTCTCTCACACATAAACTCTCACACACTCACACACACACACACACACACTCTCTCTCTCACACACTTTCTCTCACATACACTCTCTCTTACACTCTCACACGCTCTCTCTCACACATTCTCTCTTTCTCACACACTCTCTCACACACACTCACTCTCTCTCACACACTCACTCTCACACACTCTCTCACACACACTCTCTCACACACACTTTCTCTCACACACTTTCTCTCACACACTCTCTTTCACACACTCTCTCTCACACACACTCTCTCACACACATGCTCTCTCTTTCACACTCTCTCTCTTTCACACACGCTCTCTGTCACATGCTCTGTCTCACACACTCTCTCTTACACACTCTTCTCTCTCACACTTAGGGGCCTATCTATCAAGCTCCGAACGGAGCTTGATGCCCCGTGTTTCTGGTGAGCCTGCAGGCTCGCCAGAAACAGCAGTTATGAAGCAGTGGTCACAAAAACCACTGCTCCATAACCTGTCTGCCTGCTCTGAGCAGGCGGACAGACATCGCCGGAAATCAACCCTATCGTACCTGGCGACCTATTGTCTGCGAGTCTGCAGGGGGCGGCGTTGCACCAGCAGCTCTTGTGAGCTGCTGGTGCAATGCTGAAGACGGCGAGCGTATTGCTCGCTGTATTCAGCAAGGTCTGTCGGACCTGATCCGCACTGTCGGATGAGGTCCGACAGACCTTGATAACTAGAGGCCATAGACTCTCTCACACTCTACTTATGCTCTCCTTGCAAATTCAGCCTATTAAAATGGGTTGTGGTTTCATTTAGCAAACCCATTATTGTATGTACAAAAATAAACCTAAAAAGTTTCCTATACAGTTAACACTCTACACTTTAATAGTCTAGCATGTCAGTGACAGTGTGGACAAATGATACTGTGATATGTGCACCCCGATCTCTTTAATAGGCTTTTGCAGTTCATCATCTGACTTCTTTGCTGTTTCATTTGTCTATATTAACATAGAAAATCCAGCAACCTCTTTTTTTAAAAATTTATACAATAACGAGAAGAAAAAAAAAAAAAAAAAAAAAACAAGCGCAAATTAAACAATTATGAATATTCAAAAAATAAAAATAAATGCCAATATACAACATCTTTGCTAAACTGTGTACCTTACTGGGACTTTTCTAAACTTTTATTTCAGATGACCTAGACACTGTGATAGGAAATTACATAATGAGAGAAAAAAAATATATTTTACTCTCTCTCAGACCCTTCCCCACCCCTGTCACACTCTCTTCTTATGGATTAGTCCCATCCTTGGTTACTACAGGCACCTCCCCAATATTTTGACTCAGGTTAATCCCATTTTACTAAAATCATAAGTCAATCTCCCTAGAACCTACCAGCCATGTTGACGGAAATAAATTAGATAGCACAAGCTCAGCAAAGGGGATAGAATTTAAGAAAGGAGCTAAGATACGTCTTTGAATTGGGAGTGGATAAGATTTAACTATAGGAAGCCAATCCAGAAGGAAGATTCTTATCCTAGATTCAGCCGAAAAAATCGTATGATAAGATTCAAATAATATCTGATATTGTATTTCTTTAAGGAATACTGAAAAACTTGGTGCCACATGATCTTTCCAACTTTTCAGTATTAAATGTCTTGTAATAAGAATAATAGTATTTAAAACTTTAATCTTTCTCTTGGACCTATGGTCGGAACACGTGAGAAAAAGTATATCTTCTGCTGTATAAGGATTATAATCTTGATACAATTTACTATACCAGAACCAAATCGTTTGCCACAATTGCTGTATTTTAGGACAGGACCAAAATAAATGTAGGATATCTGCTTTAGGGTAAGAACAACAGGAACAAGCAAAACTTTGTGGGGGATGAAATCTGGACATTCTATCCAGTGAAAGATAATAATTATTAATAAGTTTCATATGTGATTCTCTCCATGATATTGATACCAATAACTCATCTACCATCGCAAAGCTTTGAAAAATCCAGCAACCTCTAATCCCACTAACCATAAACCAAGCCCAATATTTTTATTACAGACTACTGCTAAAGCAAGAAACTCATCTGCTAATGACCAATCATACACTCTCAGCATACACTGTGTAGTGATATAGCCACCCCACAGTGTCACACCTATATTCCTATGTCATTTATGCATCTTGGATGAAGACAAAAAAAACATATGTAATAAATTGGAGAACAATTAATTTTATTAAACATTTGCCAATATTGATAGCACCTAAAAGCTATACCTTAAATTTATTATGTAGGTGTCTCTGCACCTCTAAAAAATGTCTGCTGAGATAGTGGAACATTAGGGTGTGTGAAAGTTCATTTGAATTAAAAATAAAGTGCCTGCGTTGCTTTAAGATCTACAGGCAATTTAAAATTCTATTCTTTTTATAAATAGTTATAAAGGCTGGGTGCTCTTGAACTCCCCAGGCAAGTATGTTATATGAGGAGGGTGTGGTTGTATTACTTTTTAAAGGATACACCAAGTCTGTTGGCCTCCTGGCTTTTCTTCACAGATTGTTAAGGTTTGATTAAAATAAATTCTATTGTAATGTATACTGACAGTCTGAGCTGCAACAAAGCTGAGATAGGTGTAATATTTTTTATTTCCAAATAAATTATTTTTTAATTCTAGTGTTTAAATGTATTCTCTGTAATAATTGATTTGGTGATGAATATGTTGTTAGATACAGAAATCCTGAAGAAAATTTAAATATGGTTTAATCATAAAACATTTGCATACATTTGATGATGAATTCTTGTAAATGTATAAACTGTTCTGCTTTGACAAACTAATTAGACAAGGACTTGAGAAATCCCAGGAGCTATCACTCAGTTGCCCAATGCAATCAAAGATAACGATTAAGTGACTATGACCAAATTTATGATCCTATCTTTCCAACGTTATTTGTCATCAGTCATTCACATTGTTTTTGACACAAATGATGTTGCACATTCACAATGGTTTTTAGATAAGTGTCACCAGGCAGTTCATATCAATAGCATTACTTACCAACCGGAGCCTTCTTCTTGAACTTCTTCCTCCAGTGTGGCAAAAGTACTAGGCAAGTTAGGCGGGCAGCAAACGTCCAGAGTTCAGGGCAGGACAGGTCCTTCTTCTCAGCAGAAGAAGAAGAACAGGTCCTTCTTCTCAGCAGCTTCACAGGTGACATGAGTAAAGAATGTTTCTTCCTTCTGCGCTAGGCCGCAAGCAGTTCTACCTCCTCCACTCATGATGTCACTGAGGATCTGAGTGCTGAGACCACTTGATTGGCTCCCGAGTCCCGAGGCTATTAAAGAAAGCCTCTCTATGGAGCGTATAGACCGCGAGGAGCAGCTGGGTGGCGCTAGCTCTCGCGGATCATACAAAAATGAGCAAGAAGACATGATCCATGTTGCGTAATGGAGGGGCAGCTGAACAGCTCACAGCCTCCCCTTCATTGCACAATATGGATGGCAATTGCATCATCCTTTACTACGGAGGCGCAGTCAACGGTCGGGGGGCTGGTCGGGTACCTTGGGGTTAAAAAAATTTACATACATTTTAAAAACATTTTTTTTATAAAACATTATAGAAAAGGTTTATACACACATAGGCGCCGCCTAACCTGCCTCCTATGATGGCACGTCACTGCTCACATATATACCTCAGGCTCACACTACTGGCTTTCCTCTTTCAAAACATTCAGCTAGTTCCCAGTAGTGCATTGCTGCTTCTTCAACAAAGGATACCAAGTGAGTGAAGAAAATTTGGTAATAGAAGTAAATTGGAAAGTTATTTAAAATGTTATTCTTTATATGAATCATGAAAATATTTTTTGGGGTCTCCCGATGGGTGATGGGGGAAACGATATGTGGAATCCTTGCCCAGTGTGCTTAGAGGAATGTGGCTTCACCTCACTTATGAGGCCCATAGGAGGCTGAAATGATCATCTGGGGTTATAATGTTCCTTGTTCAGAGGAGAATTGCTTGGTATTTGGGACTGGACAGACCTTACTTGGTGGGATCAGACTGATATACTACAGGAAAGTTTCCCTCTGTTTAAAGCACACTGTTATAAAAGAGGCTGCTCCTGTGTGGTAAATAACCATAGAACTAGCTGATGAACTGTTGTGCGTTCCCAGGGATAGGGCACGGACCAAGGCTGTAGCGGACATTTTCCAAAGTACAAACGATAGTGAAGGACACCAAGGTACATTTCAAATTAAAAACATCAAAAAACACTCTCTTTACAGAGAGGGTAGTGGATACATGGTGAAATAGCCACCCAGCAGAAGTGGTAGAGACAGTGAAGTAGTTTAAACATGCATGGGATAGGCATAAGGTTATGCTAGATATAAGATAAGGCCAGGAACTAATGGAAGTATTCAGAAAATTGGGCAAACTAGTTAGGCCGAATGGTTCCTATCTGCCGACATATTCTATGTTTCTATAAATCAGGAAAGCGACACTTTGCTGTCAAATGGGCTGCACATTGGACACCCCTGATCGAGTTCCACAAGTACAAATTACTCAACTAATCAAACAAGTTTAAATATTATTTATATAAAGACTGCTTGTAGTATTACCTTTTATTATTTTTTTGGTTATATTGAGAACCTGCAACTCCTGACCAAACCCACCCACCTTGATGTTAATTGCATGATCATCACTTACTTTGTTACATAAGGTTTGTCAGAGTAGGCAGCGGTCTTCTACACACAGACACCAGCACCATGCTACTGCACAGATCAAGGAATTGGGATAGGTCACGACTCACAGTTAGTTGACTTCAGGCAGCTTGCTTCTTCCCTCACTTTCCCGCTACTAAGCGTGGCACCGCTTGGGTCAAGGAGGACCAGCATTCATCTGTCCTACACCTCCCTCCCCTCCACAAAACGGGTGGCGGACACTGCAAGGGCCAGTCACGGACACCAGTGTCCGTGTACGGACACCTTGCCTATCCCTGGCGTTCCTGGTAGAGCACTTCTCTCTTCATAAACACATTATTTGATGTTTTACTTTGTGAATTTAATGTATTTTTGAAAATATACACTCATTTCAAATCTGATGATTGCAACAAGTTCCAAAAAAGTTGGGACAGGGTCAATTTAGAACTAATAGCGATGTGACAAGTTGAAATAAGATTATATGAAACAGATGAGGCAATTGTGTAATCATAGTATGTAAGGAGCCTCCAAAAGGGGTATAGAGCAAGAATGGGTCAAGGGTCGCAAAGCTGCCTACAAATGTGGCAGCAAATAATCCAACACTTTGAGAACAACATTCCCCAAAGACAAATTGGTAGGATTTGGGGCATTTCACCCCCAAGTGAAAGATTAATGGAATCCGGGCAAATCTTGGTGCGTAAAAGGGAAAGCCTGAAAACCACTTCTGAATGCGTGTGATCTCCGATCCCTCAGACATCTCTCTCAAAAACTGTCATGAATCTGTAATGAATATCCTGACATGGGCTCGGAAATACTTTGGTAAACCTTTGTCAGTCAACACCATTTCCTGCTACATCCACAGATGCAAGTTAAGGCTTTACTCTGCAAAGCATAAGCCATACTCTGTCCAGAAGCACCACAACTTCTCTGGGCTCGGTCTCATCTGAAATAGACAGTAGCACAGTGGAATTGTGTTTTGTGGTCCGACGAGTCAACATTTCAAATAGTTTTTGGAAATGACAGCCATCATGTTCTCCAGGCCAAAGAGGAAAAGGACCATCCAAGCAGTTATCAGCAACAGGTCCAAAAACCAGCATCTGTCATGTCAGTGCCCATGGCATGGGTAACTTGCATATTTGTGAGGGCACCATGAATGCAGAAAGATATGTATACATTTTGGAGCAACATATGCTGCCATCCAGACATTGTGTTTTCCAGGGACGTCCCTGCATTTTCCAGCAGGACAATGCCGAACCATATTCTGCCCTGATTACAAGCACATAGTTGCATAAGCAGAGAGTGTGGGTACTAACATGGCCTGCCTGCAGTCATGACCTGTCTCCGATTAAGAATGTTAGGTGCATTATGAATCGCAAAATAAGGCAATAAAGGCCCCATACAGTTGCGCTTGCTAAACTTAACCAATAATACTATTATACTATTTACTATAATACTATTTATTAAAATTTATTAAAAGAAAAGTTAATGTTACACAGTGGTAAACAGTAGACTGTCCAAACTTTTTTTTGAGTGTGTTGCAGCCATCAGATTTGAAATAAGTGTATATTTATTAAAAAAATACATTACATTCACAAAGTAAAACATCAAATAATTTGTTAATAATGTGGTTTCAATATAGTACAAAGTAAATACAATTTTCAAATGACTCTTTTTGTTTGTTGTTTTGCATTTTTCCATACTGTCCCATTTTTTTTTCGGAATTGTGGTTGTTTTTATTGTTGGGGGAATTAAATCTAGAAATTTCCATGCTTTTTAAAGTTTGATTGGGAACTTAAATTCTGTATATTTATATATAATATAAATATATCATTTATATATAAATATATAAAAGTAACTGCAAGACTACAAGTCGCGCACGCAATCACAATTTTTCAAGACACTTAATATCAGGGCAATGAGACCATATCGAGATCGGGAAAGACATAGGGGCCAATTTATTAAAGCTTTAACTGATAATACGATAGAAATTGAATCCGCCGTAATTATCAAAGCATCAAGATTGTCAAATGTTGAAATGTGTGACGTACTATACACTCCCACTATCTCAATCCGACGCAGCTCGATGCTTGCGTCATCCCAGATGTTTCGAATACACATTCGACTTTATTTGACCCTTTTTCCAATTTATCAAACATTTAACAGGTACAGTCACCGCGGATGCCATAGAAATCAATGGGAGTCTGAAAACACAGAAAGGTAATGTTCGATGCTGCAAGACAATGAAGCTTATTACATAATAAAAGTAAATTAGAAACTTTATTAAAATTCTATACTCTTTCTAAATCAAACAATATAATTGCTCCAAATTTGATGCAAAGTATTGCTTCAAATTTGATGTACTAGTAGATATAGGGATAAAAATGAAATACATTACTACTTATGGATTATGTTACATCTTTGTCTATCATTACAAAGCAAGGGGACAACACTATTGCTCTAAACTTGGTGCACTAGTAGATATAGAGATAAAAATGAAATCAATACATAATGAAATATAGCTAACTTCCTTATTTTCTTTTTTTCTTTTTGGATAAATCTATATGCATCATGTTTACGGCATGTAATACAAGTCCCACTCTCATCTTTGCACCACATTTGACGCAACACTGTTCACACCAAAAATGATGCAATACTCCTAGACAACCCACACACTAGTGAATTTCTCCACCACTTTTGATTGGGATATTCATAATCACATGATTTATGACAATAGCCAATTAAATTTATTTTTATCACTAACAAATTAAATTGCTAAATACTTGTGTCATTGATCACTTGTAAGTGCCATTTGTTACATTGTGTATTATTCTTTGAAAGTATGTATATGTGTAATTAGTATTAAAGATAAACATTGATGCTGACATTAGGACACACAGTATAATATTTTAGACAATTATTTTAAAAATCGAATAATGTTTGATTCAATATAATCTTAAGCTGATAGCTCAAAGGGATAGCCCACCTAACATTAAACTGTCATGATTCAGATACAGTAGAAATTAAAATCACCTCTTTACTGTCATGCTATTTTCAGTGTATTTCTTCCTTATCCTGAATTTATTTTTCAGTAAGAAATGTCATCTTATATGCCAGCCCATTTTATAACACCTGTGTAGGGCTGTTTTTTTAAAACTAGATTGCAATCATGAGGGCTTACACAGGCGGGTTACACAGGTACAGAGAGAAAACTGGCCCAGCTCTTAAAATATAAATTGATTGCAAATAAATACATATGATACCCTGATTACATGTTATATTCACAATTATTCCTGCTCAGAATAATAATACATTTACACTATATACATATAGTGGTATAAATAAACACAGAGATATAGAAGACAACTTTGTTTAGAACAAAAAAGGAATTTAGGGACATGTAAATACGTTTGCAAAAGATTTCTGAGATAACACACACACACACGCATATATATGTGCAAAGATATATGTACAAATTCTATCATTAATAATCATTTATAAAAAAATAACATGAGATAAAAGCATAAGATATCATGAATTCTAGAAATACAAATACACATTAATGTATGTGAAAGTATCATACAACAAATAAATAAAAAATAACTTTCTATGAGATATTGTTTGTTGAGGTATAAATGTAGCTATTTCTTGGACATTAACAGATGAAAAATAGAAGATTAGCTTTAGAGAAATGTGCTTGTTCATGGACAGTAATAAAATAATATAAATAAAGTTGAGAAAAACCCGAATAACTGCAACTTTGATGACTGTTAGTTAACAACAGTCCGATGCTCATCGCGTTGTACTTGATGCACGTGTTTTTGGCGGGGTTTTTTTATAAATAAGGGCATCAAATATGGATCTGTGGCAGTGATGTCTGGCGAGTGTATTGACGCTGACGAATGCACGGAGATTGACGCTTTGATAAATATTCCCCATAATGTGCAACTTGAAATCTTGCCCTTAAAGTTTAAGCTTAAACTTCATATAACCTATTTTCCAACCCCTCTAATGTCCACTGTCCTCCTCACCCTCTCACACAGCTTCCTTCTCACTCCATGTCTTCATAGTCTGCTTCACGCCCTCTTATTTCTCCCTAACACACAGCACCTTCTTCACCCATGTTTGTTACATACAGCCTTCTCCTTATCTTCTCACCTCTTCTTTTATACACACAGCCCTACTTATCCTCTAAGCTTACTGTCCATCACATGCTAGTTCTTGCTCTCCCTTGTACCCCGCCTCCTCATCCTCTTGTCTCCTCTCCCTCTAATATAGCTCCTGCTCGCCCTTCAACTCCACGTTAACACATTTCTCTAGTGGCAGCATCTATACTGTTACAAAATTATTTCTGTTTTTATATATATATATATATTTCTTCACAAATTGTATACACACAAACACATATATAGTTTTTACCAGTGATGTCAATGATGATGTCATGTGTCCGTAATTGGTAATGATTTGCAAAGCACCCCAGCTGGAGCGGGGTTTGTTTAAGTTAGAAATTCCCTTGCTTTTAAACATTTGATAGCAAACGTAAATTCTGGCTTTAAGGTATGGTATTTTGTCAATCCTTGTGTTTCCCAAAATAATTAAAAGAAATATAATATAATTTACATGTGCAGTCTAGAAAGAAAAGACAGTTTATGACAAAAGCTAACCAAATATAATTATTTTATTTTTTTATTTTTTTGTTATTTCCTACTAAAATTTAAATAAATAAAAAACACTTATTCAGCAGGAAGGGGCATTAACACAGTATATGAAAGTTCTATTATACAGGTAGCCCTTAGTTTACGTCGAGGTTAGGTTCCAGAAGGAATGGTTGTAAATCAAAACTGTTGTAAATTGAAACTCAGTTTATAATGTAAGTCAAAGGGAAGTGAGGGAGTTAGGTTCCAGGCCCCTCTCAAAATTGACATAAGTAACACCTAATACATTATTTTTAAAACTTTGAAATGAAGACTTAAATGCTAAACAGCATTATAAACCCAATTAAATAATCACACAACAGATTGTATCATCAAACTAAGTTTAATGAACAAAAACAGGATTGTATATAATACATAGGGGCCGATTTAGTATGGTGCGAGCGGACATGATCCGATATGATCCAACATGATCCGCTGCACATCGATAAATGCCGACATCTGGTGAACTGCTGGTGCAATGCCGCCCCCTGCAGATTTGCGCTTGCAGGGCATGTCAATCAATCCGATCGTATTCGATTGGGTTGATTTCTGTCCGTGGCCTCAGAGCAGGCGGACAAGTTATGGAGCAGCGGTCTTTAGCTGCTTCATAACTTCTGTTTCCATACGGAGCTTGATAATTCGGCCCCATAGTGTGATGGCACTGGCTTATGGCAGAGGATGGAAATTTAATGTGCCTATATTCATCATTTTATTTAAAGGACCAGTAAATACAGTAGATGTACATAATCAACAAATGCATGATAAAAAAACAATGCAATATCACTTAGGGGCTAAATTATCTTAATGCCACTCTAAAGACCGCTGCTCCATAAATTGTCTGCCTGCTCTGAGGCCGCGGACAGAAATCAATCTGATCTAATACGATCAGGTTGATTGACACGCCCTGCTAGTGGCCGATTGGCCGCAAATTTGCAGGGGGAGGAATTGCACAGCAGTTCACAAGAATTGCTGGTGCAATGATAAATGCCGACAGCGTGCGGCAGACATGATACGCTACTTCGTATTATGTCAGCTTGCACTATGTTAAATGTACCCCTTAGTCTGAGTTCCAAGTGAGTAGTAGATTAAAGTTATGTCTATTTCCACTCCTGCTGCATCATATGACAGCCATCAGTCAATTACAAATGCATATACGAATATTCTGTGAATTCTTTCACTTGCTCAGGGAACACAAACTGCCATTTCATGCATAAGGCAGACCTAAACTGCATCACTACCGTGGCTCAGCTCAGTCAGGAACCAACACAAGTGGAAGGAACAGTAGAGTTCCCTGTGTGTGTCTGCTGGAGCTCTCTCACAACTCATATTCTCTCTCTCGCTCACTTTTTTATCGCACCTGATCATTTTCATGGATTCTACAGGGAACACTATTAACATGTTCATCACACTCATATGAGAGTAGTACTGGAGATATTTCTTATAGAACATCACAAGTCTAGAGAGTTTTATAGAATCGGGCCCAATGTGAGAAATGTTTAAAAGCCAATTATTGTAAACTAGTCCTAAAGCCTGTGTACACGGGCCAATTTTTTAGGTACCGCGGTTCCATCCCTTCTCTCTCTCTCTCTCTCTCTCTCTCTCCCTCTCTCCCTCCCTCTCTGTTACATGCTCCTGTACCTGATTCCCGCGCTGCCGGTTACATGCTCCTGTACCTGATTCCCGCGCTGCTGTTTAAACTGCGGAGGTGCGCGTGCGAGGTCGGGTGGGTGCGCATGCGAAGGTCTCTCAGCTGTGCGCTGCTTAAACTGCAGAGGTGCACGCAAGGTTGGGTGGGTGCGCGTGCGAAGGTCTCTCAGCTGTGCACTGCTTACACTGCGGAGGTGCGCGTGCAGGAAGGCCAAGTGTTTGTCTCTACTGCGCATGACGGCTTCAGACAAACACTTGGCCTTTTATAATATAGGATGGGAAAAGTCCTGGACATGCAAGAAATGAATATCCTGCACTACTAATCTTGTTTCTAGAACAAAACCTTGTCAAATTAAAAAACATGTTTTTTACAAAAAAGTTAGAAAAAATATGCAATGTACAATAATATTGTATAATTTATAAATATGAGCATATATAATATGCGTGTGACTTTCCATTTTGTGTCATTGTCATTGAAAGTATAGGGAGCATTAGTTACTGCAAGATTGTGTCAACACAGTTGCAATATTTTTTTCAAGCTCAACATGTAATTTGCATTCTAGCGGTAAAAATATTGCAATTTTTAGAGCGTTTGCGCTTCTCGCTGTAAATATTGCGCTCCAATAGTAAGCGTGGCAATATTTGGTTATTCCTCCAAAATCCCATACTTTGATTTCCAGTCTTTCTAGTTCTTTAAGTGCTTCTAGATTTGTATAATTCAAACTAGATAAATATAATCCCTCTTTGTGTCTGTTTCTTAAAGGGACAGTCAACACCAGAATTTTTGTTGTTTAAAAAGAAAGATAATCCCTTTAATACCCATTCCCCAGTTTTGCCTAACAAACACTGTTATAATAATACACGTTTTACCTCTGTAATTACCTTATATCTAAGCTTCTGCTGACTACCCCCTTATTTTAGTTCTTTTGACAGACTTGCATTTTAGCCAATCAGTGCTCACCCCTAGGTCACTTCACGTACATGAGCTCAATGTTATCTATATGAAACACATGAACTAATGCCCACTAGTGGTCAAATGCATTCAGATTAGAGGCAGTTTTCAAGGTTTAAGAAATTAGCATATGAACCTCCTAGGTTTAGCTTTCAACTAAGAATAACAAGAGAACAAAGCAAAATTGGTTATACAATTAAATTGGGAAGTTGTTTAGAATTACATGCCCTATTTAAAACATGAAAGTTTTTTTTGGACTTGACTGTCCCTTTAAAGTTTTGTAGAAGGTTTTTATATATTAACTTTCTAAAATATTTTTTTTTAAAATCTCTAGTTTAAAAGAGTAAGGTCCTACTGATGGGACAAAATAAAGACATTTCCTTAACCTCAAAATTTACACTAAATAGCTGGTTGTTGAATTATATTATGTATTTGTTTATAGCTCAGTTTTTGGCTTATTGTTATCACTGTTTTTGTTTTTGTATCATAAACATTTTTAATTTCTATGGATTCTTCTATGGGATCTTCTATGTGTTGTTTCCACACCTTCTTGTCCATGTATGTTTTGTTGTTGCTTTGTTGTTGTTCATATATCCTAAATCACAAAAAATAGATGAATAAATTAATTAAATAAATAAATAGGGGCACATAATCAAATTACACATTTATCAATGGCATAAATGTAACAGATAACGACAACGGGCTAGATAAAGCGAACGCTAATTTATTGCGTGCCCGTAAATGGACAAATTTGTCCTTACAAGTGTCTGGTTATTGCTACCGCAAGCTAGTGCTTATAAAATTAACCAGAGATCAGATCTCTAGTTAATTTTATAAATGTGACCCAAATGCCCCCAAAATACAGTGTAGTGTATTTTATTAAAAATAAAAACTGTAGCATTTTTATTTTTTAATAAAATAACTGCACTAGGCAGGAGTGGTGTGTTAGAAAAAAAAAGGCACTGAAAAGTGCTTTTACATTGAGGTCTATGGGAACACTTGGCTAGATTTAGAGTTTTGTCAGTAAAAACCCGCGTAGCTAACGCAGCGTTAGGCTCCAAAGGGCTGAAGGGCTGCGTTAGGCTCCAAAAAGGGAACGTTGAGCCGAATTTACCGCCACTTCAACCCTCAATACCAGCGTTGCTTACGGTAGCGGTAAGCTGGGAAAACGTGCTTGTGCACGATTCCCCCATAGGAAACAATGGGGCAGTTTGGGCTGAAAAAAAAACACCTGCAAAAAAGCAGCGTTAAGCTCCCAACGCAGCCCCATTGTTTCCTATAGGGAAACACTTTCTAAGTCTGCACCTAACACCCTAACATGAACCCCGAGTCTAAACACCCCTAACCTTACACTTATTAACCCCTAATCTGCCGCTCCCGCTGACAACTGCATTACCCAATTAACCCCTAATCTGCCGCTCTACCCGCCGCAACCTACATTATCCCTATGAACCCCTGATCTACTGCCCCCAACATTGCCGCCACCTACATAATATTTATTAACCCCCTAATCTGCCCCCCCAATGTCGCCGCCACCTAACTTCAAGTATTAACCCCTAATCTGCCGACCAGACCTCGCCGATACTATAATAAATGTATTAACCCCTAAAGCTAAGTCTAACCCTAACACCCCCCTAAGTTAAATATAATTTTAACCTAACGAAATAAATTAACTCTTATTAACTAAAGTATTCATATTTAAAACTAAATACTTACCTGTAAAATAAACCCTAATATAGCTACAATATAACAAATAATTATTTTGTAGCTATTTTAGGATTTATATTTATTTTACAGGCAACTTTGTATTTATTTTAACTAGGTACAATAACTATTAAATAGTTATTAACTATTTAATAGCTACCTAGTTAAAATAATTACAAAATTACCTGTAAAATAAATCCTAACCTAAGTTACAATTAAACCTAACACTACACTATCATTAAATTAATTAAATAAATTAACTACCAATACCTACAATTAAATACAATTAAATAAACTAAACTACAAAAAAACCCCACTAAATTACAGAAAATAAAAAATATTACAAGAATTTTAAACTAATTACACCCAATCTAAGCCCCCTAATAAAATTAAAAAAAAAAAACAAAATAATAAAAGTCCCTACCCTATTCTACATTACAAAGTAATCAGCTCTTTTACCAGCCCTTAAAAGGGCTTTTTGCGGGGCATGCCCCAAAGTAATCAGCTCTTTTGCCTGTAAAAATAAATACAACCCCCCAACATTAAAACCCACCACCCACATACCCCTACTCTAACCTACTCTAACCCACCCAAACCCCCCTTAAATAAACCTAACGCTACCCCCCTGAAGATCTCCCTACCTTGAGTTGTCTTCATCCGATGGGGCAAAAGAGGACATCCAGACTAGCAGAAGTCTTCATCCCATCCGGGCAGAAGAGGACATCCAGACCGGCAGACATCTTCATCCAAGCGGCATCTTCTATCTTCATCCATCCGGAGTGGAGCGGAGCCATCTTCTTCCCAGCCGATGCGGATCCATCCTCTTCAAACGACGCCTACTCGCCGAATGAAGGTTCCTTTAAATGACGTCATCCAAGATGGTGTCCCTCGAATTCCGATTGGCTGATAGGATTCTATCAGCCAATCGGAATTAAGGTAGGAAAAATCTGATTGTCTGATTCAATCAGCCAATCAGATTGAGCTTGCATTCTATTGGCTGTTCTGATCAGCCAATAGAATGCGAGCTCAATCTGATTGGCTGATTGGATCAGCCAATCGGATTGAACTTGAATCTGATTGGCTGATTGAATCAGCCAATCAGATTTTTCCTACCTTAATTCCGATTGGCTGATAGAATCCTATCAGCCAATCGGAATTCAAGGGACGCCATCTTGGATGATGTAATTTAAAGGAACCTTCATTCGGCGAATAGGCGTCGGCTGAAGAGGATGGATCCGCGTCGGCTGGGAAGAAGATGGCTCCGCTCCGCTCCGGATGGATGAAGATAGAAGATGCCGCTTGGAAGAAGATATCTGCCGGTCCGGAATTCGAGGGATGCCATCTTGGATGACGTCATTTAAAGGAACCTTCATTCGGCGAGTAGGCATCGGTTGAAGAGGATGGATCTGCGTCGGTTGGGAAGAAGATGGCTCCACTCCGGATGGATGAAGATAGAAGATGCCGCTTGGATGAAGATGTCTGCTGGTCCGGATGTCCTCTTCTGCCTGGATAGGATGAAGACTTCTGCTGGTCTGGATGTCCTCTTCTGCCCCATCGGATGAAGACTACGGCCTGGCTGGGTGAAGATGACTCAAGGTAGGGAGATCTTCAGGGGGGTAGTGTTAGGTTTATTTAAGGGGGGTTTGGGTGGGTTAGAGTAGGGGTATTTGGGTGGTGGGTTTTAATGTTGGGTGGGGGTTGTATTTTTTTTTACAGGCAAAATAGCTTATTACTTTGGGGCATGCCCTGCAAAATGCCATTTTAAGGGCTGCTAAAAGAGCTGATTACTTTGTAATGTAGAATAGGTAGGGACTTTTATTATTTAGTTTTTTTTAATTTTTTTAAGGGGCTTAGATTAGTTGTAATTAGTTTAAAATTCTTGTAATTTTTTTTATATTCTGTAATTTATTGGTTTTTTTTGTAATTTACTTTAGTTTATTTAATTGTATTTAATTGTAGGTATTGGTATTTCATTTATTTAATTAATTTAACGATAGTGTAGTGTTAGGTTTAATTGTAACTTAGGTTAGGATTTATTTTACAGGTAATTTTGTAATTATTTTAACTAGGTAGCTATTAAAAGTTCATAACTATTTAATAGCTATTGTACCTAGTTAAAATAAATACAAAGTTGCCTGTAAAATAAATATAAATCCTAAAATAGCTACAATATAATTATTTGTTATATTTGAGCTATTTTAGGGTTTATTTTAGGTAAGTATTTAGTTTTAAATAGGAATACTTTAATTAATAAGAGTTAATTTATTTTGTTAGATTAAAATTATATTTAAGTTAGGGGGTGTTAGGGTTAGGGTTAGACTTAGCTTTAGGGGTTAATACATTTATTATAGTAGCGGCGAGGTCCGGTCGGCAGATTAGGGGTTAATACTTGAAGTTAGGTGGCGGCGACTTTGGGGGGGGCAGATTAGGGGTTAATAAATATTATGTAGGTTTCGGTGATGTTAGGGGCAGCAGAATAGGGGTTCATAGGGATAATGTAGGTGGCGGCGATGTGCGGTTGGCAGATTAGGGGTTAAAAATATTTATTATAATGGTGGCATTGTGGGGGGGGGCTCGGTTTAGGGGTACATAGGTAGTTTATGGGTGTTAGTGTACTTTAGAGCACTGTAGTTAAGAGCTTTATATACCGGCATTAGCCCATAAAGCTCTTAACTACAGCCTTTCTATGGGCGTTAGGAGTCTTGTCGGTAGAGGTGTAACGCTCACTTCAGCCAAGACTCTAAATACCGGCGTTAGGAAGATCCCATTGAAAAGATAGGATACACAATTGACGTAAGGGGATCTGCGGTATGGAAAAGTTGCGGCTTGAAAGTGAACGGTACACCTTTACGTGGCCGACTCTAAATACCAGCGGGCAGCCAAAAGCAGCGTTAGAACCCCTTAACGCTGCTTTTGACGGCTAACGCAGAACTCTAAATCTAGGCGACTGTGTTCTCAGATAATATATATGTATATGCTTTTATACATATATATTTATGTGTTAATATGTGTATATACACATATTAACACATACATATATATGTATAAAAGCATATACATATATATTTAATATTGCTGCCATCGCTGCGCTACTTACCCCCTTCGCTGCGCTTTGGTTCTGTGCCGTCACTGACGGCATCAGAACTAATCTCCCATTAGAGCCTATGGAAGCATGCTCTTGTGAGTGCAATGCTCCCCAGCAATGTGAACGCAAGCTTGCATGGGTATTGCTGTCAACTTGTAATACCAGTGCACATTAGCGCGCAGTGGTATTACAAAGTGGAGCGCAAATATTAGCAAAAACAATATTTTGCGCTCCACTTGTAATCTGGACCATTGTGTTTAGGATGTCTCTACATAATCATTGTAGATTATTATTTTTTTATGTATAAACCTTAACAAAATTTAGATATCATGTTTAAAATAGAAAGTATTGCAGGGTGGGGTTAAAAATTAAGAATAAGCAGAATGTCTTTCATATTTTAAGAGGTTTTAAGGTGCTTCCTGATCACAATTGCAACATTGATAAACTATGTATTATTCTCTTGGGTGTGAAAACAACTTATTCTGTTACTATTGCACATATTTGTTCAATGTCAGTCATATTACAACAAAATGTGTCATTACAGACATTTGATGGACTTAAAGTAAAGGAATGTTTGCCAAGCCTCAGGGGTGAGTGTTAAGGTCAAAAATCTCCTGGCTACCTTAAGATAAAGAACTGCTGATATTATCATCTAAGCTATGTTTCACTTAAAGGGACATTAAACAGTTTTATAATGTAATGTAAAATGTTATATTATGTGTATTAAAAAAAAAACTTTGCATATACTTTCATTATTTATTTAGTACCCTTTTCCTGAAATTTAAATGGTTGATTTTTTTAATTCCACTAAGTTTATATTTTAATTAATTGATGCTGCCATGTTTGAACCTAGGTTTTCAATGTACCTTCTCCTTCTGAGGGCAATTAGGGAGAGATATATAATTTCACCGCATTAGCAGTGTGCTTGGGATCATTATCATGCTGAAAAATAAAACCATATCCAATCAGGCGCTTTCCAGAAGGAATGACACAATGAATTAAAACCTGTCTGTACTTTTCAGCATTCATAATGCCATCAATTGGGACAATATTGCCATCACCACTGGCAGAAATTCAGCCCGAAACCAGGACAGAATGTCCACCATGCTTCACTGAAGACTTCAAGCACTCATTCTCCAATCTCTTCTTCTCACATATTGTTAACGATTGGACACAAACATTTCAAACTTCCTGCCTGCTCCTTCCTGTCTGCTCTCCTCCTGCTTGTCTATCCCATGCCACAGCCACTGCCCTGCCCCCCACCTCCCAGCACAGCACAGGTAACTTTCTTTCTAAACTTTCTTTCTACAGCCACTGCCCTGCCCCCACCTCCAAGCCTCCCAGCCCTCCCACCTTGCACCTATTTAATGGAGGTCGCTGCATAACTGCACACAGCAGGTGTGGCGCTGGCGTTCCAAAGACGCACCAGAGGCAAGCCCGTCAGTGCCCCTCTGTGCCTGGACTGCGCCCAGCACCGCAAACCCTGGCTCCTACAACCACCGCCACTATCAATCTCCTCCATCTCAACACCGGTAGATCATCTGCCTGCCACCATGCATCCCCGATGAACACCATAGGACCCTTCACCTGTCGCAACTACTCATTCTCCTCCCACTGGACCACTAACCCACCTTTCACCTCACACAAAAAAAAACACAACCACCTCAACTGCAACCTCTTCAACACCCGCTCCGTCTACAAGCACACTGTAGAAATCTGGAACCTGCTCAAATCCACCTCCCCAGACGTTGCCTTCCTCACCCAAACCTGGCTGAACCTAACATCAATGCCTGCCATCGCCATCACCATCCCCGATGGATACAAGCTCTCCCACAAGGACCGTAGCAACCGACCAGGAGGAGGCATCGCCATTATCATCAAACACTACCTCCACGTCACAACTAGCTCTGGCTACCACTCACCAGGCTTGGAACACCTACACTTCAAGATCCAGGTCAGTCACAACACCACCCTCCGTGGCACCCTCATCTACAGACCTCCCAGACCTTGTCCTGCCTTCTACGACTCCATCACCGACCTCATCACACCCCACACCCTCGCTTCAACAGACTACATTCTCCTCAACTTCAACCTAGACAACCCCAATGACCACAACACCACCAACCTCTTGGAAAACCTTGGAACCATCGGACTGAAGCAACTCGTCAACTCTCCAAACCACTTAGCTGGACACACCCTCGACCCTATCTTCTCTGCAGGCAACCACATCTCAGTCAACCACATCACCAAACTCCATTGGACCGACCACCACTGCATACCCTTTTCCTTCAACAAACCCACCACACACCTCCGACAGCACAACCCGCCCCACAGAAACTGGAACAACATCACCAAAGACCAACTGTACTTCACCCTGAACAAGTCCCCCCCAGCTACCTCCACAGACACCAACTCCTCCGCCTGCATCCTCCACCACTGGCTCACAGACTGCGCTAACACCCTTGCCCCCCTGAAGAAACCGTCCAACTGCCAACCCACCAATAAGACCAGTTGGTTCAACCTGGCCTTCCTGGACTTCAAACGCCACTACAGGCAATTTTAAAGGACCTGGAGATCCAGCAAGATCCCTGCAAATAAAACAGCCCACAAAGAAGCCATCACTACCCACCACCACTTCATCAAAACCACCAAAAAGACACCCATCTAACACAGAATCAACGCCAACGCCCACAACAGCACGGAGCTATTCACAGTCATCAAGGAATTTTCCAATCCCAAAAGCGACACCAAAGACATCCCACCCTCCCAGGACCTCTGCGATAACCTTGCAATGTACTTCCACCGCAAGATCGTCGACATCTATGACAGCTTTGCACCCCAGAGCTCATTCACAACCGCCGACCCACCAACTCCCACTTATACCCCACCCAAATACATTACAGCCTACCCCCCATGCACCATCTGGAGCCCCTTCACCACAGAGGACACCATCAAAATCATGAGATCAATCCACTTTGGAGCACCCTCGGACCCATGCCACATCACATATTCAAAAAAGTTGGTTACACCATCACCCCTGAGCTCCACAACAACATCAAATGCTCTATCGAAACTGGCAGCTTTCAGGATGATTTGAAGCATGCAGAATTAAAACCCCTACTGAAAAAAAACCCACGGCTGACCCCAGTGATCCGAAGAACTACTGCCCCATCTCTCTGCTCCCCTTTTCAGCCAAAGTCATTGAGAAGTACAACGTGCAACTCGTTGACCATATCGAGGCCAACCAGACCCTGGACCCATCCAATCTGGTTTCAGGAGCAACCATTGCACTGAGACCAGCCTCCTCGCCACCACAGATAACATCCTTGCACTACTCAACTGAGGAGAGACCGCCGCCTTCATCCTCCTAGACTTCCTAGCAGCATTTGACACTATCTTCCACCTCACCCTCCGCACCTGCCTACATGACACCGGCATATGCGACAAAGAGATCAGCTGCGGTGTACTAAAGGCTCTTTGCTGAGTCCCACCCTATCCATCGTCTACATGGCCCCTCTCACTGCCATTGCCTGACAACACAACCTCAACATTGTCTCCTACGCCGACGACACCCAGCTAATCATCTCACTGTCAGGATGCCAGGAATCAGACTGAGACGAGAAGTGCAAAAATAATTACACCTTTATTAATAGCAAAAAATAATAAAAAGTCCACAAGTCAAATAACAAGCTAGGAATCAAAATCAGAGCTGGAAGTCAGACGAGCCAAGTCAGGAGCCAAAGCCAATAGTCAGATGAGCCAGAATCAAGAACAAGGAGAACAGCAGAGTTGGGAACAAGCCAGGAATCAGGAACCAGGAGGGATGTCAGACAGAAAGGTAATACACAGGACCTCTCACAAACAGGTCTGAGACAATGCAAGGGCAAAGCATACTGAACAAAGGCCCTTTAAATAATAAGTGATGACATCACAATTCTGAGACTGCATCCTGATGATGAACACCAGTCTGGCCATAAAAGGAAGTGCAGAAAATGAGCAGTATCACACAGAATGCACCAAGTCCGCAAGAGAGGTGAGTAAAATGGCTGCCAGCAGCACATGGCAAACAAAAGAGGGAAAAAACCCTGACAGTACTCTCCCCTCAACGACCCCTCCCCTGCGGGAGGACAAAAGGCTTATTGGGAAACGGGCATGGAAGGCACGGAGGAGGGCGGGAGCATGAACATCAGAGGAGGGAACCCATTAATGCTCCTCTGGACTGTAGACCCTCCAGTGAACCAAATACTGTACGCGGCCCCTGGACATACGAGAGTCAATAATGCTGTTTACCTCATACTCCTCATGGTTGTCAACAAAGATAGGATGGGGACGAAGCAACACAGTGGTAAACTGATTGCAAACCAATGGTTTCAAGAGGGAGACATAAAAAACATTGGAGATGCGCATTGCAGGAGGAAGGTCAAGAACGTAGGCCACAGGATTGACCCATCGGAGTATTCGAAAAGGACCAGCATAAGGCACACAAAGGTAAAGTTGCAGTAGGACAGCCAAACTCCCTCACCAACCTGGTAGAAAGGCGCAGGCAGACGCCTACGATCAGCCTGGAACTTTTGGCGCTGCATAGAATGATGAAGGCAATCCTGAATCTGCACCCACGTGGAACAGAGTTGCCGGAGATGTTCCTCCAAAGCTAGAAAACCCTGAGACATGAATGAATCGGGCAACAAGGATGGTTTAAACCCATAATTCGCCATGAACTGGGATAACTTGTTGGAAGCATTAATAGCACTATTACGAGCAAACTCTCGTAACAGTTCAAACCAATAATTGTGGTGATCTGAGACATAGCAATGGAGGAACTGTTCCAGAGCTTGATTAGACCATTCTGCAGCCTCATTGGATTGAGGGTGATATGCAGAGGAGACTGAAAACTGGATCCCCATTTGAGCACTAAAGGAACGCCAAAATCTGGAGACAAACTGGCTACAATCTGGAGACAAACTGGCTACCCCAGTCTGAAACTATCTCCTTGGGTAACCCATGTAAACAGAAGATCTCCCGGGCAAAAATTGAAGCAAGCTGTGACATTTTAGAAAAACGGTCAACCACCATAAGGCTAACAGTATTGCCATTGGAAACAGGGAACTCGACAATCAAGTCCATGGAAAGATGTGTCCAAGTATGCTCACCATTAGCAATAGGTTGAAAAAGACCCACAGGAAGACGTTGAGGAGTCTTATTCTGTGCACAAACTGAGCAGGAGGCAACATACGCAGCAACATCAGAACGAAGACCTGGCCACCAGAATTGTCGAGTGACAGACCAAATAATTTGGTTCTTGCCTGGGTGACCTGCGGTTTTAGAATAGTGGTAAGTGTGCAAAAGTTTAGTTAGAAGATTCTCAGGAACAAAACACTTGCCACTAGGTTTCTAAGGAGGTGGGTTGGTTTGTGCAGCTTGGATCTCCTCCCCCAAGAGGGAGAAGTCAAATTAGTATGTATAGCAGCCAAAATATGGTCAGGATGTATAACAGGAGTAGGTACAGACTCCTCCTTGAACAGAGGCGAAAATTGTCGAGAGAGGGCATCAGCCCTAACATTCTTACTACCAGGCAGGTAGGAGACTACATAATTAAACAGAGACAAAAAAAAACTCATATGGCCTGTCGGGGCAACAAACGTTTTGCTTCAGATAGATAAGTTAAATTCTTGTAAAGTAAATAGTAAAAACATTCAATAGACCGAAAACCAACTGGGCGAGGCCACTGCAGAACTACAGATAACACTGCAATGGAGATAACATAAACTAGGAAGGTTACTTGAGTGTGATGGAACAAAACAGGCCTTTCTAACATAGTCTCTGAAGAACCTGTGTAACATCAGAACAATGAGCCTCAAGTGTGGGTGAGTGTATGAAGATGTTGTCTAAGTACACCACAACACACTGTTGCAACATATCTCATAGGACATCATTAATAAATTCCTGGAAAACAGCAAGAGCATTACATAGGCCAGAGGGCATTACAAGATAATCATAATGCCTGCTCCTGGTGTTAAATGCTGTTTTCCATTTGTAGCCCTCCTTGATCCTAACGAGATTGTACGCTCCTCTCAAATTAAGTTTAGTAAAGACTGTAGCTCCCTTGAGGTGGTCAAAGAGTTCCAAAATGAGCAGAATAAGGTAAGCATTCTTAATGGCAAGATGATTAAGACCCCTATAATTGATGCATGGTCTTAACTCACCACCCTTTTTCTTCACGAAGAAGAAGCCAGCCCCTGCAGGTGAGCAGGATTTGCGGATGATCCCTGAGACAGAGCATCGGCAACATACTCCTCCATAGCACATTTCTCCGCAACAGACAGAGGGTAAACCCGGCCCCAAGGAGGAAATGCTCCGGGTTGCAGGTCTATGGCACAATCGTAAGACCAGGGAGGAGGCAACGTACCGGCATGCACCTTATCGAAAACGTCTAGGAACTCCTGGTACTCCTCTGGCAATTGAGATACTGAAGAAGTGCACAAGACTTTAACTGTTTTCCGAAGACAAGTGGAAATACATTGCAGAGACCACAACAAAATTTCGGACCTGCACCAGTCGAAACTCGGATTGTGCTTTTGGAGCCAGGGATAACCCAGAACAACCGGAAAATGCGGAGAGCTTATCACCTGGAATTGGAGGGTTTCAAAATGGAGAGTCCCAACAGCCATGGATAACGGAGCAGTTTCGTGAGTAATGAAGGGGCCTGCCATCAATGGCCTCAATAGCAAGCGGAAAGGACCAAGGCAAAACAGGAATAGAGTGCTTTGATACAAAAGCACTGTCAATGAAATAGCCCACAGCACCGGAGTCAACAAGAGCCTGGGTGACTATGGAGGAGTCCACCCAGGAAAAGACAACCATGACCAAAGGTTTCTCCTTTAGCGATTCCACGGGATGAGGATAAACCACCCAAGGTCTGCCACTGACAGGACCTTAGGTGTGAGCATTTCCCGGCCGTGTAGGACAAGACTTCAAAAGGTGGCCCTGTAACACACAATAGAGGCAGAGCCCCTCCCTCCTCCTAAAGGCCCTCTCCGCTGCAGAGAGACGCATGAATCCCAACTGCATCGGCTCAGCAGTACCTGGTGACTCAGGACCAGGAGGCATGGGAGGAGAGGGAGGCATGGGTGGGAACAAACACGTAGGAGACAACGGTACAGGAGGCTTCTGCAAGCACTCCTTGAAAGAGGGCCTCTCACTTAGTCTGATGTCAATTAGGATAAAAAAAGACACCAATGGCTCGAGATCTTCTGGTAAATCTCTGCAGCAACTTCATCTTTAATCACATCAGAGAGCCCATGAAAGAAGGCGGCAACAAGGGCTTCATTGTTCCAACCAACCTCTGCGGCAAGCTAACAGAACTCAATGGCATACTGAGCAACAGATCTTGTACCTTGCTGAATGGACATGAGTCATTTAGCAGCAGAGGTGGAGCGAGCCGGAACATCAAATACCCTTCAAAAAGAGGCCACAAATTCAGGATAATTTGAAATCACAGGTTTATTAGTCTCCCACAAGGGATTAACCCAGGCAAGAGCTGTGTCAGAGAGTAACGAGATGAGAAATTCAACCTTAGCTCTGTCAGAGGGAAACACCTGAGGTAACATCTCAAAGTAAATGCCCACCTGGTTCAAAAACCCTCTGCACTGATTAGGATTGGCTCCATATTGCTGAGGTAGAGGTGCAGAACCGGACATACTCCTGGTAGGACTAGGTGCATCAGCAGAAACAGGAGCAGCCATAACTTGCAGAACACTTTGGTCCAAATGTGCAGTGCGAGTCAGCAGGGTTTGCAGGGCTAGTGCAAATTGATCCAATCGGTGATCCTGTTCATCCATCATGGAAATTATGGCAGGAAAAGGTGGATTATTAGCACCATCAGGATTCATGGCCCTTGCGTAATGTCAGGATGCCAGGAATCAGACTGAGACGAGAAGTGCAAAAATAATTACACCTTTATTAGTAGCAAAAAATAATAAAAAGTCCATAAGTCAAATAACAAGTCAGGAATCAAAATCAGAGCTGATAGTCAGAGGAGCCGAGTCAGGAGCCAAAGCAAGTAGTCAGACGAGCCGGAATCAGGAAAAAGGAGAACAGCAGAGTCAGGAACAATCCAGGGATCAGGAACCAGGAGGGACGTCAGACAGCCAGGTAATACACAGGAGCTCTCACAAACAGGTCTGAGACAACGCAAGGGCAAAGCATACTGAACAGAGGCCCTTTAAATAATAAGTGATGACATCACAATTCTTAAACTGCATCCTGTCTCACACGGATGATGTACACCAGTCTGGCCATTAAAGGAAGTGCAGGAAATGAGAAACATCACACAGTATGCACCAGAGTCAGCAAGAGACGTGAGTAAAATTGCTGCCAGCAGCACATGGCAAACAAAGCAGGAAAAACCCTGACACTCACTTACTAGTGACCCTACCACCATCAAGAGAAACGTCCACAAAAGGCTGACAGCAGCCACTACCTGGATGAGCTACAACTGCCTAAAGCTGAATGCAGACAAAACCAAAGTCCTCCTCCTCGGTCCCACCACATCCGCCTGGAATAACTCCTGGTGGCCCACAGCCCTTGGACACCCTCTCCACCCCCCACTGATAATACACAAAATCTAGGCATCATCCTGGACTCATCGCTCTCCATGGACTGACAAATCAATGCTATCTCCTCTGTTTGCTTCCACACACTCCACCTGCTGTGAAAGATCTTAAAGTGGATCCTAACTGAGACCAGGAAGACTGTCACCCACGCCCTCGTCAGCAGCCGACTGGACTACGGCAACGCACTCTATGCCAATTTCACCATCAAGCTCCAAAAGAGACACCAGCACATCCTGAACGCCTCGGCCAGACTCATCCTCAACATCCCTCACCAATGCCACATCACCAAACACCTGCAGGACCTGCACTGGTTCCCCATCAACAAAAGAATAACTTTCAAGCTTCTCACCCATGCATTTAAGGCCCTCCACAACATCGGTCCCAAATACATGAACCACCGGGTTACCTT
This sequence comes from Bombina bombina, assembly GCF_027579735.1. Lineage (NCBI taxonomy): Eukaryota > Metazoa > Chordata > Amphibia > Anura > Bombinatoridae > Bombina > Bombina bombina. Next base: position 252,688,366 of record NC_069506.1, read on the forward strand.
CTACACCCCCGCAAGACAACTTTGATCGGCCGACCAAGCCCTCACAGTCATCCCTCGCATAAGGAAAACCACAGGGGGAGGCAGATCCTTCTCTCACCTGACAGCCAAGACTTGGAACACCCTCCCGCTGTACCTCAGACAAGTTACCACCCTAATTAAGTTCAGAAAGGACCTAAAAACCTGGCTCTTTGACTGAACTGCAACCCTCAGTGCCTTGAGACCATTATGGGTGAATAGCCATGCTTTACAAGATAGATAAATAGAAGCATGGTTTGTCATTCTAATACTCTTTTCCACTGATCTTTATTCCAATCTTTGTGAGTTTTTGCACATCTTAGCCTTTTCATCCTGCCCTCCTTCTGTAAATGTGGTTTCTTGGCTTCTACCCTTCCACAAAGAACATTTCAGATTAAGCTTCTTTAGACTGTAGAAGGGTCAACTTGGTATCCCAAATAAGCTGCCAGATGGTGAGCAAGGTCCTTGCTGGACTTCTTCTAGATTCTCGAAGAAGAAACTCTGAGATACTTTTCATCAGATTTTGAAAGTTTTCTTCCAGCCATTTTTTTGTCCATGACCTCTCCTGATTCTTCAAATATCTTTATCAGCTTGAATACCACATCTTGAGTATCTAGTTTGTTTTCTGATTTCCCTTTGACATTGGCCTTGCTGATGCAAAAGTATGATTTGATGTCTGTAAAATTCTGTGATATTTGGCATTTTGAATGGAATGATGTGATTGAAAGTTGGTCTTGTTATCAAGCTTCCATTGAATTAAACTCATACCACATGTGTATTTAATGCTCAAGCATGTCTTGCACAAACCTGGTGTAATAGACTTTTTTCACAGTATTCATTTTGACATGAAATAGTAGGACAAATACATTTGTCAGCAATGACATTAATTAGGGTTCCATTTCATTAGGATAAGGAGGAAAGAAAAAACCAATGGCAACACAAGAGATAATTATTCTACCCCTATTATTCCTAATATACACCTAGATTTAGAGTTCTGCATTAGCCATCAAAACCAGTGTTAGGGGGTCCTAACGCTGGTTTTGGCCGTCCGCTGGTATTTAGAGTCAGTCAGGAAAGGGTCTAATGCTCACTTTCCAGCCGCGACTTTTCCATACCGCAGATCCCCCTACGCCATTTGCGTATCCTATCTTTTCAATGGGATCTTTCTAATGCTGGTATTTAGAGTCTTGGCTGAAGTGAGCGTTAGAAATCTAATGACAAGACTCCAGCTGCAGAGAAAAGCCAGGAGTTAAGAGCTTTATGGGCTAACGCCGGTTCATAAAGCTCTTAACTACTGTGCTCTAAAGTACACTAACACCCATAAACTACCTATGCACCCCTAAACCGAGGTCCCCCCACATCGCCGACCGGACCTCACCGCTACTGTAATAAATGTATTAACCCCTAAAGCTAAGTCTAACCCTAACACCCCCCTAAGTTAAATATAATTTTTATCTAACGAAATCTAACGAAAATAAAATAAATCTTATTAAATAAATTATTCCTATTTAAAGCTAAATACTTACCTGTAAAATAAAACCTAATATAGCTACAATATAAATAATAATTATATTGTAGCTATTTTAGGATTAATATTTATTTTACAGACAACTTTGTATTTATTTTAACTAGGTACAATAGCTATTAAATAGTTATTAACTATTTAATAGCTACCTATCTAAAAGAAATACAAAATTACCACTAAAATAAATTCTAACCTAAGTTACAATTAAACCTAACACTACACTATCAATAAATTAAATACAAATACCTACAAATAAATACAAATAAATACACTAACTAAAGTACAAAAAATAAAAAAAGAACTAAGTTACAAAAAATAAAAAAATAATTTACAAACATTATAAAAATATTACAACAAGCCCCCTAATAAAATAACAAAGCCCCCAAAATAAAAAAAATACCCTATTCTACAAAAAAATGTAAAGCTCTTTTACCTTACCAGCCCTTAAAAGGACCTTTTGCGGGGCATGCCCCAAAGAAATCTGCTCTTTTGCCTGTAAAAAAAAACATACAATACCCCCCCCAACATTACAACCCACCACCCACATACCCCTAATCTAACCCAAACCCCCCTTAAATAAACCTAACACTAAGCCCCTGAAGATCTCCCTACCTTGTCTTCACCATGCCGGGTATCACTGATCCGTCCAGAAGAGGGTCCGAAGTCTTCATCCAATCTGGGCGATGTCTTCATCCAAGCGGGGGGTGAAGAGGTCCATCATTCGGCTGAAGTCTTCTATCAAGCGGCATCTTCAATCTTCTTTCTTCCGGATCCATCTTCATCCCACCGATGCGGAACATCCTTCCTCCACGACGAACTCCTGACGAATGAAGGTTCCTTTAAGGGATGTCATCCAAGATGGCGTCCCTCGAATTCCGATTGGCTGATAGGATTCTATCAGCCAATCGGAATTAAGGTAGGAATAATCTGATTGCCAATCAGCCAATCAGATTGAGCTTGCATTCTATTGGCTGTTCCGATCAGCCAATCGGAATTCGAGGGACGCCATCTTGGATGACGTCCCTTAAAGGAACCTTCATTCGTCAGGAGTTCGTCGTGGAGGAAGGATGAAGATGGATCTAGAAGAAAGAAGATTGAAGATGCCGCTTGATAGAAGACTTCAGCCGGATGATGGACCTCTTCAGCCCCCGCTTGGATGAAGACATCACCCGTATTGGATGAAGATCTCGGACCCTCTTCTGGACGGATCGGTGATACCCGGCGTGGTGAAGACAAGGTAGGGAGATCTTCAGGGGCTTAGTGTTAGGTTTATTTAAGGGGTGTTTGGGTTAGATTAGGGGTATGTGGGTGGTGGGTTGTAATGTTGGGGGGTGTTGTATGTTTTTTTTACAGGCAAAAGAGCAGAATTCTTTGGGGCATGCCCCGCAAAAGGCCCTTTTAAGGGCTGGTAAGGTAAAAGAGCTTTACAATTTTTATTGTAGAATAGGGTAGGGCATTTTTTTATTTTGGGGGGCTTAGAGTAGGTGTAATTAGTTTAAAATTCTTGTAATCTTTTTTTATTTTTTGTAATTTAGTGTTTCTTTGTTTTTGTAATTTAGTTTAGTTGATTTAATTGTAGATAATTGTAGGTAGTTTATTTATTTAATTTATTGATAGTGTAGTGTTAGGTTTTATTGTAACTTAGGTTAGGATTTATTTTACAGGTAATTTTGTAATTATTTTAACTAGGTAGCTATTAAATAGTTATTAACCTACCTGGTTAAAATAAATACAAAGTTGCCTGTAAAATTAGTATTAATCCTAAAATAGCTACAATATAATTATTATTTATATTGTAGCTATATTAGGCTTTATTTTACAGGTAAGTATTTAGCTTTAAATAGGAATAATTTATTTAATAAGAATTATTTTATTTTGTTAGAAAAAAATTATATTTAACTTAGGGGGGTGTTAGGGTTAGGGTTAGACTTAGCTTTAGGGGTTAATACATTTATTAGAGTAGCGGTGAGGTCCGGTCGGCAGATTAGGGGTTAATAATTGTAGGTAGATAGCGGCGACATTGGGGGGGCAGATTAAGAGGTTAATAAATATAATATAGGGGTCGGCGGGGGTTAGGGGCAGCAGATTAGGGGTTCATAGGGATAACGTAGGTTGCGGCAGTGTAGGGAGCGGCAGATTAGGGGTTAATTGTATAATGCAGGTGTCAGCGATAGCGGGGGCCGCAGATTAGGGGTTAATAAGTGTAAGGTTAGGGGTGTTTAGACTTGGGGTACATGTTAGGGTGTTAGGTGCAGACTTAGGAAGTGTTTCCCCATAGGAAACAATGGGGCTGTGTTAAGAGCTGAACGCTGCTTTTTTGCAGGTGTTAGGTTTTTTTTCAGCTCAAACTGCCCCATTGTTTCCTATGGGGTAATCGTGCACGAGCACGTTTTTGAAGCTGGCCGCGTCCGTAAGCACCGCTGGTATTGAGAGTTGCAGTGGCGGTAAATTATGCTATACACTCCCTTTTTGGAGCCTAACGCAGCCCTTCTGTGAACTCTTAATACCAGCATTGTTTAAAAGGTGCAGGGGAAAAAATACATGCATAGCTAACGCACCCCTTTGGCCGCAGAACTCTAAATCTAGCCGATAATGTGTGAACTCTGTCACGTTAATTGTGAGATAGGAAAGTTAGGTGCTATGTAGTAAAAGAACAATTCAACAACTGACAAGAGAGGCTGAACCAGCCTATTCTTGAAAAAGACTACATATATAGCACTTAAGGGGTTAAATGACCATAATAATTTCCAAAAAGAGATGCTGTATAGATAGTCAGACACAAGATGTGCAGTACTGTCTAGGATTGACGACTAATGGAGGTTAAAAAATAACTTTATTAGAAGCACAATTTAAAATTGGAAAAAACACACATTTCAAAACACACTTAGGAGCCTATAGACATGTGTAATAATTGTGGATTAGTTAGGGGCTAGATATAGCAGGACTTAATCCCCTCTGTTAATAGTATTGTGTGGTATTAGTACCCAAGGTAAAAAATACCAAATTATATTGTGGAATAAAGCAGGTTATTATCCTGCTGATAGTATGGGCCTTGTAAGCTTACTCACCTCAAGGGTAATAGCTAATGCATATGAGATTAAATCATTAAGTATAGGCTAATATACAAACTGCTTGAATCAATGTGTTGGCGTTTGTACAATTGTAATTGAATATAGTGTTTTCTGTCACTGTGCCAATTTAACCCGTAACAGATTGGGAGACCAAACGTTCATATTAGCTTGAATAGTAAAGCTTATCCCACTACTTGAGCCTTGAAAGGAATTAGGCTTCAATAGTATATCATGCTTTCACTATGAATTAGTAGGGAAATGTTAAAGATACTGATATTATCAGAGCTAAATGAGAACGAGAAATATGCGGTCAATACTTTGTTTTAAAAAAAATAACGTAACCTGGTGTATGGTAATATTTAAGTTCCACATTGATTTCTGGATCTGTGACACACGCAGCTTATGTGTACTGCCGTGAGAGTTAACTATATTTCACTCACAAGTAACCAATTATTATAGATACACAGTAGGTAGAATTTCGACAGCTATGTTGCTCAAATTGTAAATAGAAACTGCAGTATTAGTGTTTACTCTGTTATGTATGTATAATCTATGGCCTAGATTTGGAGTTCGGCGGTAAAAGGGCTGTTAACGCTCCGCGGGCTTTTTTCTGGCCGCACCATAAATTTAACTCTGGTATCGAGAGTTCAAACAAATGCTGCGTTAGGCTCCAAAAAAGGAGCGTAGAGCATTTTTACCGCAAATGCAACTCTCGATACCAGAGTTGCTTACGGACGCGGCCGGCCTCAAAAACGTGCTCGTGCACGATTCTCCCATAGGAAACAATGGGACTGTTTGAGCTGAAAAAAAACCTAACACCTGCAAAAAAGCAGCGTTCAGCTCCTAACGCAGCCCCATTGTTTCCTATGGGGAAACACTTCCTACGTCTGCACCTAACACCCTAACATGTACCCCGAGTCTAAACACCCCTACCCTTACACTTATTAACCCCTAATCTGCCGCCCCCGCTATCGCTGACCCCTGCATTACACTTTTAACCCCTAATCTGCCGCTCCGTAAAACGCCGCCACCTACGTTATCCCTATGTACCCCTAATCTGCTGCCCTAACATCGCCGACCCCTATGTTATATTTATTAACCCCTAATCTGCCCCCCACAACGTCGCCGACACCTACCTACACTTATTAACCCCTAATCTGCCGAGCGGACCTGAGCGCTACTATAATAAAGTTATTAACCCCTAATCCGCCTCACTAACCCTATCATAAATAGTATTAACCCCTAATCTGCCCTCCCTAACATCGCCGACACCTACCTTCAATTATTAACCCCTAAACCTCCGATCGGAGCTCACCGCTATTCTAATAAATGTATTAACCCCTAAAGCTAAGTCTAACCCTAACACTAACACCCCCCTAAGTTAAATATAATTTTTATCTAACGAAATAAATTAACTCTTATTAAATAAATTATTCCTATTTAAAGCTACTTACCTGTAAAATAAACCCTAATATAGCTACAATATAAATTATAATTATATTATAGCTATTTTAGGATTAATATTTATTTTACAGGCAACTTTGTAATTATTTTAACCAGGTACAATAGCTATTAAATAGTTAAGAACTATTTAATAGTTACCTAGTTAAAATAATAACAAATTTACCTGTAAAATAAATCCTAACCTAAGTTATAATTAAACCTAACACTACCCTATCAATAAAATAATTAAATAAACTACCTACAATTACCTACAATTAACCTAACACTACACTATCAATAAATTAATTAAACACAATTGCTACAAATAACTACAATTAAATAAACTAGCTAAAGTACAAAAAATAAAAAAGAACAAAGTTACAGAAAATAAAAAAATATTTACAAACATCAGAAAAATATTACAACAATTTTAAACTAATTACACCTACTCTAAGCCCCCTAATAAAATAACAAAGCCCCCCAAAATAAAAAATTCCCTACCCTATTCTAAATTAAAAAAGTTACAAGCTCTTTTACCTTACCAGCCCTGAACAGGGCCCTTTGCGGGGCATGCCCCAAGAATTTCAGCTCTTTTGCCTGTAAAAAAAAACATACAATACCCCCCCCCAACATTACAACCCACCACCCACATACCCCTAATCTAACCCAAACCCCCCTTAAATAAACCTAACACTAATCCCCTGAAGATCTTCCTACCTTGTCTTCACCATCCAGGTATCACCGATCCGTCCTGGCATCCGGTGCTGAAGAGGTCCAGAAGAGGCTCCAAAGTCTTCCTCCTATCCGGCAAGAAGAGGACATCCGGACCGGCAAACATCTTCTCCAAGCGGCATCTTCGATCTTCTTCCATCCGGTGCGGAGCGGGTCCATCTTGAAGCAGGCGACGCGGATCCATCCTCTTCTTCCGATGTCTCCCGACTAATGACGGTTCCTTTAAGGGACGTCATCCAAGATGGCGTCCCTCGAATTCCGATTGGCTGATAGGATTCTATCAGCCAATCGGAATTAAGGTAGGAATTTTCTGATTGGCTGATGGAATCAGCCAATCAGAATCAAGTTCAATCCGATTGGCCGATCCCATCAGCCAATCAGATTGAGCTCGCATTCTATTGGCTGATCGGAACAGCCAATAGAATGCGAGCTCAATCTGATTGGCTGATTGGATCAGCCAATCGGATTGAACTTGATTCTGATTGGCTGATTCCATCAGCCAATCAGAAAATTCCTACCTTAATTCCGATTGGCTGATAGAATCCTATCAGCCAATCGGAATTCGAGGGACGCCATCTTGGATGACGTCCCTTAAAGGAACCGTCATTAGTCGGGAGACATCGGAAGAAGAGGATGGATCCGCGTCGCCTGCTTCAAGATGGACCCGCTCCGCACCGGATGGAAGAAGATCGAAGATGCCGCTTGGAGAAGATGTTTGCCGGTCCGGATGTCCTCTTCTTGCCGGATAGGAGGAAGACTTTGGAGCCTCTTCTGGACCTCTTCAGCACCGGATGCCAGGACGGATCGGTGATACCTGGATCGTGAAGACAAGGTAGGAAGATCTTCAGGGGATTAGTGTTAGGTTTATTTAAGGGGGGTTTGGGTTAGATTAGGGGTATGTGGGTGGTGGGTTGTAATGTTGGGGGGGGGTATTGTATGTTTTTTTTTACAGGCAAAAGAGCTGAAATTCTTGGGGCATGCCCCGCAAAGGGCCCTGTTCAGGGCTGGTAAGGTAAAAGAGCTTGTAAATTTTTTAATTTAGAATAGGGTAGGGAATTTTTTATTTTGGGGGGCTTTGTTATTTTATTAGGGGGCTTAGAGTAGGTGTAATTAGTTTAAAATTGTTGTAATATTTTTCTGATGTTTGTAAATATTTTTTTATTTTCTGTAACTTTGTTCTTTTTTATTTTTTGTACTTTAGCTAGTTTATTTAATTGTAGTTATTTGTAGCAATTGTGTTTAATTAATTTATTGATAGTGTAGTGTTAGGTTAATTGTAGGTAATTGTAGGTAGTTTATTTAATTATTTTATTGATAGGGTAGTGTTAGGTTTAATTATAACTTAGGTTAGGATTTATTTTACAGGTAAATTTGTTATTATTTTAACTAGGTAACTATTAAATAGTTCTTAACTATTTAATAGCTATTGTACCTGGTTAAAATAATTACAAAGTTGCCTGTAAAATAAATATTAATCCTAAAATAGCTATAATATAATTATAATTTATATTGTAGCTATATTAGGATTTATTTTACAGGTAAGTATTTAGCTTTAAATAGGAATAAGTTATTTAATAAGAGTTAATTTATTTCGTTAGATAAAAATTATATTTAACTTAGGGGGGTGTTAGTGTTAGGGTTAGACTTAGCTTTAGGGGTTAATACATTTATTAGAATAGCGGTGTGGTCCTCTCGGCAGATTAGGGGTTAATAAGTGTAGGCAGGTGTCGGCGACGTTGAGGGGGGCAGATTAGGGGTTAATAAATATAATATAGGGGTCGGCGATGTTAGGGGCAGCAGATTAGGGGTACATAGGGATAACGTAGGTGGCGGCGATTTGCGGTCGGAAGATTAGGGGTTAATTATTGTAAGTAGCTGGCGGCGACGTTGTGGGGGGCAGGTTAGGGGTGAATAAATATAATACAGGGGTCGGCGGGGTTAGGGGCAGCAGATTAGGGGTACATAAATATAACGTAGGTGGCGGTCGGCAGATTAGGGGTTAAAAATTTTAATCGAGTGGCGGCGGTGTGGGGGGAGCTCGGTTTAGGGGTACATAAGTAGTTTATGGGTGTTAGTGTACTTTAGGGTACAGTAGTTAAGAGCTTTATAAACCGGCGTTAGCCAGAAAGCTCTTAACTCCTGCTATTTTCAGGCGGCTGGAATCTTGTCGTTAGAGCTCTAACGCTCACTTCAGAAACGACTCTAAATACCGGCGTTAGAAAGATCCCATTGAAAAGATAGGATACGCAAATGGCGTAAGGGGATCTGCGGTATGGAAAAGTCGCGGCTGAAAAGTGAGCGTTAGACCCTTTAATCACTGACTCCAAATACCAGCGGGCGGCCAAAACCAGCGTTAGGAGCCTCTAACGCTGGTTTTGACGGCTACCGCCGAACTCCAAATCTAGGCCTATGTATGTATAATCGTGTCTTAACAATATCTGCAGTTAGCCTAATTTCACTCAAAATGTATGCAACAAAATAAAGCTGGACAACTGTGCTGCTCAATTAGTGAGTAGTAATTACCATATTAACATATATATTGTTGTTTGTATATAAATGTGTCATCAATTTCTCCAGCAGATTACTTGTTAGTACACAATCTATGTACAACAGATAGAGCTGACAGGTATATTGCTTAAGTAAACTGAGTACCGTTCACAAGTAGCACGTTGATTTAATTTTATAGCATATAAAATTTAGCACATATATTGCTCAAACCTTGGCTAGTAACTGTGGTCTTAGTATGTATTCAATTATTGGTATACCATTGTATCAACAATATAACTGCAAATTGCCTGATGTTACTCGGTCTGAACACCAATAGTAGCGGTATAAGCGTATACAGTGTTATTTGATAGAACTTGGCAAATGTACTGCGCAATTTGTAATTGGTGGCTTCAGTATAAGCGTATGCAATGTTATTTATATAAATTTACATCAACAGTGTCGCTGGCAACCTGCCAAATGTAACACTAATATTCCCACCAACATTATTTGAAAAATCAAGTAAAGTAGAGACCATAATTGTCCCTTCACCATTTAAACAAGGTAACAGTGTTGTTTTTTTAAAAAAAAAAAAATATTAATAAGCTAACCGAGGATGAGTATTAAGAACTGTTAGTAAGTTATTATGCAGTTCTGTGTAAAAATGCCCAATGCCCAGCCCTTCAATTTAACATTAAAGTATTATTAATTAGATACCAACTAAGGCTGCCTAAGGCATGCTAAAAATACAGGAGCTCCAAGGACTCCTCACCAGTACCCTAACGTCCCTAACATGTTTCGCCTTTCTGCTTTTTCAAAGAGTGAGCACGCCGCTCATGCACCGGTCTTATAAAGCGTGATAACCACGCCTCTTAAAATGATGTCATTGAAGGTTAGCCAATCATCGTCCCACCAATAACAATCCAAATCAACGTAAGAGCTGTATCACATGACAGGACCGGGTTGATCAAATACTGTTAGTAAACTTTATTTGGACGTATGGGTTATGTTACTGAATTATTATTAACTAATATGCTTGCCAGAGTTGGAGTATTGATACATACCTATCTAGAAAAGAAAAGAAATTATAATGTTAATGTGATAATCGGTCCCTGACTGCTACTTGATAATATTTCAAATCGTGCTGAGGAACAATTATATATATCTTAGTATCTAACTAAATTTAGAAAGATAAGTGCCCCCTCATATTCTGAGGTATTATCTATAAAATAGTGAAATTGTGTTAACAAACCAACTATTGTGAGTTGTGAAATATGTCTCATTGTTTAATAAAATGAAATATGTGTGAAATGTGCAAACTATAATCTTGAGAATTAATCCCATTCATACAAATATGCTAGTGAAGAGCATTTTGCAGCTTAGTGCAAGTGTGATTATATCAGAAATAAAAAATAAGAAATATATGTATAAGTGCATAAAAGCTGTATAAAGAAAAGATGAAAATTAAATTGTGATTACACCCTACGTGAAAATTAAAAACAAATTTAAATATGAAGAAAAGTGATAAAATGAAAAATAAAAAACGAAAAACTATAATAATATTAATAATAAATTATTATCGAAGATAAAAATAATAAAAAATATTAATAAAGACCACAAAAAAATTATGAAAGGTACTAAAGACTAATGAAAATACTAAATGAATAAAGTTAATGACAAACATCAGTGTTGTTATAACCATAATTACCACACTAGATTCTGTGATATTTACATTAAATAGTGACTTAAGTGGTTAAGAGAACCTTTCAATGTGTTGCATCAACCTATGGTTTAGAAGGATAACCAATCTGACTACTGTATTCATATTAGTAACACCCCAACACGGAAATAATAATGATGCTTATTAAATAATGCTTTATTTAGCACTTAATAGAGTCTTAAGAGGACTGGACTGCATTGGATATGGAAATGCTGCATCTAAGAGATTCATAAAAAAGAAGAAAAGTTATTACACTTATTTAGGCCAAATGGATAGACTGTATTGAGAAGGAAAATCCATTTACTTTCAGCCTTTAATAAGGTTTGTTCCACATCACCTCCTCTAATTCCAAATGTAACCTTTTGTATTCCAAAACATTGTAAATCACTTTGTTTGGAATTATGCTTGTTGAAGAACTGTTGATGCAACTATATACAAATAAGGTGAGGAGGCTGCATTCCCTTGTCCATTACATGTATAACACCCCACAACCATAACCCCCGATCCCCATTTTCTTATCTAATTCTTATCTAAAATAAAAACACAGACACAGTAGTTATGGCAAAATGTGGAAAGGTCACGATTTTATTACTTAATTGAATTTTGCTACCTTTAAACTATATCTTGCAAAATTCAGCCATAAATCACTCAAAATAAACACCAAATAATGCCCTTGCATTAAAAACCAGAATTTTGGGAACCACGCCTAGGGGGGTGTAACAACTACCCCCCCCCCTGGCAGGGCAGTTTGAAGAAGGGAGAACCCACGGCATAGCCCCCCCCCCTAGATAGACCACCGGATCACCCCTCAGGGCTGGGTATGCCGCGGGATCCTCCCACCTCCCCTTCTGCCCCGCCCACGTGTCGTGCACAAACTTCACCGCTTGCTGCGATTGTATGCTCAATACTATGTTAAAAAACAGCTGCCGTTTTCTATCCTCCAGTCAGCGTAGACCGCCAGGTCACCTGCTGCCCTTCGGTTGCGCTGTGTTCTTCCCCTTATTGAGGAGCACGGGCGGTCTTACTGCGACTCAACCAATTAGTCAACGTCCTGCCCTTAGCCGTGCAAGTACTGCCTTCTCACGTGACCTCTCCGGTTATTGCATCGTGCTCTGCTGCGTCTAGGGTGGGAGGGTGGGAACAAAGAAAAAAGGTTAGTGACTCCTTCCAGCAATCCACTTCCTTATAACACCTTTACCTCCAGCTCCACCCCTGTCTCTGCTCCTGCCCAATGCCTGCTCTCCTTATCTCTGCCTTATCCCCCACACCTGGCACACCTAGATTCCCCTTTGTTCTCTCCCAGCAGCCCCTCCCTTATGACGTTCCCCTCGCATACACTCCCTGCACTAGTTTAAGGTGAGGAGGCTGCATTCCCTTGTCCAATACATGTATAACACCCCACAACCATAACCCCCGATCCCCATTTTCTTATCTAATTCTTATCTAAAATAAAAACACAGACACAGTAGTTATGGCGAAATGTGGAAAGGTCACGATTTTATTACTTAATTGAATTTTGCTACCTTTAAACTATATCTTGCAAAATTCAGCCATAAATCACTCAAAATAAACACCAAATAATGCCCTTGCATTAAAAACCAGAATTTTGGGAACCACGCCTAGGGGGGTGTAACAACTACCCCCCCCCTGGCAGGGCAGTTTGAAGAAGGGAGAACCCACGGCATAGCCCCCCCCTAGATAGACCACCGGATCACCCCTCAGGGCTGGGTATGCCGCGGGATCCTCCCACCTCCCCTTCTGCCCCGCCCACGTGTCGTGCACAAACTTCACCGCCACCAAAAAGAGTCCCTCTTTCGGCCAACTCTTTCCACCATACGTGACCTTTCCTTACCTTTACCAACTCTTGGCACATCCCTCTGATGTCCACCAGCAGCTGGTCATTCCCCTCATCCGTTAGGTGCACTCCATCCCGTCTGAATAGCTCCTCCTTTCTCGCTGCTATCAGTGGGTGCTCCACCACTCTACCCCCTATTTCCTTCATAACCTTTGCTGCCACCTGGTTCACTTTTCTCCTCGATCTATATCCTGCTTTGCTCGTGTACGAGTTCCGCCAGAATACCCTCGAAACTATATTGGACCATATCGCCCTCACTGATGGCCATGCCACCTTCAACCAACTCATTGTTCCTGCAACTTTCTCTTCTAACTCTCTAAGTGGGTAAGCGCCTATGTCGTTTCCCCCCAGATGTATAATTATGGCGTCCGGACACCCCCATCTTCTCCTTGCCAGCTGTATTGTAGGCACTAACTCGTCCCACATCATGCCTCTTTTTCCTACCCATCTAATGGTGCGACAGTCCCAAATTTACTCCCTGCGCCGATGCTGCTGCCCTAGCCTGTGCCCAATAGACGTAGGAATGCCCTACTATCCACACCCTTAACGCTTTGTCTGTAAAACAAAAAAACAATTTAACCGTTAGAACATTTTTATTAAGGCCTTACTCCTTTTGCACTCTTATGTAAGATTTGTACGCTGCGGATTTCCATCTCCCTAATTTTTTAATTTGTTCCTCTGAACAACCCCTACCCGCTGCGGCAGTCGCTGCTCCTATTCTGAATGAATGCGGCGCGATGTGTGCCTCTTTCCACCCCAATTTCTTAACCACCCTTTGTAATATGCTTTTAAACTGGAAGATTGTTACATCCGAACCGTCTGCATGCCTCAGAAATGTGCGGCCCCCTTTCCTCATTGCTATCAGGTATTCCTTAACACAGGCCACCGGGCACAGTGTTCCCCCGGTTTTAGCCATATTTAGCCATGCCCCTTTTCCTTCCTTGTCCGTTTTAGATCTTCTTACCAATATTAGAACGGCTTCTTCCCCCCATCTTACATCCCCTGTCTCTACACCCCCTTTACCTATTTTTCTGTTTTTTGGTAACAGCTCCCCTATCCTCATTGCTCCGTGAAATGCTACTAAAAAAGCCGTTCTGAAAATAAGCGCCTCGTCCCTGTTTGCACATACCCCTTCTAGTGCCCCTATCATTTTCTGTAATCTAACCTCAGTTATTGGTTCCCTTTTATCCACTTCCTTCTCTTCCCCTCTTCCCCATGCCCTTGCGATTTTCTTTACTATAAACTTCCTGGACCAATCTACTCCCCCGTATAGCTGCGAACAGTATGAAATCCCTGCTAACACTGCGCTCAATCTCCCCTTTTTACACCTTCTCTCCGCAGCGCCATCAGCCATTTTAAAAATCTTCCTTCCTCCCCTCCTTTCGCCTCCTCCCTATGCTTGCACCATTGTCCCCAATATTTCCTGTACACTGCCCATGTGCTTGGTGCCAAAGCTTTTTCGACCAGTTCCTCGATTCCTTCTATCCGCTGCCAAAGAAGCATAGGGCAACATTCACCTTCCTGTCTGGCATTGGGTGCTAGCTCCCTAAACTCCTTCCACTTAAAACGGGATAGCGCATCAGCAACTACGTTTTTGAACCCCGGAATGTGCTTGGCCCTGACACATATATTATGTTTTAAACATTTCAGAACCAAGTACCTTAGGTACCTAACTACTGGCATTGATGATGCTGATAGCTGATTGATGATTTCGACCACCCCCATGTTGTCGGACCAGCATATAATTGTCCTATTCGCTAGCTCCCCACCCCATAGCTCCATGGCCACCACTATGGGAAATAGTTCCAGCAGCACCAAATTCTTAATCCACCCCATTTCCTTCCAGCTCTCTGGCCATTCTCCTGCACACCACCTCCCCTGGAAATATGCTCCATAACCCTTTCCCCCTGCCGCGTCCGTGTATAGTTCCAAATCTACCGCGGGCGCCACCTCCTACCATATGCGCACCCCATTGAATTCCTGCAAAAACTGGTCCCATACTTTCAGGTCGTCCCTTATCTCCTTTGTTACCCTAATCATATGCTCCGGCTTTTTTGTGCCCCTTGTGCTGATTTCCAATCGCCTTTTGAAAATCCTCCCTACTGGTATTACCTTACATGCAAAGTTTAACACCCCCAAAGTTTTCTGCATCTCCCTTAGTGTTACTTTTTTACGCGTTGCCATCCATGCTATCATCTCCCTAGCTTTTTCTACCTTATCCTCGGGTAGTTCACATTGCCCTTTCAGCGAATCTATTGTTATGCCTAGGAAAGCGAGTCTCACGCAAGGGCCCTCCGTCTTTTTGTCTGCCACCGGGACCCCCATCTCTTCGAACAAACCTATCAGTCCCTTCTTCATGCATTCACACCTGTCAGTGCCCGCCCTCCCTACTACCATGAAATCATCCAGGTAGTGGACTATTGAGTCTCTATTTTGCCTTGCAACTGCTAACCAGTGCAGAAAAGTGCTAAACTTCTCGAAAAATGAGCATGATATAGAGCACCCCATTGGAAGGCATTTATCCACGTAGAACTGCCCTTCGAATTTGCACCCCATCAGTTTAAAACTATCAGGATTAAGCGGCAGTAGCCGAAAAGCCGATTCAATGTCTATTTTTGCCATCATGGCCCTCTCCCCGCATTCCTTACCAACTGCACTGCGCTGTCAAACGATTGGTACTGCACCGCTGCTTCTGCTTTATTGATAGCATCATTTACCGACCTACCCTTTGGGTATGATAAGTGATGTATCATGCGATATTTCCCTTCCTCCTTCTTGGGCACCACCCCCAAGGGTGAAATAATTAGCTCTGCTATTGGCTTTTCTGCGAATGGCCCCGCCATCCTCCCACATTCTACCTCCTTCCCTAGCTTCTCCTTCAGTACCCCCGGGAGCTCCGCTGCTGATTTCAGGTTTCTAGCTTTCATCGCACCCGCTACCACCCCTTTTACTGGGACTGTAAAACCTTTACTTAACCCTTCAATTAATAAATCTCTATCCTCTTTGATAGGGTATGCTTGCAACTCGTGAACCGGTCTATCTATTCTCAGAGGGGTTGGCGCCAATCCCCCCAACTTGTCCTCCACCCGCGTTTCCTTGGCTCCGAAAGGACTGCTTCCCATACCCGATGTTACCCCCGTTCTTTCTGCAGTCTACCCCGGGGTGCGCCCGGCCACAGTATCTGCAAATGTGCCTGAACCTGCATGCGCCCCCCCCTATCGCACTTTTTCTCATTGTATGCCCAGCACTCTTTGTTGTCAGTTCTCCCGCTCTTATTTGTATTAAACAATGCGCCCGCCCCCCGTGGGGCCCCTCCTGTACCCTCATTACCCTGGTGTATAGGTCTAATATCTAATATACCAAAGTCCCTCCTTCCTTTGTCTCCTAATTGCAAGTTACCCTTCCTAAACTCTGTGTCATAGTCCTTCCATGCAAACCCCCCATATGTCGTGTAACATTCTGCAATGAAATGGATGTACCTTAACATGCCCTTCACTTTCCCCGGGTTGGCAGTTAAAAAACACTCTGCGTATATAAGTATCCCTTTCACCCATTCTGTAAATGTTTGCTTCCCCTTCTTCCCTTTACCATCCTCTCCCCTAAATTTAACAGCCGCTGCTTCCCTAGTAATTTCGAATATGTCCACATATTTCCCTTTCTGCGCCCTGGCAATTATCTTTGCTTTTAAATGCGTTGTTAGTGGCATTAACAAAGTTCCCGTTACCTCATCATCCCCATTAAACACCTCTCCTGTCTCCTCCTGCTCTTGCTCTGTTATCCCCTTCCTTGCCCCTTTTCCTTGCTTTGCATATATTTTCCTTACTATCTTTAATATCCGCTTCTCCCCTTCCCCTTTTACATTCTCATCTTCCGAGTCAAACTCAGATGAACTATCTTACACATTACTGTTCAAACACAATAGTTTCTTACCTTGCTTTGCCCCTTGGTCACTGCTTGCTGCACCAGTTGCTGCCACCTGTTTTGCAGCTCCTGTCTCCAGTTCTCTTAATGGGGTTGTTTCTGCTACCACAACATTTTCCCCCGCATTGCTGCTGGGTACTTCCGTTGGCTCCTGCTGCTGTGCTCGCTCCGGTGGGCATACCTCCTTTTCGGTGCTCTGTGGGGATAACATAGAAACATTAGTATTCCTTCCTACTTCCTGTGCTCCCGGTGCTTGTACCATTCTCCCTTTCCTACCGGAGTCAGCCATTCTTACCTCGTCCTGCCCCCTGAACCCCCTCCTTCTTTCTGCCTCCCTCATTTGTCCCTCTCCCATTTCCACCCCTGTTTCCATCTCCCTTATTTCTGCCTCCTCCTCTATTAACCTATAGCTATTCCCCTCCGAGTCCCTGATCACCCTCCTGTCTCCCATACTCCCCCCCATTCCCCTAGCTCTCTTCTGTGGCCTAATGCCCTCCTCCCCCCCTCTCCCGAATACCTATATCCTGCTGGGCTCCCCATAGCCCCCCCTCGCTGCCCATGCTCCCCTCTCAGCTCCCTGTCTCCAGTTATTCCCCTGCCCCCAGTTTTCCCATGCTCCCTCCCTCCACTCCCTTGGCCCGTTTCTTATCTCCCACAGGTGCTCCCTCGGCCCACCAGGACCGAACGAATCCTCCTCTGTCCCCCATGCCCCCCACCTGTATCCCTGCTGAGATGCTCCCATTGAGAATGGGCCTCTGCCCCATCCGTTACCGCCCGCCGCGTAAGCTCCACCGCCCAATACACCCTGTTCCCAAGATGGCCGCCCCCATTGAGGCATTTCCGCCCCACGCTCGCCGGGTGCGCGCGCGCGTACGTCACAACCCATGTGACCACCCCTAAACCTATCGTCACCGGGGCCCCTCCTCGCCACGGTGACGTCAATTGGGCCTGCTTGCTGCGCTACCATTATGGGGCTATGTGGCTCGCTTGCGTTCCTAACGCCTGGAGGCAAAATGTGTGTGCTGCTGCCGCCCCCTTGACCCAGCGGAATGGACATGGCGCTAGATGCGGGACTCCCCCTGAACAACACTGGACTACCCACGCTACCACCAGGGGATACGCCTGTTCCCTCCGCCGCAACGGAAACACTGGCAAGCGGCCCCGTAACTACTCCTGCGCTCTCACTGCATGGGGTGCTAACCCCCCCCTGGCTTACCTGAACGGCCGACACCGCACCAACCTCCACCATACCTCCTCCGGATACCACCTCTCCTTGGACTGTCTGCTGTTCCTTCCTGCTTTTTTCCATCCTCTTGATCTTCTTCTGAGCCTGGATTGCCCTGGTCTTCCAGACTGTCTCACCTTCATCCAAGTATCTCCTTGGGATTCTCCTGTTCCTTGCGGTCATCTTGAAAACTTCTTCTCTGAAACAAAGAAAAAAGGTTGGTGACTCCTTCCAGCAATCCACTTCCTTATAACACCTTTACCTCCAGCTCCACCCCTGTCTCTGCTCCTGCCCAATGCCTGCTCTCCTTATCTCTGCCTCATCCCCCACACCTGGCACACCTAGATTCCCCTTTGTTCTCTCCCAGCAGCCCCTCCCTTATGACGTTCCCCTCGCATGCACTCCCTGCACTAGTTTAACACTGTATACGCTTATACCGCTACTATTGGTGTTCAGACCGAGTAACATCAGGCAATTTGCAGTTATATTGTTGATACAATGGTATACCAATAATTGAATACATACTAAGACCACAGTTACTATCCAAGGTTTGAGCAAAATATGTGCTAAATTTTATATGCTATAAAATTAAATCAACGTGCTACTTGTGAACGGTACTCAGTTTACTTAAGCAATATTCCTGTCAGCTCTATCTGTTGTACATAGATTGTGTACTAACAAGTAATCTGCTGGAGAAATTGATGACACATTTATATACAAACAAAACAACGATATATATGTTAATATGGTAACTACTACTCATAATTGAGAAGCACAGTTGTCCAGCTTTATTTTGTTGCATACAATTTGAGCGAAATTAGGCTAACTGCAGATATTGTTAAGACACGATTATACATACATAACAGAGTAAACACTAATACTACAGTTTCTATTTACAATTTGAGCAACATAGCTGTCAAATTCTACCTACTGTGTATCTATAATAATTGGTTACTTGTGAGCGAAATATAGTTAACTCTCACGGCAGTACAAATAAGCTGCGTGTGTCACAGATCCAGAAATCAATGTGGAACTTAAATATTACCATACACAAGGTTACGTTATTTGTTTAAAATAAAGTATTGACCGCATATTTCTCGTTCTCATTTAGCTTTGATAATATCAGTATCTTTAACATTTCCCTACTAATTCATAGTGAAAGCATGATATACTATTGAAGTCTAATTCCTTTCAAGGCTCAAGTAGTGGGATAAGCTTTACTATTCAAGCTAATATGAACGTTTGGTCTCCCAATCTGTTACGGGTTAAATTGGCACAGTGACAGAAAACACTATATTCAATTACAATTGTACAAACGCCAACACATTGATTCAAGCAGTTTGTATATTAGCCTATACTTCATGATTTAATCTCATATGCATTAGCTATTACCCTTGAGGAGAGTAAGCTTACAAGGCCCATACTATCAGCAGGATAATAACCTGCTTTATTCCACAATATAATTTGGTATTTTTTACCTTGGGTACTAATACCACACAATACTATTAACAGAGGGGATTAAGTCCTGCTATATCTAGCCCCTAAGTAATCCACAGTTATTACACATGTCTATAGGCTCCTAAGTGTGTTTTTAAATGTGTGTTTTCTTAACCTCCATTAGTCATCAATCCTAGTCAGTACTGCACATCTTGTGTCTGACTATCTATACAGCATCTCTTTTTGGAAATTATTATGGTCATTTAACCCCTTGAGTGCTATATATGTAGTCTTTTTCAGGAATAGGCTGGTTCAGCCTCTCTTGTCAGTTGTTGGATCCATTTCATTTCGGTTTATGAGAGCCATGTTCAGGTGCTATTCCTCAAGTGTAAGGGAAGTTCACACTAAATACTTGCCACTTTAGCCTATAGAAGCTATTTTTATTATTATTATTATTTTTTTAATACTGCATACAAATATCCTGTATTTTCTGATTGTATTCTAATAAAGAGACTGAGAAATAATTCTATATGTTCACTCACCATTGCTAAAACAACAAATCTAAACGTGGCCTAAGAATTTTGCACAGTAGTGTATATATGTATAATATATATTTATATATTTAAAAATATATGAAAATACAGAGAAGGGCTAGGATCTTACAAAATCCTGAAAAAAGCGAGAGAATACAGCACTCTTTTATTATACAATATATTTCAATTTATTTAGTAAATCAACACAATTCAATGGGTAGTTGCATTCTATGTGAAAAAAAAACTATATATACGCATCTACACACTAAAAATCATCATGACATGTGCACAAAGCTGGCCAGCCACATTATATTTATATGAAAAATCTTATAGGCATACGATAACAATTATTATCTTAAACATGAGTGAGATAAGCCCACTCAGAAAACACAGCAGTACATATACATAGCCATACAAAACATCTGGCTAGATTTTGAGTTCTGCGGCCAAAGGGGTGCATTAGCTACGCATGCTTTTTTCCCCCCGCACCATTTAAATACCGCTGGTATTTAGAGTTCACAGAAGGGCTGCATTAGGCTCCAAAAAAGGGAGCGTAGAGCATATTTACCGCCACTGCAACTCTAAATACCAGCGTTGCTTACGGATGCGGCCAACTTCAAAAACATGCTCGTGCACGATTCCCCCATAGAAAACAATGGGGCTGTTTGAGCTGAAAAAAACCTAACACCTGCAAAAAAGCAGCGTTAAGCTCCTAACGCAGCTCCATTGTTTTCTATGGGGAAACACTTCCTAAGTCTGCACCTAACACCCTAACATGTACCCCGAGTCTAAACACCCCTAACCTTACACTTATTAACCCCTAATCTGCCACCCCTGCTATCGCTGACCCCTGCATATTATTATTAAGCCCTAATCTGCCACTCCGTACACCGCCGCAACCTACATTATCCCTATGTACCCCTAATCTTCTGCCCCTAACACCGCCGACCCCTATATTATATTTATTAACACCTAATCTGCCGCCCCGCTATCGCTGACCCCTGCATATTATTATTGACCCCTAATCTGCCGCTCCGTACACCGCCGCAACCTACATTATACCTATGTACCCCTAATCTGCTGCCCCTAACACCGCCGACCCCTATATTATATTTATTAACCCCTAATCTGCCGCCCCCAACGTCGCCTCCACCTACCTACAATAATTAACCCCTAATCTGCCGACTGGATCTCACCGCTACTCTAATAAATGTATTAACCCCTAAAGCTAAGTCTAACCCTAACACTAACATACCCCTAAATTAAATATAATTTAAATCTAACAAAATAAAATAAATCTTATTAAATAAATTATTCCTATTTAAAGCTAAATACTTACCTGTAAAATAAACCCTAATATATCTACAATATAAATTATAATTATATTGTAGCTATTTTAGGATTTATATTTATTTTACAGGCAACTTTGTATCTATTTTAACCAGGTACAATAGCTATTAAATAGTTAAGAACTATTTAATAGCTACCTAGTTAAAATAATTACAAAATTACCTGTAAAATAAATCCTAACCTAAGTTACAATTAAACCTAACACTACACTATCAATAAATAGATTAAATAAAATACCTACAATTATCTACAATTAAACCTAACACTACACTATCAATTAATTAAATGCAATACCTACAAATAAATACAATGAAATAAACTAACTAAAGTACAAAAAATAAAAAAGAACTAAGTTACAAAAAATAAAAAAATATTTACAAACATTAGAAAAATATTACAACAATGTTAAACTAATTACACCTACTCTAAGCTCCCTAATAAAATAAGAAAGACCCCCAAAATAAAAAAATGCCCTACCCTATTCTAAAATTAAAATAGAAAAGCTATTTTACCTTACCAGCCCTGAAAAGGGCTCTTTGCGGGGCATGCCCCAAAGAATTCAGCTCTTTTGCCTGTAAAAAAAACCATACAATACCCCCCCCAACATTACAACCCACCACCCACATACCCCTAATCTAACCCAAACCCCCCTTAAATAAACCTAACACTAAGCCCCTGAAGATCTTCCTACCTTATCTTCACCACGCCGGGTTCACTGATCGATCCAGAAGAGCCTTCAATGTCTTGATCCAAGCCCAAGCGGTGGGCTGAAGATGTCCATGATCCGTCTGAAGTCTTCATCCAAGCGGGAGCTGAAGAGGTCCATGATCCGACTGAAGTCTTCTATCAAGCGGCATCTTCAATCTTCTTTCTTCCGGATCCATGTAGTTCATCCCGCCGATGCGGAACATCCATCTTCACCGACGATTTCCCGATGAATGATGGTTCCTTTAAGGGACGTCATCCAAGATGGCGTCCCTCGAATTCCGATTGGCTGATAGGATTCTATAAGCCAATCGGAATTAAGGTAGGAAAATTCTGATTGGCTGATGGAATCAGCCAATCAGAATCAAGTTCAATCCAATTGGCTGATCCGATCAGCCAATCAGATTTAGCTCGCATTCTATTGGCTGTTCCGATCAGCCAATAGAATGCAAGCTCAATCTGATTGGCTGATCGGATCAGCCAATCGGATTAAACTTGATTCTGATTGGCTGATTCCATCAGCCAATCAGAATTTTCCTACCTTAATTCCGATTGGCTGATAGAATCCTATCAGCCAATCGGAATTCGAGGGACGCCATCTTGGATGACGTCCCTTAAAGGAACCGTCATTCGTCGGGAAGTCATCGGTGAAGATGGGTGTTCCGCGTCGGCGGGATGAACTACATGGATCCGGAAGAAAGAAGATTGAAGATGCCGCTTGATAGAAGACTTCAGTCGGATCATGGACTTCTTCAGCTCCCGCTTGGATGAAGACTTCAGCCGGATCATGGACATCTTCAGCCCCCCGCTTGGGCTTGGATCAAGACATCGGAGGCTCTTCTGGATCGATCGGTGAACCCGGTGTGGTGAAGATAAGGTAGGAAGATCTTCAGGGGCTTAGTGTTAGGTTTATTTAAGGGGGGTTTGGGTTAGATTAGGGGTATGTGGGTGGTGGGTTGTAATGTTGGGGGGGGTATTGTATGGTTTTTTTTACAGGCAAAAGAGCTGAATTCTTTGGGGCATGCCCCGCAAAGGGCCCTTTTCAGGGCTGGTAAGGTAAAAGAGCTTTTCTATTTTAATTTTAGAATAGGGTAGGGCATTTTTTTATTTTGGGGGTCTTTCTTATTTTATTAGGGGGCTTAGAGTAGGTGTAATTAATTTAACATTGTTGTAATATTTTTCTAATGTTTGTAAATATTTTTTTATTTTTTGTAACTTAGTTCTTTTTTATTTTTGTACTTTAGTTTATTTAATTGTATTTATTTGTAGGTATTGTATTTAATTAATTTATTGATAGTGTAGTGTTAGGTTTAATTGTAGATAATTGTAGGTATTTTATTTAATTTATTTAATGATAGTGTAGTGTTAGGTTTAATTGTAACTTAGGTTAGGATTTATTTTACAGGTAATTTTGGAATTATTTTAACTAGGTAGCTATTAAATAGTTATTAACTATTTAATAGCTATTGTACCTGGTTAAAATAAATACAAAGTTGCCTGTAAAATAAATATTAATCCTAAAATAGCTCCAATATAATTATAATTTATATTGTAGATATATTAGGGTTTATTTTACAGGTAAGTATTTAGCTTTAAATAGGAATAATTTATTTAATAAGAGTTAATTTATTTCGTTAGATAAAAATTATATTTAATTTAGGGGGGTGTTAGGGTTAGGGTTAGAATTAGCTTTAGGGGTTAAAAAATTTATTAGAGTAGCGATGAGCTCTGGTCGGCAGATTAGGGGTTAATGCTTGAAGTTAGGTGTCGGCGATGTTAGCGAGGGCAGATTAGGGGGTAATACTATTTATTATAGGGTTATTGAGGCGGAAGTGAGGCGGATTAGGGGTTAATACATTTATTATAGTAGCCGTGCGGTCCGGTCGGCAGATTAGGGGTTAATAAGTGTAGGGTAGGTGTCGGCGGTATTAGGGGCAGCAGATTAGGGGTACATAGGTATAACGTAGGTGGCGGCGGTGTAAGGAGCGGCAGATTAGGGGTTAAAAAAATTTAATAGAGTGGCGGCGATGTGGGGGGGCCTCGGTTTAGGGGTACATAGGTAGTTTATGGGT
Organism: Bombina bombina; assembly: GCF_027579735.1. NCBI lineage: Eukaryota > Metazoa > Chordata > Amphibia > Anura > Bombinatoridae > Bombina > Bombina bombina. The sequence continues at coordinate 252,712,454 of NC_069506.1, forward strand.
GTTAGTGTACTTTAGAGCACAGAAGTTAAGAGCTTTATAAACCGGCGTTAGCCCAGAAAGCTCTTAACTACTGACTTTTTTCTGCGGCTGGAGTTTTGTCGTTAGATTTCTAACGCTCACTTCAGCCACGACTCTAAATACCGGCGTTAGAAATATCCCATTGAAAAGATAGGATACGCAATTGACGTAAGGGTGTCTGCGGTATGGAAAAGTCTCAGCTGGAAAGTGAGCATTAGACCCTTTCCTGTCTGACTCTAAATACAAGCGGTAGCCCAAAACCAGCGTTAGGAGCCTCTAACGCTGATTTTCACGGCTACCACCAAACTCTAAATCTAGCTGATCCTTAATCTAAGCAATATAGTAAACATCAAGATTAAAGGATCACTGAACCCAAAAAAAAGTCTTTTGTGATTCAGATAGAGCATGCAATTTAAAGCAACTTTCTAATTTACTCCTATTATCAAATTTTCTTCATTCTCTTTGTATTTTTATTTGAAATGCAAGAATGTAAGTTTAGATGCCGGCCTATTTTTTGTGAACAACCTGGGTTGTTCTTGCTGATTGGTGGATAAATTCATTCACCAATGAAACAAGTGCTTTCCAGGGTCCTGAAAAAAACAAATAGCTAAGATACCTTCTTTTTCAAATAAACATAGCAAGAGAACAAAGACAAATTGATAATAGGAGTAAATTAGAAAGTTGCTTAAAATTGCATGCTCTATCTGAATCACAAAAGAAAAAATGTGGGCTCAGTGTCCCTTTTAGTTCAATTCATAAGGAAATGGCTTATCAAGACCAATATGCACAATGATGCAAAGTGTATCAAAACTTTTTACACCATTGAGGGTTTGAGAGAAACAACTGCAAAACTTCAATTATTTGTAACTATAGTTGCAACTATACACTTGTGGCAAGAGGCATAACCAACAAGGCATAATGGAAGTTTTTGTTTTCGTCTCTTATCTGTAAGCAAGACACAGTTTGCATGATACATTCTCATCTGGTTACTCCTCCAAAGTATTTTGTATCTCTTTGACGGGGTTGGTCTTTAGTTTCTTATATTGGCTCCCATTATTCAGTTGACGTTTGACCTCTTTTGTATACATGTTTTCATCCATGATTACAAGAATGGCAATCTTGTAATTATGGATGAAAACATGTATACAAGAGAGGTGAAACGCCAATTGTATAATGGGGACCAATATGAGAAACTACAGACCAACCCCCTCAAAGAGATACAAAATACTTTATTTAAAATGTTAAATGAAGCTAAACATATGGGAATTATTACATCAAAATAATTCTCTTATATGTACCCTGAACACCCTATCATCCCTGTCTTTTATGTGATACCGACGCTGCATAAAAATGTCCAATGTCCCCTAGGTCGTCCCATAGTGTCAGGAATAGGGAGCTTTACAGAGGGAATAGGGAACTACATTGATAATTTTCTGAGACCCTTCTTGAGTACACTTTCATCATACATCAAAGACACTACGTATTTACTTAAAAAGCTAGATGGGATCAATGTAAAAAGTGACACCTTCCTTGTGTCTTTAGATGTGGAGGGTTTGTATTCTTCCATTCCACATGCTGAAGGCATCAGGGCAGTGAAACACTTTTTGAAATCTAGAGGGTCCACACATGATGATGATACTAGTTGTGTTGTCTCCCTGCTCCAATTTGTTCTTCAAAATAATGTATTCATGTTTGATAACTTTTTGTTTAAACAGAAAAGAGGCACTGCAATGGGGCGGTATGTGCCCCCCCCCCCCCCCCCATATGCCTGTCTTCATCTTGCAGATGGGAGATGGAAATCCTACATAACAGAGACACTACCATTGCAAGACATTTTATTTCCCATCACCAATCTAATGAATCTTTTTTGAAAATTATGGCAATAGATAAAGGGATCATGAATGGTAGGGGAATAATAACATAGTACTTTTGCAAAAAGAGACTCACTGGATTTGCACACTAAAAACCAGACAACCAAGAGGCCAGAATGAAAAATTAGTTTGCCTCATTTCTATAATATATAATCTATGTTAAGGTTAAGATCCACTAGGCAACTCCTTAGACTTAAGCCTTACAGTACTCTCTATTATAATGTAATACCAATAGAAATATGCTGATTTGTGATCTTTAAATGTTTGTAAATATATGTGACATATGTAAATATGCTCTTTTCTGATAAACCACATGATGTGGTGAACACCTTATAGGATGTACATTTCTATATAAAATATCATGTTTGGATTAGTTAGGTTTGTTGTTTGTTTTTTAATTGATTGATTTTTGACATTGAAATATTTCATTGATAGTATAAAACTGGATGTAGTGACATCATCAATAGAGGTGGGGCCTACAGGTATAAAAGGAAGCACCTGTGTCACAATAATTAGCCCTGATGAAGCCCCTGTTGTTTGGAACAATATGGTTGTGAAACATGTGTAGGCCAACTCCTATCTTTGTTGAACATTTTGCTGCCAAGCCATCCTTGTATGTCAAACCCATGGACATGCACCCTTTAAGAGAGAAAAAACTAAGGGACATTTAAACCCTATGCTGTTGTAACAATATACACCAGTCACTGCAAACAGCCTTTGAAACAGGTGAGAACAAGTGAAAAAAAGGGGTGTTCCAGTGTAAGGAGGAACATAAGGAAAAACGTTTCTAGAAGGGAAACCGGTAACGGAATACCAAACAGGCACACTTAAACCACCTCACCTTGACACTTTGTTGTCCTCTCTACATCCAGCTGATTGCTTACCTGAGATGACGTACAGCCTGATGCGGGCATATAGTGCTGGAATAAGGGCCCGAAAATATGGATTTCGGGGGAGTAACCGGATGGAAATTTATCATGCAAACTGTGTCTTACATACAGACAAGAGACTGTAACAAAAACTTCCATTATGCCTTGTTGGTTATGCCTCTAGCCACAAGTGTATAGCTGCAACTATGGTTACAAATAATTGAAGTTTTGCAGGTGTTTCTCTCAGACCCTCAATGGTGTAAAAAGTTTTGATACACTTTGAAACATTGTGCATATTGGGCTTGATAAGCCATTTCCTCATGAATTGTACTTAAAGGGATATTCCAGCCAAAATTGGAAACCACATGGGTGCATTTCGTTATTGAACAGAAGCAATTTTGTAATATACATGCATTGGCAAAAATGCTTCTAATAAAAGCTAAATCTATTTCAAAAGTGTATTTAAGTATGCAACGTGCACCAGCATTGCAAACACAGTACTTGTTTAAAGAGCGTAAGGTGCTTGTACCATCTGGTAATGACTCAATTTGTTAATTGCTGACATGATTACAAACCCCACTGATGATCTGAGCAGCTGCATTATTTAAAATGTGGGTGCAGTGACAATATCTAGCTATGCTTCACATGCACGTGCAGAGAACAATGTTAATACTAAAACAGTGATAACTTTTACTAGAGGCATTTTTGCCAGAACATGTATATTGCAAATATGTTTCTATTTAAAGATGTAATAAATCTATGTGCATTTAAATTTTGACTTGAATGTCTCTTTAAGCTTGATGTTTACTATATTGCTTAGATTGAGGATGTTTTGTATAGCTATTTATATGTACTGCTGTGTTTTCTGAGTGGACTTATCTCACTCATGTTTAAGATAATAATTGTTATCTTATGCCTATAAGATTTTTCATATAAATGTAATGTGGCTGGCCAGCTTTGTGCACATATCATGATGATTTTTAGTGTGTAGATGTGTATATAGAATTTTTTCACATACAATGCAACTACCCTTTGAATTGTGTTGATTCACTAAATAAATTGGAATATATTGTTCTATAAAAGAGTGCTGTATTCCCTCACTTTTTTCAGGATTTTGTAAGATCCTAGCCCTTCTCTTGGCCAGATTATGAGTTTTGTGTTATGAGCGGTGCGGTAATAGCTTGCAAGTTATTGTCATCGCTCACTTCCTTCTAGCGCTGCTATTACAGGTTTTCCAAAAACCTGTGTAAGCGGGCAGTATAGTTGCGTTGAGCTCCATACCACACACAAATACCAGCGCTGCTTTGAGTTGGTTTTACGTGCTCGTGCACGATTTCCTCATAGACATCAATGGGGAGAGCCAGCTAAAAAAAAGCCTAACACCTGCAAAAAAGCAGTGTGAAGCTCTGTAACGCAGCCCCATTGATTCCTATGGAGAAAGAACATTTATGTTTTAACCTAACACCCTAACATAAACCCTGAGTATAAACACCCCTAATCTGCTGCCCCTAACATCGCCGACACCTACATTACATCTATTAATCCCTAATCTGCCGCCCCTGACAACGCTGCCAATATAATAAACATATTAACCCCTAAACCTAACCCTAAGTCTAACCCTAACACCACCTAACTTTAATATAATTAAAATAAATCTAAATAAAAATTACAATTAATACCTAAATAATTAATATTTCAAACTAAATGCTTACCTGTAAAATAAACCCTAAGCTAGCTACAATATAACTAATAGTTACATTGTAGCTATGTTAGTTTTTATTTTTATTTTACAGCTAAGTTTGTATTTATTTTAACTAGGTAGACTAGTTAGTAAATAGTTATTAACTATTTACTAACTACCTAGCTAAAATAAATACAAATTTACCTGTAAAATAAAACCTAATCTGCCTTACATTAACACCTAACATTACAATAAAATTAACTAAATTACATTAATTAAATACAATTAACTAAATTAAAAAAATAAACACTAAATTACACAAAATAAAAAAGAAATGATCAAATATTTAAACTAATTACACCTAATCTAATAGCCCTATCAAAATACCCCCCCCCCCCCCAAAATAATAAAAACCCTAGCCTACACTTAACTGCCAATAGCCCTTAAAAGGGCCTTTTGTGGGGAATTGCCCCAAATAAATCAGCTCTTTTACCTGTAAAAAAAATATAAACAACCCCCCAACATTAAAACCCACCAACCACACAACCAAAACCCCCAAATAAAATCCTATCTAAAAAACCTAAGCTCCCCTTTGCCCCAAAAAGGGCATTTGGGTGGGCATTGCCATTAAAAGGGCATTTAGCTCTTTTCCATTACCCAAAACCTAAGTTAAACATAAAACCCACCCAATAAACCCTTAATAAAACCTAACACTAACCCCCGAAGATCCACTTACAGTTTTTGAAGACCGGACATCCATCCTCAACGAAGCCGGGAGAAGTCTTCATCCAAGCGGCAAGAAGTGGTCCTCCAGGCGGGCAGAAGTCTTCATCCAGACAGCATCTTCTATCTTCATCCTCTTCTGTCGACGTCTACTGAAGAATGAAGGTTCCTTTAAGGGACATCATCCAAGGTGGCGTCCCTTAAATTCCGATTGGCTGATAGAATTCTATCAGCCAATCGGAATTAAAGGGTAAAATATCCTATTGGCTGATGCAATCAGCCAATAGGATTGAGCTTGCATGCTTTTTTATTCAATAGGATTGAGCTCGCATTTGCTTATTGCATCAGCCAATCAGATTATTTACCCTTTAATTCTGATTGGCTGAAAGAATTATATCAGCCAATCGGAATTCAAAGGACACCATCTTGGATGATTGGATGAAGACTTCTGCCGCCTGGAAGACCACTTCTTGCTACTTGGATGAAGACTTCTCCCGGCTTCATTGAGGACTTCTGCCTGCTTGGATGAAGACTTCTCCTTGCTTGATGAGGATGGCTGTCCGGTCTGTAAGTGGATCTTCTGGGGTTAGTGTTTTTTTAAGGGTTTATTGGGTGGGTTTTATTTTTAGCTTAGGGTTTGGGCAATGGAAAATAGCTAAATGCCCTTTTAAGAACTTTTTGAAAGGTGCAGTAGTTATGTTGCGTTATGGCCAAAAAGGTGTGCTGTACAGCTATAACTACAAGACTCGTAATAGCAGCGGTAGTGAAAAAGAGCCATAACGCTGCTTTTTCACTCATAACGCACAACTCGTAATCTAGCCATCTGTCTTTTGAAATGTTTTTAAATAATCACTTTTGAGGGTCTGCACCATATGTTCTTTTGCATATTATAATTATATTTAAATTGAGATTAATTTCTCAGTTTTGAAGTCATCTCTCTTCCTTTCCTTTTTATACTTATTTATTTGTTTATATATACACATATGTATATATGTGTTTATACGTGTATATATGTATGTAAATATATATATAAAAATAATTGGTGGGGTTGGAGCTAACCTAGGAAGAGAGAGAAGGCAACTCGGCAGAGCTCCTGTATACTTTTGTATATAAAGATTGCAAAACAGTGTTTTTTGGCATTATAACGGATTATAAAGTTATATTAGTTCTTCAGAGCGCCAGCTGACTTACGGCACATTAAGCCTTTGATCTCAATCTCCTTTTTCCCTACCTACAGCTGAACTTTCATTATAGGAGAGATGATGTGGGGGAGGTGAGTGATAAGAGGGGCATCTCTGGCAACCTGTTATCCCCTTTAGCCCCAGAATAAGTGGATAGATAGCAGGAGTGACTAGGAGTTAAGCGGCACACAAGAGGATATAACAGTCAGCCTGGAAAACAAATGGCATGAAAGGCTCCATCACTGAGTGACTTAATGAGAAGGAGGCCTACCGCAAAGTGCTTATTACCATAGAGAAGCATAACGCACTAACACAGAGCGTGGTCTGGTCTGGTGAGAGATTACGAATAACCTCATAGTTACCTGCAACTCTACAGCCTCAATACAGTCCTCTGTTGGGGTAGATTTGTCTGGCTGAACACCTGCAAAGGAATTTTACATTACTTTGATGCGTGGTTTTGCTCCGGAGGGTCAGGGCTCCGCTCCGGAGCTCACTTTGACTGTAAGCAGGCTAAAGGCAGGTCAATTGAGAGCAGCTGAGATGCACTGGAAGCCAAGAAGCCAAGTGTAAGTAAGCAGTGGGGAATAATAGACACCAGAGGGAGATAACAGATAGTAAGGCCCTCCAGCACTGATTTTCACAAATAACAAATATAATCTTGCCTCATATTACAACTTGGCAGTGTACAAGTAGAGCTGGGAGGTGTCCTCCTTTATTTCATTTCCCCCTGCTTATACTAGGGCACCCAGCAAAATCGGACCAACATTGCCCTTTGGGATATCCCACATATACAGCTGCTTATTTTTGTGTGTCACTCTCTGAGACAACAGAACAATGGATACATTGGAGACTATCAAACCTGAGCCCTGAACTGATTCACATTAGAGACTGAGCAGTACTTTGCTCATGTAGAGTAATAATAATAATCTAAGCTACATTTACTCCCACTCATATGATCCTTCCAACACAGAGTGAATACAATAGTGTTTTAAGTATATCCTGCACCCAGCCACATTCCACTTCATCGTTGGGTACATAGTGCCCCCTCTCCTCCCTTTCCCACTAGGCAGTAGCTAGCAGGTCATATCCATCCATATCCATACATCCGTATCATCCAGAAGTGACAAACTCCCAAGGAGAGGGACACTCAACAACCAATTTTACAGGTGGAGCAGTAGGGGAAGAGAAGAAATAAGTATGGCAGATACCACTGCAGTAAGGAGCTTACAGACATGTAACAAAGCTTATTCCAAGGTCCCTTTGCTCTATGTTCTTTAAGGATTTTTTCTGCCCTGGGTCCTTCTCTCAAATCGATGGCAGTTTAAAGTGTCCTGCTCTCCTCCCTCCCTAATAGAAAGAAAGCAAGAGGATCTCATGGTGGACTATGCAAACTGGTCAGTGTATTGCCTAAAAAAAATGTGTACCTTAATACATATACTAAAAGCAATAATTGAACTCTTTGCTATACTTAATAGGTATAGTAGTTAATTCACAAAATAAAAGAACACTCTTAAACAATAAGCTATAATAAGTTGTTAAGCAACACTTTATGTTACATACTATAAGCAACAATTCAATTACTAAGTTGTTAAGCAATACCTTATGCTACATACTATAAGCAACAATTCAATTAACAAGTTGTTAAGCAATACCTTATGCTACATACTATAAGCAACAAATAATATAAATTTCTACATCACCAGATTTTGCATCATATATGGTTCACTTTGGCTGGGGATTCCTGTCACTGCAGCCTGAACAATATAGGGGATCTGGAAATTCACCTTGCCCAATATTCACACACCACATTTGCCCATGAATAGAGAATCAGAAAAGAGGAAGTCCCAGCTCTCCTTTATCCTGTTGGTGAGATAATACTGTGTATGTAGTTGCTCTTTTCATAGCTATGTACGTGTCATTATTTGTGCTAAGAGTTTATTATTCAGACAAATGTTCTTGGCATCTTAATAGTGTACATGTTTGTGGTTTTCTGTTAGGCAGACTTATTCTTGTCAGCAGTCAGCTTTAATAATTATATAAGCATAGGGCATCATAACAACTAGTTAAGGTCCTCAATTAACATATAGATCAGTTAAAACATTGGTTCATATAACAATTCACTCATATATGGCCTGCCATATCACATTTGTTTTACATTCAGCCATACCCAGAGCCTGGCAGATCAAGTCTCATCCCTAGAAGCGAAATTAGCAGACCTGGAGGACCGATCCAGGCAAAACAACGTAAGACTTAGGGGGATTCCTGATTCGGTATCCCCACAAGAGCTGGAAGAATATGCATTGCACCTGTTTAATCAATCTTAGACCCTGCTACTGGTGATACTGGAAGAATAGATCAGATTAATAGAACAGCAAGATCAAAAAAATCTTCCTCCTGGCAAACCTAGGGACACTATAGTGCGCTTACATTATTATTCGTATAAGGACAAATTAATGAGGGCAATGCTAAGCTCTCCATGATTGAATGGACAGTTTAAAGATGTCTCCCTATTTCAGGACCTCTCCTCTTACACTTTGATACAGAGGAGAGTCTTTTCGGATGTCACTAGAACTCTGAGAAACAACAAGATTAGGTACCGATGGGGGTTCCTGACCAAGCTAATTGTTACTAAAGACAGAGCACAACATATCATCTTAACTCCTCAACAGGGTCAAGACCTTTTGAGAACACGGAGACCTATCAATGGCCCGGACATCTCCAACCACCTGCAAAGAGGAAATCCTGGCCTCAGGGTAAATGCTCCAGATTTGGATCCTACTAACCCACATCTCAACACCTGAGTCTGACAGGCTATTGGACGGTGCATACCATCTGGTACAACATAAGTTATCTGAGAATGTTGCGCCTCCTGGGTTGAACGTCCCATGGCCGAACACATATACTAAAAGGTTCAGTTTGATTTAATTATGACTAGTTTGCTTGTTATGTTTTATCACTGAGACATAAATTGATGAGAGACCACGTGTTTTCATTTGATCATGGATTGATGCTGGAGAATGCCCACCTTATTTGGCTGGAGACAGTGCCTTAAGCACTGGTATATATGGGGTCAGCAGCACATAACTAGATGTAAACATTGGGGACACTGTTATAGGAAAACACTGTTCAAATATACTTTCTTGTATACTGTTGTAGATAGAGTCTGGCTAACTGTTAAATCTATGGTTCCTGGGCTGGACATCCCATGGCCGGACATTTGTTCTAAAAGGTCTAGTTTGATTTAGGTATGACCAGTTTACATGTTATGTATTATCACTGAGTCATAAGTTAATGTGAGACCGCATGTTTCCATTTGATCATAGATTGATGCTGGAGAATGCCCACCCTATTTGGCTGGAACCAGTGCCTTAAACCCTGATATATATGGGGTTAGCATCATGTGATCAGATGTAGATACTGGGAGCACTGTTATTGGAAAACACTGTTCAATATACTTTTTTGTATACTACTGTAGATAGAGTCTAGTTAACAGTTAAACACATTATTGAAATTTAGGGAGAGTTGGGTAATAATAGATTCTCGGCTGGTCATGGACTGCTCCTAAGCCTTCTCCCTTTCTTTTTGTTTTCCATAGTTTTACTATGGGGGGGGCTTGGGTTTCACTCCGTGGCCAGGTGGGAACGCTGACCACTTGACTATTACATATGCTACCTAGTATGCTCCTTAGGTTATGGGGTATATTTAGTAAAGTGCGAACAGACATGATACAATGTAGCGTATCATGTCTGCCGCACATCAATAAATGCCAACAGCATTTATCATTGCACCAGCAGTTCTTGTGAACTGCTGGTGCAATACCGCCCCCTGCAGATTCGAGGCCAATCGGCTGCTAGCAGGGGGTGTCATTCAACCTGATCGTATTCAATTGGGTTGCTTTCTGTCCGCCACCTCAGAGCAGGCAGACAGGTTATGGAACAGCGGTCTTTAGAAACTCGGGGCATCAAGCTCCATATGGAACTTAATAAATATGCCCCTCATACTCTATTATTTAATATATTTTGTACTTATACTATCAGATTGCAAATGTTTGGTTAAGGAATGGAACCTGAGTTTCTTTCTAATTTTATATGTATGTACCAACGCCTAATGCAAATTATCAGTATAGGTTGTTGTCCCAAACTTGTGGGGATGGAGAGTCTGAGATTATGCACTGTAACTTGGATGTGTGGCCCTGTCTGAACATGGACTGGTACAAAGGTAGTGTTTACCCACTTTCTGCTTGTTTAATATTGTTACCTTGGGGCACCTCAGACAGACACTCCGTGAACAGGGGGTGGCAATGTCACCAAGACAGATGTCATATGGTATATGGCTGAACACTGCTAGAGGTGTTGTTCCTCAGGGGGGGGGGCTTGGGGTGGACCGCCAAGAGTATTATACTTAAGAAAGTGCTGGGCAATATTTTCTTTGCTCTGGTGGGCCCCTGCGGCCACTCTCAAGGACATCTTTTGATGCTAGACTCTGCCTTAGGAAGAGCCATGACATTCATGCGGAACTTATTACTTTGGGACGTGTTCAATTTTGCATTCAGATTGTTTCTAAGTAAAATGTGCTTGACTATTTATGTATTTAGATACATGTATTTAATATTATATTATCATTCTATCTATATATTTTAAATCTATTTTTTATCTGGGAGGGAAGAGTTTGGACTAGCGCTGGCTCTGCCCCCACTACAAAACTTGCGGTTAGGGGACCTTCTGAGCCCTCTGCATACATAAGGCAGAGTTAGGTAGTCTCAGCCATAACCGAGCTGGCAGAGCTTTTTATTCTCCTATTACATTATTTTTGTACAGTTACATTTAATTGTTCTTCCCTTCCCCTCTTTCCCTTCCCCTCCCCCCCTTTTTTTTCTTCTCCACCATCTTTTTGACCTAATCATGAAACTCTGCACTTTAAACACCAAAGGCCTAAATTCTCCAACTAAAAAGAGTTTACTCTTAAGATTTCTCCAAACACAGCATGTTGATTTAGCATACTTCCAAGAAACTCATTGGACAGAGGAGGGAGCGACTAGATTTAAATCAACCTTGTACCCAGTCTCTGTCTCATCCACCTTTTACAAAAAAGCTAAGGGGTAACAATACTAATTGGGAACCAAGTTGCTTACAACCACATATATACTGAATGTGATCCAGCTGGCCGCTATGTGATATGTGTATGTCACCTAAATTGCATAGTATATACTTTGGTCGCTGTTTATCTCCCTAACACAAATCAGGTCAGTTTCCTTAGGAAATAACTACAAACTGTAGAAAAGGTCAAACAAGGTCATATTCTTATAGCTGGAGATTGTAATATGCTGTGGGACCCTAAGAGAGATATAAGGGGTACCGAAGTTCAGGCGGGAGATATAAATAGAGACGTTCTATCACAAAGGTTTAGAAAGCTAACGACTCAATTGGATTTCCATGATATTTGGAGGGCCTTGCATCCTGAGGCTTGTGATCCTACTTTCTACTCCACCCAACATTCTTCATTCTCCAAACTTGATTACATCTTTTGTGACCCATGGTCACTGTAGATGGTGCGTAGCTCCACTACTTTACCATGCATGTGGTATGATCATGATGCTGTTATGGTTAGTATAGATCAAGCAGCTGCATATGGGGGGCCTAGGGGATGGCGCATGCCAGAACACCTGTTACAAGATGTTTTTTATGCCAGAATGGTCCAATGAAGTGGTTAAATTTCTTGCGTATAAATATAGATGGAGAAATATCAATGCACACAGTTTTGGTCGGATCTGAAGTCTTATATGAGAGGCAATCTTCCTTAAAAGGAATCCCAAGATAGGAAGATGAGGGGTGAAACCTTGGCACAGATATACAGCAGATACTCTATGTAGTCATTAGGGAACCAGTTAAAGAGAGTCCTGATCCCTCAGATGTAGCTGAGTTGCAGGCATTGAAAAAAACAATTCAACACCTAGAAATTGAAAAAGTACAGAAGAGTCTTGAATATCTTAAGATAAAATTCTATCATAAGGGTAACAAGACTGACCGCCTCTTAGCAAACAGATTACGACAGAGGACCTTGATGAGCAGGATTGCTTATATCCAGAGAGGAGAGGGGAGATGTTATTCCCCTAGAAATATTGGAGAGGCTTTTACAGATTATTACAGTAGACTTACCAGATATCCTCTTCTGAGAAATGACAGACACCTCCCAGAGAGGATATAGTAAGTTTTTTTAAGAGACTTAAACTTGCCAAGGTTTCGGCTGAGGCAGAGATTTGTTGTCTGCCCCAATTACTATTGAAGAGGTGACTCAGTCAATTAAAGACCTAAAGCTGCACAAGACTCCAGGGTCAGACGGCTTTACCTCCATTTTTTATAAGAAATTTTTGGCGGAGATTAGTCTCACTTTAGAAAAAGTTTTCAACTTAGCCTTCTAGACTGGACATTTCCCCAAAGAATATTTAGAAGCAGAAATTGTGACCATTCCCAAGCCGGCTAAAGACCCGAGCTTATGTAAGAATTATCGACCAATATCTTTGATTAATGCTGATGTAAAAATATATTCAAAGATATTGGCTAATAGGGTGGGCAGGGTTCTTCCATTCTTTTTACACCTAGATCAGGTGGGTTTCACTCAATGAAGACAGACCTCAGATAACACACGTAGGTTGTTAGATATTTTTACTGAGTCAACATCCTTGGGACTCCCACTAGTCGCCCTGTCCCTAGATGCAGAAAAAGTGTTTGACAGGGTGAGGTGGGGGAGTACATGGAAGCGGTCTTGAGATCCTTTGGGTTCCCGGCACATCTTATTATGGCCATTATGGCTCTGTACTCGAACCCCTCGGCTAGGGTTAGAGGTAAGGGATTTTGCTCACAATCGTTTGATATTATGAATGGGACCAGGCAGGGATGCCCACTGTCCCCTCTCCTCTTTGTGCCCGTTATAGAGCCATTGGCAGCTATGATTAGGAAGTCTGATGAAGTGCAAGGCCTGTTGATACATGACACCTTACAAAAGCTTGCTTTGTTCGTGGATTACCTCACGTTATTTGTTACAGACCCTGAAATTTCCTTACCAGCAGTTTTCGTAAAACTTAAATGGTTTATGAGCTTATCGTACTATAAACTAAATTATACAATAACAGAGGCTTTGGCATTAAATCTCTCTCCGGCTCTGTTATCTACTCTGAAAGAGTCTTATCCGTTTAAATGGTCTACCAGTCAATTTAAACATTTGGGTGTGATCCTCTCACCTGACCCTAAAATAGTTATTCAAGCTAATTATGACCCGCTTCTTAAAGATTTTGGAGCACTTACTGCAACGTGTTCAAGATTTGAAGTCTCATGGATGGGGAGAATACAGTCTGTAAAGATGATGTTGCTGCCCAAGATGTTGCTGCCCAAGATTTTTAGGTGTCTCCCGTTACTGATCCCAAGTTATATTCTAAACCATTTCCAATCTGTAATTAATAACTTTATTTGGCATGACAAACCTCCAAGGGTGGCAATGCAGCAGCTGCAGAAACCTATCCTAAATGGGGGACTTGCTGCCCCCAATATCCACATATATTACAAGGCTGCAATGCTGTCTCACATAGCAGCTTGGGGGATATCATCAGAAGATACCTTATCTGGATCCCACATCATTCTGACATACTCATGGGAGTAGACAACCCTGTTCTTGGGTCATATCTCAAGAGCTGGAGAGAACTTAGACACTTACCAAACGTTGCCCCACATCTTTCCCCTTCTCATTCTGTTAAGGCGCTGTTACTTTCCCTCACAAATTCTCACCCACGAGGGTGGATCTCGTGGGGAATAGGAAAAATTCAAGATTTATATATAGCAGGGAAATTGGTGACGCTAGCCCCATGGCTTCTAAGTGTGGATATCCCCAAGAAACACCACTTTGAATATTTTAGACTAGTATTCATGATCTTGGCCTGGGGGTTCCAGACGGACCAACTTAGAGATATGACGCAATGGGAGTGGAGATGGCTTGCTGGCAAGCCTTTCTGGTAAAGCTTAACATTACATTATAAGGCACTATTGGATTCTGAGGGGTTTGCAAAGAAGTCATTGGCGGATTCAGGGGGGGGGGGCAACGGGGCAATTGCCCCCCCCCCCCCCGAGAATATAGTGAGAGAGGGCTTCCCTATTCCCTATTCTGCCAGCGCCGCAGAGAGAGAGTGTGTGTTTGTCAGAGTGTATGTATCTATGTCAGAGAGTGTGTTTCTCTGTGAGTGTGTCTGTCAGTGAGTATGTGCATGTGCCTGTCAGTGAGTGTGTATCTGTCAGAGTGTATGTATCTGTGTTAGAGAGTGTGTTTCTCTGTGTGTCTGTTAGTGTCAGTGAGTGCGCGGGTGTGCCTGTCAGTGAGTGTGTATCTGTCAGAGTGTATGTATCTGTGTTAGAGAGTGTGTTTCTCTGTATGTCTGTTAGTGTCCGTGAGTGCGCGGGTGTGCCTGTCAGTGAGTGTGTGTCTATCAGAGTGTATGTGTATCTGTGTCACAGAGTGTTTTTCTCTGTGAGTGTGTCTGTCAGTGTCAGTAAGTGTGTGTCAAAGCCGCAAGTGTTTCTGTGCCTGTCAGTGAGTGTTTCTGTTTAGGTGACTGCCCCCCCTTTCAATCACATGGGAAATGTATTTTTACTCTCCTCTTTTTCTCTGTGGGTTCCCACCTCCATGGCTGAGATCATTAGTCTTGATCTCAGCCAATCCAATGCTAGTCCTTAGGAAAGCAATGGAAGGCTATTACGCACCAGACTGCAGTTTAGTACATTGCCTGTTAATTTTTCCATTGCAGACACCGTAAGCCGTGCTAGCAGTCACCGTAAGCGGCCGTGCTAGCAGACACCGTAAGCCGTGCTAGCGTGATTTGTCTGAGGCGTTGGTTTTGAAGCGCCTTAGCCTCTGTTTTCCCTGCCAGGTACACTATTTTGATAGTGTTTGTTTGGAGGTAATTCTTATCATTAATTTTTACGTTTATTGTGTTTATATTTATAATTTAATTTGATTCGATATTTTGTAAGCATTTTCTATGTGACTTATATATATTGTTTACACTCTGTGTTTAGGTCACTGAATTTGTGTAGCAATATTTGATATGCAGTGGTGGACATTTCTGACGTCCTCATTCAACTTACTAATAACTTATAGATTTTATAGATTTAAGTATAGATTGTGTGATTCTGATTTATTTATATATAGTGCTATATAGCGCTGTCTGTTTTTTGCTTATATTCTATATTCTCTGTTATCACTCTATACTGTAGTGTCCAGACTGCCAAGTAGTAACAGCAATTATGCAATACTGTTTATTTGGGCATTTCGTCTGGAACATTTTATTTAAGATTATGACCCTGCTTTTATTATTTGATTTGAATCTATACATTATGTCACTTAAAGGGTTTGCATAATTAGTAGATTGCAAGCTTTATTGGCAAAATTAAAGGGACTCTATAGTCACCCAGACCACTTCAGCTCAATGAAGTGGTCTGGGTGCCAGGTCCCTCAGGTTTTAACCCTTCAGATGCAAACATAGCAGTTTCTCTGCAACTGCTATGTTTACATTTGGGGTTAGTCCAGCCTCACTCTGTTTGCTTTTAGTGTTTGGAAAGTGACACTGTTTATCAGTATATTCTACCTTTTTGCACATAATTGTGTATGGTTTGTTACGATTTTGTCTGTGAATATTCTGTTCTATAATCAGTATACAAACTCCTGAAAAAAAAGTCTACAAAACTGTTAAATAATAAAGTTATATGTGGTTAAATGTCACCTGTTTCTAATTTTTTAAATCCATAATTTGGAAAGACAAATGTGACTGTTTTTAAATAAGGTTAGAGCTGTACAATAGGTTAAATAAAATAGTCTGTTCTATAAGCACTCATTATTTTCTGTCCGCCGCCACATAAAAATCTGGAAGTGCCCCTCCTGAGACCAGGCTCTGGATCCGCCACTGAAAGATGTATCATGTTCTGGAGTGGGAAAGGGAAATGGGGCATCCTCATACTGAGATAGAATGGCAGAAAACCATACAAATTATGAAAAATGCAATTCACTGTGTTACTCTATATGAGTTATTTATTAAGTTACTGTTGCGCTGGAATAGGGTCCCGGTTCAATTACATAAAATATTTCCCCAGAAGTCAGCTATGTGCTAGAGAGAATGTGGACAGAAGGGGTTACGATATTGGTCCAATTGGGCCTAGTTCACAGACTGACACCTGACATTGACCTTTTTCATTTAGGACTAGGGAAACTGACTCAACCAGATATAATATTGTGTATCATTATTCTTCCAACCACAAAACTATCCATAGCGAGAAACTGGCTGGGAACCTCCCTGATTTCTTTTCAGATAGTGTGAGAGATAATTGATTATATTCGTAAAATGAAGAATATTCCCTAAAATTGAGGGCAGACTGGGACTTTGGAGGAGTGGGAAAGACGAGGAAAAATAGGACAAGTTCACTGAAACATAGTTAATAGACTGTATGATCTCTCCCCCCCTTTTTTTCTCTCTCACCTCTTTATTAGTATAATACTTGCTCTGCATCTCAGAATAATATTTAACAACATTCAGAATTACTTTTCATAATACTTTCAGTTCAGTTATAAATAAAGAATAATAATATAAATACATTTGTACAAACATATATACGTATTTATATACATACATACATACACATATTATTTATGCCCTTATAACTTTTTATAAGATAGTGTTTATATGAGTGTAACTTACTTTTAAATTATTTAAATGATTGTTATAGTATGAAGATGGGGGCAACTCTTACATTTCACATGTGTTTATAAAAGTTTTGTAATGCAAGTCCAGTGCAGATGCTGGGGGTGTGAGAATACCTTGAGTAAGGTCTGCAGTTTTTCTCTGAGTGGTGAGGCCAGGATCTTTGGAGAATCATGAACTGTTGAGAGAACTTCCTGGCTAGCTCTGATATTCCAGCCTGCTTTTTATCACCTCTTATGGTAACATAGAAACATAGTAGATGAGGTTAAAAAAAGATAGAAGTCGATCGAGTTCAGCCTATACCTACCTTAATATTCTTACAAAAAGCTCCAGTTGAGCTTAAAAAGGTGACCCAGTTAATACAAGTAATCATATCCCTGAATTCTGTGTCTAGTCAGAAATGTATCTAAGCTATTTTTAAATATATCTAAGTTATTGGCATTTACTACCTCCTTAGGTAATGATTTTCACAATTTGATTTCTCTTACAGTGAAAAAACAATTACATTGAAGGAGATTAAGGAGCCAAATTATCAATGTGCGGGCAGACATGATCCGCTGTAAGCATTTATCATTGCACAAGCATTTCACTAGAAATGCTTGTGCAGTGCCGCCCCCTGCATATTCGTGGCCAATCGGCGACTAGCAGGGGTGTCAATCAACCTGATCGTATGTGATCAGGTGGATTGCTGTCCGCCGCCTCAGAGGTGGCGGACGAGTTAAGGAGCAGCGGTCTTAAGACCACTTAACTCTGAAGGCTCGCGCAGAAACAGGTGCATACAGCTCCATACAGGGCTTAATAAATCAGCCCCAATATCTCCTTTCCTCCAGCCTCAAATTGTGACCCACTTGTCACTAACAATTTCTTGGAATAAATAGAGCTTCTGCCATCTCTGTTTATAACCCTTAAATTATGGTATATTTAAATAAAGTAATCGTCACCTCTCAAGCGTATTTTTTCTAGAGAAAACAAACCAAGTTGCAATCCATACTCAAGGTGAGATTTTACCAGGGATTTATATAGTGACAGAATTATGTTTTCCTACCCTTTGCGTCAATGCCCCTTAAACAGTGCTAAGTTCCTGTAAAACCCTTGAGTGTATTCTATCTGACCCTGGAGTTTTGTTTACGTTAATATTATCCAGTTATTTCCTGATATCCTCTAGAGATAACCCAGTGAATGGTATGGGCTTGTATGTTCTAGTTTGTTTAAAAGTATCTCCCATTGGTTCCTCTCTTGTGTATACTGAGGAATATAACTGGTTTAGTACCTCAGCCTTCTCCCTGTCAGTCAGCTAGATTACAAGCTATGAGTGTTATAGGGTGCAAAACGAACACAACAAAAATTGCATTATTTCACCCCCCCCATAGCGCTGCCATTACCAGTTTTTAAAAAGCCTCCTTTTGCATGCGATATGGTTGCGTTTAGCTCCATACCACACAAAATACAAGGGCTGCTTTGACGTGCTCATGCACGCTTGCCCCTTAGACATCAATGGGGAGAGTGGGTCAGAAAAAAAACCTAACACCTGCGATCACGGAATGAAAAGCTCCGTAACGCAACCCCATTGATGTCTATGGGGGAAAAAAGTAACGTTTAAACCTAACACCCTAACATAAACCCCAAGACTAAAAACCCCTAATCTGCTGCTCCTGACATCGCCAACACTGAAATAATGTTATTAACCCCTAATCTTCCACTCCCGATATCACCGCCACTGAAATAAATCTATTACCCCTAATCTGCTGCTCCCGACATCGCCGCCACTATACTAAAGTTGTTAACCCCTATTCCCCTGCACCCCAATATCGCCCACAATATAATAAATCTATTAACTCCTATTCCGCCACTCCCTGACATCACTGCCACTAAATAAAGCTATTAACCCCCTAAACCTCTAGTCTCCCACATTACTACCACTTAATAAACCTATATTAACCCCTAAAATGCCAGCCCCCCACCTTGCAACAGCTTAAATTAAACTATTAACCTCTATCCCTAACCATAACCCTAAACCGTAACCCTAACCGTAACCCTAAACCCTAAACCTAACACCCCCTAACTTTTGCACTAGAGAATTCAGCTCTTTTTTGAAACAAAAATACAAAGACCCACTAACATTACAAACCCACAAAATAAAAAAACTATCTAAAAAATTCTAATCTGCCCATTGCCCTGAAAAGGGCATTTTGTATGGGCATTGCCCCTAAAAGGGCATTTAGCTCTTTTTCTTGCCCTTAAAAGGGCATTTAACTCTTTACCCTTTAAGGACACAGCTTTCAGTTTGCTCAATTGTTTTATGACGGAAAAATTCTGTCATATGTCCTTAAGAGGTTAAAGAAATGCCCAAACCCTAATCTAAAAAAAAACCACCCCAAAAAAACTTAAAAAAACATAACACTAACCCCTCTTTAGGTACTCACATTTGCTGAAGTCCCCACTTGAAGGTCTCATCCCAGCGGCTCCATCTTCATCAAGGTGGTTCCATCTTCGTCCATCGCAGGATCAGGCATCTTCTTCATCCCTGGGGAGGTGGAATGGTCAATGCGCGGAGGCGGAGGTCCAAGGCTGAGGTCCTCCACCTGGACCTCCGCCTGGACACCCTGAATACGTGCATCGACCACTCCGCCTCCGCAGGGATGATGAAGATGCCGGTCCCACAAAGGATGAAGATGGAGCTGCCTGGATGAAGATGTAGCCGCTGGGATGAAGATCCTTTAAGCGGGACTTCAGCAACTGTGAGTACCTAAAGAGGGGTTAGTGTTAGTTTTTTTAGATGTTAATAATTTTTATTGACATTTTTCATATACAAAAACAGCAGAAGTAAAGTAAAGGGGAAAAATTAAATTCAAGTAAGCAAGGTAAACCATGGCCTGTAATACCACATTGTATAGATATTGCGGTTACTTCTTAGGAGTATAGATATAAACGTAGAAAAGAAAGAGGAAGAGAAAGAAGAGAGAAAAAAAGTGGGGATAGAGTGGAATGTAGATAGGGTGAAAAACCTCTTTGCTCATGACTCTCCTACTTTAGTTGGCAACCGTCGTAATAAAGCTATATGTCAGTGCATCAAACAACACAGATTGCAAAGATAACGTATCTTAACAGTAACGTACTCTTTTTTCCCAAATAAGGATAACATCTAGTATAAAATCTTTCTTACCAGTGAAGCATAAATGTCTTTTTTCTATGGACAATACGTGGCTTAATTCAGACTCCCATTGCTGGAATGTAGGGGGTTGTTGTAATTTCCAGAGTCTGGGAATGATGTTTTTAACGCATGTGAGCATTAATTGTAACAGCTTGTTGTGGTAATATACACCTCACATTGGGAGCATGGTTGAGTAAAATCATTGAGGCTGAAAGGGAGGTTTGTGTGCTTCAGCATAAGGTTGATGCCACGTTTCTAACTGGGACCAGAAAGCTGACAAATTGGGAGTCGGGACATGACCACCATATATGGGAATGTGTACCAATTTCACCACAACTTCGAGTTAGCCCCTGGAAATATTTCATATTGTCACTATATGGCCGGGTTATAACACAATATATTTCATAATTATTTTTTAAAGAAATAAACCCTCAATCAATATACATATACTAAAACCATAAAAATAATATAAATTCCTGAATTATTTTTATTAGTTAATATCTATAGACACATCAAAATATATTTGTAGGAACCAGAATATGAGTCAAACTATACAGTAAATTACTTAGCACTAAGTAGTTTCAAATACACAGGCTATGAAATACAAGGTTAAAATACAATTTTTCTTTTAGAGCTGCTAACTGCAGTTTAATTATAATTACTAAATACCTTTTATTTAAATATTTAAAAATTAGAACAATCATACATCACCCAAAATGACCAAATCGATAATTCAGCTCCAAATTTGTTTCCACCTCATATGCGAATAAGTGTATTTGCAATGGATCAGAAAAAAGGTAGCCTAATTTGCTTATTGTAACTGTTTTCCAAAACATAGCCAACATTTTAGTTACTAGTCCTTCAGCAATAGTCAGCAGCCTCCTTCCTCATCTTGGATTACAGCTTATATTGTCTAATCATAGGTGAGAATATGGGAGGCCCTTACGGAACCTTGTCCCTTCTTATTGGTTTCATTTTGGAAATGTATGGTTGCTAGGGAAATGCATCTTTGTTAACAACCAATTGTCTTTTGGCTGTAATTTTTGCATTGCAACACTGGTGGCAGAATGACAAACAAACAGATTCATTTAACCATTTCTAGACAGTAAAAACATTTCTTTAAAATGTGTATTCAAAAATGCCATAATTTAATTTACATTAATAAGGTACATGTTCACATGTACTGGACTATGTCACATTATTCATTTCATTCTGATTATTTTAATATGAAACACAGTATGTATGTATTTCACTTATAATGTATAAAATGCATCTAAACCATATTTTCTATGAAACAATTTAAGGATTATAATATCTTCATCCTGGATTCAATTTCTTTCTTCAGCCATTCGCTCACATACATGCTTTGAGGTCAGCAAATATAGGTGGTTTTCACACAATTATATTTACATTGGATTATTATCGCATACAGATTAATATTTCATATCTGTATGTTTCTTTTTATAGGATATTATTTAAAGTACTAATTATCTGTGTACTTACTAGGCGCCTGAAATGAAATAAATAATTGTTAGAAATGTTAAACATTCATATATCTATTTGCAATATTTATCAATTTCAGCAAATATTTATCTAATATGAATGTTATTTGTCTCTGCTTCTTAGGTCCCCAAACTCCCATATTCATATAAAACCCAGCATTTATACATTTATTTTATAGATATTTATTTTGACATTTTTATTTGAATATTTGAGTATTCCTTTATATGAAGATCATATAGGTCCAGTTGATTATACATTGTTATACCACAAACAATATTATACCAGCTGTATGTAAAAAAAAAATGTTTTTAATTCAAATAGCTATATTGTAACATGTGTTTTTGCTGGTCAGCACAGATGTTGCTTCCATACACAGCTCGAACAATTTAAACATATGTGACAATAGCCATTTCTTTAGCTAAGTTTCAAAATAAATCCAGCATTTCTCTGACATTGCCTTTTCACTGCATGGGTTATCTATCTGATAATCCTGTTCTTAGATGTTCTGTCTTGAAGATGTTTGCAAATCCAAATATTCTCATAGACAGAGCGGCTACTCAAATTGGTCATGTACTTTTGAGGCTCCATCATGCTAATATTACTTTGAAATGGTTCACTGATATTATCTATACAACAGTTTAAGTTTTTGTTCTTTTCTTTGAAATTACTTAAATGTTATCTTTAATTAGGATAAACGTGTCTCACCCAGCCAAAACCATTTGGCAGAGGGGACTCTGAATTACAGTGAATAGAACTGTGGCAAATAGCCTCATATATAATTAATCCTGTGATCCCAGCAACCATATACATGAAATATATATATATATATATATATATATATATATAAATATATATATATATATATATATATAGTATATATAATTTTCATTTATAATATTCATATACCCTTACATAAATCCCCCTTCCAATTTTAAATAGATGTAGGACACATGTATTTGAATTGGCTAAAAGTCAGTTGTACTTGGTGAGGGTAGTTGACCGTACTCATCATAGACAGTCTCTTCTATGGAGAGAGTCCGTCATTTTTGAGCCTTCATTGCTCATCAGCTAGGCAATCTTTAAACTACAGTATGTCTTTAGTGCATTTGGGGATATGATACTTCATTCTCCCTCGATGACTTGTAGTTGGGGACCTAGGATGGCACGCTCGCAAACTAATTGAAATGGACCCATTTATTTATGAAACTTTCATTTTTGGGGATACTTATTTTATAGGCCACTGGAGATATTTTGTCAGTAATGACAAAAGGACCTTTCCATGAGGGGAGAAATGTATTCTCCCTAACCTGATCTCTTCCAAAGTTATAAAGATAAACTTTATAATTTATATCATATTCCTTTTTGGACGTTTTGAGATCATAATAGGTTTTAGTGGCAGTTGCGGATTTTTCCAAGTTCCTTTGAGCAAATGCAAAGGCATATTGCAAGATGCTTTCTTAGGTTCTCCACATATTGATGTGTATTGGCAGCGTTTATCAAGTTTTGGTCTGATGTACGGGTACAGTAATATACTGAGATAGAACCATTCTTCTACCAGTCTTCATTTCAAAAGGTGACATCTTGGTAAGCACTACTTGGAGTTGCTCTTAATTCCATTAGGACTAGAGGTAGTTTTACATCCCAGTCTTTACCCGTTTCACTCACAAACTTTTTGAGGATTTTCACAATGGATTGGTTGTAACGCTCTACTCCACCACTTGAGGCAGCTCTATATGCAATATGGAGCTTTCTTTTAACCCCTAGCATTTTCCACATTTTGGTCATCACTTCGTTAGTGGAGTGGGTTCCTCGATCTGATTCTATTCTTTGTGGCAAACCAAATCTGGAAAATACATGGTTGATGAGCAATGCTGTGCATGTTTTAGCACTATTGTTAGGTGCACTGATGCACTCTACTACTTTAGTGAACAGGCATGTCACTGTTAGCATGTATTTGTTGCCTCTTGATGACCTTGTTACTGGACCAATAAAATCAATTTGTATATCTGACCATGGCAATTACCATCCCCCTTTTCTGCAATGGCGCTCTATGCGTTGGCACAATGGGTTTGAACTGTGGGCAGATTGATGAACAACCTTGACAGTAGGTTGTGAACATCTTTCACATGTGTGGCCAGAATGCATAATCACGCAATATTTCATATGTGAGTTTGGCGCCACGATGGCCAGATGTGGGATGCATCATGGGCATGTTGAAGCATTAGACCTCTGAACTTGGTGGGTACTTACCCTTTTGCTGGATGCCAGTTTGGAGGGTTCTAATTAACAATCCATCCTGTAACTTGAATTGTGATCTGACTTTATTAAGATTCTAAGATCTTCTTTGCCAATACAATCATCTTTTTGAGATGGGGTTGCTTTCAGGATCTTCTACGTGTTTTATAGAAGATGCCTACAATGGGGTCTCTTTTTGGACTAGTGATCAGGTCCTCACTACACTAGGGGAATCCTGACTCCATTGTACCAGGTTAGGGCTCATTCTGTTGGTTTTGCCTGGTTTCTGGTAATGGCTTCTACCTGAATTGCACCCATTAAGTGGTCAATATTAAGGAATTTCTCCATTATGGCTCCTTGTTTGGCTAATGAATCCGCAAGATCATTGCCTTCCTTATCAGGACCCAGCACCCTGGAAATGACCCCCTTGGTCTTCTTCCAGTATATGGTTAAATCATTGGATACCACCCAGATTATCAATCTCGCAGAACAACTTGACATGCTTGACTAGTTTGTGGTTGCTTTTCTGCCCCCCCACGCCATTTCTTTTCCAAGTTGGCAGGTATTCAACAAAACTGTCACGCACATAATTTGGAGTCAATAATGATTACAAATTCATTAATACCATGTTTCAATAGGCCATTTCAGTGGTTTTTAGAACAGCAGTGAGTTCTGCCAACTTCACTGGATCTTGGTCCAATGTTGAAACCTATAGAAATATCTAGGAATCCATTTTCCTAAGTTATAACAATGCCAGTAACTAGTCTGCGCTCATTATCAATAGTGGCTGGTAAGAACAACCATCAACATATACCCAAAGTAATGTTTGACACTGCTCCTCATTTATAGATGTTATATGGGGAAAGCAATTGTTCCTCCAGAAAATCATCTTCTGATAATTCTTCCCTAGGATCTTTAGCAGTACAGTCGTGGAGCACAGCAAGTCCCTGTGCGACTGGATTCTTTTATTCTGCTTGTAGTGAATTTGTTAAGGCCAGCCTTGTAAGGAAAGAGTCCACGCTGTTATGTGGCTATTAGACAAACTCCCATCTCTTATTCTCTCACTTTGTAAATATAGCAAAGGCTGGTGGGCCATTTCTACAATAATTTTCTCACCCTGTATATAGCTGCGGAAATTTTTGTAGAGCAAATACAGTAGAATAAGAGGGCTTTTTCGCAATCGCTAAATTTTTATTTCTACTGGGGATAGGAGTTTTGCTCGCATAAAGCAATGGACTTTGCTTAAATATCATGCTTTTGGTATAGAAACAGCACTCATGCTTATATTTGTGTAACCCGTTTCTAAGAAGAAAGGTTTACCACCTTAAGGGTATGCTAAGCAAGGTGTTTGAGTGAGGTTTCCTCTTCAGCTCTCTGATGGATGTCTCTTGAGTCTCACTCCAGTGCCATTCACATAGTTCTTTAGAAGGAGTAGTAGTGGTTTAGCTAATTCTGCATAATTATCAATGAAATTCACGAGAATAATTTGTCACACCCAGGAATGATCTCAATACCTTGAAGTTTGTTGGGTTTTTTAGAATTTACTATATCTTCCACCTTTTTTGAGGATTTAGCCCTTCAGGAGTAACTTCATGTCCCAAGAAGTTAAAAAGAGTGTGGCACCATTGAGCTTTTTGTAGGGGATAATTTGACACCTGCCCTTTTAAGTTAGCTGAGGACGTGTTTAAGCTCTGCTAAGTGTTTTTCAAAGTCTGTGCTTTTGATTAAAACATCATCAACCATAAGATAAGGTCCCCCTTTCAAGTGCATCAGGCATAGCCTTATGCATGAATAAGCAAATTCATGTCCAGAATTTATGTACCCAAAAGGAAGTCTGCTGAAATGCATATTGGACCTTTTGGAATGAGAATCCCAGCTTATATCGGTCCTCCTCATGTACCTTTATTGTCCAATATCCCTGTGCGCAATCAATGGCAGTGAATATGTTGGATCCATCTGTGCTAGGCACTGGTCAATATATGGCCACAGGCCAGTCAGACATGTAACACTCGTTTGTTTAGGCTGTCTTAAGGTCAGGCACATAAACGCCATTGTCCATTGGGCTTAAGAAACACCTAGAATAGGATTGTTATAAGAGCTGAGCACCTGTCAGATAATACCTCTTTCTTCCAAGCTCCTTATGATTTTCTGCAAGGGGGAATCATATGAGGCTAAAGGAAGTCTGTATTGTTTTAACAAAGACAGGTGGCGCATTGGGATCTCTTTGTATTCTTGCAATGTGCAAATCTGTAGTCCCACAGTCATAAGAATCCCCTAGCAAACATATCCTTGTGCTCACCATAAGGAGTTCTCACAGCTGTTGGCATTCATCATCGCTGGGAACAGCCATTAGCTAAGTATATTTGCTCTTTGATTATTTGCTGAAATCCTGGAAATATTTCAGGCTGTCCTATTTCATAGGCTTCTTCCAACCTAGAGGTGAGGTCCCCCTTGATTATAATTTATATTGCCCTCATGACTCTGGGTATTGGGGTATTCTTGCTGTTTGATCGGCCTATCCTGATGCAATCAGC
Source organism: Bombina bombina (assembly GCF_027579735.1). NCBI lineage: Eukaryota > Metazoa > Chordata > Amphibia > Anura > Bombinatoridae > Bombina > Bombina bombina. Next base: position 252,738,955 of record NC_069506.1, read on the forward strand.
CAATAGGATTGAGCTCGCATTCTATTGGCCGTTCCAATCAGTCAATAGAATGCAAGCTCAATTCTATTGACTGATGGCATCAGCCAATAGGATTTTTCCTATCTCAATTCCAATTGGCTGATAGAATTCTATCAGCTAATCGTAATTCAAGGGACGCCATCTTGGATGATATCATTTAAAGGAACCTTCATTTGTCAGGAGTCGTCAGAAGAAGAGGATGCTCCGCATTGGCTGACTTGAAGATGGAACCCCGCTCCGCTCCAGATGGATGAAGATAGAAGATGCCTCCTGGGATGAAGACTTCTGCCCATCTGGAGGTCCTCTTCAACCCGGATCGGATGAAGAATTCTGGCCATCTGAGGACCCACTTGTGCCCGGCTGGGTGAAGATGTCTCAAGGTAGGGTGATCTTCAAGGGGTTACTGTTAGGTTTTATTAAGGGGGGGTTTGGTGGGTTTTTAGAGTAGGTTGTGGTGTGTGGGTGGTGGGTTTTAATGTTGGGGTGGGGTATTGTATTTTTTTTCAGGTAAACTAGCTGATTACTTTGGGGCAATGCCCTGCAAAAGGTCCTTTTAAGGGCTATTTGTAATTTAGTATAGGGTAGGGATTTTTATTATTTTGGGGGTGCTTTTTATTTTATTAGGGGATTATATTAGTTGAAATTAGTTTAAAATTCTTGCAATTATTTTTTTTATTTTCTGTAATATAGTGTTTGGTTTTTTTGTACTTTAGTTTATTTAATTTAATTGTATTTAGTTTAGGGATTTAATTTAATTATAGTGTAGTGTTAGGTGTTAGTGTAACTTAGGGTTAGGTTTTATTTACAGGTAAATTTGTCTTTATTTTAACTAGGTAGTTATTAAATAGTTAATAACTATTTAATAACTATTGTAAGATAGTTAGAATAAATACAAATTTGGCCTGTAAAATAAAAATAAACCCCTAAGATAGATACAATGTAATTATTAGTTTATATTGCAGCTATTTTTAGGGTTTATTTTATAGGTAAGTATTTAGTTTTAAATAGGATTAATTTATTTTATTGTAGTAATTTTATTTTGATTATTTTAAATTATATTTAAATTAGGAGGGGGTGTTAGGGTTAGGGTTAGACTTAGGTTTAGGAGTTAATAACTTTATTATAGTGGCGGGCGACGATGTGGGCGGCAGATTAGGGGGTTAATAATTGTAGGTAGGTTGCAGCGACATTGGTGACGGCAGATTAGGGGTTAATAAATATAATGCAGGTGGCAACGATGTTGAGGACAGCAGATTGTGGGTAATAAGTGTAAGATTCGGTGTGTTTAGACTCGGGGGTTCAAGTTAGGGTGTTAGTTGTAGACATAAATGTTCTTTTCCCATAGGAATCAATGGGGCTGCGTTAGGAGCTGAACGCTGCATTTTTACAGGTGTTAGTTTTTTTTTCAGCCGGCTCAACCCCATTGATTCCTATGGGGAAATTGTGCATGAGCACGTTTTGCCAGCTCACCGCTACCGTAAGCAGCGCTGGTATTGAGGTGAGATGTGGAGCTAAATTTTGCTCTCGGCTCACTTTTTTGCGGCTAACCTGTAATACCAGCGTTATCAGGTGAGTGGTGAGCTGAAACTGCTTGTTAGCAATGCACAGCCTTACCGACAAAACTCTATCTTGCCGATAGTTATTCTAGTGTTATACTTAATAAGATAAAAATGCAAATACAATTTTGACCAATAAAAAAGGGGAAAAAAATTATATTTTTAAAAATATTAATATTTATTTGAAATATGAAAATCAATATTTCTATTTTTCAAAAAAATATATATTTCAAAAATATCAATATTCATTTCGAAATATGGAAATCAATATTTAAATTTTCCCCCAAAAATATATTTTCAAAATATTAATATTAATTTTGAAATATGAAAAATTAATATTTCTCCAACATTGGTGTGTCCGGTCCACGGCGTCATCCTTACTTGTGGGAATATCTCTTCCCCAACAGGAAATGGCAAAGAGTCCCAGCAAAAGCTGTCCATATAGTCCCTCCTAGGCTCCGCCCACCCCAGTCATTCTCTTTGCCGTTGCACAGGCAACATCTCCACGGAGATGGTTAAGAGTATGTGGTGTTTAGTTTGTAGTTTTTTATTCTACTATCAAGAGTTTGTTATTTTAAAATAGTACTGGTATGTACTATTTACTCTGAAACAGAAAAAGATGAAGAGTTCTGTTTGTGAGAGGAAGATGATTTTAGCAGCAGTAACTAAAATCGTTTGCTGTTTCCACATAGGACTGTTGAGATGAAGTAACTTCAGTTGGGGGGAAACAGTTAGCAGACTTTTCTGCTTAACGTATGACTAGCCATATTTCTAACAAGACTGTGTAATGCTGGAAGGCTGTCATTTTCCCCTCATGGGGACGGGTAAGCCATTTTTCTTAGTCTCAAACAGAATAAAGGGACTTAATATGGGCTGTAAAACTGGTAGACACTTTTATGGGCAAAATTGATTGCTTTATTTGAGCATTTTATACATGTTTATGCTTGAACTTCACAATTATAAGCTTAGGGAATGTTTTTTAACGTCAGGCACTGAGTTAGACACCTTTCCAGTCAGGAAGGGCCTTCCCAGTTGTAGGCTGAGCCTCATTTTCGCGCCATTACTGCACAGTTACTTTTGAGAGCAAGACATGCAGATGCATGTGTGTGGATCTGAAAGTAGTTGGAAAGGTTCCTAGAAGGCTTCATTTGGTATCATATTCCCCCCTGGGTTTGTTAAAGTCGCAGCAAAAGGCTGTAGCTGGGGACTGTAGAGGGTAACCGGCTCCGGTTTCTTTATTTAATGGTTAAAGCTCTGAAATTTGGTGTGCAATACTTTTAATGCTTTAAGACACTGTGGTGAAAATTTGGTAAATTTTTAACAATTCCTTCATACTTTTTCACATATTCAGTAATAAAGTGTGCACTGTTTAAATTTAAAGAGACAGTAACGTTTTTGTTTTAAAACGTTTTTTTGTGCTTTATTGAGAAGTTTAAGCCTGTTTAACATGTCTGTACCTTCAGATAAGCTATGTTCTATATGTATGAAAGTCAATGTGTCTTCCCCTTCAAAATTGTGTGATAATTAGTGCCATAGCGTCCAAACAAAAGTAAGGACAGTGCTGCCACAGATAGTAAAATTGCCCAAGATGTTTCATCAGATGAAGGGAGTAGACATAGTTCTACATCATCTCCTTCTGTGTCTACGCCAGTTTTGCCCACGCAGGAGGCCCCTAGTACTTCTAGCGCGCCAATGCTTATTACTATGCAACAATTGAAGGCAGTAATGGATAACTCCATAGCAAATATTTTATCCAAAATGCCTACATATCAGAGAAAGCACGATTGCTCTGTTTTAAACACTGAAGAGCAGGAGGGCGCTGATGATAATTGCTCTGTCATACCCTCACACCAATCTGAAGGGGCCATGAGGGAGGTTTTGTCAGATGGGGAAATTTCAGATTCAGGAAAAATTTCTCAACAGGCTGAACCTGATGTTGTGACATTTAAATTTAAATTAGAGCATCTCCGCGCACTGCTTAAGGAGGTGTTATCTACTCTGGATGATTGGGACAACCTGGTCATTCCAGAAAAATTATGCAAGATGGACAAGTTCCTAGAGGTTCCGGTGCACCCCGACGCTTTTCCTATACCCAAGCGGGTGGCGGACATAGTGAATAAGGAGTGGGAGAAGCCCGGCATACCTTTTGTCCCCCCTCCTATATTTAAGAAATTATTTCCTATGGTCGACCCCAGAAAGGACTTATGGCAGACAGTCCCTAAGGTCGAGGGGGCAGTTTCTACTCTAAACAAGCGCACTACTATTCCTATCGAGGATAATTGTGCTTTCAAAGATCCTATGGATAAAAAATTGGAGGGTTTGCTTTAAAAGATTTTTGTACAGCAAGGTTACCTTCTGCAACCCATTTCGTGCATTGTTCCTGTCACTACAGCAGCGTGGTTCTGGTTTGAGGAACTAGAAAAGTCGCTGAGTAGAGAGACTCCGTATGAGGAGGTTATGGACAGAGTTCACACACTTAAGTTGGCTAATTCTTTTATTTTAGATGCCGCTTTGCAATTAGCTAGATTAGCGGCGAAAAAATTCAGGGTTTGCAATTGTGGCGGCGCAGAGCGCTTTGGCTAAAGTCTTGGTCAGCGGATGTATCTTCCAAGACAAAATTGCTTAATATCCCCTTCAAGGGTAAAACTCTCTTTGGGGCCAGAATTGAAAGAGATTATCTCAGACATCACTGGGGGAAAGGGCCACGCCCTCCCACAAGATAGGCCTTTCAAAGCCAAGAATAAGTCGTAATTTTCGTTCCTTCGCAATTTCAGGAATGGACCGGCCTCTAATTCTGCATCCTCTAAACAAGAGGGTAATGCTTCACAAACCAAACCAGCCTGGAAACCGATGCACAGGCTGGGAACAAGGGTAAGCAGGCCAAGAAGCCTGCTGCTGCTAACAAAACAGCATGAAGGGAGTAGCCCCCGATCCGGGACCTGGATCTAGTAGGGGGCAGACTCTCTCTCTTCGCTCAGGCTTGGGCAAGAGATGTTCAGGATTCCTGGGCACTAGAAATAGTCTCCCAGGGTTATCTTCTGGAATTCAAGGAACTACCCCCAAGGGAAGGTTCCACATGTCTCACTTATCCTCAAACCAAATAAAGGAGAGCAGGCATTTTTACATTGTGTAGAAGGACCATGTTAAAAATGGGAGTGGATACACCCAGTTCCAACGGCGGAACAGGAAAGGGATTTTACTCAAATCTGTTTGTAGTTCCCAAAAAAGAGGGGAACTTTCAGACCAATTTCTGGATTTAATAGATCCTAAACAAATTTCTCAGGTTCCATCGTTCAAAATGGGAGACCATTCTCGAACGATTCTACCTACAATCCAGGAAGGTCAATTTATGACTACCGTGGATCTAAAGGATGCGTATCCTACATATTCCTATCCACAAGGATCATCATCAGTTCCTAAGGTTCGCCTTTCTGGACAAACATTACCAGTTTGTGGCCCTCCCATTTGGGTTAGCCTCTGCTCCAAGGATTTTCACAAAGGTACTCGGGGTCCCTTCTAGCGGTTTCTAAGACCAAGGGGCATTGCAGTAGTTCCTTACTTGGACGACATTCTGATACAAGGCGTCGTCTCTCTCAAAAGGCAAAGGCTCACACAGACATCGTTCTGGCCTTTCTCAGATCTCACGGATGGAAGGTGAACATAGAAAAAAGTTCCCTGTCTCCGTCGACAAGAGTTCCTTTCTTGGGGAACAATAATAGATTCTTTAGAATGAGGATTTTTCCTGACAGAAAGTCAGAAAGTCAAAACTTCTAAACGCTTGTTAAGTTCTTCATTTTATTCCACGTCCTTCCGTAGCTCAGTGCAATGAAGTAGTAGGGTTGATGGTTGCAGCAATGGACATAGTTCCTTTTGCGCAAATTAATCTAAGGACCATTACAACTGTGCATGCTGAAACAGTGGAATGGGGACTATACAGACTTGTCTCCAGTGATTCAAGTAGATCAGAAGACCAGAGACTCACTCCGTTGGTGGCTAACCCTGGACCACCTGTCCCAGGGAATGAGCTTCCGCAGACCAGAGTGGGTCATCGTCATGACCGACGCCAGTCTAGCAGGCTGGGGCGCGGTCTGGGAATCCCTGAAAGGTCAGGGACTTTGGTCTCGGGAAGAGTCTCTTCTCCCGATAAACATTCTGGAACTGAGAGCGATATTCAATGCTCTCAGGGCTTGGCCTCAACTAGCAAAGGCCAGATTTATCAGATTCCAATCAGACAACATGACGACTGTTGCTTATATCAATCATTAAGGGGGAACAAGGAGTTCCCTGGCGATGAGAGAAGTGACCAAAATAATAGAATGGGCGGAGGATCACTCCTGCCACCTATCTGCGATCCACATCCCAGGAGTGGAAAACTGGGAGGCGGATTATCTGAGTCGTCAGACATTCCATCCGGGGGAGTGGGAACTTCACCCGGAGATCTTTGTCCAATTAACTCAATTATGGGGCATTCCAGACATGGATCTGATGGCGTCTCGTCAGAACTTCAAGGTTCCTTGCTACGGGTCCAGATCCAGGGAATCTCAAGGCGACTCTAGTGGATGCACTAGTAGCGCCTTGGACCCTTCAACCTAGCTTATGTGTTTTCCACCGTTTCCTCTCAATTCCAGGCTGGTAGCCAGGATCAAGCAGGAGAGGGCCTCGTGTGATCTTGATAGCTCCTGCGTGGCCAACGCAGGACTTGGTATGCAGGACCTGGTGAATATGTCATCGGTCCACCATGGGGAAGCTACCTTTGAGACAGGACCTTCTTGTACAGGGGGTTCCATTCGAACATCCAAATCTGGTCTCCCCTCCAGCTGACGGCTTGGAAATTGAACGCTTGATTCTATTAAAGTGTGGGTTTTCAGATTCTGTGATAGATACTCTGGTTCAAGCCAGAAAACCGTAACTAGAAAATATTTACCATAAAAATATGGAAAAGATTATATCTGCTGGTGTGAATCCAAGGGGATTCCTATGGAATAAGGTCAAAATTCCTAAGATCCTTTCCTTTCTACAAGAAGGTTTGGATAAAGGATTATCAGCGAGTTCTCTAAAGGGACAGATTTCTGCGTTATCTGTCTTTCTACACAAACGACTGGCAGCTGTGCCAGATGTTCAAGCATTTGTTCAGGCTCTGGTTAGGATCAAGCCTGTTTACAGAACCTTGACTCCTTCCCTGGAGTTTAAATCTAGTTCTTTCAGTTCTCCAAGGGGTTCCGTTTGAACCTTTACATTCCATAGATATTAAGTTGTTATCTTGGAAAGTTTTGTTTTTGGTTGCTATTTCTTCTGCTAGAGGAGTTTCTGAGTTATCTGCTTTGCAGTGTTCTCCGTCCTATCTGGTGTTCCATTCAGATAAGGTTGTTTTGCGTACTAAGTCTGGTTTCTTCCAAAGGTTGGTTTCAACAAAAATATTAACCAGGAGATAGTTGTACCTTCTTTGTGTCCGAATCCAGTTTCAAAGAAGGAACGTTTGTTACACAATTTAGTACGTAGTCCGTGCTCTAAAATTCTATTTAGAATGCTACAAAAGAGTTCAGACAAACATCTTCTCTGTTTGTCGTCTATTCTGGTAAAAGGAGAGGTCAAAAAGCGACTTCTACCTCTCTTCCTTTTGGCTTAAAAGCATCATCCGATTGGCTTACGAGACTTGCCGGACGGCAGCCTCCTGAAAGAATCACAGCTCACTCTACTAGGGCTGTGGCTTCCCACATGGGCCTTCAAGAACGAGGCTTCTGTTGATCAGATATGTAAGGCAGCAACTTGGTCTTCACTGCTTACTTTTTGCCAAATTTTACAAATTTGATACTTTGCTTCTTCGGAGGCTATTTTTGGGAGAAAGGTTTTGCAAGCCGTGGTGCCTTCTGTTTAGGTAACCTGATTTGCTCCCTCCCTTCATCCGTGTCCTAAAGCTTGGTATTGGTTTCCCACAAGTAAGGATGACGCCGTGGACCGGACACACCAATGTTGGAGAAAACAGAATTTATGCTTACCTGATAAATTACTTTCTCCAACGGTGTGTCCGGTCCACGGCCCGCCCTGGTTTTTTAATCAGGGTTTTGATTAATTATTTTCTCTAACTACAGTCACCACGGCACCCTATAGTTTCTCCTGTTTTTTCCTCCTGTCCGTCGGTCCGAATGACTGGGGTGGGCGGAGCCTAGGAGGGACTATATGGACAGCTTTTGCTGGGACTCTTTGCCATTTCCTGTTGGGGAAGAGATATTCCCACAAGTAAGGATGACGGCCGTGGGACCGGACACACCAACGTTGGAGAAAGTAATTTATCAGGTAAGCATAAATTCTGTTTTCATCAATTTTTCAAAATTATTTTTTAATAATATTTCAAGATATTAAATATTAACTCTGAAATATTTAATCATAATAAAAAAAAATAATAATAATTTTTTTTTTTAGAATTTTTTTTTTCAATAATAATTTATATTTTATTACAAATACATATATATTAATGTGATAAATATTAATAATATCTCAGCAGTGCCTCCAAATAATATGTCAGTATATGGCCGGGTTATAATACAATATATTTAATAATTATTTTTTTAATAAACCTCAATCAATATGCATATACTAAAACCAATAAAATTAATATATATTCCTGAATTCTTTTTATTAGTTAATATCTATAGACACATCAAAATATATTTGTAGGAACCAGAATATGAGTCAAACTATACAGTGTTTAAATTATTATAATATGGCATAACTCTTTACAAAGCAAACCCAAATTGTAACTTATAACTAACCTTATTCACAAATGAATTGCATGTAAAATATCTCACTGAGATTCCAAGATATTAGCTACTCAACATTCAAGAAATACAATCAGCTATTTAGCCTCAATTTATCCTATATAAAGTCCAATTTAAAACATCAGAAATTGGTGTATATTATTTTGTGCCAACAACCAAACTCTATGCCAGTTTATCTAAGCTGAATTAAATTCTTAGGCCTAGATTTAGAGTTCGGCGGTAGCCGTGAAAACCAGCGTTAGAGGCTCCTAACGCTGGTTTTGGCCGCCCGCTGGTATTTGGAGTCAGTGATTAAAGGGTCAAAACGCTCACTTTTCAGCCGCGACTTTTCCATACCGCAGATCCCCTTACGTCAATTGCGTATCCTATCTTTTCAATGGGATCTTTCTAACGCCGGTATTTAGAGTCTTGGCTGAAGTGAGCATTAGAGCTCTAACGACAAAACTCCAGCCGCCTGAAAATAGCAGGAGTTAAGAGCTTTCTGGGCTAAACGCCGGTTAACTACTGTACCCTCAAGTACACTAACACTAACTACGCTCTTAACTACTGTACCCTAAAGTACACTAACACCCATAAACTACCTATGTACCCCCTAAAACCGAGCTCCCCCCACGAATCGCCGACACTCAATTAAATTGTTTTTAAACCCCTAATCTGCCGACCGCCACCTACGTTATACTTAATGTACCCCTAATCTGCTGCCCCTAACCCCGCCGACCCCCCTGTATTACATTTATTAACCCCTAACCTTCCCCCCACAACGTCGCTGCCAGCTACTTAAAATAATTAACCCCTAATCTTCCGACCGCAAGCGCAGCCACCTACGTTATCCCTATGTACCCCTTAATCTGCTGCCCCTAACACCGCCGACCCCCTAGATTATATTTATTAACCCCTAATCTGCCCCCCTCAAACGTCGCCGACACCTGCTACACTTATTAACCCCCTAATCTGCCGAGCGGCCACCTGAGCGCTACTATAATAAAGTTATTAACCCCTAATCCGCCTCACTAACCCTATCATAAATAGTATTAACCCCTAATCTTGCCCTCCCTAACATTGCCGACACCTACCTTCAATTATTAACCCCTAATCTGACGACCGGAAGCTCACCGCTATTCTAATAAATGTATTAACCCCTAAAGCTAAGTCTAATCCTAACACTAACACCCCCCCCTAAGTTAAATATAATTTAAATCTAACGAAATAAATTAACTCTTATTAAATAAATTAATCCTATTTAAAAGCTAAATACTTACCTGTAAAATAAATCCTAATATAGCTACCATAGTAAATTATAATTATATTATAGCTAATTTAGGATTAATATTTATTTTACAGGGCAACTTGGTAATTATTTTTTAAACCAGGGTACAATAGCTATTTAATAGTTACCTAGTTAAAATAATAACAAATTTACCTGTAAAATAAATCCTAAACCTAAGATATAATTAAAACCTAACACTAACCCTATCAATAAATTAATTAAATAAACTACCTACAATTACCGTACCATTAACCTAACACTACACTATCAATTAATTAATTAAACACAATTCTACAAATAAATACAATTAAATAAACTAGCTAAAGTACAAAAAATAAAAAAGAACTAAGTTACAAAATTATAAAAAATATTTACAAACATAAGACAAATATTACAACAATTTAAACTAATTACACCTACTCTAAGCCCCCTAATAAAATAACAAGCCCCCCCCAAAATAAAAAATTCCCTACCCTATTCTAAATTAAAAAAGTTAAAAGCTCTTTTTACCTTACCAGTCCCTGAACAGGGCCCTTTGCGGGGCATGCCCCCAAGAATTTCAGCTCTTTTGCCTGTAAAAAAAACCATACAATACCCCCCCCAACATTACAACCCACCACCCACATACCCCTAATCTAACCCAAACCCCCCTTAAATAAACCTAACACTAAGCCCCTGAAGATCTTCCTACCTTGTCTTCACCATCCAGGTTCACCGATCCGTCCTGAAGAGCTCCTCCGATGTCCTGATCCAAGCCCAAGCGGGGGGCTGAAGAGGTCCATGATCCGGTCAAAGTCTTCATCCAAGCGGGGCAGAAGAGGATCTTCCATCCGATTGAAGTCATCATCCAGGCAGCATCTTCTATGGTCTTCCATCCGGAGCGAAGCGGCAGGATCCTGAAGACCTCCAGCGCGGAACATCCATCCGGCCCGACGACTGAACGACGAATGACTGTTCCTTTAAGGGACGTCATCCAAGATGACGTCCCTCGAATTCCGATTGGCTGATCAGCCAATAAGATTGAGCTCGCATTCTATTGGCTGATCGGAACAGCCAATAGAATGCGAGCTCAAATCTGATTGGCTGATTGGATCAGCCAATCGGATTGAACTTGATTCTGATTGCTGATTCCATCAGCCAAATCAGAAAATTCCTACCTTAATTTCCGATTGGCTGATAGAATCCTATCAGCCAATCGGAATTCGAGGGACGCCATCTTGGATGACGTCCTTTAAAGGAACAGTCATTCGTACGTTCAGCTCGTCGGGCCGGATGGATGTTCCGCGCTGGAGGTCTCAGGATCCTGCCGCTTCGCTCCGGATGGGAAGACCATAGGAAGATGCCGCCTGGATGATGACTTCAATCGGATGGAAGATCCTCTTCTGCCCCGCTTGGGATGAAGACTTTGACCGGATCATGGACCTCTTCAGCCCCCCGCTTGGGCTTGGATCAGGACATCGGAGGGAGCTCTTCAGGACGGATCGGTGAACCTGGATGGTGAAGACAAGGTAGGAAGATCTTCAGGGGCTTAGTGTTATGGTTTATTTAAGGGGGGTTTGGGTTAGATTAGGGGTATGTGGGTGGTGGGTTGTAATGTTGGGGGGTGGGGGTATTGTATGTTTTTTTTTACAGGCAAAAGAGCTGAAATTCTTGGGGCATGCCACCGCAAAGGGCCTGTTCAGGGCTGGTAAGGTAAAAGAGCTTTTAACTTTTTTAATTTAGAATAGGGTAGGGAATATTTTATTTTGGGGGGCTTTGTTATTTTATTAGGGGGCTTAGAGTAGGTGTAATTAGTTTAAAATTGTTGTAATATTTGTCTTATGTTTGTAAAATATTTTTTTATTTTTTGTAACTTAGTTCTTTTTATTTTTTGTGTACTTTAGCTAGTTTATTTAATTGTATTTATTTGTAGGAATTGTGTTTAATTAATTTATTGATAGTGTAGTGTTAGGTTAATTGTAGGTAATTGTAGGTAGTTTTATTTAATTAATTTATTGATAGTGTAGTGTTAGGTTTAATTATATCTTAGGTTATGGATTTATTTTACAGGTAAATTTGTTATTATTTTAACTAGGTAACTATTAAATAGCTATTGTACCTGGTTAAAATAATTACCAAGTTGCCTGTAAAATAAATATTAATCCTAAAAATAGCTATAATATAATTATAATTTATATTGTAGCTATATTAGGATTTATTTTACAGGTAAGTATTAGCTTTAAATAGTGATTAATTTATTTAATAAGAGTTAATTTATTTGTTAGATTTAAATTATATTTAACTTAGGGGGGTGTTAGTGTTAGGGGTTAGACTTAGCTTTAGGGGTTAATACATTTATTAGAATTGCGGTGAGCTCCGGTCGGGCAGATTAGGGGTTAATAATTGAAAGGTAGGTGTCGGCGATGTTAGGGAGGGCAGATTAGGGGTTAATACTATTTTATTATAGGGGTTAGTGAGGCGGGGTTAGGGGTTAATAACTTATTATAGTAGCGCTCGGTCTCGCTCGGCAGATTAGGGGTTAATAAGTGTAGGCAAGGTGTCGGCGACGTTGTGGGGGGCAGATTAGGGGTTAATAAATATAATCTAGGGGTCGGCGGTGTTAGGGGCAGCAGATTAGGGGTACATAGGGATAACGTAGGTTGCGGCGGTTTACGGAGCGGCAGATTAGGGGTTAAAAAAAATATGCAGGGGTCAGCGATAGCAGGGGCGGCAGATTAGGGGTTAATAAGTGTAAGGTTAGGGGTGTTTAGACCCGGGGTACATGTTAGAGTGTTAGGTGCAGACGTAGGAAGTGTTTCCCCATAGGAAACAATGGGGCTGCGTTAGGAGCTGAACGCTGCTTTTTTGCAGGTGTTAGGTTTTTTTTTCAGCTCAAGCAGCCCCATTGTTTCCTATGGGGGAATCGTGCACGAGCACGTTTTTGAGGCTGGCCGCGTCCGTAAGCAACTCTGGTATCGAGAGTTGCATTTGTGGTAAAAATGCTCTACGCTCCTTTTTTGGAGCCTAACGCAGCATTTGTTTGAACTCTCGATACCAGAGTTAAATTTATGGTGCGGCCAGAAAAAAGCCCGCGGAGCGTTAACAGCCCTTCTACCGCAAAACTCCAAATCTAGGCCTTAGTTCCCTACAGTTAAGACCAATTCTAAGATATATATCTATATTTGCAAAGATAAATTACTTAGCACTAAGAATTAGTTTAAAATACACAGGCTATGAAATACAATGTTAAAATACAATTTTTCTTTTAGAGCTGCTAACTCCAGTTTAATTATAATTACTAAATACCTTTTATTTAAATATTTAAAAATTAGAACAATCATACATCACCAAAAATGACCAAATCGATAATTCAGCTCCCAAATTTGTTCCACCTCATATGAAAATAAGTGTATTTGCAATGGATCAGAAAAAGGTAGTCTGATTTGCTTATAGTAACTGTTTTCCAAAATATAGCCAAAATTTTTGTTACTAGTCCTTCAGCAATAGTCAGCAGCCTCCTTCCTCATCTTGCATTCCAGTTTATATTGTCTAATCATAGGTGAGAATATGGGAGGCCCTTACGGAACCTTGTCCCTTCTCATTGGTTCATTTTGGAAATGTATGGTTGCTAGGGAAATGCATCTTTGTTAACAACCAATTGTCTTTTGGCTGTAATTGTTGCATTGTAACACCGGTGGCAGCATGACAAACAAACAGATTCATTTAACCATTTCTAGACAGTAAAACATTTCTTTAAAATGTGTATTCAAAAATGCCATAATTTATTTACATTAATAAGTTACATGTTCACATGTACTGGACTATGTCACATTATTCATTTCATTCTGATTATTTTAATATGAAACACAATATTGATGTATTTCACTTATAATGTATAAAATGCATCTAAACCATATTTTCTATGAAACAATTTAAGGATTATAATATCTTCATCCTGGATTCAATTTCTTTCTTCAGCCATTCGCTCAACATCACATACATGCTTTGAGGTCAGCAAATATAGGTGGTTTTCACACAAATATATTTACATTGGATTATTATTGCATACAGATTAATATTTCATATCTGTATGTTTCTTTTTATAGGATATTATTTAAAGTACCAATTATCTGTGTACTTACTAGGCACCTGAAATAAAAGAAATAATTGTTAGAAATGTTAAACATTCATATATCTATTTGCAATATTTATCAATTTCAGCAAATATTTATCTAATATGAATGTTATTTGTCTCTGCTTCTTAGGTCCCCAATCTCCCAAATTCATATGAAACCCAACATTTACACATTTATTATAAAGATATTTATTTTGAAATTTTTGTTTGAATATTTGAGTATTCCTTTATATGAAGATTATATAGGTCCATCTGATTATACATTGTTATACCACAAACAATATTATATCAGCTGTATATAAAAAATGTTTTAATACAAATAGCTATATTGTAACATGTTTTTGATGGTCAGCACAGATGTTGCTTCCATACACAGCAGGGACACTTTAAACATAGGTGACAATAGCCATTTCTTTAGCTAAGTTTCAAAAGAAATCCAGCATTTCTCTGACATTGCCTGTATCACTGCATGGGGTTATCTATCTGATAATCCTATTCTTAGATGTTCTCTCTTGAAGATGTTTGCAAATCCAAATATTCTCACAGACAAAGCAGCTACTCAAATTGGGCGGGAAATCCATATATGGGCATGTACTTTTCAGTTAATACTATTTTGAAATGGTTCACTGATATTATCTATACAACAGCTTTTGTTCTTTTCTTTGAAATGACTTAAATATTATCTTTAATTAGGATAAACGTGTCTCACCCAGCCAAAACCATTTGGCAGAGGGGGCTGTTATTTACAGTGAATAGAACTGTTGCAAATAGCCTCATATATAATTAATCCTGTGGTCCCAGCAACCATATACATGAAAATTATATATATATATATATATATATATATATATATTTATATATATATAATTTTGATTTATAATATTCATATACCCTTTAATGTATTCTCTGAGGAGTGAGATACCAGCATGAAAGAATTTTGTAGTTTAATTCAGCTATGGTCAGGGAGACAGATGATGAGTGGGTCAGGCGGAAACCTTGTTTCCAGGTATCATCTGAGATCTGGATCTGAAGTTCCGATTCCCATTTAGAGGTTTATGTAGGATTTTTATGAGGGAGTAACCCCCTGAGAATCTTGTATGAGATGGATATGTGGGCTTTTTTTAATGTCAAGATTAAGGCATAGTCTTTCAAAAGGAGTAACTGAACGAGTGCAGTCATTTTTGTGTGGACAGTCGTATATTGCTTGACGAATTTGTAAGTAGGAAAACCGACTATGAAACAGGGAACCCAACGTGTCCCTTAGTGTTATTCTATCCTTCATCTGGGATGATTCCATTAAAAGGAATAGAGGTAATTTTTTTATATAGTTCACCTTCAACTCCACATTTAAATTGACAATGGTTGAAAAGCAGGGTATTGTTTAATAAAGGAGTCAAAGGTGAAATTGGAGAAGAAAGTGTGTTAGGTTGCTGAATGAGTGCATCCCAGATAGCTAGTGTCACCATAACGCAGTCATTATGCATGGCTAAAGTGGGTCTATGTGACTTAGGGATCCAGCAAAGATCTATCACGTGATGCTTAATTAAGGCAGCTTCAATTTAGATCCAAAGTTTGGATGGGGAATTATGATGTCACGCTATTATTCATGCAAGGTGTGCTGCTTTATAGTATACTGTTAGGTTGGGTAAATTTAGTCCTCCATCCTCCTTACTTAAGTAAAGAGCTTTGCTAGTCACTCTCAGCTTTTTTATATGCCCAGATAAAGGATTCTATCATTCGTTGGTGAGTTTATAAATAATGACTCGGCAATGAGATAGCGAGTGCCTGAAACAAGTATAGATATTTAGGGATGCTCATCATTTTTGTCATATTAATGCAACCTATCCAAGATAGGTGACCCTATTTATGCCAGGATTCCAACAGAGAAGAAACACCAGTTTGGAGCTTCACATAGTTCTCGTGATGTAAGTCTCGGGGGTACTTTTGGATAATCAGCCCCAAATATTTGAGGGAATTGGAAATGTTATAGAACAGATAGTCCATATCTTTGGGGCTTACATGAATGAGGATGATTCCTGATTTCTCTGTGTTTATGGAGTAGTTGGAGACCTGTCTATATGTCTCTAATACTTGTATTAATGCCGGTATGGAAGTTGATGGAGATTATATTGTAAAGATAATGTCATCTGCAAAGAGAAGACACTTTTGCGAGATATTATCAAATGGGATGCCAGTAATATCCAAGTTTCTTCTGATCTGAATCACCAGTACCTCCACTTTAATTTTAATGGTGAACAGTAAGGGAGACAGTGGACAGCCTTGATGGGTGCCTTTCGATATTGGGAAGGATTGGGAGACTGTGTTGTTAACTTTGACTTTAGCCCAGGCATTAAGTGGAGAGAAGGGAGCTTTTGTTATTGTGGGAAGCTTGTAGTGTATGGAGCACTCTTGTAGTATTATCTTTGGCTTGCAGCCTCTGATAAATCCAACCTGGTTCAGATGGATCATTTTAGGTAGGATAAGATTGAGGCGGTTTGCTAGTATCTTGGCATACATCTTGATATCAACGTTTATCAGTGATATTGGCCTATAGTTATCAACTATATCCTTTGGTTTATCAGGTTTGGGAATAACCTTGATCATAGCTTCTAGAAGCAACTGGGAAAATGAGTGACCTTTATCTATGGACTGAAATAGCTCATGCAAATGGGGGATAATGTTACCTATAAGTAATTGATAGAATTTTGCAGTAAGGCCATCCAGAACATGTAACTTGCCCACAGGCAGGGATTTGATTGTATTTATTATCTCTTGTAGTATTATTGGGGAGTCTAAAGCACTTAAATCGTCATTCTGAACCATCGGAACATCAATAGACTCAAGATACGACTTCACCTTTGCACACTTCTCGCTTTCATTTGTACTTTTTAGATTATATAGTGAGGAGTAATATGAGACAAAACTACATCTATATCTTCATCCTTTGTGTGCACTACCCCGGTGTGGTGTTTAATAGATTGAGTGTAAGAGTTGAGTCTTTGTTTATCTAGGGATCTAGCTAGCATAAGTCCTGCCTTATTAGTTACAGCAAAAAATTTGGCTTTGGTAGTTAGGGCACGCATGTGAGCATTTTCAACCAGGAACTTATTAATATTATCTCTAGCTTCCATTAAGTCAGCTAACTTTTGTGGTGATTGTGGATCTTGTTTTTGTACCTAGTTAAAATAAATACAAAGTTGCCTGTAAAATAAATATAAATCCTAAGCTAGCTACAACGTAACTATTAGTTATATTGTAGCTAGCTTAGGGTTTATTTTATAGGTAAGTATTTTGTTTTAAATAGGATTAATTTATTTAATTTTAGTAAATTTATTTACATGTATTCAAATTATATTTAAGTTAGGGGGTGTTAGGGTTAGGGTTCGACTTAGGTTTAGGGGTTAAAAAATTCATTATAGTGGCGGCGACGTTGGCAGCGGAAGATTAGGGGTTAATAAATTTAATATAGTTGCGGCGATGTTAGGGGGTCAGATTAGGGGTTAATAAATATAATGTAGGGTTCGGCAATGTTGGGGGCAGTAGATTAGGGGTTCATAGGAATAATGTAGGTGGCGGTGGTGTCCGGAGCGACAGATAAGGGGTTAATAATATAATGTTGGTGGCGACGATGTCGGGCGGCAGATTAGGGGTTAATAAGTGTAAGATTAGGAGTGTTTAGACTCTTGGTTCATGTTAGGGTGTTAGGTGCAGACATAAAATTAATTTCCCCATAGGAAACAATGGGGCTGCGTTAGAAGCTGAACGCTGCTTTTTTGCAGGTGTTAGGTTTTTTTTCAGCCAGCTCAGCCCCATTGTTTCCTATGGGGAAATTGTGCACAAGCATATTTTGCCATCTTACTGCTACCGTAAGCAGCGCTGGTATTACAGTGAGATGTGGAGCTAAATTTTGCTCAACGTTCACTTTTCTGAGGCTTGAAGAAAACTTGTAATACCAGCGTTGGCTTAAGTGAGCGGTAAGAAAAAAGGCTCATTAGCACCGCACAGTCTTACCGACAAAAACTAGTAATCTAGCCGATGGTTAGTCCTTATCTGAGCATTTCTGTGATAGGATTTACCAGTTGATATATCAAGTGCTGGGTCTAGCGGAAAATTAAAGTCTCCACCTACTATGATCGGACACTTAGATATATCAAGGAGCTTGTTAGTGACTTTGCGAAAGAAAAGGGGAGTGGGTTTTACAGGAGCATATATGTTTGCTAATGTGATGGGTTTCCCATAGTAAAGACCTACTAGTATCAGGATCTTACCCTCTGTGTCACAGTATTTTTGTAACAGCTCAAATGGTGTATTGCGTTTAAATAATGTACAGACGCTGTTATGTCTGATTGGACCCGAGCTAAAATAGGGCTGGTCATAGTGCATAGAGGGAAGCTTTGGTTCATGGGCTTTCTTAAAGTGGGTTTCTTGGATCGTAACTACATCCAATTGCTTTTTATAAAAGTCATATAGGGCAGTTTTTTCAGCGGACAAGAAACCCTTAACATTTTGAGTGGCAATGTGTATTGTCCCTTCATGTGCAAGAGTTGGCATTGTGCAAATTACAAGTAGAGGTATAACAGAAATGTAACCAAATAAAGACTATAAAAATTGAAAATAGGGGATAGGGGATTAAAGTACTCAAGATGTAGATAGCTGGAGTAATAACAGTTTTTGTTAAGTAAATAAATCATAGTTAGGTTCTGTTTAAGGTGTTATTAGTGTAGGAGGCTATTAGGCAAACTGGGTGTATAGTTGCTGAAAAGTTGAATAAAGGCAAAAAAGAAAATAATAAACATAAACATAAAGACCAGAGCTGGTCTGGACAAAACATATGTGTATAAATATCTCCAAAACAGATCTGAACTGTGCAACAGTGCTTCAAACATTTAATATGCATGAGAAAAACATCCTAGCAAATCATAGGGGGCAACCAGTAAACAGATAGTTCCTATTTAAATGGGCTAGCTAGGTTATAGAGAAAACAGGTCCAGGCCCTTCTGGACTCCTCAGAGGAACATGCACATGAACTGAGACAGGTTCATGCTATCCTATCACAACATAAATAACATAAAAAAGGGATAGGCAATTTAACTACCATACTTAGATGAATATGGCAAAGAGAAACTGCTATTTAACATTGAGGCACCAAGTCCACAACAAGTATAATGTCCACAAGAAAAAATTGTGTTTGTTGTTATAACATTAAGCAAACATCAAATGTGGAACAAAGTTCATCAGTGGAATAAATATAATCACTATTGTACTTGAAAAAAACAATGTGTTAACAGAGTGAAGATATTAATCAAGGTTGTATATTTACATGTCTCTTCTCATGGCGGCTCATTGGTGTTATCAGTAGAGTTGGTTTGTCTTCATTTATTTTGTTTCATTGAGGACTCCAGCCATGGATGCCTTTGAGGTTTTAGGGTGTCGTGTTTAGTTGATTATGGTGTTAGTGAGGAAGGCTCTTGTAATTCCTGAGGTGAAATGCTCAATAGGTGGCAGAACTGTTCAATATCAGATAGAGAGGTGCATTCAATTTTCCTTCCATTTTTGACAGCTATCACAGAAGTAGGGAATCCCCATCTGTACAGAATTTTCAGTGAACGGAGATGAGATGTTAAAGTAGAGAAATCTCTATGTTTCTGAAGAGTCCTTGCCGAGAGGTCCTGAAAAACCTGGATATGTCCTGGCCTGGGGTGGTGATCCTTCAGCAGGCTTAGGGCATAGTGATATGTGAGCTCTGTTAAGGACTATATCAGGTAAATCGCTAGAATTACTTTTTGCTAGTTCTGTGAAGAAGGCTTGTAAGTAGTCCCAGATTTCACTCCCAAGGACTGTTTCAGGGATCCCTATGAACCTTAAATTGCTCCATCTAGAGCGATTCTATAAGCCATCTAGTTTTTCCTCAAGGTCGACCATGTGTTGTTGATGATGGTAGGTTTTAGAGGAGAGGCCTGCTAATTTCTGGGACAGCACATATTCATGCTCTTCCAGGGAATCCACTCTGTGGCAGAGATCAGAAATGTGCTTTTTCAGGACTGCACACTCATCCTTAATACATGACTTAACTTGTTCAATGAGAGCTTCCATTGCTCCATAAGTAATGGGATCATATTTTTCTATTCCAGGGGCCCCGGATTGGGGACATCCCACGACATCCGCCGCCTCACAGGAGATATCGTCCTGAGAGGCCTGCAATATGTCAAAGTCTTTATTGGCCTTGTTTTTGTCTGTATGTGTGAAGAAGGAATTCATTGCCCCCTGGCCCACTGGCATTGTTTTCTGTGATTTATCACTCCTTGTAAGTTTCCTTTGCGACATGACTTGTTTAGGAAAGGAGTAATGATGAGCGTATATGTTGCAGTAACTCCAATTTCTGGAGGTCAAAATACACAACTCCCCAGGGTATATACTCTCACAGAGTGATTCCGGCAAAGGGAAAGTGGTTATATCCCATGGCTACAAGGAACAACGAGAAAGGGGGGGGGGAGTGTGTATTCTATTCCAAGGTGTAAATAAAAAGGAAAAACCTGAGAGCCAAGTTAGTCTTAAATCCTCACAGAGATACAACCACAGCGAGGATGGGTGGTTAGAGAAATGAGCTGCCTAAAGGAGCTATAGGCTTTCTGCTCCTGTAGAATATAAACTGCAGCTGAGAGTCAGCAGATTATAGGGACTCCATCATAGGGATTCAGATTGAAATGTGAGGCAGATTAACATTGTTAGAGGTGTCAGATAAACTCAAAAATTAGAAAAGAGCACTTTCCTAATAGGGCAGCTATGCTGTATGCTCAGTGTGTACACAAGAGGCTAATTATATCAATTGTGGACAAGTTGCACTGCCTTTAATAACGTCTCTACATCATAAAAAAATATATTGAGCATAAAGAATTAATGAGGGTTTGTCTAGAAAATGTACCTCATAATCGACCAAGTCGTTTCTGTAGGCCGTCCGGTGCAGGCTTAAAGGTGGCCTGGGGCAGGGCTTATAGCTGCCAGTGTGTAGTTGCAGGTCCCCTTGATTACGGGGATATGCAAGTGTATTGGCGCAAGCGGTTCTGGTCCCCTTGAGCCTCCCGTTAGTGAGGAGGCTTTAGGCTGCTCCGTGTGGAGGTTCAGTTGGTCTGGCGGTTAGACATCGTCAAGTGCCTGCAGTGTGGATTGGCGCATTTAAGGAGAGGTGTAGGCCTCCAGGATGCAGCCGCAAAAACGCTGTTTAAGTCCAAATTAGCCCCAACAAAACAGTGAAAGTTGCTCATTGCACGTTCAGATGAGCTTTTGTTGGTCTTTATCTATCGTAGCAGTGAGCTTGCCACATTTGGTGACTTCTATACCAATCTCGCTTACAGAGCTTCAGTGAAGTGCGGCCATCTTTACCGGCAGCTCGCTCTGCCTCAGTGTTAGCTTTTTTAAGGTTTTTTGGGGTGGGTTTTTTTTTAGATTAGGGTTTGGGCATTTCTTAAAAGAGCTAAATGCCCTTTTAAAGGCAAGAAAAAGAGCTAAATGCCCCTTTAAGGGCAATGCCTTTTCAGGGCAATGGGTAGATTAGTTTTTTTAGATAGATGTTTTTATTTTGTGGGTTGGGGGGGTTGTAATGTTAGTGGGTCTTCGAAAAAAAGCTGATTTCTTTAGGGCAATGCCCTTACAAAAGGCCATTTTAAGGGCTATTGGTAGTTTATTATAGATTAGGTTTCTTTTAATTTGGGGTGTTTTTTTTTTTAAATGGGTATTAGAATAAGAATAATTGTTATAATTTTGGATAATTTGTTTGTTATTTTGTGAAATGTTTTTTTTTTCTTTTTGGGGTGGGTTTTTTGTTTTTAGATTAGCCATTTTTTTTTAATGGGCAGCAAAAGAGCTGAATGCCCTTTTAAGGGCAATGCCAATACAAATGCCCTTTTCAGGGCAATGGGTAGATTAGGTTTTACTTTATTTTTATTTTGTGGGTTTGGGGGGTGGGGGTTTGTATACTGTTAGGGGGTGTTTGTTTTTCTTTTGTAGAAAAAGAGCAGATTTCTTTAGAGCATTGCCCTACAAAAGGTCCTTTTAAGGGCCCTTTGTAGTTTATTATAGATTAGGTTTTTTTATTTTGGGGTGTTTTTTTTAACAGGGTATTAAAATAGGAATAAATTGTATTGTTTTGGATAATTTCGTTTGTTATTTTTTGTAATGGTAGGTTTTTTTTCTTAATTTTAGTGTATTTTATTTTTTAAATGGTAGGGTTTTTATTTTTGTAATGTTAATTTTTAGTGTAAGGCAGCTTAGGTTTTATTTCAAAGGAAAATTTGTATTTATTTTAACTAGGTAGTTAGTAAATAGTTAATAATTATTTACTAACTAGTCTGCCTAGTTAAAATAAATAAAAACGTACCTTTAAAATAAAAATGAACCCTAAGCTAGCTACAATATAACTATTAGTTATGTTGTATCTAGCTTAGATTTTATTTCACAGGTAAGTTTGTATTTAGTTTTAAATAGGTATTATTTAGTTAATAATTGTAATTTTAATTTAGCTCTATTTTATTTATGTTAAAGTTAGGGGGTGTTAGGTTTAGGGTTCGGGTTATGGTCAGGATTAGGTTTAGGGGTTAATAGTTTAATTTAGGTTGTTGCGATGTGGAGGCTGGCAGTTTAGGGGTTAATATAATTATTTAGTGGTAATGATGTGGGAGGCCAGAGGTTTAGGGGTTAATAACTTTATTTAGTGGCTGCGATGTCGGGGAGTTGCGGAATAGGGGTTAATAAATTTAGTATAGTGTGGGCAATGTTGTGGTGCAAGAGAATAGGGGTTAATAATTTTAGTATAGTGGCGGCGATGTCAGGAGCAGCAGATTAGGGGTTAATAACTTTAATATAGTGTTTGCGATGCAAAAGGGCCTCAGTTTAGGGGTTAATAGGTAGTTTATAGGTGTTTAGTGTACTTTGTAGCAATTTAGTTATGAGTTTTGTTAAAAAGTTTTGTTTCGCTAAACCCATAACTACTGCTTTCAGAAGGCAGTACGGATCATGTCAGTATAGGCTAGACTGCTAGCATTTTAGCCTCACCGCACAACTTGTAATACCGTTGCAATGGAAATCCCAGCAAAAACGTCATTTTTTTCTGTGCATGATTGACGTTGCGTTACAGGCTACAATGCTTGCGGTCCAGCTGTACCGACAAGACTCGTAATGGCTGCAGTCCGTTTTAAACACTGAAATGGCCATATTTCCAGTGTTAAAACCAGAATGCATCGCAACACAAAACTTATAATCTAGCTGACTGTTAATTATGCTATCCTTCACACATTTTAATGTACCTATATTATCCTTTTTTATTTTTTTTTGCCATTTATGTATTTTAAAAACCTTTTAGGGTTTGACTTAGAATCCTTTGCATTTAATCTTTCATTTTAAATTTTGACTAATTTGATTGCTTTTTTGCATGATTTGTTAAATGTCCTATATATTTGGTATGTTGAGTCTGTACTAATTTCTTTGAATAATTTAAATGTGCTACATTTTTTCCTAATTTCCCATATTTAGCCACATTGTCTTGGATTTATATATTTTAAATGTTATCCATTTATCCTCTGTATTTTTATTAGAGACTACTTTGTCCCAATTTATGTTATTTAATGATTTCTTTTAAATCATTGAACCCTTAAGGCACTGCTTATGGAAAGTGATTTTAAATGTGAACATGTTATTATCACTGTTACCCAAATGTTCTTTAACTTCTATGTTTGATGTTATATCTGTATCATTTGCTAGCACTAAATCAAATATAGCTTTATTCCTACTTGCCTCCTATATTAATTGTAATAAGAAGTTATGCCAGAGAACATTTAAAAATATTTCTCCCTTAGCTGCATTACTAGCTTAGTTGGCCCAGTTTATTTTGTGGTAGTTAGAATCTCCCATAATTAAAGCACTGGTATTATTAGCAGCCTTTCCTGGGCGCGATCAAATATACGGTGCAGGTTTCGGCACAAGCGTGGGAACCTGCGCCATCCGTAATTTCACCTCGCACATCGGGGTATTACATAAACCCCGCCGGCAGTTCATAAAGTGCCGTAAGTCTGATAAACTAGCGATGTCCAGAAATGAGCGTAAAGACAAATTTCTGGAGTCGCTAGTGACTTACGGCACTTTAGAAACTGGCGCCTAAGAAAAGTAAAGAAAATAACAAATCTCCCGTAAAAGTCTAACACGCCTCCCAAAAATAAGCCCGACACGTAAAACCCCTATATCCGCAATCCCCCCTCTCATTACTAATATTAAATGTATTAACCCTTAGACCGACAACCCCCCACAATGCAATATGCCTATTTAAACTATTAACCCCTATATCCGCCATCAAACCCACACCGCAAGTAATAACTAAATTATTAACCCCTAAATTCGCCAACCCCAACATCGCAAACTTCCTATTAAAACTATTAACCCCTAATCCGCCATTAACCCACAACGCAATAAACCTAATCAAGTATTAAACCCTAAATCGCCATAGCCCACGATGCAATAAACCTAACCCCTAACCTAACCCCCCTAACCTAACCCCCCCTAAATAAACTAAAATTAGCTAATTTACAAAATACTAAAGTTACCTTTAAATATAAAAATTTTTACACTACTTCTAAAATACTAATAAACTAAGTATAAATTAAAGGGGCAGTCTAATCTTAATTCAGGAGTAGACTGTCCCTTTAAGCAAGAATTAAAAAAAATCTAAGATTACAGAAAATCAAAAATAAAATTACAAAATTTTAAATAAATTACACCTAATCGCTATGAAAATAAAAAAGCACCCCCAAAATAAAAACTCCCCAAATCTAATCAACTACCAGTAGCCCTTAAAAGGATTTTTTGCAGGGTATTGCCCAAAGTAAATCAGCTCTTTTGCACAAAAAATACACACAGCCCCCCCACCAGTAAACCCACCTACCCACCAAACCCCCACAAAAAAATACTAACACTAAAAATGCTAAACTACCCATTGCCCTGAAAAAGGCATTTGTTGGGCATTGCCCTTAAAAGGGCATTCAGCTCTTTTGCTGCATACCCTATCTAAATAAAATAAATCCCCCCAAAAAACCCTTAAAAAACCCTAAGTCTAACCCCCAAGTGGTCCTCAACCCCCTGTTGTGGTCCTGTGGTCCTGTCCTGAAGTTCAGCGGAGAAGGTCCTCTTCCATGCGGCGACCTCTTCTTTCTTCTTCTAGGAACCAGCCGTCACGGAGCGGAGGGCGGAGTTGAAGACTGGCGACGCTGGAACTGAAGACCGGCGACTCTGGAACTGAAGACCGGCGACCGCGGAGCCATGGAGCGTGGAGGATCCTCTTCATACGATCTCCGCCGTACACTGAATAGGGATTCAAGGTACACGATTAACTGATTTGAATTTGAAGGCTCAAATCAGCCAATAGGAATTCAAGGGACGCCATTTTTAATCGCGTACCTTGAATTCCTATTCAGTGTACGGCAGAGATCGTATGAAGAGGATCCTCCAGACTCCTTGGCTCTGCGGTCGCCGATCTTCAGTTCCAGAGTCGCCGGTCTTCAGTTCCAGCGTCGCCGGTCTTCCACTCCGCCCTCCGCTCCGCGCCGGCTGGTTCCTGGAAGAAGAAAGAAAAGGTCGCCGCTTGGAAGAAGACTTCACCGCCTGGAACAGGACCTTCTCCGCTGAACTTCAGGACAGGTGAGGACCACTTGGGGATTAGACTTAGGGTTTTTTAAAGGGTTTTTGGGGGGATTTATTTTATTTAGATAGGGTGGGCAGCAAAAGAGCTGAATGCCCTTTTAAGGGCAATGCCCAACAAATGCCCTTTTCAGGGCAATGGGTAATTTAGCATTTTTAGTGTTAGTATTTTTTTTGGGGGGGGTTTGGTGGGGGGGGTTACTGGTAGGGGGGGCTGTGTGTATTTTTTGTGCAAAAGAGCTGATTATCTTGGGACAATGCCCTGCAAAAAGTCATTTTAAGGGCTACTGGTAGTTGATTAGATTAGGGGGTGTTTTTATTTTGGGGGGGATTTTTTATTTTCATAGGGATTAGGAGTAATTTATTTAAAATTTTGTAATTGTATTTTTTATTTTCTGTAATCTTAGATTTTTTTATTTTCTGTAATTCTTGCTTAAAGGGACAGTCTACTCCTGAATTTTGATTAGACTGCCCCTTTAATTTATACTTAGTTTATTTGTATTTTGGAAGTAGGGTAAACATTTTTATATTTAATGGTAACTTTAGTATTTTGTAAATTAACTAATTTTAGTTTATTTAGGGGGGTTAGGTTAGGGGGGTTAAGTTAGGGGGGTTAGGTTAGGGGTTAGGTTTATTGCGTTTTGGGCTATGGCGGTTTAGGGGTTAATACTTGGTTAGGTTTATTGCATTGTGGGCTATGGCGGTTTAGGGGTTAATAGACTTTATTAGTTATTGTGGTGGGGGATTGCGGTAGATAGTCATTGCACATGCGTTAAGTGTGAGTTTATTTTTGCAGGCATTTTCGGGAGTTACGGTGCTCCCATACTCAGCACAAGGCCTGCTATGGCTGCCTTTTATGGCGAGGTTAAAATGGAGTAAGATTTCTCCATTTTCGCCACGTAAGTCCTTGCGCTGGATATTGGATACCGATTTACGACGCGGTCCCATGTTAGCCTATGGGAGTAATAATTGCGAGCGACGGGTGAAATATACGCGCGTAACTTGTATGCTACGCCATATATGTAATACCAAAATCGCGTAAAATCTGGCGGCGGAGGATTTTGCGGGCGACGCTGCATATGTAATGGAGGCCCCTATTTTTCAGCTAGATTACAAGTTTGGCATTTTGACTCAAATGGCCCATAACACTTCATTTTCCCTAACGCTGCTATTATAAGTTTATGTAGCGCCACATATATCCCCATCTACACTCAAAGGCTCACACAGACCCAGTAGTTATTGATATCCAGATAACAAAAACATTCATAAATCATTTCCAAAATATCATACAAAGTACACTTACACTCATACAAACACTATACAATTTTTATTTTGCAATTTTATTTTTTCATTTACAAAATATAACGGATAAATGTTATGAGATCTCGGGTGTTTGAAAAAAAATGCACACGAACCCATTTTACATTGACTTACATAGAAATACGTGAACATTCACTCATATAGCTACATCTACGTACAAATATCATCACACACATACAGAATTAGATACATACAAGCTATATACAGCCCATTACGTACACAAAGCATTTTTTATTATGAAATTAACACAATTTAGCTACTTTTTCACAGAAGGACATGATGTCACTCACTTTACGCTCAACACAAGTGTTGGAATTTTTTTAAGGAAATTTCTAGCCTCCATTGACTTCTATGGGCTATACGTGCTTGTGCACGTGACTGGCAGATTTCCCTAACGCATGAGATAATTTTCTCCTTTTACCCCTTAATGACAAGCAGTTAATGACAATAGACGTACCTGGTACGTCAGTTGTCTAAAAGATCGCTGGAAGCGATTGCGATCGCTTCCAGCAGCTCTGAGGGTATTGCAGTGATGTCTCGATATGGAGGCATCCTGCAATACCCCTTTACAAGCCTCTGATGCAGAGAGAGCCACTCTGTGGCCCTCTCTGCACCAGCGCATCGTTGGTGGGTGGGTTTTTTGCAAAGCAGGGAGGCGGGTGGGCGGCTTGCAAGGGGCCTGTGATGTGGAGGGGGGCGGGATCGGAGGAGGGAGTGTCAGGGGGTGCACACGGATGCGCACGTGCACGGGGCGGCGGGCGGGCACGTGCACAGGGTGGGAGCGGGTGGGAACCGCTACACTACAGAAAAATTGAATAAAAAATTGGGAGAAAAGGGGGGGATTTTTATTTATAAAACAATTGAAGGGTTATGGGAGTGGGGGGGGGAGCTACACTACAGAAAATGGCAAATACATAATGAAAGCATATTTTTGTTACTAAACTGGGTACTGGCAGACAGCTGCCAGTACCCAAGATGGCGCTCATTAAGCTAGAGAGGGAAGATTAGAGAACTGTTTGATGGGGTATCCGTGAGTTTGGGGGCTAAGGGGGGATTCTACACATCAGCATATGTAAATATGCTATATAACAAAAACAAAAAACAAATATACCTTTTATTTTAGTACTGGGAGACTTTCTGCCAGATGGTGGGAACAATTGTGGGGTGGAGGAGGGAAGAGAGCTCTTTGGGAGGGATCAGGGGGTCTGATGTTTCAGGTGGGAGGCTGATCTCTACACTAAAGCTAAAATTAACCCTGCAAGCTCCCTACAAACTACCTAATTAACCCCTGCACTGCTGGGCATAATATACGTGTGATGCGCAGCGGCATTTAGCGGCCTTCTAATTATCAAAAAGCAACGCCAAAGCCATATAAGTCTGCTATTTCTGAACAAAGGGGATCACAGAGAAGCATTTACAACCATTTGTGCCATAATTGCACAAGCTGTTTGTAAATAATTTCAGTGAGAAACCTAAAATTGTGAAAAAAATTTTTTTTTTTATTTGAACGTATTTGGCGGTGAAATGGTGGCATGAAATATACCAAAATGGGCCTAGATCAATACTTTGGGTTGTTTACTACACTACACTAAAGCTAAAATTACCCCAAAAAGCTCCCTACATGCTCTCTAATTAACCCCTTCACTGCTGGGCATAATACACGTATGAGCGCAGTGGCATTTAGCGGCCTTCTAATTACCAAAAAGCAACGCCAAAGCCATATATGTCTGCTATTTCTGAACAAAGGGGATCCCAGAGAAGCATTTACAACCATTTATGCCATAATTGCACAAGCTGTTTGTAAATAATTTCAGTGAGAAACCGAAAGTTGGTGAAAAAAATTGTGAAAAAGTGAACGATTTTTTGTATTTGATCGCATTTGGCGGTGAAATGGTGGCATGAAATATACCAAAATGGGCCTAGATCAATACTTTGGGATGTCTTCTAAAAATAAATATATATATATTTATATATATGTATCAAAGGGTAAACAGCGCTTATAGATATTCCTAAATACAGTATATAATTGAGTTTCAGGAGCGTTGGTAAGACATATATCAAAAGATTAAAGAAGATTATGAGTATATATATATATATATATATATATATATATATAAAAAGTCTTAAATAAAAAACAAAGATGATGATATCCAAGTGTAGTGAAGGAGTATTAGATACCCTTACCAAAAGTTACCTCAATCGTATGAGGTAAGTTTGCCGCATTGGAGGATGTATCTGATGGTTTTGTTTCCTGGATAGTGTGATCTGTATGGTTCAGCTGCCTCTTGGAGTAAAACGAGATGCAGGTCCCTTTATACTGGTCTCTTTAGGAAACTTCCTGTGTTTGTTGCCTCTTGGAGCTTGGTTTTCTTGTCTTGGTATGAACTTTTTTGTCCAGATATATACCCAAAAAGACAGAAACAGCAAAGATAGTGTAATACCGTTTTATTCAATAAAAGTATAAAAAATAGACATATATCACACTCACATTTTCTGTCCTCACTGATATGAGGTATAATGACAGCACATAGGTTTAGAGGTGAATTCACAGGTAGTTGTGTCCCAAGCCAGTCAGGGGATATATATATAGTCAGTATCCCTTAGATGTCACAAACAGTAGTTTCAGCCAGTAGTATATGAAGCAAATGGTTTATCCAGTTATTACTGCTTATTTGGTTAGTGACTGTAGGGGATAGTCTGTTTATATGCCATAATTGCACTAGCTGTTTGTAAATAATTTCAGTGAGAAACCGAAAGTTGGTGAAAAAAATTGTGAAAAAGTGAACGATTTTTTGTATTTGATCGCATTTGGCGGTGAAATGGTGGCATGAAATATATATACATATCAAGGGATATTCAGGGATTCTTGAAAGATATCAGTGTCCCAATGTAACTAGCGCTAATTTTGATAAAAGTGGTTTGGAAATAGCAAAGTGTTACTTGTATTTATGGCCCTATAACTTGCAAAAAAAACAAAGAACATGTAAACATTGGGTATTTCTAAACTCAGGACAAAATTTAGAAACTATTTAGCATGTTTTTTGGTGGTTGCAGATGTGTAACATATTTTGGGGCTAAAAGTTAGAAAAAGTGTTTTTTTTTTCATTTTTTCCTCATATTGTATATTTGTGTATATAGTAAATTATAAGATATGATGAAAATAATGGTATCTTTAGAAAGTCCATTTGATGGCGAGAAAAACTGTATATAATATGTGTGGGTAAAGTAGACGAGTAAGAGGAAAATTACAGCTAAACACAAACACCGCAAAAATGTAAAAATAGCCTTTGTCACAAATGGACAGAAAATGGAAAAGTAGTGTTGTCATTAAAGGGTTAAAACTCGTAATAGCAGAATTACAATTGTGGCCCTAATTCATTCATTCTTGCGTTGGTTCCGCTATGACAAATAGATCAAGAAATAGACTTTTTCACAATGGAGTTATGGGTTTTACTTGTGTGAACATCACTACAACATCAAATTTGTTTACGAAATTACTTTACATCAACTATAAATCAACATCAATTCTATCATCAACAATACGAAGTCAGTTTAAAAAATTAAATCATATTTAAACAGACAGAAAAAATACTTTTCAACATTTCATTATTCACACAAGAGTAGGCAATTTTAAATACTTGTCTCATTTACGTCTATTATAGCATTTCAGTTATTCAAGTCATATGCTTGGATGAACAGCATATCTAGATAGGCTCACCAGATGACTCATGGCTGAACATACATGCCTTTTGTCATTGACTCATACATGTGCATAGGTATTCATTCAACAAACCATATACAAACAATGAACCCAATTACATCATACAAGTACATTGGAAGTTTGCTTAAAGGGACAGTCTACACCAGAATTTTTATTGTTTTAAAAGATAGATAATCCCTTTATTACCCATTTCCCAGTTTTGCATAACTAACACCATTATAATAATATACTTTTAACCTCTGTGATTATCTTGTATCTAAGCCTCTGCAAACTGCCCCTTTTTTCAGTTCTTTTGACAGACTTGCAGTCTAGCCAATCAGGGCCTGCTCCCAGATAACTTCTCGTGCACAAGCACAGTGTTATCTATATGAAATACGTGAACCAACACCCTCTAGTGGTGAAAAACTGTTAAAATGCAATCTGAAAGAGGTGGGCTTCAAGGTCTAAGAAATTAGCATATGAACCTCCTAGGTTAAGCTTTCAACTAAGAATACCAAGAGAACAAAGCAAAATTGGTGATAAAAGTAAATTTGAAAATTGTTTAAAATTACATGCTCTATCTGAATCATGAAAGTTTATTTTGGCCTAGACTGTCCCTTTAACATTAGATTCTCTCAATCAGGAAAGATAAATTATGGCTTTACTGTCCCTTTAACATCACAATTTAAAAATTAGATACCATTAGAAATTACATACAATAATAAGATATCAGTAGAACATTGTTAGAGTTGTCACTTTTTGGGAAGGAACAACAATGCTATACTGCTTTATATAAATGAACAGATGTGGGAGAGAATCACAATACATACATATATGTACTTAACACACATCACACAACAACAAAGCACACATTTATCTTTTTAATCATCACACAATAAGAATGTTGCAAAATACAACACAACGAAGATTTGGAAAGTAGACAGGCATGTTGCTAATATGATGACATCATTCTAAGCTTCAACCATACAGATTACAGCATCAGGACTGTACCGCCCCTTTCATCGGTTTCTCACTCAATATTACATATACGTAGACGAGAAGGTTGGAAGATCTTCATTATTATTGAGATTTCAATGGGACACGTAAAATATTGAAATCTCCACAATCACTTATATAAAGAATATTATAGATGTCAGCCGTTAGTTTGTCGTTTTGCAACAATATTGCAGCAACATTGATCGATCAGATTCTATGCCATGTCTATGCACACATTATACTCATGTATGCACTTTCAATCATGTTAGCGTGGATGAGTGTTTTTTAATAATATAAGATCGCGTTTATTAAGTATTTGTTACGCATATGAACAAACATTACGAAGATGCACTGTGTATGTTATATTTTACACTTTAACGCTTTCACATTACAATTTATTGGGGGAAAACAAAATTTCAACAAACACCTAAAAAAACGTCCACTTTGAAAGCATTTGCGCCGCTCAGATACAATCAAGTGTTTACAATCAGCAATCCTTACGAACATGCTACCATTGGACATTTTGCACTATAAATCCCCCAAACAATATTGCCAAAGCGTCCCTGGTGATCGACATTGTATCAAATCGCTTTTGTGTTTTTGCAAACCTTGTTACTCCTTGTGCGTTTGCTCTGCTGTTTGGCTTTGTGCTGCTTGGCTTCGCAAATATGGATGATCCTCAGTTAGCTTGTGCAGGTGCTGTTGTACAAGTTTTGTACAACAGAGTCAGGCATGCTCAGTGTCTCCAAGAGAGTCGTAGGGAACGTCTGATCAGAGGGCCTCGTGTTGAAAGGGTGAGGCCCACCTTTGAGAACATGAGTGACTTTGAGGTTTATGACAAGTATAGGCTCAATCGAGAGCAACTCATGGGCCTTTACGAAGTACTTAAACCTCATCTGGAGCCACGTAAACATATGCGGACTGCAATCCCTGGCATGACCAAGATGCTATGCTGCATACACGTCCTGGCCTCCGGAAATCAATCCTCAGAAGGGTACATGCATGGGTTGTCTCAGGGTACCTTCTTTGTGGTTTTTGACAAGTTTCTGGACACCATGGTACGAGTTTGTAAGCTTTACGTAGGATTCCCTCAAAATGATGATTGGAGGCGCATCAAGAGGGAATTCTATGCAATAGCTCAAATGCCCAATGTCTTGGAAACAATATATTGCACCCACGTTGTGCTGCATGCTGCAGCAGATGATCGGCTCTTCCAAAATCACAAACATTTTCATAGTGCAGTTCGTTTGTGACTCACAGATGCAGATTATGCAGGTGTGCACGAATTTCAGGGGGGGGGGGGGGGGGCTTGTTTTGATGCCTGTATCCTCAGGCAGTCCTCACTCTGGCAGCAGTTTTAGGAAAGACAGTTTCCTCATGGGTGGCTCGTTGGTGAGTACTTGTGCACAGCTCAGTTCAGAGGTTAGACAATTGCCACTGTAATGTTAAAAAACAGTTGTGTTTGTGTAATGTGCAGATATAGGATGCGCTTTAACCATTTATTTATCTCTTTCAGCAAATGTCTAGTTTTAGGGAAAAACAGATATGTAGCAGGTAATAGCTTAAATGTGCAGATTTAGGATGCGCTTTAACTATTTATTTCTCTCTTTCAGCAAATGTCTAGTTTTAGCGGAGAAACAGATATGTAGCAGGTCATAGCTTAAATGTGCAGATATAGGATGCGGTTTAACCATTTATTTCTCTATTTCAGCAAATGTCTAGTTTTAGAAACAAACAGATATGTAGCAGGTCATAGCTTAAGCGTGCAGATATAGGATGCGCTTTAACCATTTATTTGTATTTTTACGCAAATGTCTAGTTTTAGAAACAAACAGATATGTAGTAGGTCATAGCTTAAATGTGCAGATGGTGAGGCCTACTTATCAAGCCGTCAGCTTACTTGCATTCAACGGCACCAATACGCTTGCCTGACATCGCCTAACTTCGCTGACACGGACCTGAATACGTTCTCCATATTTAACAAAAAAGCTGTCAAAAAGCCGCGCACCAAGTACCGGGCGATGAGCAGCGGACTGTTGTTAACTAACAGTCATCGATCTCGCTGCTCTTCGGCTTTTTCCCAGCTTTATTTGTATACTGACACTAAGCACCCACACTATACTAAACTGATTAACCCCTATATCACTGCTCCCCGACCCAGCTGCAACTAAATAAAGTTATTAACCCCTATTCCTCCACTCCCAGAGCCCACCGCCACCTACATTATGTTAATACCCCTAATCTGCTGCCCCCTACACTGCCACCACCTACATTATACTTATTAACCCCTAATCTGCCACCCCCTATACCGCCGCCACCTAATTATGTAATTAACCCCTAATCTGCTGCCCCCTACACCCCCGTCACTCTAATAAAGTTATTAACCACTATTCTTCCACTCCCAGAGCCCACCGCAACTAAATAAAGTTATTAACCCCTATTCCTCCGCTCCCGGAGCCCACCACAACTAAATAAATTTATTAACCCCTAAACCGTCAGCCCCCACATCGCCATAAATTAAATTAAACTATTAACCTCTAAACCTAACAACCCGCTAACTTTACATTAAATTTTAACTCATCCCTATCTTATAATAAATTTAAACTTACCTTTAAAATTACATTAAACTATATTAAATTAATAATTAATCTACTCTAACTGTTATACTAAAACTACATTAACCCCTTAATGACAACTGACGTACCAGGTACGTCATGCAAAAACTAACTGTTAATGACAATAGACGTACCTGGTACGTCAGTTGTCTAACAGAGTGCTGGAAGTGATCACAATCGCTTCCAGCAGCTCTGAGGGTATTGCAGTGATGCCTCGATATGGAGGCATCCTGCAATACCCCTTTACAAGCCTCCGATGCAGAGAGAGCCACTCTGTGGCCCTCTCTGCACCGGTAGCGATGGTGCCGATGGTGCCGTTGTCCGGGTGGGAGGAGGGAGCGTGTGCGCGCGTGCACGATGCGCGCGTGTGCACGGTGCGCGCGCGCGTGCATGGGCGCGCATGTGTACGGGGGCACGCGTGCATGGGGCGCATGTGCACGTGCACGCATTAGCCACACTGACACCAATGAAGGCAGGAGGGGAAAAAAAGTTTTTTTTTTTGTTTTTTTTTACATATAAAAGGATCTGGGAGGGGGAGGGGGTATTGTGGGGGGGCTGCTACACTACAGAAATAATTAAAAAAAAAAAAAAAAAAAAGTTATAAATAAAATTAAAATAATTTGGTTTGTGGGGCCAAACTGCGTACTGGCAGACAGCTGCCAGTACCCAAGATGGCGGTAATTAGGTAGGGGAGAGGGTTAGAGAGCTGGAGGGGGGATCAGGGAGGTTGGTGCTAAGGCAGGGGTCCATCACAACTAAAATATTTTATTATTTTTATTAAAAAAAAAAAAAAAACTCTTTTATTTAGTACTGGCAGACTTTCTGCCAGTACTTAAGATGGCGGGACCAATTGTGGGGTGGGGGAGGGAAGAGAGCTGTTTGGGAGGGATCAGGGGGTGGGATGTGTCAGGTGGGAGGCTGATCTCTAAAATTAACCCTGCAAGCTCCCTACAAGCTACCTAATTTAACCCCTTCACTGCTGGGCATAATTCACGTGTGGTGCGCAGCACCATTTAGCAGCCTTCTAATTACCAAAAAGCAACGCCAAAGCCATATAAGTCTGCTATTTCTGAACAAAGGGGATCCCAGAGAAGCTTTTACAACAATTTCTGCCATAATAGCACAAGCTGTTTGTAAATAATTTCAGTGAGAAACCTAAAATTGTGAAAAATGTAAAGTTTTTTTTTTATTTGCTCGCATTTGGCGGTGAAATGGTGGCATAAAATATACCAAAATGGGCCTAGATCAATACTTGGGGTTGTCTACTACACTACACTAAAGCTAAAATTAACCCTACAAGCTCCCTACAAGCTCCCTAATTAACCCCTTCACTCCTGGGCATAAAACACGTGTGGTGCGCAGCGGCATTTAGCGGCCTTCTAATTACCAAAAAGCAACCACAAAGCCATATAAGTCTGTTATTTCTGAAAAAGGGGATCCCAGAGAAGCATTTACAACCATTTGTGCCATAATTGCAGAAGCTGTTTGTAAATAATTTCAGTGGGAAACCTAAAGTTTGTGACAAAATTTGTGAAAAAGTTAACTTTTTTTTTATCGCATTTGGCGGTGAAATGGTGGCATGAAATATACCAAAATGGGCCTAGATCAATACTTTGGGATGTCTTCTAAAACAAAATATATACATGTCAAGGGATATTCAGGTATTCCTGACAGATATCAGGGTTCCAAAGTAACTAGCGCTAATTTTGAAAAAAAGTGGTTTGGAAATAGCAAAGTGCTACTTGTATTTATTGCCCCATAAATTGCAAAAAAGCAAAGAACGTGTAAACATTGGGTATTTCTAAACTCAGGACAAAATGTATAAACTATTTAGCATGGGTGTTTTTTGGTGATTGTAGATGTGTAACAGATTATGGGGGTCAAAGTTAGAAAAAGTGTGTTTTTTTCCATTTTTTCCTCATAATTTATCATTTTTTTTTTTTTAGTAAATTATAAGATATGATGAAAATAATGGTATCTTTAGAAAGTCCATTTAATGGCGAGAAAAACGGTATATAATATGTGTGGGTACAGTAAACGAGTAAGAGGAAAATTACAGCTAAACGCAAACACTGCAGAAATGTAAAAATAGCCATTGTCATTAAGGGTAAGAAAATTGAAAAATGGTCCGGTCATTAAGGGGTTAAACTATATTAAATTAATAATTAATCTATCCTAACTTTTATACTAAAACTACATTAAACTACAAATTAAATTAACTATATTAAATATTTAAACACCTAACCCTACTCAAATAATTTAAATCTACACTAAAAAATTACAAAGTTACAAAAAACTAACTAAGTTACAAAAAATAACAAACACTAACGGCAAGATTTGGAGTTTTGTCGGTAACGACCTGAAAAACTAACGCCGGCTTTTTTCTGGCCGCACCATAAAAATAACTCTGGTATTGAGAGTCCACATAAAGGCTGCGTTAGGCTCCAAAAAAGGAGCGTAGAGCATTTTTAACGCAGCTTCAACTCTCAATACCAGAGTTGCTTACGCAAGCGGCCAGCCTCAAAAACGTGCTCGTGCACGATTCCCCCATAGGAAACAATGGGGCTGTTTGAGCTGAAAAAAAACCTAACACCTGCAAAAAAGCCGCGTTCAGCTCTTAACGCAGCCCCATTGTTTGCTATGGGGAAACACTTCCTAAGTCTGCACCTAACACTCTAACATGTACCCCGAGTCTAAACACCCCTAACCTTACACTTATTAACCCCTAATCTGCCGCCCCCGCTATCGCTGACACCTGCATTTTATTTTTAACCCCTAATCTGCCGCTCCGTAATCCGCCGCTACTTACATTATCCCTATGTACCCCTAATCTGTTGCCCCTAACACCGCCGACCCCTATATTATATTTATTAACCCCTAATCTGCCCCCCCTCAATGTCGCCTCCACCTGCCTACACTTATTAACCCCTAATCTGCCGAGCGGACCGCACCGCTATTATAATAAAGTTATTAACCCCTAATCCGCCTCACTAACCCTATAATAAATAGTATTAACCCCTAATCTGCCCTCCCTAACATCACCGACACCTAACTTCAATTATTAGCCCCTAATCTGCCGACCGGAGCTCACCGCTATTCTAATAAATGGATTAACCCCTAAAGCTAAATCTAACCCTAACACTAACACCCCCCTAAATTAAATATAATTTTAATCTAACGAAATTAATTAACTCTTATTAAATAAATTATTCCTATTTAAAGCTAAATACTTACCTGTAAAATAAACCCTAATATAGCTACAATATAAATTATAATTACATTGTAGCTATTTTAGGATTAATATTTATTTTACAGGCAACTTTGTAATTATTTTAACCAGGTACAATAGCTATTAAATAGTTAAGAACTATTTAATAGTTACCTAGTTAAAATAATTACAAAATTACCTGTAAAATAAATCCTAACCTGTTACAATTAAACCTAACACTATACTATCATTAAATTAATTAAATAAAATACCTACAATTACCTACAATTAAACCTAACACTACACTATCAATACATTAATTAAATACAATATCTACAAATAACTACAATGAAATAAACTAACTAAAGTACAAAAAATAAAAAAGAACTAAGTTACAAAAAATAAAAAAATATCTACAAACATAAGAAAAATATTACAACAATTTTAAACTAATTACACCTACTCTAAGCCCCCTAATAAACAACAAAGCCCCCCAAAATAAAAAATGCCCTACCCTAGTCTAAATTACTAAAGTTAAAAGCTCTTTTACCTTACCAGCCCTGAACAGGGCCCTTGGCGGGGCATGCCCCGAGAAGTTCAGCTCTTTTGCCTGTAAAAAAAAACATACAATACCCCCCCCAACATTACAACCCACCACCCACATACCCCTAATCTAACCCAAACCCCCTTAAATAAACCTAACACTAAGCCCCTGAAGATCATCCTACCTTGTCTTCACCTCACCAGGTATCACCAATCCGTCCTGGCTCCAAAATCTTCATCCAACCCAAGCGGGGGTTGGCAATCCATCATCCGGTGGCTGAAGAGGTCCAGAAGAGGCTCCAGATCCGGTGAGAAGGAGGCTCCAAAGTCTTCATCCCGATGACGACCGGCTCCATCCTGAAGACCTCCACCGCGGACCCATCTTCTTCCGGCGACGTCCAACTGAAGATTGACGGTTCCTTTAAGGGATGTCATCCAAGATGGTGTCCCTCGAATTCCGATTGGCTGATAGGATTCTATCAGCCAATCGGAATTAAGGTAGGAATATTCTGATTGGCTGATGGAATCAGCCAATCAGAATCAAGTTCAATCCGATTGGCTGATCCAATCAGCCAATCAGATTGAGCTCGCATTCTATTGGCTGTTCCGATCAGCCAATAGAATGCGAGCTCAAAAATAAAAAATACAAACAACCCCCAACAGTAAAACCCACCACCCACACAACCAACCCCCCAAATAAAATCATAATCTAAAAAAACCTAAGCTCCCATTGCCCTGAAAAGGGCATTTGGATGGGCATTGCCCTTAAAAGGGCATTTAGCTCTATTGCAGCCCAAACCTTAATCTAAAACTAAAACCCACCCAATAAAACCTTAAAAAATCCTAACACTAACCCCAGAAGATTCACTTACAGTTTTGAAGATCCAACATCCATCCTCCAAGAAGCCAGCCAAAGTCTTCATCCAAGCCCACAAAAGTCTTCACCCAGATGGCATCTTCATCCACTGCTCCATCTTTAAGACATCCGTCGCGGAGCTTCCTCTTCTGACAACGGCTTCTTCAGAATGAAGGTTCCTTTAAATGACGTCATCCAAGATGGCGTCCTTAGATTCCAATTGGCTGATAGAATTCTATCAGCCAATCAGAATTAAGGTTGAAAAAATCATATTGGCTGTTGCAATAAGCCAATAGGATTGAGCTTGCATTCTATTGGCTGATTGGAACAGTCAATAGAATGCAAGCTCAATCCTAATGGCTGATTGGATCAGCCAGTAGGATTGAACTTCAATCTGATTGGCTGATTGCATCAGCCAATAGGATTTTTCCTACTTTAATTCCGATTGGCTGATAGAATCCTATCAGCCAATCGGAATTCAAGGGACGCCATCTTGGATGACGTCACTTAAAGGAACCTTCATTCAGTCGTCGGCCGTGGACAGAAGAGGATGCTCCGCGTCGGATGTCTTCAAGATGGACCAGCTCCGGAAGGATGAAGGTAGAAGATGCCGCATGGATGAAGACTTCTGCCGTCTGGAGAACCTCTTCTGCCCCGATCGGATGAAGACTTCTGCCCCTCTGGAGGACCACTTGTGCCCGGCTGGGTGAAGACGGCTCAAGGTAGGGTGATCTTCAGGGGGTTAGTGTTAGGTTATTTTAAGGGGGGTTTGGGTGGGTTTTAGAGTAGGGTTGGGTGGTGTGTTGTAATGTTGGGGGGTGCCCCGCAAAAGGCCCTTTTAAGGGCTATTTGTAATTTAGTATAGGGTAGGGATTTTTTTTTATTTTGTTTTTTATTTTATTTTATTAGGGGGATTAGGTGTAATTAGTTTAAAAATTTGTAATTTCTTTTTTATTTTCAGTAATTTAGCGTTTGTGTTTTTTTTCGAAATTTAGTTTATGTAATTTAATTGTAATTAAATGTAGGTAGTTTATGTAATGAATTTAATTATAGTGTAGTGTTAGGTGTAATTGTAACTTAGGTTAGGGTTTATTTTACAGGTATATTTGTATTTATTTTTGCTAGGTAGTTATTAAATAGTTAATAACTATTTAATAACTATTGTACCTAGTTAAAATAAATACAAAGTTGCCTGTAAAATAAAAATAAATCCTAAAATAGCTACAATGTAACTATTAGTTATTTTGTAGCTATATTAGGGTTTATTTTATAGGTAAGTATTTAGTTTTAAAAGGAATAATTTAGTTAATATTAGTAATTTAATTTAGATTTATTTAAATTATATTTAAATTAGGGGGGTTAGGTTTAGGGTTAGACTTAGATTTAGGGGTTAATAACTTTATTATAGTGGCAGCGACGTTGGGGGCAGCAGATTAGGGGTTAATAAATATAATGTAGGTTGCGGCGGTGTCCGGAGGGGCAGATTAGGGGTTAATAATATAATGTAGGGTTCGGCGATGTTGGGGGCAGTAGATTAGGGGTTCATAAGTATAATGTAGGTTGCGGCGGTGTCCGGAGTGGCAGATTAGGGGTTAATAATATAATGTAGGGTTCGGCGATGTTGGGGGCAGTAGATTAGGGGTTCATAAATATAATGTAGGTTGCGGCGGTGTCCGGAGTGGCTGATTAGGGATTAATAGTATAATGTAGGTGTCGGCGATGTCGGGGGAGGCAGATTAGGGGTTAATAAGTGTAATATTAGGGGTGTTTAGACTCGGGGTTCATGTTAGGGTGTTAGGTGTAGACATAACTTTTATTTCCCCATAGGAAACAATGGGACTGCGTTAGAAGCTGGACGCTGCTTTTTTGCAGGTGTTTTTTCTTTTTTTTCAGCCGGCTCAGCCCCATTGTTTCTTATGGGGAAATCGTGCACGAGCACGTTTAGCCAGCTCACGCTGACTTAAGCAACGCTGGTATCGAGGTTAGATGTGGAGCTAAATTTTGCTCAACACTCATTTTTCTGAGGCTAACGCAGCCATTCAGAAATCTCGTAATACCAGCGTTCTTTTAAGTGAGCGCTGAAAAATAAAGGCTCGTTAGCACCGCACGGCTTTACCGACAAAACTCGTGATCTAGCTGACAGTTTGGATGTGCACATTGCTGCACTTAAATCTATTGAGAAATATATTTGTTACTCTTGTATCTTGGGGATGTGCACAGTATTGCAAATAAATCTATTGAGAAACATATTTGTTACGTTTGCAATAATGTTTGCTTTACAAACTTCAATACATCTCTCTATATCTCTATTATGTTTTAAATACCATCACCCCACTATAGATATAGTTAACCATGGTGATATTAAACTGTACTGGTAAGCTAGTCAGATTTCACAGACTGTGTACATTAACCCTCTTTACCAGTGTAAAGTCATTTGAAAACTAATATTGAGACCCACAATGGTTAAGGGCATGTTGTAACAGTTTTATTCTGCTAACAGCGTTAGGTCTCATATTGATCAATATTTCATTATAAACCCATTTTGATATGGTATTCTTAACAGACAATTCTGCATACTGATTATCTGATCCCCAGAAGTGCATGAACATAAAAATATGATAATGACCTTTTGAATCCTCTTTGTGGTTTGAAAATTCACATTTTCTGTTTTTTAATACATATCTTTTGAAATAAAAGTTATGTTTTAATCTAGAACAAGTTTTCCACCCCTTGAAAAATGATGTATTTCACATTAGGGGAGACAGAAGTGCTTTAAATGTGCATACTTTCCAGTCAAGCTCTCTTGACTCCATTTTGCAGGCATACAATCTGTACTTGATCTTACTAAACAGGAAACCTCTTTAACTTCAGCACAATTTGAGTTAGTAGACAATCTCCTTAGGCTTCTGTTATATCTTAATTATTTTTTTATTCCAGGATACATATTACCTGCAGAGAAAAAGTACAGCTATGTGCTCCAATGTGGCCCCTTCATACGCCAATATCTTTGTAAATCAGTTTGAAAATAAATTTGTCTATACTAATTTGGAATATCACGACAACTGTAGAGTATGGCTCCGCTATATAGACAATATATTTGGTGTATGGAGGGGCACATTGGAGCCCCTACAAGAATTTGTAGAAGAATTGAATGTTTCAACTAACTGTCTTAGGTTTACTATAGAACATTCAACAGTGGGGGTTAACTTTCTGGACACAAAAAGGTATAAGAAAAACTCTTCATTTATCACAGATATATACAACAAACCTACAGACCGTAATACATTACTACACTTCAAAAGCTTTCACCCACCAAGGGTACTTAATTCAATTCCAAAAATGTAATGTAAAGGACAAAGAGTTGCAGGATGTTAGTTTGGAACAGATGGCTGGGAAGTTTTTAGCAAGAGGCTATCCAAAGGAAATAGTGACAAAATGTGAAGAGGAGGCAAGAAGTAAACTATGTAATATTACTGAGGAACAAGAGAAGGATAACAGATTAATATTTGCAAATGAGTATAATCATTGGTATTCCCTCAGTAAATCATATCCTAATATTAGAGAGTTTCAAAAGTGTCTGATCCAATCTTACAAAGGGTGAGAAATTTGAAGGATGTATTAGTCAGAGCTCATGTGGGTAGTATTAAAATCAACAAACGCAACTATTTGACTATGCCAAAAAAGGGCCATATCCATGTTTGAATTGTGCCCAATGTAATTAAATGATAAAGGGTAGATATGTAGCTTAGACCTTTTACAATAGGAAAAGGGAGATTAATGGGTATTATACTCATGACACTGAATATGTGATATATTTAATGAAATGCCCATGTGGGCGGGGATATGTTGGGGAGACCATACGCCCCCTCAAAGATAGGATCAGTGCCCACAAGTCGAGTATCAGAAGTAAAGACATGTCTCACTCTCTTCCAGTGTCAGCTCATTTTACTACTACAAGACACACAGTAAGCCAACTACGATTTGAAATCATTGACCATATCCCCAAATTAAGGAGAGGTGGGGATAGGAAATTAATGTTAAAAAAGAGAGGTATGGCGGATTCAAAAATTAGGGACTCTACATCCAATAGGTTTAAAAAAAGATTATGATTTACATGTTGTGTTTCTTTTATTTGTTAGTTTATTTTTTTTTCTTTTGATGTAACTGTTAAAATGTTTTTAATGTACATTGGTTAAGTGTAATAAATAGAAGAATTTAGGCAATCACTTTGACGTCTGTTATTGGTTTTAAGAAAAAACTGTTTTGAATTATAATCTGACAGGTATATTTGGCACTAAAATGCTTTATTTATAGTGTCCACTAGATGCCACCAAAATATAAGAAAAGTGATTCATAAGGTAATGAAAGAAAAGAAAATGTAGCTGTCTGTTGTCTTCCTTTTCACCTTGTTAAAGGATTTATCTGGATG
Source organism: Bombina bombina (assembly GCF_027579735.1). Taxonomy (NCBI): domain Eukaryota; kingdom Metazoa; phylum Chordata; class Amphibia; order Anura; family Bombinatoridae; genus Bombina; species Bombina bombina. The sequence continues at coordinate 252,782,032 of NC_069506.1, forward strand.
AAACAGTGCTGGGACTTATCTATGTTTCTGGAGTATATATATATATGTATATATATATATATATATATATATATATATATATATATATACATACATATATAAGAAACACACACAATTAAATCAGCACTGAAATGGGGATGAGAATAAAACCAAAAAGAAAAGTATCAATTTAGGTTGCAAATAATTGGAACCTCTGAATAAATTACAATTCAATACATAGGGCCCTATTTATTAAAGGTCTTGCGGAACTGATCCGACAGTGCGGATCAAGTCCGCAAGACCTCGCTGAATGCGGAGAGCAATACGCTCTCCGCATTTACCATTGCACCAGCAGCTCACAAGAGCTGTTGGTGCAATGCCTCCCCCTGCAGACTCGCGGCTGCCAGCAGGGGGTGTCAATCAACCCGATTGTACTCGATCGTGTTGAATTGTGGCGATTCCTGTCCGCCTGTTCAGAGCAGTTGGACAGGGTTATGGAGCAGCGGTTTTTAGGCCGCTGCTTCATAACTGCTGTTTCTGGTGAGTCTGAAGACTCGCCAGAAACAGGGGCCCACAAGCTCTGTAAAGAGCTTGTTAAATGGGCCCCACAGAAATAAATAGATAATTACTATAGAAGTTGGAAAAACAATGTAGTTCAAAGATATACAGCGAGGAAATAAGCTGCCAGTCTCAGTGAATCATCACTGTAAGATATATAGTCACCAATTTGGTAATCCTATAGGCCAGGAGACTCCAGGGAGGGGAGTAAGTTCAGAGTAATATGTCACACACAATCCTCTCCTGGTAATGAACCCGATAGTGAACCGAATACTGCTGCTTGCAACAAAAACGTGCTTTTGGCGCTTTTCATTTAAATGAAGATCTGTAACACAAAACACAAGTGCAATCCTGATTTACAGTGTCTAAATGATGTATTAGTACAATTAAAATGCGCATTCTTATACTCTCAACACGTTTTCTCAGCCACCTGAGCACACTTTGTCAAGAGATTTACAGAGTGAATATCCTAATCTTGAACAGAACCAGTTTAAAAACACTGCTTACGAACACACCCACTTTCCCATTGGGCAACACCAACGACGTGATGGCCAATAAGAGATATCTCTCTGATTCTGCACAGTTTGTTAAAACTGTATTTGCCTGGATAGAAGGGACCGATGGAATATAATATACCGGGTTACCACAATCGAATAAGGGATAGAGGAAGAAGTCTTGAAATTTATAATAACCCTGTGGCTAAGTGGGCATTCCCATTGTATTAATATTTGGATATGTGTAAGACTCAAAAAAGGAATCATAATTGTCTCAAATAGTAAAAATAACAAACCGGTATAACAAATAGTCTGTATTACTAATGGGATGTGGGTGTGTTTTGACATATTAGCAGTCAATAGTATAATACAAAAGTTACAATAAAAAACAATTTTAAAACATTTAAAACAAATGTATATATATAAATAAATATTGAATAGCAACTAATTCATCAGATAAAAGATCATAAAATAAGCTGCCCGTATATATTGCACCACATTAAGAAAACATCGAAAAGATTAAAGGGACACTGAAACTAATTATTTTCTTTCATGGTTCAGATAGAACATGCAATTTTAGGCAAATTTCCAATTTACTCCTATTATCAATTTTTCTTCGTTCTCTTGCTATCTTTATTTGAAAAAGAAGGCATCTAAGGTTTTTTTTTATTTAGAACTCTGGACAGCAGTTTTTTATTGGTGGATGAATTTATCCACCAATTAGCAAGAACAACCCAGGTTGTTCACCAAAAATGGGCCGGCATCTAAACTTACATTCTTGCATTTCAAATAAAGATACCAAGAGAATGAAGAAAATTTGATAATAGGAGTAAATTAGAAAGTTGCTTAAAATTTCATGCTCTATCTGAATCACAAAAGAAAAAATTTGGGTTCAGTGTCCCTTTAAGTAAAAGTACCAGTAATAAAATAAAATAAAATATAAATCAGTCATAAAAAATAATAAAGTGCCAAAAACAATCCTAATCCATAAAAGCTTGGAGATCTAAATCCACATTGAGCCCATGGGGAGAAAGGGTTCTTAACCTATGGATCCATTTAGTCTCACATTTGCGTAAATTCAATAATATCTGTATACTATTCTTCATGAAAGGTATGGTTTTTATCACCATCACTTTTAATTAATCTGGCCTCATGTTGTGAACTTTATGAAAATGTTCTATACACTATGGGGGGTAGTTATCAAGCCGTCAACCTCAAATACGCTGGAATTCCGCAGCGTATTTGTGGCGAGTGGTTCGCCTTAGTTATCAAAGGCTAGAGACCGGCAAAAGTAGAATTTTGTGACGTAAGCTTCGATCCGCCGGACTCAGTCCGACACAGATCGATTCTTACGTCACTCCAGATGTTCCCCACACAAGTTCGGCACTATCTGACTACTTTTGCTAGTTATCAAAAAACTAGCAGGTACGCTCGGCACTTTTCCGGCCCAGCGTACCTGGTTTTCAATCCGCCGCCCTGTAGGAATTGGAATCAATGGGAGTCTGACCATAGCAAAAGTACAAGTTCGCTGCTGCCTGACATCCCATTGATTTCTATGGGAGATGTCTGCACCTAACACCCTAACATGTACCCCGAGTCTAAACACCCCTAATCTGTCCCCCCTACGCCGCCGCAACTAAATAAAGTTATTACCCCTTAAACCACCGCTCCCGGAGCCCACCGCAAGCTACATTATACATATTAAATACATATTAACCCCTAAACCGCCGCTCCCTGACCCCGCCGCAACTATAATAAATGTATTAACCCCTAAACCGCCGCTCCCGGACACCGCCGCCACCTATATTTAACTTATTAACCCCTAATCTGCCCCCCCGACACCGTCGCCACCTATAATACATTTATTAACCCCTATCCTGCCCCCCTACACCGCCGCCACTGTAATAAATTTATTAACCCCTAAACCTGTCTAACACTAACCCTAACACCCCCCCTAACTTAAATATTAAATAAATCTAAAAAATATTTCTCTTATTAACTAAATTAATCCTATTTAAAACTAAATACTTACCTATAAAATAAACCCTAATATAGCTACAATATAAATAATAATTATATTGTAGCTATCTTAGGATTTATTTTTATTTTACAGGTAACTTTCAATTTATTTTAACTAGGTACAATAGCTATTAAATAGTTACTAACTATTTAATAGCTTACCTAGCTAAAATAAACTGAAATTTATCTGTAAAATACATCCTAACCTAAGTTACAATTACACCTAACACTACACTATATTTTAATAAATTATTTATATTTAAAACTAAATACTTACCTGTAAAATAAACCCTAAGATAGCTACAATGTAATTAATAATTACATTGTAGCTATTTTAGGATTTATATTTATTTTACAAATATTTTATATTTATTTGTATTTATTTTAGCTAGTTAGAATAGTTATTAAATAGTTATTAACTATTTAATAACTACCTAGCTAAAAGAAATACAAAATTACCTGTAAAATAAATCCTAACCTAAGTTACAATTAAACCTAACACTACACTATCATTACATTAATTAAATAAATTAACTACAAATAACTACAATTAAATACAATTACATAAACTAACGAAAGTACAAAAAATAAAAAAAGCTGTTACAAAAAATAAAAAAAATAAGTTACAAACATTTAAAAAATATTACAACAATTTTAAGCTAATTACACCTAATCTAAGCCCCCTAATAAAATAACAAAGCCCCCCAAAATAAAAAAATTCCCTACCCTATTCTACATTAAAAAAGTTCAAAGCTCTTTTACCTTTCCAGCCCTTAAAAGGGCCTTTTGTGGGGCATGCCCCAAAGAAAACTGCTCTTTTTCCTGTAAAAGAAAAATACAACCCCCCCAACATTAAAACCCACCACCCACATACCCCTAATCTAACCCAAACCCCCTTAAAATAACCTAACACTAATCCCCTGAAGATCATCCTACCTTGAGTCGTCTTCACTCAGCCGAGCCACCGATGGAACTGAAGAGGAGATCTGGAGCGGCAGAAGTGATCCTCCAAGGGGCGCTGAAGAAGTCTTCCATCCGATGAAGTGATCCTCCAGGCGGCGCTGAAGAAGTCTTCCATCCGGGCGATGTCATCTTCCAAGCGGCGCTGAAGAAGTCTTTCATCCGGGCGATGTCATCTTCCAAGCGGGGTCGTCAATCTTCTTTCTTCAGGATCCATCTTCATCCCACCGACGCAGAACATCCTTCTTTCCCGACGGACTACCAACGAATGAAGGCTCCTTTAAGGGACGTCATCCAAGATGGCGTCCCTTCAATTCCGATCAGCCAATAGAATGCGAGCTTAATCTGATTGGCTGATTGGATCAGCCAATCAGATTGAACTTCAATCTGATTGGCTGATTCAATCAGCCAATCAGATTTTTCCTATCTTAATTCCGATTGGCTGATAGAATCCTATCAGCCAATTGGAATTGAAGGGACTTCTTCATCTAACCGGGCAGAAGTCTTCAGATGGCATCTTCTATCTTTATCCATCTGGCGCGGAGCGGCTCCATCTTCAAGACATCTGGCGCAGAGCATCCTCTTCTTACGACGTCTTCTGAAGAATGAAGTTTACTTTAAATGACGTCATCCAAGATGGCGTCTCTTACATTCCGATTGGCTTATCAATATCAGCCAATAGGAATTAAGGTGGAAAAAATCCTATTGGCTGTTGCAATCAGCCAATAGGATTGAACTTTCATCCTATTGGCTGATCCAATCAGCCAATAGAATGCGAGCTCAATCCTATTGGATGATTGGAACAGCCAATATGATGAAACCTCAATCCTATTGGCTGAATGCAACAGCCAATAGGATTTTTCCACTTTAATTCCTATTGGATGATAGAATTCTATCAGGGAATCGGAATGTAAGGGACGCCATCTAGGATGACGTCATTTAAAGGGAAACTTCATTCTTCAGAAGACGTCGCAAGAAGAGTATGCTCAGCGCTGGATGTCTTGGAGATGGAGCCGCTCCGTGCCGGATGGATGTACATAGAAGATGCCGTCTGGATGAAGACTTCTGCCGGCTTGGATGAAGACTTCGGCCCGCTTGGAGGAAGACTTCTGCTGGCTTCACTGAGGACTTCTGCCGCTTCATTGAGGATGGATGTCCGGTCTTCAAAAACTGTAAGTGGATCTTCGGGGGTTAGTGTTAGGTTTTTTTAAGGGTTTATTGGGTGAGTTTTATTTTTAGGTTAGGGACTTTTGGCGAAAAAAGAGCTAAATGTAATTTTAAGGGCAATGCCCATGCAAATGCCCTTTTCAGGGCAATGGGGAGCTTAGGTTTTTTAGGTAGGTTTTTATTTGGGGGGTTTCGTTGTGTGGGTGGTGGGTTTTACTGTTGGGGGGGTGTTTGTATTTTTATTTACAGGTAAAAGAGCTGATTTCTTTGGGGCAATCCCCCGCAAAAGGCCCTTTTAAGGGCTATTTGTAATTTAGTATAGGGTAGGGCTTTTTATTATTTTGGGGGGCTTTTTTATTTTATTAGGGGGATTAGATTAAGTGTAATTAGTTTAAAAAACTTGTAATTATTTTATTATTTTCTGTAATTTAGTGGGGGGGTTTTTGTACTTTATATATTTTTTTAAAATTGTATTTAATTGTATTTAGTTTAGGGAATTTATTTAATTATAGTGTAGTGTTAGGTGTAATTGTAACTTTAGGTTAGGGTTTATTTTACAGGTTTTACATTTGTCTTTATTTTAGCTAGGTAGTTATTAAATAGTTAATAACTATTTAATAACTATTGTACCTAGTTAAAATAAATACAAACTTGCCTGTAAAATAAAAATAAACCCTAAGATAGATACAAATGTAACTATTACTTATATTGTAGCTATCTTAGGGTTTATTTTATAGGTAAGTATTTAGTTTGAAATAGGAATAATTTATTTAATTGTAGTAATTTTATTTTGTTTTATTTAAATAATATTTAAGTTAGGGGGGTTAGGTTTAGGGTTAGACTTAGGTTTAGGGGTTAATACATTTAATATAGTGTCTGCGACGTTGGGGGTGGCAGATTAGGGGTTAATAAATGTAGGTAGGTGTCGGCGATATTAGGGACGGCAGATTAGGGGTTAATAAAATTTAACTAGTGTTTGCGAGGTGGGATTGTGACGGTTTAGGGGTTAATATATTTATTTAAGTGGTGGCGATGTCCGGTCGGCAGATTGGGGTTAACAAATTTACCTGTAAAATAAAACCTAACCTAAGTTACACTAACACCTAACACTACACTATAATTAAAAAAATTAACTAAATTAACAACAATTAAATAAATTAAACTAAATTAGCTAAAGTACAAAAAAACAACTACAGAAAATAATAAATTTCAGAAATTTAAACTAATTACACCTAATCTAATAGCCCTATTAAAATAAAAAAGCCCTCCCAAAATTAAAAAAAAAACCCTAGCTTAAACTAAACTACCAATATCCATTAAAAGGGCCTTTTGCAGGGAATTGCCCCCCAAAAAATCAGCTCTTTTACCTGTAAAAAAAAAAAATACAAACAACCCCCCAACAGTAAAACCCACTACCCACACAACCAACCCCCAACTAAAATCCTATCGAAATAATAGAATTCTATCAGCCAATCAGAATTAAAGTGTAAAAAATTGGAATAGCCAGTAGAATGCAAGTTCATTCCCATTGGCTGATTAGGTAAGCCAATAGGATCGAAGCTCAATCCTATTGGATGATTGCATCAGCCAATATAATTTTTTACCCTTTAATTCCGATTGGATAGATAGAATTCTATCAGCCAATCAGAATTCAAGGGATGCCATCTTGGATGACATCCCTTAAAGGGAACCTTCAGTGTATGGCTTGGACCGTATGAAGAGGATGCTCCACGCCAGATGTCTTGAAGATGGAGCCACTCTACGCCGGAAGGATGAAGATAGAAGATGCCGCTTGGATGAAGACTTCTGCCCTCCTGGAGGACAACTTCTTGACTCTTGGATGAAGACTTCTCCCGGCTTTGTTGAGGACTTCTTGCCACTTGGATGAAGACTTCTCCCGGCTGGATGAGGATGGATGTCCGGTCTTCAAAAACTGTAAGTGGATCTTTGGGGGTTAGTGTTAGTTTTTTTTAAGGGTTTATTGGGTGGGTTTTATTTTTATCTTAGGGTTTTGGGCAATGTAAAAGAGCTAAATTCCCTTTTCAGGGCAATGGGGAGCTTAGGTTTATTTAGATTTTATTTGGGGGTTTGGTTGTGTGGGTGGTGGGTTTTACTGTTGGGGGTTGTTTGTATTTTTTTTTTACAGGTAATAAAGCTGATTTCTTTGGGGCAATGCCCAGCAAAAAGGCCCTTTTAAGGGCTATTGGAAGTTTAGTGTAGGCTAGGTTTTTTTTTATTTTGGTGGGGTTTTTTATTTTGATAGGGCTATTAGATTTGGTGTAATTTCTTTTTTTTATTTTGTATAATTTAGTGTTAATTATTTTTTGTAATTTAGATAAATGTATTTTTTTTTAATTTAATTTATTTAATTTTAGTGTAATGTTAGGTGTTAGTGTAACTCAGGTTAAGTTTTATTTTACAGGTAAATTTGTATTTATTTTAACTAGGTATCTAGTAAATAGTTAATAACTATTTTCTAACTAGTCTACCTAGTTAAAATAAATACAAACTTACCTGTGAAATAAAAATAAAACCTAAGATAGCTACAATGTAACTATTTGTTATAGTGTAGCTAGCTTAGGGTTTTTTTTACAGGTAAGTATTTAGTTTTAAATAGGAATTATTTTGTTATTAATAGTAGTTTTTATTTAGATTTATTTTAATTATGTTCAAGTTAGGGGTGTTAGGGTTAGGGTTACATTAGGGTTAGACTTAGGGTTAGGTTTAGGGGTTAATATATTTATTTTGTGTTAGTGATGTGGGAGGCCACAGGTTTAGGGGTTAATAACTTTAGTATAGTGGTGGCGGCGACGTTGGGGGCAGCAGATTAGGGGTTAATAAATATATGTAAGTTGCGGCGACATTGTTGGCGGCAGATTAGGGGTTAATAAATATATGTAGGTGGCGGCGACATTGGGGGCGGCAGATTAGGAGTTCATAAGTGTAATATAGGTATCGGCGATGTTAGGGGCAGCAGATTAGGGGTGTTTAGACTCGGGTTTATGTTAGGCTGTTAGGTTTAAACATTATTTTCTTTTTCCCCATAGACATCGCGATTGTAGGTGTTAGGCTTTTTTTTTGCCGGCTCTCCCCATTGATGTCTATGGGGAAATCGTGCATGAGCGGAAGTAACTTGCAAGTTACTAGCAAGCCAGCCATAATGCAAAACTCGTAATCTGGCTATTTATTTGAAAAATAAGGCATCTAAGCTAAGGAGCCAGCCAATTTTTGGTTTAGCACCTGGACAGCACTTGTTTATTGGTGCTATCCAATCAGCAAGGACAACCCAGGTTGTTTGCCAAAAATGGGTCGGCATCTACACATTCTTGCTTTTTAAATAAAGATACCAAAAGAATGAAGACAATTTGATAATAGGAGTAAATTAGAAAGTTGCTTACAATTGCATGCTCTATCTGAATCACGAAAGAAAAAAAATTGGGTTCAGTGTCCCTTTAACCATCCAGATAGAGTAGTATCTGGTTTATCCACAGGTTTCTGCTGTGCATTCTTACGCCTAGATTTAGAGTTCTGCGTTAGCCGTCAAAACCAGCGTTAGGGGGTCCTAACGCTGGTTTTGGCCGCCCGCTGGTATTTAGAGTCAGTCAGGAAAGGGTCTAACGCTCACTTTCCAGCCGCGACTTTTCAATACCACAGATCCCCCTATGCCAATTGCGTAGCCTATCTTTCAATGGGATCTTTCTATCGCCAGTATTTAGAGTCTTGGCTGAAGTGAGCGTTAGAAATCTAATGACAAAACTCCAGCCGCAGAGAAAAGCCAGGAGTTAAGAGCTTTCTGGGCTAACACCGGTTCATAAAGCTCTTAACTACTTTGCTCTAAAGTACACTAACACCCATAAACTACCTATGTACCCCTAAAACAAGTAAAACAGGTAAGTAAAACCAAGTATTGAGTGTCACTCAATACTTGGTTTTACTTACCTGTTTTACTTGTTTTAATGTATGCTCTTGATAAAGACGTGTAATACGTTGAAACGCGTTGAGCAAATAAAACCTTTTATCCTTTGTTGAAAGATTGTCAAGATCTTGTTTTGCTGTGCTGAGCTGGAATCTCCTTATTTATGGGGTAAGTTACTACATTTTTTCAATTATACACTGGATACTTTTGTCATTTGGGTCTCTATTCATTTATAGTCCACTTTTGGATAAACCTGAAAATTCAGTATTTGACTCCAGGAACCTGTGGACTCTTGCCATCTGACGCTACGTTCCCTTTCAGCTATAAAGATTCATCTTATGGAGTGAGTATACTGCACCCATATTAATTGGCTTCAATATATGCATCAAGCCTTTTTTCTCTTCACTTACTAGAGAAAATCACTCAATAGACCAGCGCCATCTACTACTACTAATTATCCCTATGTACCCCTAATCTGCTGCCCCTAAAACCGCCGACCCCTATATTATATTTATTAACCTACAATTTTAACCCCTAATCTGCCAACCGGACCTCACCGCTACTCTAATAAATGTATTAACCCCTAAAGCTAAGTCTAACCCTAACACTAACACCCCCCTAAGTTAAATATAATTTTTATCTAACGAAATAAAATAAACCTTATTAAATAAATTATTCCTATTTAAAGCTAAATACTTACCTGTAAAATAAACCCTAATATAGCTACAATATAAATAATTATTATATTTTAGCTATTTTAGGATTAATATTTATTTTACAGGCAACATTATATTTATTTTAACCAGGTACAATAGCTATTACATAGTTAATAACTATTTAATAGCTACCTAGTTATAATAATTTCAAAATTACCTGTAAAATAAATCCTAACCTAAGTTACAATTAAACCTAACACTACACTATCAATACATTAATTACATACAAATACATAAAAATAAATACAATTAAATAAACTAACTAAAGTACAAAAAATAAAAAAAGAACTAAGTTACAAAAAATAAAAAAATAATTTACAAACATTATAAAAATATTACAATTTTAAGCTAATTACACCTACTCTAAGCCCCCTAATAAAATAACAAAGTCCCCCAAAATAAAAAAATGCTGTACCCTATTCTAAAATAAAAATTGAAAAGCTCTTTTACCTTACCAGCCCTTAAAAGGGCTTTTTGCGGGGCATGCCCTAAAGAATTCTGCTCTTTTGCCTGTAAAAAAAAAATACAATACCCCCCCCAACATTACATGGATGAAGACATCGCCCGGATAGGATGAAGACTTCGGAGCCTCTTCTGGATGGATCAGTGATACCCGGCGTGGTGAAGATAAGGTAGGAAGATCTTCAGGGGCTTAGTGTTAGGTTTATTTAAGGGGGGTTTGGGTTAGATTAGGGGTATGTGGGTGGTGGGTTGTAATGTTGGGGGGGTATTGTATTTTTTTTTTTACAGGCATAGAGCAGAATTCTTTGGGGCATGCCCCGCAAAAAGCCCTTTTAAGGGCTGGTAAGGTAAAAGAGCTTTTCAATTTTTATTTTAGAATAGGGTAGAGCATTTTTTTTATTTTGGGGGGCTTTGTTATTTTATTAGGGGGCTTAGAGTAGGTGTAATTAGCTTAAAATTGTTGTAATATTTTTATAATGTTTGTAAATTATTTTTTTATTTTTTGTAACTTAGTTCTTTTTTTATTTTTTGTACTTTAGTTTATTTAATTGTATTTATTTGTAGGTATTTGTAGGTAATTAATTTATTGATAGTGTAGCGTTAGGTTTAATTGTAACTTAGGTTAGGATTTATTTTACAGGTAATTTTGTAATTATTTTAACTAGGTAGCTATTAAATAACTATTTAATAGCTATTGTACCTGGTTAAAATAAATACAAAGTTGCCTGTAAAATAAATATTAATCCTAAAATAGCTACAATATAATTATTATTTATATTGTAGCTATATTAGGGTTTATTTTACAGGTAAGTATTTAGCTTTAAATAGGAATCATTTATTTAATAAGATTTATTTTATTTCGTTAGATAAAAATTATATTTAACTTAGGGGGATGTTAGTGTTAGGGTTAGACTTAGCTTTAGGGGTTAATACATTTATTAGAGTAGCGGTGAGGTCCGGTCGGCAGATTAGGGGTTAATAATTGTAGGTAAGGTAGCGGCGACGTTGGGGGGGGCAGATTAGGGTTTAATAAATATAATATAGGGGTCGGCAGTGTTAGGGGCAGCAGATTAGGGGTACATAGCTATAATGTAGGTTGCAGCGGTGTACGGAGCGGCAGATTAGGGGTTAATAATAAAATGCAGGGGTCAGCGATAGCGGGGGCGGCAGATTAGGGGTTAATAAGTGTAAGGTTAGGGGTGTTTAGACTCGGGGTTTATGTTAGGGTGCAGACATAGGAAGTGTTTCCCCATAGGAAACAATGGGGCTGCGTTAGGAGCTGAACGCTGCTTTTTTGCAGGTGTTAGGTTTTTTTTCAGCTCAAACTGCCCCATTGTTTTCTATGGGGGCATTGTGCACGAGCACGTTTTGAAGCTGGCCGCGTCTGTAAGCACCGCTGGTATTTAGAGTTGCAGTGGCGGTAAATATGCCTCTACGCTCCCTTTTTGGAGCCTAACGCAGCCCTTCTGTGAACTCTAAATACCAGCGGTATTTAAAAGGTGCGGGGGGAAAAAAGCACAAGTAGCTAACGCACCCCTTTGGCCGCAGAACTCTAAATCTAGCCGTTAGTTTTTAATTTTGAGGGTGCTAGTATGTTTTTTAAGTTCTGATTTCTTTTTAAAAAATAAATAAAAACTGATCATATATGTATATATACAGAAAATACACAGAACAGATACATTTATGGATCAAAAAAGGCCTCTTTTCTTTTAAGGAGGGTCTCCCTATTACCTCCCCTACGTGGACAAGGTATGCTATCTATGACCTGAAACCGTAACTATCTTATATTATGTTCATATTTCAAAAAAATAAGAACAAACAGGGGCCTCTTTATTTTTACATCTAATATTGCGTTTGTGTTCCTTGACCCTGTCCCTGACCTTACGGGTTATATATATATATAACCTCACATGGACACTTTATCAAATAGATGGCATATACAGTATTACAGGTAAAGAAGTCCCTAATTTCAAATGTTTTGCCTGTCAGGGGATGAAGAAATTGCGAACCTCTAATCATAGAATTACAATTACCTAAATTAAGGCATGGGAAACTGTCATTATTCCTACATGTTAGATATCTTTGTTTACCCTTTAAACTGCCCACATCAGTATGCACTAGTTCATCCCTTAACTTTTTTATCCTTCTATAAGCTGGTCTAGGTATGGTCATAAACTCCTCCACTTTCGGATGACATGTTTGGAGAATAGACCAGTGCTTTCTCACTATATTTGTAATGGGGATAATTACCCACTTTGTACTGGACTGAGGTCAAGAGGGTTAAACCATCAGCTATATTAGGATAATTTTGTATTTAACCTTACCTGCCTATCACCTAGATTACAAGTTTTGCGCAGAGGGTGCAAATGGAACACAACAAAAGTTGCGTTGTTTCACCCTCTATAGCGCTGCCATTACACGTTTCTGAAAAGCCTCCTTGTGCATGCGATATGGTTGCGTTAAGCTCCATACCGAACAAAATCCAAGGGCTGCTTTGACGTGCTTGTGCACGCTTTCTCCTTAGACATCAATGGGGAGAGAGTGTTAGAAAAAAACCTAACACCTGAAGCGCGGAATAAACAGCTCTGTAACGCAACCCCATTGATGTCTATGGGGAAAAAAAGTTACGTTTAAACCTAACACCCTAACATAAACCCCTAGTCTAAACACCCCTAAACTGCCACCCCAACATTTTTTTTAATTTCACAGGTAAGTTTTTATTTATTTTAAGATAGGGATATTGTAATTTTAATTTAAAGTTAGGGGGTTGTTAGGTTTAGGGGTTGATAGTTTAATTTATTAGAGGCGATGTGGGGGGGCTGGCGGTTTAGGGGTTACTTGGTTTATTTAGTAGTGGCTATGTGGGGGGCTGGCGGTTTAGGGGTTAAAATGCTTAGTTAGTAGCGGTGGTAGAGGCGGTATAGGGGTTAATAACTTTATTGTAGTGGTGGAGATGTAGGCGGACGGCAAATTACGGGTTAATAAGTTTTAAATAGTGTTTGCGATGAGGGAGGGTGGCGGTTTAGGGGTTAATAGGTAGTTTATGGGTGTTAGTGTGCTTTGTAACACTTTAGTTATGAGTTTTTTTTAAACATTTTGAGGCACAAAACTCACAACTACTGCTCTCAGATTGCGGAATGGCTTGTTTCGGTATAGGCTGTTACGCAAGCATTTTAGCCTCACCGCACAACTTTTAATACCAACTCTATGGAAATCTCACTCAAAAACATACGGCTAGATTTAGAGTTTTGTTGTTAAAGACCCGCATAGTTAACGCTGCTTTTTTTCCTACCGCTGCTTCCAAACAACGCTGGTATTGAGCGTTGTCTGAAGGGCTGCGTTAGGCTCCAAAAAGGGAGCGTTGAGCATAATTTAGCTCCACTTCAACCCTCAATACCAGCGTTGCTTACGGTAGCGGTAAGCTGGAAAAACGTGCTCGTGCACAATATCCCCATAGGAAACAATGGGGTAGTTTGGGCTGAAAAAAACCTAACACCTGCAAAAAAGCAGGGTTCAGCTCCTAACGCAGCCCCATTGTTTCCTATGGGGAAAAACTTTCTAAGTCTGCACCTAACACCCTAACATGAACCCCGAGTTTAAACACCCCTAACCTTACACTTATTAACCCCCAATCTGCCGACCCCGCTATTGCTGACACCTGCATTACACAATTTACCCCTAATCTGCCGCTCCGGACACCGCCGCCACCTACATTATACTTATTAACTCCTAATCTGCTGCCCCCAACATCGCAGACACCTATATAATATTTATTAACCCCTAATCTGCCCCCCCCAATGTCGCCACCACCTAACTTCAAGTATTAACCCCTAATCTGCCGACCAGACATCGCCGCTACTATAATAAATGTATTAACCCCTAAAGCTAAGTCTAACCCTAACACCCCCATAAATTAAATATAATTTTAATCTAACAAAATAAATTAAATCTTATTAACTAAAGTATTCCTATTTAAAACTAAATACTTACCTGTAAAATAAACCCTAATATAGCTACAATATAACCAATAATTATATTGTAGCTATTTTAGGATTTATATTTATTTTACAGGCAACTTTGTATTTATTTTAACTAGGTAAAATAGCTATTAAATAGTTATTTACTATTTAATAGCTACCTAGTTAAAATAATTACAAAATTACCTGTAAAATAAATCCTAACCTAAGTTACAATTAAACCTGACACTACACTATCAATAAATTAATTAAATAAATTACCTACAATTACATACAATTAAATAAACTAAACTAAATTACAAAAAAAACAAACACTAAATTACAAAAAATAAAAAAAGATTACAAGAATATTAGGCTAATTCTAAATTAAAAAGTAATCAGCTCTTTTACCAGCCCTTAAAAGGGCTTATTGCGGGGCATGCCCCAAAGTAATCAGCTCTTTTGCCTGTAAAAAAAATACAACGCCCCCCAACATTAAAACCCACCACCCACATACCCCTACTCTAACCCACCCAAACCCCCCTTAAATAAACCTAACACTACCCCCTGAAGATCTCCCTACCTTGAGTCGTTTTCACCCAGCTGGGCCGAAGTCTTCATCCGATGGGGCAGAAGAAGACATCCAGACCGGCAGAAGTCTTCATCCTATCCGGGCAGAAGAGGACATCCGGACCGGCAGACATCTTCATCCAAGCGGCATCTTCTATCTTCATCCATCCGGAGCGGAGCGGAGCGGAGCCATCTTCTTCCCAGCCGACGCGGATCCATCCTCTTCAACCAACGCCTACTAGATTTAGAGTTTTGTTGTTAAAGACCCGCATAGTTAACGCTGCTTTTTTTCCTACCGCTGCTTCCAAACAACGCTGGTATTGAGCGTTGTCTGAAGGGCTGCGTTAGGCTCCAAAAAGGGAGCGTTGAGCATAATTTAGCTCCACTTCAACCCTCAATACCAGCGTTGCTTACGGTAGCGGTAAGCTGGAAAAACGTGCTCGTGCACAATATCCCCATAGGAAACAATGGGGTAGTTTGGGCTGAAAAAAACCTAACACCTGCAAAAAAGCAGGGTTCAGCTCCTAACGCAGCCCCATTGTTTCCTATGGGGAAAAACTTTCTAAGTCTGCACCTAACACCCTAACATGAACCCCGAGTTTAAACACCCCTAACCTTACACTTATTAACCCCCAATCTGCCGACCCCGCTATTGCTGACACCTGCATTACACAATTAACCCCTAATCTGCCGCTCCGGACACCGCCGCCACCTACATTATACTTATTAACTCCTAATCTGCTGCCCCCAACATCGCAGACACCTATATAATATTTATTAACCCTAATCTGCCCCCCCCAATGTCGCCACCACCTAACTTCAAGTATTAACCCCTAATCTGCCGACCAGACATCGCCGCTACTATAATAAATGTATTAACCCCTAAAGCTAAGTCTAACCCTAACACCCCATAAATTAAATATAATTTTAATCTAACAAAATAAATTAAATCTTATTAACTAAAGTATTCCTATTTAAAACTAAATACTTACCTGTAAAATAAACCCTAATATAGCTACAATATAACCAATAATTATATTGTAGCTATTTTAGGATTTATATTTATTTTACAGGCAACTTTGTATTTATTTTAACTAGGTAAAATAGCTATTAATAGTTATTTACTATTTAATAGCTACCTAGTTAAAATAATTTACAAAATTACCTGTAAAATAAATCCTAACCTAAGTTACAATTAAACCTGACACTACACTATCAATAAATTAATTAAATAAATTACCTACAATTACATACAGATTAAATAACTAAACTAAATTACAAAAAAAAAAATACAAACACTAAATTACAAAAAATAAAAAAAGAGTTACAAGAATATTAGGCTAATTCTAAATTAAAAAGGAATTCAGCTCTTTTACCAGCCCTTAAAAGGGCTTATTGCGGGGCAATGCCACAAAGTAATCAGCTCTTTTTGCCTGTAAAAAAAATACAACTCCCCCCAACATTAAAACCCACCACCCACATACCCCTACTCTAACCCACCCAAACCCCCCTTAAATAAACCTAACACTACCCCCTGAAGATCTCCCTACCTTGAGTCGTTTTCACACCCAGCTGGGCCGAAGTCTTCATCCGATGGGGCAGAAGAAGACATCCAGACCGGCAGAAGTCTTCATCCTATCCGGGCAGAAGAGGACAGTCCGGACCGGCAGACATCTTCATCCAAGCGGCATCTTCTATCCTTCATCCATCCGGAGCGGATGCGGCAGCCATCTTCTTCCCAGCCGACGCGATCCATCCTCTTCAACCAACGCCTACTCGCCGAATGAAGGTTCCTTTAAATGAACGTCATCCAAGATGGGCGCCCCGTCGAATTCCGATTGGACTGATAGGATAGCCAAAAGAATTGCGAGCTCAATCTGATTGGCTGATTGGGATCAGCCAATCGGATTGAACTTGAATCTGATTGGCTGATTGAATCAGCCAATCAGGATTTTTCCTACCTTAATTCCGATTGGTTGATAGAATCCTATCAGCCAGACGGAATTCGAGTGGACCCATCTTGGATGACGTCATTTAAAGGAACCTTCATTCGGCGAGTAGGCGTCGTTGAAGAGGATGGGATCCGCGTTGGCTGGGAAGAAGATGGCTCCGCTCCGGATGGATGAATAAAGATAGAAGATGCCGCTTGGATGAAGATGTCTGCCGGTCCGGATGTTCTCTTCTGCCCGGATAAGATGAAGACTTCTGCCGGTCTGGATGTCCTCTTCTGCCCCATCGGATGAAGACTTCGGCCCGGCTGGGTGAAGACGACTCAAGGTAGGGAGATCTTCAGGGAGGTAGTGTTAGGTTTATTTAAGGGGGGTGTGGGTGGGTTAGAGTAGGGGTATGTGGGTGGTGGGTTTTAATGTTGGGGGGCGTTGTATTTTTTTTTACAGGCAAAAGAGCTGATTACTTTGGGGCATGCCCCGCAAAAAGCCCCTTTAAGGGCTGGTAAAAGAGCTGATTACTTTTTAATTTAGAATATGGTAGGGACCTTTATTATTTTGGGGTCTTTTTTATTTTATTAGGGGGCTTTGAGTAGGTGTAATTAGCCTAATATTCTTGTAATCTTTTTTTATTTTTTGTAATTTAGTGTTTTGTTTTTTTTGTAATTTAGTTTATTTTATTTAATTGTATGTAATTGTAGGTAATTTATTTAATTAATTTATTGATAGTGTAGTGTTAGGTTTAATTGTAACTTCGGTTAGGATTTATTTTACAGGTAATTTTGTAATTATTTTAACTAGGTAGCTATTAAATAGTAAATAACTATTTAATAGCTATTGTACCTAGTTAAAATAAATGCAAAGTTGCCTGTAAAATAAATATAAATCCTAAAATAGCTACAATATAATTATTTGTTATATTGTAGCTATATTAGGGTTTATTTTACAGGTAAGTATTTAGTTTTAAATAGGAATACTTTTAGTTAATAAGATTTAATTATTTCGTTAGATTAAAATTATATTTAATTTAGGGGTGTTAGGGTTAGGGTTAGACTTAGCTTTTAGGGTTTAATACATTTATTAGTAGCGACAAGGTCCGGTCAGCAGATTAGGGTTAATACTTGAAGTTAGGTGCAGCGACGTTGGGAGGGGCAGATTAGGGGTTAATAAATATAATGTAGAGTTGTCGGCGATGTTAGGGGGCAGCAGATTAGAGGGGTTCATAGGGATAATGTAGTTGGCAGCGATGTGCGGTCGGCAGTATTAGGGGTTAAAAATATTTATTATAGTGGTGGGCAATGGTGGGGGGGGACCTCGGGGTTTAGGGGGTACATAGGTAGTTTATGGGTGTTAGTGTACTGTAGTTTAAGAGCTTTATATACCGGCGTTTAGCCCATAAAGCTCTTAAATACAGCCTTGTCCAGGGGCGTTAGCAGTCTTGTCGGTAGAGGGTGTACCGCTCACATTCAGCCAAGACTCTAAATACCAGCGTTAGGAAGATCCCATTGAAAAGATAGGATACGCAATTGGTGTAAGGGGATCTGCGGTATGGGAAAAGTCGCGGCTTGAGAAGTGAGCGGTACACCTTTACCTGGCCGACTCTAAATGCCATGCGGGGCGGGCCAAAAGCAGCATTAGGACCCCTTAACGCTGCTTTTGACGGCTAACGCAGAACTCTAAATCTAGGGTGATAATTTTTTTAGTGCGAGATTGACATTGCTTTACAGGCTAAAATGCTTGCGGTACAGCTATAACCGACAAGGACGTCATAATGGCTGCATTACTGTTATTCGCTAAAATTGTCATTTTTTTCAGCGTTAAAACCGTAACGCAAAACTCGTAATCTAGGTGTATGTTTTTTGTTTTTTTAATCTAGTTAGTGATGTTTTTTAAAATGTGTGCTTGTACATTTTAAGAAGTGTAATTAAAAGTTATGTTTTAAATTTGCCTCTACAGTGGGTGGTGAGATTTTGTTCATATTTAGTGAATATTGATTCTGTGTGAATGTTTTGGGGGATGCTACTTTTTCTTTCCCTTTTTATTAGAGGAAAGCAAGAAAGATGTACACAATTTAATCAAGCAAAGCTCTTTATCAAGCAAAGCTCAAACGAAAATAAATACCGCCTTCTTAGTAAAGGGTTTAAAGGGCACTAAACCCAAAAGTCTTTCTTTCATGATTCAGATAGAGAGATAGAAATTTAAACAACATACAATTTACTTCCATTATTTATTTGGCTTCATTTTTTAAATATCCTTAGTTGAAGAAAAAGCAATGCACATGGTGAGCCAATCACACAAGGCTTCTATGTGCAGCAACCAATCAGCAGCTAGTGAGCATATCTAGATATGCTTTTCATCAAAGAATATCAAGAGAATAAAACAAGATTAGATAATATAAGTAAATTAGAAAGATGTTTAAAATTGCATTCTCTTTCTAAATCATAAAAGAAAAAATGTGGGTGGCATGTCCCTTTAAGTTTGCCCCCAAGAAGTTAACAAATAAATTTGAAACTTTTAGTGACCTTCAGAAATACAATTCTTAAGTTAACTCTCAAGAGATACTTTCTTAGAGACAATATTGGGTAGATCCCTAGTAGAATAAGATGACTAACTATCTAGAGCCCAATGATATTATAAAACTTTAAGAAAAAATTGAGATTTGGAGAATGAATCAGATCCACAACATTAAGACATCAAACACCTGTAGAAAATATCCTTGATCTTAGTGTACATAAGGATAATCTAAGTTTTAGACATAGTAACCTAAAGAGACCATCATCCATTTTATCCCACAGATGCACAAGGAGAATATCTCCCAGTTTTTTATAAATTTGTCACAGAGTAACTTAATAAATATTTTTTATAAAGTTGATAAATTTACCGTGTAATAAAATCAATGATAACCTTGCCACCCAAGGAGAGGATGGCCTTAGGGGACCTCCAAAGGGACCCAAATATTGTGATAAGACAAGCCGATAAGGGCGGTGGTATTGTGGATCAGGATAGGGAAGCATATGTTCAAGCAACTAATAGGCTTCTAAGTGATGTTGAGACCTATGTTAAATTGAATGAGGATCCAACTAATATATTTTTAATCAGGAATTATTTTGATCTGATCAATACAGCAAAAGAGCAGGGCATCCTATCTCTGGATTGAATTTAATTACATCTATTCCCCTTGTCCAAAGATCCCCATATTTTACCATCTCCCTAAGTTACACAAGGAAAGCCTAAACCCTCTTGGTATACCTATTACCTCTGGGGATAAACTCTATCACTAGCAACCATGTCCAGTTTACATAGATTGGTTTTTACAACCTATTGCCAAAAATTATCAAATCATATTTGAAAGATACCAGGGAAGTTATTCAGTTGTTTGAAGGAATAGAATGGGATAGAAGAATTTCATATGGATGACCTGTGATGTTGCGGAACTATACACCAGCATTCCTCATGGAGCTGGTGTTTAAGCAATTCAGGAATAGTTGTGCCAAGAGTGATCTTCCATAATCACAGATAAAATTTCTTGTTGATAGCGTCTTCTTCATCCTCAACCATAATTACTTTAAATTTCAATGATTTGTTTTTCAAACAAATACAAGGTAGAGTGATGGGGACCACTATGGGCCCCCTATGCACAATATTTACATGGCAGCTTTTGAGGATAGGTATAGTATGGAATAATAATCCCTTTTTGGATAATATAGTCATTTACCGATGATATATGATGATGTTTGTTTTAATTTTGGAAGGGTTAGAGTAGTATGGCAGAGGATTTCTTTAGGGGGTATATTAATGATAATATATTAACCTGTCTTTTACACAAAAGATAGAGAGGGACCAAACTGATTTTGAATCTTAATCTCTGCCTGTAATCCAGATATGAGAACAGTGGCAGTAAAAAACTTTAGAAAGCCCACTGATAGCAATGGCTTCCTTAGATGCAAGCAGTGTAGCCATTTGCATAGTTGGAAGTCTAATATACCCTTTGGACAGTTCCAGCGAATTTACCAGGAACTGTACCATGGAGAATGACATTAATAGAGAGGCTGACATTCTAGAGAACAAGTTTATACAGAAAGGCTTTGATCAAGAATTAGTTATGGCCGCTAGGAATAGAACAGCCGGTATTTCAAGAGAAGTCCTTTTAAAATCCCCAAAAAACAGGGAAGATGTTAAATGTGTTACCACCTTAGTGTAGGAGCACACAAAATTAAATATGCTATAAACAAACATTGGGATATTCTCAAATTAGACCCCATTCATGGTAAATAAAAAAACAGAGGGACCGGTGTTGTTTTCAAAAGAAATTCAAACTTTAAAAACACATCAAAATTAAAAACTAAGAATGCGCAGCAGAAACCTGTGGATAAACCAGATAGTACTCTATCTGAATGGTTAAGCCTCAATAATGGCCTATACAAATGTAGACATCTGAACTGTTGTTTATGCCCACTAATAAAATCGGGAGATATATTAAACAACTGTGATGGGAGTTTAAGATAAAACTCGTTCTACATGTAATACTACCTTTGCAGTATATATGCTTTGTTGTAACATAGAAACATAGAAACATAGATATTGATGGCAGATAAGAGCCATAGGCCCAGCAAGTCTGCCCGACTTTACCTAACAGTATAAACTTATCTAGTTCATAGGATAGCCTTATGCTTGTCCCATGCATTTTTAAAGTACCCCACAGTGTTTGTTGCTACTACCTCTTGAGGAAGTTTATTCCATAAATCAATCACTCTTTCTGTAAAGAAGTGCTTCCTCAAATTACTCCTGAGATCTACTACCCTTTAGCTTGAGCTCATGACCCCTTGTGTTCTTGAATTTTCCATTTTATGTAAAATACCCACAGCCTCATTTTTACTAAACCCTTTAATGTACTTGAAAGTTGCTATCATATCACCTCTTTCCCTTCTCTCCTCTAAGCTATACATATTTAGGTCATTGAGCTATCCTGGTAAGGTTTTATTTTTTAGACCATGTTACCATTTTGGTAGCCCTCCTTTGCACTGATTCAAAGTTTGTTAATATCCTTCTGAAGATATGGCCTCCAGAACTGCACACAATACTCAAGATGAAGCCTAACTAATGATCTATAAAGTGGCATAAGAACCTTACTAATTCTGCTGCAAATACCTCTACCAATACATCCAAGCATTCTGCTAGCCTTACTCGCTGCATTACTACATGTGTTACTAAGTTTTAAATCATCTGAAATAATAATTCCCAAGTCCTGTTCCTCATCTGTATCAGTCAGTAAAGTGTCATTGAGTCTGTAATTAACATTTGGATTTTTCTTCCCTAAAATGCATTATTTTAACACTTTGCTGTGTTAAACTTTAGATCCCAGTCGTTTGTACCAATCCTCCAATTGTTGTATATCACTTCTCATTTTGTCTACCCCCCCTGGAACATCCACTCTGTTGCAAATTTTTGTATCATCTGCAAAGAGACATACTTTCCCCTGTTGCCCTTTGCTGATATCGCAGATAAATATGTTAAACAAAACAGGCCCCAGAACTGTAGTTGTAATTTGATTTACATTGGTAGAATCAAAAGAAAGATAAAAAACTGATCTATGAGCACATTACAAATATTGAAAAAGGCTTCAAACAACATAGTGCATAGAACATTTTCCTAAGGTTCACAACATGGAGGCCAGAATTAATTAAACGTGATGGGATAGAAACCATATCTATCAAGAAGAATAGTATACAGAGATGATTGATTTTACGTAAATTTGAGACTAAATGGATCCATAGATTAGGAAGCCTTTCTCCCCATGGGCTCAATGTGGATTTAGGATCTCCAAGCTTTTATGGATTAGTTTTTTTTTCGGCACTTTATTATTTTTTATGACTGATATATGTGTTGTTGTTTTTGTTTGTTTTTTACTGGTACTTTTACTTAATCTTTTCAATGTTTTCTTAATGTTGTGTCAATAGATAACGGGCAGCTTATTTATGATCTTTTAATTGATGAATTAGTTAATATTCGATATTTATGTATATGTATAAATTTGTTATCAATTTTTTTAAAAAATGTTTTTCATTGTAGCTTTTGTATTATACTATTGAGTGCTAATATGTCAAAACACACCCACATCCCATTAGTAGTACAGCCTATTTGTTATACCGGTTTTGTTATTTTTTACTATTTGAGACAATTATGATTCCTTTTTGAGTCTCACACATATCCGCATATTAATACACTGGGAATACCCACCTAGTCGCAGGGTTTATTATAAATTTCAGGGGCTTTTTTGGCTTATTACTGATTGTGGTAACCCGGTATATTAAATTCCATCGGGAGGAGAAGCAGCGCTCCTTTCCATCCAGGCAAATACGGTTTTAACATACTGCGCAGAATCAGAGAGATATCTCTTATTGGCCATCACATCATTGGTATTGCCCACTGGGAAAGTGGGTGTGCTCGTAAGCAGTGTTTTTAAGATGGTTCTGTTAAAGATTAGGATTAGAGATGTCGCGAACATAAAATTTTCCGTTCGCCAACAGCGAACGCGAATTTCCGCAAATGTTCGCGAACGGGTGAACCGGGCAAACCGCCATAGACTTCAATAGGCAGAGCGAATTTTAAAACCCACAGGGACTCTTTTCTGGCCACAATAGTGATGGAAAAGTTGTTTCAAGGGGACTAACACCTGGACTGTGGTATGCCGGAGGGGGATCCATGGCAAAGCTCCCATGGAAAATTACATAGTTGATGCGGAGTCTGGTTTTAATCCATAAAGGGCATAAATCACCTAACATTCCTAAATTGTTTGGAATAACGGTGCTTTAAAACATCAGGGTATGATGTTGTATCGATCAGGTAGTGTAAGGGGTTACGCCCGCTTCACAGTGACAGACCAAACTCTCCCGTTTAACGCACACCGCAAACAACAGCAAACAGTCCATTTGCACAACCGCAAACTTGGATACCAAGCTAGCCATGTCCCGTTCCTTGTCCTCACTGATGTCATTGAAGGTCTCTTCCTCCACCCAGCCATGTACAACACCAAAGGTCCCCGAAAGGTGACAACAAGCCCCCTGGGACGCCTGCTGTGTTTGGTCTTCCACCTCCTCAAAGCCACCTTCCTCCTCTGACTCCTCTTCTTCAGACTCCTCTCTCTGCGTTGCTTCTCTCTCTGCATTATTATAAGGTGTTTTAAGTAGTACTATTCCTATCAGTTTAATCCCTGTTACGTCCCCTATCAGGGGACGTGTATATGGCATCGATTTTAGGAATCGGGAGATGGAAAAAGATGCTTGTGGTCGGATCCTCCTACTTCAAATTTGGGGCACTGCACGTGCAATCTAATGTGCCACCAGATAGGAGTGGTGTGTTAAGTAGTACTATTCCTATCAGTTTAATCCCTGTTATGTGCCTTTGTTTGGTTTGGTTTTTGAAGCCACAGTGCAGCACCAGAGGCCAGAAAAAATAGGCATGTACACATGCCTGAAAAATTAGGTATTGTTGCGGCCTAGAAAAATTGATGTTTGTTTCCAAGGCAGAAATGGCCCTAAAACATTGCGGCTTGAACCCTAGTTGGTGGCGGATAAGTCACGCAAGTCATCCGGCATTCAGAGATAAAATACAGCAGCGTGTGGACCATTTTTAGCCCAAGGCAGCTCATCTCATCAGGCCATTTTTAGTCGAATTTATCGCCCACTGTCAGTCCCTTCGGGATCCATCCCTCATTCATCTTAATAAAGGTGAGATAATCTAGACTTTTTTGACCTAGGCGACTTCTCTTCTCAGTGACAATAACTCCTGTTGCACTGAAGGTCCTTTCTGACAGGACACTTGAAGCGGGGCAGGCCAGAAGTTCTATCGCAAATTGGGGATAGCTCAGGCCACAGGTCAAGCCTGCACACCCAGTAGTCAAGGGGTTCATCACTCCTCAGAGTGTCGATATCTGCAGTTAAGGCGAGGTAGTCTGCTACCTGTCGGTCGAGTCATTCTCTGAGGCTGGACCCCGAAGGGCTGTGGCGATGCGTAGGACTTAAAAAGATTTGCATGTCCTCCATCAACAACACATCTGTAAAGCGTCCTGTCCTTGCCGGCGTGGTCGTGGGAGGAGGAGGATTACTTTCACCTCTTCCCCTGTTAGATTCCCGTTGTGCTGTGACATCACCCTTATACGCTGTGTAAAGCATACTTTTTAATTTATTTTTGGAACTGCTGCATCCTTTCCGACTTGCGCTAATTTTGTAACATTTTCAGGCACTTTCTGCTTATACCAGGGGTCTAGTAGCGTGGACACCCAGTTCAGGTCGTTCTCCTTCAGCCTTTTTATACGAGGGTCCTTCAACAGGCACGACAGCATGAAAGACCCCATTTGCACAAGGTTGGATGCCGAGCTACTCATGTCCCGTTCCTCGTCCTCAGTGATCTCACTGAAGGTATGTTCTTCCCCCCAGCCACATACAACACCACAGGTACCAGATAGGTGACAACAAGCACCCTGGGATGCCTGTTGTGGTTGGTCTTCCTCCTCCTCCTCAAAGCCACATTCCTCCTCTGACTCCTCTTCCTCACAATCCTCTTCCAGCGTTGCCGCAGGTCCAGCAAGCGATGGTGATAAGGCTGTTTCTGGTGGTGATGGTGACAACAACTCTTCCTTTTCACACTCATCTACGGCCTGATCCAGCACTCTTCGCAGGGCATACTCCAGGATGAAAACAAATGGTATGATGTCGCTGATGGTGCCTTCGGTGCGACTGACTAGGTTTGTCACCTCCTCAAAAGGACGCATGATCCTACAGGCATTGCGCATGAGCGTCCAGTACCGTGGCAAAAAAATTCCCAGCTCCACAGAGGCTGTCCTAGCACCCCGGTCATACAAATAGTCGTTAATGGCTTTTTCTTGTTGGAGCAGGCAGTCGAACATTAGGAGTGTTGAATTCCAACATGTCGGGCTGTCGCAAATCAAACGCCTCACTGACATGTTGTTTCGCTGCTGTATATCTGAAAAGTGCGCCATGGCCGTGTATGAACGAATGAAATGGCCACACACCTTCCTGGCTTGCCTTCAGGACATCCTGTAAGCCTGGGTACTTATGCACAAAGCGTTGTATGATCAGATTACACACATGTGCCATGCACGGCACATGTGTCAACTTGCCCAAATTCAATACCGCTAACAAATTTCTTCCATTGTCACAAACCACTTTGCTGATCTCCAGTTGGTGTGGAGTCAGCCACTGATCCACCTGTGCGTTCAGGGCGGACAGATGCTGGGTCCGGTGTGACTCTCTGCTTTCAAGGCAAGTCAACCCCAAGACGGCGTTACACTGCCGTAACCGGGATGTGGAATAGTACCTGGGTAGCTGGGGGGGTGCCGTTGATGTGGAGCAAGACGCAGCAGCAGAAGAGGACTCAGCCGAGGAGGTTATGGAAGAGGATGGAGTAGGAGGAGTAGAGGAGGTGGCAGCAGGCCTGCCTGCAAGTCATGGCGGTGTCACCAACTCTTCCTCTGCAGAGCCACGCATTCCATGCTTGGCAGCCGTCAGCAGGTTTACCCAATGCACAGTGTAGGTGATATACCTGCCCTGACCATGCTTTGCAGACCAGGTATCAGTTTTCAGATGGACCCTTGCCCCAACACTGTGTACCAGACATTCCATTACTTCCTTTTGCACAATCGAGTACAGGTTGGGGATTGCCTTTTGTGCAAAGAAATATCGGCCTGGTACCTTCCACTGCGGTGTCCCAATATCTACACATTTTTGGAATGCCTCAGACTCCACCAGCTTGTATGGTAAAAGCTGGTGGGCTAAGAGTTCAGACAAGCCAGCTGTCAGATGCCGGGCAAGGGGGTGACTTTGTGACATTGGCTTCTTACGCTCAAACATGTCCTTGACAGACACCTTGACTGTGGGCAGATAAGCAGAAACTGCTCAAGGCGAGAGACGGAGTGGCGGATGGTTGAGAGGGGGGCAAGGAGGACAGCAGTGGTTGACGTGGCTGAAGATGCTGGACCAGGAGGAGGATGGCGGCTTTGAGTTTGTGTGCTGCTTGTACTCATGTGTTGATCACATAGGCGTTTGTGATGTGCGATCATGTGCCTTCGCAAAGCACTTGTACCTAGGTGGGTTTTGGACTTCCCATGAGTCAGTTTCTTTTGGCACAGGTTGCAAATGGCATTGCTGTTGTCAGAGGCAGACACACAAAAAAAATGCCACACTGCTGAGCTCTGCAATGACGGCATTCTGGTAGTGGCAACAGCATGCGTTGATTGGCGTGCTGTCTGGCTGACCCCGGGTGCCGATGCATGCTGTCTTACTGTGCCACTAGCTCCTTGCGACGACCTCCCCCTGCTTCCAACTCATCTCCTCCTCCTCTCTGTCTCCCCATCTGAACTTTCCCCCATTCTCCTTCTCTTCTAGCGGGAACCCACGTGACATCCACGGACGCATCATCATCATCAACCGCTTCACTTGTATCTGACTACTCAGCAAAGGAAGCAGCAGCGGGTACAACATCATCATCATCACACTGTACATCCATGTGTGTAATGCTGCCTGACTGAGGCATATCCCTGTTATCTACATCCTCTGGCAATAATGGTTGCGCATCACTCATTTCTTCAACTGATGTGTAAATAACTCCTCTGAGAGATCAAGTGAAGCGGGCTGTGGTGCTAGTGTTGGTGGTGGCGGAAGGCGGGGCAAGTGGAAACTTGAGAGGTGCCCGAAGCTAAGCTGGAGAAGGATGGTGCGTCAAGGTTCTGAGCGAAAGCTGTAGAAGATTGGGTGTCCTGTGTTAGCCAGTCAACTATGTCCTCAGAACTTTTCAAGTTCAGGGTACGTGGCCTCTGAACACTGGGCATTAATCTAGGGCCAAAGGGAATCACAGCTCCACGACCACGACGGCCCCTGCGGGGTGGCCTGCCTCTGCCTGTCATTTTTTTTTTTTATTAGTGGTACTATGCGTGCAAGCTACTGTGACAACAGATATGAGTGGCACTGTGCACTGGCAGAAGTTGGCAGAGTAGATCGCTGTAGGCCTGACACACACGCTTTGCAAACAACTAACTGCTATTCAATCTATTACAGTCAAAAAAGTGTTTTTGTTTTTTTAAATGTACACTACTTTTACACGCAGATATGATTTGCACTGGTGTGATACTGTGCCCTGGCAGGCCCTGAAACGCACACGTGTGAAGGAAACTGACTGCTATTATTTCACAGTCAAATTTCTAGTTTTTTTTTTAATGTATACTACTGTTACACCAGATATGAGTTGCACTGGTGTGACACTGTGCCCTGGCAGTCCCTGAAACGCACACGCGTGAAGGAAACTGACTGCTATATTTCACAGTCAAATTTCTAGTTTTTTTTTAATGTACACTACGTTACACCAGATATGAGTTGCACTGGTGTGACACTGTGCCCTGGCAGGCCCTGAAACGCACACGCGTGAAGGAAACTGACTGGCTATTATTTCACAATCAAATTTCTAGTTTTTTTTTAATGTAGCACTACTGTTACACCAGATATGAGTTGCACTGGTGTGACACTGTGGCCCTGGCAGGCCCTGAAATGCACACGTGTGAAGGAAACTGACTGCTATTATTCCACAGTCAAATTTTCTATTTTTTTTTTTAATGTACACTACTGTTACAACCAGATATGAGTTGCACTGGTGTGACAGCTGTGCCCTGGCAGTCCCTGAAATGCACACATGTGAAGGAAACTGACTGCTATTATTTTACAGTCAAAAAAGTGTTTTTTTTTTTTAAATGTACACTACTGTTACACCAGATATGAGTTGCACTGGTGTGACACTGTGGCCCTGGCAGGCCCTGGAAACGCACACATGTGAAGGAAACTGACTGCTATTATTTTCACAGTCAAATTTCTAGTTTTTTTTTTTAATGTACACTACTGTTACATCCAGATATGAGTTGCACTGGTGTGACACTGTGCCCTGGCAGGCCCCTGAATACGCACACGCGTGAAGGAAACTGACTGCTATTATTTCACAGGTCAAATTTCTAGTTTTTTTTTAATGTAGCACTACTGTTACACCAGATAGGAGTTGCACTGGTTTGACACTGTGCCCTGGCAGGGCCCTGAAACGCACACGCGTGAAGGAAACTGACTGCTATTATTTCACAGTCAAATTTCTAGTTTTTTTTTAATGTACACTACTGTTAGCACCAGATATGAGTTGCACTGGTGTGACACTGTGCCCTGGCAGGCCCTGCAATGCACACGTGTGAAGGAAACTGACTGCTATTATTCCACAGTCAAATTTCTAGGTTTTTTTTTTAATGTACACTACTGTTACACCAGATATGAGTTGCACTGGTGTGACACTGTGCCCTGGCAGTCCCTGAAATGCACACATGTGAAGGAAACTGACTGCTATTATTTTACAGTCAAAAAAGTGTTGTTTTTTTTTAAATGTACACTACTGTTACACCAGGGGCGCGATCCGATATCGATCGCAGTTTGCGGCGCAAGCGAGGGAACCGGCGTCGCCCGCAGTTTCAGCTCGCAACTCGAGCTATCCCATATAGGTCGCCGTCAGATGCTAACGTGCCGTAAGTCTCACAAACCAGCGATGTCCAGAAATCTGCGTAAGTACAAATTTCTGGCGTCGCCAGTGACTTGCGCCACGTTAGAATCTGCCGGCGCCTATAAAACCTGACTAAAGTCTAAAACACCCGCACTGTCTAACACGCCTCCCTAACATAGCCCGCACTGTCTAACACGCCTCCCTAACATAGCCCGCACTGTCTAACCCTCTATCCGCTATCCCCCCCCTCACTAGCCTAACAATAAAAATGCTATTAACCCCTAAACCGCCGCTCCTTTACCCCGCCGCAACCTAATAAAATTATTAACCCCTCCCCCGCCGCTCCCGTACCCCGCCGCCAGCTATATTATATCTATAACCCCCTAAAGTGAGCCCCTAACACCGCCGCCATCTATATTAAAATTATTAACCCCTAATCTAAGCCCCTTACACCGCCGCCATCTCTATTAAAATGATTAACCCCTAATTTAATCTACCTACCCTGCCGCCAGCTATATTATCTATATTAACCCTAAGTATATTATAGTTAATATAGTTATTACATTATATATATTAACTATATTAACCCTAATATAATTAGGGTTAATATAGTTAATATAGTTACTATAGTATTTATATTAACTATATTAACTCTATCTAACCCTAACACCCCTAACTAAATTTATATTAAATTAATCTAATTCATTTATAAACTAAAATATTCCTATTTAAAATCTAAATACTTACCTATAAAATAAACCCTAAGATAGCTACAATATAATTAATAATTACATTGTAGCTATGTTAGGGTTAATATTTATTTTACAGGTAAATAGTTAATTATTTTAACTAGGTATAATAGATATTAAATAGTTATTAACTATTTAATATCTACCTAGTTAAAATAATTACCCAATTACCTGTAAAATAAATACACCTACACTATCAATAAATGTAATAAACTACAAACATCTATCTAAAAATACAATTAAATTAACTAAACTAAATTACAAAAAAAAAACAAACACTAA
This sequence comes from Bombina bombina, assembly GCF_027579735.1. Taxonomy (NCBI): domain Eukaryota; kingdom Metazoa; phylum Chordata; class Amphibia; order Anura; family Bombinatoridae; genus Bombina; species Bombina bombina. The sequence continues at coordinate 252,812,346 of NC_069506.1, forward strand.
ATTACAAAAAATAAAAAAAAGATTAAAAGATTTTTAAGCTAATTACACCTATTCTAAGCCCCCTAATAAAATTAATAAACCCCCAAAATAACAAAAATTCCCTGCCCTATTCTAAATTCAACAAATTTCAAAGCTCTTTACCTTACCAGCCCTTAAAAGGGCCTTTTGTGGGGCATGCCCCCAAGAATTCAGCTCTTTTGCATTCAATAAATACAATCCCCCCCCCCCCATTACAACCCACCACCCACATACCCCTATTCTAAAACCCACCCAAACCCCCCTTAATAAATCCTAACACTACCCCCCTGAAGATCTCCCTACCTTGTCTTCACCACACCGGGCCGAACTCCTGATCCGATCCGGGCGATGTCGTCCTCCAAGCGGCAAAGAAGAAATCTTCCTCCGGCGACGTCTTCCTCCAAGCGGCAGCAAAGTCTTCAGTCTTCCGGCGGCATCTTCAATCTTCTTTCTTCGCTCCGCCGCCGCGGAGCATCCATCCCGGCCGATCGCTAAACTTGGAATGAGGTACCTTTAAATGACGTCATCCAAGATGGCGTCCGCCGAATTCCGATTGGCTGATAGGATTCTATCAGCCAATCGGAATTAAGTTAAAAAAATCTGATTGGCTGATTGAATCAGCCAATCAGATTCAGGTTCAATCCGATTGGCTGATCCAATCAGCCAATCAGATTGAGCTCGCATTCTATTGGCTGTTCCGATCAGCCAATAGAATGCGAGCTCAATCTGATTGGCTGATTGGATCAGCCAATCGGATTGAACCTGAATCTGATTGGCTGATTCAATCAGCCAATCAGATTTTTTTAACTTAATTCCGATTGGCTGATAGAATCCTATCAGCCAATCGGAATTCGGCGGACGCCATCTTGGATGACGTCATTTAAAGGTACCTCATTCCAAGTTTAGCGATCGGCCGGGATGGATGCTCGCGCGGCGGCGGAGCGAAGAAAGAAGATTGAAGATGCCGCCGGAAGGACTGAAGACTTTGCTGCCGCTTGGAGGAAGACGTCGCCGGAGGAAGATTTCTTCTTTGCCGCTTGGAGGACGACAGCGCCCGGCTCGGATCAGGAGTTTGGCCCGGTGTGGTGAAGACAAGGTAGGGAGATCTTCAGGGGGGTAGTGTTAGGATTTATTAAGGGGGGTTTGGGTGGGTTTAGAATAGGGGTATGTGGGTGGTGGGTTGTAATGGGGGGGGGGGGATTGTATTTATTGAATGCAAAAGAGCTGAATTCTTTGGGGCATGCCCCACAAAAGGCCCTTTTAAGGGCTGGTAAGGTAAAGAGCTTTGAAATTTGTTTAATTTAGAATAGGGCAGGGAATTTTTGTTATTTTGGGGGTTTATTAATTTTATTAGGGGGCTTAGAATAGGTGTAATTAGCTTAAAAATCTTTAATCTTTTTTTATTTTTTGTAATTTAGTGTTTGTTTGTTTTTTAAATTTAGTTTAGTTAATTTAAATTGTATTTTTAGATAGATGTTTGTAGTTTATTACATTTATTGATAGTGTAGGTGTATTTATTTTACAGGTAATTGGGTAATTATTTTAACTAGGTAGATATTAAATAGTTAATAACTATTTAATATCTATTATACCTAGTTAAAAATAATTAACTATTTACCTGTAAAATAAATATTAACCCTAACATAGCTACAATGTAATTATTAATTATATTGTAGCTATCTTAGGGTTTATTTTATAGGTAAGTATTTAGATTTAAATAGGAATATTTTAGTTTATAAATTAATTAGATTAATTTAATATAAATATAGTTAGGGGTGTTAGGGTTAGATAGAGTTAATATAGTTAATATAAATACTATAGTAACTATATTAACTATATTAACCCTAATATAATTAGGGTTAATATAGTTAATATATATAATGTAATAACTATATTAACTATAATATACTTAGGGTTAATATAGATAACATAGCTGGCGGCGGGGTAGGTAGATTAAATTAGGGGTTAATCATTTTTATATAGGTGGCGGCGGTGTAAGGGGTCAGATTACGGGATAGATAAGGTAGATGGCTGCGGTTTTAGGGGCTCACAGTAGGGGGTTAGTTTATGTAGATGGCGGCGGGGTCGGGGAGCGGCGTTTTAGGGGGTAATAACTTTATTAGGGATTTCGGGGGGGGGGGGATCGCGGTTGACAGGGAGATAGACATTGCGCATTGCGTTAGGTGTTAGGTTTTATTTTAGAAGATCGCGGTTGACAGGGAGATAGACATTGCGCATGCGTTAGGTGTTAGGTTTATTTTAGCAGATCGCGGTTGACAGGGAGATAGACATTGCGCATTGCGTTAGGTGTTAGGTTTTATTTTAGCAGCTAGTTTAGGGAGTTACGGGGCTCCAATAGTCAGCGTAAGGCTTCTTACGGCTGCTTTTTGTGGCGAGGTGAAAATGGAGTAAGTTTTCTCCATTTTCGCCACGTAAGTCCTTACGCTGCATATTGGATACCAAATTGCGCGGGTTTGGTATACCTGCCTATGGCCCAAAAAACTGCGGGCGACGGCAGAAATATACGGGCGTAACTTCTAGCTTACGCCGTATATAGGATACCAAATCCGCGCAATTATTGGCGTCGCCGGCTTTTGCGGGCGACGCTTTATATCGGATCGACCCCCAGATATGAGTTGCACTGGTGTGACACTGTGCCTTGGCAGGCCCTGAAACGCACACATGTGAAGGAAATTGACTGCTATTATTTCACAGTCAAATTTCTAGGTTTTTTTTTAATGTACACTACTGTTACACCAGATATGAGTTGCACTGGTGTGACACTGTGCCCTGGCAGGCCCTGAAACGCACACGCGTGAATGAAACTGACTGCTATTATTTCACAGTCAAATTTCTAGTTTTTTTTTTAATGTACACTACTGTTACACCAGATATGAGTTGCACTGGTGTGACACTGTGCCCGGGCAGGCCCTGAAACGCACACGTGTGAAGGAAACTGACTGCTATTATTTCACAGTAAAATTTCTAGTTTTTTTTTTTAATGTACACTACTGTTACACCAGATATGAGTTGCACTGGTGTGACACTGTGCCCTGGCAGGCCCTGAAATGCACACGTGTGAAGGAAACTGACTGCTATTATTTCACAGTCAAAAAAGTCTTTTTTTTTTTAAATGTACACTACTGTTACACCAGATATGAGTTGCACTGGTGTGACACTGTGCCCTGGCAGGCCCTGAAATGCACACGTGTGAAGGAAACTGACTGCTATTATTTCACAATCAAAAAAGTGTTGTTTTTTTTTAAATGTACACTACTGTTACACCAGATATGAGTGGTGGCACTGAGTAAGTGGGCACAGTATACGCTGTGAGCCTGACACACACGCTGGCAGGCAGGCAACTGCAATTAGATTACACAGGAAAAAAAAAAAGCAGACTGATGTTCTAGCCCTTAAAAGGGCTTTTTGGTTTGCTGTCCTTACAGCAGAGATCAGACGAGTCCTTCAGAACTGTAGTGGACACTGAATACACTACCCTAGCCATCAATTTCTCTATTAAATCAGCAGCAGCTACACTGTCCCTCCTCTCACTAAGAATGCAGCTTCTGAATGAATCTAAAATGGATGCTGTCCAGGAGGTGGGAGGGTCTGGGAGGGAGGGTCTGCTGCTGATTGGCTGGAATGTGTCTGCTGACTGTGAGGTACAGGGTCAAAGTTTATTCAATGATGATGAATAGGGGCGGACCGAACATCGCATATGTTCGCCCGCCGCGGCGAACGCGAACAAGCTATGTTCGCCGCGAACTATTCGCCGGTGAACTATTCGCGACATCACTACTGCCAAAACCTCAGACCAAGTTAGTGGAAAACGTCTTACTTTGTGCGTGGTGGATGCGTTTGGGGCCTGCCCAGTACCCTGGGCATTAATAAGACTGGACATGGACCCTTGGGAGTCCAGGACAGTACAGTGTAAATATATTTTTTGTCCTAACTAACACTACTGTGGATTCTTTTTTATATGCTTATTGCTTACTATACTTGCAGTGTTTAATAAAACGTTAAAATGGACATCCACTCATTGATACTTATTTTACAACAAATACCGGTAAAACTATTCGGCAAACCTATCCACAGCATTAACCAATCAGCTTAGACCAGCTTTGGGACGCATACAGAAGCAAAGTCTCATCCATCCATGACATCCACTAATTTCCAGTCTTCCACTTGTGTCCTCCTGACAGTTTTACACAGTGACTGTCTGACAGACTGACACAGATTCTTCTCATGAATTATGATTGCAATATTGTGCGGCTGCAATTACGGTGGCCAGGGCCAGGCTGGGGGAAGAACTAGTTACTGTGCTGCAGTCACTCAGATTAGTAATGCAGTTTGTTCACAGTGTTAATTACTGAAACTTTTATTTTAAAATAGTTTCAGTAATAAACACTGTAAACTAACTGCATTGGAGACTTTTTCTTTAGTATTACTAAAGGGGAGAGCAACTGCATACAGGAGAGGAGGCTTTCCAATACAGAGCACACAGGGAAAATATTTTAACCTCTTCCCTGCCAGGTTTCAAAACACAGGCACATTAACTTTTTTATGCATTGTTTATTCAATTTCTGTAGTTCTTTGTACTGATAAGTCAATTTTGTAGCACTTTAAATATAATTGTATCCTCATTTTTAAGACCACATTATACATTTTATGAAAAATAATATATAGAATAATTATTTATAAAACAAAATGCAAATTTATACTAAATATTTACATGGATCAGCAAAAATGTATATAGGGATTTTCAGCATAGATTGAAGCTTGCTTAATGTACTTTGCTGTAGAAAGTACAGACTTTTGTTCCATGCCGCCTTTTTACTTGCTTGCTGTCATGGTCTTGCTCTGTCACTCCTCTAGTTAACAGTCATTATAACAGGTGGGAACTTGTAAAGGATGGTGTGAATACAGTTATATCTTTATAGTTTTGTCTTGTATATTAAATGCTTTTTATTAATTCAAGGGAAATTCATTTTATATGTATAATATGCTGGGCAAGCAGCACTGAATAAAGTCTGCACACATTTAAAATTATTTTTTTGGGGGAAAAAAGGGGGGTGGTTCCCACTTTAGAATAAGGATAAACCACTTGAAGATAAGTTCTTGCTATGACCAATTAGAAGCTACCATTAGTCTGTTTAGCATCATGGTAACCTTTAGTACAGGTCAAATCTGAACACTCTTGGTCCTGCACATAGTGGAGCAATAACATTATTTTGCAGAGTTAATGTGGTCTAGTTATCAAGCCGTCAACCGCAAATACGCTGGAATTCCGCAGCGTATTTGTGGCGAGGCTGATTCGCCTTAGTTATCAACCCCTACTGCCCGGCAAAAGTAGAATATAGTGACGTAAGCTTCGATCCGCCAGACTCAGTCTCACACAGATCGATGGTTACGTCACTACAGATGTTCCGAACACAAGTTCGGCACAATCTGACTACTTTTGGTAGTTATCAAACTACTACCAGGTACGCTCACCACTATTCCGGGCCAGCATACCTGGATTTCAATCCGCCGCCATGGAGGCGGCGGATCCCATAGGAATCAATGGGGGTCTGACCATAGCAAAAGCTCATGTTCGCTGCTGCCCGATATCCCATTGATTCCTATGGAAGATGTCTACACCTAACACCCTAAAACCCCGAATCTAAACACCCCTAATCTGCCCCCCCTACACCGCCACAACTAAATAAATTTATTACCCCCTAAACCGCCGCTCCCGGCCCCCGCCACAACTATATTAAACATGTTAACCCCTAAACCACTGCTCTCGGACCCCGCCGCCACCTACATTATACATATTAACCCCTAATCTGCCGCCCCCTATACCGCCGCCACCTACATAAACTTATTAACCCCTATCCTGCGGATCCCGGACCCCGCCGCAACTAAATAAATTGTTTAACCCCTAAACCGCCACTCCCGGACCCCGCCGCCACCTACATTATACATATTAACCCCTAATCTGCCGCCCCCTATACCGCCGCCACCTACATAAACTTATTAACCCCTATCCTGCGGATCCCGGACCCCACCGCAACTAAATAAATTGTTTAACCCCTAAACCGCCGCTCCCGGACCCCGCCGCCACCTATATTAAAGTTATTAACCCCTATCCTGCCCCCCTATACCGCCGCCACCTATATTAAAATTATTAACCCATATCCTGCCCAACCTATACCGCCGCCACCTATATTAAAATTATTAACCCCTAAACCTAAGTCTAACACTAGCACTAACCCCCTAACTTAAATATTATTTTAATAAATCTAAATAATATTACTTGTATTAACTAAATTAATCCAATTTAAAACTAAATACTTACCTGTAAAATAAACCCTAAGATAGCTACACTATAACTAATAATTACATTGTAGCTATTTTAGGGTTTATATTTATTTTACAGGCAACTTTGTATTTATTTTAACTAGGTAGAATAGTTATTAAATAGTTATTAACTATTTAATAACTACCTAGCTAAAATACTTACAAAATTACCTGTAAAATAAATCCTAACCTAAGTTACAATTAAACCTAACACTACACTATCATTAAATAAATTACCTACAATTACCTAAAATTAAATTAAATAAAATATCTAAACTATAGTCCAAAAAACAAACAAACACTAAATTACAGAAAATAAAAAAGAATTACAAGAAGTTTAAACTAATTACACCTAATCTAAGCCCCCTAATAAAATAATAAAGCCCCCCAAAATAAAAAAATGCCCTACCCTATTCTAAATTACAAAGTAACCAGCTCTTTTACCAGCCCTTAAAAGGGCTTTTTGCGGGGCATTGCCCCAAAGTAATCAGCTCTTTTACCTGTAAAAAAAAATACAATACCCCCCAACATTAAAACCCACCACCCACATACCCCTACTCTAACCCACCCAATCCCCCCTTAAAAAAACCTAACACTAACCCCCTGAAGATCTTCCTACCTTGAGTCGTCTTCACCCAGCCGAGCCGAATTCTTCATCCAATCCGGGCGATGTGGTCCTCCATCCGGGCGAATTCTTGATCCAAGTGGCAAAGAAGAGGTCCTCCATCCGGGCGAAGTCTTGTTCCAAGCGGCAAAGAATAGGTCCTCCATTCGGGTGATGTCTTCCTCCAAGCGGCATCTTCTATCTTCTTTCTTCCGGTTCCATCTTCAGACCGCCGACGCAGAACATCCACCTTCCCCGACGGACTAACAACGAATGACGGTTCCTTTAAGGGATGTCATCCAAGATGGCGTCCCTCGAATTCCGATTGGCTAATAGGATTCTATCAGCCAATCGGAATTAAGGTAGGAAATATCTCATTGGCTGATTCAATCAGCCAATCAGATTGAAGTTCAATCCGATTGGCTGATCCAATCAGCCAATCGGATTGAACTTGCATTCTATTGGCTGTTCCAATCAGCCAATAGAATGCAAGCTCAATTGGCTGATTTGCCAGAGCCAGTTTTTAGCCATGGACAGTTATATGTAGCTTTTTCACGGGTAAAAAGCTCTGCAGATCTAAAAGTTAAGGTCATAGACTGACAAGAACAAGGGAAATTAATAACTGGAAGTGATGCCTGTTTTACAAAAAATTATGTATAGAAAGAAATTTACTTAATGTAGACATAATTTAAAGAGGAGAAATATTGTATTTATTTAGGACAGTAATTTGTCCAAATAGGGTGTGGCTATATCTGTAGTTTATTATATAAAACATAATTTTGATATATTTAAGACAGTAGTCCAATAAAATTATAATATTGCTACACCTGTAGCTTAAATATTTATATAAAAGAAGAGTTACAAAATAGGTTGTTTCTACATCTGTAGCTTAAAAAATAATTAGACTGAAAAAGAAAACCCCAGACGGGAAGGAGACCTCATCTATGCCAATAATTGATAATATCAAATTCAGAGTTGAATCCAACAGGCTATTCAGTCTATGGCCTCTATTTATCAAGGTCTATCGGACCTGATCCGACAGTGCGGATCAGGTCTGACAGACCTCGCTGAATACGGCGAGCAATATGCTCACTGTATTCAGCATTGCACCAGCATCTCACAAGAGCTGCTGGTGCAAAGTCGCCCCCTGCAAACTTGCGGCCAATAGGCCGCCTGCAGGGGGGTATCAATCAACCCGATCATACTCAATCGGGTTGATTTCCGGTGATGTCTGTCCGCCTGCTCAGAGCAGGCGGACAGGTTATGGAGCAGCGGTCTTTGTGACCGCTGCTTCATAACTGCTGTTTCTGGCGAGCCTGCAGGCTCACCAGAAATATGGGGCATCAAGCTCAATTCAGAGCTTGATAAATATGCCCCTATGTATCCAATAAATCTCTTGTCTACATAAGATCTGGAACTTATCACCACCCCTCGGTGGTTTAGTAATTTGTTCAATAGCCTGCCACCTGAAGTAATTAACACTTCCACCATGAACCTCCAAAAAATGCCTAGATAATGCTGACACTGCTCTATCATTGGTAAAATATGAGAGATGCTCCTTTATACGAGTGCCCACCTCTCTAGTAGTTTTACCAACGTATTGCCTAGAGCAATGTACACATTCAACCAGGTAGAAACAAATGTATTTATACACTTAACACAACCCCTAATCTCAAAGGTCTTAGACAAAGTAGCAGATCTAAAAGATGTAGACACATTCATATGGTCAAATGACCGACAACTCTTCTTGCCACATCTAAAAGTCCCCTTGAAGTGAAGCCAGGAGCTCCTGGGACCGTTCTTCTTAAGTAAACTGGGAGACAGTAGATTTCCTTTATAGGTGATCTGTTGATTATATGGTCTGCTAGCTCTGTTGAAGCTCAGGAGTTTGTGAATTGCGTCAATGATAATCACTGTGGACTTCAGTTCACTTTTGAGTGGAATAAGAACCATATACACTATTTGTACATAACCCTATCTGTAGATACCACTAAGAAGAAGGTTCTCTCTACTTTGTATAGGAAACCCATTGCTGGCAATTCCCTTTTGCATGCCCGCAGTAACCATCCCTTACATGTTTTTAAAGGGATTGTAATAGGGCAATTTATGCGGGTTAAGTGCAATTGCACTAGGGATAGTGATTTTCTTAGAGAGAGTAGGGACTTAACTAGACATCTCCAAAATAGGGAATACCCAAAGTAAATGGTGAAAAAAGGCTTCCATGAAGTTCAAAAATTGGATAGGAGCACACTGTTTATTCCTTAAACAAGAAAGGATCAGAGGTTTTCCTCTGAAGGGAAGCAGAAACCATTGTTTATCACTGCTGATTCTAATCAATATAATCAGGTGTGCTCTATCATTAGAAAGAATCTACCTATCCTCATGGGTGATAAACAGTTGCGTAATACAATTGAGGGGGACTGTGGTTTTGTATATAAGAAGAACTTGTCTCAAGGAAATGTACTGTATCCCAGTTTACTTAGGAAGGACGGTCCCAGGAGTGCCTGCCTTCACTTCAAGGGGACTTTTAGATGTGGCAAGAAGAGTTGTCAGTCATGTTACCATATGAATGTGTTTACATCTTTTAGATCTGCTACTTTGTCTGAGACCTTTGAGACTAGGGGTTGTGTTAAGTGTAGAAATACATTTGTTATCTACCTAGTTGAATGTGTACATTGTTCTAGGCAATACGTTGGTAGAACTACTAGAGAGGTGGGCACTCGTATAAAGGAGCATCTCTCATATATCACTAAAAAAAATGGAGTGTCAGCATTATCTAGGCATTTTTTGGAGGTTCATGGTGGAAGTGTGAATTACTTCAGGTGGCAGGCTATTGAACAAATTACTAAACCACTGAGGGGTGGTGATAAGTTCCAGATCTTATGTAGACAAGAGATTTATTGGATACATAGACTGAATAGCCTGTCACCTGTTGGATTATACTCTGAATTTGATATTATCAATTGGCATAGATGAGGTCTCCTTTCCGTCTGGGTTTTTCTTTTTCTTTTTTGAACACATTTTCTGCATTCCCCCCTTCTTTGTACTTTTTTCATTTACATAATGCTATGTTTTTTGTTTTAATTATCTCTACTTGTATCTATGTACACATGTAGCCGATTACCTTTGCCTTTGCCTAGAGCTAGGGTTCTACATATTTGATCCTTTTCTTGCTATGTTTATACTCATATGTATTTGGCTCTTTGGTTTCTTTTTTACATGTGAACATTAGTAGATTTAATTAAATTCAAATTAAATTTATTTATATTTTCACATTTCATTATTTCATGTGCTCTTTTTGTATTTGTGTACTTCTATTTTGTATATAATTATATATTTTTATGTTATATGCATGTAAAAAATACTCTATGAGGACCACAATACATGTTTAGTATTATTTTAGTATTATACCATTCATTTTTGTATCCAATCTTCCTAAGTTTTCTCTTGGTTTTATCATCCAATCTATATCTGTTCTCTTTGTAAATATATGGGCACCTATAGGGTTAATGATATTGTTAAGGTACCACCAATAGGAGTGGTTGTTTGGTTTTAAATATTGTACACCTGTGTTTACTTTTATGTCTATGACTATGGTCTGTGTGACCGAAACCGGTCAGACTTTATTCTCCTTACCCTTGCTTTGGATTCTGCCTTCTGTTTTAACTTGATGATCTAATAAAGCATTCTTTGGATTTTACATTGCGGACTGCTACCACTTTTTTTTCTATATAAGGAATAATAATCCTTTTTTGGATAATATAGTCGTTTACCAACGATATATTGATGATGTCATTTTAATTTGGAAGGGTGAGAGGATTTCTTTAGGTATATCAATGATAATATATATAGCCTGCCTTTTACACACAAGATAGAGAGGGACCAAATATATTTTTTTGATCTTACTCTCTTCTGTGATTCAGAAACGTGAAGAGTGGCAGTAAAAAACTTTAGAAAGCCCACTGATAACAATGGCTTCCTTAATGCAAGCAGTAGCCATTGCATAGTTGGAAGTATAATATTCCCTTTGGACAGTTCTATCGAATTCGCAGGAACTGTACCAAAGAGAATGACTTTAATAGAGAGGCTGATATTCTAGGGAACAAGTTTATACAGAAAGGCTTTGATCAAGAATTAGTTACGGCCACTAGGAATAGAACAGCTGGTATTTCAAGATAAGTCCTTTTAAAACGCAAAATAAAACAAAAGACAGGAAGATGTTAAATTTGTTACCACCTATAGTGTAGGAGCACACAAAATTAAATCTGCTATAAACAAACATTTTGATATTCTCAAATTAGACCCCATCTTTGGTAAATAGTGATGTCGCGAATTATTCACCGGCGAATAGTTCCCGGCAAACATAGCTTGTTCGCGTTCGCCGCGGCGGGCGAACATATGCGATGTTCGATCCACCCCCTATTCGTCATCATTGAGTAATACTTTGACCCTGTACCTCACAGTCAGAAGACACATTCCAGCCAATCAGCAGCAGACCCTCCCTCCCAGACCCTCCTACCTCCTGGACAGCATCCATTTTAGATTCATTTGGAAGCTGCATTCTTAGTGAGAGGAGGGACAGTGTAGCTGCTGCTGATTTAATAGGGAAATCGATAGCTAGGCTAGTGTATTCAGTGTCCACTACAGTCCTGAAGGACTCATCTGATCTCTGCTGTAAGGACAGCACTCCAAAAAGCATTTTTTAGGGCTAGAACATCAGTCTGCTTTTTTTTTTCCTGTGTAATCTTATTGCAGTTGCCTGCCTGCCAGCGTGTGTGTCAGGCTCACAGCGTATACTGTGCCCACTTGCCCAGTGCCACCACTCATATCTGGTGTAACAGTAGTGTATATTTAAAAAAAAAACTAAAACTTTTTTGACTGTGTTAAATAATAGCAGTCAGTTTCCTTCACACGTGTGCGTTTCAGTGCCTGCCTGCCAGGGCACAGTGTCACCCCAGTGCAACTCATATCTGGTGTAACAATAGTGTAGATTTAAAAAAACAACACTTATTTGACTGTGTTAAATAATAGCAGTCAGTTTCCTTCACACGTGTGCGTTTCAGTGCCTGCCTGCCAGGGCACAGTGTCACCCCAGTGCAACTCATATCTGGTGTAACAGTAGTGTAGATTTAAAAAAAAAAAAATACTTTTTTTGACTGTGTTAAATAATAGCAGTCAGTTTCCTTCACACGTGTGCGTTGCAGTGCCTGCCTGCCAGGGCACAGTGTCACCCCAGTGCAACTCATATCTGGTGTAACAGTAGTGTAGATTTAAAGGGACAGTCAAGTCCAAAAAAAACTTTCATTTTTCAAATAGGGCATGTAATTTTAAACAACTTTCCAATTTACTTTTATCAACAATTTTGCTTTGTTCTCTTGGTATTCTAGTTGAAAGCAAACCTAGGAAGACACATATGATAATTTATAAGCCCTTGAAGGCCGCCTCTATTTTATTTACTTTTCACAGCAGGGGAGAGCAAGCTCATGTAGGCCATATAGATTGCATTGTGATTACGCCCGTGGCTAGAGGCAGACACTGCACTAATTGGCTAAAATGCAAGTCAATAGATAATAACTAAATGTGATTAGGGGCGGTCAGAAGATGCTTAGATACAAGTTAGTCACAGAAATAAAAAGTGCATTAATATAACTGTGTTGGTTTTGCAAAACTGGGGAATGGGTAATAAAGGGATTATCTATCTTTTTAAACAATAAAAATTCTGGTGTTGACTGTCCCTTTAAAAAAAAACAACACTTTTTTGACTGTGTTAAATAATAGCAGTCAGTTTCCTTCACACGTGTGCATTTCAGGGCCTGCCAGGGCACAGTGTCACTCCAGTGCAACTTATATCTGGTGTAACAGTAGTGTAGATTTAAAAAGATGGGGAGTTTGCGGGTTTGTGCAAATGGACTGTTTGCGGTTGTTTGCGGTGCGTTAAAGGGACAGTCTAGGCCAAAATAAACTTTCATGATTCAGATAGAGCATGTAATTTTAAACAATTTTCCAATTTACTTTTATCACCAATTTTGCTTTGTTCTCTTGGTATTCTTAGTTGAAAGCTTAACCTAGGAGGTTCATATGCTAATTTCTTAGACCTTGAAGCCCACCTCTTTCAGATTGCATTTTAACAGTTTTTCACCACTAGAGGGTGTTAGTTCGCATATTTCAAATAGATAACACTGTGCTCGTGCACAAGAAGTTATCTGGGAGCAGGCACTGATTGGCTAGACTGCAAGTCTGTCAAAAGAACTGAAAAAAGGGGCAATTTGCAGAGGCTTAGATACAAGATAATCACAGAGGTTAAAAGTATATTATTATAAATGTGTTAGTTATGCAAAACTGGGAAATTAGTAATAAAGGGATTATCTATCTTTTAAAACAATAAAAATTCTGGTGTAGACTGTCCCTTTAAATGGAGAGTTTGGTCCGTCACTGTGAAGCGGGCGTAACCCTTACACTACCTGATCGATACAACATCATACCTGATGTTTTAAAGCACGTTATTCCAAACAATTTAGGAATGTTAGGTGATTTCTGCCCTTTATGGATTAAAACCAGACTCTGCATCAACTATGTAATTTTCCATGGGAGTTTTGCCATGGATCCCCCTCCGGCATGCCACAGTCCAGGTGTAAGTACCCTTGAAACAACTTTTCCATCACTTTTGTGGCCAGAAAGAGTCCCTTTGGGTTTTAAAATCTGCCTGCCTATTGAAGTCAATGGCGTTTCGCCCTGTTCTCCCGTTCGCGAACAGTTGAGGAAGTTCGTGTTCGCCATTCGCAAAGGCAAAATTTTAGGTTTGCAACATCACTATTGGTAAAGAAATAACAGAGGGACCGAGTGTTGTTTTTAAAAGAAATCAGAACTTAAAAAACATTAGCACCCTCAAAATTAAAAACTAAGGCCTAGATTTAGAGTTCTGCGGCCAAAGGGGTGCGTTAGCTACGCATGCTTTTTTCCCCCCGCACCTTTTAAATACCGCTGGTATTTAGAGTTCATAGAATGGCTGCGTTAGGGTCCAAAAAAGGGAGCGTAGAGCATATTTACCGCCACTGCAACTCTAAATACCAGGGTTGCTTACGGACGCGGCCAGCTTCAAAAACGTGCTCGTGCACGATTCCCCCATAGAAAACAATGGGGCAGTTTGAGCTGAAAAAAAACCTAACACCTGCAAAAAAGCAGCGTTCAGCTCCTAACGCAGCCCCATTGTTTCCTATAGGGAAACACTTCCTAAGTCTGCACCTAACACCCTAACATGAACCCCAAGTCTAAACATCCCTAACCTTACACTTATTAACCCTTAATCTGCCGCCCCCGCTATCGCTGACACCTGCATATTATTTTTAACCCCTAATCTGCCGCTCCGTACACCGCCGCAACCTACGTTATCCCTATGTACCCCTAATCTGCTGCCCCTAACACCGCCGACCCCTATATTATATTTATTAACCCCTAATCTGCCGCCCCCAACGTCGCCTCCACCTACCTACAATAATTAACCCCTCATCTGCCGACCGGATCTCACCGCTACTATAATAAATGTATTAACCCCTAAAGCTAAGTCTAACCCTAACACTAACACCCCCCTAAGTTAAATATAATTTAAATCTAACGAAATAAATTAACTCTTATTAAATAAATTAATCCTATTTAAAGCTAAATACTTACCTGTAAAATAAACCCTAATATAGCTACAATATAAATTATAATTATATTGTAGCTATTTTAGGATTAATATTTATTTTACAGGCAACTTTGTAATTATTTTAACCAGGTACAATAGCTATTAAATAGTTAATAACTATTTAATAGCTACCTAGTTAAAATAATTACAAAATTACCTGTAAAATAAATCCTAACCTAAGTTACAATTAAACCTAACACTACACTATCAATAAATAAATTAAATAAAATACCTACAATTATCTACAATTAAACCTAACACTACACTATCAATAAATTAATTAAATACAATACCTACAAATAAATACAATGAAATAAACTAACTAAAGTACAAAAAATAAAAAAGAACTAAGTTACAAAAAATAAAAAAATATTTACAAACATTAGAAAAATATTACAACAATGTTAAACTAATTACACCTACTCTAAGCCCCCTAATAAAATAAGAAAGACCCCCAAAATAAAAAGATCCATGTTCATCCCGCCGACGCGGAACATCCATCTTCACCGACGACTTCCGGACGAATGACGGTTCAAGATGGCGTCCCTCAAATTCCGATTGGCTGATAGGATTCTATCAGCCAATCGAAATTAAGGTAGGAAAATTCTGATTGGCTGATGGAATCAGCCAATCAGAATCAAGTTCAATCCGATTGGCTGATCTGATCAGCCAATCAGATTGAGCTCGCATTCTATTGGCTCTTCCGATCAGCCAATAGAATGCAAGCTCAATCTGATTGGCTGATCGGATCAGCCAATTGGATTGAACTTGATTCTGATTGGCTGATTCAATCAGCCAATCAGAATTTTCTTACTTTAATTCCGATTGGCTGATAGAATCCTATCAGCCAATCGGAATTCGAGGGACGCCATCTTGGATGACGTCCCTTAAAGGAACCGTCATTCGTCGGGAAGTCGTCGGTGAAGATGGATGTCCCGCGTCGGCGGGATGAACATGGATCCGGAAGAAAGAAGATTGAAGATGCCGCTTGATAGAAGACTTCAGCCCGATCATGGACCTCTTCAGCTCCCGCTTGGATGAAGACTTCAGCCCGATCATGGACCTCTTCAGCTCCCGCTTGGATGAAGACTTCAGTCGGATCATGGACATCTTCAGCCCCCCGCTTGGGCTTGGATCAAGACATCGGAGGAGCTCTTCTGGATCGATCGGTGAACCCGGCGTGGTGAAGACAAGGTAGGGAGATCTTCAGGGGCTTAGTGTTAGGTTTATTTAATGGGGGTTTGGGTTAGATTAGGGGTATGTGGGTGGTGGGTTGTAATGTTGGGGGGGTATTGTATGGGTTTTTTTACAGGCAAAAGAGCTGAATTCTTTGGGGCATGCCCCGCAAAGGGCCCTTTTCAGGGCTGGTAAGGTAAAAGAGCTTTTCTATTTTAATTTTAGAATAGGGTAGGGCATTTTTTTATTTTGGGGGTCTTTGTTATTTTATTAGGGGGCTTAGAGTAGGTGTAATTAGTTTAAAATTGTTGTAATATTTTTCTAATGTTTGTAAATATTTTTTTATTTTTTGTAACTTAGTTCTTTTTTATTTTTGTACTTTAGTTAGTTTATTTAATTGTATTTATTTGTAGGTATTATATTTAATTTATTTATTGATAGTGTAGTGTTAGGTTTAATTGTAGATAATTGTAGGTATTTTATTTAATTAATTTATTGATAGTGTAGTGTTAGGTTTAATTGTAACTTAGGTTAGGATTTATTTTACAGGTAATTTTGTAATTATTTTAACTAGGTAGCTATTAAACAGTTATTAACTATTTAATAGCTATTGTACCTGGTTAAAATAATTACAAAGTTGCCTGTAAAATAAATATTAATCCTAAAATAGTTACAATATAATTATAATTTATATTGTAGCTATATTAGGGTTTATTTTACAGGTAAGTATTTAGCTTTAAATGGGAATAATTTATTTAATAAGAGTTAATTTATTTTGTTAGATAAAAATTATATTTAACTTAGGGGGGTGTTAGGGTTAGGGTTAGAATTAGCTTTAGGGGTTAAAAAATTTATTAGAGTAGCGGTGAGCTCCGGTCGGCAGATTAGGGGTTAATGCTTGAAGTTAAGTGTCGGCGATGTTAGGGAGGGCATATTAGGGGTTAATACTATTTATTATAGGGTTATTGAGGCGGGAGTGAGGCGGATTAGGGGTTAATACATTTATTATAGTAGCGGTGCGGTCCGGTCGGCAGATTAGGGGTTAATAAGTGTAGGTAGGTGGCAGCAACGTTGGGGGGCAGCAGATTAGGGGTTAATAAATATTATGTAGGTGTCGGCGGTATTAGGGGCAGCAGATTAGGGGTACATAGGGATAACGTAGGTGGCGGCGGTGTACGGAGCGGCAGATTAGGGGTTAAAATTTTTTAATAAGGTGGCGGCGATGTGGGGGGGGCCTCGGTTTAGGGGTACATAGGTAGTTTATGGGTGTTAGTGTACTTTAGAGCACAGTAGTTAAGAGCTTTATAAACCGGCGTTAGCCCAGAAAGCTCTTAACTACTGACTTTTTTCTGCGGCTGGAGTTTTGTCGTTAGATTTCTAACGCTCACTTCAGCCAAGACTCTAAATACCGGTGTTAGAAAGATCCCATTGAAAAGATAGGATACGCAAATGGCGTAGGGGGATCTGCGGTATGGAAAAGTCACGGCTGCAAAGTGAGCGTTAGACCCTTTCCTGACTGACTCCAAATACCAGCGGGCGGTAAAAACCAGCGTTAGGAGCCTCTAACGCTGGTTTTGACGGCTACCGTCAAACACTAAATCTAGGCCTAAGAATGCACAGCAGAAACCTGTGGATAAACCAGATGGTACTCTATCTGGATAGTTAAGCCTCAATAATGGCCTATACAAATGTAGATGTCTGAACTGTTGTTTATGTCCACTAATAAAATCAGGAGATATATTAAACAACTTTGATGGGTCACAGGAGTTTAAGATTAAAACGTGTTCTACTTGTAATACTAATAGTAAGAAGTGTATACAGCGCCAACAAGGGGCCAAGGGATAAATATACTCACAGAGAGATAAAAGAAGATTATTTAATGAACCATGTTAAAAAGCATCAGTTAAAAAATTTAAAAAACACATATAGATAAAATTACAAAAACAGGAATATCTTGCAGGAGCGGCTAAAGCTGATAATTACAATAAAAACAGAGATAATCACAGGTGATCAGTGTGAGTGGTACACCAGATTAAGAGTGTAAACTAGTGAAAAAGAATAAGCCTAAGTACAACTATAACAAGTGCATCAAGCAAGAAATTAATAAACAATAGTATAAACAATAATGTTCAAAAAAATAGTGTGTCAAAAAAATAGAAAAATGCACTGCAGTGCAAAAAGTGGGTCAAATAGTAAGTGAGTGCAAATGGATATAACAAATGCTAGCTACTAATCCAGTGAGGTAAAGATATAATTAAATAAAATACACAATATGCAGTAACATAAAAAATATATTCCAAAAAAGTGTTCCAAAAAGTTGATCAACAAATGTTAGTGATGAACAAAAATAAGTCCATCAAAACCAAAAAAAAAAAAAAAAAAAAAAAATGAGTGATGAAAAACAAGTCTTGAGAAAGGCCCTTTTTTGAGGGCAGAAACGCGTTGACATATTGGTAAGCATTATTTTAATCTTTACTTCATTCTCATATTGGATACACTATGTTGTGAATTTCTTTTTTTCAGGGACACTTTTTAGGATACCATAGGAGCAGCTGACAGGTGCTAGGATCCAATCAGCTACTTCAGCTACCACACTCAGGAATTTGGATCTGTTAAAGTAACTAATATTGAAGGAACCAATTTCCTCACTTTCACCTTGTTTTTCATCACCCATTTTTTTTTTTTTCATTTTTTTGGTTTTGATGGACTTATTTTTGTTCTTCATTAACATTTGTTGATCAACTTTTGGAACACTTTTTTGGAATATATTTTTTATGTTATTGCATATTGTGTATTTTATTTAATTATATCTTTACCTCACTGGATTAGTAGCTAGCATTTGTTATATCCATTTGCACTCACTTACTATTTGACCCACTTTTTGCACTGCAGTGCATTTTTCTATTTTTTTGACACACTATTTTTTGAACATTATTGTTTATACTATTGTTTATTAATTTCTTGCTTGATGCACTTGTTATAGTTGTACTTAGGCTTATTCTGTTTCACTAGTTTACACTCTTAATCTGGTGTACCATTCACACTGATCACCTGTGATTATCTCTGTTTTTATTGTAATTAATATCAGCATTAGCCGCTCCTGCAAGATATTTCTGTTTTTGTAATTTTATCTATATGTGTTTTTTACATTTTTAAACTGATGCTTTTTAACATGGTTCATTAAATAATCTTCTTTTATCTCTCTGTGAGTATATTTATCCCTTGGTCCCTTGTTGGCGCTGTATTCACTTCTTAGTATTTGTGCATATTTTTTGGAGGTTGGTTAGGATCTCTGTTTGGATACAGCTTGGGGATTACCTTAGCGCTTGTAAACTACCCCCTTTTTCACTACTTGTAATACTACCTTTGTGGTATATATGCTTAGTTGTAGTTGTAATTTGATTTACATTGATAGAACCAAAAGAAAGATCAAAAACGGATCAATGAGCACATTATGAATATTGAAAAAGGCTTCAAACAACATAGTGTATCAGAAAATTTTCTTAAGGTTCACAACATGAGGCCAGATTCATTAAAAGTGATGGTGACAGAAACCATACCTATCATGAAGAATAGTATACAGAGATTATTGAATTTACGCAAATGTGAGACTAAATGAATCCATAGATTAGGAAGCCTTTCTCCCCATGGGCTCAATGTGGATTTAGATCTCCAAGCTTTTATGGATTATGGTTGTTCTTGGCACTTTATTATTTTTTATGACTGATATATGTTTTTTTGTTATTTTTACTGGTACTTTTACTGAATCTTTTTGATGGTTTTTTAATGTAGTGCAATATATACGGGCAGTTTATTTTATGATCTTTTAACCGATGAATTAGTTAATATTCAATATTTATTTATATGTATACATTTGTTATCAATTGTTTTTAAATGTTTTTTATTGTAGCTTTTCTATTATACTGTTGAGTGATAATATGTTGAAACACACCCACATCCCATTGGTAATACAGTGTATTTTTATACCGGTTTGTTATTTTTACTAGTTGGAACAATTATGATTCCTTTTTTGAGTCTCAGACATATCCACATATTAATACACTGGGAATGTCCACTTAGCCGCAGGGTAATTATAAATTTCAGGGCTTCTTCCCTTATCCCTTATTACGATTGTGGTAACCTGGTAAATTATATTCCATCGGGAGGAGAAACTGTCAGGTAATATTTAGCAGCGCTTAATGCTAATACTATTGCAGCGCTCCCTTCCACCCAGGCAAATACGGTTTTAACATACTGCGCAGAATCAGAGAGATATATCTTATTGGCCATCACCTCATGGTGTTGCCCAATTGGAAAGGGGGTGTGTTCGTAAGCGGTGTTTTTAAACTGGTTCCGTTCAAGATTACGATATATACTCTGTAAATCTCTTGAAAAAGTCTGCTTAGGTGGCAGAGGAAACCCTTTGGGTCGGAAGTGTTCCTGCATATGGACATTCTGAGTTTTTTCCTTATGAGTTAATTATATTTAGTCTAGTGAGTACACGAACAGAGGAAAGGTTTGGATTTCCTCAGCTGCCAAGGTTACACTTGATAAGCTAACGATATGCCTACTTTTTTCTACTATCTTGTGAGTGCATATGTATGCACATTTTATTTGTTCTAATAAGTTTAGCTACTGTGAATCGGGGTTGCGCTTGTGTTACAGATTATATATATATATATATATATATATATATATATATATATACTATAATGAATAAGAATGTGTGGTAGTGCACAATTTAACTCTCAAATTCCAACACTCTCAAACTGTGCTGGCTGTCCCAAATAATTTACAATACTTAAGAAAGAAGGATTGAACGAAAATAAACTGTCAATCAAAGAGGGACACAGGCCGCACTTAGTTAAACAGAGTTTTATTTACTATATAGCCCTGAACAACCATAAATCTGAACGTCTACCCTCCACCCTATTCCTTTATGATACCGGAATACACACCAAATAAAAATTACACAGGTATTAGAACAGGCTGGCCAGCTTATATTATAATAATTATATCATTCAAACTCACTTGCGCCATAAACATTATATCACCTTTAACTGCAAATAAAGTAAAGGGGGGGAAAAAAGATGGAAACTTTTTATCATGAAAAGTCTGTATATTATTACGGGGCCCCAAAGTTGCAGCTGTTATAAACAAAGTAAATGTTCATGTTCAGTTTCCAGGCTCTTTAGTGAATGTACACGCTCTGGTTCTGGACACAATTTCTTTACTTTTACACAGTATAACAACTTGATTGCAGGGTTCATAGTTCAGTAGCAAGGCATTTTAAACTCTATCATAACTCAGATCTTACGAAGTTGCAAATTATGGGCATTGAACAGTTAAAACAGAATAGACGGGGTGGCCACCTAGGTAGAATAATTTTACAGCATGAGTCAAGGTGGATTTTTAGGTTAAATACCTTAAGCCCAATTGGCTTAAATGAAAAAATAGAGTATGCACATTTTCTATAAACAACTCTCTTTATTTAAAGTGCTTAGAAGCAAATTGGGTCAACTTTGGATTAACATGTGTATATGGTAAAAAGAAAGTAGTGATATTCAAGATGTACTATAGTCTTTTATACTACATAACAATGCAGGCTTTTAAATTTATCAATAGGTAGTCTTTTCCAACTTAAAAAGATTATAATGGTAATATAACCAAAACTAGAATCTATAAATGTAGCTAAAAAGCAATGGATCTAGCTGTGGAGGTGCATCTATAAACATGTCACTGTAAAACTGTAAGGATCCGAAATATGTTGCAATTTAATTCTTTGTTTGCATAAGCCATATATAGCTGTTTGTACATAGTGTAAATAACAATGATCAATTCCTTTTTGTGCGGTTTCGACACCGATTAGAAAACACGGTTTTGTTTTGAAGCTGTGTAGGTATGACTGTGCTATGGAAGAGAGGGGGAGGTATTAGTAACCAATGGCAATATAAAGCCTGATACACACCTCCTGAGAAACACATCTGATGAGGCCCCGACACTCAGCCCTATGTGGGAGGGGAGAAACGCATCATGATTGAGTAAAGCACGACAGGTGAACAGCTGAGGACAGCTGAGAACAGAGCCAGCAGCATTCGGATTTCACAGAGAAACGCTGAAGGGTACATGGCGGTAAGCAAGTGAAGCAGCCCCATTGCAGTAACAAAGACTTTTTAATTGCCTAACTGCAAAACAGGTACTGAATAAATAGTCCTTTGTATTGGCTTTGAAGTCTTGCGGCTGACAGCCGGGTCTGTCCTGCCAGGGTACATTGTGCGTTTATCTTCAGAAGAAACCGCATGCATATCACTCACAAGTTTGTTCACAGAATGAAATAACAAGTATGAACCCTGCAATCAAGTTGTTATACTGTGTAAAAGTAAAGAAATTGTGTCCAGAACCAGAGCGTGTACATTCACTAAAGATCCTGGAAACTGAACATGAACATTTACTTTGTTTATAACAGCTGCAACTTTGGGGCCCCGTAATAATATACAGACTTTTCATGATAAAAAGTTTCCATCTTGTTTCCCCCCCTTTACTTTATTTGCAGTTAAAGGTGATATAATGTTTATGGCGCAAGTGAGTTTGAATGATATAATTATTATAATATAAGCTGGCCAGCCTGTTCTAATACCTGTGTAATTTTTATTTGGTGTGTATTCCGGTATCATAAAGGAATAGGGTGGAGGGTAGACGTTCAGATTTATGGTTGTTCAGGGCTATATAGTAAATAAAACTCTGTTTAACTAAGTGCGGCCTGTGTCCCTCTTTGATTGACACTTTATTTTCGTTCAATCCTTCTTTCTTAAGTATTGTATATATATATATATATATATATATATATATATATATATATATACTCTCCTGTCTTATCCTCCAAATCGTGAGTTTATTAAATGATGTTTAGTCTAGTATAGTATTTTGTCCAGAATGCTGTATAATACATTTTTAGTAATAAAACACAAGTTAATCATTCTTGCAGATGATTGTCAGGTAAAGGCTATTATGACAAACAACCAGGCCACTGCAGGTCCCTGTGTGCATCGGAGGAAGCCGGATGTCGCCGGAGCTGGATGAGGAGTCACATACAGCCCTGAGAGGTGCAAGCTAGACGCGGCTAGGCGAAAACCGCAAAATTCAACAAAAACAAAGAACGTGCACTCAGGAGGCACTTCATAAGCTTAAAACCAATGCTTTAATGGACAAAGTTAAAACATAGGCACATCTCGTTGCCATTTGTGTACACTGTTATCATGTTTAAACAGGCATGTTTTTATAGCATGTTTTTTTTTAAATTATTTTTCTAGTGACTTGATTGGACACCTTCCCCTTTTAGAGGAGGGTGTCAGGGTGAGTCATTTATTCCTATGATTAAGTGTCCATTTGTGGCACAAAACATGTAAGAATTTCTTGTGTTCTGTGTCTATGTTTTAACTTTGTCCATTGATTTTAAGCTTATGAAGTGCCTCCTGAGTGCAGCTTTTTTGTTTTTTTTAAAGGCTATTATGACACTGTTTAGCATTGCTAATTGTCAACATTAACTGTTATCAACTAGACAAACCTGTTAAAGAAGACATTTTTTGAAAACAATGACTTACATTGTACTATAAACAGTATAGGGTGTGTCACTTCTCAGCAGTCCAAAAATATTTTAAACATAAGTATATTTCCTGAAACCATCAAAATATGTCATGAAGAAAAACAAAATTTAGTATAGAGAACCTAATAAAACAGTTATCAAAAAGTAATAATTGTTTCATAAAAATATACAAAACAATCTCATTGTCATTTAATTTATATAATACTTATTTCAAAATAAAGAATTAAGAGGGATAAAGTGTGGTACATGGCTTAGATTATTGCAGTAGACAGGAGATTACCCTACTAATGCCCAATATTATTCAGACACATATATAAGTATTTATTTTACAAAAAATATACAAACATGTATAGAAATAAGTACTTAAAGAACATTTTCTTCTAAGTGAAGAACATAGGAATGTGAAGTATTTCTAACTCATCTTCGGCTATACAGCAGTTGATCAAGTGCAGTTTCAGGTTAGCATGCAATTGATTAAATGAAAATGGCTTTATTTAGCATTCCCCATAGTAGTCTACGGAGAGCAGGAGTTAGAACTGTCATGATATCTGAAGACTTTAATTGAGCACATCTTAGCCTTTTGCTCACGTAATACCTGGGAGCAATATATTTTTTACCTTGATCACAGTTAGCGGGGCTGTTTTTACATTTCTGCTGTGTTTGTGTTTAGCTGTAATTTTCCACTTACTCATTTACTGTACCCACACATATATACCATTTTTCTTGCTATTAAATGGACTTTCTTAAGATATGATTATTTTTATCATATTTTATAATTTACTATAATAATTTATAAAATATGATGATTTTTTTTTAAAAAACACACTTTTTCTAACTTTGACCCCAAAAATTTCTTACACATCTACAACCACCAAAAAACTCCCATGCTAAATAGTTTCTAAATTTTGTCCTGAGTTTAGAAATATCCAATGTTTACATGTTCTTTGCTTTTGCTATTTCCAAGCCTTTTTTTTTTTTCAAAATTAGAAAAAGTTACATTGTAACAATGATATCTGTCAGGAATCCCTGAATAATCCTTCACATGTATATATATATTTTTTAGTAGACAACCAAAAGTATTGATCTATGCCCATTTTGTTATATTTCATGCCACTATTTCACCGCCAAATGCGATTAAATAAAAAAATCATTAACTTTTTCACAATTTTTAGGTTTCTCACTGAAAATATTTACAAACAGCTTGTGCAATTATGGCCCAAAATGGTTGTAAATGTTTCTCTGGGATCCCCTTTGTTCAGAAATAGCAGACATATATGGCTTTGGCATTGCTTTTTGGTAATTAGAAGGCCGCTAAACCACACTTGTATTATGCACAGCAGTGAAGGGGTTAATTAGGTATCTTGTAGGCTTAATTTTAGCTTTAGTGTAGAGATTACCCACCCACCTGACACATCCCAAACCCTGATCCCTCCCTGATACCTCTCAAACAGCTCTCTTCCGTCCCCCACCCCTCAATGGTCAACCCCATCTTAATTACAGGCAGAAAGGCTGCCAGTATAAAAATACTTTTTTTGGGGGGGTTATATATTTTTTTAATACATTTTCTACAGTGTAGGATCCCCCATTACCCACAACCTCTTTGATCCCCAAACCGCTCTCTAAACCTCCCCCCTCTACCTAGTTGCCGCCATCTTAGGTACTGGCAGCTGTCTACCAGTACCCAGTTTGCTCTAAATTATTGTTATTTTTATATAAAAAAAAACGTTTTCTATAGACACGGATCCCATGTAGCATCCCCCTTTCCCTCCTCCCTCCTTCCCCCTCCCTGCCGTGATGTAGCATGGCGTAGGGGCCTCACCCACTCCCGCCCCCTTCCTTTCTTTTACATACAAGATAGAGAGGCACCAAAAAAATTTTTTGGATCTTACTCTCTTCTGTAATCTAGATACGAGAACAGTGGCAGTAAAAACATTAGAAAGCCCACAGATAGCAATGGCTTCCTTAATGCAAGCAGTAGCCATTTGCATAGTTGGAAGTCTAATATTCCCTTTGGACAGTTCCAGCAAATTTGCAGTAACTGTACCATGGATAATGATTAAAATAGAGAGGCTGACATTCTAGAGAACAAGTTTATACAGAAAGGCTTTGATTAAGAATTAGTCTTGGCCTCTAGGAATAGAACAGCTGGTATTTCATGAATAGTCCTTTTAAAATCCCAAAATTAAAAAAAAAAACAGGAAGATGTTAAATTTGTTACCACCTTTAGTGTAGGAGCACACAAAATTAAATCTGTAATAAACAAACATTGGGATATTCTCAAATTAGACCCCATCTTTGGTAATGAAATAACAGAGGGACCTAGTGTTGTTTTCGAAAGAAATCAGAACTTAAAAAACATACTAGCACCTTCAAAATTAAAAACTAACGGCTAGATTTAGAGTTCTGCGGCCAAAGGGGTGCGTTAGCTACGCGTGCTTTTTTTCCCTCGCACCTTTTAAATACCGCTGGTATTTAGAGTTCACAGAATGGCTGCGTTAGGCTCCAAAAAAGGAGCGTAGAGCATAATTTAACGCCACTGCAACTCTCGATACCAGCGGTGCTTACGGACGTGGCAAGCTTCAAAAACGTGCTCGTGCACGATTCCCCCATAGAAAACAATGGGGCTGTTTGAGCTGAAAAAAAACCTAACACCTGCAAAAAAGCAGCGTTCAGCTCCTAACGCAGCCCCATTGTTTGCTATGCGGAAACACTTCCTAAGGCCTAGATTTAGAGTTTGGCGGTAGCCGTGAAAACCAGCGTTAAAATACGCTAAATTGCGTATCCTATCTTTTCAATGGGATTTTTCTAACTCCGGTATTTAGAGTCGTGTCTGAAGTGAGCGTTAGAAATCTAACGACAAAACTCCAGCCGCAGAAAAAAGTCAGTAGTTAAGAGCTTTCTGGGCTAACGCCGGTTCATAAATCTCTTAACTACTGTACTCTAAAGTACACTAACACCCATAAACTACCTATGTACCCCTAAACCGAGGTCCCCCCACATCGCCGCAACTCGATTAAAATGTTTTAACCCCTAATCTGCCGACCGCCACCTACGTTATCCTTATGTACCCCTAATCTGCTGCCCCTAACACTGCCGACCCCTATATTATATTTATTAACCCCTAATCTGCCCCCCACAACGTCGCCGCCAGCTACCTACACTTATTAACCCCTAATCTGCCGTCCGCACGCCGCCGCCAGCTACATTATCCCTATGTACCCCTAATCTGCTGCCCTAACATCGCCGACCCCTATATTATATTTATTAACCCCTAACCTGCCCCCCACAACGTCGCCGCCACCTACCTACAATAATTAACCCCTAATCTGCCGACCGCAAAGAGCCGCCAGCTACATTATAGCTATGTACCCCTAATCTGCTGCCCCTAACACTGCCGACCCCTATATTATATTTATTAACCCCTAACCTGCCCTCCCTAACATCGCCGACACCTAACTTCAATTATTAACCCCTAATCTGCCGACCGAATCTCGCCGCTATTCTAATAAATTTATTAACCCCTAAAGCTAAGTCTAACCCTAACACTAACACCCCCCTAAGTTAAATATAATTTTAATCTAACGAAATTAATTCACTCTTATTAAATAAATTATTCCTATTTAAAGCTAAATACTTACCTGTAAAATAAATCCTAATATAGCTAAAACATAAATTATAATTATATTATAGCTATTTTAGGATTAATATTTATTTTACAGGTAACTTTGTATTTATTTTAACCAGGTGCAATAGCTATTAAATAGTTAAGAACTATTTAATAGCTAAAATAGTTAAAATAGAGGGGGCGGAGCCTGATCTCAATGCGGTAGGATGCGTCTCAGTGAAGCTCCTAAAGTTTAGAAGATTTTTTACTAGTTATATTTCTTCAAAACCCAATATTTTCACGATTCTGTGTGAGATTAATTAACTGAGAATTGATAGCAGCTGAGAGCGGATGAATTGACGAAGTTCCTGCCTATGCTCCTTGAGACAGCTATGTCATCTGCTTCTCCACAGGCCTGGTAGCCATTTTGCAGCCTGCAAGACGCAACAACGAACAGATATTTTAAGTTGAGTCCTGTGTGGGGAGTGTAACATAGGTCTGGGGCTGCCGCAAATTATTCCCCCCCCCCAAATTCTGGGGTTACGATATCCTGTAATAGGATAAAAACTGTCCACTATCTTGCTAGATACAACCGCAACTAGAGGAAGAATTGGAATATGGAGACAGGTGCAATGCTATTGTCTGAGCTGATATATTTACTGGATCAACACCATAACTCTTTATTGCATACGATTAGAAAGGCTTTTGGCACTATCCGGCTGACTGACCAAGCTAACGATCCAGAGGAACATTCTACCTGCAATTTAAGGGGGGTTGATGGAGTCTTGGGGCCCCGACTCCTAAGTCCCCAAGTGTCACACAAACAGCAGCCATGTGCCGTTACTAACAGACCGCTCACTAGGAAGGTGCTGATTTGTGATCTAAACTCGGATGCTCGCAGTGTGATACATGCTGATGGCGGTAAGCAGGGTTACTGCACGACCACACTGACAAGTCTTATGGCCACTTCTCCCTCTAGCATTAAACTGGGATCACCCACTCACGCCACCCACCAGATCCCGGATCAAAACACTGGAGCCCTGTACAACCCCACCAAAGCAGAGATAACCGAGGATGGGCTTATTCCTATATGGGGAGCTTTCCTAAAAGACTTGATATCTAAATCCCCTCCGGTATTACCGGTCTCCCCAAAACCTACCTCCGGTAGTCTGAAGACAGCTAGGGGAGCGAGGCTCCTGCCACGCCTGGGGGGCATTGGAATTCCTGCACCTTCCTTACCCGCAAACAGACAGACATCGAGGCGGAAATCATTTAACAGAAGAAATCGCCGTAGAGCTGGCCTTCACAGGGTTCTGCATCACTTGTCCCAACAGGCAAAGCAATGTGCTGGAAGACGAGCATCTTCATCTAATAGGCAAAAGAAGCGTTCTATACTATTCCCACACTACCCGACACAAATCTGTGAGCAAGGATTAAACCCGGTAGGTTACCGCATGGAGACCTCGATTAGCAACAAGAGACGCTGTGCTGTAGAGATACTAGTACAACGGCTGAAAATGTACAGCACAAAGCAAGGCTCTCCCTCTCCAAGGTCTGGAATTGGTTGAAAGTTAGGAACTATAGGTGGACTTTCTCATGTCAATACCCACTTCACCCACGACATGGGAATGGACATTGCCTTCTACCATAATCCATTTAGATTTTCCCTCATATGATGGACACTATTCCGGAGTTTCCCTGAGGGCACAAAATGTAAAATATACTTGAGACTGACTGATACAGAATGAGGTGATATATCACTGTGTATGAGTATTATTATCATGCTCGATAATTACTGCATTTTATAATAGCCTGGTATTTCTCACTTCTAAATTGACCCCAATTTTCTTAACTGATATGCTAGAATATTGGAATAGTTATTTTATTTTGTGATTGTGATAGATTATATGTCTCACCATTGTGATGCACTTTGTAGTAATGGAGCTACCTAAGTTTTCATTTTATGCCAGGAAGGTAGGTTTACTAGGATGCCACAACCAATTCACCACATATTAAAAACTAAGTCAAGGTTACCCCATAAGAGCAAACTCCACTATCTATCATGTATACATAGTACATTAAGCTTTTGCATATTAACTATTAATAATTTGTAACTTTGTGCCCCTTGGTCATGGTATTCCCTTCTAGCCTAGTGCTCATAACAATCTCCCCAATTAGATATTTCATATGTATAACATCTCCCTGTGTGGGAACCCGAGTATGTATTGGCGTGATTGGAGAGTACCTTTCAGTCACTAAATCTTTAATTACCTTACCATCCTCTCTGCTAGCAGTTCCTATATAGGATACAAGGAGCTCCCTTTAAACCTTCTAGCAAGGGTATACAGCACATCTCCATTTTGAACATCCACCCTAGTGTTTATGCCTTTTCCTCTGGGTATGTCCCCGTATACTGCCACGTATATTGTTGTGCGATGTGATCTGATAGTGGCTTTAGATTTGCTTGTGGCTTTATTTCTTTGTTGCCCTTTCACCACTCCATGTTTCCACTTATGCTTATTTTAATGGTTGTAATGTTCAACATATTAACTTTATTTTTATTAAGTTGTCTATTTTAACGGCTTTATTATAAGACTATAAAATATAAAACTTGAGGTCTTCATAATGGGACCCAAGAGTGGTCTCCTTACTTCAGTAAACCTTCCCCTATACATTTTCTTAACCTAGGTCCAAGAGTGGCCTCCTTAGTTTAATATGGAAGGTGTTCTTTTGATATGGCATTCGGTATTAGCTCTGACGTTTAAAACTGTTAATTGTTTATGGGATAAATTGCCAAGATGTAATGTTACATATATCAGTTGGATTGTACACTTTACATTTTGAACTGTATTGTAAGATGTCTTGTATGCTTATTTTACTTGTATTCTTGCCATTAGTACCTCAATAAAAAAAAAAAAAAAAAAAAAAAAAAAAAAAAAAATAGTTAAAATAATTACAAATTTACCTGTAAAATAAATCCTAACCTAAGTTACAATTAAACCTAACACTACACTATCAATAAATTAATTAAATAAAATACCTACAATTACCTACAATTAAACCTAACACTACACTATCAATAAATAAATTAAATACAATACCTACAAATAACTACAATGAAATAAACTAACTAAAGTACAAAAAATAAAAAAGAACTAAGTTACAAAAAATAAAAAAATATTTACAAACATAAGAAAAATATTACAACCATTTTAAACTAATTACACCTACTCTAAGCCCCCTAATAAAAAAACAAAGCCCCCCAAAATAAAAAAATGCCCCACCCTATTCTAAATTACTAAAGTTCAAAGCTCTTTTACCTTACCAGCCCTGAACTGGGCCCTTTGCGGGGCATGCCCCAAGAAGTTCAGCTCTTTTGCCTGTAAAAAAAAACATACAATACCCCCCCCCCCAACATTACAACCCACCACCCACATACCCCTAATCTAACCCAAACCCCCCTTAAATAAACCTAACACTAAGCCCCTGAAGATCATCCTACCTTGTCTTCACCATACCAGGTTCACCGATCGGTCCTGGCTCCAAAATCTTCATCCAACCCAAGCGGGGGCTGGCGATCCATCTTCCGGTGGCTGAAGAGGTCCAGAAGAGGCTCCAAAGTCTTCATCCTATCCGGGAAGAAGAGTAGATCCGGACCGGCAACCATCATCTTCCAAGCGGCATCTTCTATCTTCATCCGATGAGGACCGGCTCCATCCTGAAGACCTCCACCGCGGATTCTATCAGCCAATCGGAATTAAGGTAGGAATATTCTGATTGGCTGATGGAATCAGCCAATCAGAATCAAGATCAATCCGATTGGCTGATCCAATCAGCCAATCAGATTGAGCTCGCATTCTATTGGCTGATCGGAACAGATTAGGGGTATGTGGGTGGTGGGTTGTAATGTTGGGGGGGGGGTATTGTATGTTTTTTTTTACAGGCAAAAGAGCTGAACTTCTTGGGGCATGCCCCGCAAAGGGCCCTGTTCAGGGCTGGTAAGGTAAAAGAGCTTTGAACTTTAGTAATTTAGAATAGGGTAGGGCATTTTTTATTTTGGGGGGCTTTGTTATTTTATTAGGGGGCTTAGAGTAGGTGTAATTAGTTTAAAATTGTTGTAAGATTTTCCTTATGTTTGTAAATATTTTTTTATTTTTTGTAACTTAGTTCTTTTTTATTTTTTGTACTTTAGTTAGTTTATTTCATTGTAGTTATTTGTAGATATTGTATTTAATTAATGTATTGATAGTGTAGTGTTAGGTTTAATTGTAGGTAATTGTAGATATTTTATTTAATTAATTTAATGATAGTGTAGTGTTAGGTTTAATTGTAACTTAGGTTAGGATTTATTTTACAGGTAATTTTGTTATTATTTTAACTAGGTAACTATTAAATAGTTATTAACTATTAATAGCTATTGTACCTGGTTAAAATAATTACAAAGTTACCTGTAAAATAAATATTAATCCTAAAATAGCTATAATATAATTATAATTTATAGTGTAGCTATATTAGGATTTATTTTACAGGTAAGTATTTAGCTTTAAATAGGAATAATTTATTTAATAAGAGATAATTAATTTCGTTAGATGTAAATTATATTTAACTTAGGGGGGTGTTAGTGTTAGGGTTAGACTTAGCTTTAGGGGTTAATACATTTATTAGAATAGCGGTGAGCTCCAGTCGGCAGATTAGGGGTTAATAATTGAAGTTAGGTGTCGGCGATGTTAGGGAGGGCAGATTAGGGGTTAATACTATTTATTATAGGGTTAGTGAGGCGGATTAGGGGTTAATAACTTTATTATAGTAGCGCTCAGGTCTGGTCGGCAGATTAGGGGTTAATAAGTGTAGGCAGGTGGAGGCGACGTTGTGGGGGGCAGATTAGGGGTTAATAAATATAATATAGGGGTCGGCGATTTTAGGGAACCAGATTAGGGGTACATAGGGATAATGTAAGTAGCGGCGGTTTACGGAGCGGCAGATTAGGGGTTAATAATAATATGCAGGGGTCAGCGATAGCGGGGGCGGCAGATTAGGGGTTAATAAGTGTAAGGTTAGGGGTGTTTAGACTCGGGGCACATGTTAGAGTGTTAGGTGCAGACGTAGGAAGTGTTTCCGCATAGCAAACAATGGGGCTGCGTTAGGAGCTGAACGCTGCTTTTTTGCAGGTTTTTTTTCAGCTCAAACAGCCCCATTGTTTCCTATGGGGGAATCGTGCACGAGCACGTTTTTGAGGCTGGCCGCGTCCGTAAGCAACTCTGGTATCGAGAGTTGAAGCTGCGTTAAATATGCTCTACGCTCCTTTTTTGGAGCATAATGCAGCCTTTATGTGGACTCTCAATACCAGAGTTATTTTTATGGTGCGGCCAGAAAAAAGCCGGCGTTAGCTACGCGGGTCCTTACCGACAAAACTCTAAATCTAGCCGTAAGTCTGCACCTCACACCCTAACATGAACCCCGAGTCTAAACACCCCTAATCTTACACTTATTAACCCCTAATCTGCCGCCCCCGCTATCGCTGACCCCTGCATATTATTTTTAACCCCTAATCTGCCGCTCCGTACACCACCGCAAGCTACATTATAGCTATGTACCCCTAATCTGCTGCCCCTAACACCGCCGACCCCTATATTATATTTATTAACCCCTAATCTGCCCCCCTCAACGTCGCCTCCACCTGCCTACACTTATTAACCCCTAATCTGCCGAGCGGACCGCACCGCTACTATAATAAAGTTATTAACCCCTAATCCGCCTCACTCACGCCTCAATAACCCTATAATAAATAGTATTAACCCCTAATCTGCCCTCCCTAACATCGCCGACACCTAACCTCAAGTATTAACCCCTAATCTGCCGATCGGAGCTCACCGTTACTCTTATAAATGTTTTAACCCCTAAAGCTAATTCTAACCCTAACACCCCCCTAAGTTAAATATAATTTTATTCTAACGAAATAAATTAACTCTTATTAAATAAATTATTCCTATTTAAATCTAAATACTTACCTGTAAAATAAACCCTAATATAGCTACAATATAAATAATAATTATATTGTAGCTATTTTAGGATTAATATTTATTTTACAGGCAACTTTGTATTTATTTTAACCAGGTACAATAGCTATTAAATAGTTAATAACTATTTAATAGTTACCTAGTTAAAATAATTACAAAATTACCTGTAAAATAAATCCTAACCTAAGTTACAATTAAACCTAACACTACACTATCAATAAATAAATTAAATAAACTACCTACAATTATCTACAATTAAACCTCACACTACACTATCAATAAATTAATTAAATACAATACCTACAAATAAATACAATTAAATAAACTAACTAAAGTACAAAAAATAAAAAAGAACTAAGTTACAAAAAATAAAAAAATATTTACAAACATTAGAAAAATATTACAACAATTTTAAACTAATTACACCTACTCTAAGCCCCCTAATAAAATAACAAAGCCCCCCAAAATAAAAAAATACCCTACCCTATTCTAAAATTAAAATAGAATAGCTCTTTTACCTTACTAGCCCTGAAAAGGGCCCTTTGCGGGGCATGCCCCAAAGAATTCAGCTCTTTTGCCTGTAAAAAAAAACATACAATACCCCCCCCCAACATTACAACCCACCACCCACATACCCCTAATCTAACCCAAACCCCCCTTAAATAAACCTAACACTAAGCCCCTGAAGATCTCCCTACCTTGTCTTCACCACACCGGGTCCCGATCTATCCAGAAGAGCCTCCGATGTCTTGATCCAAGCCCAAGCGGGGGGCTGAAGAGTGACGTCCATCCTCGGGCTGAAGTCTGGATCCAAGCGGCGGCTGAAGAAATCCATCATCGGGCTGAAGTCTTGATCCAAGCGGGCGCTGAAGAAGTCCATAATCGGGATGAAGTCTTCTATGAAGCAGCATCTTCAATCTTCTTTCTTCCGGAGCCATCATCTTCCAGCCGACGCGGAACATCCTCTTCTACCGACGCCTACTCGCCGAATGACGGTTCCTTTAAATGACGTTATCCAAGATGGCGTCCGTCGAATTCCGATTGGCTGATAGGATTCTATCAGCCAATCGGAATTAAGGTAGGAAAATTCTGATTGGCTGATGGAATCAGCCAATCAGATTGAGCTCGCATTCTATTGTCTGATCGGAACAGCCAATAGAATGCAAGCTCAATCTGATTGGCTGATTGGATCAGCCAATCGGATTGAACTTGAATCTGATTGGCTGATTCCATCAGCCAATCAGAATTTTCCTACCTTAATTCCGATTGGCTGATAGAATCCTATCAGCCAATTGGAATTCGACGGACGCCATCTTGGATGACGTTATTTAAAGGAACCGTCATTCGGCGAGTAGGCGTCATTAGAAGAGGATGTTCCGCGTCGGCTGGAAGATGATGGCTCCGGAAGAAAGTAGATTGAAGATGCTGCTTCATAGAAGACTTCATCCCGATTATGGACTTCTTCAGCGCCCGCTTGGATCAAGACTTCAGCCCGATGATGGATTTCTTCAGCCGCCGCTTGGATCCAGACTTCAGCCCGAGGATGGACGTCACTCTTCAGCCCCCCGCTTGGGTTTGGATCAAGACATCAGAGGCTGTTCTGGACAGATCGGGACCCGGTGTGGTGAAGACAAGTTAGGGAGATCTTCAGGGGCTTAGTGTTGGGTTTATTTAAGGGGGTTTGGGTTAGATTAGGGGTATGTGGGTGGTGGGTTGTAATGTTGGGGGGGGTATTGTATGTTTTTTTTCTACAGGCAAAAGAGCTGAATTCTTTGGGGCATGCCCCGCAAAGGTCCCTTTTCAGGGCTGGTAAGGTAAAAGAGCTTTTCTATTTTAATTTTAGAATAGGGTAGGGCATTTTTTTTATTTTGGGGGGCTTTGTTATTTTATTAGGGGGCTTAGAGTAGGTGTAATTAGTTTAAAATTGTTGTAATATTTTTCTAATGTTTGTAAATATTTTTTTTTATTTTTTGTAACTTAGTTCTTTTTTATTTTTTGTACTTTAGTTACTTTATTTAATTGTATTTATTTGTAGGTATTGTATTTAATTTATTTATTGATAGTGTAGTGTTAGGTTTAATTGTAGATAATTTTAGGTAGTTTATTTAATTTATTTATTGATAGTGTAGTGTTAGGTTTAATTGTAACTTAGGTTAGGATTTATTTTACAGGTGATTTTGTAATTATTTTAACTAGGTAACTATTAAATAGTTATTAACTATTTAATAGCTATTGTACCTGGTTAAAATAATTACAAAGTTGCCTGTAAAATAAATATTAATCCTAAAATAGCTACAATATAATTATTATTTATATTGTAGCTATATTAGGGTTTATTTTACAGGTAAGTATTTAGATTTAAATAGGAATAATTTATTTAATAAGAGTTAATTTATTTCGTTAGAATAAAATTATATTTAACTTAGGGGGGTGTTAGGGTTAGGGTTAGAATTAGCTTTAGGGGTTAAACAAATTATTAGAGTAGCGGTGAGCTCCGATCGGCAGATTAGGGGTTAATACTTGAAGTTAGGTGTCGGCGATGTTAGGGAGGGCAGATTAGGGGTTAATACTATTTATTATAGGGTTATTGAGGCGGGAGTGAGGCGGATTAGGTGTTAATAACTTTATTATAATAGCGGCGTGGTCCGGTCGGCAGATTAGGGGTTAATAAGTGTAGGTAGGTAGCTGCGACATTGGGGGCGGCATATTAGGGGTTTAAAAATATAATATAGGGGTCGGCGGTGTTAGGGGCAGCAGATTAGGGGTTCATAGGGATAACGCAGGTGGCAGCGGTGTGCGGTCGGCAGATTAGGGGTTAAAATATTTTTAATAGAGTGGCGGCAATGTGGGGGGACCTCGGTTTAGGGGTACATAGGTAGTTTATGGGTGTTAGCGTACTTTAGAGCACAGTAGTTAAGAGCTTTATAAACCGGCGTTAGCCCAGAAAGCTCTTAACTACTGACTTTTTTCTGCGGCTGGAGTTTTGTCGTTAGATTTCTAACGCTCACTTCAGCCACGACTCTAAATTCCGGCGTTAGAAAGATCCCATTGAAAAGATAGGATACGCAATTTACGTAAGGGGATCTGCGGTATGGAAAAGTTGCGGCTGCAAAGTGAGCGTTAGACCCTTTCCTGACTGACTCCAAATACCAGAGGGCGGTAAAAAACCAGCGTTAGGAGCCTCTAACGCTGGTTTTGACGGCTACCGCCCAACTCTAAATCTAGCCGTAAGAAAGCACAGCAGAAACCTGTGGATAAACCAGATGGTACTCTATCTGGATGGTTAAGCCTCAATAATGGCCTATACAAATGTAGACGTCTGAACTGTTGTTTATGCCCACTAATAAAATTGGGAGATATATTAAACTGTGATGGGTCATAGGAATTTAAGATTAAAACTCGTTCTACATGTAATACTACCTTTGCGGTATATATGCTTAGTTGTATTTGTAATTTGATTTACATTGGTAAAACCAAAATAAAGATAAAAAAAATGGATGAATGAGCACATTACGAATATTGAAAAAGGCTTGAAACAACATAGTGTATCAGAACATTTTCTTAAGGTTCACAACATGAGGCCAGATTCATTAAAAGTGATGCTGATAGAAACCATACTATACTATAATAGTATACAGAGATTATTGAATTTACGCAAATGTGAGACTAAATGGATCCATAGATTAGTAAGTCTTTCTCCCCATGGGCTCAATGTGGATTTAGATCTCCAACATTTTATGGATTATGGTTGTACTTGGCACTTTTTTATATATACGGGCAGTTTATTTTATGATCTTTTAACTGATGAATTAGTTCATTTTCAATATTTATTTATATGAATACATTTGTTATTAATTGTTTTTAAATAGTTTGTTATTTTAGCTTTTGTGTTATACTATTGCCTGCTAATATGTCAAAACACACCCACAGGTCATTGGTGATTAAGCCTATTTGTTATACCGGTTTGTTATTTTTACTATTTGAGACAAATATGATTCCTTTTTTGAGTCTCACTCATATC
Organism: Bombina bombina; assembly: GCF_027579735.1. Lineage (NCBI taxonomy): Eukaryota > Metazoa > Chordata > Amphibia > Anura > Bombinatoridae > Bombina > Bombina bombina. The sequence goes on from NC_069506.1 coordinate 252,849,415, forward strand.
CACATATTAATACACTGGGAATGCCCACTTCTATTATAAATTTCAGGGCTTCTTCCCTTATACCTTATTACGATTGTGGTAACCCGGTATATTATATTCCATCTGGAAAAGAAGCTGTCAGGTAATATTTAGCAGTGCTCCCTTCCATCCAGGCAAATACGGTTTTAACATACTGTGAAGAATCAGAGATATCTCTTATAGGCCATCACATCATCTGTGTTTTTAAACTGGTTCTGTTCAAGATTACGATATATACTCTGTAAATCTCTTGTAAAAGTCTCCTCAGGTGGCAGAGGAAACGCGTCGAGTCGGAGGTGTTCCTGCATACGGACATTCTGAGTTTTATTCCTTATCAGTTCCTTATATTTAGTCTGGCGAGTACACGAACAGAGGAAAGGCTTGGATTTCCTCAACTGCAAATGTTATGCTTGATAAGCTAACAATATGCCTTCTTTTTCTAATCTCTTGTGAGTGCATATGTATGCACATTTTATTTGTTCTAATACATTTAGCTACTGGGAATCGTGGTTGCACTTATGTTTTGTGTTACAGATATACATATATATATATATATATATATATATATATATATATATATATATATATATATATATATATATATACTCTACTGTCTTATCCTCCAAATTGTGAGTTTATTAAATGATGAGGTGAAACTCAGAAATGTCATTTAAATTTACAATTTGAAGGATAAGACTGGAAAGTACCTTCTATTAAGAGATTGTGTTGCTGACTGTATATCTTTTGTCCAGAATGCTGTATAATTACATTTTTAGCAATAAAACACAAGTTAATCATTCTTGCAGATGATTGTCAGGTAAAGGCTATTATGACATTGTTTAGCATTGCTACTTGTAAACATTTACTGTTATCAACTTGATAGACCTGTTAAAGAAGACATTTTTTGAAAACAGTAACTAACATTCTATACAGTATAGGGTGTGTCACTTCTCAGCAGTTCAAACATATTTTAAACATAAGTATATTTCCTGAAACCATAAAAACATGTTATGAAGAAAAACAACATTTAGTATAATCTTCTTGACTTCAAATGGCTCCAATACTCTTATATATATGTCTACATATGTATACATATGCATTTGTGTTTATATGGGTATATATCGCCTAGATTTAGAGTTCTGCATTAACCGTCAAACCAGCGTAAGGGGGTCCTAACGCTGGTTTTGGCCGCCCGCTGGTATTTAGAGTCGTGTAGGTAAAGGTCTAACACACACTTTCCAGCCGCGACTTTTCCATACCGCAGATCCCCTTACGTCAATTGTGTATCCTATCTTTTCAATGGGATCTTTCTAACGCTGGTATTTAGAGTCTTGGCTGAATTGAGCGTTAGAAATCTAACGACAAAACTCCAGCCGCAGAAAAAAGTCAGGAGTTAAGAGTTTTCTGGGCTAACGCCGGTTCATAAAGCTCTTGACTACTGTGCTCTAAAGTACACTAACACCCATAAACTACCTATGTACCCCTAAACCGAGGTCCCCCCACATCGCCGCAACTCTAATAAATGTTTTAACCCCTAATCTGCCGACCGCACACCGCCACAAACTACATTATCCCTATGTACCCCTAATCTGCTGCCCCTAACATCGCCGACCCCTATATTATATTTATTACCCCCTAATCTGCCCTCCCAACATCGCTGCTACCTACCTACACTTCTTAACCCCTAATCTGCCGACCAGACCTCGCCACCACTATAATAAATAGTATTAACCCCTAATCTGCCCTCCCTAACATCGCCGACACCTAACTTCAAGTATTAACCCCTAATCTGCCGACCGGACCTCGCCGCTACTATAATAAATGTATTAACCCCTAAAGCTAAGTCTAACCCTAACCCTAACACCCCCCTAAGTTAAATATAATTTTTATCTAATGAAATAAATTAACTCTTATTAAATAAATTAATCCTATTTAAAGCTAAATACTTACCTGTAAAATAAACCCTAATATAGCTACAATATAACGAATAATTATATTGTAGCTATTTTAGGATTTATATTTATTTTACAGGCAACTTTGTATTTATTTTAACTAGGTACAATAGCTATTAAATAGTTAATACTATTTAATAGCTACCTAGTTAAAATAATTACAAAATTACCTGTAAAATAAATCTTAACCTAAGTTACAATTAAACCTAACACTACACTATCAATAAATTAATTAACTAAACTATCTACAATTATCTACAATTAAATCAACTAAACTAAATTACAAAAAAAACAAACACTAAATTACAAAAAATAAAAAAAGATTACAAGAATTTTAAACTAATTACACCTACTCTAAGCCCCCTAAAAGAATAACAAAGCCCCCAAAATAAAAAAATGCCCTACCTATTCTAAAATAAAAAGTTAACAGCTCTTTTACCTTACCAGCCCTTAAAAGGGCCTTTTGCGGGGCATGCGGCAGTTTAGGGGTTAATGCATTTATTATAGTGGCAGTGAGGTCCGGTTGGCAGATTAGGGGTTAATAAGTGTTGGTAGATAGCGGCAACGTTGGGGGGGGGGGCAGATTAGGGGGTAATAAATATAATATAGGGCTCGGCGATGTTAGGGGCAGCAGATTAGGGGTACATAGGGATAATGTAGGTTGCGGCGGTGTACAGAGCGGAAGATTAGGGGTTAATAATAAAATGCAGGGATAAGCGATAGCGGGGGCGGCAGATTAGGGGTTAATAAGTGTAAGGTTAGGTGCAGACTTAGGAAGTGTTTCCCCATAGGAAACAATGGGGCTGCGTTAGGAGCTGAATGCTTTTTTTGCAGGTGTTAGGTTTTTTTTCAACTCAAACTGCCCCATTGTTTCTTATGGGGATATCGTGCACGAGCACGTTTTTTTTTTAAGCTGGCCGCGTCTGTAAGCAATGCTGGTATTTAGAGTTGAAGTGGCGGTAAATATGCCTGTACGCTCCCTTTTTGGAGCCTAACGCAGCCCTTCAGAAAACTCTAAATACCAGCATTGTTTAAAAGGTGCGGGGGAAAAAAACATGCGTAGCTAACGCACCCCTTCTAATGCAAAACTCTAAATCTAGGTGACTGTATTGTGTGCTTTGTTTGTGGCTTCCCTTACACATCTGCAAACTAGTCACATTGGTTACATGCATGCAATGCTGGCCTTATTCTGTCTGCTATCTTACTGCATACTCTTTATGTAGTCATTTGAATGTTTGCAGTGCAGCAGGACTTTTTTAGATTGGGTGTGTCTGTATATGTGTATTAGTGTCTGTGACTGTGTGTTATTGTGTTTTTGTATGTTTGTGTGTGACTGTGTGTAATCCAAAAGTATGAATCAGCACAACTGATAAGTGCAAGAGTGACTGGGGTATACTGTTTAGCCCCTCCAAATGTATAAATATGCAAAAAGTCACCGGCAATGTATCATATTAAACAGTAATCTTTAATAAACACACATATAAAACAAGCGTTTCGGGTATTAACCCCTTAGTCATGCTATTAGTTACATATACACAATTTCTGCTTTTTAAACACTATTTTTGGCTCCAGGAAATCCTGTGCATTACTCTACCACCCTCTAGTGGTGATTATACAACATTACTACTTAAAGTACATTAGTAACAAGGTTAAAAACATGGGTTATATAATATGGCAAAGCAAAGCATATTATAAATGTTACAGAGCGTGGGATAAAAATGCTGAAGTTAAAAACAATTAAGAGTGAGTGCACCTATTGGATTGAGACAGCTCAACCCTAATATACAGTTGTTCCTTCAAACAACTGTGAGGGATCGATGGGGTAAAAAACAGGTGAGGGGAGCTGTGTGTATAAGGATAACAAATACTTGATGGTAAAGATGCTGAAACTGTTTACCTATACTGGGTTTGCAGGAGTTTCAGTTGTTGGTATAACTTGGTTCCATTTGCTGAAACTGTTTACCTAAACTTGGTTTGCAGGAGTTTCAGTTGTTGTTCAAACGGTTCTAAACAACAATACAGAGAACACCCCACGCAACTAGACAACTAGAAACTCCAGCAAACCAATACAAGGTAAACAGTTTCTATAACAAAGTTATACCAACAACTGAAACTCCTGCAAACCCAGTATAGGTAAACAGTTTCAGCATCTTTACCATCCAGTAGTTGTTATCTTCATCTACAATCTTGATCTACAAGTTTTAAAGAATTTTAGTCAAAATCACAGCAGAATATATTATCTTACTCACATAAAGGCTTGTCTGTTCCAACCAATCAGACACCTTGGAAAAATTTTCATGCAAACTGTAATTACTTTTCCACTTAAAGTCACATCAAAAGATATATGCAAATCATCAGATGAACATTTATTTCCACCTTCCACGATAATTATTATTTTTACCATTATTTTTGTTCTTATCAAATGCTTTGAATACTATAGTATGAATGTAATGTCATTTTAACTTTAAGAAATTTTAACTATACTATTTTCCTCAAGGTAATAGAGCTCTTTACCACTAACTTAATCAAGTCAGAACTTATAATCCAGTCAAATATTGTGTTTTTTATTGCAACAATTAAATATTCTGTTTTTTAACCTCTTGTAGTCATACCTCCATTATTTTTCACCTATTTGTTCACCCATTTCTTAGTGCAATATATATTGCAGAAAAATCAAAAATTAACACGAGAAGCTCATTTAAAGGTCACGTTAACACATATTATTTATGTATTGAAATACACACAGCTCCCCTCACCTGTTTTTTACCCCATCGATCCCTCACAGTTGTTTGAAGGAACAACTGTATATTAGGGTTGAGCTGTCTCAATCCAATAGGTGCACTCACTCTTAATTGTTTTTCACTAATAATCTTTAACCTTCTTTAGAGTTAGAGACACACCTTTATAATTCCCAAAATGTTCCATCACTTATTCACTCATTGATACACTACGATTATTAATATATATTTATCTAATTATAAACTTATCTAAATATGGACATTTTTGCTCAAAGAGAGGAAATCCTCCAAGGAATCTTCTCTGATAATAATAACACAGAGTTTAACACCTTACACAATACCCCTAAAAATCTCACCGATCTATGTGAAAATTTCGAAAACCTACTAATAAAAGAACTAAAGAACACCATTGAAATCAAATACACAGAAAAATATATCGCCAATAATATGGTCCCTAGAGGACTCCGCTTAAAGAAAAACTGTACCTTTGCCCTGAATAATGATCTCTCAAATGAATGGTTTGAAGTACTCGAAACAGCGTCTTTAGGACTCAAGAAAATTATAGTTAAGTCAAGAAATATTTCATTAAATGAAACCAAAACTGAAATAGACAAACATAAAATCACTATGAAAACATTTGAAAATAACACTGAATTCATAAATTATCAAAAAGAAATTTTTAAAAATATTTCATTGTTCAAAGAAAACATTTTAGCAAATAAAATATCTAAATACAACAGAGATTTAGAAGATTATTCAGACAATAACATCACAGATATCCCTATAGAAACTAATCCTATTGTAGAAAACAATGATAATCTGACACCTTCCCATGCTCATAAAAAAGACAGATCTTTCATATTTGGTAAAAATAATCAACAAAACACCAAACAAACCATAGCCACCACATCCAATAACACAGTACAAAGAAAGCAAACAAACCACTATGTATCATACAGACACAAAGACGAACAACCATATAAACAGCAAAAACATACATACATGAATAGAAACCCAGAAAACAGTTATCATCAGGAGAATTATTATACTGACCGCAAAACACAAGATTAACATTCTTTCAACTATAAGAGACAAGAAATGAGATCAAAAAGAAACTACTACTCAAATTACACATATCACAACAATAGAGACCATTCTCAAAACAGAGAATATCCACATAGGAGGAATTACAATGATTCCTACCCTCAAACCAATAATTATTCCTCCTATAGAGACAGATATGACCAAGATCAAAAACAAAATTATTTAAGAAATCACCAATACAGACAGTTCAATTCCCACACAGACAAAGGCCCATATCAAGGCCATTCCAGAAACAACCACAATAACCAAAGTGATTATCAATCCAATTGGAGAATACCAACTAGAAATAGATTTCAAGCTCTAGAACATGAAACCAATAGGTCACCTGCACCCACCACACACAACAGGAAGTTTTTTTAGAGAATGCCCCTCAAGGGGAAGGTACATCAAAAAACAATACACATCATATCCTCCCACAAAGAATCCTAAGAAGCAAAAGAGGATTAGAGGCAGGAGGAATAGAAGACAATCTAGACAACACCCCAAAGAGACAAAAATAACTAACAATGGAGTATTTAACATTAGCAAATACCCTTTAAATCCACTACAAGAAGCAGTACTCAATAAAGGCCTATCCTTTGCACCCTCATGTAAACTAAATAAATTTGATACTCTAATAAACATAAATCAATTTATTCGAAAGCTTACTTTAAAAATATATTTTATCAAGAATCCTGTAGAAAACAAAATCCTCAAAGAAAATTAATCTAGATATAAACATACAAATCTAAAAGCTACTTCTACCTTTTATCCAACAAATGAAAAAAGTGAACCTATTAAACTCTTCGAAAAAATGGTAAAACAAGACATTGATAAAATTTATGAAAATAAATACATAAATTGGAACATGACTCAAAAAGAACTCAAAATAATTAAAGACCTAAAAAACAACCCTGACGTCACCATTAAGCCGGCTGACAAGGGTGGTGGGATCGTGCTTATGGACGCAACTTATTATTTAGAAGAGTCCTATAGACTCTTAGAAGACGAAGTGACATATAAAAAACTCAGATCAAACCCCATAAAAAATCAAATTCAAAAATTAGAGACACTTCTAAAAGAAGCCTCAGACATAGGATTACTCACTAAAAATGAATTTGACTTTCTGAATATCAAAAACCCCATCACCCCAACTTTTTATATACTTCCCAAAATTCACAAAGACCTCAAAACACCCCCAGGACACCCTATTATATCTGGTATAGGATCTCTCACTGCCAATCTCTCTCAGTACGTCGATTTCTTTCTACAAACATATGTCACACACTTTCCCTCATACCTCAAAGATTCTACACAACTATTGAATATTCTAAAAACAATTTCTTGGAAAAATGATTATCTCCTGGTAACATGCGATGTTAATTCGCTCTATACAAATATAGACCATAAAAAAGGTTTAGAAGCTACCACATTTTTTCTGGACATAGACCCAGACCTCAACATAGAACAAAACAAATTTATTTTAAACTGTATACACTTCATACTTCACAATAATTCTTTTTTCTTTAATAAAGACATTTTCTTACAACAAAAAGGGACTGCAATGGGCACAAGGTTCGCCCCCAGCTATGCTAATTTATTTATGGGATACTTTGAAAACAAATACATTAATTCAAGTCCCTGGGGGGCGAACCTTGTGCAATATTACAAATATATAGACAACCTGTTCCTTATTTGGAAAAGGGAACCAGAATTACTCGAACTATTCATAGAAGATATAAATAGCAATTCATTAGGCCTTAGTTTCACACACGAATCAAGCACCAATAATATCCACTTTCTTGACATAGAAATACAAATAGTAAATAATGAAATCACCACTAAAACTTTTTTCAAAAGAACTGATGCCAATAATTACATTCACAATGACAGCTGTCATTTACCGAAATGGAAAACAAATATTCAAAAAAATCAATATATTAGAATCAGAAAAAATTGCTCAGATATAAATCATTATACAACACAATCAGAAATACTAGCACAAAAATTTCAAGAAAAGAAATATGATCCACAATTTCTAGAAAAAAACAAAATGGGAGTCCTTGAAATGAATAGAGATCAAATTTTAAAACCAAAAATAAAAAAGGATCATGTCAACAGAGAGGAAGACCCCCTCTTCATACCCTTCATAACACAATACAATTCTCAACATCAAGAGATCAAAAAAATATTAAATAAACACTGGCACTACATAAAACAAGACCAGATTATAGGACACAAATTAAAAAACAGACCAGATATCATCTTTAAAAAAGCTAAAAATCTTAAAAATATTCTTTCTCCCAGCGAATTTAAAAATAAAGAAAGAAACACCCAAGGCACTAAAAACATCCTGAACAAAAAAGTGGAAGGCTTCTTCCCCTGCCCAACTTGCAAATCATGCAAACACAGTACAAAAATATATTAACATTAAAGAAATTATCCATTGCTCAGATAAAAATGTAATTTATTGCATACAATGCTTATGTGGCCATCAATACTTTGGCCAAACGAGTCGAATGCTAAGAGATCACATTAGAGAACATCTACATCACATTGAGCATAAAGCCACTAACACAATTCTATACAAACACTTTACAGAATGCCATAATGGCAATACTAGACATATGAAATATTGGGGAGTTCAAAAAATCATTTTAAATCCAAGAGGGGGAAACATAGAAAACCTACTTCTGAGAAAAGAAGCAGAATATATCCATTCCTTTAAAACTCTACACCCCCACAGAATAAACACGGAATTTGATCTCAATTTTCTTATTTAACATAACCAGCCAATAGCGAAATACCAATCTGCACTATAAATCACAAATAATACAATTAAAAAAAAAAATTAAAAAAAAAATTTAATTTTTTTTTAGGTAAAATACACTGTACTATACAAATTGATCCTCACATATATAATAAGCAAAAACTCCTCTCTAAATAAGATCTTTCTATACTAGAACATAAGATCTTTCTATACTAGAACTTAAAGATATAAACATAGAGGGAGACCAATATAAGTCTATAAAATCTAAATAGGACCGTTACCAAATTAAAGCAATGGTACATTTACTAAACTGTCCAACAAAAATAATATATCAAAGAAAAGAATGTAACAATAAAAATATTGTATCAATGGGGGGCGGAGCTAGCCATCTAACAGGAGAGACGTGCTTGGAGAGTGCTCTCTGATAGTTTTTTACTATAATAGGCAAAAAGTGCAAGAAAAAAGTGATTTTAACACGCATCACAGACCCTGTAACCTGCCCTAAAGAAGTCTGGATGATTGTGGGTATACTGAAGACTTTAGCGATACGTAGCATTACTAAAAACCAGGCTCATCTGAGAGGCCCTGTGGTGATACCCGGCCGCATCACAAAGCGGACCTTGCTACAGCTTAGATCTCTCCCCTATCAGTACTGACCCTGAACGGAGGTCCACAGTAACGCTACTTATACTACACTGCTGACCGGAGGGTCGGGGCTCCGCTCCGGTACAGTAGCTTCCTACCTGGCAATCGGATTGGGAGGTCTGAAGTTCCGGACAACCTCTAGAGGACAGAGCCGCCGGCTGGACTTTCCCCTGTTGGCTCCTTTGTCAGAGATCACGACCCGGCCCTGACCGGGAGCTGGCAAAAGCCTGTGAGTGACGGGAGGAGTGTGAGCTGCGCCACAGACTTTTCGGCGCGAACACCCACCATCTTGCGGCCGGGTCTCTTGCCCCTGCTGACTTCTCTGCACCGCTTACAAGAAATTGGCCTGCATCTGGAGTGGGTAAGATAAGCAGATATACAAGTAGACAGGAACCGGTGCTTTTTACCTCTTGGTCCTAACGTTGCTCCAACACCTCCTGGCCTCCACACATATAAATACCTCTCGCACTATTCCCTGAGACAAATTAGCCTTGCACACTGGTTGATCTGTTGCCGGCTGCCCTGATCTATAGCTCCATGCTAGAAAGTCTTTCATTAACCTGGCCACTGACTCTTATTGCTCCTGCCTTTGCGGATAATAGGAGGCTTCCTGCCAATTAAAGAATGAGTTCCCTGTGAGGGCTGTGTGAGTGAAGGGAATCTGCTGACTGGCACCTAATTTAACTTGCAGAATCTTATTTGCTGCTTCAGGCCACTTGAACCTACAAACATACACCATCAAACAAGCACAGGCAGACCTGCTTTTACTATCCCACCTAGATCAACACCTGCAGGGGGCCAGGAATACTCCCCTGTCCACTATTACATCAGAGATCCTGTGGTCACCTTAGACCCCATTTTGGGACATTTTCACCCTCCCTACCTTGATACTGCCTGTGGTCCTGAGAGCAATACCTGACTGTGAGGGTGGGTGAGAGGCTCCCCAGTTTACCACCTAGGCGTGGGGTTATCTATATCCGTATATTCCCCCATTGATAACTCTCAGGGACATCATCTGTCACTTTGGCTTGTATCACTACACCCTGAGGTGCTGCCCTCTTTAAGTGGATTCATACCTGCAGCATAGCCTCAGTGAGACTGCGGAACTTATACTGTCACAATAACCTACATTACTACTGTGTGAAGTTATAGCTGCTGCGTCAGCCTATGTGTCTGTGGGCTCTCAGCCCAAAGTGGAGTGTAATTTAATTATAATATCTGCCTAACATTTATCTTTACCAACAGGTCCTACCTACTGTAACAATTTCACTATCTATAATCTGCAGATTGGGCACCTTAAAGGCTGCACTTATCTGATCTTATGTACTAGATTCAAAGTGAAGTAATATTCTTGTATAAGCTATGCTCACTAATATCCATTTCTCTCACTCCAGCACTTTACCCTAAGCTCTTTCCAAACTTGTAATTGTTGTGCAGACGAATACTATTGGGCTCACTGTGTAAACTAATCTTGACCTTTCCTCTGCAGGTATTTTAGTATAAGGGTCTGTCTATACTTAAATTAAAAGGGCAACTGAGCTACCCAATTTTTTAGGATATCACTGTGGCACATACTCCTGGATACATTGTCACCCAGCAGATACTACAGATTAGAACCTAATTCCTCTGATAATCTCTGACACTCTCTCCATTCATTTCCTGCTGTCCGAAGAAACAGCAGGTCATATACTCTTTCCTTTTCCCATCCTGGCCAAGTGAGGGCAACTCCCTTGGAGAGGGTGTCTATTGAGAATCTCACTTTACCCACCCTCAGAGGGGACTGACCAAGATTTGATACTACCCAGGGTAGAGCTGTCGAATTTCACTTTGATTACCAAAACACTGCCAAATATGACGGCCTAAACCAAGATTGACTTCAGGGGGACTTTAGTATCACCCTCTTCACCTGTGTCTTATTCAATACATTCTGCACTACAGAGCAAGTGTTTACACACATTGATTTGGCCGCAGGAGCAAACCTGAAACCATGTCCCATACTACCAAAAGAAAGTCTAAACCGTCTCATCCACCCGGAAAAACAGTTGCAGAACATTTTAAAAACCACCATACTGGAAAATCCCAAATGTATAGGGAATCCACATCTGCACTGGAGGGCAGTGAATCTGAAGGCAGCATGGACTCCCAATCTCCTATACCATATACCCTGTCTGCAAACATTGTGGATGTTCTCACCAGGCGAATGAACCTCCTCCAAGAAACACTGACAAAGGAAATTAAAGGTTCCACAGCTGAGCTCCGCAGAGAAATTGGTGCATTGGGAGAACGTACCGAAACTTTGGAGTGTAAGCAAGAAGATCTAGCTGTAGACCATGTCCACTTACAAGCCTATTCCCAAAATCTAGCAATCCAGATATCTGACTTAGAACTAAAATTACCCGACATGGAAGATCGCTCCCGTCGGAATAATCTAATCTAAGGCCCCCAAGAACTGGAGTCTTATGTTCTGGAGTTTTGTAATATCTTACTGTCCTCTTCGGAGACGCCCGGTCTCTTACTTGATAGAGTCCACAGAGTAGCACGACCTAGATCTGTCTCCCAAGAAAAGCCTAGAGATGTCCTAGGTAGGATCCACTTCTTTACCCACAAAGTGAAGATAATGAGAGAGCTGGTCAACAAACCCCAACTTCCTGATAAGTTCCAGCAAATCATGGTGTTTCCGGACATTTCCAGCTACACTTTACAAAAGAGGAGATCCTTCAGAACCATCACCCAGATTCTCAGAACGGAAAATATCAGATACAGATGGGGATACCCGACAAGGCTTATAGTTTCTAAGAATGGTGAGACTCACACAATCTTTACCCCTAAAGAAGGATTTGACCTGCTACAAGATTGGGGTTTCGCTTCAACTAAACCTCGGAAGGATACAGATTCTTTGCCCTCTAGAGATCGTTCAGATATTAAGGACATGACCCAAAATCTGGCGCCCCAGATTTTACCCCCAGGCTACAAAAACCCACCAAATGATAAACAAAGAGCTCTGATCCGAAGCTAGTAAACATGTATATATTGTTAGATGTATTTACCATATGTTAGTTACTTGTTACATAGAGGAAATGAGGAGACCTAGGACCTCCCATGGGAGAATGGGCACTTGCCCAGCGGTACCCGCTCTATTCCCTACTTAACCATCCTTTTATGCTGGGACTCATGGGACCCCCCCTTTCCTTTCAGTTCTCTAGGTTGCTTGATCTCTCCCAGGCACCTACATGTGGTTGAACTACATTGTTTTGAGAGTTAATTGAGTTTACAACGTATTTTATACCACTAACGTTACATACTAATATGCTTGTAGAAATGTGGATGTATTATTTAGTTTAAGGGAAGTGCACTGGTTTATAGTCCCCCAAATGATACTTAAATAGCTCTGGTCCATAGTTAGTAAACATGTATATAATGTTTGATGTATCTACCATGTGCTAGGTGCTCATTACACGAGGGAAATGGGGAGACCCATGACCTCTCATGGGAGAACGGGCGCTCGCCCAGCAGTACCTGCTCTATTCCCTATGCAATCATCTGTTGTCGTTGAGACTCACGGAGTCTTCCCATTCCCTTTCTGTCCTACAGGTTGCTTAATTTCCATCAGGCACCTAAATGTTGCTGCCCTAAACTGTTTCAAGAGATAATAGAGTCTACAAAATATCTTATATAATTAACTTTACATGTTACTATGCTTGCAGAAATCTGATGTATTATTTAACTAAATGGAAAGACACTGGTATATTCTTTTTATTCATACTCCCCCAATGACAGTCAATCTCTACATACAAGTTAAATACTTGTACTACCTCCCCCCCCCCCCATACACGCAAATTCTATTTGTGTTATCCCCTCCTACGGGGACTGGAGAAGTCAGTTTCATATCTAGATACACTTCTCCTTTTGGTGATCCTGCGGTTCACCATATCTGATAAAATATTTAAAACCTCACCTGACTAACACTGATACACTTGGTTCAAACCTATAAGACACCCATGATATTGTCTGAACTGAATAGTTGTTTTTTTGTGTTTTATTTTGCTTTTTCTCTGTTCATCTGTTCAATATTTTCTCTTCTCATCATCCTCTAGGTGAAAATCAAAATCCTTATAGGAGGTGATCCCTAGTGGCTCTTTTTAACCGCTTATACAAATAACAGGCTTTGTGCCTGTCGAGGGCCACGCATTTCCGGACGGGGTGAGTCTATCACCTGAACCCTTCCCTTTAGCTTTCCTTTCCCTGTTCACCCCCCCAAAAAAAAAGCTCAAGATGGCGACAACCTCTAATAATATTTCCTTTGCAACATTAAATGTCAAGGGACTTAACTCACAGGAAAAGAGAAGTATGCTTACCAATACCATGAAGTCTCTGAAAATACAGGTCATGTTTTTACAAGAGACACATTGGTTAGCATCAACCCAGACTCCATACAGGACCCCAGAATACCCTGTAGTGGTTCTAGCTTCTCATACTGAGAAATCTAGAGGAGTAGCGATTGCCATACACAAATCTCTACATTTCGAACATATCCACGCAGAGAAAGATATCCAAGGGCGATTCCTATTGCTCAACTGTAAACTAAATGGTATACTATTCACCCTAGTTAACATTTATTCCCCAAACCAATTGCAATCTAAATTCCTGAAAGGTACACTGTCCAAAATCGAGAAACACAAAACTGGGACGATAATACTAGGAGGTGACTTTAATATGATATGGGACCCCCTACTAGACAAGAAGGTTCAGAGTGGGAAAACAATAGACGCATACTCTATAACTAGTGCCAATAAGTTCCGACAATACATTATCCAACACAATTTGTATGATATCTGGAGGGCACTACACCACAATGACAGGGACTATACATATTTCTCTAGACCTCATAATTCATACTCGAGACTCGACCACTTCTTCACTGACTCATGGACACTCAATAGAGTTCTAACGTCACATATTAGGGTCTGCCCTTGGTTGGATCATGATATTCTGATGTTCACTCTCTCTACTGACCTAACCACAGAGTCTAGACCTAGCTGGAAATTCCCAAAACACATGCTCCAAAATAAAGCTTTCAGAACTTCCCTCCAAGCCTCTATTGTAGAGTTTTTGAGAATAAATGACACCCCAGATGTGTCCTCCCAAACAATATGGGCCGCTTTGAAGGCATACATAAGAGGGTTATGCATTTGGAGAAAGGCAATGTTACGACGTCAAGCAGGTCTGCCCCTAGGCCTTCTTATTGCCGAGCTACGTTCTGTAGAACAGGAGAATAAAGACTCTCCAACTACAAGCCTAGCCAATAAGATTAATGTACTAAGAACACAACTGGCGGATAGAGAACTGCAAAGAGTTAAATACTCTTACACCAGATTCAGGAAGCTTATGTATTGTCAAGGCAATAAGGCCTCAACCCTCCTTGCCCATAAACTAAGGAGCAGGACAGCGGCAGCTAGAATCTTATCTTTCCAAAGAGGCAACATCTCGGTCTCCTCACCCAAGGAAATTGGAGAGACGTTCGCGGCCTATTACTCTGACCTGTACCATCTTAAGCCCTCGATGGCTACCAAAGAGTCTTCTTCACGTGAAGTAGTAGACTTTTTACAGACGCTAGGCTTACCAATCCTCCCAGACGAAGATAGAGAAGCACTTAAAGCCCCATTCTCCTCAAATGAGCTTAATCAAGCCATTAAACATACCCATAATAACAAGGCTCCGGGTCCTGATGGCTACCCGACAGCCTTCTACAAACTGTTTAAAACAGAATTAAACAGGATCCTCCTCAAGGTCTATGCTGAAGCTCGAGAGGCAGGCTCATTTTACAAAGAATTTTTACAAGCAGTAATTTTGCCCATCCCTAAGCCAAACAAAGATCCCTCACAATGTACAAGCTACAGACCAATTTCCTTGATAAATGGTGATGTAAAGCTATATGCCAAGCTATGGGCTAATCGCCTTAATAGCCTGCTCCCAAAAGTGATAAATACAGACCTGGTTGGTTTCACGTTTGGCAGAAAGGGCCCGGATAATTCCCGAAAAATGCTAAACATACTTACAGAAGCCTCCCGTTTCAGGCTCCCCATGCTGGCCCTGTCGTTGGACGCAGAAAAAGCGTTTGACAGGGTCAGATGGGAATACTTATGGCACACGCTTGCCCAATTTGGCATACCAGAGGACGTGATCACGGCAATTCGAGCCCTATACTCCTGCCCCTCTGCAGTAGTTAAAGGTCTAGGTTTCGCCTCTCCGGAAATATGTATTACCAACGGCACCAGACAAGGTTGCCCCCTGTTACCTCTAATTTTTTCCATGGCCATTGAACCCTCGGCCCAGGCTATCGGGCAATCACACATAGTACGAGGCGTCCAGCTTGGTGGCACGACTGCGAAGATTGCACTATATGCGGACGATGTTACGCTCTTTTTAACAAACCCAATAGGCTCCTTGCCAGCACTCTTTGATATTGTTACTGAGTTTGGAGCTCATAGTTACTACAAGGTAAATGTCACCAAAACGGAGGCACTACCAGTATGCATCCCAGCATTTGAATTAGATATATTGCAAACATCGTACTCTTTCCAATGGTCGCGAACCACCATTCGACATCTGGGGGTACAACTTGGTCCAGACCCGAAAATAGTTATTACCATTAACTATACTAACCTTATTAGAGAGGTTACTGAGCTTACCTCCTCTTGGAGCCTTAAAGAGATTTCATGGCTAGGTCACATCGCATCTTTCAAAATGATGATCTTGCCTAAAATTCTGTACTATTTCCGCTGTATCCCTCTTAATGTCCCCAACACTTTAATAGATAAGCTCCAATCTATTGGACAACATTATATTTGGAATAAGTCTAGGCCCCGGATTGCAGCGAAAATACTCCAAAAAAGATACGAACATGGAGGAGTTGCAATGCCTAGCATACGCGGATACTATGAGGCAGCTAGGCTTTCTCATATCACAGCGTGGGCAGACAAAGGGGAACTACAGGGCTGGAAAAGCATAGAAGCATTAGCCCTTCCTTTGGGCTTAAAGTTAGCAGACCTACCCTGGATCCCTAGCCACAGCGTTGACACCTTGAGACTAAAAAATGTCATCATCAGAGATAATCTGAAGGTTTGGTATAGCCTTAGAAATCTGCGAGACATTGCCCCACACCTGTCTCCCATTCATTCCATACCAGCCTTACTGGCGGCTCTCCCCGACGCACACATACAACAGTGGAGTGCATGGGACCTGAAAGTGGCACTCTACTCACTCCCCATAACATGAGAACAATTATCCCAGGGCCCCCCCCCCCCGTGGGCCTCATTTGAATACTCAAGACTTTATGCTTTTATGACATCATGGGGATTCACCAAGGCTCTAAATAGACCCTTGACTAACTGGGAAAAGCTATGGCAGCTTCCTATTAAGACTCCTAGGCTCATATCATTCCACTATTATCTCTTACAGTTGTCCACTAATAGAGACAGACCCTGGCAGTTGAGTGCATGGGAGGGAGATCTATCCAGACCTATTTCAGATAAAGACCTATGTACAGCTATGACGCTAACTAAAAAGACGGTACACTGTGCAAATACCTTGGAGGCCTACATGAAATTATTCCTAAAATGGTACTATACTCCCACGAGGCTGTCGCAGATGTTCCCCACAACGTCTCCTCTATGCTGGAGAGATTGCATGCAAAGAGGCCCAGATATACATATTTGGTGGGATTGCCCAAAACTGATACCTCTCTGGAATCAGGTAAAAACCCTCTGTGCTAACCTTGGGCTCTCTATTCCACTCGCTCCTGCAATTGCCCTCCTGCACATCTTCCCGAAGAGTGTCCCAGCTCATGTTTCTAAATTGGTCATCTTTGTCCTAGCGGCCACGAAACTGGCGATAGCAAGGGCCTGGAAACAAACCCAACCCCCAGATGTTACAGTTGTTACATCTATAATGCAGGTATACGCCAAAATGGAACAAAGTTTCTATTCTAGCATAGATAAGGAAGAGCTATATTGGCAGATTTGGGAGCCCTGGTTTAACTATCAAAGAGATCACAGCTAAATTTATAGTCGCACTAAAGTTTCCGACCACTCCCATTATCATAATTAAACTTTCATACCCAGTTGGAGATGTGCTAATTGGTTGATAACACCTGCTTCCCTAAATTCCCTACCAAAAACTGATCGCCCCCCCCTCTCTCTTGCCATACTCCCTAGCTTCTGTTTCTCCTCCCTTCCCCTCCTTCTCCCCATAAAGGGCCTCCCCCCCTGGAGATGCGCACTGATATCACTAGATGAAGTGTACAGACAGATATTCCTAGGCTGACTTTATGAAGTCCCTAGAAAGCTGAGTTAATAGATAGGACTGAAGTACTACTTTGCCCTAGTGTTTAAAGTCTGTTTATATTATTTAAAAATGAGGTTTCCATAGTTGATATTCTTATTCAAATTAATTAAAAATGAGGTTTATGCGGTAGATATTTTATTTCATACTTAATATGCTTGATTTCTATGCTCTGCATTCCCATCAATAGCTATCTTTACTGTATTATTACAACAAAATAATGTCTGCATATATGTGAATTTGTTAGTCACCTACGCTGTGACATCTGTTGTAATGTTTAATCCTCAATAAAAAATATTTAAAAAAAAATAAAAAAAAAAATATTGTATCAATGAAAATAGACACGCACAATCAATTTTAAAAACGATTTCTGTAAAAAAACTTTTTTAACTCCCAAAAACAAGAGGCAACAAATATCTAATTATTCTGATATCCACTTTGCTTAAAATTTTGCACTTAAAAAATGTTTGCACTCATACATTCCAAAAATGTGTATTTAAATTATCAATATATTTTTATCATTTTTTATTATTGTTATCCATTTTTTAGTTTCACAATAAATTTTTCAATTATTCTAAAGTTTAAGGTAAACTAAGGTCCTTTTTAAAAAACCTTATATCAACAGTATGAATCTAATCTAGGTCTTAATTGATAAAAAAACAATGTAGTTTCAAATTACTTTGCTGATAGGCTGATCCAGATTTCAAATTGCTCCAATGAAATCACGCCTACACCTTTAAAAACATAAGACCTTGGGCATCTTGATAAAGGCTGAGGCCGAAACGCGTAGATTTGCCCCTAGTGTGCACTCCAACAACTCAAGTCTGCATCTAAGACTACCCAGGACTGAATAAGAAAAACCAGCTACCGGTGACTGCTATACACTGAGCACCACAAGATTTGAAGCGGACACACCATACCTGAAGCTCCAGCAAACCTTGAAAAAGGTAAACAGCTCCAGCAACTGTCAAGAAAATTTCTTTGTAATTACCAGTTGATCTGAAACTCCTGCAAACCACTTTAAGGTAAACAGTTTCACTATAGATCAACTACCAGCAACTGAAACTCCAGCAAACCCAGGGAGGGTATATAGTTTCAGCAATAACAGACGCCTACAAAAAGAATTGTTCAAACGGTTCTAAACAACAATACAGAGAACACCCCACGCAACTAGACAACTAGAAACTCCAGCAAACCAATACAAGGTAAACAGTTTCTATAACCAAGTTATACCAACAACTGAAACTCCTGCAAACCAAGTTTAGGTAAACAATTTCAGCAAACGGAACCAAGTTATACCAACAACTGAAACTCCTGCAAACCCAGTATAGGTAAACAGTTTCAGCATCTTTACCATCAAGTATTTGTTATCCTCATCTACAATCTTGATCTACAAGTTTTAAAGAATTTTAGCCAAAATCACAGCGGAATATATTATCTTATTCACATAAAGGCTTGTCTGTTCCAACCAATCAGACACCTTGGAAAATATTTCATGCAAACTGTGAGTAATTACTTTTCCACTTAAAGTCACATCAAAAGATGCATGCAAATCATCAGATGAACATTTATTTCCACCTTCCACGATAATTATTATTTTTACCTTTATTTTTGTTCTTATCAAATGCTTTGAATACTATAGTATGAATGTAATGTCATTTTAAGAAATTTTAACCACAGTGAAAGGAGAATAGGCAGCTGCTCAAAAAAGAGTGAAATCAAGGGCTGGCAAAAAAAGGTAAAAACTTGAAACCTTTATTAAATCATTTAAAATATATAGGCAGTACAGGGCACACAAACTCCCTGACTAGTTTCGTGCTCTGTTGAGCACTTAATCATAGGGCGAGTTTGCTCAGTGTTCATAGCCTATTTAAAGGCACAGAACACCTGAAAGTAGTTATACATTAAAAACAACAACAGTATTAAAACAATAACAGAATCTACCTAATTACAAACACTATCGCCTAGATTTAGTGTTTTGCGCGCGTTAGCTACGCTGGCTTTTTTCTGGCCCCACCTTTTAAATACCGCTGGTATTTAGAGTTCACAGAATGGCTGCGTTACGCTCCAAAAAAGGAGCGTAGAGCATATTTACCGCAACTTCAACTCCCGATACCAGCGGTGCTTACGGACGCGGCCAGCTTCAAAAACGTGCTCATGCACGATATCCCCATAGAAAACAATGGGGCAGTTTGAGCTGAAAAAAAACCTAACACCTGCAAAAAAGCCGCGTTCAGCTCCTAACGCAGCCCCATTGTTTTCTATGGGGAAACACTTCCTACGTCTGCACCTAACACTCTAACATGTACCCCGTGTCTAAACACCCCTAACCTTACACTTATTAACCCCTATTCTGCCGCCCCCTCTATCGCTGACACCTGCATATTTTTTAACCCCTAATCTGCCGCTCCGTAAACCGCCGCTACTTACATTATCCCTATGTACCCCTAATCTGCTGCCCCTAACACCGCCGACCCCAATATTATATTTATTAACCCCTAATCTGCCCCCCACAACGTCGCCTCCACCTGCCTATACTTATTAACCCCTAATCTGCCATCCGCACGCCGCCGCTACTATAATAAAGCTATTAACCCCTAATCCGCCCTCCCTAACATCGCCGACACCTAACTTCAAGTATTAACCCCTAATCTGCCGATCGGAGCTCAACGCTACTCTAATAAATTTTTTAACCCCTAAAGCTAATTTTAACCCTAACCCTAACACCCCACTAAGTTAAATGTAATGTTATGCTAACGAAATAAATTAACTCTTATTAAATAAATTATTCCTATTTAAATCTAAATACTTACCTGTAAAATAAACCCTAATATAGCTACAACATAAATTATAATTATATTATAGCTATTTTAGGATTAATATTTATTTTACAGGCAACTTTGTATTTATTTTAACCAGGTACAATAGCTATTAAATAGTTAAGAACTATTTAATAGCTAAAATAGTTAAAATAATTACAAAATTACCTATAAAATAAATCCTAACCCAAGTTACAATTAAACCTATCACTACACTATCAATAAATTAATTAAATAAAATACCAACAATTATCTACAATTAAACCTAACACTACACTATCAATAAATTATTTAAATACAATATCTACAATTAAACCTAACACTACACTATCAATAAATTATTTAAATAAAATATCTACAAATAAATACAATGAAATAAACTAACTAAAGTACAAAAAATAAAAAAGAACTAAGTTACAAAAAATAAAAAAATATTTACAAACATAAGAAAAATATTACAACAATTTTAAACTAATTACACCTACTCTAAGCCCCCTAATAAAATAACAAAGCCCCCCAAAATAAAAAAAATGCCCTACCCTATTCTAAATTTAAAAGGTTCAAAGCTCTTTTACCTTACCAGCCCTGAACAGGGCCCTTTGCGGGGCATGCCCCAAATAATTCAGCTATTTTGCTTGTAAAAAAAACACATACAATACCCCTCCCCAACATTACAACCCACCACCCACATACCCCTAATCTAACCCAAACCCCCCTTAAATAAACCTAACACTAAGCCCCTGAAGATCTTCCTACCTTATCTTCACCATACCAGGTTCACCGATCGGTCCTCGGAAGTGTTGATCCAAGCCCAAGCGGGGGGCTGAAGAGTGAAGTCCATCCTCGGGCTGAAGTCTGGATCCAAGCGGCGGCTGAAGAAATCCATCATCGGGCTGAAGTCAGAAGTCCATCTTCGGGATGAAGTCTTCTATCAAGCCGCATCTTCAATCTTCTTTCTTCTGGAGCAGAGCGGAGCCATCTTCTTCCAAGCCGACGCGGAACATCCTCTTCAACCAACGCCTACTCGCCGAATGACGGTTCCTTTAAATGACGTCATCCAAGATGGCGTCCCTTGAATTCCGATTGGCTGATAGGATTCTATCAGCCAATCGGAATTAAGGTAGGAATATTCCTACCTTAATTCTGATTGGCTGATAGAATCCTATCAGCCAATCGGAATTCAAGGGACGCCATCTTGGATGACGTCATTTAAAGGAACCGTCATTCGGCGAGTAGGCGTCAGTTGAAGAGGATGTTCCGCGTCGGCTTGGAAGAAGATGGCTCCGCTCCGCTCCAGAAGAAAGAAGATTGAAGATGCGGCTTGATAGAAGACTTCATCCCGATGATGGACTTCTGACCTCAGCCCGATGATGGATTTCTTCAGCCGCCGCTTGGATCCAGACTTCAGCCCAAGGATGGACGTCACTCTTCAGCCCCCCGCTTGGGCTTGGATCAACACTTCCGAGGACCGATCGGTGAACCTGGTTTAGTGAAGATAAGGTAGGAAGATCTTCAGGGGCTTAGTGTTAGGTTTATTTAAGGAGGGTTTTGGTTAGATTAGGGGTATGTGGGTGGTGGGTTGTAATGTTGGGGGGGGGGTATTGTATGTGTTTTTTTTTACAGGCAAAAGAGCTGAATTCTTTGGGGCATGCCCCGCAAAGAGCCCTGTTCAGGGCTGGTAAGGTAAAAGAGCTTTGAACTTTTTTAATTTAGAATAGGGTAGGGCATTTTTTTATTTTGGGGGACTTTGTTATTTTATTAGGGGGCTTAGAGTAGGTGTAATTAGTTTAAAATTGTTGTAATATTTTTCTAATGTTTGTAAATAATTTTTTATTTTTTGTAACTTAGTTCTTTTTTATTTTTTGTACTTTAGTTAATTTCATTGTATTTATTTGTAGATATTGTATTTAATTAATTTATTGATAGTGTAGTGTTAGGTTTAATTGTAGATAATTGTAGATATTGTATTTAATTAATTTATTGATAGTGTAGTGTTAGGTTTAATTGTAACTTAGGTTAGGATTTATTTTACAGGTAATTTTGTAATTATTTTAACTATTTTAGCTATTAAATAGTTCTTAACTATTTAATAGCTATTGTACCTGGTTAAAATACATACAAAGTTGCCTGTAAAATAAATATTAATCCTAAAATTGCTATAATATAATTATAATTTATATTGTAGCTATATTAGGGTTTATTTTACAGGTAAGTATTTAGATTTAAATAGGAATAATTTATTTAATAAGAGTTAATTTATTTCGTTAGAATAAAATTATATTTAACTTAGGGGGGTGTTAGGGTTAGGGTTAAAATTAGCTTTAGGGGTTAAAAAATTTATTAGAGTAGCAGTGAGCTCCGATCGGCAGATTAGGGGTTAATACTTGAAGTTAGGTGTCAGCGATGTTAGGGAGGGCATATTAGGGGTTAATACTATTTATTATAGGGTTATTGAGGCGGGAGTGAGGCGGATTAGGGGTTAATAACTTTATTATAATAGCGGTGCGGTCCGCTCGGCAGATTAGGGGTTAATAAGTGTAGGCAGGTGGAGGCGACGTTGTGGGGGCCGATTAGGGGTTAATAAATATAATATAGGGGTCGGCGGTGTTAGGGGCAGCAGATTAGGGGTACATAGCTATAATATAGCTGGCGGCGGCGTGCGGACGGCAGATTAGGGGTTAATAAGTGTAAGTAGCTGGCGGCGACCTTGTGGGGGGCAGATTAGGGGTTAATAAATATAATATAGGGGTCGGCGGTGTTAGGGGCAGCAGATTAGGGGTACATAGGGATAACGTAGTTGGCGGCAGTGTACGGAGCAGAAGATTAGGGGTTAAAAATTTTTTATAGAGTGGTGGCGATGTGGGGGGGCCTCGGTTTAGGGGTACATAGGTAGTTTATGTGTGTTAGTGTACTTTAGAGCACAGTAGTTAAGAGCTTTATAAACCGGCATTAGCCCAGAAAGCTCTTAACTACTGACTTTTTTCTGCGGCTGGAGTTTTGTCGTTAGATTTCTAACGCTCACTTCAGCCACGACTCTAAATACCGGCGTTAGAAAGATCCCATTGAAAAGATAGGATACGCAATTGACGTAAGGGGATCTGCGGTATGGAAAAGTTGCGGCTGGAAAGTGAGCGTTAGACCCTTTAATGACTGACTCCAAATACCAGAGGGCGGTAAAAACCAGCGTTAGGAGCCTCTAACGCTAGTTTTGATGGCTACCGCCCAACTCTAAATCTAGGCCTATGTGTGGCAAATGGAAGAAAGAACAAACAGTTAAGCAAGCTACTGTAAATAAGGACAAAATTAGTTTACATTGTCCTAATTGTATTCACAAAGCAAACATTATTCTCATATATCTTTTAAATTCAAAACATACTTAGAATTACTTTAAACTGAATTAAAGATATATCCCATACTCAATCTGATCTGTAATCCCCATATTTGGACAAGAAGCTAAATAACTTACTATATAACAATAATGATAACAGGACCCATTTGTGCTAAATCTGTCAATCAAAGTGCACAAATAAGATGTGTTATTTAGGTATATATGTGTATCATCTACAGGACATCCAATACAAAATATCCAATAAACAATACATATACAACATAAACAAAAACAAAACCAAAACCAAAAAAGCCCATAAAGGGGATAGATACAAAGACCCATATAGGGGATAGATAAAGTAACCGTTCAGATAGACAGATATAATTGCCCATATAGGGGATAGATCAACTACTAAATATAATCACATGGAAATAGAGAAATTAATTAATCAAACCAAATTCATTTTTCAACATAATAACTCATATCCCATTCTCTGTTTAAACCTAGGGGGGTTATAGTTCTCAATTTGTATATCCAATACAATTCTTGCTTCAGCAACAAACTACCCCTATCACCCCCCCCCCCCCCCCCTAGGTGGAAACATGACACGGTCTATTACCTGAACCCTCATGTCAAAAATGTTAGTCATATGTACCAGATTAAAATGCCTAGCTATTGCTGATTCTTTTACATATTCTCTGGTGTCCCTAACATGTTCTCTGACTCTTGACCTGAGTTCCCTACTCGTTTGACCTGTGTTTTGCAGGTTGCAGTATTTGCATTCAAGGAGATAAACCATGAAAGTGGTTCTACAGTTAGCGTAGAATTTATGTTTGAACTCTTCTCCTGTCTGGCTACTCCTAAAGCCATCACCCACCTGTACAAAACCACAGGTTATGCACGAACCGTGACCACATTTATAAGTTCCTCTCCTCCTAATCCAATCACTTCTGTCTGAGTTGTTGGAACAGATTAAGCTAGGGGACAACTTGGATGACAGTGTAGGTGCCCTTCTCGGTACAAATTTACATGAACCAATAATAGGTCTTAAAACATCATCATTCTCTAGCAAATGAAGATTCTTCCTTAATATAGAACATACCTGATAATATTCTTTAGAATATTCAGTTGAGAATACTATAGTATCATGTTTTATGATGTTTTGTTTCCTGGTCCCTCTCATTAATTCCTGCTGTGATTTTAGTCTCACCTCATTGAGAACCTCATTCAAGAGGTTTTCTTCATAACCCCTTGCTTTGAGGCGCTCAATAAGGGTCTTGGCTTGTGCATCAAAAAGACTATCTGAATTTGTGTTTCTTCGAAGTCTCATAAGCTGACCCCTGGGAATAGACCGTACCAAATGCGGTGGATGACATGATTGAGCATGTAAAATTGTATTCCCAGCTGTCAGCTTACGATAAGTGTCACTGATCACTACACCCGTTTCAATGTCTCCATTTAGAGTAAGATCCAAGAAATTCACCACCGTCTCATACAAATCTCCCACAAATTTTAGATTAAACTCATTTTGACACAAGTAACCTAGAAAATCTTCATACACAAATGGTTCCTTGACTATGAAAATCAAATCGTCAATGAAACGCATATAGAAAACTATGTTTTCTTAAATGGATTGTTTTCCGTGTATAAATAAAGATCCTCCCATAATCCCACATACAGGTTCGTGAATGAGGAGGCAAATTTAGCCCCCATGGCAGTTTCACAAACCTGTATGTGGAATTCTCTATTGAACATAAAAAAATTATGTTTCAATAGAAACTCAATGACTTCACATAGTACAAGTCTAACTTCCTCAGTGAATATGGTATGCTTGTCAAAAAAGTACCTAATTTCTCGTATCCCCATATGATGGGGTATACTTGAGTAAAGTGCAGTGGCGTCCACCACTATCCACTTATACTCCTTTTCCCACTTAAGATTCTTAAGCATCTGTAGGAGATGTATTGAATCTCTCAAGTAACTCTTGAGACCCCTCACCAGGGGCTGCAAAATAGAATCAATCCACTCTGAGGTGGGTTCAAGCAATGACCCAATCCCCGAGACAATAGGTCGCCCCGGGGGTTGGGTCAAACTTTTGTGCGTTTTAGGTAAGTAATGGAAAATCGGAATCCGTGGATTCTCAGGAATCAAAAATTCCAGCTGTTCCCTGGTGAGGAGTCCAACAGAAACAGTCTGTTCCAGTAATCTAGCCAACTTGGCTTTAAATACAAACGTGGGATTAGAATCCAACTTTCTATATGTGGAGGGGTCATTTAATTGCCTAATGCTTTCTTGCAAATAGTCCTTCTTGTTAAGAACGACTACGTTGCCGCCTTTATCCGAATTCCGGATAACCAAATTTGTATTATTTTCAAGTGATGCCAAGGCAGCTTTTTCCTTCCTAATTAAATTAGATCTTACCATCTTTTTTTGTTTCACAGTATCCTCTAAGGCCAAAATTTCCCTCTCTACCCTCTTCTGGTAAAGGTTCAAAGCGGGACCCCTGAACTGAACTGGATAAAAACTGGAGGATTGTTTTACAGGGACAGGAATATCACAATTTTCAGGGCCATATTCACCTTCCATGTCCCTAAGTCCCTCTAACATGATGTTATCTAAAAAATTGAATGGCTGATTACCCTCTGTGTCAAAACAATGTGCATTGTCACCCATATAATCACGTGAGGTAACCTCACTGGACTCTGAGTTAGAACCTTGAACATCTATAGATTGAATGTTGGTGTCTCTAACCGAAAAGAACCTTCTCAGAGTCAACTTTCTTATACATTTGTTGACATCCAACAATTTTTTAAACGCTGAGAAGGTATTAGTCGGTGCGAAACCCAATCCCCTAGACAACAAAGTAATTTGTTCAGTTGTTAATTCAATGTCTGAAAGATTAAGAACAGTTAGTCCTTCTTGTTCTGTTTGGTTTTCCTTCCTGATTTTCTTTGTTCTTTTCCCTGCTCTCCTTGTCTTTTTCCACCTAAAGGGATGTCCATACTGTCACTTCCTTTTGGATGTATCTCCATTTCTTCATCTTCCGAACTCCCAACGGCACCACCACCCGGTACCTGCAATGACAAAGATGAACCAGAAGAGACAGAGGAGGAAGAGAGTAAAGAAGAGGAAGAAGAGGAAGAAGAAAGAGAAACAGAAATAGGTGTTGATGCTCCACTGTCATCAGACATGTTGGACTCCATTTCTGAGTTTTCTGTAGAAGAAAACACCACACGACGCTTGTTCTCTTTTTTCTTTAATATGGACTTTGGCACCCAATTGGTCTTTTCATCTATTTCAGTATCTTGCTTCGCCTTATTTTGGTTGTTACCAGCTTGATTTTTCTGGCCCTTGCCAAAGCCCCTCTTAGAATGTTTGCCTTTGGGTCTTCGCTGGAACTGGGACCAATTATATACCCTGTTATTGGTGTAGTCTTCCAAGTCCCCACTGAACTTAGTGCCTTTCCTCTCAACTAGCTCCTCGTCTGATTTTTTTATTTTAGATTTCAACACTGATTTGAATTCTTTATACTTTTCATCAGACCTTAGGGCCTTTAGAACTTTTTTAACTGTAGTGATCTGCTCATTGAGCTTACTCCTTTTGTGGTTCTTGCTTCTGTTAGCAATGTCCATTAATTTTATGGAACATGTGGTAAGAGCTTCATTCCATTCCTCTAACAATTCTGGGACCTCCAGATCAAATGATGGATATTTCTTGATACGCAATCCACGAGGGATTCTCTTGGCCTCAATATAATGCTCAAAAGATACCACATCCCACATAAGCCTCAAGTCATTCAATAGCAGTTTTTCCAGTTTGAAAAATAGGCCCTTGAGAGAGCTAACAGTCCCTCCTGTGGCTTCATTCTTCATGAAAAAAATTTCTAAGAAACTTCTTCTATGTTCCATGTTAAAAATGGATTTATTAAAACTTGTTCCTTCCTCCTTCATAGTGTTTGTAAAAAAAGTGTGACTTTGCCCAAAATGTACTGCCAAAAAAACAATTCTCTCACAGCCCTTTAAAATCTATGACCTCACTTTATAATGGTATAGAATGTAATTGCTAATCATGCAAACAATCATTAATCACTCTTTAACCCTGTAAAGCCTGTACAAAAAATCGTTTTAGCTCTGTATGTGTAATTGGATTTGAATAAACTTTGCTCCAATCACAGTGATGTTTGTCAGATGTATGTATTTTTGCTCCACACACGATAGCATTAAAGATGTTGATTATAACATGCACTTTCTTATTAGTAACAGGAATACTCCATACCCCCATACAGCAACAGCGTAACAGGAATACTTCATGCCCCCATACCGCAATAGCATAACACTGGCGTGTTAAACGGACTCAGCAGACTGCTCAAATTAGTCCATTTCCATCTCTTCAGCTACTGGCATTACCGCAATGGCATACAATTGTACAATAACTTGACAAATCCAAATTGTTAAAGTCTCACCCCTCCAAAGGCCTCCGACATCCACCTCGAGCAGGCTGACGGCACCACAGACACAGACTTCCCAAGATTCAAGCCGCTGCAGACGCGGAAGTGACTGCCAGGTCCGGGGAGGAAAGAGCAAACCAAAGTGATCAGGCTGCAGGGGTGCAAGCTGCCAAGTAAACGGCTGGTGTAGCCGAAAGCATCCACAGTGAAAGGAGAATAGGCAGCTGCTCAAAAAAGAGTGAAATCAAGGGCTGGCAAAAAAAAGGTAAAATTTTGAAACCTTTATTAAATCATTTAAAATATATAGGCAGTACAGGGCACACAAACTCCCTGACTAGTTTTGTGCTCCGTTGAGCACTTAATCATAGGGCGAGTTTGTTCATGGTTCATAACCTATTTAAAGGCACAGAACACCTGAAAGTAGTTATACATTAAAAACAACAACAGTATTAAAACAATAACAGAATCTACCTAATTACAAACACTATGTGTGGCAAATGGAAGAAAGAACAAACAGTTAAGCAAGCTACTGTAAATAAGGACCAAATTAGTTTACATTGTCCTAATTGTATTCACAAAGCAAACATTATTCTCATATCTCTTTTAAATTCAAAACATCCTTAGAATTACTTTAAACTGAATTAAAGATATATCCCATACTCAATCTGATCTGTAATCCCCATATTTGGACAAGAAGCTAAATAACTTACTATATAACAATAATGATAACAGGACCCATTTGTGCTAAATCTGTCATTCAAAGTGCACACATAAGATGCGTTATTTAGGTATATATGTGTATCAACTACAGGACATCCAATAAAAAATATCCAATAAACAATACACATACAACATAAACAAAAACAAAAACAAAACCAAAAAAGCCCATAAAGGGGATAGATACAAAGACCCATATAGGGGATAGATAAAGTACCCATTCAGATAGACAGATATAATTGCCCATATAGGGGATAGATCAACTACTCAATATAATAACATGGAAATAGTGAAATTAATTAATCAAACCAAATTAATTTTTCAACATAATAACTCATATCCCATTCTCTGTTTAAACCTAGGGGGGTTATAGTTCTCAATTGGTATATCCAATACAATTCTTGCTTCAGCAACAAACTACCCCTATCACCCCCCTTCCAGGTGGAAACATGACACGGTCTATTACCTGAACCCTCATGTCAAAAATGTTAGTCATATGTACCAGATTAAAATGCCTAGCTATCGCTGATTCTTTTACATATTCTCTGGTGTCCCTAACATGTTCTCTGACTCTTGACCTGAGTTCCCTACTCGTTTGACCTGTGTATTGCAGGTTGCAGTATTTTCATTAAAGGAGATAAACCACGAAAGTGGTTCTACAGTTAGCATAGAATTTATGTTTGAACTCTTCTCCTGTCTGGCTACTCCTAAAGCCATCACCCACCTGTACAAAACCACAGGTTATGCACGAACCATGACCACATTTATAAGTTCCTCTCCTCCTAATCCAATCACTTCTGTCTGAGTTGTTGGAACAGATTAAGCTAGGGGACAACTTGGATGACAGTGTAGGTGTCGTGTGGTGTTTTCTTCTACAGAAAACTCAGAAATGGAGTCCAACATGTCTGATGACAGTGGAGCATCAGCACCTATTTCTGTTTCTCTTTCTTCTTCCTCTTCTTCCTCTTCTTTACTCTCTTCCTCCTCTGTCTCTTCTGGTTCATCTTTGTCATTGCAGGTACTGGGTGGTGGTGCCGTTGGGAGTTCGGAAGATGAAGAAATGGAGATACATACAAAAGGAAGTGACAGTATGGACATCCCTTTAGGTGGAAAAAGACAAGGAGAGCAGGGAAAAGAACAAAGAAAATCAGGAAGGAAAACCAAACAGAACAAGAAGGACTAACTGTTCTTAATCTTTCGGACATTGAATTAACAACTGAACAAATTACTTTGTTGTCTAGGGGATTGGGTTTCGCACGGACTAATACCTTCTCAGCGTTTAAAACATTGTTGGATGTCAACAAATTTATAAGAAAGTTGACTCTGAGAAGGTTCTTTTCGGTTAGAGACACCAACATTCAATCTGTAGTTGTTCAAGGTTCTAACTCAGCGTCCAGTGAGGTTACCTCACATGATTATATGGGTGACAATGCACATTGTTTTGACACAGAGGCTAATCAGCCATTCAATTTTGTAGATAACATCATGTTAGAGGGACTTAGGGACATGGAAGGTGAATATGGCCCTGAAAATTGTGATATTCCTGTCCCTGTAAAACAATCCTCCGGTTTTTATCCAGTTCAGTTCAGGGGTCCCGCTTTAAACCTTTACCAGAAGAGGGTAGAGAGGGAATTTTTGGCCTTAGAGGATACTGTGAAACAAAAAAAGATGGTAAGATCTAATTTAATTAGGAAGGAAAAAGCTGCCTTGGCATCACTTGAAAATAATACAAATTTGGTTATCCGGAATTCGGATAAAGGCGGCAACGTAGTCGTTCTTAACAAGAAGGACTATTTGCAAGAAAGCATTAGGCAATTAAATGACCCCTCCACATATAGAAAGTTGGATTCTAATCCCACGTTTGTATTTAAGGCCAAGTTGGCTAGATTACTGGAACAGACTGTTTCTGTTGGACTCCTCACCAGGGAACAGCTGGAATTTTTGATTCCTGAGAATCCACGGATTCCGATTTTCCATTACTTACCTAAAACGCACAAAAGTTTGACCCAACCCCCGGGGCGACCTATTATCTCAGGGATTGGGTCATTGCTTGAACCCACCTCAGAGTGGATTGATTCTATTTTGCAGCCCCTGGTGAGGGGTCTCAAGAGTTACTTGAGAGATTCAACACATCTCCTACAGATGCTTAAGAATCTTAAGTGGGAAAAGGAGTATAAGTGGATAGTGGTGGACGCCACTGCACTTTACTCAAGTATACCCCATCATATGGGGATACGAGCAATTAGGTACTTTTTGACAAGCATACCAGATTCACTGAGGAAGTTAGACTTGTACTATGTGAAGTCATTGAGTTTCTATTGAAACATAATTTTTTTATGTTCAATAGAGAATTCCACATACAGGTTTGCAGAACTGCCATGGGGGCTAAATTTGCCCCCTTATTCGCGAACCTGTATGTGGGATTATGGGAGGATCTTTATTTATACACGGAAAACAATCCATTTAAAGAAAACATAGTTTTCTATATGTGTTTCATTGACGATTTGATTTTCATAGTCAAGGAACCATTTGTGTATGAAGATTTTCTAGGTTACTTGTGTCAAAATGAGTTTAATCTAAAATTTGTGGGAGATTTGTATGAGACGGTGGTGAATTTCTTGGATCTTACTCTAAATGGAGACGTTGAAACGGGTGTAGTGATCAGTGACACTTATCGTAAGCTAACAGCTGGGAATACAATTTTACATGCTCAATCATGTCATCCACCGCATTTGGTACGGTCTATTCCCAGGGGTCAGCTTATGAGACTTCGAAGAAACAAAAATTCAGATAGTATTTTTGATGCACAAGCCAAGACCCTTATTGAGCGCCTCAAAGCAAGGGGTTATGAAGAAAACCTCTTGAATGAGGTTCTCAATGAGGTGAGACTAAAATCACAGCAGGAATCAATGAGAGGGACCAGGAAACAAAACATCATAAAACATGATACTATAGTATTCTCAACTGAATATTCTAAAGAATATTATCAGGTATGTTCTATATTAAGGAAGAATCTTCATTTGCTAGAGAATGATGATGTTTTAAGACCTATTATTGGTTCATGTAAATTTGTACCGAGAAGGGCACCTACACTGTCATCCAAGTTGTCCCCTAGCTTAATCTGTTCCAACAACTCAGACAGAAGTGATTGGATTAGGAGGAGAGGAACTTATAAATGTGGTCATGGTTCGTGCATAACCTGTGGTTTTGTACAGGTGGGTGATGGCTTTAGGAGTAGCCAGACAGGAGAAGAGTTCAAACATAAATTCTACGCTAACTGTAGAACCACGTTTGTGGTTTATCTCCTTGAATGCAAATACTGCAACCTGCAATACACAGGTCAAATGAGTAGGGAACTCAGGTCAAGAGTCAGAGAACATGTTAGGGACACCAGAGAATATGTAAAAGAATCAGCGATAGCTAGGCATTTTAATCTGGTACATATGACTAACATTTTTGACATGAGGGTTCAGGTAATAGATCGTGTCATGTTTCCACTTAGGGGGGGTGATAGGGGTAGTTTGTTGCTGAAGCAAGAATTGTATTGGATATAAAAATTGAGAACTATAAACCCCCTAGGTTTAAACAGAGAATGGGATATGAGTTATTATGTTGAAAAATGAATTTGGTTTGATTAATTAATTTCTCTATTTCCATGTTATTATATTGAGTAGTTGATCTATCCCCTATATGGGCAATTATATCTGTCTATCTGAATGGGTACTTTATTTATCCCCTATATGGGTCTTTGTATCTATCCCCTTTATGGGCTTTTTTGGTTTTGGTTTTGGTTTTGTTTATGTTGTATGTGTATTGTTTATTGGATATTTTGTATTGGATGTCCTGTAGTTGATACACATATATACCTAAATAACACATCTTATTTGTGCACTTTGAATGACAGATTTAGCACAAATGGGTGCTGTTATCATTATTGTTATATAGTAAGTTATTTAGCTTCCTATCCAAATATGGGGATTACAGATCAGATTGAGTATGGGATATATCTTTAATTCAGTTTAAAGTAATTCTAAGGATGTTTTGAATTTAAAAGAGATATGAGAATAATGTTTGCTTTGTGAATACAATTAGGACAATGTAAACTAATTTGGTCCTTATTTACAGTAGCTTGCTTAACTGTTTGTTCTTTCTTCCATTTGCCACACATAGTGTTTGTAATTAGGTAGATTCTGTTATTGTTTTAATACTGTTGTTGTTTTTAATGTATAACTACTTTCAGGTGTTCTATGCCTTTAAATAGGCTATGAACACTGAACAAACTCGCCCTATGATTAAGTGCTCAACGGAGCACAAAACTAGTCAGGGAGTTTGTGTGCCCTGTACTGCCTATATATTTTAAATGATTTAATAAAGGTTTCAAAATTTTACCTTTTTTTTGCCATTCCTTGATTTCACTCTTTTTTGAGCAGCTGCCTATTCTCCTTTCACTGTGGTTGCTTTCGGCTACACCGGCTGTTTACTTGGCAGCTTGCACCCCTGCAGCCTGATCACTTTGGTTTGCTCTTTCCTCCCCGGACCTGGCAGTCACTTCCGCGTCTGCAGAGGCTTGAATCTTGGGAAGTCTGTGTCTGTGGTGCCGTCAGCCTGCTCGAGGTGGATGTCGGAGGCCTTTGGAGGGGTGAGACTTTAACACTTCCGCGTCTGCAGCGGCTTGAATCTTGGGAAGTTTAAGAAATTTTAACTATACTATTTTCCTCAAGGTAATAGAGCTCTTTACCACTAACTTAATCAAGTCAGAACTTATAATCCAGTCAAATATTATGTTTTTTATTGCAACAATTAAATATTCTGTTTTTTAATCTCTTGTAGTCATACCTCCATTATTTTTCACCTATTTGTTCACCCATTTCTTAGTGCAATATATATTGCAGAAAAATCAAAAATTAACACGAGAAGCTCATCTATAGGTCACTATTACACACATATATATGTATTGAAATACACACAGCTCCCCTCACCTGTTTTTTACCCCATAAAATGCTGAAGTGTAATGACATGAACTCCCCACATACAACGTGTGAACACTTTTCACTGATCCGGTAAAAGGTAGATATACACAAGTGAGAGTCACTTATTGGGAGGACACCCTCCAAACGTTCCCCACAGAAACAATGGCGGTAAGGATCAGGAGATAGGCAATGCACCACTGGCCGATATTGTGACAAAATAATTATATGACGGCTCTCTTATGCACAATGTGTTATAGGACTCCTACCTGTCAACCTCCGGAACGTGTCAGGCAGAAGTGGGGGCCGGCTGCAAATCCTTCGTTTCACCTCCATACATGGTGCCTCTTTGTCCTGCAAGGAATTCCAGCTGAGTCCTATTCCCGCCTTCACTGGCGGTTACTTCAATCTCCAATCCTCCTCCCGTTGGAAAAACCTAAGCTGTGTGTGCTATATGGTGACCACCCCAGGTCTGTGCTCACTCTGTAGGCCTTGAAACGTAAACAGAAACAGGAACAGGAATAGAGGAGCATAGACCGGGTGGTATGCAGGTAAAACAATTTATTTCAAGTTAGCGCCTTAGTGCGACATGAGTGAAGTCAAAATATACAAAATACACAAAAAATGTGGAGGGTATAATCACCCCAGGTTAAACACAGAAAAAATATACACAGAAGGGCTGGAAAATGTCAGGTAAATGCGTTTCAGCGTGTAGCCTTACTCATTACCTGTTTTAAAATAGTACATTGTGCACTATAAAACTGCCAGCCCTAATTCCCATTGGTCAGTGGGTACACACCCTTTTTCTTCTCCTGTCCAATAGATTGCTATAAACTACGTCAGCTCCATACTACCAATCAAAATGAAGCGTTAAGCAACATTGTAATATACACAATACAGATACAAGCAAGCGTTATCACTAAACAGAGATCACACAGATTATTAGCATTCTATGCAGAAGTAAAAGTAGAAAAAGTAGAAAAGGAAGAAAGGGATGAAAAAATATAAAATAAAATAAAAGAGCCTAAGTCTAACAGGTATACATAGACTCGCATTAGGAAATCTAATCATGACGTTACAGCGGATACTGTCAGAAGAAATTCAGTTACATAGATTACATTGGCTACAGGGATTCCCCCGTGCTGTGAGCCGGTGAGGACAAATCAGGAACACCTGCAGAAATTGAGTTCAAAGAATAGGTGTTAGAATAAACACACATAGTCATTGTCATCAACTGGTATGTAAAGTACAAAATAGTTAAATACATGGGAAGAGATTCATACATTATGCGCTTAACACATATATATACACATGTATACAAACATACAAAAAAGTGTCTGAAATCTAAACCAGTGGCCCTGATCCCCAATATCTCCACTAGCCCTAACTGGACCTAACCAAATGGAAAGCTGATTATAACAGGGCTAGTGTAGTGAATTACACAGAGAGAGATCAGACCACTGGTTTTGAGTCAGACCTACCGTGACAGAAACCCTGCGCATGGGGACTCGGAGGCAATGCCCGAGTGAATAATGTAATGACAAGTCAGGTAAAGATATGTGGGGAATGTGACAAAGGGGTACCATGATGTCTCAGAACCACATAAAAAGGAGTGCAAGACCAAAAGTCAGGATAAAGAGACTAGAATTAAAATGAAAGAGTGTATAGTATATATGAGTGTATGAGTATATGAGTATATCAACCCAGTCACTGACCACCAGCTTACCACCCAGAGGAGTCAAGGATTACCGAGAGGTGTGTCTCATACATATATATATATATGTGTATCCATAAGGGGTCACCAAAAATTGATGAGGTCAAATTCCGAGTTGAGGCCTTCTGGAACCCTAATTTTGAGCTTGAAGATCCAGAAGACCTCCCTCTCACCCAACTTGCGGTTTCTATCCTGTCCCCCCTTTAATGGTGGTATTCATTAAATGATGGTCCAAGCGAAGGTTGAGATCTCCTTTGAATGTACCCCTGAAAAATGATTTACAAGTGGGGTGGTGAGTACACCTGCTCTGATGTCCGCTAGGTGCTCCTTTACAATGTTGCTTAACGCTTCATTTTGATTGGTATTATGGAGCTGACGTAGTTTATAGCAATCCATTGGTCAGGAGAAGAAAAAGGGTGTGTACCCACTGACCAATGGGAATTAGGGCTGGCAGTTTTATAGTGCACAATGTACTATTTTAAAACAGGTAATGAGTAAGGCTACACGCTGAAACGCGTTTACCTGACATTTTCCAGCCCTTCTGTGTATATTTTTTCCGTGTTTAACCTGGGGTGATTATCCCCTCCACATTTTTTGTGTATTTTATATATTTTGACTTCACTCATGTCGCGCTACGGCGCTAACTTGAAATAAATTGTTTTACCTGCATACCACCTGGTCTATGCTCCTCTATTCCTGTTCCTGTTTCTGTAAAGCATATTATACTTCTTAAATACTTTTGTAGTGACAATCTGTAAGACTATGTTACACAGTAATAATCTTATGTTCATTGATTGATATTGATTATCCAAAGAAATAGAAAGAAGGCCTATATTGATAACATATGACTGGAATTAAATACATAGGCAAATTTATACATAGGAGCAAATAAAGGTCATATATATATATATATATATATATATATATATATATATATATATATATATATATATATATATATATATAATATATCTTTAGTCTATTGGTGGCATTGGTTTAAAAGAATCAAGATTAAATCAAAGTCACGATTAAGGCCCTTCGGGATGAGTGTATTTAGTTTGTGGATCCACCACATCTCTTTTTGCTTTAGTAATCTCTCTCTGTCCATCCCATTCCTAGGGGTATTCATTTATTCTATAATTTGCCACCTGAGTTGGCTAATACCATGACCATGCTCTAGGAAGTGTTTGGACAGAGGAGCATCCACATTTTTTCTCCTTATGTTCGAACGATGCTGACTCATGCGTTCTCTAGCTTTTTGAGTGGTCTCTCCCAAATTAAAAAGGGAACAAGGACACTTAATAAGATATACAACATGTGTGGTATCACAGGTGTAAAATTAATTGATGTCATACCTTCTGCCACTATGGGGATGAAAACAAGTGGACTCCTTTAATTAAAGAGCTGCAGCTCATGCAGCCTAAACAAGGATGGCTACCTTTTCATTTACTGCCAATGTAGGTTTTATTGTTGCCTTTGTTATGACCTATGTCGGTTCTAGCCAAATGGGCACAAATACTTTTAACACGTCTATAGGCCATGAAAGGTGGTTCTTTGAACAAAGTTATTTGCTGGTTACAGTCCCTGAGAATATGCCAATTATTTTGTGTTACCTTAGGGATTTTGTCGCTATGGGGCTGTATTGGGATACAAAGACCATCCTATCATTTTTATTCATCTTATCCTCTTTTGGGATTGGATTTTGGATCTCATGTAATTTTCTATTTATAAGGTTCAAAGGGTATCCCTATACAAAAATGTTTTGTTATCTCCATAAGTCTAATATTCCTATCTGACTCATCACTCACAAGTATTTGAACTCTAAGGAATTGGCTGTTAGGTAAAGAATCAATAATTTTTTTGGGATGGAGCTATCATTTTGTAATAATTTATTATTGTCTGTATCTTTGGTGTATAAATCAAATTTCAATGTGTTACCCCTTTTGGACACTCTAGTGTCCAAAAAAGTAACAAACTCTTCACTGTAAGTGATAGTAAACTGTAAACCTCTAACCATGGAGTTAAGCTCAGTGACCACATTTTTTAGGGTTCCAACGCTACCCCACCACACGCCAAACACTTTGTTGATGTAGCGCCACCACACTGCACCATGTTGTCTGAACAAACTGTTCTCATAAACAATTCTCTCCTCAAATTCATTCATGTAGAGGTTAGAGTATAATGGGGCAACATTGGAACCCATGGCTGTACCCCTAACTTGCACAAACCACTCATCTTGGAAGAGAAAATAATTTCAATAAATTATGAGACAAAGAAGCTGTTCTACAAAGTGACACTGTGCTTCAGTATACCTGTCACTCACCATGAGTGTTTTCTTATAATAGCTACACCTGTCTCATGTTTAATAGAGTTATATAAGCTTTTAACATCCATGGTGAATAGCAGGTACCTGTTGGAAGGAAACTCTAATTGTTTAGCTTTATCCAAAAAGTGACCAGTGTCTTTTAAGTAGCTTGACATTTTAGATACCTCAGGCTGTAATAATTTGTCTATAAACTTAGAGATATTTGTGTAAACAGAATCAATGAAAGAGACTATTGGCCTCCCTGGGGGCTTATTTAAATCTTTATGCACCTTAGGGATGGTATAAAAGATGGAGTTTCAGGGGGCGGAGATAACCGCTAAAAGTAACTAGACACACAGAACAGTAGCTCCCGGCTTTAACATAGATTTTTGGGGTTCCTTTTGACCTGATAGCCCATAAATGGTGGAAACATACTCTACCCCTAGCTAAAACCCTGTTATACAATTTGGAGGAAGAGTCGGGATCATTTTCTCTGTATATTGTCTGGACTACACAGTGCGGCCTTGCCATGAGGTGGCACGATCATGGAGGAACTCACATGGCTATATTAACCCTCTTCGAAGAATATGACTGCAATCTGATGAGTAGATTAGACCGGCTCATATGGATCATTAGACCCCTGGGTACGGAAGGAGATGATACAAAGTCTTATGTGGCTCCTGACACGCATAAGAGTGATACCCAGGGGAATGCCTCTCGACATCCCACATCAAAGATGGAGTTTTCTGGGAACCAAAGAGGGGAGAACACAGTGTTCTCTAAGTGGTGTGGCAAAGCACTACCTGGAAGAAGCCTGCATCCTGTTGTGATTCCGAAGGTCTGTGTGTGGCTGGGTGCTTGTCAGACTCCCTTGTCTACCTTGGTCCCTATCTGGGGAGTTACTGCTGGCTCTTTGGAGGGGGTCTGGGGTGGTACGTGAGCTGAGATGGTATCAAGGGAGAGTCTACATATTCAACTCAAGCTGTTGGCGTTGGGACACGTCTCCTTGCATAATAAGAGATTTCCGGTCCCTGTTTGGAAGAATCGTCACAAGGCTGGTCACACAGATTTGCCTTTATGATTCCTCTGTGATCCGTGTCTACCAAATATGCCAAATTGTCCCCATCTTCTTAGATGTCCAGACTGGAATAGGGTAGTTGCACGTAGCCCCTGGTCCCAGATTGCCAGCATAGATAGACACTGTGGGACTCTCTGATCTATGCAGCACCAGGTATGAGAGGTTTACTACAGGACAAACATATGATGGACCTTATTCACTACTGTGCCTCTGAAGGTTTAATGTAAGCACCACACCAGATAATTATATCTGCTTACTAGACCTGGTAATATTTGAATAGGATTCAACATATTTTTTTCTACCTTCTCTCTCTACACTAGCTTAAGTGCCCCATGTATGTATGGCTCTGGAATACTTAACGCCATTTTTATATAGCTCCTATTTATATGTTTATATATGTCAGAATGCTTGTTCTAGTTAATTCATATTTAGTAGGGGTCGTTACTCTGATTTTCTTAGAGAATACTTAATAACTATCGGCTAGATTATGAGTTGTGCGTTAGGGTAAAAAAGCAGCATTAAGAGGTCCTAACGCTGCTTTTTTACACCTGCTGGTATTACTAGTTCCTAAGGTTTAGGGTCACCGCACACTTCTTTGGTCTTACCGCAAAATGACTTATGTAAACTTTGTAAAGTCTTTTTTCTAGGGGACATCCATAGCGCCGGTATTACGAGTCTGTCCTGGGAGGCCAAAGAGTGAGCATTACACCCTACCCTGTCAAGAGACCAAACGCATTTAAAAGTCAGAAGTTAAGAGTTTTATGGTACAACGCCGTAACATAAACCTCATATCTAAAGTGCTAAAAAGTACACTAACACCCATAAACTACCTATTAACCCCTAAATCGAGGCCCTCCCGCATCGCAAACACTATAATAAAAATTTTAACCCCTAATCTGCTGCTCCGGACACCGCCTGTCAGGGTTTTCTCCCTGTTGTGTTTGCCATGTGCTGCTGGCAGACATTTTACTCACCTCTCTTCCTGACTATGGTGCATTGCTGCTAATTTACTGCACTTCCTTTTATGGCCAGACTGGTGTGCATCATCCATGTGAGACAGGATGCAGTCTCAGAATTGTGATGTCATCACTTATTATTTAAAGGGCCTCTGTTCAGTATGCTTTGCCTTTGCGTTGTCTCAGACCTGTTTGTGAGAGTTCCTATGTATTACCTGCCTGCCTGACATCCTTCCTGGTTCCTAATCCCTGGCTTGTTCCTGACTCTGCTGTTTTCCTTGTTCCTGATTCCGGATTGTCTGACTATTTGCTTTGGCTCCTGACTCGGCTCGTCTGACTACCAGCTCTGGTTTTGACTCCTAGCTTGTTATTTGACTTGTGGACTTTTAATTATTTTTTGCTATTAATAAAGGTGTGATTATTTTTGCACTTCTCGTCTCAGTCTGATTCCTGGCACCCTGACCTTATGCAAAGGCCATGAATCCTGATGGTGCTAATAATCCACCTTTACCTGCCATTATTTCCTGGATGGATGAACAGGATCACCGCTTGGATCAATTTGCACTTCAAACCCTGCTGACTCGCACTGCACATTCGGACCAAAGTGTCCCACAAGTTATGGCTGCTCCTGTTTATGCTGCTGCACCTAGTCCTACCAGGAGCATGTCCGGTTCTGCACCTCTACCTCAGCGATATGGAGGCGATCCTATTCAGTGCAGAGGGTTTTTGAACCAGATGGGCATTTACTTTGAGATGTTACCTCAGGCGTTTCACTCTGACAGAGCTAAGGTGGGATTTCTCATCTTGTTACTCTCTGACACAGCTGTTGCCTGGGCTAATCCCTTGTGGGAGACTAATAAACCTGTTATTTCAAATTACCCTGAATTTGTGGCCTCCTTTCGAAGGGTATTTGATGTTCCGGCTTGCTCCTCCTCTACTGCTAAACGACTCATGTCCAATCAGCAAGGTACAAGATCTGTTGCTCAGTATGCTATTGAGTTCCGTATGCTTGCCGCAGAGGTAGGTTGGAACAATGAAGCCCTTGTTGCCGCCTTCTTTCATGGGCTCTCTGATGCGATTAAAGATGAAGTTGCTGCCAGAGATTTACCAGAGGATCTTGAGGCATTGGTATCTTTTTTGATCCTAATTAACATCAGACTCAGAGAATGGCCCTCCTTCAAGTAGCGCTTTCGGAAGCCTCCTGTTCCGTTGTCTCCTACATGTTGGTTCCTACCCATGCCTTTAGGAGGAGGGAGGGGCTCTGCCTCTATTGTGGGTTACAGGGCCACCTTTTGAAGTCTTGTCCTACATGGCCGGGAAATACTCACACCTAAGGTCCTGTTGGGGGCAGACCTTGGGTGGTTTATCCTCGTCCCCGGAACCGCTTAAGGAGAAACCTTTGGTCACGGATGTCCTTTCCTGGGTGGACTCCTCCATAGTCATTCAAGCTCTTGTTGACTCCGGTGCTGCGGGCTATTTCATTGACAGTGCTTTTGTATTATGTTTTGCCTCAGTCCGTTACGCTTGCTATTGAGGCCATTGATGGCAGGTCCTTTAAGCCCGCACTCGTTACTCACAAAACTGCTCCGTTGTCCATGGCTGTTTGGGCTCTCCATTTTGAAACCCTCCAGTTCCAGGTGATAAACTCTCCGCATTTTCCGGTTGTTCTGGGTTATCCCTGGCTCCAAAAGCACAATCCCAGTCTCGATTGGAGCAG
This sequence comes from Bombina bombina, assembly GCF_027579735.1. NCBI lineage: Eukaryota > Metazoa > Chordata > Amphibia > Anura > Bombinatoridae > Bombina > Bombina bombina. Next base: position 252,891,009 of record NC_069506.1, read on the forward strand.
GTCCAAAATGTTGTCATGGTCCCTGCAATGTATTTCCACTTGTCTTCGGAATCCAGTTAAAGTCTTGTGCACTTCTTCGGTATCTCAATTGCCAGAGGAGTGCCGAGAGTTCCTAGACGTGTTTGACAAGGTACAACTAACAAGTAATTGTAAATAGACTTACAAGTAAGAATAGGTAACTTAAATCTGTGAGGAAAATTCCACCAATGCCCTAGCAAAATCAGAGCTAGATAGTTTTTAGTTAGAAAAAATATTTTTCTCCATTCATACACTAAAATTTATTAAAGTCAAAATTTTAACCACACATACATTTAGCAAGAGCTAAGAATTAAAAACACTACACCTAAGTTGAGTTGCGATTTTTAAATTAGTCTGAAATCAGTATCAAAGGTATCTGGCAGCAAAAATTATAGATATAGGCTAAGCCCTTACAATCCGAGGGCTAGATTAAGTTTAATTTTTTACCAATTATTAAAGCTGCATTATACCAGACCAACAAAGGTGAGCAAGTTAAAAAAAGGGGAAAGACAGAGCTTATCCTAGAGGACCCCTGACGTACGTTTCACAAAAAACGCTTCCTCAGAGGGGTGTGGAGCCGCTGCAAAATGTTATATTTATGAGTCTGTAAGACTCTCCTCCGATGTTTGAGTGGGTATGCCTAATTGCCAAAGTTACATTTTAATTGGCTCATGTGAGTGTCAATCACCAAAGTGACTGGTGATAGGGTACAGTAGGGGGTAGTGGTTCCAAACGTAGCGCTACGTCTGAAGTGGGCGTATTTGTTTATATTAGCATTTGTGGTGCAGATCTCAGCCATGCTTGAACATAATCCAGCATATTATCCGTTTCTAGTACATTAAGAATATACCTAAGAATGTAAGCAATATGGACAAAAGGCTATCTTTCATACATATGCTCTAATAAGAGGTACCCTATTATATTTTTGCATAAAACAATACTGACATCTCCAAAAACTATGTCTGATATCTGTGCACTCTCCAACAAACAGTGGCGCTTTTCACGCAATTCTTCCTTGTAGAATCGGACATAGGATGAATCAAGTTTATAGGCAGTTTACTCATAAAGACTGAATGAATGGTCATCAAGCAGATAAATCATATCCCTTCATATCACCGACATAAGCAAGCTGCTGATTAATGTCAAAAGGGCGATTCTGTACTTCGACACAAGTTACTTTGTTCCTATATGTATCATTCTTTAGATCTGGGAATGAATAAGACTGACAGTAACTCGGCAAAATAGCAGTTTCCGGGTACTACGCTTTTGCGAAAGGGACGTATCTAATAAAATCTATCTACCTACAATATACGGTCAGACCTGACAGTGACTGCCCCATGCTTTTTATTGATGTGTCAGACATTAAGCTAAGTCCAATAGCGTAACATTTGTTCTATGTAATCATCCAATGAGATTTTGACCACAAATGCACATATAAACAAACACGCCCATTTCAGACGTAACACTGACGTAAGTTTATAAGCTGTTCACTCATAAAGACTGAATGAATGAAATCGAGCAGATCTATCATATTCTTTAATATTACCGACTAAAGCAAGCTGCTGACTAATGTTAAAAGGGCGAGACTGCACGCCGACGTATATTTATATGTACCACTCCTTAAATCTGGGTATGAATAAGACTGACAGCAACTCGGCAAAATATCAGTCTCCCGGTACAACTTTTTTGAGAAAGGGACATATTAATATGATCTATCTGCCCACGATAAACGGTCAAATTTGATAAGTGACTGCTTTATGCTTCCCATTGATCTGTCAGACATTAAGCTAAGCACAATAGCGTAACATATGTTCGATGTAATCATCCAATGAGATCTGCACCACAAATGCTAATATAAACAAATACGACCACTTCAGACGTAGCGCTACGTTTGGAACCACTACCCCCTACCGTACCCTATCACCAGTCACTTTGGTGATTGACACTCACATGAGCCAATTAAAATGTAACTTTGGCAATTAGGCATACCCACTCAAACATCGGAGGAGAGTCTTACAGACTCATAAATATAACATTTTGCAGCGGCTCCACACCCCTCTGAGGAAGCGTTTTTTGTGAAACGTACGTCAGGGGTCCTCTGGGATAAGCTCTGTCTTTCCCCTTTTTTTAACTTGCTCACCTTTGTTGGTCTGGTATAATGCAGCTTTAATAATTGGTAAAAAATTAAACTTAATCTAGCCCTCGGATTGTAAGGGCTTAGCCTATATCTATAATTTTTGCTGCCAGATACCTTTGATACTGATTTCAGACTAATTTAAAAATCACAACTCAACTTAGGTGTAGTGTTTTTAATTCTTAGCTCTTGCTAAATGTATGTGTGGTTAAAATTTTGACTTTAATAAATTTTAGTGTATGAATGGAGAAAAATATTTTTTCTAACTAAAAACTATCTAGCTCTGATTTTGCTAGGGCATTGGTGGAATTTTCCTCACAGATTTAAGTTACCTATTCTTACTTGTAAGTCTATTTACAATTACTTGTTAGTTGTATCTTGCCCTTAACTTTAAATCTGTGGCAGGAGGTATCAGTGGTTGGGAGATTATAAAACTCAAATCGGGCCATTTGCCCTTAACCACTGAATCTCTTGTGTACAATATACTCTGCCCCACCCCCACCTTCTCTCACTCTAAATTTTTCCAAACAAGGAGAATATACCCTGATTCTTATTCTGGGTTTAGCCTTTTTCAAGGGGGTTTTTATTACACTAATTATGAATATTCAAGGTGATATAGCTAATCGCCAGCAAAAAAGATTACAGGAATTGAATTCATTGTTCAATACACCTAATAGTGATAACATACAAATTAATGAAGAAGAGTTGAATTATGTACTGTGCAAATTACATCAGACTCTACACAAGCAGTCTAAAAGGTGGTGGAACTGGCATTTTTTCGAAAAATATGCCGAAAAAAACCTAATACCCAGGGGTTTAAGAATGAAAGTGTTCCCTGCCTTTACTTTAAATAATGAAGAAGATCTAGTAAAACAATGGGAAACTGCATTAACTGAATGTTCGCTAAAACTAATCCAAATTCTAATAAAACATGACAAACTAGAGCTCACCAAACTAGACACTGAAATAGAGGAATACAACACTCAGTTGTCGAAATTTGATGAAAAATTTGATTACAAAGCAAAATATGAAAAATATCAACATGAGCTAGACAAATTAGAAATGGAATTAGTAGCGAATAAAAAACAGAAACTCCAAAGAGACATTGAGGATTTTCAAAATCAGAGAATATATCGTTGGCGCAGCAACCATACATCTAGACATAGATCCAATAGATATATAGTACAACAATCTGATAGTAGTGCTGAGAGTGAATCTGACATCTCTGACAATGAGGTAGAGATAGGTAATCCTAACCAGCACACTATTCAGAGAGGTAATAGCACTGACAATGTCTCCCAATCCACCAGACCCAAGACACATAGTGCAGCACAGTCACTAAATACATCTTCCTCTTCTTTTTTAGTCCAAACCCCACACAATCCAACTCCTCCTACATCGCAGACCAATCACACAATACCCAACTCACGGGGGAACAAAAGGAAATTCACTGGTCCAACACGTCAATCCACCAGGAGGAGGGAACTGAGTCCCTTCTCCAAAATCAGGATGACAAATTAAGGGTCATCAATTTATCAGATCATACACTGAATCAAGATCACATAGCTGTACTATCAAAGGGATTATCTCTTTGTCCAGTTAATTCTCTCAATAAGTTTGAGTTAATAAAAGACATACACTTATTTTCACGTAAGTTGATGTTAAAAATGATATATGCCTATAATCCCAATGTGTTAGATGCAGAAGATCTAAGTACAGTTGAATTATTAGAACAACTCAGTGATGAGGATATGACTAACACCAATGATGCCACCCTACCAAATTCTAGTACATGGAAATCCACACTGAAACCTAAATCCAAATATGTTCCCTCTATGTCAAACTCACCTGAAATTCAGGTATTTTGTAAAATGGTCTGCCATCAAATCGAACAACTGCCTGTTATTCGAAAGAATCATAATTTGACAACATCAGAATTTAAAGCTCTGAATGAGATTGAATCTTGGAAAGATATCACTATAAAACCGTCCGACAAGGGTGGGAATGTGGTATTGTGGCCATCTAAAATGTATATAGACGAAGCCTCTAGACAGCTATCTAATTCTACTTGCTATAAACAATTGATCTTTAATCCTCAAAGCTCATATTTGACACAATATAATAACTTAGTCAAACAAGCCTGGACAAATAACATCATTACAAACACTGAGAAAAAGTACTTAACCATAGATCATCCTAAAGTCGCTACATTATATTTCTTACCAAAGGTGCACAAGAACTCCCAAATACCCCCTGGCAGACCTATCGTTTCTGGGAACGAAAACCTAACAGAAAATGCCAGCAGATATGTCGATCAAAGGTTAAGAGAGTACCTAACTACATTACCTTCATATGTCCGTGATACTATGGAGGTACTACAGATATTACAAAACATACAGCTATCTGATGATATGTGGCTTGTCACTGCAGACGTGGAGTCACTCTACACGAACATTAGACATACAGATGGAATAGCAGCCATCAAGTATTTCCTGTCATCTAATACAAATGACAATGAAGATCATAATAATTTCGTAATTCAACTACTGCAGTTTGTCCTAACACATAACTTTTTCACCTTCAACGATAGGTACTACTTACAGACGCAGGGTACCGCAATGGGTACGGCCTGCGCACCTACGTATGCCAACCTGTTCTTGGGGCATTGGGAGCTCTTTGATGTTTTCTCGACTGAATTACAACATCATACTGATCATATCCTGCTATGGATAAGATACATAGATGATGTCTTATTCATATGGCACGGAACATCTCAGGAATTAGATCAGTTTATGACAAAAATAAACATGAATAACAAAAACATCAAATTAACATACTCAGCCGATCAACACAAAATTTCCTTTCTGGATATAACTATATTCAAGAAAGAAGATGGTTGCATTAACACCACCATTTACCGAAAAGAAACAGCGACTAACACTCTATTACATAGATCCAGCGCTCATCCACCATGCACCCTTAAGGCTATCCCCTTTGGGGAATTTCTGCGCCTAAGACGTAATTGTTCCAGTACTGATATATATCTCACAGAAAGTAAAGCCCTAATGGGCAGACTTATGGCACGAGGCTATAGCAAGAAAGCAGTCAAACGAGCCAAATATAAGGCCCTGAATATCTACAGAGAAAATTTACTCACTCCCAAGATCAAAAATACAAGTGAGTCTAATCCAAGACTAATCACCACATACAACCCACAAATGCCAGAAGTAACTAAAATAATCAATCAACACTGGAAAATCTTGCAAAATGATCCCTCTCTGAAAGAAAGTATTGGTGACAGAATCTCTATTGGGTACAAAAGACCCACAAATCTTAGGGACAGACTTGTCTCCAGTCATTATGTGAGAGCTTTTAAGAAAAAGGATACTGACCCAGGGATGTATCCCTGTGGGACTTGCACCGCATGCCCATATGTAATGAAGTCTAAAACCATCCAAGACAAAGATGGCCATCCATACAATCTAGCCTCCCATTTTTCCTGCAGAACTATTGCGGTTGTATATGCTCTCTTTTGCCAATGCAAAATGATCTATGTTGGCATGACAACCCGTGAGATCAGGGTACGTATCCTTGAACACGCTAACAATATAAAAAATGCCAATAAGGATGAAGCTTGCGGCAAAAAGTTAACATCAGTCGCAAAACACTTTCAAATACATCACAAGTGTTCCACTACCAACCTGAAATATATGGTCATTCAAAAAGCCTCATTAGGAATACGAGGAGGCAATCTGGAGAAAACATTACTCAAACTTGAGTGCAAATGGATCTACCGTCTAAATTCTGTAAAACCAAATGGCATGAATGATTTCAATAATTATTTTGTATATCTGTAAGTGAGATATTGTATCACTTATATCAATAATTTTCTTTCCCCATCACTTATCATAATTCATGGTTCACTCCACGACTCACCCTCATTGATTAAAAATTCATCTCACTAACCCAATTTTAAAGTTATCATATTTTCACTTGATTATTTAACTCACAATACTATATACACGCCAACCAATATATTCTTTATAAGAAAAACCCTTTTAGGTAATCTATATACACTTAGATATGTACGTTTCACATCTGTTTTCTTTTCTGGTCACTCTCAATATGTATTATTATTTTTGAGCACGTAAGAGCACACCTCATACACCTACGTCTTCACTCTCATCATAAATTCACATATTAATGATTAAGTGATCTGGATAGCAATCATTCAACAAAGTTACCATCTGTAGTATTGAGAACAGCCATGCTTGAACATAATCCAGCATATTATCCGTTTCTAGTACATTAAGAATATACCTAAGAATGTAAGCAATATGGACAAAAGGCTATCTTTCATACATATGCTCTAATAAGAGGTACCCTATTATATTTTTGCATAAAACAATACTGACATCTCCAAAAACTATGTCTGATATCTGTGCACTCTCCAACAAACAGTGGCGCTTTTCACGCAATTCTTCCTTGTAGAATCGGACATAGGATGAATCAAGTTTATAGGCAGTTTACTCATAAAGACTGAATGAATGGTCATCAAGCAGATAAATCATATCCCTTCATATCACCGACATAAGCAAGCTGCTGATTAATGTCAAAAGGGCGATTCTGTACTTCGACACAAGTTACTTTGTTCCTATATGTATCATTCTTTAGATCTGGGAATGAATAAGACTGACAGTAACTCGGCAAAATAGCAGTTTCCGGGTACTACGCTTTTGCGAAAGGGACGTATCTAATAAAATCTATCTACCTACAATATACGGTCAGACCTGACAGTGACTGCCCCATGCTTTTTATTGATGTGTCAGACATTAAGCTAAGTCCAATAGCGTAACATTTGTTCTATGTAATCATCCAATGAGATTTTGACCACAAATGCACATATAAACAAACACGCCCATTTCAGACGTAACACTGACGTAAGTTTATAAGCTGTTCACTCATAAAGACTGAATGAATGAAATCGAGCAGATCTATCATATTCTTTAATATTACCGACTAAAGCAAGCTGCTGACTATTGTTAAAAGGGCGAGACTGCATGCCGACTTATATTTATATGTACCACTCCTTATATCTGGGTATGAATAAGACTGACAGCAACTCGGCAAAATATCAGTCTCCCGGTACAACTTTTTTGAGAAAGGGACATATTAATATGATCTATCTGCCCACGATAAACGGTCAAATTTGATAAGTGACTGCTTTATGCTTCCCATTGATCTGTCAGACATTAAGCTAAGCACAATAGCGTAACATATGTTCGATGTAATCATCCAATGAGATCTGCACCACAAATGCTAATATAAACAAATACGCCCACTTCAGACGTAGCGCTACGTTTGGAACCACTACCCCCTACCGTACCCTATCACCAGTCACTTTGGTGATTGACACTCACATGAGCCAATTAAAATGTAACTTTGGCAATTAGGCATACCCACTCAAACATCGGAGGAGAGTCTTACAGACTCATAAATATAACATTTTGCAGCGGCTCCACACAGCTCTGAGGAAGCGTTTTTTGTGAAACGTACGTCAGGGGTCCTCTGGGATAAGCTCTGTCTTTCCCCTTTTTTTAACTTGCTCACCTTTGTTGGTCTGGTATAATGCAGCTTTAATAATTGGTAAAAAATTAAACTTAATCTAGCCCTCGGATTGTAAGGGCTTAGCCTATATCTATAATTTTTGCTGCCAGATACCTTTGATACTGATTTCAGACTAATTTAAAAATCACAACTCAACTTAGGTGTAGTGTTTTTAATTCTTAGCTCTTGCTAAATGTATGTGTGGTTAAAATTTTGACTTTAATACATTTTAGTGTATGAATGGAGAAAAATATTTTTTCTAACTAAAAACTATCTAGCTCTGATTTTGCTAGGGCATTGGTGGAATTTTCCTCACAGATTTAAGTTACCTATTCTTACTTGTAAGTCTATTTACAATTACTTGTTAGTTGTATCTTGCCCTTAACTTTAAATCTGTGGCAGGAGGTATCAGTGGTTGGGAGATTATAAAACTCAAATCGGGCCATTTGCCCTTAACCACTGAATCTCTTGTGTACAATATACTCTGCCCCACCCCCACCTTCTCTCACTCTAAAGTGTTTGACAAGGTGCGTGCCGGTACATTGACTCCTCAACCGGTCTTATGATTGTGCCATAGACCTGCAACCCAGAGTCATTCCTCCTCGGGGCCGGGTTTACCCTCTGTCTGTTGCAGAGAATTGTGCTATGGGAGAGTATGTTGCCAATGCTCTGTCGCGGGGGATCATCCACAAATACTGCTCTCCTGCAGGGGCTGGCTTCTTCTTTGTGAAGAAAAATGGTGGCGAGTTAAGACCATGTATCGATTATAGGGGTCTTAATCATCTTACCATTAAGAATGCTTACCCTATTCTGCTTACTACGGAACTCTTTGACTGCCTCAAGGGAGCTACGGTCTTTACTAAACTTCATTTTAGAGGAGCCTACAATCTCGTTAGGATTAAGGAGGGCAGCAAATGGAAAACAGCATTTAACACCAGGAGCGGGCATTATGAGTATCTTGTAATGCCCTTTGGCCAATATAATGCTCCTGCTGTTTTTCAGGAATTTATTAATGATGTCCTACAAGATATGTTGCAACATCCTCATACACTCACCCGCACTTGAGGCTAGTCGTTCTGATGTTACACGGGTTCTTCAGAGACTACGCAAGAACGGCCTGTTTTGTAAACTCGAGAAATGTGAGTTCCATCAGACTTAAGTAACCTTCCTAGGCTATGTTATCTCTGTTGCAGGGTTCTCCATGGATCCTGACAAGTTATATGCAGTTCTGCAGTGGCCTCACCCAGTTGGTCTTCGGTCTATTCAATGTTTTTTGGGGTTTGCCAATTACTATAGAAAGTTTATTAAAAACTTTTCTTCCAGGGGGGCGGAGCCGGCCGAGAAAGAACATGGTCGCACAAAGCTAAAGCTCCGATCATATCCACTTGATGTATCATATAAAGAAGGGGCAAAAGCTCTTTATTTGGGTATTGAAAGGTGCCCTATAAAATCTGAACAGGGGAACAAGGTTCCGGTACCAAAACCTGAGCGGCAAACAGCGGGGAAGGCAAGAAAACAAGCACCATCAACGGAGGCCGCACTGAAGCGCCAACTCGGCATGTAACATCCCGCGACCAGAATACTGCAGCGGCGGATAAACCAGAGAGTGTGAAGGCCATAACTTGAAAAACGCTTCTAGGGGCAATCGAGTGTAAAGAGTTTCATATAGAAAACAGGTCCCCAATCCTGAAATTATCAGAACACGCATCTGACAAAAGGCCTCTGGATAACACAAGCCGGAGAGCGGTAACGACTCAAGCTGAAAGTAAGTCAGACCTCGATAACTTTTACTGGGGCCACTATCTAAAAGCATTACCCTTACAGTTTTAATCGCAAGACTACTGCGACACAATATTGCTTTATATACAGGATATAAAGACATTCTGATCTGAATAAAGCGCTCGCACAGAATTACACTTATTATTCTTTTCTTACTGCACAAGCACAGAGTCCCATAATAATAAAGACACCCGGGGTAAAGAGGAGACAAGATTCAAACTCGAAGTTTAATATACAAAGATCCTACATTGTTTTAAACGCACTTACGTGCTTCACATACCCAGACCAATATGGCGGCCAGAAAACCGAGGTCAGACAAGACACAGAAGAATACAACCCCCAGTGGAGGGAAACTAAAATCCTTTTTCAAACCATTTGACAGTGTAAACGCATTATCGTTAGAGACTGCACAAATGGACATGTCAGATCTCACAGAACACACAGATGATTCTGCTCCCATAACAAGGGCAGACCTGAATCTACTCCTCACTAAAAATGACCTCAGCACATTCATGGTACAAGTCAGCACAGCAATAAAAGATGGTCTGGCCGAAGTTAAAAGGGATATTAACGCTCTGGGCCACAGAGTACTCCATCTTGAAGAGCAAGCAGAGGAAAATACAAAGACCACTGATGATATGACCATCGCATTGCAACAGCAAAACACCACAATCTTACAATTGCAATCGCAAGTTGAAGACCTCGACAATAGAGGAAGACGCCACAATTTGAGAATTAGAGGAGTACCGGAGGAAATTCTACCACCACAAATCCCCTCATACCTACAAAATTTATTTAAATTTCTGTTGGGACTTAACAAAGATGACACAATAATTCTAGACAGAGCACACCGAGCCCTCAGGGCAAAACCCCCACCAACTGGGCCACCCAGAGACATAATACTATGCTGCCATAAATTTGCAGACAAGGAGAACATACTGTTGGCGGCAAGGAAAAAATCCCCAATCAGATTTGGAGAAGACTCCATCCAGATTTTCGCTGATCTTAGTCCCCTAACATTAGCAAAACGAAAGGAGGCCAGGTACCTTACACTACACCTGGCTTAATTAAACATACCCTACAGATGGGGGTTCCCATTTGCTATCAGAGTCATCAAGAACAATAAAACCTATATCTACAAAGACCCAGAAGATCTAGAGACATTTTGTCAACAGCTGGATATCCCTCAACCCTCTTTGCCTTCTATTAAAGACCTTATATCGGATAAACCAGCCCACAGAAAATCCAACACACAAGACCAAAGATCTGACTGGATGACAGTACCGAACAAGAGAAGAAACACCACTATTGCTCCACAAGCCCAGACAGAAATGGACGGCGAACCATCATGAAAGAGACACTTTGCTTTTCTTTGCCTCTGGGCGGGATACCTCCCCGCCATACTTTTACTCAGCTACTGATAAGTTTTTGGTTATATTAACACTTTATGCAGACTTGCACTAAAATACCGGAAAGCATTGGGAGACTCTCCCCCTCATTACACCTATCACCTTAACTCCCCTAAATTAACGAATTCATGCCCCCGAATTCAACCCAATCTAAGACCTAATTACAGTCAACATCAAGATTGGATTGGCATATTTGGTGCCTTACTCCCTCCACCCTTTTTAGTCTTTAATACTCCGCTTATCGGAAGTATCCGTTACCCCATCCCCTTCTCTCACCCCTCCTAAGTGTGTGATGCTAGAACTTCACACATCATATTGTTCAAAATGTTATTGTTGTTATTGGATTTTATTTTTATATGGTTTGAAATATTTACATGTTTTATTTATTTATTCCAATCTAGAAACCACCATCTATTTCCTTCTCTTTCTCCGCACTTCTCTTGGAGACTCGAAAACAACTCCCTCTTATGTAGTTATCTTCTGTCTCTCTTCTACCCTTGCTGACAGAACTCTGCAACCCACGAAACGACCGAACTATCAAATGGTAAGAAAATATTGTTCTCCAACATACACACAAGAACATGGCTAACCCAATAGTTAATATCATTTCACAAAACACGAAAGGCCTCAACTCACCCACGAAGAGAGCAATTGCATTGCGGAGCCTAGCCAAACATAATAACTCTATTTTATTTCTTCAAGAGACACACTTTGTAAAAGAGTCAGAACCTAAATTCCACTCTAGGGAATTCACAACAGGCTATTATAGCTCAAACAAAGTAAAAAAAAACGGGGTATGTACCCTCTTCCACAAAAACATACAATTCCAGCTCAATAAACAGATAACGGACAATGAGGGCAGAATATTGATATTGACGGGACTCATGTTCCACCAACCAGTAACGTTAGTCAATGTTTATGCCCCTAATGGCAAAAAAGCTCAATTTTTCCAAACATTACAAAATTTAATTGTAGAACATAAGACGGGAATTCTTATATTAGGAGGAGATTTAAATGTTACTCTAAATCCCTCATTCGACGCCTCCTCTTACAGACCCACAGCCCAAACGAGACCACCTAATCTAGTATTCAAATTTCTAACACACTTAGGCTTACTTGATACTTGGAGATTGAAGCACCCCACACAGCGCAATTACACCTTTTTCTCTTTCCCCTGGTCAGTGTACACTAGAATTGACTACATCTTCATAGACAGAAACCACCTATCTATACTTAAAGATGCGGACATCCAACCGACCCCATGGTCGGACCACTCCATGGTCAATACACAGCTACAATGGCCCAACCACCCCACCACCCCATTTATTTGGAGACTGGACGACTCCCTAATGCACACCCCACACACAGTAAAGGCAATAGAAGCCTCCTTAAAAGAATACTTTAGTATTAATATGACTCCCACCACTTCACCACACATGCTATGGGAAGCCCATAAGGCAGTAATTAGGGGGCACTGCATCAAACATACAACTTACAGGAAAAAAATCTACAACCAAACAATAAATAACCTGACTACTCAACTAGCCCGCCTGGAATTAGCACATAAAAACTCCCCAAAGAATAATATACTACTTAAACAGGTAACGGACACCAGGCTAGAACTTAACAACACATTGTTAAAAGAAGCACAGAGACGAGCGTTACACTTAAAGAAAACCTTCTACTTTGAAGGCAACAGGGCTGGCTCACTCTTAGCTAGAGCCTTAAAAACTCAGACGTTAAAATCACAGATACATAAGATAACAACACCTGACAAAACAGATATCTTAGACAGCGAGGGAATCGCTAATCATTTCAGGGAATACTACTCTAAACTATATAACCTTGAAAGAAAAGACTCCCAGGAACACTTAACACAAATGCAAGATTACATCAACAAAGCAGACCTACCTACCTTACACCCAGAACAACGCGAAATAATGGAAAGTCCCATAATCCTAATAGAGGTCTATACAGCAATAAAAGACCTGCCGACCGGCAAAAGTCCGGGCCCAGATGGCTTCTCAAACACGTACTATAAGACATATAAACACATCCTGGCCCCACATTTACTCAATTTATTTCAAACGTTAGAGGAAGGTGGTACCCTATCTCAAGATATGCTTTCAGCGCATATCTCGGTCATACCCAAGCCACAAAAAAATTTAACAGACCCCAGCAGTTACAGACCAATATCGCTCCTAAATACAGATATAAAGATTCTTGGAAAAATATTAGCAAAAAGAATTAATGTAGTTTTACAATCCTTAATCCACACTGACCAAGTGGGATTTGTCCCCGGGCGGGAGGCGAGGGACAATACCATTCGGGTCTTGACTCTCATTTCCTATGCCAAACATAAAAAACTTCCTGCCGCCCTCTTGGCGATCGACGCCGAGAAGGCGTTTGACCGCATCAGCTGGGGATTCCTTACTGAGTCATTGAAAGCAATAGGGTTTGGCCCGCACATGATTGCCCGAATACTTAGCCTTTACAAAAGCCCAACAGCCAAAGTCAAAGCAAACGGAATGCTTTCTAACCCCTTTCAGATCCAAAATGGTACTCGCCAAGGTTGCCCCCTATCCCCCATACTTTTCATTATAACTATGGAAGTATTCGCGGCGCATATACGGCGCAATCAGGACATTCAGGGAATTAAAATAGGCCCACACGACTTCAAAATCGCGATGTATGCAGACGACGTGATCTTCACAATCACTGACCCACTCCTGACAGTACCCAAGATATTGAATGAAATTAACACCTTTAGACAATTCTCAAACTTCTCTATAAACACACAGAAGTCAGAGATTCTAAATATTTCCATGACACAAACAGACTTTCTTAACATGGCAGCTGACTGCCCAATGATCGCCCGGAATGGATCAATAAAATACCTAGGAGTCCACATCTCCCCCAGCCATACACAACTATTCAAAGAAAATTACTCCAAACTTATAACAACAATCCAACAAGACCTCCGTACCTGGGCCCTAAAGCCAATTTCATGGTGGGGACGCACACAATGCATCAAAATGACCACATTACCTAGGATCTTATACTTATTCCAGGCAGTACCCATAAATCTCCCTAAATGGTATTTAGCACAATTACAGAGACACATCAACGCTTTTATTTGGGGGAAGAGCAGACCCAGGGTCAACAAAACCAACATGTACAGAGCAACAGCAAATGGAGGACTGGGACTACCTGACCTAACAACATATTACAATGCAGTAACTTTACAAAGAGTTCTGGATTGGCACAGAGCAGGTGATACAAAAGCATGGGTGTCCCTAGATTCCAACATTCTAAAAGTTCCGTCAGTGGGAGCACTATGTTGGGTGCCGAAACCTCTGCGCCCCCCCCCAATGTAATGACCTACCGATCCATAAACATATCTTTGACACATGGGATAGCATTACAACTCACCAAACCCACATTACGGGGCCTCGTTCTCCCCTTTTTCCTATCCCCTTAAATGCCGAAATGATAGGAGGCTTAGACAGAGGACAACAGAGATTGACGGAATGGGGATACACAATCCCACTGAAAGAATTCACACTAAATGGGAAATTAATAGCAAGAGAAAACCTAAATACGGTTGCAGGAGGCAGGTACACTAATTGGTTGAAATATTCACAATTAAGACATTTTATTTATACCTCCCCACATCAGAAAGATTACCTTAGAGCCCTTACCCCCTTTGAGAACCTTTGCACAGGTGAAACCCCATTGCGACACGTGCTATCCATAACCCGCAAACTCCTACAGACGGAACACACACGAACACTCCCTTCATACTCGACCAAATGGCACGAAGAACTAGGGCAGGAGCTGAGTAGAGAAGAGTGGTCTCAGATCTTTCAAAACACAAAAAAGTCGTCCAGCTCACCACGGATGCTAGAACTTAACTTTAAAGTAATGATGAGATGGTATTTGACCCCCTCTCGTATCCACTCTATCTACCCAGAAGCCAATGGGAATTGCTGGAGAGGCTGCTCCACAAAGGGCCAATACCTGCATATGTGGTGGGAGTGCGAAAGAATTAAACCATTCTGGCAAAAGATAGAAACCTTTTACAAGCAAATACTGACCGACGATTTCAGACTTACAATTAGAACAGCCTTGCTTAATGACCTCCCCTCTTTTCCCTGTAAGTTGAGACTTCAATTATTACAAATAGGTATCACTAGTGCTAAACTAATTATAGCACGACATTGGAAAACACAATATACACCAACACTACGAGAGTGGATTAGCGAGGTTTCAGAAATACTAGTACTTGAAGAATACGGATTCTTTAAAAGGAAACAAATTGGTAGACTGGCAGACATTAAATTCATTTGGGAAGAAAACACTCTACGACAGACTTTAACGCCTCTGACCGACACTTAACGGATCTCCTCCCCCCCCCTCCCCTCCTTTTTCTTTCCCTATCTCTTACCTTTCTTTTCCCCTCTATCTTTTCTTATTCCTTCTCCTCTTCTTGAGGGACAGGTGGGTCCCTTGTCTTAGTTGAGATTTATATGTTTTGATGTTATTAATAGAACTTACAATCTTACAGCAGAATTGTGAATTTAAACATGGACATCATCCACATCGACACGCTGGGAGATAACTAAATATTGCCATTTCTGTTATATTGCGAAAATCCCTTGTCATTTTCGTTATGTTTGTATATATAATATGGATGATAATAAAGCTCTTTTGGAAAAAAAACAAAAAACAAAAAAACAAAAAACTTTTCTTCCATGGTCAAACCTATAACAGACATGACCCGTAAAGAGAATGATCCACTCCATTGGTCACCTAGTGCTATTAAGGCCTTTGATAGTCTTAAGAATGCCTTTGCTGTCACTCCAGTTCTGGCTCATCCTAACCCTGTCCTGCCTTTCGTTCTTGAGGTCGATGCTTCTGAGACTGGAGTAGGTGCCCTCTTGTCTCAACGTCCTACGCCTGACGGTTCCTTGCATCCGTGTGGTTTCTTCTCTAAGAAATTGTCTCCAGCGGAGTGCAATTATGAAATTGGCGACAGGGAATTACTGGCCATAATTTTGGCACTTAAGGAATAGAGGCATCTTCTCGAGGGTACTAGCGTGCCAGTGCTCATTCTTACTGACCACAAGAATTTAACTTATCTATCTGAAGCAAAACGTTTGTCACCCCGACAGGCCAGATGGGCGCTATTTTTATCTCGGTTTAATTATGTGTTCTCCTACCTGCCTGGTTGTAAGAAAGTTAGGGCTGATGCCCTCTCTCGACACTTTTCGCCTCTGTCCAAGGAGGAGTCTGTACCTACTCCTGTTATACCTCCTGACCATATTTTGGCTACCATACATACTAATTTGACTTCTTCCTTGGGGGAGGAGATTCTGGCTGCACAAACCAATGAACCTCCTGAGAAACCTAGTGGTAAGTGTTTTGTTCCATGAGAATCTTCTAACTAAACTTTTGCACACTTACCACTATCCTAAAGCCGCAGGTCACACAGGCAAGAACAAAATTATTTGGTGTGTCACTCGACAATTCTGGTGGCCAGGTCTCCGTTCTGATGTTGCTGCGTATGTTGCCTCCTGCTCAGTTTGTGCACAGAATAAGAATCCTCTACTTCTTCCTGTGGGTCTTCTTCAACCTATTGCTAATGGTGAGCATCCTTGGACACATCTTTCCATGGACTTCATTGTCGAGCTCCCTCTTTCTAATGGCAATACTGTTATCCCTATGGTGGTTGACCGTTTTTCTAAAATGTCACATTGCATTCCCTTGATGAAGCTGCCTACTGCTCAGGAGCTTGCTTCAATTTTTGCCCGGGAGGTCTTCCGTTTACATGGGTTACCCAAGGAGACAGTGTCGGACCGGGGTAGCCAGTTTGTCTCCAGATTTTGGCATTCCTTTTGTGCTCAAATGGGGATCCAGCTTTCCTTCTCTTCGGCATATCACCCTCAATCCAATGTGGCTGTGGAAAGGTCTAATCAAGCTCTGAAACAGTTCCTCTGTTGCTGTGTCTAAGATCACCACAATAATTGGTCTGAACTGTTACCTTGGGCAGAATTTGCTCGTAATAGTGCTATTAATGCTTCCTCCAAGTTATCCCCGTTCATGCGACTTATGTGTTTCAACCATCCTTGTTGCCCGATTCATTCATGTCTCAGGGTATTCCGGCTTTGGAGGAGCATCTCCATCAACTCCGTT
The DNA here is from genome assembly GCF_027579735.1 of Bombina bombina. Lineage (NCBI taxonomy): Eukaryota > Metazoa > Chordata > Amphibia > Anura > Bombinatoridae > Bombina > Bombina bombina. The sequence goes on from NC_069506.1 coordinate 252,908,151, forward strand.
CCACGTGGGTGCAGATTCAGGATTGCCTTCATCGTTCTATGTAGCGCCAAAAGTTCCAGGCTGATCGTAGGCGTCTGCCCGCACCTTCCTACTAGGTTGGTGAGAGAGTTTGGCTGTCCTCCCTCAACTTGTGGCCTACGCTCTTGACCTTCCTCCTGCAATGCGCATCTCCAATGTTTTTCATGTCTCCCTCTTGAAAACATTGGTTTGTAATTGGTTTACCACTGTGTTGACTTGTCCCCATCCTATCTTTGTTGACAACCATGAGGAGTATGAGGTCAGCAGCATTATTGACTCTCGTATGTCCAGGGGCCGTGTACAGTATTTGGTTCACTGGAGGGGCTACGGTCCGGAGGAGCGTTTTTGGGTTCCCTCCTCTGATGTTCATGCTCCCACCCTCCTCCGTGCCTTCCATGCCCGTTTCCCCAATAAGCCTTTTGTCCTCCCGCGGGGGAGGGGTCGTTGAGGGGAGGGTACTGTCAGGGTTTTTTCTCTGTTGTGTTTGCCATGTGCTGCTGGCAGCCATTTTACTCACCTCTCTTCCTGACTATGGTGCATTGTGGGGGATGCTGATCATTTACTGCACTTCCTTCTATGGTCAGACTAGTGTGCATCATCCATGTGAGACAGGATGCAGTCTCAGAATTGTGATGTCATCACTTATTATTTAAAGGGCCTCTGTTCAGTATGCTTTGCCTTTGCGTTGTCTCAGACCTGTTTGTGAGAGTTCCTGTGTAGTACCTGGCTGCCTGATGTCCTTCCTGGTTCCTAATCCCTGGCTTGTTCCTGACTCTGCTGTTTTCCTTGTTCCTGATTCCGGCTCGTCTGACTATTCGCTTTGGCTCCTGACTTGGCTCGTCTGACTACCAGCTCTGGTTTTGACTCCTGGCTTGTTATTTGACTTGTGGACTTTTTTTTTTTTTTTGCTTTTAATAAAGGTGTGATTATTTTTGCACTTTTCGTCTCAGTCTGATTCCTGGCACCCTGACAACGCCACCACGTACATTATATTTATGAACCCCTAATCTTCTGCCCCAACATTGCCGACACCTACATATTATTTATTAACCCCTAATCTGCCGCCCCCAATGTCACCACAACCTATCTACATTTAATAACCCCTAATCTGCCGCCCCCAACGTCGCCGCCACTATATTAAAGTTATTAACCCCTAAACCTAAGTCTAACCCTAACACCCCTTAACTTAAATATAATTACAATAAATCTAAATAAATATTACTTTCATTAACTAAATTGTTCCTATTTTAAACTAAATACTTACCTATAAAATAAACCCTAAACTAGCTACAATATAACTTATAGTTACATTGTATCTAGCTTAGGGTTTATTCTTATTTTACAGGCAAGTTTGTATTTATTTTAACTAGGTAGAATAGTTATTAAATAGTTATTAACTATTTACTAACTACCTAGCTAAAATAAATACAAATTTAACTGTAAAATAAAACCTAACCTAAGTTACATTAACACCTAACACTACATTATAATTAAATAAATTTGCTAAATTAAATACAATTACCTAAATTAAATTAAATTAGCTAAAGTAAAAAAAACAAAAAAACACTAAATTACAGAAAATAATAAACAAATTACAGATATTTAAACTAATTACACCTATTTAAAAAAAAGCCCCCCCAAAATAAAAAAAAAACCCTAGCCTAAACTAAACTACCAATAGCCCTTAAAAGGGCCTTTTGCAGGGGATTGCCCCAAAGTAATCAGCTCTTTTACCTGAAAAAAAAATACAACCCCCCCAATAGTAAAACCCACTACCCACACAACCAACCCCCAAATAAAATACTATCAAAAAAAAAAAAAAAATTTCCCCATTGCCCTGAAAAGGGCATTTGGATAAGCATTGCCCTTAAAAGGACAGTTAGCTCTTTTGCAGGCCCAAAGTCCCTAACCTAAAAATAAAACCCACCCAATACACCCTTAAAAAAAACCTACCACTAACCCCCTGAAGATCAACTTACCGGGAGACGTCTTTATCCAAGCCGGGCCTAAGTCCTCAGCGAAGCCAGGAGAAGTCTTCATCCAAGCCGGGCAAAGTGGTCCTCCTGACGGGCAGAAATCTTCATCCAGTTGGCATCTTCTATCTTCATTAATCCAGCACGGAGCGGGTCCATCTTCAATACATCCGACGTGGAGCATTCTCTTCATCCGACGACTAAAGCTGAATGAAGGTACCTTTAAGTGATGTCATCCAAGATGGCGTCCCTTATATTCCAATTGGCTGATAGAATTCTATCAGCCAATCGGAATTAAGGTAGAAAAAATCCTATTGGCTGATGCAATCAGCCAATAGGATTGAGCTTGCATTCTATTGGCAGATTGGAACAGCCAATAGAATGCAAGCTCAACCCTTGAATGAAGACTTCTTTTCAGGGCAATGGGGAGCTGGGGGGGTTGTTTGTATTTTTTTTTTACAGGTAAAAGAGCTGATTACTTTGGGGCAATTCCTAGCAAAAGGCCCTTTTAAGGGCTATTGGTAGTTTAGTTTAGGCTAAGGTTTTTTTATTTTGGGGAGGGCTTTTTTATTTTAATATCTTTAATATCTGTAATTTGTTTATTATTTTCTGTAATTTAGTGGGGTGTGGGGTTATACTTTAGCTAATTTAATTTAATGTAGGTAATTGTATTTAATTTAGATAATTTATTTAATTATAGTGTAGTGTTAGGTGTTAGTGTAACTTAGGTTAGGTTTTATTTTACAGGTACATTTGTATTTATTTTAGCTAGGAAGTTATTAAATAGTGATGTCGCGAACCTAAAAATTTTGGTTTGCAAACGGCAGACTCAAACTTCCGCAACTGTTCGCAAACCGGCAAACCGGGTGAACCGCCATTGACTTCAATAGGCAGGCGAACTTTAAAACCAACAGGGTCTCTTTCTGGCCACAATAGTGATGGAAAAGTTGTTTCAAGGGGACTAACACCTGGACTGTGGCATGCCGGAGGGGGATCCATGGCAAATCTCCCATGGAAAATTACATAGTTGATGCAGAGTCTGGATTTAAGCCATAAAGGGCAGAAATCACCTAACATTCCTAAATTGTTTGGAATAACATGCTTTAAAACATCAGGTATGATGTTGTATCGATCAGGTAGTGTAAGGGTTACGCCCGCTTGACAGTGACAGACCAAACTCCCCGTGTAACGCACCGCAAACAACCGCAAACAGTACATTTGCACAAACACGAGATAGATAGATTTGATAGATAGATAGATAGATAGATAGATACATAGATTACATAGATCAATAGATGCAATATACATTTGATAGGTACAAATTACATAAATCAATAGATGCAATATACATTTGATAGATACGAATTACATAGATCAATAGATGCAATATACATTTGATAGATACGAATTACATAGATGAATAGATGCAATATACATTTGATAGCAACGAATTACATAGATCAATAGATGCAATATACATTTGATAGATACGAATTACATAGATCAATAGATGCAATATGCATTTGATAGATACGAATTACATAGATCAATAGATGCATTATACATTTGATAGATACAATTGATAGTTAGATAGATTTGATAGATAAAGAGATAGATTTGATAGATATATCATTTCACAGACAGAGAATTACAAGACGTGCGGTCTGAGACCCATGGTAAGGTTCCCAGAGGCAGTTGCGGCGCCAGGGGACGTGTATATGGCATGGATTTTAGGAACCGGGAGATGGAAAAAGATGCTTGGTCAGTCCTCCTGCTTCAAATTTTGGGCACTGCGCGTGCAATCTATTGTGCCACCAGATATGAGTGGTGTGTTAAGTAGTACTATTCTTAGCAGTTTAATACCTGTTACTCTCCCTATAGGGGGAGGTGTATATGGCATTGATTTTAGGAACCGGGAGATGGAAAAAGATGCTTGGTCAGTCCTCCTACTTCAAATTTGGCCGAAACACAAGTGGCTGTCACAAAACAGTCCGGCCACGAGATAGATAGATTTGATAGATAGCTATATAGATTACATAGATCAATAGATGCAATATACATTGGATAGATACAAATTACATAGATCAATAGATGCAATATACATTGGATAGATACAAATTACATAGATCAATAGATGCAATATACATTTGATAGATAATAAATTACATAGATCAATAGATGCAATATACATTTGATAGATACAAATTACATAGATCAATAGATGCAATATACATGTGATAGATACAAATTACATAGATCAATAGATGCAATATACATGTGATAGATACGAATTACATAGATCAATAGATGCAATATACATTTGATAGATACGAATTACATAGATCAATAGATGCAATATACATTTGATAGATACAAATTACATAGATCAACAGATGCAATATACATTTGATAGATACGAGTTACATAGATCAATAGATGCAATATACATTTGATAGATACGATTGATAGTTAGATAGATTTGATAGATAAATAGATAGATTTGATAGATACATAATTTCCCAGACAGAGAATTACAAGATGTGCGTCTGGGACCAATGGTAAGGTTACTTCCATTTGCACAATCAAGTACAGGTTGGGGTCCGGGATTGCCTTTTGTGCAAAGAAATTGTGGCCGGGTACCTTCCACTGCGGTGTCCCCTATCAGGGGACGTGAATATGGCATGGATTTTAGGAACCGGGAGATGGAAAAAGATGCTTGGACACCCAGTACAGGTTGTTCTCCTTCAGCCTTTTTATAGCAGGGTGTCCGACCCTCAACAGGCACAACAGCATGAAAGACCCCATATGCCATGACTTCCTTTTGCAGAATCGAGTACAGGTATGGCATCGATTTTAGGAACCCGGAGATAATTTTTAGGAACCGGGAGATTGAAAACGATGCTTGGACACCCAGTATAGGATGTTCTCCTTCAGCCTTTTTATACAAGGGTCCCCGACCCTCAACAGGCACGGCAGCATGAAAGACCAGAAAAATTGATGTTTGTTTGACAGTTAGAAAGTGCCCTAAAATGCCTAGTTGTTGGTGGACAAGTCACGCAAGTCATCCGGCATTCGAAGATAAAATACAGCAGCGTGTGGACCATTTTTATCCCATGGCAGCTCATCTCATCAGGCCTTTTTTACTTGAATGTATCGCCCAATGACAGTCCCTTCGGAATCTATCCCTCATTCATTTTAATAAAGGTGAGATAATCAAGACTTTTTTTACCTAGTCGACTTCTCTTCTCAGTGACAATACCTCCTGCTGCACTGAAGGTCCTTTCTGACAGGACACTTGAAGCCGGGCAGGCCAGAAGTTCTATTGCAAATTGGGATAGCTCAGGCCACAGGTTAAGCCTGCACACCCAGTAGTCAAGGGGTTCATCGCTCCTCAGAGTGTCGAGATCCTCAGTTAATGCGAGGTAGTCTGCTACCTGTCGGTTGAGTCATTCTCTGAGGCTGGATCCCGAAGGGCTGTGGCGATTCATAGGAGTTAAAAAGGTCCGCATGTCCTCCATCAACAACACATCTGGAAAGTGTCCTGTCCTTGCCGGCGTGGTCATGGGAGGAGGAGTATTACTTTCATCACTTCCCTTGTTAGATTTCCGTTGTGCTGTGAGATCACCCTTATATGCTGTGTAAAGCATACTTTTTAATTTATTTTTGAACTGCTCCATCCTTTCCGACTTTAGGAATTCATTCAGTCACTTTATGCTTATACCGGGGGTCTAGTAGCGTGGACACCCAGTACAGTTCATTCTCCTTCAGCTTTTTTATACTAGTGTCCCTCAACAGGCACGACAGCATGAAAGAACCCATTTGCACAAGGTTGGATTCCGAGCTTCTCATGTCCCGTTCCTCATCTTCACTGATCTCACTGAAGGTATCTTCTTCCCCCCAGCCATGTACAACCCCACGGGTACCAGATAGATGACAACAACGAGCACCCTGGGATGCCTGTTGTGCTTGGTCTTCCTCCTCCTCCTCAAAGCCACATTCCTCCTCTGACTCCTCTTCCTCACAATCCTCTTCCTGCATTGCTGCTGGTCCAGCAAGCGATGCTGATAAGGCTGTTTCTGGTGGTGATGGATCCTCTTCCTCTTCACGCTCATCTATGGCCTTATCCAGCACTCTTCGCAGGGCATGCTCCAGGAAGAAAACAAATGGTATGATGTTGCTGATGGTGCCTTCAGTGTGACTGACTAGGTTTGTCACCTCCTCAAAAGGACACATGAGCCTACAGGCATTGCGCATAAGTGTCCAGTAACGTGGCAAAAAAATCCCCAGCTCCCCAGAGGCTGTCCTAGCACCCCGGTCATACAAATACTCAATAACAGCTTTTTCTTGTTGGAGCAGGTGATTGAACATTAGGAGTGTTGAATTCCAATGTGTCGGGCTGTCGCAAATCAAGCGCCTCACTGGCAGGTTGTTTTGCCGCTGGATATCTGACAAGTGCGCCATGGCCGTGTAGGAATGCCTGAAATGGCCACACACCTTTCTGGCCTGCTTCAGGACATCCTGTAAGCCTGGGTACTTATGCACAAAGCGTTGTACAATCAGATTACACACATGTGCCATGCACGGCAAATGTGTCAACTTGCCCAATTTCAATGCCGCCACCAAATTACTTCCTTTGTCAGAAACCACTTTGCTGATCTCCAGTTGGTACGGAGTCAGCCACTGATCAACCTGTGCGTTCAGGGCGGACAGGAGTGCTGCTGTGGTGTGACTCTCTGCTTTCAGGCAAGTCAACCCCAATACAGCGTGACAATGCCGTATCCGGGATGTGGAATAGTACCTGGGGAGCTGGGGGGGTGCCGTTGATGTGGAGCAAGATGCAGCAGCAGAAGAGGACTCAGCTGAGGAAGAGGTTATGGAAGAGGATGGAGTAGGAGGAGTAGAGGAGGTAGCAGCAGGCCTGCCTGCAAGTCGTGGTGGTGTCACCAACTCCTCTGCAGAGCTGCAAATTCCATGCTTGTCAACCATCAGCAGGTTTACCCAATGCGCAGTGTAGGTGATATACCTGCCCTGACCATGCTTTGCAGACCAGCTATAAGTGGTCAGATGGACCCTTGCCCCAACACTGTGTGCCAGACATGCCATTACTTCCTTTCTCACAATCGAGTACAGGTTGGGGATTGCCTTTTGTGAAAAAAAATTTCGGCAGGGTACCTTCCACTGTGTTGTCCCAATAGATACAAATTTTTTGAATGCCTCAGACTCCACCAGCTTGTATGGTAAAAGCTGTCAGGCTAAGAGTTCAGACAAGCCAGCTGTCAGACGCCGGGCAAGGGGGTGACTTTGGGAAATTGGCTTCTTATGCTCAAACATGTCTTTGACAGACACCTGACTGTGGGCAGATGAGCAGGAACTGCTACGGAAGAGAGACTGAGTGGCAGATGGTTGAGAGGGGGCAAGGAGTACAGCAGTGGTTGAAGTGGCTGAAGATGCTGGACCAGGAGGAGGATGGCGGGTTTGAGTTTGTGTGCTGCTTCTACACATGTGTTCATCCCATCGGCATTTGTAATGTGAGATCATGTGCCTTCACAAAGCAGTTGTACCTAGGTGGGTGTTGGACTTCCCACGACTCAGTTTCTTTTGACACAGGTTGCAAATGGCATCACTGTTGTCAAAGGCAGACACACAAAAAAAATGCCACATTGCTGAGCTCTGCGATGACGGCATTCTGGTGGTGGCAACAGCATGCGTTGATTGGCGTGCTGTCTGGCTGACCCCGGGTGCCAATGCATGCTGTCTAACTGTGCCACTATCTCCTTGTGACGACCTCCCCCTGCTTCCAACTCGTCTCCTCCTTTCTGTCTCCCCATCTGAACTTTCCCCCTCTTCTTCTTCTCTTCTAGCGGGTACCCACGTAACATCCACAGACGCATCATCATCAACCGCTTCACTTGTATCTGACAAATCAACAAAGGAAGCAGCAGTGGGTACAACATCATCATTATCATCATCACACCATACATCCATGTCTGTAATGCTGCCTGACTGAGACATATCACTGTTATCTACATCCTCTGTAAATGAAGGTTGTGCATCACTCATTTCTTCCAACTGATGTGTCAATAACTCCTCTGACAGATCAAATGAAGCGGCTGTGGTGCTAGTGTTGGTTGTGGCGGCAGGCGGGCGAGTTGCACTGGTCACTTGAGAGGTGCCCAAAGCTAAGCTGGAGGTGGATGGTGCATCAAGGTTCCAAGCGGAAGCTGTAGAAGATTGGGTGTCCTGTGTTAGCCAGTCAATTATGTCCTCCTCAGAATTTTTCATGTTCATGGTACGTGGCCTCTGAACACTCGGCATTATTGTAGGGTCAAAGGGAATCAAAGCACCACGACCACGACAGCACCTGCAGGGTGGCCTGCCTCTGCCTGTCATTTTTTTTAAAATGTAGACTTACACTAACATTAAACAAAATATGAGTAGTGCCAATGGGAAAGTGGGAACAGTATACGCTGTGAGCCTGACACAAAAAAGCAGACTGATGTTTCACAATCAAAAAAGTTTTTTTTTTTTAAATGTATACTTACACTACTTTTAAACAAGATATGAGTGGTGGCACTGGGCAAGTGGGCACAGATTACACTAGCAGACTGATGTTTCACAGTCAAAAAAGTTTTTTTAAAAAATATTTACAATACTGTTATAACAAATATGATTGGTGGCACTACTTGGCAAGTGGGCCTGGCACACACACTGGCAGGCAGGCAACTGCAATTAGATTACACTAGCAGACTGATGTTTCACAGTCAAAAACGTTTTTTTTTAAATATTTACACTACTGTTACAACAAATATGAGTGGTGCCACTAAAATGGCAAGTGGGCCTGGCACACACGCTGGCAGGCAAGCAACTGCAATTAGATTCCACTAGCAGACTGATGTTTCACAGTCAAAAAAGTTTTTTTTTAAAATATTTACACTACAGTTACAACAAATATAAGTGGTGCCACTAACTTGGCAAGTGGGCCTGACACACACGTTGGCAGGCAGGCAACTGCAATTTGATTACACTAGCAGACTGATGTTTACAGTCAAAAAAGTTTTTTTTTTTAAATATTTACACTACTGTTACAACAAATATAAGTGGTGCCACTAACTTGGCAAGTGGGCCTGACACACACGTTGGCAGGCAGGCAACTGCAATTTGATTACACTAGCAGACTGATGTTTCACAGTCAAAAAAGTTTTTTTATTAAATAATTACACTACTGTTACAACAAATATGAGTGGTGCCACTAACTTGGCAAGCGGGCCTGGCACACACGCTGGCAGGCAGGCAACTGCGATTAGATTACACTAGCAGACTGATGTTTCACAGTCAACAAAGTTTTTTTTTTTAAATATTTACTCTACTGTTATAACAAATATCAGTGGTGCCACTAACTTGGCAAGTGGGCCTGGCACACATGCTGGCAGGCAGGCAACTGCAATTAGATTACACTAGCAGACTGATGTTTCACAGTCAAAAAAGTTTTTTTTATTAAATATTTACACTACTGTTATAACAAATATGATTGGTGGCACTAGTTGGCAAGTGGGCCTGGCACACACGCTGGCAGGCAGGCAGGCAACTGCAATTAGATTACACTAGCAGACTGATGTTTCACAGTCAAAAAAGTTTTTTTATTAAATATTTACACTACTTTTATAACAAATATGATTGGTGGCAGTAGTTGGCAAGTGGGTCTGGCACACACACTGGCAGACAGGCAACTGCAATTAGATTACACTAGCAGACTGATGTTTACAGTCAAAAAAGTTTTTTTTTTTAAATATTTACACTACTGTTACAACAAATATGAGTGGTGACACTAACTTGGCAAGTGGGCCTGACACACACGTTGGCAGGCAGGCAACTGCAATTTGATTACACTAGCAGACTGATGTTTCACAGTCAAAAAAGTTTTTTTATTAAATAATTACACTACTGTTACAACAAATATGAGTGGTGCCACTAACTTGGCAAACGGGCCTGGCACACACGCTGGCAGGCAGGCAACTGCAATTAGATTACACTAGCAGACTGATGTTTCACAGTCAAAAAAGTTTTTAAAAAAATATTTACACTACTGTTATAACAAATATGAGTGGTGGTACTAGTTGGCAAGTGGGCCTGGCACACACGCTGGCAGGCAGGCAACTGCAATAAGATTACACTAGCAGACTGATGCTTCACAGTCAAAAAAGTTTTTTTAAAAAATATTTACACTACTGTTACAACAAATATGAGTGGTGCCACTAACTTGGCAAGTGGGCCTGGCACACACACTGGCAGGCAGGCAGGCAGGCAACTGCAATAAGATTACTCTAGCAGACTGATGTTTCACAGTCAAAAAAGTTTTTTTAAAAAATATTTACACTACTGTTATAATAAATATGAGAGGTGGCACTACTTGGCAAGTGGGCCTGGCACACACGCTGGCAGGCAGGCAATTGCAATTAGATTACACTAGCAGACTGATGTAAAAGTTTTTTTTTTTTTAATTTTACACTAATGTTACACCAGATATGAGTGGTGGCACTGAGGAAGTAGGCACAGTATATGCTGTGAGCCTGACACACAGGCTGGCAGTGGCAGGCTGGCCTGGCAACTGAAATTAGATTACACTAGCAGACTGATGTAAAAGTTGTTTTTTTTAAATTGACACTAATGTTACACCAGATATGACTGGTGGCACTGAGGAAGTAGGCACAGTATACGCTGTGAGCCTGAAACACAGGCTGGCAGTGGCAGGCTGGCCTGGCAACTGAAATTAGATTACACTAGCAGACTGATGTAAAAGTTTTTTTTTTTTTTAATTTACACTAATGTTACCCCAGATATGACTGGTGGGACTGATCAAGTAGGCACAGTATTTGCTGTGAGCCTGACACACAGGCTGGCAGTGGCAGGCTGGCCTGGCAACTGAAATTAGATTACACTAGCAGACTGATGTAAAAGTTTTTTTTTTAAATTTACACTAATGATACACCAGATATGACTGGTGGCACTGAGGAGGTAGGCACAGTATATGCTGTGAGCCTGATACACAGGCTGGCAGTGGCAGGCTGGCCTGGCAACTGAAATTAGATTACACTAGCAGACTGATGTAAAAGTTTTTTTTTTAAAAAATTACACTAATGTTACACCAGATATAAGTGGTGGCACAGAGGAAGTAGGCACAGTAAATGCTGTGAGCCTGACACACAGGCTGGCAGTGGCAGGCTGGCTTGGCAACTGAAATTAGATTACACTAGCAGACTGATGTAAAAGTTTTTTTTAAAAAATGTACACTAATGTTACAACAGATATGAGTGGTGGCACTGAGGAAGTAAGCACAGTATATGCTATGACCCTGACACACAGTCTGGCAGTGGGAGGCTTGCCTGGCAACTGAAATTAGATTACACTAGCAGACTAATGTAAAAGTTTTTTTTTTTTTTTAATTTACAATAATGTTACACCAGATATGAGTGGTGGGACTTAGGAAGTAGGCACAGTATATGCTGTGAGCCTGACCTACAGGCTGGCAGTGGCAGGCTGGCCTGGCAACTGAAATAAGATTACACTAGTAGACTGATGTAAAAAATTTTTTTTTTTAGATTTACGCTAATGTTACCCCAGATATGACTGGCGGGACTGAGCAAGTAGGCACAGTATTTGCTGTGAGCCTGACACACGGGCTGGCAGTGGCAGGCTGGCTTGGCAACTGAAATTAGATTACACTAGCAGACTGATGTAAAAGTTTTTTTTAAAAAATTTACACTAATGTTACACCAGATATGAGTGGTGGCACTGAGGAAGTAGGCACAGTATATGCTGTGAGCCTGACACACAGGCTGGTAGTGGCAGGCTGGCCTGGCAACTGAAATTAGATTACACTAGCAGACTGATGTTTCACAGTCAAAAAAGTTTTTTTTTTAAAATATTTACACTACTGTTACAAGAAATATGAGTGGTGCCACTAACTTGGCAAGCGGGCCTGGCACACACGCTGGCAGGCAGGCAACTGCGATTAGATTACACTAGCAGACTGATGTTTCACAGTCAAAAAAGTTTTTTTTTTTAAATATTTACTCTACTGTTATAACAAATATGAGTGGTGCCACTAACTTGGCAAGTGGGCCTGGCACACATGCTGGCAGGCAGGCAACTGCAATTAGATTACACTAGCAGACTGATGTTTCACAGTCAAAAAAGTTTTTTTATTAAATATTTACAATACTGTTACAACAAATATGAGTGGTGCCACTAACTTGGCAAGTGTGCCTGGCACACACACTGGCAGGCAGGCAACTGCAATTAGATTACACTAGCAGACTGATGTTTCACAGTCAAAAAAGTTTTTTTAAAAATATTTACACTACTGTTATAACAAATATGATTGGTGGCACTAGTTGGCAAGTGGGTCTGGCACACACGCTGGCAGACAGGCAACTGCAATAAGATTACACTAGCAGACTGATGTTTCACAGTCAAAAAAGTTTTTTTTTTAAATATTGACACTACTGTTACAACAAATATGAGTGGTGCCACTAACTTGGCAAGTGGGCCTGGCACACACACTGGCAGGCAGGCAACTGCAATTAGATTACACTTGCAGACTGATGTTTCACAGTCAAAAAAGTATTTTTTTTTAAATATTGACACTACTGTTACAACAAATATGAGTGGTGCCACTAACATGGCAAGTGGGCCTGGCACACACGCTGGCAGGCAGGCAACTGAAATTAGATTACACTAGCAGACTGATGTTTCACAGTCAAAAAAAAATTTTTACAAAATATTTACACTACTGTTATAACAAATATGAGTGGTGACACTAGTTGGCAAGTGGGCCTGGCACACACGCTGGAAGGCAGGCAACTGCAATTAGATTACACTAGCAGACTGATGTAAAAGTTATTTTTTTTAATTTACACTAATGTTACACCAGATGTGACTGGTGGCACTGAGGAAGTAGGCACAGTATATTCTGTGAGCCTAACACACAGTCTGGCAGTGGCAGGCTGGCCTGGCAACTGAAATTAGATTACACTAGCAGACTGATGTAAAAGTTTTTTGTTTTTTTTTAAATTACACTAATGTTACATCAGATATGAGTGGTGGCACTGAGGAAGTAGGCACAGTATATGATGTGAGTCTGACACACAGGCTGGTAGTGGCAGGCTGGCCTGGCAACTGAAATTAGATTACACTAGCAGAATGATGTTTCACAGTCCAAAAAGTTTTTTTTTTAAATATTTACACTACTGTTACATGAAATATGAGTGGTCCCACTAACTTGGCAAGTGGGCCTGGCACACACGCTGGCAGGCAGGAAACTGCAATAAGATTACACTAGCAGACTGATGTTTCACAGTCAAAAAAGTTTTTTTTTTAAATATTTACACTACTGTTACAACAAATATGAGTGGTGCCACTAACTTGGCAAGTGGGCCTGGCACACACGCTGGCAGGCAGGCAACTGCAATTAGATTACACTAGCAGACTGATGTTTCACAGTCAAAAAAGTTTTTTTTTTAAATATTTACACTACTGTTACAACAAATATGAGTGGTGCCACTAACTTAGCAAGTGGGCCTGGCACACATGCTGGCAGGCAGGCAACTGCAATTAGATTACACTAGCAGACTGATGTTTCACAGTCAAAAAAGTTTTTTTATTAAATATTTACACTATTTTTATAACAAATATGATTGGTGGCACTAGTTGGCAAGTGGGTCTGGCACACACGCTGGCAGACAGGCAACTGCAATTAGATTACACTAGCAGACTGATGTTTCACAGTCAAAAAAGTTTTTTAAAAAATATTTACACTACTGTTACAAAAAATATGAGTGGTGCCACTAACTTGGCAAGCGGGCCTGGCACACACGCTGGCAGGCAGGCAACTGCGATTAGATTACACTAGCAGACTGATGTTTCACAGTCAAAAAAGTTTTTTTTTAAATATTTACTCTACTGTTATAACAAATATGAGTGGTGCCACTAACTTGGCAAGTGGGCCTGGCACACATGCTGGCAGGCAGGCAACTGCAATTAGATTACACTAGCAGACTGATGTTTCACAGTCAAAAAAGTTTTTTTATTAAATATTTACAATACTGTTACAACAAATATGAGTGGTGCCACTAACTTGGCAAGTGGGCCTGGCACACACGCTGGCAGGCAGGCAACTGCAATTTGATTACACTAGCAGACTGATGTTTCACAGTCAAAAAAGTTTTTTTATTAAATATTTACAATACTGTTACAACAAATATGAGTGGTGCCACTAACTTGGCAAGTGGACCTGGCACACATGCTGGCAGGCAGGCAACTGCTATTAGATTACACTAGCAGACTGATGTTTCACAGTCAAAAAAGTTTTTTTTTAAAATATTTACTCTACTGTTATAACAAATATGAGTAGTGCCACTAACTTGGCAAGTGGGCCTGGCACACACACTGGCAGGCAGGCAACTGCAATTAGATTACGCTAGCAGACTGATGTTTCACAGTCAAAAAGTTTTTTTAAAAAATATTTACACTACTGTTATAACAAATATGATTGGTGGCACTAGTTGGCAAGTGGGCCTGGCACACACGCTGGCAGGCAGGCAACTGCAATTAGATTACACTAGCAGACTGATGTAAAAGTTTTTTTAAACATAATTTACACTAATGTTACACCAGATATGTCTGGTGGCACTGAGGAAGTAGGCACAGTATGTGCCGTGAGCCTGACACACAGGCTGGCAGTGGCAGGCTGGCCTGGCAACTGAAATTAGATTACACTAGCAGACTGATGTAAAAAAAATTTAAAAAAATTTACACTAATTTTACAACAGATATGAGTGGTGGCACTGAGGTAGTAAGCACAGTATATGCTATGATCCTGACACACAGGCTGGCAGTGGGAGGCTGGCCTGGCAACTGAAATTAGATTACACTAGCAGACTAATGTAAAAGTTTTTTTTTTTTTTAAATTTACACTAATGTTACACCAGATATGACTGGTGGGACTTAGGAAGTAGGCACAGTATATGCTGTGAGCATGACACACAGGCTGGCAGTGGCAGGCTGGCCTGGCAACTGAAATAAGATTACACTAGCAGACTGATGTAAAAGTTTTTTTTTTAAATTTACACTAATGTTACCCCAGATATGACTGGTGGGACTGAGCAAGTAGGCACAGTATTTGCTGTGAGCCTGACACACAGGCTGGCAGTGGCAGGCTGGCCTGGCAACTGAAATTAGATTACACTAGCAGACTGATGTAAAAGGTTTTTTTTAAAATTTACACTAATGTTACACCAGATATGACTGGTGGCACTGAGGAGGTAGGCACAGTATATGCTGTGAGCCTGACACACAGGCTGGCAGTGGCAGGCTGGCCTGGCAACTGAAATTAGATTACACTAGCAGACTGATGTAAAAAAATTTTTTTAAAAAAATTACACTAATGTTACACCAGATATAAGTGGTGGCACTGAGGAAGTAGGCACAGTAAATGCTGTGAGCCTGACACACAGGCTGGCAGTGGCAGGCTGGCCTGGCAACTGAAATTAGATTACACTAGCAGACTGATGTAAAAGTTTTTTTTTAAAAAATTACACTAATGTTACAACAGATATGAGTGGTGGCACTGAGGAAGTAAGCACAGTATATGCTATGATCCTGACACACAGGCTGGCAGTGGGAGGCTGGCCTGGCAACTGAAATTAGATTACACTAGCAGACTAATGTAAAAGTTTTTTTTTTTTTTTAAATTTACACTAATGTTACACCAGATATGACTGGTGGGACTTAGGAAGTAGGCACAGTATATGCTGTGAGCATGACACACAGGCTGGCAGTGGCAGGCTGGCCTGGCAACTGAAATAAGATTACACTAGCAGACTGATGTAAAAGTTTTTTTTTAAATTTACACTAATGTTACCCCAGATATGACTGGTGGGACTGAGCAAGTAGGCGCAGTATTTGCTGTGAGCCTGACACACAGGCTGGCAGTGGCAGGCTGGCCTGGCAACTGAAATTAGATTACACTAGCAGACTGATGTAAAAGGTTTTTTTTAAAATTTACACTAATGTTACACCAGATATGACTGGTGGCACTGAGGAGGTAGGCACAGTATATGCTGTGAGCCTGACACACAGGCTGGCAGTGGCAGGCTGGCCTGGCAACTGAAATTAGATTACACTAGCAGACTGATGTAAAAATTTTTTTTTTTTTAAATTACACTAATGTTACACCAGATATAAGTGGTGGCACTGAGGAAGTAGGCACAGTAAATGCTGTGAGCCTGACACACAGGCTGGCAGTGGCAGGCTGGCCTGGCAACTGAAATTAGATTACACTAGCAGACTGATGTAAAAGTTTTTTTTAAAAAATTACACTAATGTTACAACAGATATGAGTGGTGGCACTGAGGAAGTAAGCACAGTATATGCTATGATCCTGACACACAGGCTGGCAGTGGGAGGCTGGCCTGGCAACTGAAATTAGATTACACTAGCAGACTAATGTAAAAGTTTTTTTTTTAATTTACACTAATGTTACACCAGATATGAGTGGTGGGACTTAGGAAGTAGGCACAGTTTATGCTGTGAGCCTGACACACAGGCTGGCTGTGGCAGGCTGGCCTGGCAACTGAAATAAGATTACACTAGCAGACTGATGTAAACGTTTTTTTTTTTAATTTACACTAATGTTACACCAGATATGACTGGTGGCACTGAGGAAGTAGGCACATTATATGCTGTGAGTCTGACACACAGGCTGGCAGTGGCAGGCTGGCCTGGCAACTGAAATTAGATTACACTAGCAGACTGATGTAAAAGTTTTTTTTTTTTTAAAAATACACTAATGTTACACCAGATATGAGTGGTGGCACTGAGGAAGTAGGCACAGTATATGCTGTGAGCCTGACACACAGGCTGGTAGTGGCAGGCTGTTCTGGCAACTGAAATTAGATTACACTAGCAGACTGATGTTTCACAGTCAAAAAAGTTTTTTTTTTTAAATATTAACACTACTGTTACAAGAAATATGAGTGGTGCCACTAACTTGGCAAGTTTGCCTGGCACACACGCTGGCAGGCAAGCAACTGCAATTATATTACACTAGCAGACTGATGTTTCACAGTCAAAAAAGTTTTTTTAAAAATATTTACACTACTGTTATAACAAATATAATTGGTGGCACTAGTTGGCAAGTGGACCTGGCACACACGCTGGCAGGCAGGCAACTGCAATTAGATTACACTAGCAGACTGATGTTTTACAGTCCAAAAAGTTTTTTTTTTAAATATTGACACTACTGTTACAACAAATATGAGTGATGCCACTGACATGGCAAGTGGGCCTGGCACACACGCTGGCAGGCAGGCAACTGAAATTAGATTACACTAGCAGACTGATGTTTCACAGTCAAAATTTAAAAAAAAAAAAATATTTACACTACTGTTATAACAAATATGAGTGGTGACACTCGTTGGCAAGTGGGCCTGGCACACACGCTGGAAGGCAGGCAACTGCAATTAGATTACACTAGCAGACTGATGTAAAAGTTATTTTTTTTAATTTACACTAATGTTACACCAGATATGAGTGGTGGCACTGAGGAAGTAGGCACAGTATATGCTGTGAGTCTGACACACAGGCTGGTAGTGGCAGGCTGGCCTGGCAACTGAAATTAGATTACACTAGCAGACTGATGTTTCACAGTCAAAAAAGTTTTTTTTAAAATATTTACACTACTTTTATAACAAATATGATTGGTGGCACTAGTTGGCAAGTGGGCCTGGCACACACGCTGGCAGACAGGCAACTGCAATTAGATTACACTAGCAGACTGATGTTTCACAGTCCAAAAAGTTTTTTTTTTTAAATATTTACACTACTGTTACAAGAAATATGAGTGGTGCCACTAACTTGGCAAGTGGGCCTGGCACACACGCTGGCAGGCAGGAAACTGCAATAAGATTACACTAGCAGACTGATGTTTCACAGTCAAAAAAGTTTTTTTTTTAAATATTTACACTACTGTTACAACAAATATGAGTGGTGCCACTAACTTGGCAAGTGGGCCTGGCACACACGCTGGCAGGCAGGAAACTGCAATAAGATTACACTAGCAGACTGATGTTTCACAGTCAAAAAAGTTTTTTTTTTAAATATTTACACTACTGTTACAACAAATATGAGTGGTGCCACTAACTTGGCAAGTGGGCCTGGCACACACACTGGCAGGCAGGCAACTGCAATTAGATTACGCTAGCAGACTGATGTTTCACAGTCAAAAAGTTTTTTTAAAAATATTTACACTACTGTTATAACAAATATGATTGGTGGCACTAGTTGGCAAGTGGGTCTGGCACACACGCTGGCAGACAGGCAACTGCAATAAGATTACACTAGCAGACTGATGTTTCACAGTCAAAAAAGTTTTTTTTTTAAATATTGACACTACTGTTACAACAAATATGAGTGGTGCCACTAACATGGCAAGTGGGCCTGGCACACACGCTGGCAGGCAGGCAACTGAAATTAGATTACACTAGCAGACTGATGTTTCACAGTCAAAAAAAATTTTTTACAAAATATTTACACTACTGTTATAACAAATATGAGTGGTGACACTAGTTGGCAAGTGGGCCTGGCACACACGCTGGAAGGCAGGCAACTGCAATTAGATTACACTAGCAGACTGATGTAAAAGTTATTTTTTTTAATTTACACTAATGTTACACCAGATGTGACTGGTGGCACTGAGGAAGTAGGCACAGTATATTCTGTGAGCCTAACACACAGTCTGGCAGTGGCAGGCTGGCCTGGCAACTGAAATTAGATTACACTAGCAGACTGATGTAAAAGTTTTTTGTTTTTTTTTAAATTACACTAATGTTACATCAGATATGAGTGGTGGCACTGAGGAAGTAGGCACAGTATATGATGTGAGTCTGACACACAGGCTGGTAGTGGCAGGCTGGCCTGGCAACTGAAATTAGATTACACTAGCAGAATGATGTTTCACAGTCCAAAAAGTTTTTTTTTTAAATATTTACACTACTGTTACATGAAATATGAGTGGTCCCACTAACTTGGCAAGTGGGCCTGGCACACACGCTGGCAGGCAGGAAACTGCAATAAGATTACACTAGCAGACTGATGTTTCACAGTCAAAAAAGTTTTTTTTTTAAATATTTACACTACTGTTACAACAAATATGAGTGGTGCCACTAACTTGGCAAGTGGGCCTGGCACACACGCTGGCAGGCAGGCAACTGCAATTAGATTACACTAGCAGACTGATGTTTCACAGTCAAAAAAGTTTTTTTTTTAAATATTTACACTACTGTTACAACAAATATGAGTGGTGCCACTAACTTAGCAAGTGGGCCTGGCACACATGCTGGCAGGCAGGCAACTGCAATTAGATTACACTAGCAGACTGATGTTTCACAGTCAAAAAAGTTTTTTTATTAAATATTTACACTATTTTTATAACAAATATGATTGGTGGCACTAGTTGGCAAGTGGGTCTGGCACACACGCTGGCAGACAGGCAACTGCAATTAGATTACACTAGCAGACTGATGTTTCACAGTCAAAAAAGTTTTTTTAAAAATATTTACACTACTGTTACAAAAAATATGAGTGGTGCCACTAACTTGGCAAGCGGGCCTGGCACACACGCTGGCAGGCAGGCAACTGCGATTAGATTACACTAGCAGACTGATGTTTCACAGTCAAAAAAGTTTTTTTTTTAAATATTTACTCTACTGTTATAACAAATATGAGTGGTGCCACTAACTTGGCAAGTGGGCCTGGCACACATGCTGGCAGGCAGGCAACTGCAATTAGATTACACTAGCAGACTGATGTTTCACAGTCAAAAAAGTTTTTTTATTAAATATTTACAATACTGTTACAACAAATATGAGTGGTGCCACTAACTTGGCAAGTGGGCCTGGCACACACGCTGGCAGGCAGGCAACTGCAATTTGATTACACTAGCAGACTGATGTTTCACAGTCAAAAAAGTTTTTTTATTAAATATTTACAATACTGTTACAACAAATATGAGTGGTGCCACTAACTTGGCAAGTGGACCTGGCACACATGCTGGCAGGCAGGCAACTGCTATTAGATTACACTAGCAGACTGATGTTTCACAGTCAAAAAAGTTTTTTTTTAAAATATTTACTCTACTGTTATAACAAATATGAGTGGTGCCACTAACTTGGCAAGTGGGCCTGGCACACACACTGGCAGGCAGGCAACTGCAATTAGATTACGCTAGCAGACTGATGTTTCACAGTCAAAAAGTTTTTTTAAAAAATATTTACACTACTGTTATAACAAATATGATTGGTGGCACTAGTTGGCAAGTGGGCCTGGCACACACGCTGGCAGGCAGGCAACTGCAATTAGATTACACTAGCAGACTGATGTAAAAGTTTTTTTAAACATAATTTACACTAATGTTACACCAGATATGTCTGGTGGCACTGAGGAAGTAGGCACAGTATGTGCCGTGAGCCTGACACACAGGCTGGCAGTGGCAGGCTGGCCTGGCAACTGAAATTAGATTACACTAGCAGACTGATGTAAAAAAAATTTAAAAAAATTTACACTAATTTTACAACAGATATGAGTGGTGGCACTGAGGTAGTAAGCACAGTATATGCTATGATCCTGACACACAGGCTGGCAGTGGGAGGCTGGCCTGGCAACTGAAATTAGATTACACTAGCAGACTAATGTAAAAGTTTTTTTTTTTTTTAAATTTACACTAATGTTACACCAGATATGACTGGTGGGACTTAGGAAGTAGGCACAGTATATGCTGTGAGCATGACACACAGGCTGGCAGTGGCAGGCTGGCCTGGCAACTGAAATAAGATTACACTAGCAGACTGATGTAAAAGTTTTTTTTTTAAATTTACACTAATGTTACCCCAGATATGACTGGTGGGACTGAGCAAGTAGGCACAGTATTTGCTGTGAGCCTGACACACAGGCTGGCAGTGGCAGGCTGGCCTGGCAACTGAAATTAGATTACACTAGCAGACTGATGTAAAAGGTTTTTTTTAAAATTTACACTAATGTTACACCAGATATGACTGGTGGCACTGAGGAGGTAGGCACAGTATATGCTGTGAGCCTGACACACAGGCTGGCAGTGGCAGGCTGGCCTGGCAACTGAAATTAGATTACACTAGCAGACTGATGTAAAAAATTTTTTTTAAAAAAATTACACTAATGTTACACCAGATATAAGTGGTGGCACTGAGGAAGTAGGCACAGTAAATGCTGTGAGCCTGACACACAGGCTGGCAGTGGCAGGCTGGCCTGGCAACTGAAATTAGATTACACTAGCAGACTGATGTAAAAGTTTTTTTTAAAAAAATTACACTAATGTTACAACAGATATGAGTGGTGGCACTGAGGAAGTAAGCACAGTATATGCTATGATCCTGACACACAGGCTGGCAGTGGGAGGCTGGCCTGGCAACTGAAATTAGATTACACTAGCAGACTAATGTAAAAGTTTTTTTTTTTTTTTAAATTTACACTAATGTTACACCAGATATGACTGGTGGGACTTAGGAAGTAGGCACAGTATATGCTGTGAGCATGACACACAGGCTGGCAGTGGCAGGCTGGCCTGGCAACTGAAATAAGATTACACTAGCAGACTGATGTAAAAGTTTTTTTTTAAATTTACACTAATGTTACCCCAGATATGACTGGTGGGACTGAGCAAGTAGGCGCAGTATTTGCTGTGAGCCTGACACACAGGCTGGCAGTGGCAGGCTGGCCTGGCAACTGAAATTAGATTACACTAGCAGACTGATGTAAAAGGTTTTTTTTTAAATTTACACTAATGTTACACCAGATATGACTGGTGGCACTGAGGAGGTAGGCACAGTATATGCTGTGAGCCTGACACACAGGCTGGCAGTGGCAGGCTGGCCTGGCAACTGAAATTAGATTACACTAGCAGACTGATGTAAAAATTTTTTTTTTTAAAAATTACACTAATGTTACACCAGATATAAGTGGTGGCACTGAGGAAGTAGGCACAGTAAATGCTGTGAGCCTGACACACAGGCTGGCAGTGGCAGGCTGGCCTGGCAACTGAAATTAGATTACACTAGCAGACTGATGTAAAAGTTTTTTTAAAAAAATTACACTAATGTTACAACAGATATGAGTGGTGGCACTGAGGAAGTAAGCACAGTATATGCTATGATCCTGACACACAGGCTGGCAGTGGGAGGCTGGCCTGGCAACTGAAATTAGATTACACTAGCAGACTAATGTAAAAGTTTTTTTTTTAATTTACACTAATGTTACACCAGATATGAGTGGTGGGACTTAGGAAGTAGGCACAGTTTATGCTGTGAGCCTGACACACAGGCTGGCTGTGGCAGGCTGGCCTGGCAACTGAAATAAGATTACACTAGCAGACTGATGTAAACGTTTTTTTTTTTAATTTACACTAATGTTACACCAGATATGACTGGTGGCACTGAGGAAGTAGGCACATTATATGCTGTGAGCCTGACACACAGGCTGGCAGTGGCAGGCTGGCCTGGCAACTGAAATTAGATTACACTAGCAGACTGATGTAAAAGTTTTTTTTTTTTTAAAAATACACTAATGTTACACCAGATATGAGTGGTGGCACTGAGGAAGTAGGCACAGTATATGCTGTGAGCCTGACACACAGGCTGGTAGTGGCAGGCTGTTCTGGCAACTGAAATTAGATTACACTAGCAGACTGATGTTTCACAGTCAAAAAAGTTTTTTTTTTTAAATATTAACACTACTGTTACAAGAAATATGAGTGGTGCCACTAACTTGGCAAGTTTGCCTGGCACACACGCTGGCAGGCAAGCAACTGCAATTATATTACACTAGCAGACTGATGTTTCACAGTCAAAAAAGTTTTTTTAAAAATATTTACACTACTGTTATAACAAATATAATTGGTGGCACTAGTTGGCAAGTGGACCTGGCACACACGCTGGCAGGCAGGCAACTGCAATTAGATTACACTAGCAGACTGATGTTTTACAGTCCAAAAAGTTTTTTTTTTAAATATTGACACTACTGTTACAACAAATATGAGTGATGCCACTAACATGGCAAGTGGGCCTGGCACACACGCTGGCAGGCAGGCAACTGAAATTAGATTACACTAGCAGACTGATGTTTCACAGTCAAAATTTAAAAAAAAAAAAATATTTACACTACTGTTATAACAAATATGAGTGGTGACACTCGTTGGCAAGTGGGCCTGGCACACACGCTGGAAGGCAGGCAACTGCAATTAGATTACACTAGCAGACTGATGTAAAAGTTATTTTTTTTAATTTACACTAATGTTACACCAGATATGAGTGGTGGCACTGAGGAAGTAGGCACAGTATATGCTGTGAGTCTGACACACAGGCTGGTAGTGGCAGGCTGGCCTGGCAACTGAAATTAGATTACACTAGCAGACTGATGTTTCACAGTCAAAAAAGTTTTTTTTAAAATATTTACACTACTTTTATAACAAATATGATTGGTGGCACTAGTTGGCAAGTGGGCCTGGCACACACGCTGGCAGACAGGCAACTGCAATTAGATTACACTAGCAGACTGATGTTTCACAGTCCAAAAAGTTTTTTTTTTTAAATATTTACACTACTGTTAAAAGAAATATGAGTGGTGCCACTAACTTGGCAAGTGGGCCTGGCACACACGCTGGCAGGCAGGAAACTGCAATAAGATTACACTAGCAGACTGATGTTTCACAGTCAAAAAAGTTTTTTTTTTAAATATTTACACTACTGTTACAACAAATATGAGTGGTGCCACTAACTTGGCAAGTGGGCCTGGCACACACGCTGGCAGGCAGGAAACTGCAATAAGATTACACTAGCAGACTGATGTTTCACAGTCAAAAAAGTTTTTTTTTTAAATATTTACACTACTGTTACAACAAATATGAGTGGTGCCACTAACTTGGCAAGTGGGCCTGGCACACACACTGGCAGGCAGGCAACTGCAATTAGATTACGCTAGCAGACTGATGTTTCACAGTCAAAAAGTTTTTTTTAAATATATTTACACTACTGTTATAACAAATATGATTGGTGGCACTAGTTGGCAAGTGGGCCTGTCACACACAGGCTAGCAGTGGCAGGCTGGCCTGGCAACTGAAATTAGATTACACTAGCAGACTGATGTAAAAGTTTTATTTAAAAAAATTTACACTAATGTTACAACAGATATGAGTGGTGGCACTGAGGAAGTAAGCACAGTATATGCTATGATCCTTACACACAGGCTGACAGTGGGAGGCTGGCCTGGCAACTGAAATTAGATTACACTAGCAGACTAATGTAAAAGTTTTTTTTTTTTTTAAATTTACACTAATGTTACACCAGATATGACTGGTGGGACTTAGGAAGTAGGCACAGTATATGCTGTGAGCATGACACACAGGCTGGCAGTGGCAGGCTGGCCTGGCAACGTAAATAAGATTACACTAGCAGACTAATGTTAAAGTTTTTTTTTTTTTTTAAATTTACACTAATGTTACCCCAGATATGACTGGTGGGACTGAGCAAGTAGGCGCAGTATTTGCTGGCAGTGGCAGGCTGGCCTGGCAACTGAAATTAGATTACACTAGCAGACTCATGTAAAAGTTTTTTTTAAAAAAAATTACAGTAATGTTACACCTGATATAAGTGGTGGCACTGAGGAAGTAGGCACAGTAAATGCTGTGAGCCTGACACACAGGCTGGCATTGGCAGGCTGGCATGGCAACTGAAATTAGATTACACTAGCAGACTGATGTAAAAGTTTTTTTAAAAAAAATAACACTAATATTACAACAGATATGAGTGGTGGCACTGAGGAAGTAAGCACAGTATATGCTATGATCCTGACACACAGGCTGGCAGTGGGAGGCTGGCCTGGCAACTGAAATTAGATTACACTAGCAGACTAATGTTTTTTTTTTTTTTTTTTAATTTACACTAATGTTACACCAGATATGAGTGGTGGGACTTAGGAAGTAGGCACAGTATATGCTGTGAGCCTGACTTGGCAAGTGGACCTGGCACACACGCTGGCAGGCAGGCAACGTCTATTAGATTACACTGGCAGACTGATGTTTCACAGTCAAAAACGTTTTTTTTAAATATTTACTCTACTGTTATAACAAATATGAGTGGTGCCACTAACTTGGCAAGTGGGCCTGGCACACACACTGGCAGGCAGGCAACTGCAAATAGATTACGCTAGCAGACTGATGTTTCACAGTCAAAAAGTTTTTAAAAAAAATATTTACACTACTGTTATAACAAATATGATTGGTGGCACTAGTTGGCAAGTGGGCCTGGCACACACGCTGGCAGGCAGGCAACTGCAATTAGATTACACTAGCAGACTGATGTAAAAGTTTTTTTAAAAATAATTTACACTAATGTTACACCAGATATGTCTGGTGGTACTGAGAAAGTAGGCACAGTATGTGCCGTGAGCCTGACACACAGGCTGGCAGTGGCAGGCTTGCCTGGCAACTGAAATTAGATTACACTAGCAGACTGATGTAAAAGTTTTTTTAAAAATAATTTACACTAATGTTACAACAGATATGAGTGGTGGCACTGAGGAAGTAAGCACAGTTTATGCTATGATCCTGACACACAGGCTGGCAGTGGGAGGCTGGCCTGGCAACTGAAATTAGATTACACTAGCAGACTAATGTAAAAGTTTTTTTTTTTTTTTAAATTTACACTAATGTTACACCAGATATGACTGGTGGGACTTAGGAAGTAGGCACAGTATATGCTGTGAGCATGACACACAGGCTGGCAGTGGCAGGCTGGCCTGGCAACGCAAATAAGATTACACTAGCAGACTGATGTAAAAGTTTTTTTTTTTTAAATTTACACTAATGTTACCCCAGGTATGACTGGTGGGACTGAGTAAGTAGGCGCAGTATTTGCTGTGAGCCTGACACACAGGCTGGCAGTGGCAGGCTGGCCTGGCAACTGAAATTAGATTACACTAGCAGACTGATGTAAAAGTTTTTTTTTTAAATTTACACTAATGTTACACCAGATATGACTGGTGGCACTGAGGAGGTAGGCACAGTATATGCTGTGAGCCTGACACACAGGCTGGCAGTGGCAGGCTGGCCTGGCAACTGAAATTAGATTACACTAGCAGACTGATGTAAAAGTTTTTTTAAAAAAAATTACACTAATGTTACACCTGATATGAGTGGTGGCACTGAGGAAGTAGGCACAGTAAATGCTGTGAGCCTGACACACAGGCTGGCATTGGCAGGCTGGCATGGCAACTGAAATTAGATTACACTAGCAGACTGATGTAAAAGTTTTTTTTTTTAAAAATTACACTAATGTTACAACAGATATGAGTGGTGGCACTGAGGAAGTAGGCACAGTATATGCTGTGAGTCTGACACACAGGCTGGTAGTGGCAGGCTGGCCTGGCAACTTAAATTAGATTACACTAGCAGACTGATGTTTCACAGTCCAAAAAGTTTTTTTTTAAAATATTTACACTACTGTTACAAGAAATATGAGTTGTGCCACTAACCTGGCAAGTGGGTCTGGCACACACGCTGGCAGGCAGGAAACTGCAATAAGATTACACTAGCAGACTGAGATTTCACAGTCAAAAAAGTTTTTTTTTAAATATTTACACTATTGTTACAACAAATATGAGTGGTGCCACTAACTTGGCAAGTGGGCCTGGCACACATGCTGGCAGGCAGGCAACTGCAATTAGATTACACTAGCAGACTGATGTTTCACAGTCAAAAAAGTTTTTTTTATTAAATATTTACACTACTTTTATAACAAATATGATTGGTGGCACTAGTTGGCAAGTGGGTCTGGCACAAACGCTGGCAGGCAGGCAACTGCAATTAGATTACACTAGCAGACTGATGTTTACAGTCAAAAAAGTTTTTTTTTTAAATATTTACACTACTTTTATAACAAATATGATTGGTGGCACTAGTTGGCAAGTGGGTCTGGCACACACGCTGGCAGGCAGGCAACTGCAATTAGATTACACTAGCAGACTGATGTTTACAGTCAAAAAAGTTTTTTTTTTTAAATATTTACACTACTGTTACAACAAATATAAGTGGTGCCACTAACTTGGCAAGTGGGCCTGACACACACGTTGGCAGGCAGGCAACTGCAATTTGATTACACTAGCAGACTGATGTTTCACAGTCAAAAAAGTTTTTTTATTAAATAATTACACTACTGTTACAACAAATATGAGTGGTGCCACTAACTTGGCAAGCGGGCCTGGCACACACGCTGGCAGGCAGGCAACTGCGATTAGATTACACTAGCAGACTGATGTTTCACAGTCAACAAAGTTTTTTTTTTTAAATATTTACTCTACTGTTATAACAAATATCAGTGGTGCCACTAACTTGGCAAGTGGGCCTGGCACACATGCTGGCAGGCAGGCAACTGCAATTAGATTACACTAGCAGACTGATGTTTCACAGTCAAAAAAGTTTTTTTTATTAAATATTTACACTACTGTTATAACAAATATGATTGGTGGCACTAGTTGGCAAGTGGGCCTGGCACACACGCTGGCAGGCAGGCAGGCAACTGCAATTAGATTACACTAGCAGACTGATGTTTCACAGTCAAAAAAGTTTTTTTATTAAATATTTACACTACTTTTATAACAAATATGATTGGTGGCAGTAGTTGGCAAGTGGGTCTGGCACACACACTGGCAGACAGGCAACTGCAATTAGATTACACTAGCAGACTGATGTTTACAGTCAAAAAAGTTTTTTTTTTTAAATATTTACACTACTGTTACAACAAATATGAGTGGTGACACTAACTTGGCAAGTGGGCCTGACACACACGTTGGCAGGCAGGCAACTGCGATTAGATTACACTAGCAGACTGATGTTTCACAATCAAAAAAGTTTTTTTTTTAAATATTTACTCTACTGTTATAACAAATATGAGTGGTGCCACTAACTTGGCAAGTGGGCCTGGCACACATGCTGGCAGGCAGGCAACTGCAATTAGATTACACTAGCAGACTGATGTTTCACAGTCAAAAAAGTTTTTTTATTAAATATTTACACTACTGTTATAACAAATATTATTGGTGGCACTAGTTGGCAAGTGGGCCTTGTACACACGCTGGCAGACAGGCAACTGCAATTAGATTACACTAGCAGACTGATGTTTCACAGTCAAAAAAGTTTTTTTTTAAATATTTACACTACTGTTACAAAAAATATGAGTGGTGCCACTAACTTGGCAAGTTGGCCTGGCACACACGCTGGCAGGCAGGCAACTGCAATTTAATTACACTAGCAGACTGATGTTTCACAGTCAAAAAAGTTTTTTTATTAAATATTTACACTACTGTTAAAACAAATATGAGTGGTGCCACTAACTTGGCAAGCATGCCTGGCACACACGCTGGCAGGCAGGCAACTGCGATTAGATTACACTAGCAGACTGATGTTTCACAGTCAAAAAAGTTTTTTTTTTTTTAAATATTTACTCTACTGTTATAACAAATATGAGTGCTGCCACTAACTTGGTAAGTGGGCCTGGCACACATGCTAGCAGGCAGGCAACTGCAATTTGATTACACTAGCAGACTGATGTTTCACAGTCAAAAAAGTTTTTTTTATTAAATATTTACACTACTTTTATAACAAATATGATTGGTGGAACTAGTTGGCAAGTGGACCTGGCACACACGCTGGCAGACAGGAAACTGCGATTAGATTACACTAGCAGACTGATGTTTCACAGTCAAAAAAGTTTTTTTTTAAAATATTTACTCTACTGTTATAACAAATATGAGTGGTGCCACTAACTTGGCAAGCGTGCCTGGCACACACGCTGGCAGACAGGAAACTGCGATTAGATTACACTAGCAGACTGATGTTTCACAGTCAAAAAAGTTTTTTTTTAAAATATTTACTCTACTGTTATAACAAATATGAGTGGTGCCACTAACTTGGCAAGTGGGCCTGGCACACATGCTGGCAGGCAGGCAACTGCAATTAGATTACACTAGCAGACTGATGTTTCACAGTCAAAAAAGTTTTTTTATTAAATATTTACACTACTGTTATAACAAATATGATTGGTGGCACTAGTTGGCAAGTGGGCCTGGCACACACGCTGGCAGACAGGCAACTGCAATTAGATTACACTAGCAGACTGATGTTTCACAGTCAAAAAAGTTTTTTTTAAAATATTTACACTTGACAAAGCATACCTGCGAAACGTACGTCGGAACTGAACTGTTCTATATTGAGTTTTATCACGTCTCTACACTAGCCAGGACACCTGGGGGCTTAGCGCTACTGTCTTGCTACTAAAGAGGTTTTGGTTTCGGCGGTCACACTCCTGCTGATCCATTTACCTCTTTGCAAGTTTGGCGATTTGAAGCATTTATTACAGCATATCTGCTTTTGTACCCTTACATTGTGGTGTTATCAAGGCTTATGTGACGCTTTTATATATTTTAAAATAAATTTGTATCCAAGTTTTGCCTAGTGTACTGTTTTCCCATCAGTATAAAGTGGGAGTGCGCATATCCTTGAGCTTAGTGGAAAGCTCCAACAAATGTGAGTAGTCATTTGTTACAAAACAACTACTTCCTCAAAGTGCCATTACAGATTCACACTATGTTGCAATTTTCTGTTTCCTTTTTTATGGGATCTCACTGAGGAATACTAACAAGCTGAAAAACTCATCCAGAGGACACAGACATATCCTTTATTCAGAACTTTATTTGGTTTTCCTTTTATGATTTTTGTTATCACATTTATTTCACATTTAAATATTTACACTACTGTTACAAAAAATATGAGTGGTGCCACTAACTTGGCAAGTTGGCCTGGCACACACGCTGGCAGGCAGGCAACTGCAATTTGATTACACTAGCAGACTGATGTTTCACAGTCAAAAAAGTTTTTTTTTAAAATATTTACTCTACTGTTATAACAAATATGAGTGCTGCCACTAACTTGGCAAGTGGGCCTGGCACACATGCTAGCAGGCAGGCAACTGCAATTTGATTACACTAGCAGACTGATGTTTCACAGTCAAAAAAGTTTTTTTATTAAATATTTACACTACTTTTATAACAAATATGATTGGTGGCTCTAGTTGGCAAGTGGGCCTGGCACACACGCTGGCAGACAGGCAACTGCAATTAGATTACACTAGCAGACTGATGTTTCAGAGTCAAAAAAGTTTTTTATTAAATATTTACATTATTGTTACAACAAATATGAGTGGTGCCACTAACTTGGCAAGTGGACCTGGCACACACGCTGGCAGGCAGGCAACTGCTTTTAGATTACACTAGCAGACTGATGTTTCACAGTCAAAAAAGTTTTTTTAAAAAAATATTTACTCTACTGTTATAACAAATATGAGTGGTGCCACTAACTTGGCAAGTGGGCCTGGCACAAACGCTGGCAGGCAGGCAACTGCAATTAGATTACACTAGCAGACTGATGTTTCACAGTCAAAAAAGTTTTTTTTTAAATATTTACTCTACATTTATAACAAATATGAGTGGTGCCACTAACTTGGCAAGTGGGCCTGGCACACATGCTGGCAGGCAGGCAACTGTAATTAGATTACACTAGCAGACTGATGTTTCACAGTCAAAAAAGTTTTTTTATTAAATATTTACACTACTTTTATAACAAATATGATTGGTGGCACTAGTTGGCAAGTGGGCCTGGCACACACGCTGGCAGACAGGCAACTGCAATTAGATTTCACTAGCAGACTGATGTTTCACAGTCAAAAAAGTTTTTTTTTTTAAATATTTACACTACTGTTACAACAAATATGAGTGGTGACACTAACTTGGCAAGTGGGCCTGACACACACGTTGGCAGGCAGGCAACTGCAATTTGATTACACTAGCAGACTGATGTTTCACAGTCAAAAAAGTTTTTTTATTAAATAATTACACTACTGTTACAACAAATATGAGTGGTGCCACTAACTTGGCAAACGGGCCTGGCACACACGCTGGCAGGCAGGCAACTGCGATTAGATTACACTAGCAGACTGATGTTTCACAATCAAAAAAGTTTTTTTTTTAAATATTTACTCTACTGTTATAACAAATATGAGTGGTGCCACTAACTTGGCAAGTGGGCCTGGCACACATGCTGGCAGGCAGGCAACTGCAATTAGATTACACTAGCAGACTGATGTTTCACAGTCAAAAAAGTTTTTTTATTAAATATTTACACTACTGTTATAACAAATATAATTGGTGGCACTAGTTGGCAAGTGGGCCTTGTACACACGCTGGCAGACAGGCAACTGCAATTAGATTACACTAGCAGACTGATGTTTCACAGTCAAAAAAGTTTTTTTTTAAATATTTACACTACTGCTACAAAAAATATGAGTGGTGCCACTAACTTGGCAAGTTGGCCTGGCACACACGCTGGCAGGCAGGCAACTGCAATTTGATTACACTAGCAGACTGATGTTTCACAGTCAAAAAAGTTTTTTTATTAAATATTTACACTACTGTTACAACAAATATGAGTGGTGCCACTAACTTGGCAAGCATGCCTGGCACACACGCTGGCAGGCAGGCAACTGCGATTAGATTACACTAGCAGACTGATGTTTCACAGTCAAAAAAGTTTTTTTTTTTTTAAATATTTACTCTACTGTTATAACAAATATGAGTGCTGCCACTAACTTGGTAAGTGGGCCTGGCACACATGCTAGCAGGCAGGCAACTGCAATTTGATTACACTAGCAGACTGATGTTTCACAGTCAAAAAAGTTTTTTTTATTAAATATTTACACTACTTTTATAACAAATATGATTGGTGGCACTAGTTGGCAAGTGGACCTGGCACACACGCTGGCAGACAGGAAACTGTGATTATATTACACTAGCAGACTGATGTTTCACAGTCAAAAAAGTTTTTTTTTAAAATATTTACTCTACTGTTATAACAAATATGAGTGGTGCCACTAACTTGGCAAGCGTGCCTGGCACACACGCTGGCAGACAGGAAACTGCGATTAGATTACACTAGCAGACTGATGTTTCACAGTCAAAAAAGTTTTTTTTTTAAATATTTACACTACTGTTACAACAAATATGAGTGGTGCCACTAACTTGGCAAGTGGGCCTGGCACATATGCTGGCAGGCAGGCAACTGCAATTAGATTACACTAGCAGACTGATGTTTCACAGTCAAAAAAGTTTTTTTATTAAATATTTACACTACTTTTATAACAAATATGATTGGTGGCACTAGTTGGCAAGTGGGTCTGGCACACACGCTGGCAGACAGGCAACTGCAATTAGATTACACTAGCAGACTGATGTTTCACAGTCAAAAAAGTTTTTTTTTAAATATTTACACTACTGTTACAACAAATATGAGTGGTGCCACTAACTTGGCAAGTTGGCCTGGCACACACGCTGGCAGGCAGGCAACTGCAATTTGATTACACTAGCAGACTGATGTTTCACAGTCAAAAAAGTTTTTTTATGAAATATTTACACTACTGTTACAAGAAATATGAGTGGTGCCACTAACTTGGCAAGCGGGCCTGGCACACACGCTGGCAGGCAGGCAACTGCGATTAGATTACACTAGCAGACTGATGTTTCACAGTCAAAAAATTTTTTTTAACCCCTTAATGACCGCAGCACTTTTCCATTTTCTGTCCGTTTGGAACCAAGGCTATTTTAAAATTTTTGCGGTGTTTGTGTTTAGCTGTAATTTTCCTCTTACTCATTTACTGTACCTACACATATTATATACTGTTTTTCTCGCCATTAAATGGACTTTCATAAGATATCATTATTTTCATCATATCTTATAATTTACTATAAAAAACATTATAAAATATGAAGAAAAAATGGAAAAAAACATACTTTTTCTAACTTTGACCCCCAAAATCTGTTACACATCTACAACCACCAAAAAACACCCATGCTAAATAGTTTCTAAATTTTGTCCTGAGTTTAGAAATACCCAATGTTTACATCTTCTTTGCTTTTTTTGCAAGTTATAGGGCCATAAATACAAGTAGCACTTTGCTATTTCCAAACCACTTTTTTTCAAAATTAGCGCTAGTTACATTGGGACACTAATATCTTTCAGGAATCCCTGAATATCGATTGACATGTATATATTTTTTTTCAAAGACATCCCAAAGTATTGATCTAGGCCCATTTTGGTATATTTCATGCCACTATTTCACCGCCAAATGCGATCAAATAAAAAAAAATTGTTCACTTTTTCACAATTTTTTTTCACAAACTTTAGGTTTCTCACTGAAATTATTTACAAACAACTTATGCAATTATAGAATAAATGGTTGTAAATGCTTCTCTGGGATCCCCTTTGTTCAGAAATAGCAGACATATATGGCTTTGGCTTTGCTTTTTGGTAATTAGAAGGCTGCTAAATGCCACTGCGCACAATACGTGTATTATGCCCAGCATTGAAGGGGTTAATTAGGGAGCATGTAGGGAGCTTCTAGGGTTAATTTTAGCTTTAGTGTAGTGTAGTAGACAACCCCAAGTATTGATCTAGGCCCTTTGGTATATTTCATGCCCCCATTTCACCGCCAAATGCGATCAAAGTAAAAAAAACTTAATTTTTTTCACAATTTTAGGTTTCTCACTGAAATTATTTACAAACAGCTTGTGCAATTATGGCACAAATGGTTGTAAATGCTTCTCTGGGATGCCCTTTGTTCAGAAATAGCAGACATATATGACTTTGCCGTTGCTTTATGGTAATTAGAAAGTCGCTAAATGCTGCTGCGCATCACACTTGTATTATGGCTAGCAGTGAAGGGGTTAATTAGGTAGTTTGTAGGGAGCTTGCAGGGTTAATTTTAGCTTTAGTGTAGAGATCAGCCTCCCACCTGACACATCCCACCCCCTGATCCCTCCCAAACAGCTCCCTTCTCTCCCCCACCCCACAATTGTCCCCTCCATCTTAAGTATTGGCAGAAAGTCTGCCAGTACTAAAATATTTTTTTTTTTTTAAAGAAAAAAAAAAAGCATATTTACATATGCTGTGTTTAGGATCCCCCCTTTACCCCCAACCTCCCTGATCCCTCCCCAAACAGCTCTCTAAGCCTCCCTCTTAGCCTTATTGGGGGCCATCTTGGGTACTGGCAGCTGTCTGCCAGTACCCAGTTTGAACAATCAAATGTTTATTTTTATTTTTTTTATTTTTTATTTTTCTGTAGTGTAGCTCAATCCAACAACCCCCCCACGGACCAACCCCCACCACCTAAATAACACCTAAGATTTTTTTTTATACATTTAAATTTTGTCCCAAAATAATTTTTTTTCCGTAGTGTATCGGTTCCCACCCGCTCCCTCTCCGTGCACGCGCCCGCCCCCTCGTGCACGCGCGCCCGCGCGCACCCCAGGACTTACCTGCCCACGATCCCGCCCCCCTCCACATGATCAGGGCCATCGATGGCCGCCACCCACCTCCCACACCGGCTCCCACCCACCAACGATACCGGCCATCGATGTCCGGTGCAGAGAGGGCCACAGAGTGGCTCTCTCTGCATTGGATGGCCGTAAAAGGTTATTGCAGGATGCCTCCATATCGAGGCATCACTGCAATAACCGGAAAGCAGCTGGAAGCGAGCAGGATCGCTTCCAGCTGCTTTCCACACCGAGGACGTGCAGGGTACGTCCTCAGGCGTTAACTGCCTTTTTTCTGAGGACGTACCCTGCACGTCCTCGGTCGTTAAAGGGTTAAATATTTACTCTACTGTTATAACAAATATGAGTGGTGCCACTAACTTGGCAAGTGGGCCTGGCACACATGCTGGCAGGCAGGCAACTGCAATTTGATTACACTAGCAGACTGATGTTTCACAGTCAAAAAAGTTTTTTTATTAAATATTTACACTACTTTTATAACAAATATGATGGGTGGCACTAGTTGGCAAGTGGGCCTGGCACACACGCTGGCAGACAGGCAACTGCAATTAGATTACACTAGCAGACTGATGTTTCACAGTCAAAAAAGTTTTTTTTTTAAATATTTACACTACTGTTATAACAAATATGAGTGGTGCCACTAACTTGGCAAGTGGGCCTGGCACACACGCTGGCAGGCAGGCAACTGCAATTTGATTACACTAGCAGACAGATGTTTCACAGTCAAAAAAGTTTTTTATTAAATATTTACAATACTGTTACAACAAATATGAGTGGTGCCACTAACTTGGCAAGTGGACCTGGCACACACGCTGTCAGGCAGGCAACAGCAATTAGATTACACTAGCAGACTGATGTTTCACAGTCAAAAAATTTTTTTAAAAAAATATTTACTCTACTGTTATAACAAATATGAGTGGTGCCACTAAGTTGGCAAGTGGGCCTGGCACACACGCTGGCAGGCAGGCAACTGCACTTAGATTACGCTAGCAGACTGATGTTTCACAGTCAAAAAGTTTTTTTTTTAAATATTTACACTACTGTTATAACAAATATGATTGGTGGCACTAGTTGGCAAGTGGGCCTGGCACACACACTGGCAGGCAGGCAACTGCAATTAGATTACACTAGCAGACTGATGTAAAAGTTTTTTTAAAAAATAATTTACACTAATGTTACACCAGATATGTCTGGTGGCACTGAGGAAGTAGGCACAGTATGTGCCATGAGCCTGACATACAGGCTGGCAGTGGCAGGCTGGCCTGGCAACTGAAATTAGATTACACTAGCAGACTGATGTAAAAGTTTTTTTTAAAAAAATTACACTAATGTTACAACAAATATGAGTGGTGGCACTGAGGAAGTAGGCACAGTATATGCCGTGATCCTGACACACAGGCTGGCAGTGGGAGGCTGGCCTGGCAACTGAAATTAGATTTCACTAGCAGAGTAATGTAAAAGTTTTTTTTTTTTTTTTAAATTTACACTAATGTTACACCAGATATGAGTGGTGGGACTTAGGAAGTAGGCACAGTATATGCTGTGAGCATGACACACAGGCTGGCAGTGGCAGGCTGGCCTGACAACTGAAATAAGATTACACTAGCAGACTGATGTAAAAGTTTTTTTTTTAATTTACACTAATGTTACACCAGATATGACTGGTGGCACTGAGGAAGTAGGCACATTATATGCTGTGAGCCTGACACACAGGCTGGCAGTGGCAGGCTGGCCTGGCAACTGAATTTAGATTACACTAGCAGACTGATGTAAAAGTTTTTTTGTTTTTTTTTAAATACACTAATGTTACACCAGATATGAATGGTGGCACTGAGGAAGTAGGCACAGTATATGCTGTGAGCCTGACACACAGGCTGGTAGTGGCAGACTGGCCTGGCAACTGAAATTAGATTACACTAGCAGACTGATGTTTCACAGTCAAAAAGGTTTTTTTTTTAAATATTTACACTACTGTTACAAGAAATATGAGTGGTGCCACTAACTTGGCAAGTGGGCCTGGCACACACGCTGGCAGGCAGGCAACTGCAATTAGATTACACTAGCAGACTGATGTTTCACAGTCAAAAAAGTTTTTTTTTTAAATATTTATACTACTGTTACAACAAATATGAGTGGTGCCTTAACTTGGCAAGTTGGCCTGGCACACACGCTGGCAGGCAGGCAACTGCAATAAGATTACACTAGCAGACTGATGTTTCACAGTCAAAAAAGTTTTTTTTACAAATATTTACACCACTGTTATAACAAATATGAGTGGTGGCACTAGTTGGCAAGTGGGCCTGGCACACACGCTGGCAGGCAGGCAGGCAACTGAAATTAGATTACACTAGCAGACTGATGTAAAAGTTTTTTTTTTTTTTTATTTACACTAATGTTACACCAGATATGACTGGTGGCACTGAGGAAGTAGGCACATTATATGCTGTGAGCCTGACACACAGGCTGGCAAAGGCAGGCTGGCCTGGCAACTGAAATTAGATTACACTAGCAGACTGATGTAAATTCTTTTTTTTTTTTTTTAAATTACACTAATGTTACACCAGATATGATTGGTGGCACTGAGGAAGTAGGCACAGTATATGCTGTGAGCCTGACACACAGGCTGGTAGTGGCAGGCTGGCCTGGCAACTGAAATTAGATTACACTAGCAGACTAATGTTTCACAGTCAAAAAAATTTTTTTTAAAAATATTTACACTACTGTTACAACAAATATGAGTGGTGCCACTAACTTGGCAAGTGGGCCTGGCACACACGCTGGCAGGCAGGCAACTGCAATTAGATTACACTAGCAGACTGATGTTTCACAGTCAAAAAAGTTTTTATTTTAAATATTTACACTACTGTTATAACAAATATGATTGGTGGCACTAGTTGGCAAGTGGGCCTGGCACACACACTGGCAGGCAGGCAACTGCAATTAGATTACACTAGCAGACTGATGTAAAAGTTTTTTTAAAAAATAATTTACACTAATGTTACACCAGATATGTCTGGTGGCACTGAGGAAGTAGGCACAGTATGTGCCGTGAGCCTTACACACAGGCTGGCAGTGGCAGGCTGGCCTGGCAACTGAAATTAGATTACACTAGCAGACTGATGTAAAAGTTTTTTAAAAAAAAATTACACTAATGTTACAACAGATATGAGTGGTGGCACTGAGGAAGTAGGCACAGTATATGCCGTGATCCTGACACACAGGGTGGCAGTGGGAGGCTGGCCTGGCAACTGAAATTAGATTTCACTAGCAGAGTAATGTAAAAGTTTTTTGTTTTTTTTAAATTTACACTAATGTTACACCAGATATGAGTGGTGGGACTTAGGAAGTAGGCACAGTATATGCTGTGAGCATGACACACAGGCTGGCAGTGGCAGGCTGGCCTGGCAACTGAAATAAGATTACACTAGCAGACTGATGTAAAAGTTTTTTTTTTAATTTACACTAATGTTACACCATATATGACTGATGGCACTGAGGAAGTAGGCACATTATATGCTGTGAGCCTGACACACAGGCTGGCAGTGGCAGGCTGGCCTGGCAACTGAATTTAGATTACACTAGCAGACTGATGTAAAAGTTTTTTTGTTTTTTTTTAAATACACTAATGTTACACCAGATATGAATGGTGGCACTGAGGAAGTAGGCACAGTATATGCTGTGAGCCTGACACACAGGCTGGTAGTGGCAGACTGGCCTGGCAACTGAAATTAGATTACACTAGCAGACTGATGTTTCACAGTCAAAAAGTTTTTTTTTTAAAATATTTACACTACTGTTACAAGAAATATGAGTGGTGCCACTAACTTGGCAAGTGGGCCTGGCACACACGCTGGCAGGCAGGCAACTGCAATTTGATTACTCTAGCAGACTGATGTTTCACAGTCAAAAAAGTTTTTTTATTAAATATTTTCACTACTGTTACAACAAATATGAGTGGTGCCACTAACTTGGCAAGTGGACCTGGCACAGACGCTGGCTGGCAGGCAACTGCAATTAGATTACACTAGCAGACTGATGTTTCACAGTCAAAAAAGTTTTTTTATTAAATATTTACACTACTTTTATAACAAATATGAGTGGTGCCACTAACTTGGCAAGTGGGCCTGGTACACATGCTGGCAGGCAGGCAACTGCAATTAGATTACACTAGCAGACTGATGTTTCACAGTCAAAAAAGTTTTTTTATTAAATATTTACACTACTTTTATAACAAATATGATTGGTGGCACTAGTTGGCAAGTGGGCAAGGCACACACGCTGGCAGACAGGCAACTGCAATTAGATTACACTAGCAGACTGATGTTTCACAGTCAAAAAAGTTTTTTTTAAATATTTACACTACTGTTATAACAAATATGATTGGTGGCACTAGTTGGCAAGTGGGCCTGGCACACACGCTGGCAGGCAGGCAATTGCAATTAGATTACACTAGCAGACTGATGTAAAAGTTTTTTTTTTAAATAATTTACACTAATGTTACACCAGATATGACTGGTGGCACTGAGGAAGTAGGCACAGTATTTGCCGTGAGCCTGACACACAGGCTGGCAGTGGCAGGCTGGCCTGGCAACTGAAATTAGATTACACTAGCAGACTGATGTAAAAGTTTTTTTAAAAAAATTTACACTAATGTTACAACAGATATGAGTGGTGGCACTGAGGAAGTAAGCACAGTATATGCTATGACCCTGACACACAGGCTGGCAGTGGCAGGCTGGCCTGGCAACTGAAATTAGATTACACTAGAAGACTGATGTAAAAGTTTTTTTTTTTTTAATTTACACTAATGTTACACCAGATATGACTGGTGGCACTGATCAATTAGGCACAGTATATGCTGTAAGCCTGACACATGCTGACAGGCAGGCAAATGCAGCTAGATTACAAAGAAAAAAAAGAAAAAAATGACTGATTTTCTAGCCCTAAAAAGGGCTTTTTGGGGTGCTGTCCTTACAGAAGATATCAGATGAGTCCTTCAGGACTGTAGTGGACACTGAATACACTAGCCTAGCTATAAATTTCCCTATAAAATCATCAGCAGCAGTACTATCCCTCCTCTCACTAAGAATGCAGGATCAGAATTAATCTAAAACGGCTGCTGCCCAGGAGCTGGGAGGGTCTGGGAGAGAGTGTATGCTGCTGATTGGCTGAAATATGTCTGCAGACTGTGAGATACAGGGTCAAAGTTTACTCAATGATGACGAATAGGGGGCGGATCGAACATCGCATATGTTCGCCCGCCGCGGTGAACGCAAACAAGCTATGATCGCCGGGAACTGTTCTCCGGCGAACTGTTCGCAACATCACTATTATTAAATAGTTAATAACTATTTAATAACTATTCTACCTAGTTAAAATAAATACAAACTTGCCTTTAAAATAAAAATAAACCCTAAGATAGCTACACTGTAACTATTAGTTATATTGTAGCTAGCTTAGGGTTTATTTTATAGGTAAGTATTTAGTTTTAAATAGGAATTATTTAGTTAATAATATGAATATTTATTTAGATTTATTTAATTATATTTAAGTTAGTGGGTGTTAGGTTTAGGATTAGACTTAGATTTAGGGGTTAATAACTTTAATATAGTGGCGACGAAGTTGGGGGTGGCAGATTAGGGGTTTATAAATGTAGGTAGTTGGCGGCGATGTTAGGGATGGCAGATTAGGGGTTAGTAATATTTAACTAATGTTTGCGGGCGGTTGTGCGGCGGTTTAGGGTTTAATATGTTTATTTGCATACAAAGAGAGAAGCGCTCTACCAGGAACGAACAACAGCTCAGTGGCTTGTTCTATGGCGATTTACCACCCGGAAGCAGCCTCTTTTAGACCAGTGTGCTTTTCACAGAAGAAAACTTTCCTGAAGTATATCAGTCTGATCCCGCCAAGTAAGGTCAGTCCAGCCCCGAAATACCAGGCAATTCTCCTCTGAACAAGGAACATGACAACCCCAGATGATCGTTTCGGCCTCCTATGGGCCTCGTCAGTGAGGAGCAGCCACATTCCTCTAAGCACACTGAGCAAGGAGTCCACGTCTGGTTTCCCCCATCACCCATAGGGAGACTTCCCCAGGGTCATAATAATTTGCATACAAAGAGAGAAGCGCTCTACCAGGAACGAACAACAGCTCAGTGGCTTGTTCTATGGCGATTTACCACCCGGAAGCAGCCTCTTTTAGACCAGTGTGCTTTTCACAGAAGAAAACTTTCCTGAAGTATATTAGTCTGATCCCGCCAAGTAAGGTCAGTCCAGCCCCGAAATACCAGGCAATTCTCCTCTGAACAAGGAACATGACAACCCCAGACGATCGTTTCGGCCTCCTATGGGCCTCGTCAGTGAGGTGCAGCCACATTCCTCTAAGCACACTGAGCAAGGAGTCCATGTCTGGTTTCCCCCATCACCCATAGGGAGACTTCCCCAGGGTCATAATAATTTGCATACAAAGAGAGAAGCGCTCTACCAGGAACGAACAACAGCTCAGTGGCTTGTTCTATGGCGATTTACCACCCGGAAGCAGCCTCTTTTAGACCAGTGTGCTTTTCACAGAAGAAAACTTTCCTGAAGTATATCAGTCTGATCCCGCCAAGTAAGGTCAGTCCAGCCCCGAAATACCAGGCAATTCTCCTCTATATGTTTATTATAGTGGTGGCGACATTGTGGGCAGCAGATTAGGGGTTAAAAAGTGTAGGTAGGTTGCGGCGACATTGGGGGCAGCAGATTAGGGGTTAATAAATATAATGTAGGTGTCGGCGATGTTGGGGGCAGCAGATTAGGGGTTCATAAATATAATGTAGGTGGCGGCGATGTCCGGAGCGGCAGATTAGGGGTTAATAATTTTATTATAGTATTTGCGATGGGTGTTAGTGCACTTTTTAGCACTTTAGTTATGAGTTTTATGTTACGGTGTTGTACCATAAAACTCATAACTACTGACTTTTAAATGTGTTAGGGATCTTGACAGGGTAGGGTGTACCGCTCACTTTTTGGCCTCCCAGGACAGACTCGTAATACCGGTGCTAAGAATTCCCATAGAAAAAAGACTTTACAAAGTTTACGTAAGTCGTTTTGCCAAAGAAGTGTGCGGTACACCTAAACCTTCAAGACTCGTAATACCATCGGGCATAAAAAAGCAGCGTTAGGACCTCTTAACGATGCTTTTTTACCCTAACGCACAACTCGTAATCTAGCCGATAGTGTTTAAAAAGCAGAAATTGTGTACATGTAACTAACAGCATGACTAAGGGGTTAATCCCTGAAAACTTTGCTTGTTTTCTGGGTCTTTATTAAAGATTACTGTGTGTGACTGTGTGTTAGTGTGTGTGTGTCTGTATGTGTGTATATTAGTGTCTGTCTGTGTGTGACTGTGTGTCTGTATGTCTGTGTGTGACTGCGTGTGTTATTGTCTGTTTGTGTGTGTATGCCTCTGCCTGTGTGTGTCTGTGTTTTAGTGTGTGTATGCCTGTGTATTTGTGTATGTCTGTGTGTTAGTGTATGTATGCCTGTGTTAGTGTCTGTCTTTGTGTGTGACTGTGTTAGTGTCTGTCTTTGTGTGTATGCCTGTGTGTGTGTTTGTGTGTGTCTGTGTTAGAGTGTGTGTGTGTCTCTGTGTGTGTTAGTTTCTATCTGTGTGAGTCTGTCTGTTAGTGAATGTCTCTGTGTGTCTGTGTGTTAGTGTCTGTCTGTGTGTTAGTGTCTGTCTGTGTGTAGATGATAAGCATAAACAGAAGCGCCACATGGCCTAGTATTGCCAGAAATGAAGGGGAATGGGTACAAAGTATCACATTGGACTCACGTGTATAATAGCACACTCGCCTCCCGTAGTACACCAACTACAAGAATGGAAGTCTTCTATAGATTTCTCTCCATAACAGGATGAAGCCTGATGAAACACTTGCTTATTTTATCATTTTAATAAAAGTAAGTTTTATCTTACAACTTGCAATATACCATTTATTGCTCATTTCCTGACTCCTGTTTTGGAGAGAAATCTATAGAAGACTTCCATTCCTGTTGTTGGTGTACTATGGGAGGCCAGTATGCTTGGTGACTGAGATATTCCAGCCTGCTCTTTTTATACCATCCATTAGGGGTGCTATTATACACATGAGTGCAATTTGATACTTTGAACCCATTCCACTTCATTTCTGGCAATACTAGGGCATGTGGCACTTCTGTTTATGCTTATTATCTACAGATTGCTGATTCTGGGACTTGAACCACATATCCCCTCACAGAGGAGAGCTGCCTGGGTCTGGATATATCACCTTTTTGGACTCTTCACAGTCATGTGAACAATATTTTTTTTTACTATAACACTTGTTTTTAATATCGATAATTTCTTTGCATGTACTCTTTATACCTTATTGTGCCATTTCACATTCTGTTTGCTTTTAGTTATAGATCATTTGATTATAAGTATTTGCTCATTTGACCTTGGGGGCTCCCTATCACTCTAAATTCTGTCTCTGTGTTAGTGTCTGTCTGTTTGTGTCTGTGTGTTAGTGTCTCTGCACTTAGTTCTCCACACTACCTAGATAAGAACTCTCAGAATAAGCGTTGGCACATTGTTCTCCACATGCTCTAGATAAGAATTCCCAGAAAAAGACTAACACTGCACCATCACTAGGAACTTCATGGCTACTGCATTGCTGGCACAACTTATGCACACTCAGGCTGCTGGAGAAGA
Organism: Bombina bombina; assembly: GCF_027579735.1. Classification (NCBI taxonomy): domain Eukaryota; kingdom Metazoa; phylum Chordata; class Amphibia; order Anura; family Bombinatoridae; genus Bombina; species Bombina bombina. The sequence goes on from NC_069506.1 coordinate 252,951,366, forward strand.
TATGGTTATCCCTGCAGGTCCATTATATGATGATGTAAGGTAACTGTGCTGTGGGTACTGCAATTAGCACCCAGGATGGTCAGTGACTCTTCTGGGGTTAATATGATAAGGACACTGGACATTAGGTGACACTGCAATATTTTATTACTGCATGGTAAGTGACAGTGCTGTATTGATTACATGTAGGACCCTTGATGGGTAAATTACAGTTCTGACACTATGTAGTATCTTAGAAGATCTTCGATAGTAGGTGTGGACAGTTTAGATTTTGTGTTTATGTCCCTGAATTTTAGCAGATAGCACTATGGTTATGTTAGGACTCTGGAAGGTTGATGAATTGTGGTCACTACATTTAGACAACACATACAGATACACAAGAGTATTTTATTGAATTTATAGTTAGTCCAATAAAAAAGTATAATTGCTCAATGCAATACTCTTATTAATTTGGTGTATATATATATGGAATAGAGAAAAGACAAGCGCACAGGGAGTGCACCTAGTGCAATAAACGACAAACTGGGTGACTTCAAAATAAAATGATTTACAGCACACTCAGGTGATTCCACCTCAAACATGTGAGGTATGGTAAAGACACTTGTAATATAGTAGCAGATGCTCCTCCTACGGGAAATCTCCTGCCTCGATCAGACTGCTCTTTGGGACACACTCAGACTGCAGGCGATTAAACCTCCACGTGTACAGCTAGTCAGATGTACTATATCTTTATTAAAAGAGGGTCAGGGCCAAGGGACTACTATATACAAAGGAGTTTATTCAAACATGTATTTATATACAAGTGTCAGTAAAAAGTTCACAAAGTAGGAGGTCACAAACAACTAAAAAATATAAAACCACATAAAAACATCAGAAATAAATCAAAACAAAAAAATCTCAAAGAATCTTAAAACAAATGAGGCGAGAAGTATTTGTTGCCAGCTGAGAAAAAAGATTTTTTTTTTTAATTTCTACGTGCAGATGTCACTGTTCAGTTCTCTCTCAATGTAAAAAATGTACTACATTCCTCTCTCCAATTTCCTCCCCCTTCCTGAACTCCAGTGCGATACAGGGTAAAAGCCCATTGCAAATCAGTAAATGCCGACAGTATACGCTGTCTGCATTTATCACTGCACCAGCAGTTTTTGTGAACTTCTGGTGCCATGCCGCTCCCTGCAGATTCACGGCCAATCTGCCGCTAGCAGAGGGTGTCAATCTACCCGATCGTATTCAATCAGGTCAATTTCTGTCAGCAGTCACAGAGCAGGCGGACAAGTTATGGAGCAGCGGCCCCTAGGAGTAAACCAAAAAACTTAGCAGCCAGATTTTTTTTTGTTCTTTAATAAATGTGTGTGTGTGTATATATGTATGGGTATATGGGTGTGTGTGTGTATGGGTATATGGGTGTGTGTATGGGTATATGGGTGTGTGTGTGTATAAGTATATGGGTGTGTGTAAGGGTGTGTGTATATGGGTTTGTGTGTATATGTGTGTGTATATGTGAGTGTGTGTGTGTGTGTGTATATGTGTGTTTTGTGTGTGTATGTGTGTGTATGGGTATATGGGTGTGTGTATGAGTCTGTGTGTATGGGTGTGTATATATGGGTGTGTGTATATGTGTGTGTATATGGGTGTGTGTTTATGTGTGTATATATATATATATATATATATATATATGTGTGTGTGTGTGTGTATGGGTACATGGATATGTGTGTGTATGGGTATATGGGTATGTGTATGTATGGGTGTGTGTATATGGGTTTGTGTGTATATGGGTGTGTGTATGTGTGTGTGTTTGTATAGGTGTGTGTATATGTGAGTGTGTGTGTGTGTGTATATGGGTGTCTGTGTGTGTGTGTATGGGTATATGGGTGTGTGTATTGGTATGTGCATATGGGTGTGTGTGTGTATATGTGTGTGTATATGGGTGTGTGTGTGTGTGTGTATGGGTGTGTGTTTATGTATGTGTGTATGTGTGTATATATATATATATATATATATATATATATGTGTGTGTGTGTATGGGTATATGGGTATGTGTGTATGGGTATATGGGAGTGATTAACTATGGGTGTGTGTATATGGGTTTGTGTGTGTATATGTTTGTGTGTGTGTATATGGTTCTGTTTATATCTGAGTGTGTGTGTATGTATATGAGTGTGTGTGGGTATATGGGTATGTGTGTGTGTATGTGTGTGTATATGGGTGTGTGTATATGTGAGCGTGTGTGTATATGGGTGTGTATATGGGTGTGTATGGGTATATGGGTGTGTGTATGGGTGTGTGTGTATATGGGTGTGTGTGTATATGTGTGTGTATGTGTGTATATGTGTGTGTGATTGTGTGTGTATATGGGTGTGTATATGTGTGTGTATATGGGTGTGTGTGTATATGTGTGTGTGTGTTTGTGTGTGTATATGGGGGTGTGGGTATATGTGTGTGTGTATATATGTGTGTGTGTGTGCATATGGGTGTGTCTGTGTATGGGTGTACGGCTTTGTATATGTGTGTGTGTGTGTGTATATGTTTGTGTCTGTATGTCCTTTAGGAAGCATATATTATACATCAGGGGCGCGATCCGATATACGGCGTCGTTTTCGGCACAAGCGAGGGAACCCGCGCCGCCCGTAGTTTCACCTCGCACATCGGGGTATTACATATACCCCGCCGGCAGTTGCTAAAGTGTCGTAAGTTGGATAAACTAGCAATGTCCAGAAATGAGCATAACTACACATTTCTGGAGTCGCCAGTGACTTACGGCACTTTAGAAACTGCCTGCGCCTAAAAAAACTAACTAAAGTATAAAATCTCCAGTAACTGTCTAACACGCCTCCCAAAAATAAGCCCGACACAATACCCTTATATCCGCAATCCCCCCTCTCACTCCTAATAATAAATGTATTAACCCCTAGACCGACAACCCCCCACAATGCAATAAACCTAATTATTAACCCCTAAACCACCATAGCCCACACCAGAATAAACCTATCCTAGTATTAACCCCTAAACCGCCGCTCCCGGAGCCCGCTGCACCTAAATAAAGTGTTTAACCCCTAAACTGAGGCTCCCAGATCCTGCCGCCACCTACATTAAATTTATTCACCCCTAATCTGACCCCCCTACACAGCCGCCATCTAAATTAAATATATTAACCACTAATCTGACCCCCCCTACACTGCCGCCACCTACATTAAATATATTACCCCCTAAACCTAAGTCTAACCCTAACACCCCCTAACTTAATTATTATTTAAATAAATCTAAATAATATTAATATTATTAACTAAATTATTCCTATTTAAAACTAAATACTTACCTATAAAATAATTAATGTAATTAATAATTACATTGTAGCTATTTTAGGATTTATATTTATTTTACAGGCAACTTTGTATTTATTTTAGCTAAGTACAATAGCTATTAAATAGTTAATTCCTATTTAATATCTACCTAGTTAAAATAATTACAAAATTACCTGTAAAATAAATCCTAACCTAAGTTACAAATACACCTAACACTACACTATCAATAAATTAATCAAATAAATTAACTACAATTATCTAAAATAAAATACAATTAAATAAACTAAACAATAATACAAAAAAAATCCAAACACTAAATTACAAAAAATAAAAAAAATTACAAGAAGTTTAATCGCATTCTATTGGCTGATCCAATCAGCCAATCGGATTGAACTTCAATCCGATTGGCTGATTAAATAAACCAATTGGATTTTTCCCACCTTTATTCCGATTGGCTGATAGAATCCTATCAGCCAATCGGAATTCGAGGGACGCCATCTTGGATGACGTCATTTAAAGGAATTTGTCGTTAGTCCGTCGGTCGAGAAGGATGTTCCGCGCCGCAGGTCTTCAAGATGGAGCCATTCGTCATCGGATGGATGAAGATAGAAGATGCCGCTTGGATGAAGATGTCTGCCGATCCGTGTGTCCTCTTCTGCCCGGATAGGATGAAGACTTCTGCCGGTCTGGATATCCTCTTCTTCCCCATCGGTGCCCGGCTGGGTGAAGACGCCTCAAGGGGTGGGTTTTAGAGTAGGGGTGTGTGGGTGGTGGGTTGTAATGTTGGGGGGGTATTGTATTTCTTTTTTTTACAGGTAAAAGAGCTAATTACTTTGGGGCAATGCCTCGCAAAAAGCCCTTTTAAGGGCTTGTAAAAGAGCTGATTACTTTGGGGCAAAGCCCCGCAAAAGGCCCTTTTAAGGGCTATTTGTAATTTAGTTTAGGATAGGGAATTTTATTATTTTGGGGGGCTTTTTTATTTTATTAGGGGGCTTAGATTAGGTGTAATTAGATTAAACTTCTTGTAATATTTTTTTATTTTTTGTAATTTAGTGTTTGTTTTTTTTGTAATATAGTTTAGTTTATTTAATTGTATTTTATTTTAGATAATTGTAGTTAATTTATTTAATTAATTTATTGATAGTGTAGTGTTAGGTGTATTTGTAACTTAGGTTAGGATTTATTTTACAGATAATTTTGTAATTATATGAACTAGGTAGCTATTAAATAGGTATTAACTATTTAATAGCTATTGTACCTAGCTAAAATAAATACAAAGTCACCTGTAAAATAAAAATAAATCCTAAAATAGCTACAATGTAATTATTAGGTTTAGGGGTTAATACATTTTATTAGGTATTGCGTAGGGGGATTGCGGTTGACAGGTAGATAGACATTGCGCATGCGTTAGGTGTTAGGTTTTTTGCAGGCATTTTAGGGAGTTAGGGTGCTCCCATACTCAGCGCATGGCCTGCTACAGCTGCATTTTATGGCGAGGTGAAAATAGAGTAAGTTTTCTCCATTTTCGCCACGTAAGGCCTTGCGCTGGATATTGGATACCAAATTGTGCGGGTTTTATATGTTAGGCTAAATGGGGGAAAAAACTATGTCCGACGGGTGAAATATACGTGCCACATTTATATGCAGCGCTGTATATAGGATACCAAACCCGCGCAAAAACCGGCATCGCCGGCTTTTGCGGGTGACGCTGCATATGAAATGGGGCCCCAGCAGTATAAGCATAGAGCAGCAGCCCCTCCAAAATATGCATATAGACCCCAGCATTACAGTAGAGCAGGTTCCTAGGCAGACTGACATTGTGGGAACGTACAGTAGACATCAATGAGGCTGTACATGAACCAGTCCTCATGCACACTGAGTAAGGGCAACAAACACAGCTCCTCAGACACTGCAGAAAATGTTTCACTAAAAAAATCTCATCGCAGAAAATGAAAAAAGTTCTGCCTCTAGGGTGAAGGATTGCTGCAGGACCTTTTTTAATTAATCAAAACATAAGATAAATGTAAAATTTATAATATTTAGAAATTTGCTAAGAATTGCAGACAAAAGTAGATCTAATAGAACTCATTATTTAGTCAGCGGTAAATTATTTCTCAAACACTACATTTTACATTTTCATACACTAATTTTTATTAGAATAAAGATACTGTATTTCAAACATTTGAAATAATAACTTAGTAACACACCCTGCAGTTATATAGAGGATGTGCTTAAGTTGAGTATTGCACAATTTGCATTTGAGCTCTTTTTACTGTCCTGATAACAGTGTTTGACAGATTCCACAGTCCTCCTATGAGTTCCCACTGCATTGACGGCATCCACTATCTCCCACCATATCTTTTGCTTGGCTATGCCCCTCACTGCTGTCCTCTCCATCCTCCTAGCCCTCTGCATATATTCCCTAATTAGGGTCTCCTCCTCCATTGAATACCTCTCCCACCATCAATCTGGCTCTCCCTTGTGATGCAGATTTATCATTGCACCAGCAGTTCTTGTGAACTGCTGGTGCAATGCCGCCCCATGCAGATTTGCGGCAATGGGCCCTTAGCTGGGGTGTCAATCAACCCAATCGTATTTGATCAGGTTGATTTCTGTCCACGCCTCAGAGCAGGCGGACAGGTTATGGAGTGCGGTCTTTAGACCACTGCTTCATAACTTATGTTTCCTGCGAGCCTGAAGGCTCACTGGAAACACGGGGCATCAAGATCTGTATGGAGCTTTATAAATTGACCCCATAGTGTTCAAACTGAAAATGGGTTTATTGATTAACTGATAAAGGGTAAAGGGAGAAAAAGCACAAACTTGATAAACTTGATAATCCTGAGAAACTAACAGAAGGAAATGTACAGGATCACATAATAAGAATGTGCTAATAAATCAACTGAATAAATACTTTGAAAAATAAAGGGAAGGTAAAATGGGTGGGGTAAGAGAAGGGAAAATTGTTAAAAGGAAGGGGGTATGGAGTGTGTGTAGTGTAGGCACTAATGCTATGTGTATGTACCTTTTTGAATGTTTTTGTGTGTTAATACATCTAATATGTATAGTATTACTAAGGATCTGTTGATCTAAAATACTTCAAGCCCCCCCAAAAAAATTTGTTGAATCACAAATGTTACCTTGAGAAATGTTTATGTTGCTAAGCAGTGTTCTTTATGTGAAACAGAGACTCCTACAATACAATACAAGGTCTAAAAAATATCCCAAAGATTTTGCCAGATTGTTCCCCATGCCAGCAAGGTTTTGACCATCAGACGCTAAGTGAGAATAAAGTGATTAAAAAAAACCCAAAAAACAAAAGTGCTTAGTAACACTTGTACCCTCACTCAGTTAACTAAACACAGCAGCAAAACTACATTTACTAACTAGACTACAAACACAAACTATACTTCTCACTCAACTAACAAACACCTAAACACTTACTAACAAGCTACTCTCACAACACACGCTCTAATGCACTATCAAATTTAATGGAGTCGATTTACTAAAATGCTAATATCCGCCTGACATCGCTAAATGCCAACAGCATACGCTGTCAGCATTTACCATTGCATAAGCATTTATAGTGAAATGCTTGTGCAATGCGGCCCCCTGCAGATTTGCAGCCATTCGGGGGTGTCATCCTGATCCAAGTGAATTCCAAAAATGGCAATTTTCGGAATCCACCTGGATGCAGAGTAGGCAAACAAAGCATTAGGGGAAAAAAACGCATCCGCCCGCACAAAATATTAACGAAAAAAACACATAACCGCTCACATGAAATAACAAAAAACACGTAACTGTCCTCACGAAGTATTAACACATACCTAAACCACGAACCCCCACATCTCAAAATAATATGGTAATTAACCCCTAATCTGCCAACCCCCACATGGCAATAAACCTAATTAACATATTAACCCCTAAACCGCCAACCGCCCCATTGCAATAAACCTAATTAACCTAAAAAAAACTAAACCGCCAACCTCCCACATCACAATAAACCTAATTAACCTATTAACCCCTAAACCGCCAAACCCCTACATCGCAATATTATTATTATTATTATTATTATCAGGTATTTGTAGAGCGCCAACAGATTCCGCAGTGCTATTAAACCTAATTAACCTATTAACTCCTAAACCACCAACCCCTCACAACACAAATAACTAATTTAATACTAAGCCCCCTAACCTAACACCCCCTAAATTAATCCCAATTACATAAAATAAGGTCTTCTTCCAGGCGGTGAAGTCTTCTTGGAGCCGGTGATATCTTCTTTCAGTGTGGCGACCTCTTCTATCTTTATCCAGAATCAAGCCGGTGCGGAGCGGAGGTGACCGTGGAACAGTAGACCGGCGACCATGGAGCCATCGATCATGGAGATCCTCTTCATACAATCATTGCCGCACACTGAAGATGGAATGCAAGGTAGACGTTTAAAAATGGGGTACCTTGCATTCCTATTGGCTGAAATTGTTAAATCAGCCAATAGGATGAGAGCTACTAAAATCTTATTTGCTGTTTTGAACAGCCAATAGGATTTCAGTAGCTCTAATCCTATTTGCTGATTTCAAAATTTCAGCCAATAGGAATGCAAGGTACCCCAAAATTGAATGCGGTACCTTCCATTCAATTTTTAGTCTACAACGGAGATCGGATGAAGAGGAGTCCCCATGCCACTGAGGACCGCCGCCACTGAAGAATGCCGCTGAGGACCGCCGCTGAGAACTGCCGCTAAGGCGGTATTTTTTGGGATGGTATTTTTTTTTTGATTAGGGTTTTTTGGGCTGTAAAAGAGCTGATTGTTCTTTTAAGGGCAGTAAAAGAGCTGAATGCCCATACAAATGCCCCTTTAGAGGCAATGGGTAGCTTAGGTTTTTTTAGACTTCTTTTTTTGGGGGGGGGGCTTGTTGGGTGGGAGGTTTTACTGTTAGGGGGTATTAGTATTTTTTAAGTAAAAGAGCTGTTTAACTTAGGGCAATGCCCTACAAAAGGTCATTTTAAGGGATATTAGTATTGGATTAGGGGGTGTTTTTATTTTGGGGGGAATTTTTTATTTTTATAGTGGTATAAGTTTAGATTTACATTTTTTATATTGGATAGCTTTGTTTATTTTTTTCTGTAATTTTACATTTTGTATTTTTTATATTATTACCTGTGGGGTTTGTATTTTTTTTTAAATAGACTGCCCTCTGGGCATGCTTATTGCCTAGTATATATATAATATTTATAATATATATATAATATATATATATATATATTTATGTATTTACAGACATATATAAACACATACATACCTATGTATACCTATATATATATATATATATATATATATATATATATATACACACACATATTATTATGTGCATTGGGGCCCTTTGTGGTCAAGTAAGTGAAAACAGTTAAAATCATAAATATGCAATAATATATATGTATATATTGTACCAAAATACCATGTAGAAATATGTATTTATGAATAAATAGAACATATTCTTCGAAGTGAAGAACATTGGAATGTGAAATATTCATATTTTCATGTCGGGTAAGTGCACTTGAGAAAATGCAATCAGGTTTTGTACGCAAGTAGGTATCCACTTTTTAAGCTCCATTGACTTCTATGGGGAATACATTAACGTGATCGCGATATTCAAAATTCAGCCTTTTACATCTTTCCAGTTAGCGTGCAAGTGAAAACTTTTTACTTTCAACTTGAAATACGATCACTACTCGACAGGCAAAAAGCTTACTTCTAGTGGAGTTAACATGCTCCACTCGTAATCTAGCCCTATAGGTATACATATATTTGTGCAAAAATATATCAGATATATATTTAAATATATCTTTAAAATAAATAGAACATATTTTGCTATGTACAGAACACTGAATTTTGAAATATACAATATTATCTTCTTATGTTTCAGTTTTAAATAACCTTGAATGTGTTTGAGCGACTTATGGGTGTGTGTTTTTATTTTCCTTTTTTTCAGAGAACCAAGAACCTAAAAGCACTGAAGATATTTATATAAGCAGAAAACTAATCCTCCCTCCAAGATCAGCCACCTGAGTGCAAGTAAGAATTTAATACTCCCTAAGCAAAAGTGCACTCTCAGGATTTTTCAAACAAAAAGTCAACTTCTTTTAGATGACGTTTCAGGGAACTGTTATACCTTTCATCTGATCAAAAAAAATGAACATATATGGTGTACAATACCACAATATATAGTGATAACCAAACTCACATATACCTCTCACATCAAGAAATTGTGCCAAACAGTGATTTTGAACGCATCTGTGCATTCTACCCAGCCGAAAGTAGAAGTGAACAACGTATCCACTTCCAGTTTTGTCAGAATTGTAAATGCTTACAAACTAACAAATATATGCCTCCATATCACTAAATATATTAAATATACACTCCCAGGCATGTGTGTAAGCGTATAATATATGATAAAACATAATATTCAAAAAATTAGATCCGTGTCAGAAACGGCAAACTGGAAGTTGTCATAATCTAATTTTCGGTTTTGCCGAAGGTGCTAATAATGTATTGCAAATACTGACAACCTCAAATATAGTGCAGGTAATTATCCACAGTAACAGGCACTGCACTCAACATAGAAACTGCTGCTAACCAAATTGCTATGTGCAGTGTAATACGTGCTCAAAGGTGTATATACCAACAGAACCATAGTGATGTCGCAAATTGTTCGCCGGCGAATAGTTCCTGGCAAACATAGCTTGTTTCGCGTTCGCAGGGGCGGGCGAACATATGCAATGTTCGATCCGCACCCTATTCGTCATCATTGAGTAAACTTTGACACTGTATCTCACAGTCTGCAGACACATTACAGCCAATCAGCAGCAGACACTCCCTCCCAGACCATCCCAGCTCCTGGGCAGCAGCCATTTTAGATTCATTCTGATCCTGCATTGTTAGTGAGAGGAGGGACAGTGTAGCTGCTGCTGATGTTTTAGGGAAATTGATAGCTAGGCTAGTGTATTCAGTGTCCACTACAGTCCTGAAGGACTCATCTGATCTCTGCTGTTTGGACAGCACCCCAAAAAGCCCTTTTTCGGGCTAGAACATCGGTCGTTTTTGTTTTTTTTGCCTGTGTAATTTTGACTGTGAAACATCAGTCTGCTAGTGTAATCTAATTGCAGTTGACTGCCTGCAGTGTCACCACTCATATCTGTTGTAACAGTAGTGTAAATATTTAAAAAAAAAAAACTTTTTTGACTGTGAAACATCAGTCTGCTAGTGTAATTTAATTGCAGTTGCCTGCTTGCCAGCGTGTGTGCCAGGCCCACTTGCCATCTAGTGCCACAGTGTCACCCCAGTGAAACTCATATCTGGTGTAACAGTAGTGTAGATTTAAAAAAAAAAAAAACACTTTTTTGACTGTGTTAAATAATAGCAGTCAGTTTCCTTCACATGTGTGCGTTTCAGTGACAGCCTGCCAGGGCACAGTGTCACCCCAGTGCAACTCATATCTGGTGTAACAGTAGTGTAGATTTAAAAAAAAAACAAAACACTTTTTTGACGGTGTTAAATAATAGCAGTCAGTTTCCTTCACACGTGTGCGTTTCAGGGCCTGCCTGCCAGGGCACAGTGTCACCCCAGTGCAACTCATATCTGGTGTAACAGTAGTGTAGATTTAAAAAAAACAACACTTTTTTGACTGTGTTAAATAATAGCAGTCAGTTTCCTTCACACGTGTGCGTTTCAGTGCCTGCCAGGGCACAGTGTCACCCCAGTGCAACTCATATCTGGTGTAACAGTAGTGTAGATTAAAAAACAACAACACTTTTTTGACTGTTTTAAATAATAGCAGTCAGTTACCTTCACACGTGTGCGTTTCAGGGCCTGCCTGCCAGGGCACAGTGTCACCCCAGTGCAACTCATATCTGGTGTAACAGTAGTGTAGATTTTAAAAAAACAACACTTTTTTGAGTGTGTTAAATAATAGCAGTCAGTTTCCTTCACACGTGTGCGTTTCAGTGCCTGCCAGGGCACAGTGTCACCCCAGTGCAACTCATATCTGGTGTAACAGTAGTGTACATTTAAAAAAAAACAACACTTATTTTACTGTGTTAAATAATAGCAGTCAGTTTCCTTCACATGTGTGCGTTTCAGTGCCTGCCTGCCAGGGCACAGTGTCAGCCCAGTGCAACTCATATCTGGTGTAACAGTAGTGTACATTTAAAAAAAAAAACACTTTTTTAACTGTGTTAAATAATAGCAGTCAGTTTCCTTCACACGTGTGCGTTTCAGTGCCTGCCTGCCAGGGCACAGTGTCACCCCAGTGCAACTCATATCTGGTGTAACAGTAGTGTACATTTAAAAAAAAAAAAAACACTTTTTTGACTGTGTTAAATAATAGCAGTCAGTTTCCTTCACATGTGTGTGTTTCAGGGCCTGCCTGCCAGGGCACAGTGTCACCCCAGTGCAACTCATATCTGGTGTAATAGTAGTGTACATTTAAAAAAAATAGCAGTCAGTTTCCTTCACACGTGTGCGTTTCAGGGCCTGCCTGCCAGGGCACAGTGTCACCCCAGTGCAACTCATATCTGGTGTAACAGTAGTGTAGATTTAAATAAAAACAATACTTTTTTGATTGTGTTAAATAATAGCAGTCAGTTTCCTTCACACGTGTGCGTTTCAGTGCCTGCCTCCCAGGGCACAGTGTCATCCCAGTGCAACTCATATCTGGTGTAACAGTAGTGTACATTTAAAAAAAAAAAAAAAAACACTTTTTTGACTGTGTTAAATAATAGCAGTCAGTTTCCTTCACACGTGTGCGTTTCAGGGCCTGCCTGCCAGGGCACAGTGTCACCCCAGTGCAACTCATATCTGGTGTAACAGTAGTGTAGATTTAAAAAAAACAACACTTTTTTTGACTGTGTTAAATAATAGCAGTCAGTTTCCTTCACACATGTGCGTTTCAGTGCCTGCCAGGGCACAGTGTCACCCCAGTGCAACTCATATCTGGTGTAACAGTAGTGTAGATTTAAAAAAAACAACACTTTTTTTACTGTTTTAAATAATAGCAGTCAGTTACCTTCACACGTGTGCGTTTCAGGGCCTGCCTGCCAGGGCACAGTGTCACCCCAGTGCAACTCATATCTGGTGTAACAGTAGTGTAGATTTAAAAAAAAACAACACTTTTTTGAGTGTGTTAAATAATAGCAGTCAGTTTCCTTCACACGTGTGCGTTTCAGTGCCTGCCTGCCAGGGCACAGTGTCACCCCAGTGCAACTCATATCTGGTGTAACAGTAGTGTACATTTTAAAAAAAAAAAAACACTTTTTTGACTGTGTTAAATAATAGCAGTCAGTTTCCTTCACATGTGTGCGTTTCAGTGCCTGCCTGCCAGGGCACAGTGTCAGCCCAGTGCAACTCATATCTGGTGTAACAGTAGTGTACATTTAAAAAAAACAACACTTTTTTTAACTGTGTTAAATAATAGCAGTCAGTTTCCTTCACACGTGTGCGTTTCAGTGCCTGCCTGCCAGGGCACAGTGTCACCCCAGTGCAACTCATATCTGGTGTAACAGTAGTATACATTTAAAAAAAAAAAAAAAACTTTTTTGACTGTGTTAAATAATAGCAGTCAGTTTCCTTCACATGTGTGTGTTTCAGGGCCTGCCTGCCAGGGCACAGTGTAACCCCAGTGCAACTCATATCTGGTGTAACAGTAGTGTACATTTAAAAAAAATAGCAGTCAGTTTCCTTCACACGTGTGCGTTTCAGGGCCTGCCTGCCAGGGCACAGTGTCACCCCAGTGCAACTCATATCTGGTGTAACAGTAGTGTAGATTTAAATAAAAACTATACTTTTTTGATTGTGTTAAATAATAGCAGTCAGTTTCCTTCACACGTGTGTGTTTCAGTGCCTGCCAGGGCACAGTGTCCCCCCAGTGCAACTCATATCTGGTGTAACAGTAGTGTAGATTTAAAAAAAACAACACTTTTTTGAGTGTGTTAAATAATAGCAGTCAGTTTCCTTCACACGTGTGCGTTTCAGTACCTGCCAGGGCACAGGTTCATCCCAGTGCAACTCATATCTGGTGTAACAGTAGTGTACATTAAAAAAAAAAACACTTTTTTGACTGTGTTAAATAATAGCAGTCAGTTTCCTTCACACGTGTGCGTTTCAGGGCCTGCCTGCCAGGGCACAGTGTCACCCCAGTGCAACTCATATCTGGTGTAACAGTAGTGTAGATTTAAAAAAACAACACTTTTTTGACTGTGTTAAATAATAGCAGTCAGTTACCTTCACACGTGTGCGTTTCAGGGCCTGCCTGCCAGGGCACAGTGTCACCCCAGTGCAACTCATATCTGGTGTAACAGTAGTGTAGATTTAAAAAAAACAACACTTTTTTGAGTGTGTTAAATAATAGCAGTCAGTTTCCTTCACACGTGTGCGTTTCAGTGCCTGCCAGGGCACAGTGTCACCCCAGTGCAACTCATATCTGGTGTAACAGTAGTGTACATTTAAAAAAACAAAACACTTTTTTTACTGTGTTAAATAATAGCAGTCAGTTCCCTTCACATGTGTGCGTTTCAGTGCCTGCCTGCCTGCCAGGGCACAGTGTCAGCCCAGTGCAACTCATATCTGGTGTAACAGTAGTGTACATTTAAAAAAAAACAACACTTTTTTGAGTGTGTTAAATAATAGCAGTCAGTTTCCTTCACACGTGTGCGTTTCAGTGCCTGCCAGGGCACAGTGTCACCCCAGTGCAACTCATATCTGGTGTAACAGTAGTGTACATTTAAAAAAACAAAACACTTTTTTTACTGTGTTAAATAATAGCAGTCAGTTTCCTTCACACGTGTGCGTTTCAGGGCCTGCCTGCCAGGGCACAGTGTCACCCCAGTGCAACTCATATCTGGTGTAACAGTAGTGTACATTTAAAAAAAATAGCAGTCAGTTTCCTTCACACGTGTGCGTTTCAGGGCCTGCCTGCCAGGGCACAGTGTCACCCCAGTGCAACTCATATCTGGTGTAACAGTAGTGTAGATTTAAAAAAAAACAACACTTTTTTGAGTGTGTTAAATAATAGCAGTCAGTTTCCTTCACACGTGTGCGTTTCAGTGCCTGCCAGGGCACAGTGTCACCCCAGTGCAACTCATATCTGGTGTAACAGTAGTGTAGATTTTTAAAACAAAAAAAAAACACTTTTTTGACTGTGTTAAAAAATAGCAGTCAGTTTCCTTCACACGTGTGCGTTTCAGTGCCTGCCTCCCAGGGCACAGTGTCATCCCAGTGCAACTCATATCTGGTGTAACAGTAGTGTACATTTAAAAAAAAAACAAAAAAACACTTTTTTGACTGTGTTAAATAATAGCAGTCAGTTTCCTTCACACGTGTGCGTTTCAGGGCCTGCCTGCCAGGGCACAGTGTCACCCCAGTGCAACTCATATCTGGTGTAACAGTAGTGTAGATTTAAAAAAAACAACACTTTTTTGACTGTGTTAAATAATAGCAGTCAGTTTCCTTCACACGTGTGCGTTTCAGTGCCTGCCAGGGCACAGTGTCACCCCAGTGCAACTCATATCTGGTGTAACAGTAGTGTAGATTTAAAAAAAAACAACACTTTTTTGACTGTTTTAAATAATAGCAGTCAGTTACCTTCACACGTGTGCGTTTCAGGGCCTGCCTGCCAGGGCACAGTGTCACCCCAGTGCAACTCATATCTGGTGTAACAGTAGTGTAGATTTAAAAAAAACAACACTTTTTTGAGTGTGTTAAATAATAGCAGTCAGTTTCCTTCACATGTGTGCGTTTCAGTGCCTGCCTGCCAGGGCACAGTGTCAGCCCAGTGCAACTCATATCTGGTGTAACAGTAGTGTACATTTAAAAAAAACAACACTTTTTTTAACTGTGTTAAATAATAGCAGTCAGTTTCCTTCACACGTGTGCGTTTCAGTGCCTGCCTGCCAGGGCACAGTGTCACCCCAGTGCAACTCATATCTGGTGTAACAGTAGTGTACATTTAAAAAAAAAAAAAAACTTTTTTGACTGTGTTAAATAATAGCAGTCAGTTTCCTTCACATGTGTGTGTTTCAGTGCCTGCCTGCCAGGGCACAGTGTCACCCCAGTGCAACTCATATCTGGTGTAACAGTAGTGTACATTTAAAAAAAATAGCAGTCAGTTTCCTTCACACGTGTGCGTTTCAGGGCCTGCCTGCCAGGGCACAGTGTCACCCCAGTGCAACTCATATCTGGTGTAACAGTAGTGTAGATTTAAAAAAAAACAATACTTTTTTGATTTTGTTAAATAATAGCAGTCAGTTTCCTTCACACGTGTGTGTTTCAGTGCCTGCCAGGGCACAGTGTCCCCCCAGTGCAACTCATATCTGGTGTAACAGTAGTGTAGATTTAAAAAAAACAACACTTTTTTGAGTGTGTTAAATAATAGCAGTCAGTTTCCTTCACACGTGTGCGTTTCAGTGCCTGCCAGGGCACAGGTTCATCCCAGTGCAACTCATATCTGGTGTAACAGTAGTGTACATTAAAAAAAAAAACAAAAAAAAACACTTTTTTGACTGTGTTAAATAATAGCAGTCAGTTTCCTTCACACGTGTGCGTTTCAGGGCCTGCCTGCCAGGGCACAGTGTCACCCCAGTGCAACTCATATCTGGTGTAACAGTAGTGTAGATTTAAAAAAAACAACACTTTTTTGAGTGTGTTAAATAATAGCAGTCAGTTTCCTTCACACGTGTGCGTTTCAGTGCCTGCCAGGGCACAGTGTTACCCCAGTGCAACTCATATCTGGTGTAACAGTAGTGTACATTTAAAAAAAAAAAACACTTTTTTTACTGTGTTAAATAATATCAGTCAGTTTCCTTCACATGTGTGCGTTTCAGTGCCTGCCTGCCTGCCAGGGCACAGTGTCAGCCCAGTGCAACTCATATCTGGTGTAACAGTAGTGTACATTTAAAAAAAACAACACTTTTTTAACTGTGTTAAATAATAGCAGTCAGTTTCCTTCACACGTGTGCGTTTCAGTGCCTGCCTGCCAGGGCACAGTGTCACCCCAGTGCAACTCATATCTGGTGTAACAGTAGTGTAGATTTTTAAAACAAAAAAAAACACTTTTTTGACTGTGTTAAATAATAGCAGTCAGTTGACCCCACATAGTCAAGTTGCCATTGTAACAAACCCCCCCCCACAAAAACACCTCACGCCATCTTTGGGATTGAAAGGCCGCAGCTCCTTTATTAACATAACTTAAAACATAAATAACATTAAATAACATTATATAACATTAACTCTTTAAACACCAACACAGTGCTTGCCCCCATTCCACGTTCCACAAGCCCCGCCCTACCCAAGGGAGGGGCTACCACCATCAAACCAACCCCCTGCTGTTGAAACAGGAAGTCCCATCACATCATAACAGGCGTAAGCCTCTACCACCCAGGGCAAGCACCCCGCCACAGCTGCGACAGTTCTTTAAGCCTATCACTAGGGAGGGAGGGCAGGAATTTGCCCACCGTGCTGCTCCTGCTATCAGCTTGTTATTTTTCAAATGCTTGTTGCTACTTCCTGTCAGCACCTTATCAACCCTTTGCTTAGCCCACCCCCTTGTCCTTTCTCTCACCCCATGCCCTGCTTCCTAGTGGGGTCACATAACCCTCTCTTCAATTTCTTTCTACAGGGTTATTCCTTGACCCCACATAGTCAAGTTGCCATTGTAACAAACCCCCCCACAAAAACACCTCACGCCATCTTTGGGATTGAAAGGCCGCAGCTCCTTTATTAACATAACTTAAAACATAAATAACATTAAATAACATTATATAACATTAACTCTTTAAACACCAACACAGTGCTTGCCCCCATTCCACGTTCCACAAGCCCCGCCCTACCCAAGGGAGGGGCTACCACCATCAAACCAACCCCCTGCTGTTGAAACAGGAAGTCCCATCACATCATAACAGGCGTAAGCCTCTACCACCCAGGGCAAGCACCCCGCCACCCCTCACCCCTTAGGTGAGGACCGCCACCCAGAGCCAAGGCCTTCTCAATCCCTTCTCTCAACGTGAAATTAAAAAGGTGTAAACCCACCTCGTTAAGGTGGACCCCGTCTTTGAGATAGAAGCACCTCCCCGATTCCCCTTCAAATTCAACATGCCTCAATCCAACTCCTCCCACCTTTCTTACGTAACTGCTCACCATCCTGTTGACCTTCCGTCTGGAAGCCTCCAACCTCCCAGCATCCCATGCTGACCTCCACACTACCCGGCTCTCTATCTCTGACCAGACAATAACTAAGCCCGGGAAGAGTTGCCGCAGTCTCTCCATCCCTCTCTTAATATCCTCCACCAAGTCCTTTTGAGGCATGAAGCCCAGGTCATTTCCTCCCACATGAAGCACCAAAATCTGAGGGGGTGCAAACAATCTGGCATACTCAACAACTTTCCCGACTACCTGCCCCCACTTCATGCCCCGGACCCCAAACCATTTCATTTCAACTTTATCCCTAGATAGTCCCAGCTGGCCTCCATCCTCCTTGACTGCGGCAGCCTTCCTGGCCCAGTAAATGTACGAATGCCCGATCACCCAACACCTCACTGGACCTGTTAAAACAAAATATAGCCGTATCAGCTGCCGCCCCTTCCACTTACACCCTCATCCCCAACCTAACGTACCCCCGATACCTGTCCGACCTCCACCTCCCTATCCTCTTAATCACAGACACATCCAAACCCAAGCCAGCCGCCTCCGTTGCCGCCCCAATCCTGAAGGAATGTGACCCGAACTCCATTTCCCCCAACCCCACTCTCCCCAAGGCCTTTCTGAATACCGCCATAAACTGGAACCTGGACAAAGCAGACCCATCCTCATGCACCAACAGTGGACCCACCCCCCTGGGGCGAAGACTGAGGTACTGCTGGACTACGGCCACTGGGCAACACACTCCCCCCACTTCCCTCAGCTTGATCAAGACCCCTTTCCCCAACTGGTCCGTCTTGGACATTCTCAACCAAATCTCCACTACTCCTTCCCCCAGTGTCACCTCATCTCTGTGCAAACCTCCCTCGTCCCTCCTGTTCTGTCCCACCAACTCCGAAATCCTGAATGCTCCAAAAAATGCCAAAGTAAATGCAGTCTTAAACAGGACCTCCTCAAAATTCGACAAACATACCTCCTTTAAACATTCCACCACCTTCTCCAAAACCACAAACGATACCGGCCGTCTGCCGTCTGGCCTCCTTTTACCCCGGCACAACCCCCTCACTGCCATCCTCACCACAAAGACCTTCGTTAAGTCCCCCATCTCCAACAGCTGGAACCAGAAAGCCAATGCCGCCATCCTTTTCTTTATCTCTGAGGCGGATAGCCTCTCCTCACCCCACTGCCTTACCCATGCAAGCAACACCCCCAACTGGGCATCGCCACTTTCCAGTAGGTGCCTCCCCCTCTCCAGACTGCACCATTTTCTCCACACCTGGACGTAGGCCCTCCAAGTCGACTCTGCCAGCGAACCCCGGACCAGCTCCATCAGCCCGCGTCCCCCAGATTCCACAAGTCCTCCGGGCAGGATGTTCCCTCCACGTCCGCCTCTGGCGCTGCCGCGCGGAACCGGTCCCACTGGAAACGGGACAAAGAATCAGCTATCACATTCAGCTTCCCCGGGACATGTACAGCCCTGAAAGATACGTTATTGCGCAGGCACTCCAACACAAATACTCTCAACAACCTAACCACCGGCGGGGAGTTAGCCGTCAGCCTGTTTATAGCCAAAACCACCCCTAGGTTGTCCGAATGGAAAGTAACCCTCTTGTCCCTCAAAGTACTGGACCACACCCGGAGCGCTACCACTAACGGGAAGAACTCCAAGAATGTGAGATTCTTCGTTAGGCCCGCCTCTTTCCAACTGTCCGGCCAGGCCTCCGCACACCACCGTCCTTGCAAATAGGCCCCGAAACCCTGCGCTCCCGAAGCATCCGTGTATAAGCTCAGGTTGTCATCAGACCAACCGACCTCCTGCATAATCAACCTCCCATTGAACTCCTCCAAGAATGTGAGCCACACCCTCAAGTCATCCTTCAGCTCCCTCATGACCCTGATATGATGTCTAGGCTCCGAGACCCCAGCCGTCGCCAGCGACAGCCGGCGACAAAAAGCTCTACCTATCGGGATAATCCGACAGGCGAAGTTGAGCTTCCCCAATAATGACTGCATTTGCCGCAATGTGACTTTTTTAGATGCCAAGACCTCGCCCACCACCGCTTTGAGGTCGACCAGCTTGTCCACCGGGAGCCGACACTCCATACGGATCGTATCCAGCTGTATTCCCAAAAAACTCAGGGAAGACACCGGCCCCTCCGATTTTTCGCTCGCCACCGGGATCCCAAAGTCCCTAGTCACTTCCCCGAAGACCTCGACCAGCCTCTCGCAGTCCCCCGAATCCGCCGCTCCCACGAATAAGAAGTCATCGAGGTAGTGGACCACCGAAGACTTCCCCGCTCTTTGCCTTACCACCCAGTCCACGAAAGAACTGAATTTCTCGAAATACGAGCAAGATATAGAACAGCCCATGGGGAGGCATAGATCCACGAAAAACGAGCCCTTGAACCAACAACCCAACAAGTGATGGCATTTTGGGTGAACCGGCAGCAACCGAAATGCGGATTCGACGTCTGCTTTTGCCAGCAACGCCCCGGATCCCGCCCTACGGACCAAAGATACTGCCCTATCGAAAGACGCATAGTTCACCGAAACCAACTCAGGATCTATGCCATCGTTCACTGACAGCCCTTTTGGGTGAGAGAGATGATGGATCATGCGAAACTGCCCCACCCCTTTTTTGGGTACCACCCCAAGCGGAGAAATCCGCAACCCCTGCAGCGGGGGCCCATTGAAGGGCCCCGCCATCCTGCCCAGTGCCACCTCCTTGCCCAATTTTTCTCTCACCACTGCCGGGAACTCCTTGGCTGACTTAAGATTACCCCCAAATGCTCCCACCTCCTGGTCTTTAAATGGAATAACGAAACCCGAACTGAACCCTGTCAACAATAACTCGGCGTCCGCCGCGAACCCCCGCCTATTGGCGTATTCCTTTAGCCATGGCACCATCTTTTTGACCCTCACTGGGGTCCGTGCTCGCACTACCCACCTTCCCGGGTTTTCCTCCCTGCCTTGCTTTCTTGAAGCACTTGGCAAGAGAGTGAATTCCCCCGCATCCCGAGCATTCATGCTTGTACTTGCATGATGCGGCGAATTTGCATTGCCCCTCATTAAACTGAAAGCAGAGGCCCTTCCGTATTGCTGTTGTCGTGTTTCCGCTCCCGCCCCCGCTCCCCGGTCCCTGTCCGCCTGCTCGAAAGGACTGACCCCCTCTCAGGGGTGTCATGATCTCTAACCAGATGCCCATGTCCCTATCGTCCCACCGCATCTCAGCCCTAACCGCCATTCGCTGCCGGAACCTCTCGTCGTACCGCCACCACGCTGTTCCCCCGTATGTCCCATACGCATTCCCGATCTCATCATAGTAACAGAAAAGGGACGACCCCTGTTCTGGGAATTTCTCGCACACCACGCTCGCCATGATGCGAAATGCCCTGGACCAATTCCCAAACGTCTTCGGCAACTTCCTCCATCGCTTCTTCCTCTCCTCGTCTTCCTTCTTCCCTTTCTCCTTATCGTCCTCCTTCACCTCCAGTACCTGATCCAAGGGGAGCAGCGAGAAAATTTCCAGAAATTCCCGTTTCCAGATCTTCTCCCTCAGCTCGCTGGTGAGGTGTATTCCCAGAGGTCTCACCGAACATAGGCACGCTCTCCTTAATGCATCTTCTGGGACCCTCAGCGTCTCTCCAGTCCCCGCACTGACTGCAGCCCCCGTACCAGGTGCTGCCTGAGCCCCTCCGCTCTGCGCTTCACCTGCCGGTTGCGCCCATGCCGCCGCCGGCGAACCCCTTTGCCCCTGGGCCTTCTCCAAGGTAGCAATCAAGCCCTTCAATCCAGTCAGTATCAACTCACGCTCCCCAGACAAGCCCTCATTCATCCTAGGGAGCAGCGCAGCAGCCTCACCTGCCGACTGCACCGCTGTTGCCGGTCCTAGTCTTCTCCTCTCCTCAGAGACTCCCGTCTCTGGCCTGTTGCATCCGTCCCGACTGGAGCCCCTAGGCCTCCCGGCCGTCCCCGCTCCGTCTACCTCCAGTATGCGTCTCGCCGTCCCTCTCCTGGCAGGGGACCTCCCCCTGCCGCCTCTGCTCCTGTCTCTGGACCTCTCCAACCTGGCCCAGGTGGGCGACGACGCCTCCCTTCCTCTGCTCCTCCTGCGCCTTGGCGACCGTGACCTTCTGAGCCCCCTATCTGTGTCCTGCCTCCTCAGGGGAGTGGGATCCCTCCCCGTCTCACGTCCTGGTCCTGCCGTCTGTAAAGAGATCAAACCCGTCACATCATCCCCCCTTTCTGGCCTCCCCTCACCACTACCTTGCCTGACCCCTCCCCGTGGTGGGGACAACAACCTCAATAGCTGCGCCAGTGTATCCATCCCCCCTACCTGGCCAGCCGTCGCCGTTCCTGCTGATGTGCCCTCCAGCGGATCCTCCTCTTCCTCGAAGTCACCGCTGGCGTCCAGCTCAAGCGGTGGCTCCGTCCACAGCTCCATATCCTCGATCTCCCTTGTGGCATTGCCCGCCACCTCTCCCCGGGCCGTAGCGGCCCTTCCTTCTGTAAAACAAATCATAACATCAACATCATTCCCTTCACACCTCCCGCATCCTATCCCCCACCCCCCCCCCAACCCCTTCGATTCCCCCCCTTCACCCTTGCGCTAACTCCTTCACCCCCCCCTCTCCTTTTTCTTTTTTTTTTTTTTTTTTTATATCCACACCCCCTCCCTGCCACATAGGTACCCCTTACCCAACACCGCACCCCTTAACAGACTCCCTGTCCTCATCCCTCCCCCCTCCCAACTATCCCTGCCTCAGATCTCCCCCTACCCCCCCCCCCCACTCACTGTTTCTCCTACCGGCCCTCGTCCCTTAACTCCCTGCTAGTACCTCCAGTAGGTCAGGGTATCATCCCCTGGCTCCCACTTATCCCCTCAATAATTACCTGTGGGCTCCAGACACCCCCCTCCCAGAACTCATCTCTCCTTCCCATTCGCCTCACTTCCTATGGCCTCTGAACCTGTCCCCACCTGCTAATCCCCACCTACACCTTATGCCTTCCTGCCTGCTGCATTGGACCCCCTCCCCCCCCCCTCTCAAATTCCCTTGCCGCCTCCAACTATTTGACCTACCAACCCCCCCCTCTGGATGCCGCCCCCTGTGGCCCTTAGCCTGCTTGGTCAGCCCCTGGCCCGGCAAGGCCTTCTTTGTGTCCCCTATTGCCTACGGGCACCCCCCCGAAGCCGGGCCCCCCCGGCCCCCCCGGTGTAAGGCTTAAGCCCCCAGATCCCCCCCCCCTTCCCGCTCTCACCTGCTCCCTCCGATTGCGCCCGGTGACCTCCGCTGCTCACTCCTCTGGTCCCAAGGCCCGGTTGCGACCGCCGGGCCGTGACGTCATCCGGTCGCTCTGCTGCAGGCCGCAAGCCTGTACCCGGCCCATCCGGCCGCGTTGCTGTAGGCCGCAAGCCTGTACCCGGCCTGGCCGTCGCCTCCGGTCCCGCTGTGGCCCGCTCTCCATCCTGCAGGTCCCCGGATCTCCTGCCGCTCCTCCGCAACTGAGGCCCCGACTGCGCCTGCCGGGCCGTCTCCGCTCCCGCATCTGCCGCACTAGGCCGCGAGCCTGCCCTGGGCCTGGCCGTCCTCACCGGTCCCGCCTCTTGCCGGACCACTTCTGGCGTCCTCCCTGAGGCCCCGCCGGCTCCTCTGCCCGACCTCCTTCTTACCGCCTCAGGGCTCAAACGCTCAGGCGGTCTGGATCTCCTTGTGGGCCTCTCACTCCTCCTGGGCCCAGCTACGCTAGGACTTGGCCTCCCTGCTGCTTTCTCCGCTGCACCCAGGTGCTCCTGAATCCAGCCTGCTCCCTTCTCTCTGGCCACCTTCATGAGCTCAGCGAGTAAAGCTTCCATGACAGGTAAACAAAGACTGTAGTCCTAATTTGCCCACCGTGCTGCTCCTGCTATCAGCTTGTTATTTTTCAAATGCTTGTTGCTACTTCCTGTCAGCACCTTATCAACCCTTTGCTTAGCCCACCCCCTTGTCCTTTCTCTCACCCCATGCCCTGCTTCCTAGTGGGGTCACATAACCCTCTCTTCAATTTCTTTCTACAGGGTTATTCCTTCCTTCACACGTGTGCGTTTCAGTGCCTGCCTCCCAGGGCACAGTGTCATCCCAGTGCAACTCATATCTGGTGTAACAGTAGTGTACATTTAAAAAAAAACAAAAAAACACTTTTTTGACTGTGTTAAATAATAGCAGTCAGTTTCCTTCACACGTGTGCGTTTCAGGGCCTGCCTGCCAGGGCACAGTGTCACCCCAGTGCAACTCATATCTGGTGTAACAGTAGTGTAGATTTAAAAAAAACAACACTTTTTTTGACTGTGTTAAATAATAGCAGTCAGTTTCCTTCACACGTGTGCGTTTCAGTGCCTGCCAGGGCACAGTGTCACCCCAGTGCAACTCATATCTGGTGTAACAGTAGTGTAGATTTAAAAAAAACAACACTTTTTTGACTGTTTTAAATAATAGCAGTCAGTTACCTTCACACGTGTGCGTTTCAGGGCCTGCCTGCCAGGGCACAGTGTCACCCCAGTGCAACTCATATCTGGTGTAACAGTAGTGTAGATTTAAAAAAAACAACACTTTTTTGAGTGTGTTAAATAATAGCAGTCAGTTTCCTTCACACGTGTGCGTTTCAGTGCCTGCCAGGGCACAGTGTTACCCCAGTGCAACTCATATCTGGTGTAACAGTAGTGTACATTTAAAAAAAAAACCCACTTTTTTTACTGTGTTAAATAATATCAGTCAGTTTCCTTCACATGTGTGCGTTTCAGTGCCTGCCTGCCTGCCAGGGCACAGTGTCAGCCCAGTGCAACTCATATCTGGTGTAACAGTAGTGTACATTTAAAAAAAACAACACTTTTTTAACTGTGTTAAATAATAGCAGTCAATTTCCTTCACACGTGTGCGTTTCAGTGCCTGCCTGCCAGGGCACAGTGTCACCCCAGTGCAACTCATATCTGGTGTAACAGTAGTGTAGATTTTTAAAACAAAAAAAAACACTTTTTTGACTGTGTTAAATAATAGCAGTCAGTTTCCTTCACACGTGTGCGTTTCAGTGCCTGCCTCCCAGGGCACAGTGTCATCCCAGTGCAACTCATATCTGGTGTAACAGTAGTGCACATTTAAAAAAAAAACAAAAAAACACTTTTTTGACTGTGTTAAATAATAGCAGTCAGTTTCCTTCACACGTGTGCGTTTCAGGGCCTGCCTGCCAGGGCACAGTGTCACCCCAGTGCAACTCATATCTGGTGTAACAGTAGTGTAGATTTAAAAAAAACAACACTTTTTTGAGTGTGTTAAATAATAGCAGTCAGTTTCCTTCACACGTGTGCGTTTCAGTGCCTGCCAGGGCACAGTGTCACCCCAGTGCAACTCATATCTGGTGTAACAGTAGTGTAGATTTAAAAAAAACAACACTTTTTTGACTGTTTTAAATAATAGCAGTCAGTTACCTTCACACGTGTGCGTTTCAGGGCCTGCCTGCCAGGGCACAGTGTCACCCCAGTGCAACTCATATCTGGTGTAACAATAGTGTAGATTTAAAAAAAACAACACTTTTTTGAGTGTGTTAAATAATAGCAGTCAGTTTCCTTCACACGTGTGCGTTTCAGTGCCTGCCAGGGCACAGTGTCACCCCAGTGCAACTCATATCTGGTGTAACAGTAGTGTACATTTAAAAAAAAAAAACACTTTTTTTACTGTGTTAAATAATAGCAGTCAGTTTCCTTCACATGTGTGCGTTTCAGTGCCTGCCTGCCAGGGCACAGTGTCAGCCCAGTGCAACTCATATCTGGTGTAACAGTAGTGTACATTTAAAAAAACCAACACTTTTTTTTAACTGTGTTAAATAATAGCAGTCAGTTTCCTTCACACGTGTGCGTTTCAGTGCCTGCCTGCCAGGGCACAGTGTCACCCCAGTGCAACTCATATCTGGTGTAACAGTAGTGTACATTTAAAAAAAAAAAAAAACTTTTTTGACTGTGTTAAATAATAGCAGTCAGTTTCCTTCACATGTGTGTGTTTCAGGGCCTGCCTGCCAGGGCACAGTGTCACCCCAGTGCAACTCATATCTGGTGTAACAGTAGTGTACATTTAAAAAAAATAGCAGTCAGTTTCCTTCACACGTGTGCGTTTCAGGGCCTGCCTGCCAGGGCACAGTGTCACCCCAGTGCAACTCATATCTGGTGTAACAGTAGTGTAGATTTAAATAAAAACAATACTTTTTTGATTGTGTTAAATAATAGCAGTCAGTTTCCTTCACACGTGTGTGTTTCAGTGCCTGCCAGGGCACAGTGTCCCCCCAGTGCAACTCATATCTGGTGTAACAGTAGTGTAGATTTAAAAAAAACAACCCTTTTTTAGTGTGTTAAATAATAGCAGTCAGTTTCCTTCACACGTGTGCGTTTCAGTGCCTGCCAGGGCACAGGTTCATCCCAGTGCAACTCATATCTGGTGTAACAGTAGTGTACATTAAAAAAAACAACAAAAAAAACACTTTTTTGACTGTGTTAAATAATAGCAGTCAGTTTCCTTCACACGTGTGCGTTTCAGGGCCTGCCTGCCAGGGCACAGTGTCACCCCAGTGCAACTCATATCTGGTGTAACAGTAGTGTAGATTTAAAAAAACAACACTTTTTTGACTGTGTTAAATAATAGCAGTCAGTTTCCTTCACACGTGTGCGTTTCAGTACCTGCCAGGGCACAGTGTCACCCCAGTGCAACTCATATCTGGTGTAACAGTAGTGTAGATTTAAAAAAAACAACACTTTTTTGACTGTTTTAAATAATAGCAGTCAGTTACCTTCACACGTGTGCGTTTCAGGGCCTGCCTGCCAGGGCACAGTGTCACCCCAGTGCAACTCATATCTGGTGTAACAGTAGTGTAGATTTAAAAAAAACAACACTTTTTTGAGTGTGTTAAATAATAGCAGTCAGTTTCCTTCACACGTGTGCGTTTCAGTGCCTGCCAGGGCACAGTGTCACCCCAGTGCAACTCATATCTGGTGTAACAGTAGTGTACATTTAAAAAAAAAACAACACTTTTTTTACTGTGTTAAATAATAGCAGTCAGTTTCCTTCACATGTGTGCGTTTCAGTGCCTGCCTGCCAGGGCACAGTGTCAGCCCAGTGCAACTCATATCTGGTGTAACAGTAGTGTACATTTAAAAAAAATAGCAGTCAGTTTCCTTCACACGTGTGCGTTTCAGGGCCTGCCTGCCAGGGCACAGTGTCACCCCAGTGCAACTCATATCTGGTGTAACAGTAGTGTAGATTTAAATAAAAACAATACTTTTTTGATTGTGTTAAATAATAGCAGTCAGTTTCCTTCACACGTGTGTGTTTCAGTGCCTGCCAGGGCACAGTGTCCCCCCAGTGCAACTCATATCTGGTGTAACAGTAGTGTAGATTTAAAAAAAACAACACTTTTTTGAGTGTGTTAAATAATAGCAGTCAGTTTCCTTCACACGTGTGCGTTTCAGTGCCTGCCAGGGCACAGGTTCATCCCAGTGCAACTCATATCTGGTGTAACAGTAGTGTACATTAAAAAAAAAACAAAAAAAACACTTTTTTGACTGTGTTAAATAATAGCAGTCAGTTTCCTTCACACGTGTGCGTTTCAGGGCCTGCCTGCCAGGGCACAGTGTCACCCCAGTGCAACTCATATCTGGTGTAACAGTAGTGTAGATTTAAAAAAAAAAAAAACACTTTTTTGACTGTGTTAAATAATAGCAGTCAGTTTCCTTCACATGTGTGCGTTTCAGTGCCTGCCTGCCAGGGCACAGTGTCAGCCCAGTGCAACTCATTGACCCCATAATTAGGCACTCTTAACCCTTAAACCAAAAACCCCCCTTTTTAAATAAAAGACTAACACAATCACTTGGGGTTGAAAAGGCCGCAGCCAATTTATTATAAACATGTAATAGATAAATAACAATTAAACACTTGAAACCGTATTGGTTACCAAGTAACAAACATTAGTGCTTGCCCCGTAGGGGCTCAATAACTCTTGTAAACTTTATCAAGTCAACATATTGCTAACCTCTCCTGAAACCACAGGAGGTACCCATATTAAATCTTAAAGTTCTAAACATCAAAAAACACTGCCAGAAGAACTCCCCTGCCGTAAACAAAACAGAGAAGGGAGGGCGGGAGCTGCTCCTGCTCCTAACAGGTCCGGAAGTAAGATGAACCTGACTTCCTGCCTCACAAAGCTTACCCTACCAAAGCTCCACCCCCAAACTACCAACTACCTATCCCTGCTTCTGGCCTGCCATGGGGTCAAAAGCCCCTCCTTCCAAATCCTTCCATCCGGGGCTGCCTTGACCCCATAATTAGGCACTCTTAACCCTTAAACCAAAAACCCCCCTTTTTAAATAAAAGACTAACACAATCACTTGGGGTTGAAAAGGCCGCAGCCAATTTATTATAAACATGTAATAGATAAATAACAATTAAACACTTGAAACCGTATTGGTTACCAAGTAACAAACATTAGTGCTTGCCCCGTAGGGGCTCAATAACTCTTGTAAACTTTATCAAGTCAACATATTGCTAACCTCTCCTGAAACCACAGGAGGTACCCATATTAAATCTTAAAGTTCTAAACATCAAAAAACACCGCCACTGGCCCGGACACTGTCCGAGACCCGCCAAAAACTCAAGGCCTTTTCAACCCCCTCCTTCAAATTAAAATTGAAAAGCTGCATACCCATATCATTAAGGTGAACCCCATCCCCCAAGAAAAAACATCTACCCGCTTCACCCTCGAACTCGACGTGCCGTATAGACACTCCCCCCCTTTGCCTAACAAAACTACTCAACACCCTGTTAATCTTCCTCCTAGATGTATCCAACTGCTTACTATCCCATGCTGCCTTCCACACCACCCTAGGCTCCAATTCTGACCAAACAACCAACATCTGAGGAAATAATTCCCACAAACGCAACAAATCCCTTTTCATCTTTGACACCAGATCTCTCTGTGCCGTGTAACCTAAATCGTTACCTCCAGCATGGATTACCAGAATACCTGGAGGGCGAAACAACCTGGAATAATCAACTACTTTCAACAATACCTGGTCCCACTTCAAACCCCTAACCCCAAACCACCTCAACACCACCTCCTCCGCAGGCAAACCCAGCTGGCAACCATCGTTCTTCGCTGCAGTGGCCCGTCGTGCCCAGTAGATAAAAGAGTGGCCGATAAACCAACACTCCACTGGACCTAAAACAAAACACAACTTATAGAGCTAAGTACTGGCGCACATAAGACTTAAACCTTCCTGATGACCACCTCCCAATTCCTTGTATCCTTTCATCACTCATTCCTAACATTCTCGCCTCAGTAGCAGCACCAATACGAAATGAATGGGAACTAAATTCTCCGGCAGGGAAACCCACTAATGTCAAAGCCTTTCGGAACACCGCCACAAACTGGAATTTCGATAATGACAAACCCCCAGCATGAATCAATAACGGACCATCACCAGCTGGTCTAATCTGCAAAAATTCCCTCACAGCCCCGACTCGGCAGCAAAGGCCCCCAATAAACTGCAGCCGTATTAAACGGCCTCTTCCCATCTGATCTGTCTTTGACTGCCTGAGCCAGATGACAATTTGCCGACCGTCGGTAACCACATCACCCACTTGGATCCCACCCCTGTCCAATCTATTAGGAGCAACGACTTCAGAGACCCGAAAGGCTGCAAAAAAGGCTAACACAAAAGCCGCACGGAACAAAGCCACTTCGAACGAATCCGCGCAGACCAAGGGTAGAACACCTACTACCTTCTGTAAGACAGAAAAAAATACTGGTCGCCTACCGTCCACACCCGAAGGGCCCCTACACAAACCACGTCCAACCATCCTAACCACAAACAATTTTGTGATATCCTGGAAGCCCAATAACTGACACAGAAAAGCCAAAGCCGCTAAACGCCTCAGAACGACTGCTTTTGAAAACCGGGACTCGCTCCAACCCCCCATCCACTCAACCAGGGCCCGGGACCACTCAACTTCCGAAAAGGAATACCCACCTGCTTCCAAGAAGAATTGCCACTCACCCCATACCTGTCCATATGCCCTCCAAGTACTCTTGGCTAAAGCCAACCTCACCAAACTCATCAGCCTGGGAATACCACCTTCCACAAACCCGCCGGACAGCGATCCCCTTCCACAGCAGCTTCTGGGGCCAAAGCCCGGAAACGGTCCCACTGTAAACGTGAGAGAGCATCAGCAATGTCATTAGATGCACCAGGGACATGTACAGCCCTAAAACACACGTTCAGCCTCAGACACTCCAAAACAAACAGGCGTAACAAAGAAACCACAGGAGGGGAGGAGGCTGACAAATTGTTAACAGACATAACTACCCCCATATTATCCGAATGGAAGATCACCTTCTTGTCTCTCAACACTGGTGCCCATAATTTTAATGACACTAACAAAGGGAACAATTCCAAGAAAACCAAATTTTTATTTAGACCAGCCTTGATCCACGCCTCGGGCCACACATCAGCACACCATCTACCACCCAAATAGGCTCCAAAACCATATGAGCCGAAAGCATCAGTGAAAAGGTTCAACTCAGACCCCGACACTACCTTCTGAATGATAGAATTGCCATTGTATTCCTGCAGAAAAATGAGCCACACCTTCAGGTCTTCCCTGATCAAACTGGTCACTCGAATGTGATGGTAAGGCTCTGTCGCCCCAGCAGTCGCCAGAGACAACCGCCTGCAAAAAACCCGACCGACAGGGATAATTCCACACGCAAAATTCAGTTTACCTACAATGGACTGCATCTCACGCAACGTCAGTTTATTACGACCAACAGCCATCTGTAAGACTTGGACTAAATCAACTACTTTATCCCTAGGTAGGCTACACTCCATTGAATCCGAATCAATCTGTATCCCTAAGAAGCACAGGACCGACATTGGGCCTTCTGACTTCTCGGAAGCTATTGGGATACCAAAATCCCTCGCAACATGCATAAAGGTTGACAACAACCGACTGCATATCTCAGACTGAGGAGGGCCAACGAATAGGAAATCGTCCAAGTAATGGACGATCGATTTTAAGCCTGATGAACGCTTAACCACCCATTCAATAAAGCAACTAAAGGACTCAAAATAGGAGCAGGAAATAGAGCATCCCATTGGTAAGCAAAGGTCAACAAAAAAGGCATCATCAAAGGTGCAACCCAACAAGTGATGACACTTAGGGTGGACAGGTAACAAACGGAAAGCTGACTCTACGTCCACCTTTCTAAACACGCCCCCTTGCCGGCATTCCGGACCAAACAAACCGCTGAGTCAAAAGAAGCATAGGAGACCGCTGACAACTCAGGGCCGATGCCATCATTCACAGATGATCCCTTCGGGTAGGACAAGTAGTGAATCATCCGGAACTGGCCCTGACCTTTTTTGGGCACAACTCCTAAAGGAGAAATCCGCAAATCAGGCATGGGCAAATCAGTAAAAGGACCTGCCATGCGACCCAAAGCCACCTCCTTAGCCAATTTATCACGAATAATTTCAGGGTGAGCCCTGGCTGATTTCAAGTTACCCAGGAAACGTTGGCCCTCCCCCGGCAAAAAAGGTATCCAAAAACCTGAGCTAAAACCAGTAAGCAACAGCTCAGCCGCACCTGCCTTACCCTGAACCTTAGCGTATTGCCTTAGCCAAGGCACCATCTTTTCTATGTTCACTGGTGTCTTGGCTCTGTATAGCCATTTCACCTGGGCGTGCTCCCACCCGCCCTCTCTTAAAACATTTGGTGTAAGAGTGCACTCCACCACACCCTGAACACTCATGTTTGTATTTACATGAGAGACCAAATCGGCATTGACTCTCGTTATATTGGAAGCACAACCCCTTCCTACCGGAGACAGCAGTATTGGCACCAGCGCCGCCGGCAATGGCGGCCCCCCCCAACTGGAAAGGACTGCCCCGACCGTAAGGGGGTTATGATCTCAAGCCAGATACCCATATCTCTATTATCCCAACGCATGGCAGGCCGCACGGCAAGCCGCTGACGAAACTGTTCATCATACCGCCACCATGCTAACCCGCCATACGTACGGTATGCCGAGGAAATCTCATCATGATAACAAAAGAGAGCCGATCCCTGCTCCGGGAACCTCTCCGTAGTGACACTGGCCAAAATACAAAACGACCTGGACCAATTACTCAAAGTTTTTGGCAACCTCCGATATCTCTTTTTTCTCTCATCCTCCTCTTTTTTACCCAAATCCCCTTTTGGGTCATCCTTAAAGTCTACAAACTGATCAACCGGGAGCAGGGAAAAGATTTCCAAGAACTCCCGTTTCCAGATCTTTTCTTTAACTTCCGATTGCAAGTGTAACCCCAAAGGGCCAATAGAACAAAGGCAAGGATGCTGAAAAGCCTCCTCAGAGACCTTGAGTCCACCCACTACACTAACCGACCCAACGGCAGGAGTACCACCCGACGAGCCCGCCGTCAACAAAACTCTTGGCTGCGACTCTACCTCACCCAAGGCCGGAGAGGCCCAAGCTCCCCCGGCTCCTTGACCACCCGAACGAATATCATTCTTCTCCACACTCGCAATCAAGTCTTTCAAACCTTGCAATAAAGTTTGTTGTTTATCCATACCCCCGCCCGGCCCAATGGGCGTCCCCACACCCTGCACCTCACCTGCTTCGCAAGGCGCTGTCACAGGTCCTGAAGCAGCAGCCGTAGATACCACTGGAGTCGACCCCCTAGGCCTGGCCGTACGACGGCGATCGTCTCTGCCAACCGAACGCCTCCTTCTTGAAGGCGACCTCCTCTTGGTATCGGCACGCCGCCTCCGTTCTCTGCTCCTGCCTCGAGGTGATCTGTCCAAGCCAGCCCATGTAGGCGATGAACGTGCCTCTGCGTCCTTTCTTCTTCTAGGCAGCGGCGAACGAGACCTACCCCGCCTGTAACCAGCATCCCGTGATGGAGTCACTGCCCGGCTGAACCTATCCTCCTGAAACGACAGATTAGATGGTAGCACCACCTGCCTTCTGCAGCCTAGCCCACCTGCCGGGGTCTCCCGGCCAGTAGCAGCCGAAACACCCAGCTGCCACCCATGCCTGGTCAAATGCGGTGATAAACAACGTAAAAGCTGCGCCAAAGTATCCAACTCTCCTACCTGGCCAGCTGCCGTAACTCCAGATGATGGGCCCTCGCCCGGATCCTCCTCTTCAAAGTCGCTTAAAACGTCCTCCAGGTTGATCGAGTCGCCGTCGTGCTCCCTGACACTGCCGCGACGGGTCAGCCCATCTTCAGCCACCAATGGACCACTATTAGCAATCACAGGCTCCACTACAAAGAAAAGAAATTATTAGCACAAAAAACACAACAAACACCCCCCCACCCACGACAACAGGGGGGGGGGGGAATGGGAGAAGGAGAGAGGGAGGGGGGGGAGAGAAAGGGGGGGGGGGAGGGAGAGAAAGGGGGGGCAAGAGGGGGGGGGGGAACACAATAAAATGACTCATTTATTTTATTTTTATTTAATTTTTTTTTTTTTTTTTTTTTAATGACTTAGGTCAAGTGAAATGAGGAGGCCAGGGAATATACATAAGACACAACAAACAGTCTGAAAAGGAAACCAAAATGATATGAAATAGACATAATAAAATAAAACTGAGCCTTAAGAGGAAAAAGGGGGGGGGCAAATATAAATGAACCTATAAAACAACATGTAACGAAGACAAAACATAGAACCCCCATAAAATTTTAAAAGCAGTGAAAAAAAAAAAAAAAAAAAACAAGGGAAAACAGCAACCTAAAAAGACAAGGAAAGAAAAGTTACACAAATGAATAAAAACAAGCATTCCTAATACAACAGCGACACCTGCTGGACAAAGAAAAAATTACAGCAAACACAAAAAACAAATAAAATGCATAACCCTTTCTTTTTTTTTTTTATAATAAATATTAAAATTGAAACGAAACAAACAGGAAAAGGCAATAGAACAAAGGAAGTATTGAACATTAAGGAGAGAGATTAATGAAACAAAGAAAAGGCTCATGACAAATAAATATAGCCCTAAAACACAACCAAAATACAATAAACATATTTAAAATAAGAGACCAATACACCAAGAAGCATATAAAATACACCCCCCTCAAACCTCACACCAAAGCTAAACCCCCCCACCTCAAGAAAAGCGCGCACAAACGCCACAGGCCTCCCCCTGCTAACAAGGAGCCTTACCCTGACCCTGAACGGCCAATGCCGCAAAAGTATGAGTACCAGACCCTCCTGGCTGCACAGCATTCACCTGTCCGCCATCCGCCATCAGCGATGACGTCACAGGTCCTGTCCTTGCCGCACCGACTTTCTCCACCAACTCACCACCAACCACACGTCCTGCATCCATCCAAACCCGACTTCGATAGTGCCTTCCTTGGCCGGCCAGTTGCCCTTCGAGGGCCCCCACCCTGGGCCCCACGTCAACTCCGAGCTGTTACCTCAGGGCTCAGCCGAACCGGGGCCTTGGACCTCCTCACTGGCCTCTCCTACTGCCCAGCACCAGTGCCCACTACTGGAAGGGCACCGGCCTCTTTAAGTTGGTCCAGCAACCAACCCGGACCACGCTCTTTTGAAAGAGCCGCCGCCACCGCCAAGAGCTCCGTCAGGTTCTCCATACCGGTACCGTGCTAGCTGCTCCTGCTCCTAACAGGTCCGGAAGTAAGATGAACCTGACTTCCTGCCTCACAAAGCTTACCCTACTAAAGCTCCACCCCCAAACTACCAACTACCTATCCCTGCTTCTGGCCTGCCATGGGGTCAAAAGCCCCTCCTTCCAAATCCTTCCATCCGGGGCTGCCTATCTGGTGTAACAGTAGTGTACATTTAAAAAAAAAAAAAAAAACTTTTTTGACTGTGTTAAATAATAGCAGTCAGTTTCCTTCACACATGTGCGTTTCAGGGCCTGCCTGCCAGGGCACAGTGTCACCCCAGAGCAACTCATATCTGGTGTAACAGTAGTGTAGATTTAAAAAAAAAAACACTTTTTTGACTGTGTTAAATAATAGCAGTCAGTTTCCTTCACACGTGTGCGTTTCAGTGCCTGCCAGGGCACACTGTCACCCCAGTGCAACTCATATCTGGTGTAACAGTAGTGTAGATTTAAAAAAACAACACTTTTTTTACTGTGTTAAATAATAGCAGTCAGTTTCCTTCACATGTGTGCGTTTCAGTGCCTGCCTGCCAGGGCACAGTGTCAGCCCAGTGCAACTCATATCTGGTGTAACAGTAGTGTACATTTAAAAAAAGCAACACTTTTTTTACTGTGTTAAATAATAGCAGTCAGTTTCCTTCACACGTGTGCGTTTCAGTGCCTGCCTGCCAGGGCACAGTGTCACCCCAGTGCAACTCATATCTGGTGTAACAGTAGTGTAGATTTAAAAAAAAAACACTTTTTTGACTGTGTTAAATAATAGCAGTCAGTTTCCTTCACATGTGTGCGTTTCAGTGCCTGCCTGCCAGGGCACAGTGTCACCCCAGTGCAACTCATATCTGGTGTAACAGTAGTGTAGATTTAAAAAAAAAAAAACTTTTTTGATTGTGTTAAATAATAGCAGTCAGTTTCCTTCACACGTGTGTGTTTCAGTGCCTGCCAGGGCACAGTGTCCCCCCAGTGCAACTCATATCTGGTGTAACAGTAGTGTAGATTTAAAAAAAACAACACTTTTTTGAGTGTGTTAAATAATAGCAGTCAGTTTCCTTCACACGTTTGCGTTTCAGTGCATGCCAGGGCACAGTGTCACCCAAGTGCAACTCATATCTGGTGTAACAGTAGTGTAGATTTAAAAAAAAAACACTTTTTTGACTGTGTTAAATAATAGCAGTCAGTTTCTTCACACGTTTGCGTTTCAGGGCCTGCCTGCCAGGGCACAGTGTCACCCCAGTGCAACTCATATCTGGTGTAACAGTAGTGTAGATTTAAAAAAAAACAATACTTTTTTGATTGTGTTAAATAATAGCAGTCAGTTTCCTTCACACGTGTGTGTTTCAGTGCCTGCCAGGGCACAGTGTCACCCCAGTGCAACTCATATCTGGTGTAACAGTAGTGTACATTTAAAAAAAACAACACTTTTTTTACTGTGTTAAATAATAGCAGTCAGTTTCCTTCACATGTGTGCGTTTCAGTGCCTGCCTGTCAGGGCACAGTGTCAGCCCAGTGCAACTCATATCTGGTGTAACAGTAGTGTACATTTAAAAAAAACAACACTTTTTTGACTGTGTTAAATAATAGCAGTCAGTTTCCTTCACACGTGTGCGTTTCAGTGCCTGCCTCCCAGGGCACAGTGTCATCCCAGTGCAACTCATATCAGGTGTAACAGTAGTGTACATTTAAAAAAAAAAAAACACTTTTTTGACTGTGTTAAATAATAGCAGTCAGTTTCCTTCACATTTGTGTGTTTCAGGGCCTGCCTGCCAGGGCACAGTGTCACCCCAGTGCAACTCATATCTGGTGTAACAGTAGTGTAGATTTAAAAAAAAAAAACACTTTTTTGACTGTGTTAAATAATAGCAGTCAGTTTTCTTCACACGTGTGCGTTTCAGTGCCTGCCTGCCAGGGCACAGTGTCCCCCCAGTGCAACTCATATCTGGTGTAACAGTAGTGTAGATTTAAAAAAAAAAACACTTTTTTGACTGTGTTAAATAATAGCAGTCAGTTTCCTTCACACGTGTGCGTTTCAGTGCCTGCTAGGGCACAGTGTCACCCCAGTGCAACTCATATATGGTGTAACAGTAGTGTACATTTAAAAAAAAAAAAACACTATTTGACTGTGTTAAATAATAGCAGTCAGTTTCCTTCCCACGTGTGCGTTTCAGTGCCTGCCTGCCAGGGCACAGTGTCACCCCAGTGAAACTCATATCTGGTGTAACAGTAGTGTACATTTAAAAAAAAACAACACTTTTTTGATTGTGTTAAATAATAGCAGTCAGTTTCCTTCACACGTGTGTGTTTCAGTGCCTGCCAGGGCACAGTGTCCCCCCAGTGCAACTCATATCTGGTGTAACAGTAGTGTAGATTTTAAAAAAACAACACTTTTTTGAGTGTGTTAAATAATAGCAGTCAGTTTCCTTCACACGTGTGGGTTTCAGTGCCTGCCAGGGCACAGTGTCACCCCAGTGCAACTCATATCTGGTGTAACAGTAGTGTACATTTAAAAAAAAATTCAATTTTGACTGTAATAGATTGAATAGCAGTTAGTTGTCTGCAAGCGTGTGTGTCAGGCCTACAGCGTCTACTCTGCCAACTTCTGCCAGTGCACAGTGCTACTCATATCTGTTGTCACAGTAGCTTGCACGCATAGTACCACTAATCGAAAAAAAATGACAGGCAGAGGCAGGCCACCCCGCAGGGGCCGTCGTGTTTGTGGTGCTGTGATTCCATTTGACCCTAAAATAATGCCCAGTGTTAAGAGGCCACGTACCCCGAACTCGAACATTTCTGAGGACATAGTTGACTGGCTAATACAGGACATCCAATCTTCTATAGCTTCCGCTCGGAACCTTGACACACCATCCTCCTCCAGCTTAGCTTCGGGCACCTCTCAAGTTACCACTCGCCCACCTGCTGCCACCACCAACACTAGCACCACAGCCGCTTCACTTGATCTGTCAGAGGAGTTATTTACACATCAGTTGGAAGAAATGAGTGATGTGCAACCATTATTGCCAGAGGATGTAGATAACAGGGATATGTCTCAGTCAGGCAGCATTACACACATGGACGTACAGTGTGATGATGTTGTACCCACTGCGGGAGTTTGGTCTGTCACTGTGAAGCGGGCCTAACCCTTACACTACCTGATCGATACAACATCATACCTGATGTTTTAAAGCACGTTATTCCAAACAATTTAGGAATGTTAGGTGATTTATGCCATTTATGGCTTAAAACCAGACTCTGCATCAACTATGTAATTTTCCATGGGAGTTTTGCCATGGATCCCCCTCCAGCATGCCACAGTCCAGGTGTTAGTCCCCTTGAAACAACCTTTCCATCACTATTGTGGCCAGAAAGAGTCCCTGTGGGTTTTAAAATTTGCCTGCCCATTGAAGTCAAATTTTTATGTTTGCGACATCACTATATCTAGGGAAAGATTATTTATGTTCAGGTCATCTTCTTAGGAATGCTATTTCTTTTGCTGATGTTGCAGCTGCTTCAACTTTTTGGTTGGAAACTTTAGCGCAACAAGTATCAGATCATAATGTGTATAGCAATGTTAAATTAATTCAACATGCTAATAATTTCATTTGTGATGCCATTTTTGATATTATCAGAATTGATGTTAGATATATGTCTTTAGCTATTTTAGCTAGAAGAGCTTTATGGCTTAAATCTTGGAATGCTTGCTGATATGACTTCTAAATCAACATTGCTATCTCTTTCTTTTCAAGGTAATAAATGATTTGGTTCTCAGTTGTATTCTATAATTTCAACTGTCACTGGGGGGAAGGGAGCTTTTTGCCTCAGGATAAATAATCTAAGGGTACATTTAAAGCTTCTAAACGTTTTTGTTCCTTTCAACAAAATTAGGAACAGAAACCTAATCCTTCCCCTAAGGAATCTGTCTCCAATTGGAAGCCTTCCTCAATCTGGAATAAATCCAAGCCATTTAAGAGACTTAAACCAGCCCCCAAGTCCGCATGAAGGTGTGGCCCTCATTCCAGCTCAGCTGGTAGGGGACAGATTAAAAATTTTCAAGGATGTTTGGATAAATTCAGTCCAAAATCATTGGATTCAGAACATTGTCTCTCAGGGGTACAGAATAGGTTTCAGGGTAAGACCGCCTGCGTGAAGTTTCTTTCTCTCACACATTCCAGTAAACCCAGAAAAAGCGCAGGCTTTCCTGAAGTGTATTTCAGACCTGGAGTTATCTGGGGTAATCGTGCCAGTTCCTTTTCAGGAACAGAGTCTGGGGTTTTATTCAAATCTGTTCATTGTCCCAAAGAAAGAAAATTCATTCAGTCCAGTTCTGGATCTAAAAGTCTTGAATCGTTATGTAAGAGTACCAACATTCAAAATGGTGACTATAAGGACTATTCTGACTTTTGTTCAGCAAGGACATTATATGTCCACAATAGACTTACAGGATGCATATCTTCATATTTCAATTCATCCAGATCACTATCAGTTCCTGAGATTCTCTTTTCTAGACAAGCATTACCAATTTGTTGCTCTTCCTTTTGGCCTAGCGACAGCTCCAAGGATCTTTTCAATGGTTCTCTGTGCCCTACTCTCTGTAATCAGAGAGCATGGTATTGCGGTGTTTCCCTATTTGGATGATATCTTGGTACTTGCTCAATCTTTACATTCTGCAGAATCTCACACGAATCAACTAGTGTTGTTTCTTCAAAAATATGGTTGGATGATCAATTTACCAAAAAGTTATTTGGTTCCTCAGACAAGGGTAACCTTTTTAGGTTTCCAGATAGATTCAGTGTCCATGACTTTGTCTCTAACGGACAAGAGACGTTTGAAATTGGTTGCAGCCTGTTGGAACCTTCAGTCTCAGTCATTCTCTTCAGTAGCAATGTGCATGAAAGTTTTAGGTCTCATGACTGCAGCATCGGATGCAATCCCCTTTGCTAATTTTCACATAAGACCTCTTCAGCTTTGTATGCTGAACCAATGGTGAAGGGATTATACAAGAATATCACAATTAATATCCTTAAATCCCAGTATTCTACTATCTCCGACTTGGTGGTTAGATCACCGTCGTATAGTTCAAGGGGCCTCTTTTGTTCGTCCAACCTGGACTTTGATCTCAACAGATGCAAGTCTTTCAGGTTGGGGAGCTGTTTGGGGATCTCTGACAGCACAACGAGTTTGGAAATCTCAAGAGGCGAGATTACCAATCAATATTTTGGAACTCTGTGCCATTCTCAGAGCTCTTCAGTTTTGGCCTTTATTGAATAGAGAGCTGTTTATTTGTTTTCAGACAGACAATGTCACAACTGTGGCATATGTCAATCATCAGGGTGGGACTCACAGTCCTCAGGCTATGAAAGAAGTATCAAAGATACTTGTTTGGGCAGAATCCAGCTCCTGTCTAATTTATGAAGTCCATATCCCAGGTATAGACAATTGGGAAGTGGATTATCTCAGTCGTCAAACTTTACATCTGGGAGAGTGGTCTCTTCACCCAGATGTGTTTTTTCAAATTGTTCAGATGTGGGGCTTCCAAAAATAGATTTGATGGCATCTCATCTAAAAAAGGAAACTTCCAAGATACCTGTCCAGGTCCAGAGATGCTCAGGCGGAAGCAGTGGATGCATTGACACTTCCCTGGAGTTATCAACCTGCCTATATTTTTCCGCCTCTAGTTCTTCTTCCAAGAGTGATTTCCAAGATCATCATGGAGCAATCGTTTGTGCTGCTGGTGGCTCCAGCATGGGCTCACAGGTTTTGGTATGTGAATCTTGTTCGGATGTCCAGTTGTCAACCTTGACCACTTCCACTAAGGCCAGACCTTCTATCTCAAGGTCTGTTTTTCCATCAGGATCTCAAATCATTAAATTTTAAGGTATGGAAATTGAATGATTAATGCTTAGTCATACAGGTTTCTCTGACTCAATGATTAATACTATGTTGCAGGCTCGTAAATATATTTCTAGAAAGATTTATTATTGAGTTTGGAAGACTTACATTTCATGCTGTTCTTCTCATAAATTCTTTTGGCATTCTTTCAGAATTCCTAGAATTTTACGGTTTCTTCAGGATGGTTTGGATAAGGGTTTGTCTGCAAGTTCCTTGAAAGGACAAATCTCTGCTCTTTCTGTTTTATTCCACAGAAAAATTGCTAAACTCCTTAATATTCATTGTTTTGTACAGGCTTTAGTTTGTATCAAGCCTGTCATTAAATCAATCTTTCCTCCATGGAGTCTTTATTTGGTTTTGAAGGCTTTACAGGCTCCTCCATTTGAGCCTGTGGCCTCTATTTATCAAGCTGTCTACTTTCTAGCATTTGCCGGCACCAATACGCTCACCTAAGCTCGCCTCTGCTGACCAGAATACATTTGCCCAATTTAGCAAGAAAGCTGTCAAAAAGCTGTGCACCAAGTACGGTGCGATAAGCAGCGGACAGTTGATAACTAACAGTCATCGATCTCGCTGCTCATCGGCTTATTCACAGCTTTCTTGCTAGCCTGTCACTAAGCACCCACACTATACTATACAGTTTTACCCCCTAAACCGCTGCTCCCGGACCCCACCGCAACTCTAATAAATATATTAACCCCTAAACTGTCACTCCCGGACCCCGCAGCAACTTTAATAAATATATTAACCCCTAAACCACCGCTCCCGGCCCCCGCCGCAACTCTAATAAATATATTAACCATAAACCGCCGCTCACGGACCCCGCCGCCATCTACATTATACCTACTAACTCCTAATCTGCCGCACCCTATACCGCCACCACCTACATAAAGTTATTAACCCTATACTGCTGATCCTGGACCCCGCCACAACTAAATAAATTGTTTAACCCCTAAACCGCCGCACCAGGAGCCCGCCGCCACCTACATTACATTTATTAACCCCTAATCTGCCCCCACTATACCGCCGCCACTATATTAAATGAATTAACCCCTAAACCTAAGTCTAACCCTAACCCTAACACCCCCCTAACTTAAATATAATTTAAATACATCTAAATAAATGTAATATTATTACCTAAATTATTCCTATTTAAAACTAAATACAATATAACTAATATTTACAATAATAGTCTGGACACCTTCTCACCCTCTTAGCCTTTCAGATGAGACTAAGATCTCTCGACTTAGTCAAAATTTGTGTATTTAGGAAATTCAGGAGTATGAAAGGCGCTTAGAAGCTGAGGGTTAAAATAGATAAGTCTAATGACTGATAATATAAATGTCTGTGACTACTCGTATAGATATGTATTTAATGAATTAAAGAATTGTTGTTTAACAAGGTATAGGTATTGGTGGATAATGGCCCATATAAATTAGTGAAAGTTATTTATGAAATGACAAGAAGAAAACAGCGCATCCACGAATCACAGCAGCGTTTATTCAGGTAAATGACACACACAGAAAATTGCACACTTACAAGATGACAGTAATGTATGAGCGGTAATGCCCTCTGGCTAGTTGTCTTTCGCCTGTAGCAAATCTCAGCGAGAACACCTCAGACGCCGACCAGCAGCACCAAGAGACTCACTTCCTGTCACATACGGCAGGTGCCAAAGAGAAACTCAAAAGAGCAGCAGTCCTAAACACTTTGATGGTAGGAGTTAGTTACCCTACGCGTTTCCTCTGCACACGGGCAGACTTCTTCAGGGGTATATGAAAATACAAGCTAACAAACTACCTGTAGGACTGCAATTTATACACACACCTCTGACATACTTCCTCTCAGGAAGGGATTTACCTTTTTACCACATATATCCTAATACACTCGTATCTGACAGATTACTTGGATTATATGGGCACTAGTGGTTAAAAAAGGCTCACACATATATAACTACACTAAAATAGCAACATATCTAAACAAGTATTAAATGCATTTAGCTGTATAAAAATAGATATATATAGCTATATTATAATTCATAAAATCATTTGATCCATATAAAAACACCAACATAAATGCAAACAATGTATAAAGCCACAAGAATTAATCAAGATATAAAACTAGCCCTATACTAAATCTATAAAAAAAATAAAAATAAAAAAATAACTCTATAAAAAAAACTCTATCTCTAGTAGACCTAATACTAAAATTTATAATAAGATAAGCCTAATATTTATTACCTATAAAATTGAGGATGTGGAGTATTACATTTATTAAATACTTAAATAAATAAAATAGATGAAAATGTTTTCATATTAACCCATGAATGCCTGGAGGTCAATATCAATATTTAAACCTTTTGGTTCCAAACACTCTAAGCGATGGATCCATTTGGTTTCGCACTTTCTAAGTAGCAACAATCTCCTATTAGGACATGGTCCAGGTTTAATTTGTTCCAAAATTCTAATCTTCAAATCACTAAAATCCCTATTATGTACATAATTGAAATGGTTAGATACACTATGTTTATCATACCCTGATTTAATGTTCTCAAAGTGTTTGTACCACCTTCTTTTTATACATCTTTTTGTACGACCTACATATATTTTCCCACATTTACATAACAATTGGTAAACCACATATGTGGATTTACAATTTGTTCTACCCTCTATTATGTATTTTTTACTTTTAGCAAAGTTGTATATTTCATTACCCTTCAAGACATGATCGCACATGATACAATTTTTTCTAAAACATTTAAAAGTACCAGCTTGTGCTTGCAGCCAGTGGGAGGAGGGAATAATGTTACTTTTTAATTTTGAGGGAGCCACCATACTTTTTAAGTTCCTATTTTTCTTAAAGATAACCTGGGGATTCATTCCTATTTGATCTTTTAAAATAGGGTCACCCCTTAGTACTTCCCAGTGTTTCTTCAAAATGTTCTTAACTACTTGAGCACCCTCATTATATGTGGTGATAAATTTAACCTGACTGTGGTTATCCTGGAATCTGTTGTTATTCTTGGTACTCTTATAATCTCTGGGGAAAGTTCTACACTTTTCCTTTGCCTCTTCAATTAAATCTCTGTTATATCCTTTAACTAACAGTTTATT
This sequence comes from Bombina bombina, assembly GCF_027579735.1. Classification (NCBI taxonomy): domain Eukaryota; kingdom Metazoa; phylum Chordata; class Amphibia; order Anura; family Bombinatoridae; genus Bombina; species Bombina bombina. The sequence continues at coordinate 252,994,550 of NC_069506.1, forward strand.
TTCCAGAACTTTGGCCTCGTCCATATAGTCATCCTCATATGTACAGTTCCGCCTAATGCGTCTAAACTGTCCATAAGGGATATTGTCCTTCCACCTTTTTAAGTGTCCACTGCTGGCATTTAAAAAGCCATTTCTGTCTGATGGCTTTCTAAAGTTTCTAACAGCCACTTTATTTTCTTTTATGAAAAGGGTAATATCTAAAAAATCGATAGAATCCCTGTTAGTACAACTCGTGAAAGTGAGATTATATGCATTGTTATTCATGTATTTTAAAAATTCACTTGCTTCTTCTTCCGTTCCTTTCCATATAAGTACTATATCATCTATATACCTGTAAAACTTATGTATATTATCTCTATATGGATTATTTTTCCAAATACATTTATTCTCATAATAGGCCATATAGATGTTGGCATATGACGGTGCCATTGTGGTACCCATGGCCGTACCCTGTATTTGCCTGTAGAAAGTTCCCTCAAACTGAAAATAATTATATTCTAATATAAAATAAATAGCTTCTGTCAGAAAATCTACATGGATTTCTGGGATATTCCATCCTCCACACATCTCTCTAAAGGCAACTACACCTAAATCATGGGGGATATTTGTGTAGAGGGCGGAAACATCACATGTCATCCAAATGAAGTTAGGGTCCCATTCCATACCTTCTACTTTATTTATAATATCAGCTGTATCTCTAATGTATGATTTTATTGTTTTGAACATTGGTTGAAGGTACCAGTCAATGTACACTGACAAATTACTTCCTATGGAATCTATGCCGGATATAATAGGCCTTCCGGGGGGTCTCAAGGGGTCCTTATGGATCTTCGGGATGTGATAAAAAATGGGTATTTTAGGGCAAGGATTATACACATATCCAAATTCATCACTAGATAAAATTTCCCTTTGTTTGGCCTTAATCAGTATATTTCTCAAGATCTTATTATATTCAGCGGTGGGATCACTCTTTAGTTTATAATAGGTGGTGTTATAAACTAAAGAGTGATCCCACCACTGAATATAATAAGATCTTGAGAAATATACTGATTAAGGCCAAACAAAGGGAAATTTTATCTAGTGATGAATTTGGATATGTGTATAATCCTTGCCCTAAAATACCCATTTTTTATCACATCCCGAAGATCCATAAGGACCCCTTGAGACCCCCCGGAAGGCCTATTATATCCGGCATAGATTCCATAGGAAGTAATTTGTCAGTGTACATTGACTGGTACCTTCAACCAATGGTCAAAACAATAAAATCATACATTAGAGATACAGCTGATATTATAAATAAAGTAGAAGGTATGGAATGGGACCCTAACTTCATTTGGATGACATGTGATGTTTCCGCCCTCTACACAAATATCCCCCATGATTTAGGTGTAGTTGCCTTTAGAGAGATGTGTGGAGGATGGAATATCCCAGAAATCCATGTAGATTTTCTGACAGAAGCTATTTATTTTATATAAGAATATAATTATTTTCAGTTTGAGGGAACTTTCTACAGGCAAATACAGGGTACGGCCATGGGTACCACAATGGCACCGTCATATGCCAACATCTATATGGCCTATTATGAGAATAAATGTATTTGGAAAAATAATCCATATAGAGATAATATACATAAGTTTTACAGGTATATAGATGATATAGTACTTATATGGAAAGGAACGGAAGAAGAAGCAAGTGAATTTTTAAAATACATGAATAACAATGCATATAATCTCACTTTCACGAGTTGTACTAACAGGGATTCTATCGATTTTTTAGATATTACCCTTTTCATAAAAGAAAATAAAGTGGCTGTTAGAAACTTTAGAAAGCCATCAGACAGAAATGGCTTTTTAAATGCCAGCAGTGGACACTTAAAAAGGTGGAAGGACAATATCCCTTATGGACAGTTTAGACGCATTAGGCGGAACTGTACATATGAGGATGACTATATGGACGAGGCCAAAGTTCTGGAAAATAAACTGTTAGTAAAAGGATATAACAGAGATTTAATTGAAGAGGCAAAGGAAAAGTGTAGAACTTTCCCCAGATATTATAAGAGTACCAAGAATAACAACAGATTCCAGGATAACCACAGTCAGGTTAAATTTATCACCACATATAATGAGGGTGCTCAAGTAGTTAAGAACATTTTGAAGAAACACTGGGAAGTACTAAGGGGTGACCCTATTTTAAAAGATCAAATAGGAATGAATCCCCAGGTTATCTTTAAGAAAAATAGGAACTTAAAAAGTATGGTGGCTCCCTCAAAATTAAAAAGTAACATTATTCCCTCCTCCCACTGGCTGCAAGCACAAGCTGGTACTTTTAAATGTTTTAGAAAAAATTGTATCATGTGCGATCATGTCTTGAAGGGTAATGAAATATACAACTTTGCTAAAAGTAAAAAATACATAATAGAGGGTAGAACAAACTGTAAATCCACATATGTGGTTTACCAATTGTTATGTAAATGTGGGAAAATATATGTAGGTCGTACAAAAAGATGTATAAAAAGAAGGTGGTACGAACACGTTGAGAACATTAAATCAGGGTATGATAAACATAGTGTATCTAACCATTTCAATTATGTACATAATAGGGATTTTAGTGATTTGAAGATTAGAATTTTGGAACAAATTAAACCTGGACCATGTCCTAATAGGAGATTGTTGCTACTTAGAAAGTGCGAAACCAAATGGATCCATCGCTTAGAGTGTTTGGAACCAAAAGGTTTAAATATTGATATTGACCTCCAGGCATTCATGGGTTAATATGAAAACATTTTCATCTATTTTATTTATTTAAGTATTTAATAAATGTAATACTCCACATCCTCAATTTTATAGGTAATAAATATTAGGCTTATCTTATTATAAATTTTAGTATTAGGTCTACTAGAGATAGAGTTTTTTTTATAGAGTTATTTTTTTTTTTTTTTTTTTTTTTATAGATTTAGTATAGGGCTAGTTTTATATCTTGATTAATTCTTGTGGCTTTATACATTGTTTGCATTTATGTTGGTGTTTTTATATGGATCAAATGATTTTATGAATTATAATATAGCTATATATATCTATTTTTATACAGCTAAATGCATTTAATACTTGTTTAGATATGTTGCTATTTTAGTGTAGTTATATATGTGTGAGCCTTTTTTAACCACTAGTGCCCATATAATCCAAGTAATCTGTCAGATACGAGTGTATTAGGATATATGTGGTAAAAAGGTAAATCCCTTCCTGAGAGGAAGTATGTCAGAGGTGTGTGTATAAATTGCAGTCCTACAGGTAGTTTGTTAGCTTGTATTTTCATATACCCCTGAAGAAGTCTGCCCGTGTGCAGAGGAAACGCGTAGGGTAACTAACTCCTACCATCAAAGTGTTTAGGACTGCTGCTCTTTTGAGTTTCTCTTTGGCACCTGCCGTATGTGACAGGAAGTGAGTCTCTTGGTGCTGCTGGTCGGCGTCTGAGGTGTTCCCGCTGAGATTTGCTACAGGCGAAAGACAACTAGCCAGAGGGCATTACCGCTTATACATTACTGTCATCTTGTAAGTGTGCAATTTTCTGTGTGTGTCATTTACCTGAATAAACGCTGCTGTGATTCGTGGATGCGCTGTTTTCTTCTTGTCATTTCTTATACAGCTTGCTGCAACGGGATACACATAGCTGGAGTTCCGTGATTCATCAGCTGCTCCTGTAAGGATCCTTCAGCATATATTCCATCAGACCAACTGGATATTACCACGTCCGATTTGCCGTGTATGCACATTTACTGAACAAACTTTGCCTCCATCTGGTTCAGCTAAGTTAACACACCAATCCTGCTACAATCAGTCTATATGCTTTTTGTGTGACTTAAACCAGCTACGGTTTTGGGACTGTTTTATTTTGGGACTGTTGTATTTTCACATATCTGTTGTGTACGTCGGTGATTGTATTTATGTCCCATATGTTTATACTATAGGGGAGTGGTTGTGTGTCTTCTGAGAAACAGATATTAGATACACCCCGTTTTTACTTTTTGATTATTTTTTTAAAGGGGAAGTTCTACTGGTGCCCCACCTGATTCAGTGTAGCGCTGTCATTTTCTCCTGTTTTTGAAAGTTATTTATACAGCGAATTCCGTTAGGATAATCAACCCAACAACTAGGTAGGATAAATAAATGAGATTTAATAAAATACTTTTGCATAAAATAAAATACAATAAAATATGGTTGTGGCCACAACTAAAGATAATAATAAAATGATTATTCGCAACAGTATCGAAATATTACAAATGGATATGAACCATACACAGTGCTAACATAGGATACCTTATGTAACCAACGGAGAATCAACAGGGCTACATCTGACAGTGAAGCGGCTGTGAGTACTTCCGCAGTGCAGGGACAACGCCGGCCAGGGAGCGCAGCCAGGTAAGTCTGTCTTAAGCCACATCTATCGCACTTTGCTCACAAGGATATTAACACCTACATAAGTATACCGATATATTATCGAACTTAGAATATTGTGAATATTACCCTCTGACTTTGAATACAATTATTCGTCTCTCACGTAACACACAGCTGCATATAATCTATCACTGGAACAACACCTTATACTTGAAAAGAGCTACAATTGTATTTGAAAAGAGTTACAATTGAATTTGGATACAAAACTGTAACACTTACCACCTAAGTCAAAACTTGACACTGGAGAACTGTCAGATTTTTCACAACCTCTTGTGCTAAAAGCATAGGAGTTTTTTGGAACGTTGATACCAATCACCATTACAACTTAGATTACCAAGAAACAAATTCACGGCTGCTGTCTTTACCCATAAGACTTTTTAAATCCTCACTATATAGTATTTATCTTCACTATTGAGTGTAATCTTACTAAAGATTTTTTTAAAAATTCCTCACTATTAATTGTCTATTTTCACTATTAAGTGTTTAACGAAATGTCATTTGAAGGCCTATAAGAAATGCTTAGACAGACAGCACATTCACAGAATTATCCTATGTTAGCACTGTGTATGGTTCATATCCATTTGTAATATTTCGATACTGTTGCGAATAATCATTTTATTATTATCTTTAGTTGTGGCCACAACCGTATTTTATTGTATTTTATTTTATGCAAAATTATTTTATTAAATCTCATTTATTTATCCTACCTAGTTGTTGGGTTGATTATCCTAACGGAATTCGCTGTATAAATAACTTTAACTAATTTATATGGGCCATTATCCACCCATACCTATACCTTGTTAAACAACAATTCTTTAATTCATTAAAGACATATCTATACGAGTAGTCACAGACATTTATATTATCAGTCATTAGACTTATCTATTTTAACCCTCAGCTTCTAAGCTCCTTTCATACTCCTGAATTTCCTAAATACACAATATAACTAATAGTTACATTTGTATCTATCTTAGGTTTTATTTTTATTTTACAGGGAACTTTGTATTTATTTTAACTAGGTACAATAGCTATTAAATAGTTATTAACTATTTAATAGCTACCTAGCTAAAATAAATACAAAATTACCTGTAAAATAAATCCTAACCTAAGTTACAATTACACCTAACACTATACTATAATTAAATAAATTAAATTAATTAAATACAATTACCTACAATTAAATAAAATTAACTAATATTAACTAAAGTACAACCCCCCCACTAAATTACAGAAAATAAAAAAATTACAAGAAGTTTAAACTAATTACACCTAATCTAAGCCCCCTAATAAAATAAAAAAAGCCCCAAAATAATAAAATTCCCTACCCTAAACTAAATTACAAATAGCCCTTAAAAGGGCCTTTTGCGGGGCATTTCCCCAAAGTAATCAGCTCTTTTACCTGAAAAAAAAGAAATACAACCCCCCCAACATTAAAACCCACCACACACACACCAAACCCTACTCTAAATCCCACCCAAACCCCCTTAAAAAAATTCCCTACCCTAAACTAAATTATAAATAGCCCTTAAAAGGGCCTTTAGCGGGGCATTGCCCCAAAGTAATCAGCTCTTTTACCTGAAAAAAAAAGAAATACAACCCCCCCAACATTAAAACCCACCACCCACACACCAAACCCTACTCTAAATCCCACCCAAACCCCCTTAAAAAAATTCCCTACCCTAAACTAAATTATAAATAGCCCTTAAAAGGGCCTTTAGCGGGGCATTGCCCCAAAGTAATCATCTCTTTTACCTGAAAAAAAAGAAATACAACCCCCCCAACATTAAAACCCACCACCCACACACCAAACCCTACTCTAAATCCCACCCAAACCCCCTTAAAAAAATTCCCTACCCTAAACTAAATTATAAATAGCCCTTAAAAGGGCCATTAGCGGGGCATTGCCCCAAAGTAATCAGCTCTTTTATCTGAAAAAAAAAGAAATACAACCCCCCCAACATTAAAACCCACCACCCACATACCCAACCCTACTCTAAACCCACCCAAACCCCCCCTTAAAAAAACCTAACACTACCCCCTTGAAGATCACCCTACCTTGAGCCGGCTTCACCCAGCCGGGCAGAAGTTTTCATCCGATCCGGCCAGAAGTCTTCATCAAATCCGGGCAGAAGAGGTCCTCCAAGTGGCAGAAGTCTTCATCCAAGCGGCATCTTCTATCTTCTTCCATCCGACGAGGAGAGGCACCATCTTGAAGACATGTGACGCGGAGCATCCATCGATCCTGACGACTAAACGACAAATGACGGTTCCTTTAAATGATGTCATCCAAGATGGCGTCCCTTGAATTCCGAATGGCTGATAGGGTTCTATCAGCCAATTGGAATTAAGGTAGGAAAAATTAATTTGTCTTTTAGTCATCGGGATCGATCAATGCTCATCGTCGGATGTCTTCAAGATGGTGCCGCTCCTCATCAGATGGAAGAAGATAGAAGATGCCGCTTGGAGGACCTCTTCTGCCTGGATTCGATGAAGACTTCTGGCCGGATTGGATTAAGACTTCTGCCCGGCTGGGTGAAGACGGCTCAAGGTAGGGTGATCTTAAAGGGGGTAGTGTTTTTAAGGGGGGTTTGGGTGGGTTTTATAGTAGGGTTGGGTGTGTGGGTGGTGGGTTTTAATGTTGGGGGGGTTGTATTTCTTTTTTTTTCAGGTAAAAGAGCTGATTACTTTGGGGCAATGCCCCGCAAAAGACCCTTTTAAGGGCTATGTGTAATTTAGTTTAGGGTAGGGAATTTTATTATTTTGGGGGCTTTTTTATTTTTTTAGGGGGCTTAGATTAGGTGTAATTAGTTTAAAATTCTTGTAATTTTTTTATTTTCTGTAATTTAGTGGGGGGGGGGTTGTACTTTAATTAATTTTAGTTAATTTTATTTAATGTTAGGTAATTGTATTTAATTATAGTATAGTGTTAGGTGTAATTTTAACTTAGGTTAGGATTTATTTTACAGGTAATTTTGTATTTATTTTAACTAGGAAGTTATTAAATAGTTAATAACTATTTAATAACTATTGTACCTAGTTAAAATAAATACAAAGTTGCCTGTAAAATAAAATTAAACCCTAAGCTAACTACAATGTAACTATTAGTTATATTGTAGCTATCTTTGGGTTTATTTAATAGGTAAGTATTTAGTTTTAAATATGAATAATTTAGTTATTAATAGTAATTTTATTTAGATTTGTTTAAATTATATTTAAGTTAGTGGGGGTTAGGCTTAGACTTAGGTTTAGGGTTTAATAACTTTAATATAGTGGCGAGGTGTAGGGGGGGCAGGATAGGGGTTAATACGTTTAATGTAGGTGGCGGCGGTGTAGGGGGGGCAGGATAGGGGTTAATAAGTTTAATGTAGTTGGGGCAGTGCAGGGGGGCAGGATAGGGGCAGATTGGGGGTTTTTAGACTCTGGGTACATGTTAGGGTGTTAGGTGCAGACATTTCCCATAGGAATCAATGGGATATCGGGCAGCAGCGAACATGAGCTTTCACTGCTGTCAGTGGCGAGCGTACCTGATTGTTCTTTGATAACTTCCAAAAGTAGTCAGATTGTGCCAAACTTGCGTTCGGAACATCTGGAGTGATGTAACCATCGATCTGTGTCGGACTGAGTCCGGCGGATCGTATGTTACGTCACTAGATTCTACTTTTGCCGGTGTTTAGGGCTTGATAATATGGCAAATCAACCTCACCACAAATACGCTGCGGAATTCCAGCATATTTGCAGTTGACAGCTTGATAAATAGAGGCCTATGCATTCTTTGGACATTAAATTGCTTTCTTGGAAAGTGTTGTTCCTTTTGGCCATCTCTTCTGCTAGAAGAGTTTCAGAATTATCTGCTCTTTCTTGTGAGTCTCCTTTTCTGATTTGTCATCAGTTTTGCGGACTTCATTTAAATTCTTACCTAAAGTTGTGAATTCCAACAACATTAGTAGGGGAAATTGTTGTCCCTTCTTTGTGTCCTCATCCTAAGAATTCTTTGGAAAGATCTTTGCATTCTTTGGATGTGGTGAGAGCTTTGAAACATTATGTTGAAGCTACTAACGTTTTCAGGAAGACTTCTAGTCTATTTGTTATCTTTTCTGGTTCTTGGAAAGGTCAGAAGGCTTCTGCCATTTCTTTGGCATCTTGGTTAAAGCTTTTGATTCATCTCGCTTATCTGGAGTCGGGTAAATCTCCGCCTCAGAGGATTACAGCTCATTCTACTAGGAAAGTTTCCACTTCCTGTGATTTTAAGAATGAAGCTTCAGTTGATCAGATTTGCAAAGCAGCAACTTGGTTTTCTTTGCATGCATTTACTAAATTCTACCATTTTGATGTTTTTTCTTCTTCAGAAGCAGTTTTTGGTAGAAACGTTCTTCAGGCAGCTGTTTCAGTTTGATTCTTCTGCTTAAATTTTCAGTTTTTTCCTTTCCATTATAAGATTAAAACTTATGATTTGGGTTGTGGATTAATATTTTCAGCGGAATTGGCTGTCTTTATTTTTTATCGCTCCCTCTCTAGTGACTCTTGCGTTTAGTTCCACATCTTGGGTATTGCTATCCCATATGTCACTAGCTCATAGACTTTTGCCAATTACATGAAAGAAAACATAATTTATGTAATAATTTACCTGATAAATTCATTTCTTTCATATTGGAAAGAGTCCATGAGGCCCACCCTTTTTATGGTGGTTATGATTTTTTTGTATAAAGCACAATTATTCCAATTCCTTTGTTGATGCTTTTTTTACTCCTTTCTTTATCACCCCACTTCTTGGCTATTTGTTAAACTGAATTATGGGTGTGGTGAGGGGTGTATTTGTAGGCATTTTGAGGTTTGGGAAACTTTGCCCCTCCTGGTAGAATTGTATATCCCATATGTCAGTAGCTCATGGACTCTTGCCAATATGAAAGAAATTAATTTATCAGGTAAATTCTTACATAAATTATGTATTTGTGTGTTCAATACAAACTAATTCAACTTGGATATAACTGGAAAACCTGTTTTCTAAAATCGTCAAAAGAAAAAACCTTTACCTAAAGAACAAATACTAACGTTGGGCTAAGAATCTGGGAGGTCTACTGAATCTCTTGGTACTTTATATCTCAAGTATATACTGACAAGATATTTATAAGTAAAATTCCCAGTTGCTTGCTACTAGCAACATCAGTAATATTGCACAGATATTCATGAGCTATTTATAATGCTAGTTCATTCTAAGGTTCTACCAATAACACAGTACTCTCGAAAAAAAGGGATTCAAATCTGTATATGCCAATCGTATTGGAAGAACAGAAAGATATCTGATTGGTCAAAATTGGTCACATGACAAAAACCGTGTGATGTAACACCAACTGACTTATGTGGATACACAGTGAGTAAAAGACAGAACATTGATACATTGTATATCTAGACTGCTAAGTTTAAAGGAATCCGTTTTTGTATCAACCCCTAAAGAAGGAAAGTGCCACTATATGAAGGAGAAACATTTTAAACAACTTATTTTGTACGAATATATTTGTGTATGTATATCATACATTTTATCTATGTACCTATATTATGAATTAAGCAACATGTTCTTATAAAGTGTAAATGGATGCATCCGGTTTTTATAGGTTGATTTGGATAATAAATCGTCTTTTAATTTAATCATTTTTATTTAATCATAATTATTCTTATACAATCACTTATTATACAAATGTGAATATGGTATAATACATTTTCTTTGGGGATGAATAGCTTTTCTTTCATGTAATTGGCAAGAGTCCATGAGCTAGTGACGTATGGGATATACAATCCTACCAGGAGGGGCAAAGTTACCCAAACCTCAAAATACCTATAAATACACCCCTCACCACACCTACAATTCAGTTTTACAAACTTTGCCTCCTATGGAGGTGGTAAAGTAAGTTTGTGCTAAGATTTCTACGTTGATATGCGCTTCTCAGCATTTTCTCAGAGTAAAGTGAATGTCAGAGGGACGTGAAGGGAGTATCACCAATTGAATGCAATGGTTTCCTCATGGGGGATCTATTTCATAGGTTCTCTGTTATCGGTCGTAGAGATTCATCTCTTGCCTCCCTTTTCAGATCGAAAATATACTCTCATATTCAATTACCTCTATTGATAACCGTTTCAGTACTGGTGTGGCTATCTGCCATATGTGGATAGGTGTCTTTTGGTAAGTATGTTGTCATTACTTAAGACACTCTCAGCTATGGTTTGGCACTTTATGTATATAAAGTTCTAAATATATGTATTGTACTTATATTTGCCATGATTCAGGTTTTCAGTATATTTCCTTTGCAGACTGTCAGTTTCATATCTGGGAAATGCTTTTTATGAAAAATGTATTTCTTACCTAAGGTATAGTCTTTTTTTCAAATTGACTGTCTTTTAAATTTGCTGGCAGAATTAGGCTCACAAGGGCGCAAAATGCCAAAGTTTATTGCTTCATTTTTTGGCACAAAGTTACGTTCGTTGACACAAATTTGTAATTTCTGGCGTCTTGGTCGACGCCAGGTCATTTCCAGACGTTTTTGGCGCCAAAAAATATTTTTCTTTTTGTTGTGCGTCATACTTGGCGCCAAATATTTTCATTATTTAAGACTCCATTCCTAGATGACTCTTGCCTTTTTTCTGTATCAGAGGGCTATGCTGTTTGAATTTTTTCCCATTCCTGAAACTTCCATATAAGGAAATTGATCATTTTGCTTTATATGTTGTATTTTTTCTCTTACATTTGCAAGATTTCTCAATCTGATCCTGTCTCAGAAATCACTGTTGGAACCTTGCTGCCTAATAACAGTTCTACCAAAGCTAAGTGCATTTGTTGTAAACTTGTGTAGGTTATATCTCCTGCTGTGGTTTGTAATAGTTGTCATGATAAACTTTTTACATGCAGAGAATGTATCCATCATTAGTAGTTCATTACCTGTTACTGTTCCCTCAACATCTAATTCACAAGATATACTTGTAAATTTAAAATAATTTATTTCTGTTTTTATTCAGAAGACTTTGTCTGCCATTCCGCCTTCTAATAAACGTAAAAGGTATTTTAAAATTTCTCATAAAGTTGATGAAATTTCAAATGACCGACAACATGCTGAATTATCCTTCTCTGATGGGGCTCTATCTGGTTCAGAAGATCCTGCCTCAGATATTGACGCTGACAAATCTTCTTATTTATTTAAAATGGAGTATATTTGTTCTTTGTTAAAAGAAGTGTTGATTACATTGGATATGGAGGAAACTAGTCCTCTTCATATTAAAACTAGTAAACATTTAAATTCTGTATATACACCTCCTGTGGTTATTCCAGAGGTTTTTCCAGTTCCTGATGCTATTTCTGATATGATTTCTAAGGAATGGAATAGGTCTGGTACTTCTTTTATTCCTTCTTCAAGGTTTAAAAAAAATGGATCCTTTTCCAGCAGTTACTTTAGAGTTGATGGGGCTATCTCTACTCTTGCTAAACGTACTACTATTCCTATAAAAGATAGTACTTCTTTTAAAGATCCTTTAGATAGGAAACTTGAATCTTATCTAAGGAAATCCTATTTATTTTCAGGCCATCTTCTCAGGCCTGCAATTTCTATGGCTGATGTTGAAGCTGCTTCAACATTTTGGTGGGAAACGTTAGCGCAACAAGTATTTGATCATGATTTGTCTAGCATTGTTAACTTGCTTCAAAATGCTAATAATTTTATTTGTGATGCCATTTTTGATATCATCAAAATTGATGTTAAATCTATGTCTTTAGCTATTTTAGCTAGAAGAGCTTTGTGGCTTAAATCTTGGAATGCTGACATAACTTCTAAGTCCAGATTGCTATCTCTTTCTCTCCAAGGTAATAAGTTATTTGGTTCTCAGTTGGATTCAATAATTTCAACTGTCACTAGGGGGAAGGGAGTTTTTTTGCCTCAGGATAAAGACCTAAGGGTAAATCTAAAGCTTCTTACGGTTTTTGTTCCTTTCGACAAATTAAGGAACAGAAACCTAATGCCTCCCCCAAGGAGTTTCCAATTAGAAGCCTTCCTCGAATTGGAATAAATCCAAGCCATTTAACAGATCAAAGCCATCCCCCAAATCCGCATGAAGGTGCAGCCCTCATTCCAGCTCAGCTGGTAGGGGGCAGATTATGATTTTTCAAAGATGTTTGGACCGATTCGGTCAAAAATCAATGGATTCAGAGTATTGTCTCTCAGGGGTACAGAATAGGATTCAGAGTAAGATCGCCTGTGAGAAGATTTTTTATCTCACGCATCCCTGCAAACCAGTAAAGGCTCAGGATTTCCTGAAGTGTGTTTTAGACCTGGAGTTATCAGGGGTAATCATGCCAGTTCCGTTTCAGGAACAGGGTCTGGGGTTTTATTCAAATCTATTCATTGTCCCAAAGAAAGAAAATTAATTCAGACCAGTTTTGGATCTAAAAATTTTGAATCAATATGTAAGAGTACCAACTTTCAAAATGGTGACTATAAGGACTATTCTGCCTTTTGTTCAGCAAGGTTATTATATGTCTACAATAGACTTACAGGATGCATATCTTCATATTCCGATTTATCCAGATCACTATCAGTTCCTGAGATTCTCTATTCTAGACAAGCTTTACCAATTTGTTGCTCTTCCTTTTGGCCTAGTGACAGCTCCAAGAATCTTTTCAAAGGTTCTCTGTGCCCTACTCTCTGTAATCAGAGAGCGTGGTATTGCGGTGTTTCCTTATTTGGATGATATCTTGGTACTTGCTCAGTCTTTACGTTCTGCAGAATCTCACACAAATCAACTAGTGTTTTTTCTTCAAAAACATGGTTGGAGGATCAGTTTAGCAAAAAGTTCTTTGATTCCTCAGACAAGGGTAACTTTTTTAGGTTTCCAGATAGATTCAGTGTCCATTACTTTCACTCTAATGGACAAGAGACATTTGAAATTGGTTGCAGCCTGTCAGAACCTTCAGTCTCAGTCATTCCCTTCAGTAGCTATGTGCATGGAAGTTTTAGGTCTCATGACTGCAGCATCGGACGCAGCTCATTTTCATATGAGACCTCTCCTGCTTTGTATGCTGAACCAATGGTGCAGGGATTATACCAGTATATCAAAATTAATATCCTTAAATCCCAATGTTCGACTATCTCTGACTTGGTGGCTAGATCACGATCGTATTTTTCTAGGGGCCTCTTTTGTTCATCCAACCTGGACTGTGATCACAACAGATGTGAGTCTTTCAAGTTGGGGAGCTGTTTGGGATCTCTGACAGCACAAGAGGTTTGGAAATCTCAAGAGGTGAGATTACCAATAAATATTTTGTAACTCTGCGCGATTCTCATGGCTATTCAGTTTTCTCCTATATTGAAGAGAGAACCATTCATTTGTTTTCAGACAGACAATATCACAACTGTGGCATATGTCAATAATCACGGTGGTACTCACAGTCCTCAAGCTATGAAAGAAGTATATTGGATACTTGTTTGGGCAGAAGCCAGCTCCTGTCTAATTTCTGCAGTTCATATCCCAGGTATAGACATTATAGATTATCTCAGTCGTCAGACTTTACATCCGGGAGAGTGATCTCTCCACCCAGATGTGTTATCTCAAATTGTTCAGATGTGGGGTCTTCCAGAAATAGATCTCATGGCATCTCATCTAAACAAGAAACTTCCCAGATACCTGTCCCAGTCCAGGGATCATCAGGCGGAAGCAGTGGATGCGTTGACACTTCCTTGGTGTTATCAACCTGCTTATATTTTCCCGCCTCTAGTTCTTCTTCCAAGAGTGATTTCCAAAATCATCAGGGAACAAACGTTTGTGTTGCTGGTAGCTCCAGCATGGGCTCACAGGTTTTGGTATGTGGATCTTGTTCGGATGTCCAGTTGTCAACCTTGGCCATTTCCATTAAGATGGGACCTTCTGTCTCAGGGTCCATTTTTCCATCAGGATCTCAAATCATTATATTTGAAAGTATGGAAATTGAATGCCTAGTGTTTAGTCATAGATGTTTCTCTGATTCAGTGATTAATACTATGTTACAGGCTCATAAATCTGTTTCTAGAAAGATTTATTATTGAGTTTGGAAAACTTACATTTCATGGTGTTCCTCTCATAAATTCTCTTGGCATTCTTTTAGAATTCCTAGAATTTTACAGTTTCTTCAGGATGGGTTGGATCAAGGTTTGTCTGCAAGCTCCTTGAAAGGACAAATCTCTGCTCTTTCTTTTTTATTCCACAGAAAAATTGCTAAACTTCCTGGTATTCACTGCTTTATACAGGCTTTGGTTCATATCAAGTCTGTCATTAAATCAATCTCTCCTCCTTGGAGTCTTAATTTGGTTTTGAAGGCTTTACAGGCTCCTACATTTGAGCCTATGCATTCTTTGGACATTAAACTACTTTCTTGGAAAGTGTTGTTCCTTTTGGCCATCTCTTCTGCTAGAAGAATTTCCAAATTATCTGTTCTCCCTTGTGAATCTCCTTTTCTGATTTTTCATAAGGATAAGGCAGTTTTGTGGACTTAATTTAAATTCTTACCTAAGGTTGTGAATTCTAACAACATTAATAGAGAATTGTTGTCCCTTCTTTGTGTCCTAATCCTAAGAATTATTTGGAGAGATATTTACATTCTTTGGATGTGGTGAGAGCTGTTGAAGCTACTACAGATTTCAGGAAGACTTCTAGTTTATTTGTTATCTTTTCTGGTTCCAGGAAAGGTCAGAAGGCTTCTGCAGTTTTTTTGGCATTGTGGTTAAAGCTTTTGATTCATCAAGCTTATTTGGAGTCAGGTAAAGCACCGCCTCAGAGAATTACAGCTCATTCTACTAGATCAGTGTCCACTTCTTGGGATTTTAAGAATGAAGCTTCAGTTGATCAGATTTGCAAAGCAGCAACTTGGTCTTCTTTGCATACATTTACTAAATTCTACCATTTTGATGTATTTGCTTCTTCGGAAGCAGTTTTTGGTAGAAAAGTTCTTCAGGCAGCTGTCTCAGTTTGATTTTTTTTGCTTATGATTTAAGTTTTTCCTTTTATTTATGAAAATAAACTTATATTTGGGTTGTAGATTAATTTCTTTCAGCAAAATGGCTGTTTTTGTTTTATCACTCTCTCTCTAGTGACTCTTGCGTGGAGTGCCACTTCTTGGGTATTGCTATCCCATACGTCACTAGCTCATGGACTCTTGCCAATTACATTAAAGAAAACATAATTTATGTAAGACCTTACCTGATAAATTAATTTCTTTCATATTGGCAAGAGTCCATGAGGCCCACCCCTTTTTTTATGGTGGTTATGATTTTTTGTATAAAGCACAATTATTTCCAAATTCAATTGTTGATGCTTTGTACTCCTTTCTTATCACCCCACTACTTGGCTATTCGTTAAACTGAATTTTGGGTGTTGTGAGGGGTGTATTTATAGGCATTTTGAGGTTTGGGAAACTTTGCCCCTCCTGGTAGGATTGTATATCCCATACGTCACTAGCTCATGGATTCTTGCCAATATAAAAGAAATGAATTTATCAGGTAAGTTCTTACATAAATTATGTTTTCTTTCATGTAATTTTTAGTGCCAACCTCCCTTGGTGACATTGTTTGTAATTATATCTATTGGTTAGGAGATCCTTTAGATTCCTGAGGATTGAGCTTTATTCACATAGAAGTAACTAGGTATTTGTTTGTATTGTTAAGTACCAGGACCTCCCCACCATATCAGGAATATGTTGTTTATGTATCTCATGTAGAAGACAATAGACGACACCTCCCCAGTCCAAACAAAACTATTTTCAAAGTTGGGTATGAAGATATTGGCATATGATGGGGTCATGTTTGACCCCATCGCAGTGCCAGTAGTCTGTGTGGTGACATAGCTAAGCTTACTGACCTAGCTTTTATTAAAATCCCTTCCCCAGATACACCTTTCTCTCTGAACTAAAGACACTCTCAATAGCCTTTGACTGGCACTTGATAAACCACTCCTAATTGAATTGGGGTATAAAAAACAGGAACACCAAAGCCTCTCTCTCTTTCTTATCTTGTTCCTGCTGAAAAGATGGCTGATGGTGGACACATTGGAGAATATGGGTCAAGTGTAGTGACTTCTGAGAAAATTTAAAAATATACAAAACAATGTAACATACTGAATCACACAAAACTGTATTTAACTCAAAGCCAACATAGATACTAAGGGGAAATAGCAACCAGCTCGATACTGACTTGATTCTATATATAAAATAGAACCAATAACTATTTCATTTGAAGCTTGCGACCCCAATACTCCACTAGTATCCATGTTTACTAGAACAAATAGACTGAACAATAAGCACAATAACAACCAAGTCTCATTATCACACTAAGACATTGATCACAAGTATTAATCTATATCATCTCCAACTATTGATACAAATATCGGTATTAATGAGTTAAATAACTAAATACATATATATAGAAGCGTCTATATGCATGTTTTAAAAAAATCTGTTCACTTAAATAAAATTAAGAGAAAAGATATAACAACTTCTGGATAAAGCAGAGTACCCCAGAAATAAGGGGAATGCTCATATTACGTGTGTAAGAACTAATATATAAATTGCTATTTAAGCATTAGCTAAAGGCACTTATCTTTACAACACACTGCAACTCGATTTATACATTTCTTCTCAATATTTAAACTTCAATAAATACAGCAGAATCATTTCTGCATATATATACAATACTAAAATCCTAAATCATACAAGTTCAATACATATAGCAGAATCACTTCTGTATATATACACAATACTAAAATCTTAAATCATAACAGTTTATTCTCTCATAAATTTAATTGAGTACGATACTTCATCATCTCAGCTTGTAACACAAGCCCAATAGAGGAGGTGTATATTATCCAGTTAGATCAGAGAGATAAAACATTTGTAGTAACACTATAGGCATTCACAACAATAATTTGACACAATAACACAGGTGTCAGAGATACAAGAGAATCCACACTTACATCAGCTCTTCAGATAACCTTATTCTAGAACTATAATATCTGAATATTGATACCCCTCTCTCATATCGTTACCCCATCCAAATACTAAACACAGGGTACAATTTAACCCTAATTTCCAAGTTCTACGCGAATTTGTGTTTTTAATTGTATGTTATTATCATTTTTTCTTCTTTTTTTAAGTGTTGAAATAAAAGTTAGGTTTTATTTTTAGACATACGCTGCTCCACCCACATCTCTTTCCTATTCAAGGTTTTGATACCTATATTAGTAATAGGGGACAGTAAGTGCTAAAAAATGCAATCTGCCCTTGGAGCCAGAAATTAACATTTCTGACTCTACTCTTTTCTGAAACATTGGAGAATATATTCCTATGATTATCTTAGCAGTGCTGTACAAATTGTAGTATTGTAGTAGAGTTGCCCTGTATTAATTATTTGGACTGTTTTGCTGTAAAATAGATGTGTATATATACCTTTAAATTTTTCTCTTATTATTAAAATATATTGATTTCTAATAAATTATTTGGGAAAAAATGGAGACCCTTATTAATAAATAACCACATTGTGGAGGCCATGAAGTTGTAGACAAATCCATATGCTAAATAGTTTTGCAGGAATTAGATAATATGTTGATTTAATTTTAGAATATTGCAGGATATATCTTAGTTTTAAAAACCTGTATTTTTGGTCTGTATAAATTTGCATTTCCATAAAGTCACATGGATGCCTCAGTCAAACAAAACTTCTCAATTTAGTGCAAATAATACAAATTGTGTGTTACTGTTTAAAAGTAACTGCAGTTATGGTAGATTTGGTGTTTTATAGCAAAGTTTTGGTTTGTAGTATTTTAAACAGAGCACATCATGGTTGGTTTCAGCAGGCCTGTTGTATAAGATTTGAGTTTGGTAAACTTTGTAGCAATTTTTACAATGGTTGTATACAAATACTGCTTCTTTTTATTGCTGGGATGTAGACATTGTGTGTAGCCTGCATTTTGTTGCTCTTGTATTTTTCTTGTTTTTGGAAAATAGATATTCCTTTTTTGCCAATATTTTCAAATTCTGTTTTCTTTAAAAACCTAATGAATTTTAGAGACATGATATTTACTTGTCGTCTTGGTTTCATCTATTTTTTTTTATTACAAACAAAACTTTACAGTACTTTATAAATAAGATGGTTGTTTGCTGAGAGGACCAGCCTTTCTTTAAAAAAGTTGTCCTAGTCAATTTTAAAATTATAGACTTCTGCTATATATAGTGATTTACCTCTAAATATTACTTATCCAGTTTCTATCATTTTTTTTTTTTAAATATTGAATTTTATTTGCATGGGATTTGAACTTTAAACATATATTCTAGTACAATTCAAATTTGGTTTTGTTTGAATGCTCACTTTTGTGAGCAAATGTTTCAGATAGTAAGGGAAATTGTGAAGAATTTAAAGTTAAGAAAAATATTATTATTATTAAGTTAAGAAAATATAGTTTAACTTGGGGAATATGATAAGCCTCTTCTTCCATTTCTTTGTTTGTAAGTAGATAGTTCATATTTTTAATTATGTTTGTATGGAATACAAAACAAGGTGTAACTTTTGTTTGGGCAACAAAGTTACAAATTTGCATTTTCCTGTGTTTGGAGCCAATCCTGGAACCAAAACTACAGTTGAAATTAGCATTTCAAAAAGTTCTATAGAAACTTCCTGTACTTACCTGAAACCAAATAAAAGTGCAATTTGCGTACAAACTGGTTTATTGGGTTTTAAGCCTTAATACATTTATTTGCCTTAAAATGTACATTAAGATAAATCTGATCCCCCTTCTTCTTCTAAACAATCAAAATTTAAAATATTATTATAGTTTTTCCTCAATTTAACACTGTATGCTTCCATTGCTTTAGCTAATAGTTTTGGAAAAATATCAGTAAAAAGGCTTCCTTGCTTTACTTTGTTCACTTATTTTTTTCCCTTTTATCTCCTTCAATATTTAGGTTAGTATTATTGATGGTTTAAACACCTTTTAAAAGAGAACTATTTTTTTTTTTTCTATTTTCGGGTGTTACCTGTCATCTTCTAAAAATGCCTGTGAAAAACTTTATTTCACAAGAGGTTTGTGACTACTTTAAAAACTATATCCATAAATATAATGGTCCATTCCTCATCCTAGAAGCTAAGAACCCAATCTGTGAAAGTGTTTTATAGATACTAAAACAGGTAGTAACTCTTAAAAAGAGTAATAATAATAATAAAAGAAAATGTATGATAGCGCAGGCAGTGATGT
This sequence comes from Bombina bombina, assembly GCF_027579735.1. NCBI lineage: Eukaryota > Metazoa > Chordata > Amphibia > Anura > Bombinatoridae > Bombina > Bombina bombina. Next base: position 253,014,250 of record NC_069506.1, read on the forward strand.
CAACAATAAGAGGACTAACAAACATTATTGGAGACTTGACAGAGCAAAATAAAGATCTTAAATTAAAATGAGATAAACACAGTCTGACAGAGATTGTATTAAGCTTTCTGCTTTAACTAACACCATACAGATCAGTAAATTACAATGTCAATTAAAATTAACAGATCACGGGGGCGGAGCTAGCTTAGCTGCCGAGTGGTCACACTCTACTAAAGCTCCACAAAGGACAATATTCAAACCAGATAACTTGACCACTCAGCCTCATAAACACGTCTCAATAGTGTTCTGCTAATAGCAAAGGCTACCGCCAAAAAGACCTGACCTCTCATATACACCCTGAGGGGATCAACAGCCGCTGTTTTCTCCTGAGCCTAGAAGGGGAGCTACGCTGTCGCGGCCATCTTTCAAGTCACGTGCAGACTCCTAGGCTTACTAGAGGACAAACATCGCTGCAATATTCTATAAGGTGCTGCAGATCATATCAGCTGAGAGAACTCTGCCTCTATTTGATCTGCCATGGAACTTCACTTAAGATCCTTACTTTGCGCCCTAATAGACCAGCTAGACCGCCAAACAATGGCGCTTACTGAGGACATCAAGTCTGCATTTTCCTGTTCTACTCTCCTCACAACTACAGCAATGCCCGATTACCACTCGGAGGCTCTGACCACATGTGATGTACAGGGACACTCGCCTGAAGGAAATAGGACTAGCTGTGGGATGATCGGACACTATGTGGAATCCTTTTATTCAGTCACAATACAAGTTTCTTATACCCACAGTAATAAGATAGTGGCCGCAGCGAGACACCAGATGTTTTACACGCCGAACGTGACTACCATTCGTTTGAGAACACGGGACACATGTGGGAGGCACTTCGTAAATGGAACCGGTCATAGTCCCAGTTCAAGCATGGACATGAAATTTCGGAGGAGAGTCAGACAGTTCAGCGACTACTGTCTAATCCATCCGGATGCCTTCCTTAGATCACAAACAGGGCATAGGACATTCCCATGGCTATGGTCGAGGCTGTGGGACCCTGGGGGCCTAAGCGTTACCCATCGGATAGGATCCATAACTTTTACGCTACCTAGTGAGTTCGTTCATCTGAACGGGAGAGGTGTGGATTAATCCTAGGGACGCTGATAACTTTATATAACGGGATACTTAGTTATTTATTGTAGACCCTGGTCCCTCCTGTGTAGCTACCGTATCTCATCTGCTCTATACATGGAGACTACTTGCTTACTTTCCACCTTCGGTTGAAGCTGCAGCTGATCATTAAATTGAAGGACATTTGTAGTTGATCTCTAGATGTGTCACCTTTGTATTAAAGTTTAACAAGATCCTGGGTTACTGTACAGTGTTGGCTTTAACCAACTAAATCTATAGACCCATAATATAGACAAGTATCCACTAACAAGCCACCTTAAGATGGCCTCTATATTGTTATTGCATTCTTCTTCTTCTCGTGCTATGTGTGGAGCATTAGTAGGTTTGCCTATTACCCATAAGCTTTCTCTATACATAACATCAGAAACCTAGTTCAATGTATATTTTCACATTATCACTGCTGTATACCACTACATTTTTATAATATTTTGCATATAAAGCACTTCCTTAGCACAGCAGTTTTATCCCACCAGTCCTTATACCCAGATTACTAAAGCATACCTTCATTTCTCCCTTTAAATTAGAGTCAACCATTGTCGCCTATTTGTCTCCCTCTCTGGGATCAACAGCAAGTCCAGGTTCAGTAAAGTTAATTAAAATCTGTATGGGGATGGGAATACCTTTTAAGTAAATGGCATGCCTCAGCTGAGACAACCACAGTGTACTAGCTAATCTACATGAACCTACTATACTTTACAATCATGCTGTCTGCGGCCGAGACAGTATGATACACCTTTATTAGTGAATGTAGATTAGTTTAAACTATATTATTAAGTCTCACTTAGCTAATAATTATTCTGTTTGTTAAGTCAGTATTATTTAAACAGATATCCACATACCAACTATAAGTTCCTATCTTATGCCCCCAACTATTTTAAACTTCAAAAGGAGACTCAAACTTAGAGTTCACAGCTAAGTCTATCCTACAACATTATACATAATATTTTCAATAGCCCTTCAGGGTGCAGAGACTCAGAATTAGATTAGAGAGTAATTTATAAAGCCATATTTCTGGATATATATATCACAAATGTTTAACTTACATAATGTTACAATATGTGTAGTCAGTCCATGTATAGTGTATTATTTACCCTTTCTACTACAGTCAGTGGGAGTTATATCTAAGATTGCATTAAATTAGGTTTTATCTTCTCCTCTTGTATATATCCTAAAACACAGATCTTCTTTTCTCCCCAGCCTGCAGGGGAGGGAGGGATGTTGCTGTAGATAGAGGTAATGAATGCTGGTTCTGACTGTTATAATTCTTATTGCGGTAAGGATATACCTACAGAGGGGATCTGGATAGTTGTACAGTATATACATCTTTATGCACTTATGATTAGGCATTAACGTATGTGTAACTGCAGTACAGACAATATGTTTTTTGTATGTATCTATCATTCTATGTTTCCGTTGCAGTTCAGAAGGGTAAAGTTTATATTACTGTTGTTAATATTTAGTAGCCTCCATAATTATTTCCTATCTAATTATATTATAACCTCCCCCCCATATACTCACATGGGCCCCATAGTGGGCTACATCAAATATATAGTTTGTATATTATAACCTCCCCCTACCCATATACTCACATGAGCCCCATAGTGGGCTACATCCAATATATAGCTTGACTGTTCTATATATATGTAATGTTCACTTTTTGGCATATTGCCTTAAGCGGTGCTTACTCGCTGTTGGACTTTCCTATCAATAGGCCCTTAGGGGCCATAAAAAGGACTAACAAGGTTAACTAGTCTTTCATATATCATTTGGGCTATAAGTGTCCGTCTCATTAGTCCTACAAAAGATATTAAGAAATTAGAAAACCGAGGTTTCAAATTATTACATTTTAGTATACATTCTGCTTTTTATTCTGTTTATACCTTTGTAATGTGTTTCATGGCAATGTTGTTGTACATGTTATAGCATTTGTTGTGCATTTGCCTTTTCTTTTGTGAAAAACCTCAATAAAAACTTATTAAAAAAAAATAAAAATAAAAAATAGAACACAGCAGAAACAAATACTCAAATAAAATTACTGAGTTACATATGAAAATAAAACAAGAAGAAAATATTAGTGATATTTTTGGGAACACCTACTGTCACAAAGAATAGAGCCAAAGCATGTGATAAAACAAGTGATCTACAAGTTTTAACTACAGCGGAAAAATTATTTTATTCAAATAAAGGCTTGTCTGTTTCAACCAATCAGACACCTGGAAAAATTATTTCATGCAAACTGTGAGTAATTTCATTTCCAACTAAAAGTCACATCTAAAGTCACATCAAAAGATACTTGCAATTCATCAGATGAACATTTATTTCCACCTCCTACGTTACATACAGAACCAAGTTTTATCAACAACTGAAACTCCTGCAAACCCAGTTAAGATAAACAGTTTCAGCATCTTTACCATCCAGTAGTTGTTATCTTCATCTACAATTTCGATCTACAAGTTTTAACTACAGCGAAACATTATTTTATTCACATAAAGGCTTGTCTGTTTCAACCAATCAGACACCTGAAAAATTATTTTATGCAAACTGTGAGTAATTTCATTTCCAACTAAAAGTCACATTTAAAGTCACATCAAAAGATACTTGCAATTCATCAGATGAACATTTATTTCCACCTCCTATGTTAATTATTTTAACTAATTCTGTTTTTATCATATGCTTTGAACACTATAGCATGAATTTATTGTGAACTTATTGTCAATTTTGAATAAGGAATTTTAATATATAATATACGCAAGGTAATAGAGCTGTTTACCACTTATTATCCTATCAGAATATATTATCTAGTCCAATATTGTTTTCTATGGCAACAATTAAATATTTTGTTTTTTAACCTCTTGTAGTCATATTTTCACTATTTTTCACCTATTTGTTTACCTTATCACAGTGCAATATATATTATGATTGAATTTTGAAACCAATACGAGAAGCTCATTTAAAGGTCACGGTAACACATATTATTTATGTATTGAAATACACACAGCTCCCCTCACTTGTTTTTTACCCCATCGATCCCTTACAGTTGTTTGAAGGAACAGCTGTTTATCAGGGTTGAACTGTCTCAATCCAATAGGTGCACTCACTCTTAATTGTTTTTCACTATCAAGTGATAAAACAAGATAATATCTTACTGGGTCCCACTAAAAACAGACTTCTCTTCCAATTTCCCCTGTCATAATATCTGAGCATTTTTACACCCCGAAGGTTCCTACATGTTTTTCAAATCAGACTAGGCCAATGACTGTAGCAGATAAAGACATGCTTCAGAAATGGTGGGGCACAATCCCCACAAACAGCTTTAATAACTTTTCACATTGGTTTCACAAGGGTATGAAAAAGCCATAAAATTAGGTATGAGCATGCAGAAATGGACAGAATTGCTTCAAGATGCAATGGGTCCCTATGCCAACTCGTTATTAGGATTCACCTCAAGCATATCTGATCAGGCTGGGAGAATAGTTAAAATCTTTTTCAATTTTACTAGTCTAGAAAAAGAGATTAGTGAAATTACCATGAAACCTCTAGATGGGCCATTTGAAGTAGCAAAAAGAGTTTTATTGTGGTGTGTGCTGCACCAGCCATAGACCCAAGTGGTCTGGGGGTCACCAACTCACATACAGTGGGTACTTGAAGCTCTCCCCAGAAAATGTCAGGAGTTTGTAAAGCTGTATGATCCAAACTTCACCAATTTAGATATGGCACTCATTAGAGCTGAAAAGTGGTGAATTATCATCCATACACCATTAAGGCAATTTCTGCAGTGAAGCAGTCACTGGAGAACAATCTGAATATTCACAGGCAGGAATCAGAGAGTGGTAACAGAAGGAATGTTTGGGGATATCAGAATAGTAGAGGATCAAATACAGGAAACTGGAGAAACATAAATTTAAATGGCGATATTAACAGAGGAGAAAACAAGTATAAAAATTGGAGGCTGAGGCCAAATGAGATAAGCAATAAGGCCAACTTAAGTTATTGGGAACTCAAACAAAAAAACAGGAGAATGAGAGATGAACTTAGGTTTCTAACGAAACAGCTGACCGAGCTGGAGTGCTCAAATTAAATAATTAATTTTTGTTTATAAGCATTTTTGTATCATTTAATGTGTACTTACGTTTTAAGTTCAATTAATAATTTTAAGTGATTTCATTATTAAGTTTTAAATGCCAATATTTAGAATGCATAGTTAATTGATGCATTTTCTTTCTAAAAAACAAACAAATAACAGATACCTCTATTGTGATTAGTTTTGGGAGGCCACATGCAATAACATTTCCATGTAAACTGTCTAAAGTCTTATTTTGCAGGAAGAAAACCAATGAAGATAGAAGGCTTCTCACCTTTCCTAACAACATATAACACATATTATAGACTGTTGTTTTTCAGGTGTCATCAGGACTGATCTAACCAAGAATCTATGATGGTGTATCACAATGGAGATGTAAAATGGGGTATTAGGCCAAAATAATATATGGCATAAAGGGGTAAATAATCATATAGGACAAACAACATAAGTTTAAGTAAAGGGGCGAGTGGGATGATGCAATGATAGAGGCACATTGCAACTTGAAGTTAATAACTGTGAATGTGGTTTCTACTGCAGATGGAGTATTGTAGTGTGAAGTAAATATATGCCTGGTTTTAATATCTTTTCATTCCTTTGAGGATCTTGGAAAAAACAAAGTGGTTCAAAGAGAGACGATTGGTAAAGCAAAAGCAAAGACCAGATGCCAAAAGCAAGGACCACGTGCCAAAAGATGACAACAAAGAACTTCAGTGAACCATTATAACTTTTGTTTTACAGGCACAATTCACACTTTATTAATAAAGATTTTACTACACGCATACCCATCTAGTGTACACACACTCACGCACTTATACATGAACTTTTAATTTTTCCCAATTTTAAGACCATTGTATAAATGTTGCTAATGGGGTTTAGCATAGGAATTTGTGTCTATATAAAATATTGAGTGTTTTTTTTAATGAATTGTATAAAGTTAGACTAGGAATTGACAGTCCTAGGAAAGTACAGAAGAGCTCATATCGCTGAGGGAATGATTCTGAAGGGATGGTAGGAAAATTTTCTCTGTAAGGTTTTCGCTCCCACTGTGTTCTTCTGTACTAGTGGGTATAACTAGAAAACGGGGCAACATAGGAGAAGAAAAAGTGAGGGAATCTGGTGACATAGCTTACTGACCTAGCTCTTATTAAATCCCTTCCCCCCAGATACACATTTCTCTCTGAACTAAAGACACTCCAAATAGCCTTTGACTGGCATTTAATAAACCACTCCCTATTGAATAAGGGTATAAAAAACTGGAACACCAAAGCCTCTCTCTCTTTCTTATCTTGTTCCTGCTGAAAATATGGCTGATGGTGGACACACTGGAGATTGTAGCTCAGTATATTCCTATGATTATTTTAGCAGTGTTGTACAAATTGTAGTATTGTAGTAGAGTTGCCCTATATTTATTATTTGTTTTGATGTAAAATAGATGTGTATATATACCTGTAAATCTTTCTCTTATTATTAACATATATTGATTACTAATTAATTCTTTGGGTAAAAAATGGAGACCCTTGTTAATTAATAACCACAGTCTATACATAAAAACTCTCTTCAAACTGGAAATAATTTTGATTTAGACAAAAATCTATGAGGGCCAGAACAAACTCGACAGGTGGACCCCTATACTTGGTATCTTGGAGTAAGTGTTTCTTGACAGCCAACAGTCCAATATCATGTGGAATGATGGTGTAGAGACTGTTGATGTCCAAGGTGACCAATAAATCTCCATCTCCAGGCGGCTTGTTCAAATTCTTATGGACTTTAGGAATGGGATATAGTATTGGAATTCTAGGAAATTGTGTAATACAGAAATTGCGGATCTGTTTGGGTATATAACACTGTTCAAATCCAAAGTCCAACAGGGAGTCAAGTTTCTTTTTGAATGAACAAGTGGGATCCGCTACTAGTTTTTTATAAGTAGTACCATCCATAAGTTGTTGCAGTATGCCTTCCCTGTAGTCCTTATAGTCCATTAAGACTGTTGCCCGCCCTTATCTGCGGGCCTAATCACTAAGGATATATCAGACTGCAAAGACTTGATGGCTATGCGTTCCTCCCTGGTCAAATTATGTTTCCATTTGATATCACGTGTCTCCTGTTCTATGTCCTCTGTGACAAGTCTGGTGAATATTTGTATGCTGGGGCTACAGTTGCCTGGCTCAAAGGTACTAGGATTTCTAAAGGTACTAAGTTCTTGTTGTATGTTGTCTGATCTAGTGACATGTTCCTGAAAAATTCTTTGATTTTCAGATTTCTATGAAACCTGTGTATATCTAATTTTAAATCTAGTTCAGATAAGTTATTACTAGGGACAAAAGAGAGGCCTTTATTTAGTAGCCGTGTCTCAGATGTAGTGAGTGAATGTGAGCTGAGATTAATCACAATATCCTCTATCGACCCCTGTGTCTGTAGTGTTTTCCCCCGCTATTTATATATTTTTTAATATTTTTTTCTTCCTAAATGGAAAGAGTCCACAGATGCATTCTTTACTTTTAGGAATTAAGAACCTGGCCACCAGGAGGAGGCAGAGACACCCCAGCCAAAGGCTTAAATACTCCTCCCACTTCCCTCATCCCCCAGTCATTCTTTGCCTTTCGGCCCAGGAGGTTGACAGAGAAGTGTCAGAAGTTTGTTTTGTCTCTTATGGAGGGTAGTACTCTTTGACATGGGACGGGAGTTTTAAGTAATCCTATCAGTCTCTCAGTGAGGGCCTGGATGAAAGTTAGAGACCGGAGATGCAGGGAGAGTCTTTCTGCGAAACCATCCCAACTCATATTAACAGCTCCACAAGCAATCAGCGTTGTCGACCCTCGCTTCGCTGCCTGCTTTCTTCTCTTAAAGGGACACTCAGGTCAAATTAAATTTCCATGATTCATGTACAGCATGTAATGTTAAACAACTTTCCAATTTACTTACATTAAAAACAATGTGCACATTCTTTTATATTTACACTTTTTGAGTCACCAGATCCTACTGAGCATGTGCAAGAATTCACAGACTATACGTATATGCATTTGTGATTGGCTGATTGCTATCACATGGTACAGGGGGAGTGGAAATAGACATAACTTTGAAATTTGTTAGAAAAAAATCTACTACTCATTTGACATTCAGAGTAAATGCTATTGTATTGTCTTGTTATCTTGTATTTGTTGATTATGCAAATCTACTGTGTTGACTGGTCCTTTATGTTCATGGCGGAGGCACTGCTACTATTCGTCACCCTTGAATGGCCGTGTTCCTGTTCCACAGTACAGATTCCTGTAAGATTGTTTCATTTTACTTCATCGGAATGTATTGTAACTTATTTGGTCCTGTACGGTATTATCCTGTGGGACTTATTAAGTATATGTATAGGGCCTCAGTGAGGCTCCTTTGGTATCTTGGAATCAAGGGTTAATATCTCCCTAGGGGGATTATTGAGCAGGGTTTATTTTATTTTTTTTAAATAATTTTTTATTCAGACATTTGACAATAACAAACATAAACAGATGTCCAATAATAAACAGGAAAATAAGTGATAACAATGTACATAATACATACAATGAACTAGGAGGTCTAGGTGAACATTGATAAAACTGCCCCAATGAAGATGCGTCAAAGAACATAAATGTATCTTGACTGTAAACCTATTAGGAGCTGACTTATTAGCAATATGTCTAAGAGTAGTATATATATATATATATATATATATATATATATATATATATATATATATATATACATATATACATATACAATATATATGCACAATGCGTAAATATTGCAAAGTAAAATGAATAACTTAAGTATATTTTGCTGTGCATCCGTTACTAGAAGCTAACTTTCTAGACGCAAATCTAAGAATAGTAGATATAATCATAAAATAGATATCTTGCATAGCATAATAATTCACATAGATGGAGAAACATTCAAGCACAATTACAACTATCTAGGGCTATATGCGGTAACAAACCAGATACAATTAAAACCAGTTTAATGCTCTGAAGGTATTTTGTTCACCCAACACCTCAAAGAGAGAGAGAAATAACATATCTGGACTAGTGATGTCCCAAACTGTTCGCCCGCAAACGGTTCACAGCGAACATAGCTTGTTCGCGTTCGCGTTTGTGGGCGAACACATGGCGATGTTCGATCCGCCCCTATGTATCATCATTGTGGAAACTTTGACCCTTTATGTCACAGCCGCCTGACACATTAGAGCCAATCAACATCAGACACTCCCTCACAGACACTCCCAGCTACTCGGAATCCGCCATTTTAGACTCATAACGACCTTGCTTTTTTAATGAGAGGACGTGTTGTGTTTTTGCTCCTGACATTAATAGGAAAAACATAGCTAGGCTAGTGTATTTACAGTCCAGAAGGACTTCACTCATCTCTGCTGCAAGCACAGCACCCCAAAAAGCCCTTTTTAGGGCTATATTTCGTGCCGTTTTTTTTTGTTTGTTTTTTTTTTATTAGCATTTGCCTGGCTTTCAGCTGTGTGTTTAAGGCTCACAGCATATGCTGTGACTACTGCCACCACTAATATCTCCCTAACAACATTAGTTTAAATTTAACTAACCCAAAAATGTAATTATTTTTCTAGTGTAATTTTTTTTCATTTTCTATCAGGCCAGTGTCACACAGCATATACTCTGGTTCATTGCTCTGTGCCAGCCAGCAGCCACCAGTGTTAATATCCGTTTATAACATTATTCTAAATTTAAAAAAAAAAAATATATATATTTTGCTAGTATAATCTAATTACATTTACTATCATGCCTGTGTCTGTCAGGCTCACTCAGCATTAATATACCTCTTTTTTTCAGTCTTTTGGTTAATTGGTCTGTGCCAGGCAGCCACCCAGCACTCATATCTATTTTTCTTCACCTTAATTTTAATATAAAAAAAAAAGTTTAAATTTGTTTGCTAGTGTAATCTAATATAATTTTCTATCCGGCCTGTGTGTTTTGCTGACATAGAGAGCCTACTGTGTTACTTGCTGCCCTCCCTAGTCTATGAGCCACGACTCATATGTGTTTAACCTTTTTTAATTCCCCCCCCAAAAAAATAATTTCAATCATTTTTCTAGTGTAATCTAATAGTATTTTCTATCAGGCATGTGTGTATCCGACTTACAGAGCCTACTGTTTTTAATATCAGCCACGACTCATGTATGTGCTTAACCTTTTTCTTAAAATTTCCAAAAAAAAGTCTTTAAATCATTATGCTAGTGTAATCTAATTGTTTTTTTTATCAGGCCTGTGTCTAACTGTCTATCTGACTTACACAGCATACTGTTGTTATAATTGCTGCCCTACATAGCAGCCAGCCAGTGCGACCACTCATAGAGTCATATGTGCATTGCACTTCTTAACATAATTTTAATATTAAAATCTAAAATTTTAAAATATTTTGCTAGTGTAATCTAACTTAATTTTCTATCAGTCCTGTGTTTTTGTCACTTACACAGCATACTGTGTTAAATTGCTGCCCTACCTACCATCCACAACTCATATCTGCCAGCCTGTCTGCCAGGCAAAAGTTACCAATTAGTGGCACCAATCACAATTCTTGTAACAGTAATTAAAAAAAAAAAAAATCATAATTTTTTGGACTGCAAATATTCAGTCTCCTAGTGCCATTGAATTTCATTTACCTCCTGCCTGCCACTGCCAGCCTTTTGTGCCAGGCCGTCTAGCCAACTATTAACACCAATCATAATTGTTGTCACAGACAGTATAGTTATTAATTTAAATAAAAAAATTTTTTAGTGTTGATCTTAATCCTCAGTTTGCTCGTGCCCTAGAATTGCACTTTTCTACAGCCTTCCAAGCCTGTGTGCCAGGCCTACTTAAAAAATATTTACACCAATCATATTTGTTGTGACAGTATTCTAATAATTAAAAATTTAAATTTTTGGTAATAGTTGCTGTGATTTGAATCCTCAGTTTGCTGGTGCCATTGAATAGCACTTTCCTCCTGCCTTGCAGCCTGCTGTGAGCCAGGCCCACCTAGCCAATTGTTGTCAGCAATCATATTTCTGTATTGCAAAAATTGTCAATCATCACTGTTTAGACTGTCAGTAATCAGTCTCCTAGTGTCCTTGAATTGCATCTACCTCCTGCCTGCCATCCTTTTGTGCCAGGCCGTCTTGCCAACTATTTACACCAATCCTAATTTTTTGTCACAGTATAGTTACTAATTAAAATTAAAAAAATCTTGATTGTTGATTATCTTAATCCTCTTAAACTAATAAGAACAATACTACCAAAATACAGCCAATGAAGGGCCTTAGGAAGACTGAGCCAAGTTTGGATTGTAGTATTTGGTTAGGCTAATCATGATGGCCATGTAGACCACCACCCAGAGTCCTGGAAGTAACAGGGATGATGAGATGAAAGTGCTAAGAATAGTACTACTTGAAACAACAGAGTTAGCCATGGGTGGTAATCCAAGACCGCTTGGATTTATTTTTGTATTGGGTGCGGCTAATCATGCAGGCCATATAGAGCTGCCACCATTCGGTGTTGTATCAGCTATAAAAATAATAAGAACTGTACTATCAAAATACAGACAATGAAGGGCCTATGAAGACTGAGCAAAGGTTGGATTGTAGTATTTTGTTCGGCTAATCATGATGGCCATGTAGACCACCCGTATCAGGGATGAAAGTGCTAAGAATAGTACTAATTGAAACAACCGAGTTAGCCATGGGTGTTAGTCTAAGACCACTCGGCTTTTTTTGGGTGCAGCTAATCATGAAGGCCAGATATACCTGCCACCATTTGGTGTTGTAACAGGTATTAAACTGCAAAGAACAGTACTACTTAACACAACCGACTTACCATGGGTCCCAGAGCATATGTTTGGTTGTTATATTTTGTAAGGGTAATCATGCAGGCCATATAGACCTCTACCAATAGGGTGAGTATGAGTAACAGCTATTAAAATGCAAAGGACATTACTAATTAACACAACATAGTTACCATGGGTTGCATACCAAGAGCAGATGTCTTATTATATTTTGTATGGGTAATCATCCAGGCCGTATAGACCTCACCAAATAGGGGGAGTTACAGAGATTAAAGTGCTAAGAATGGTAGTACTTAAAACACAACCTAGTTAAAATAGGTAGCAGACCGTATGTCTTATTATTATAATTTTTCAGGGTAATCTGGCAGGCCATATAGAACACCCCCGAAATGGGGGGGGGGGAACTGGGATTAAAGTGCTAAGAAAAGTACTAATTAACACAAGCTAGTTGGGTCCAAGAACGCATGTTTAATTATTAGACTTTATTAGGGTAATTATATATCTAACAAATATATCTATTTCTCTTCTATCGATTCTATCTAACTATCAATCTATGTATATCTATCTATCCTATCTATCAATCTATCTTCTGTCCGGGATGTTTTGAGACAGCCACTTTGGGAATATTAGTTGATTTAGACCCATTATGGCTTAAAAGCAGACTCTGCATAAACTATGTAATTTTCCATGGGAGTTTTGCCAGGGATCCCCCTCCAGCATGCGACAGTCCAGGTGTTAGTACCCTTGAAACAACTTTTCCATCACTATTGTGGCCAGAAAGAGTCCTTGTAGGTTTTAAAGTTCGCCTGCCTATTGAATTCAATGGCGGTTCGCGGGTTAGCGAACAATACCGGAAGTTTGAGTCCGCCGTTCGCGAACCGAAAATTTTAGGTTCGCGACATCACTAATCTGGACCTATAATGATGTCTCTTTTTTTAGGTATATGATAGTTATGTGGTAATGTGGTAACTACTGGACCAACTGATTCACGAAAATAATATTCAATGGTAGTTACATAGGGGCCACTCTTGGACCATATGAAAAAGTAAACAGCGGGTGAGCACCACTCGGGGGGGGGAGCTTAGCTTATAGGAACACCTCAACGTGGACGACAACTGCCTAAACACCAGGCATCTATAGTTTAAAGTATTGGCTAGTTACCTCATAACCAGGTCAAAAACTAAACCAATATTAGCTTCAGCAATGGTTATGTTTTATAAAAGATCAGTACCCATATTTAATAGAATAAGATACATATATAGACAGCTTATGAGGATAAGTAGGCAGGTAAAAAAGCTTTTAATAGAAGGGGGCATGTAATATCTACTATGTTTGGTCACTGATAAATTTAGTGGTCCGCTTAGAAAAATAGTATAAATGTTCCACCATTTAAAGAACAATTTATAGTTGGGGGTATGTGGGGTTAATGTTGTGAGAGAGATTCTCATATTGGGACTAAAACATATCGCTGGGGTTTAACTGGGGTTTCACAGTCTTCAAAGACAGTGAATATATAAAGTGCCAGCAGATGTAAGCTATTAAACACTGTGCAAGCTGTATTGAACATATCAGCAATAACTAAAGAATCTTGACATACGTGTATTCTATTCACATACTTATAAATAAATTCCATAAGGAGGATTCTTATACAGGAGCTAGAACATATTGCTGGAGTGTAGTGCTGTCCCGAATAGTTTGCCGGCGAATAGTTTGCAGCGAACATAGTATGTTTGCGTTTGCCGCGGCAGGCGAACATATGTGATGTTCGATCTGCCCCCTATTTGTCATCATTGAGTAAACTTCAACCCTGTATCTCACAGTCAGCAGACACATTACAGCCAATCAGCGGCAGACATTCCCTCCCAGACCCTCCCACCTCCTGGACAGCATCCATTTTAGATTCATTTGGAAGCTGCATTCATAGTGAGAGGAGGGACAGTGTACCTGCTGCTGATTTATTAGGGAAATTGATAGCTAGGCTAGTGTATTCAGTGTCCACTATAGTCCTGAAGGACTCATCTGTAAGGACAGCACCCCAAAAAGTCCTTTTTAGGGCTAGAACATCAGTCTGCTTTTTTTTTTTCCTGTGTAATCTAATTGCAGTTGCCTGCCTGCCAGCGTGTGTGTCAGACTCACAGCGTATACTGTGCCCATTTGCCCAGTGCCACCACTCATATCTGGTGTAACAGTAGTGTACATTTAAAAAAAAACAACACTTTTTTGACTGTGAAATAATAGCAGACAGCTGCCAATACTAGAAATGGCTGCCAATAAGGCAGATGGGGAGGGCTAGAGAGCTGTTTTGGGGGGGATCAGGGAGGTTGGGGGCTAAGGGGGGGATGCTACAACACAGCATATGTAAATATGCTTAAAAATTTAAAAAAATAAAAACCTTTTATTTTAGTACTGGCAGACTTTCTGCCAGTACTTAAGATGGCGGGGACAATTGTGGGGTGTGGGAGCTGTTTGGGAGGGATCAGGGGGTCTGATGTGTCAGGTGGGAGGCTGATCTCTACACTAAAGCTAAAATTAACCCTACAAGCTCCCTACAAACTACCTAATTAACCCCTTCACTGCTAGCCATAATACACGTGTGATGCGCAGCAGCATTTAGCGGCCTTCTAATTACCAGAAAGCAACACCAAAGTCATATATGTCTGCTATTTCTGAACAAAGGGGATCCCAGAAAAGCATTTACAACCATTTGTGCCATAATTGCACAAGCTGTTTGTAAATGATTTCAGTGAGAAACCTAAAATTGTGAAAAATGTAATTTTTTTTTTTAAATTTGATCGCATTTGGCGGTGAAATGGTGGCATGATGTAACGAATCCACTCTCTCAAAACCAATTAAATGGTTTAAATGTTGCTCTTTTGTGAATAACTCCTGTAAACACTATTTTTTCAACAGGAAAAGTCACAGTGAGCAGTTAATAGTCAGTAGGATTGGTTATAGAATAATCTCTGAAGTAACTGAGATTGGAATCAAACCAGGCAAAGCTCAGTGAGATAGAAATTTGCTTATACTTTGTATTATCTTGTAGATAATGAATTAAAGGTTCAGTTTGCTTCACACACATTCACCCTTAAAATATGTACAGTCTCAATCACTCCGTTTGGTTAAATCAGCTTTAGGTTTGTTCACAATTACACAGTCTTAGTCACACTGTTTACTATGATCAGTAATGTTTTGATAACAACTCCAATAGCATGTGAGACAACAGCGGTAGATGGAAATGGGTATTCCAATGTGAGAGTATAACAAGGAGGAAGGCAGTCTGTAATAAGCAATATGTAACCGTTGAATTATAGATATGTTTACCTGAGCGTGATGAGAGGAGCTGCCTGCAGCTGCAGTGGAAGACTTACGGTAAATGTGTGACTCACTTCCGGTTTCGTGATCCAGCGTCGGGTAAGCTGCAACGGTACCTGAGTTCTGAGTCAGAGAATGGTAAGTGCTGCAGAGGGAGATCTTATGAGGAGTTTACTTTGAGAGATATAGGTTGAGAGAAGCTAAGAAATAATTCTGAAAGGCAGAATCGTTAGTTCCACTTGGAGACAAAAAGTAAACTAAAGGTGAGACTTCAATAACCAATACAATTAGGTAGGTAGGAGACCTGAAGGCTTAGCATAAGAACTGCCTCAATGCAGTATAGCTTCAATAATCAGGCGAGGAATGAATGTAGGAGGCTCCCTTTTAAAGGGTCAGAGAGCATGAAGGGAGATACCTTAATGGTTTATCACATATCCCCCACTACAAGGGCGGACACCAGGGGTGCGGAGATGGGGCTTCTCAGGATAACGACGATGGAAAGCGGACAGTAGATCAGGAGCATGTACATCCCCATGCGTCTCCCAGGAGTTGCTTTCAGGACCATAACCCTTCCATCGAATCAGGTACTGCAACATACCGTGACGTATCCGGGAATCGAGAATAGACTCCACTTCATATTCCAACTGATTCTGGTGATAAATAGGCAGAGGTGGAACCACCTGGTGCACTAAGGGGTTGCCTTTGTAGGGCTTGATTAAAGAAACATGAAAAGTCGGATGAACTGCAAGATCCTTAGGCAAGGTCAACCGGACTGCGTTCGGGTTCACAACAGACTCAATTGTAAATGGACCAATATATTGGTTAGTCAACTTCTTACAAGGTACTCAGAGTTTCAGATATTTAGTGGATAATAGAACTGAGTTTCCTATGTCATAGATGGGACTGGGAGAGTGATGCAAGTCGTAATATTTCTTTTGATGTCCTTGTGCTTCCAGCAGATGTGTTTTAATCAGTTGAAGCCGGTCCTGCAAGGATGTAGTGAAATCTATTACGGCAGGACAATTCACTGTAGTATGAGATATCGTGATGGTGGTTGGGTGGAAACCATATGTGGCAAAGAATGGTGATACTTTAGTTGAAGAAGAGATTGAGTTATTATAGGAGAACTCCACCATCGGGAGATAGTCAACCCAGTCATCCTGGAGATGACTTAGATAACAACGTAGAAATTGTTCTAAGATTTGATTCAGACGTTCAGTTAACCCATTTGATTGGGGACAGTGGTATAACGTTTATCTATTTGCAAAAGTTTACACAGAGACCTCCAGAAAGCTGAGGTGAACTGAGTACCTCGATCAGTGATTATAGCGAAAGGTAGCCCGTGTAGTTTTACTATGTTATCCAAATAGACTTTTGCAGTGATTATGGCTGTAGGCAAACTTTTTAGAGGAATGAAGTAACCCAGTTTGGTTAAAAGATCTATCACCACTAGGATGGTGGTATAATGTTGTGAGACTGGTAGATCTACAATAAAATCCATTGATATGGTGGACCATGGCATATCTGGTATCGGCAAAGTTGTTAATAAACCAATAGTTTTTTTATGAGCTACTTTATTTCTTGCACAGGTATCGCAAGCTTTTATGTAGTGTATGACATCTTGTTTTATCTGAGGCCACCAGAAATATCATTTGATCAAGTCAGTGGTCTTTTGTACACCTTTATGTCCAGACAAAACATTGTTGTGATAGTGATTCAAAATTACATTTCTAACAGCTTTGGGTACATATATTCTATCCCTATGGTACATCAACCCTGATGTGGAATCTCTCACACAAAATGTAGGGTAATCATTCTCTTTTTGTGTTTCGAGAAGTATTTCTTTTTCTAAGTTAGAAAGTGAGCTAATAAATTTCTCTTCTGGAATAATGGGATTGAGGGTCTCAGAGGTATTTGCAGGATCGAACATTCTAGAGAGAGCATCAGCTTTTATGTTAGAATGTCCCGGTCTGTAGGTAATCAAAAAATTAAAGCGATCCAAGAAGAGAGACCATCTGACCTGACGTGCTGATAGGGTCTTACTTCTTTTCAAATACTCAAGGTTTTTGTGGTCAGTGAAAATAAAAAAAGGTTCTTTAGACCCTTCTAATAAATGCCTCCAGTGCTCTAGTGAACTTTTAATTGCCAGAAGTTCTTTATCTCCAATACTGTAGTTAGTTTCAGCTGGAAGTAAAGTTCTGGAGAAAAACACCACAGGGTGTGTTTCTTGAGTTTCCTTACTTTTTTGTGATAAAACTGCACCTATTCCAGTGTTAGAGGCATCCACCTCTAGTATGAATTGAGAGTTATAGTCAGGTAATGTCAGAACTGGAGCAGTGGAGAAACAATGCTTTAATATGTTGAAGGCCGTCTGGGCTTCATCATTCCAGTGGTACCTATGAGACTTCCTTGTGAGTTGGGTTAACGGTCTTACAATGGTAGAGAAATCTTTAATGAATTTTCTGTAAAAGTTCGAAAACCCCAGAAACCTCTGTAGGGCCCGAACAGTACGAGGTATGGTCCATTCTTGGATTGTGTTTACCTTTTCAGGATCCATCTGGATCTTTTTAGGAGATAAGATATAACCAAGGAATTTAATCTGTTTAACATGGAAATTGCATTTTTCCAATTTGGCGAATAATCTATGTTGCCGATGGCGGGTGAGAACCCATCTTACATGTTTTTCGTGATCTTGCAGATTTGTGGAATAAATAAGAATGTCGTCCAAATAAATTACAACACATATGTCTGTTAAATCTCAAAATATCTCATTTATAAAGTGTTGGAAAGTTGCTGGTGCGTTACTTAATCCAAACGGCATAACATTGTACTGGAATAGCCCATAGCGTGTTCGGAAAGCTGTTTTCCATTCATGTCCTTTTTTGATCCGAATTAAATTATATGCCCCCTTCAAGTCTAGTTTGGTGTATATGGTGGCATAATTCTGGTATCAAGGGCAAAGGGTAACGGTTTTTAACTGTAATTGCATTTAAGGCTCTTTATTCTATTATTGGTCTCAAACTCAGGTGAATTTGAGTGTATAATAAAACCTTTCTTAAGGTTTTCATCTAGGTAAGTACGTAAGTGGGTAAGCTCGTCCTGGGACAGGGGGTATATTTTGCCATAGGGTATTTGAGACCCTGGTATCAACTGAATGGGACAGTCAAATTCTCGATGTGGTAGCAATGATTCAGCCTCTTTTAAATCAAAAACATCTACCAAATCAGAGTATGCAGCTGGTACACCAGTCTCAATGGAAGATATAGAACAATGTGGATACAAGTATTTGTGCAATATGTAGATGTTAAGCTAATTTCATCTTTTGACCAGTCAATACTCAGGTTATGTGTTTTTAACCAAGTGTATCCCAAGATAACGCTGTGTCTATCAATAGAAATAATATCATAAGTAAGATATTCAGTATGACCAACTTTTGTTGTTGTGAGTATGGGTATAGTGTGGTGTGTGATAGGACCTTTCTGGATTAAAGTGTCATCTATTAATTTAACAAAAACCGGTTGCTGTTTACACACTGTGGGTATTTTATTTTTCTTAACAAATGAAACATCAATATATATTCCTGAAGCCCCAGAATCTATTAATGCGTCACTCTGGATGTGGAGTCGATCCCACTGTAGGGAGAGAAACAGTGAGTTGAGTAGTAGTAGACAGGTTAAGTACTGATACTAAATTCTTTGTCTTACCCTTCTTTTGTTTTGATAGCAGGGGACAGGTTGCAACTGAATGCTCCTTGTGAGCGCAGTAAAGGCATAGATTACCTAGTCTTCTCCTAGTTTTCTCCTCTTGAGTCAATGAACCTTTGATTGCTCCAATCTCCATTGGGGTGCTAAGAGGTTGATTTCTTTCTTGGGTAAATTATGTCGGATAGGAGCGTCTGATTGATGGGTCATACATGCTCTTTTCAGCTTTTCTTTCCCTCAGACGTCTATCTAATGTGGTACTTAGTTTGATTAAGCCAGTGAGTGTTTCAGGAAGTTCTAAGCGAGAGAGTTAATCTTTTAATGACTCTGACAAACCGAGACGGAACTGGTTACGCAGGCTTACCTCATTCCACAGTGAGTCAGAAGCCCACATCTGAAAATCTGTTGTGTATTCATCTACAGTCCTTTTCCCTTGTTTGAGTGAACGTAGTTTTGTCTCAGCTTGTATTTGGCTGTTTGAGTCCTCATAGAGACTTGTCATGGCTGAAAAGAAATCAGTTAGTGAATCTGGGATGGGATTGTTTTGTTCAAAAAACCTGTTAGCCCAGGTGCACGGTTCTCCCATCAGATATGATATTGTGGTACAGACTTTAATCCTTTCTGAATGATAGGTGCGAGGTTTTAGTGAAAATAACAAATTACAAGCGTTTTTAAAATCACGGAACTCAGACCTTTTTCCAGAAAAGGGTACTGGAGTATGCACTTGTGGTTCTGGTATTTCCACTTGTTTAGCTGTTATACATTCTTTTAACATTGCTTTTATGGTTGTATTCTCTGCCTGGACCTCTTGTAAGGCATGGGCTAAATACTCTAGTTTCTGGTACACATTAGTGAATTCATTTTTTATTTCTGTGGGATCCATGTTTTAAAACTGAAAACAGGAACCAGTTAGGCCTGATTATTATGTAACAAATCCACTCTCTCAAAACCAACTAAATGGTTTAAATGTTGCTCTTTTGTGAATAACTCCTGTAAACACTATTTTTTCAACAGGAAAAGTCACAGTGAGCAGTTAATAGTCAGTAGGATTGGTTATAGAATAATCTCTGAAGTAACTGAGATTGGAATCAAACCAGGCAAAGCTCAGTGAGATAGAAATTTGCTTATACTTTGTATTATCTTGTAGATAATGAATTAAAGGTTCAGTTTGCTTCACACACATTCACCCTTAAAATATGTACAGTCTCAATCACTCCGTTTGGTTATATCAGCTTTAGGTTTGTTCACAATTACACAGTCTTAGTCACACTGTTTACTATGATCAGTAATGTTTTGATAACAACTCCAATAGCATGTGAAACAACAGCGGTAGATGGAAATGGGTATTCCAATGTGAGAGTATAACAAGGAGGAAGGCAGTCTGTAATAAGCAATATGTAACCGTTGAATTGTAGATATGTTTACCTGAGCGTGATGAGAGGAGCTGCCTGCAGCTGCAGTGGAAGACTTACGGTGAATGCGTGACTCACTTCTGGTTTCGTGATCCAGCGTCGGGTAAGCTGCAACGGTACCTGTGTTCTGAGTCAGAGAATGGTAAGTGCTGCAGAGGGAGATCTTATGAGGAGTTTACTTTGAGAGATGTACTCGAAGGTTGAGAGAAGCTGAGAAATAATTCTGAAAGGCAGAATCGTTAGTTCCACTTGGAGACAAAAAGTAAACTAAAGGTGAGACTTCAATAACCAATACAATTAGGTAGGTAGGACACCTGAAGGCTTAGCATAAGAACTGCCTCAAAGCAGTATAGCTTCAATAATCAGGCGAGGAATGAATGTAGGAGGCTCCTTTTAAAGGATCAGAGAGCATGAAGGGAGATACCTTAAAGGTATATCACACATGAAATATACCAAAATGGGCCTAGATCAATACTTTGGGTTGTCTACTACACTACGCTTAAGCTAAAATTAACTCTACAAGCTCCCTACATGCTCCCTAATTAACCCCTTTACTGCTGGGCATAAAACACGTGTGGTGTGCAGTGGCATTTAGCAGCCTTCTAATTACCAAAAAGCAACGCCAAAGCCATATAAGTCTGCTATTTCTGAACAAAGGGGATCCCAGAGAAGCATTTACAACCATTTATACCATAATTGCATAAGTTGTTTGTAAATAATTTCTGTGAGAAACCTAAAGTTTGTGAAAAAGTGAATATTTTTTTTTTTATTTGATCGCATTTGGCGGTAAAATGGTGGCATGAAATATACCAAAATGTGCCTAGATCAATACTTTGGGATGTCTTCTAAAAAAAATATATACATGTCAAGGGATATTCAGGTATTCCGGCAGATATCAGGGTTCCAATGTAACTAGCGCTGATTTTGAAAAAAAGTGGTTTTGAAATAGCAAAGTGCTTCTTGTATTTATTTCCCTATAACTTGCAAAAAAAGCAAAGAACATGTTAACATTGGGTATTGATAGACTCACGACAAAATTTAGAAACTATTTAGCATGGTTGTTTTTTGGTGGTTGTAGATGTGTAACAGATTTTGGGGGTCAAAGTTAGAAAAAGTGTGTTTTTTTCCATTTTTTCCTTATATTTTATAATATTTTTAATAATAAATTATAAGATATGATGAAAATAATGGTATATTTAGAAAGTCCATTTAGGGGCGAGAAAAAAGGTATATAATATGTGTGTGTACAGTAAATTAGTAAGAGGAAAATTACAGCTAAACACAAACACAGCAGAAATGTAAAAATAGCCCTGGTCCTTTAGGGAAAGAAATTGAAAAATGGCCTTGGTCCTTAAGGGGTTAAAAAAAAAACTAGAAATTTGACTGTGAAATAATAGCAGTCAGTTTCCTTCATGCGTGTGTGCGTTTCAGGGCCTGCCAGGGCACAGTGTCACACCAGTGCAACTCATATCTGGTGTAACAGTAGTGTACATTAAAAAAAAATAAACAATTTGACTGTAATAGATTGAATAGCAGTTAGTTGTCTGCAAGCGTGTGTGTCAGGCCTACAGCGTCTACTCTGGCAACTTCTGCCAGTGCACAGTGCCACTCATATCTGTTGTCACAGTAGCTTGCATGCATAGTACCACTATTCGAAAAAAAATGACAGGCAGAGGCAGGCCACCCCACAGGGGCCGTCGTGGTCGTGGTGCTGTGATTCCCTTTGGCCCTAGAATAATGCCCAGTGTTCAGAGGCCACGTACCCTGAACTCAAAAAGTTCTGAGGACATAGTTGACTGGCTAACACAGGACATCCAATCTTCTACAGCTTCCGCTCGGAACCTTGACGCACCATCCTCCTCCAGCTTAGCTTCAGGCACCTCTCAAGTTACCACTCGCCCGCCTGCCGCCACCACCAACACTAGCACCACAGCCGCTTCACTTGATCTGTTAGAGGAGTTATTTACACATCAGTTGGAAGAAATGAGTGATGCGCAACCATTATTGCCAGAGGATGTATATAACAGGGATATGTCTCAGTCAGGCAGCATTACACACATGGACGTACGGTGTGATGATGATGATGTTGTACCCGCTGTGGGAGTTTGGTCTGTCACTGTGAAGCGGGCGTAACCCTTACACTACCTGATCGATACATTGAAGCTTCAGCTGTAAAATTCAAACCACTTGTGTGTCAAATACAACCTGGGATCTCCCAGCCAGAACAGCAGAATCTGCACGATGTGCAAGCTGCAAAACCTCCACCTCCACTGCTCTTAGCTCTTTGAAAGCGCTCTCACCCTCAACTCACTGTGTGTCACTTAGTTGCGTAGTTTCCGACTTCATCCGGGGCCAGTGCTGGGGCCCTGCAGTGTTGCACCCGGGGAGCAGACCGTCATTGTCACCAATAGTATGGAAAGCATCGGTGGGGGATCTCAGTATGGCGACACAGCTTGCCTTACATATTTATTTTATGGGTTGCCTTACATATTTATTTTTATCCATTTAGGATGTCTTTTATTTTCAATTATGTGTTTCCTTCGGGAACTTCTGGGATTGATTTTCTCTGGTTTGCTTCTTCGGAAGTTTGTTAAGAGACACGTTTAGTCCTATGTTGTTGGTTCTACCTTCCCCTCTGAGGGAGGATTTAAGCTACTTGACAGTTATGAACCCAGCTGCGGCTGGTCCTGCTGGGATTCAGATCTTCTGTCTTGTAGCGTATCAGACACGTGGCACCATTTCGGCCTGGCTGGTCCGGCAGAGCGCCAAGTGCTCACTTTATTATTTGTGTGTATTCTTGTTTCTCTTTACAAGTTCAGCTAAGCATGTTAAAGGAGGACTTTGGGTTTGTATGGCAGGAGGATTGTATCAGTCCTTATTTAGCCTCAATCCGGTTGACCAGGTCAGTGGAGTTTTGATGCATCATTGCTTCTGTTCTCATCAGGGCCTAGAGTTTCTCCCCTTTTTGTGGGAGGTTGGGGGCACCTTCTTACTGCTGTTTGGCGGTTTGGCCTTCTAAAACTCTGGAATTGTCCTTGGACTTTTTCCTGCTGTGGTTCTCTTCCTGAGACCTTTTAGACTTCAACCATTCCTTGGTTCCTTAGGAGGACCTGGTTCCCTTCAGGAGTTGGTTCCTTTGTAGGTACATGGGCAGTGTGGTCTCCTTGAATTCTGTTTTGGGTTTCTTCCCCAGGGCTGGGGGATGCTTCACATCCTTATTTCATTTAATACTCTGATTTTATAAGGGTGATGTGGAGATTAGTCTTTGTTAGAGTGACTTTTTCCTCGAGGTATCCCCTTGTTCTTGGTCATCTTGTGGCTGTTCTGCCTAGGACTCTAGTGACCTCATTTCAGCCTTTGCTTCCTTAGCTCCTTGGAGTGTTGGACTCTGGAAAGGGGTGGTCTCATCCTTTGGTCGGGACTTGCAAGGTTTTCTCGTTGTCCATTTTACTTTGGACATTGTATTGTTGTCTCCAGGGCTCTGGTGTTTATATCAGATGGGGGATTTCAGTTTCTGGGTTCTTGTTGTTTGGGGGCTCGGACCTCTCCTTGCTCTGGTTCTTCTGGTGGCTGAGGTTCTCACTCAGAATTTCCTTATGGATCCTGTTGCAGGTTGTACTGGACTGTTAAGTTCTAGAGCTGGTCCGGGTTTCCACAGTTCCAGGAAACTTGGGCTGTGTCCCTTGGTGGTTTTTGGGTTGCCAATGTCCTTGGACTTGCCTTACACCTATGGTGAGTTTCCCTTGGTTGGCTTGCTGAGATAGAGTGAGAGCTTTGCTGCTTTGCTAGCAAAGGGTTTGCTGTGGACCCACTATTGCTATGGCACCTTGTCTGTGTGCTAGCAAGTTTAGCTCTTCAGGGGATTCCTTCCAGGTCATTGGCATTAGAGATTTATTCTCTCAGTTCAGCTTATGGCTTGTGTCCTGGGGGCAGGTTCTCTGTCCTTCTGGCCCCTTTGCCGGCCCCCCTTTGTATTGGGGGGCTTATACCTTTTTTTGTAGTGGGATCCCTATCTAAGGGCTTCTCCTGTTTTCAGGAGGTTGGGACAGACAGTTCCTATTCGGAGAGAGGTCCATCTCCCTGGGTTGCTCTGTCCATCGGGAGAGTTGCTGGCTCTGCCTTGAGTCTCTGTTGAGCCTTTAGCTAGATCTCTTGGTTACGGCGTTGTTGACTGTCTCCATGTGGTGTTTTGGGTTGGCATCTGAGCAATGTTTTAATGGCTGTGCCATTTTTCCTGCTCATTTTTTTGAGCTGGGGTTCTTCTGTTCCCCTGGTTTCAAACCTGCTGATGCTTTGGCTGCCCCAACTGGAGGTAGGTCCTGAGATCCATTGTTTTCTCTGATCTTTTGTTGCACATTGGTCCTCGTTGAGGTTCTGGGCTCTTTTTTATTTTCGAGACCTATGTGTAGATCTGGCGACTTTGGTTGTTGAGAGTTGGTCCTCAGTATTCGAGGTAAAAAGCTGACTAGAAAATATCTCCTGAACATCTCTATGTAAAAAAGAAAGATATTTTACCTCAAAAGTTCCTCAGTAGCCACCTCCCATTGTAAAGGATTTCTAAGCAGCATTTTAGTGTGTCTGTCCTGGGACAGCTGAAAGGATGAGCTTCGTGAACTCTCATATTATTTCACCAATCAGGTAAAGGAAGCTTACTATGAAATCTCATGAGAGTTAAGTCACATCTCATGAGATCACAGTAAGAGTTCATGACCTCAGCACTGCTGATCCTGATTGGCTGCTGTTCATTTCTTCATTTTTTTTATATTTTTACCTGCAGCTGGGAGCAGGTGAGCATAACTTTTTACACAGAACTTACTCTGCTGAGCTGAGGAAATTGTGAGGTAAAATAACTTCCTTTTTTACATAGAGATGCTCAGGTCTGAGTATTATGTCCCTTTAATAGACTATAACAACATATGTTGTGATTTGCAAGTTTGTCACATATACACTTGTTGAGATCAGTTGCAATTATCTCAGAGATTTCATTAATAAATCCATGGTGATTTCATACACATCTTAATTGCAGGTTCAATATTGATTACCAGCTTTATAGAGATTAATTTATTAATATCTCATACGGGTATATTGAATGCAGCATATGATACTCAATGCTAAAATTAATGCCTTTATAACAAGCATACATAAGATATAAAGGGAGTGCAGAATTATTAGGCAAATGAGTATTTTGACCACATCATCCTCTTTGTGCATGTTGTCTTACTCCAAGCTGTATAGGCTCGAAAGCCTAATACCAATTAAGCATATTAGGTGATGTGCACCTCTGTAATGAGAAGGGGTGTGGTCTAATGACATCAACACCCTATATCAGGTGTGCATAATTATTAGGCAACTTCCTTTCCTTTGGCAAAATGGGCCAAAAGAAGGACTTGACAGGCTCAGAAAAGTCAAAAATAGTGAGATATCTTGCAGAGGGATGCAGCACTCTTAAAATTGCAAAGCTTCTGAAGCGTGATCATCGAACAATCAAGCGTTTCATTCAAAATAGTCAACAGGGTCGCAAGAAGCGTGTGGAAAAACCAAGGCGCAAAATAACTGCCCATGAACTGAGAAAAGTAAAGCGTGCAGCTGCCAAGATGCCACTTGCCACCGGTTTGGCCATATTTCAGAGCTGCAACATCACTGGAGTGCCCAAAAGCACAAGGTGTGCAATACTCAGAGACATGGCCAAGGTAAGAAAGGCTGAAAGACGACCACCACTGAACAAGACACACAAGCTGAAACGTCAAGACTGGGCCAAGAAATATCTCAAGACTGATTTTTCTAAGGTTTTATCGACTGATGAAATGAGAGTGAGTCTTGATGGGCCAGATGGATGGGCCTGTGGCTGGATTGGTAAAGGGCAGAGAGCTCCAGTCCTACTCAGACGCCAGCAAGGTGGAGGTGGAGTACTGGTTTGGGCTGGTATCATCAAAGATGAGCTTGTGGCGCCTTTTCGGTTTGAGGATGGAGTCAAGCTCAACTCCCAGTCCTACTGCCAGTTTCTGGAAGACACCTTCTTCAAGCAGTGATACAGGAAGAAGTCTGCATCCTTCAAGAAAAACATGATTTTCTTGCAGGACAATGCTCCATCACACGCGTCCAAGTACTCCACAGCGTGGCTGGCAAGAAAGGGTATAAAAGAAGAAAATCTAATGACATGGCCTCCTTGTTCACCTGATCTGAACCCCATTGAGAACCTGTGGTCCATCATCAAATGTGAGATTTACAAGGAGGGAAAACAGTACACCTCTCTGAACAGTGTCTGGGAGGCTGTGGTTGCTGCTGCACGCAATGTTGATGGTGAACAGATCAAAACACTGACAGAATCCATGGATGGCAGGCTTTTGAGTGTCCTTGCAAAGAAAGGTGGCTATATTGGTCACTGATTTGTTTTTGTTTTTGAATGTCAGAAATGTATATTTGTGAATGTTGAGATGTTATATTGGTTTCACTGGTAAAAATAAATAATTGAAATGGGTATATATTTGTTTTTTGTTAAGTTGCCTAATAATTATGCACAGTAATAGTCACCTGCACACACAGATGTCCCCCTAAAATAGCTATAACTAAAAACAAACTAAAAACTACTTCCAAAACTATTCAGCTTTGATAGTAATGAGTTTTTTGGGTTCATTGAAAACATGGTTGTTGTTCAATAATAAAATTAATCCTCAAAAATACAACTTGCCTAATAATTCTGCACTCCCTGTACAAAAGTATTTTGAGTGGCTCACTGGAATCAGTACACCCTTGCTTCAGGCAATTGTGCTAACTGAACACAAATATTTTTCCCTTTATATACTGTGTATGTATATATATATATATATATATATATATATATATATATACACACATATATCTTCACACACCACGCAACCAGTGTTCCCTCTAAGCCTAATTTTGTGAGCAGCTCAGCAGTGCAACAGTTAATAAGGGAGCCACACCTTGCAGTCTGCATTGTGTAGTGTTTGCTAATTGCTCTAGTTAACTGTTTCACTACTGGCCCGTTCACAAAACTGACCTTAGGGGGAACACTGCTTGCAACACAGCTTAGTAAGTCACTTGTTTTTAATTTTCAATTAAGTTACATCACAACGTTTCAGTCCAGACCAGGGCCAGACTGGGACCAAAAATAGGCCAAGGCATTTTAAGTCAAAGCAGGCCCTCCATGGTTTCGTATTTAACACTCACTTGTTCAGGGTGATTAACATGCTGTGCTCTAGCCTAACTGATTACACCAGAGAAGGGGACAACATTGCACAAGAAATCTGTCCGCCTGCAGGGATGGTAAATTCAACCCCAATGTGTGACAGAAATATATTCAAAGACCCTCACATACACACACATCACACATACACCCAATTCCCGCATTTATAAAACATACATCCACTTACACACACTCATATGCATGCACACCAAGCAAACCTACTTACACACACTCATATGCATGCACACCAAACATACCCACTTACACACACTCATATGCATGCACACCAAACATACCCACTTACACACACTCATATGCATGCATACCACGCATACCCACTTACACACACTCATATGCATGCACACCAAGCATACCCACTTACACACACTCATATGCATGCACACCAAGCATACCCACTTACACACACTCATATGCATGCATACCACGCATACCCACTTACACACACTCATATGCATGCACACCAAGCATACCCACTTACACACACTCATATACATGCACACCAAGCATACCCACTTGCACACACTCATATGCATGCACACCAAGCATACCCACTTACACACACTCATATGCATGCACACCAATCATACCCACTTACACACACTCATATGCATGCATACCCACTTACACACTTGAATGCACACACACACCATGCATACCCATTAAAATGCACACACACACACCACGAATACACCCACATACGCTCATATGTACACACATCACACATAAACCACTTACAAACATTCATATACACACAGAATATACACAGTAATATTAAATGTTTTTTTTCAGTTTTTCAAAACTGAATTACTTATTTTGCATTTCTAAAATAATAATTAAAAGGCACACAATCTACAATAAAATAAACGGACTGTAGAATTAATCAGTGCAGAAATATAAATGCCTTGAAGGAGGATAAGCTGTTGTCCCTGGACCCACCTATACAACTACAGCTGAGTTTTCAAGTGCCAGTTTGCTGCTTATTTGGAAAATTAGATTTGCCAATACATATATGACATAATGGTACACAGACAAAATTGTGTGTGTATATATATATACACACACACACAATTTTGTTTTGAAATTATATATCCAGACAGTTTTGGATTTATACATTCAATCACAGAACATTTTATTATACAGTATATTGTTGAAAGAGTAGTAACTAGAAATTTTGGGGAAACGGTAGACATATCTGTATAGGAAACATATTTTAAGCATACCTGCCACTGCTACACTCTTCTAAAGCAAGTCCTTTGTATACAGCACACACATACACCGCACAAGCACACACACAAACACACACAAAACATACCAATACATAATCGTATTCAAATAGGAATCAGCATATAAAACACTTTGAAAAGCCAGGACTACTTTATTTGTGTTCAGAGTTAAGAAAAATGAGTAGCATGTTACAGGGTCATCCATTTTCAACAATCATAAATATGAATGATGGTGGCACTTCAGCCTCTCAGGAGGAAATTGATCCAGCACAATTTTTCAGAAGCATTTAAGAAGACACAAGGATTACATATAATTTAACTAAAGCTAAATAATTAATAAAAAATGAATGAAAACTTTCATATCTGTATACTGTCATCTCATTTATGTATTGGCAACCAAATCTAATATTTTAAATAAGCAGCAAACAGCAACTTGAAAACTCAGCTGCTATAGGTGGGTCCAGGGACTCCATCTTAACATTTAAGGCAAAACGTTGACATGATGGCTGTGAGACAGAGACTCACCTCCTGAGTTTCTCAAAATCCCTACTAACTACCTTCCTCATATGACCATGTAGACTTCAGAGCTGTGCTTGCTGGCTGCACCATGTGTTGTGTCACGTATGACGTCACCAGCCTGATACCGCAACGCTAGGAATTAATTCAGCGCCAATGCTTAGGAGGGTTTTTATGGCTGGTGCAGCCGCTGACTCCCAAAGTCCTGCCCACCTATTACCCACACTCTGTTATGTCACATAATAAGGGCCCTTTTTGGTACCTCAACGGTCCAGGTACCAAAAAGGACCCTTATTATGTGACATTGCAGAGTGTGGGTAAAAGGTGGGTGGGGCTTTAGGAGCCAGTGGCCCACCGGTCATTTGCCCACTATGCCCGATGGTCAGTCCGGGCCTGGTCCAGAAACTGGAGCTTTGTCAAGGGAAACTTCACACAAGTTCACATAAAATGCCTGGACCAAAACCTTGGGATGTAACTGGATTGAAAATAAAAAACAAGTGAGTTACTAAGCTGTGTTGCTAGCTGTGTGAAGCTTTTTGTAAATTTGGATCTCTGCACCAGCAGTTAACACTTAAGAGGGAGTGCAGTGGTAAGACTGTTTATTTGCATGTGTGTGTGTCTGTATGTATATATATATATATATATATATATATATATATATATATATATATTATAATATTCTACTCTCACTTTCAATTTAGACTTATGTAAGGTCCACCACCCAGTGTGTGTTTTTAATGATTTTCCCATTTTAATTTTAAATATACAAAGTTTAATAGAAGGTATGTTTTAACACATGATCTTTATACCTATTCCTCTAATTTGAGACTACACGCTATCAAAAATGATAAACAGGAACATTACTGTTATATGATTATTGAGTGCTATATGTGTATTCGTATAACTCTCTTGCTTTTCCACTAAACAACAATACACAGCACCATTACTTTTAGTAATTTAGTCTTAATATAGGATTTTGATTAAAAGAGATCTAAAGAGTCCCAACGTACTGTATCAGTAGCAGTGCCATTGGCTCCCCTTTAGATTAATAAGTAAATACAAGTTTATAATATGTTAAAAATGTTTCCTGCAAATGTAGCCTGAATCTTAATTTTTTACGGTAAAACTTGGGTGTATCTTCATTCAGGTCAGGTTAACCACATCAGTCAGTAAATAACTTAAATTCCTGTTATGCTTGTATTGTACACTTTGTACACTTGAAAATGTGTCCTTGGTTCAGAGAACAAAGGATCTAAGAGCACTGAAAATAAAATAAAAAAACACATTTTTTTTAAGTAGAATGAGTATGTTTTCAGGAACCAGGTCCAAACACAGGTTAATCATTTGTTAAAAATGTTTCCTGCAAATGTAACCTGATAATTAGGTTTTACGGTAAAACGTGGGTGTTTCTACATTCAGGTGGTCAGGTCAACCACACCAGTCAGTAAATAACTTTAATCCCTGTTAGGTTTGTATTGTAAACCTCATTTTTTTTTTTAAGAATAAGACCAATATACCTTTTTTAAAATAAAATTTAGAAGTCATTATAATGATCTAATTTGATTTCACTGTACTTGCAGTCACATCTGATTGCTTAATAATCTTTTGGTATTGTTCTAGCCTGTCCAGCAAGACTCAGGGGACTATTTATCAAAGCGTCAACTGAAAATATGCTGGAATTCTGCTTCGTATTTGTTGCGAGATTGATCCACCGTAGTTATCAAAGCGTCAAGATCGGCAAATGTTGAAATTTGTGACGTAAAATAAGATCCCACAATCTCAATCCGATGCAGATCGATGCAAGTTGAAAACCGTGGTATTCGAGCGGAATTGTGTTCATTCGCACTCCTAATCGACACTATTTTAAACTCTCACAAAGTTATCAAAAATGAATTTACGTTTGCGTCTTTTCCGTCTCAGCGTACCTAGTTTTCAATCCGCCACCCTTGAGGTTGTGGATGCCATAGAAGTCAATGGGAGTCTGAAAACACAGAAAGCTTATGTTCGATGCTGCAAGAGAATGAAGCATTTGACATAAAAAAGTAAATTAGAAACTTTATTACATTTGTATACCCTTTCTAAATCATATATTATCATTCTTCCACATTTGGTGCACTAGTAGATAAAGGGATAACAATGAAAAATACATTACTACTTATGGATTACGTTACAACTTTGTCTCTCATTACAAAGCAAGGGGACAATATTATTTCTACAAATTTGGTGCAAAGTTTTGCCCCAAACTTGTTGCACTAATAGATATAGAGATACATACATAATATAGCTAATTTCCTTTTTATTTGTTGAAAAAATCTATGTGCGCCATGTTTGAACCATGTAATACAAGTCTCACTCTCAACTTTGTGCCATATTTGACTCAACACTTTTCGCACCAATTATGACGTAAACTCCTAAACAACCGACACATTAGTGAATTTTCCACCAGTTTTGATTGGAATATGCATAATCACATGATTTATGGCATCAGCCATTCTGATTCAAATACACATATGGCCTCTAGTTATCAACGTGTCTACTTACCTGCCATCACCGGCCCCAATACGCCCCGCCTAAGCTCGCCTACCATCGCCGGCATGCGGACCTGAATAAGTTATCAATAAATCTGTCAAGAAGCCGCGCACCAAGTATGGGGAGATGAGCAGCGGACTGTAATAGTTATCACTCATCTGATCTTGCTGCTCTTCGGCTTTTTGACAGCTTTATTGACAAGCTGTCACTAAGCACCCACACTAACTATAGTGTTCTACCCCCATACCGGCGCCCCCGGAGCCCCCTGCAACTAAATAAAGTTATTAACCCCTAAACCGCCGCTCTTAGACCCTGCTGCAACTCTTATAGATGTATTAACCCCTAAACCGCCGCTCCCGGAGCCCACTGCCACTCTAATAAACTGATTAAACCCTAAACCGCTGCTCCCGGACCCCGCCGCAACCTACATAATACCTATTAACCCCTATCCTGCCCCCCCTATACCGCCGCCACCTATAATAAATGTATTAACCTCTATCCCGTACCCAGCCGCACCTAAATAAATTGTTTAACTCCTAAACCGCCGCTCCCGGACCCCGCCGCCACCTATATTAAACGTATTAACCCCTAATATGCCCCCCCTACACTGTCGCCACCTATAATAAATGTATTAACCCCTACCCTGCCCCCCCTACACCGCCGCAACTATAATAAAATTATTAACCCCTAAACCTAAGTCTAACCCTAACACCCCCCTAACTTAAATATTATTTAAATACATCTAAATATTATAACTCTTATTAACTAAATTAATCCTATTTAAAAATACATTTTTGCCTTTAAAATAAACCCTAATATAGCTGCAATATAAATAATTATTATATTGTATGTATTTTAGGATTTATTTTTATTTTACAGGCAAATTTCAATTTATTTTAACTAGGTACAATAGATATTAAATAGTTAATAACTATTTAATAGCTACCTAGTTAAAATAAAGAGAAATTTACCTGTAAAATAAAAACTAACCTAAGTTACAATTACACCTAACACTACACTATCATTAAATAAATTATTCCTATTTAAAACTAAATACTTACCTGTAAAATAAACCCTAAGATAGCTACAATGTAATTAATAATTACATTGTAGCTATCTTATGATTTATATTTATTTTACAGGTAACTTTGTATTTATTTTAGCTAGTTAGAATAGTTATTAAATAGTTATTAACTATTTAATAACTACCTAGCTAAAAGAAATACAAAATTACCTGTAAAATAAATCCTAACCTAAGTTACAATTAAACCTAACACTACACTATCATTAAATTAATTAAATAAATTACCTACAAATAACTACAATTAAATACAATTAAATGAACTAACTAAAGTACAAAAACCTAACCCAAAACCCCCTTAAATAAACCTAACACTACCCCCCTGAAGATCATCCTACCTTTAGCCGTCTTAAGCCAGCTGACCACCGATGGAACAGAAGAAGACATCCGGAGCAGCAGAAGTCATCATCCAAGTGGCGCTGAAGAAGTCTTCTATCTGATTGAGGTCATCATCCAAGGGGCGCTGAAGAAGTCTTCCATCCGATTGAAGTCAACATCCAGGCGGCATCTTCAATCTTTATCCATCTGGAGCGGAGCAGAGCCATCTTCAGACAAGCTGACGCTGAGCCATCTTCTTCCACCGACGACTGAATGACGAATGACGGTTCCTTTAAGTGACGTCATCCAAGATGGCGTCCCTTGAATTCCTATTGGCTGATAGGATTCTATCAGCCAATCGGAATTAAGGTAGGAAAAATCTTATTGGCTGATTAAATCAGCCAATCAGATTGAAATTCAATCGGATTGGCTGATCCAATCAGCCAATCAGATTGAGCTCGCATTCTTTTGGCTGTTCTGGTGGGTTTTATTGTTGGGGGGGTTGTAATTTTTTTACAGGCAAAAGAGCTGATTTCTTTGGGGCAATGCCCCGCATAAGGCCCTTTTAAGGGCTGGTAAGGTAATAGAGCTGTTAACTTTTTAATGTAGAATAGGGTAGGGCATTTTTTATTTTGGGGGGCTTTGTTATTTTATTAGGGGGCTTAGATTAGGTGTAAGTAGCTTAAAATTGTTGTAATATTTTTTAAATGTTTGTAACTTATTTTTTTATTTTTTGTAACTTAGTTTTTTTTATTTTTTGTACTGTAGTTAGTTTATTTAATTTTATTTAATTGTAGTTATTTGTAGGTAATTTATTTAACTAATTTAATGAAGTGTTGTGTTAGGTTTAATTTTAACTTAGGTTAGGATTTATTTTACAGGTAATTTTGTATTTCTTTTAGCTAGGTAGTTATTAAATAGTTAATAACTATTTAATAACTATTCTAACTAGCTAAAATAAATACAAAGTTACCTGTAAAATAAATATAAATCCTAAAATAGCTACAATGTAATTATTAATTACATTGTAGCTATCTTAGGGTTTATTTTACAGGTAAGTATTTAGTTTTAAATATGAATAATTTATTTAATGATAGTGTAGTGTTAGGTGTAATTGTAACTTAGGTTAGTTTTTATTTTACAGGTAAATTTCTCTTTATTTTAACTAGGTAGCTATTAAATAGTTATTAACTATTTAATAGCTATTGTACCTAGTTAAAATAAATTGAAATTTGCCTGTAAAATAAAAATAAATCCTAAAATAGTTACAATATAATTATTATTTATATTGTAGCTATCTTAGGGTTAATTTAGTTAATAAGAGTTATAATATTTAGATGTATTTAATTAATATTTAAGTTAGGGGGGTGTTAGGGTTAGGGTTAGACTTAGGTTTAGGGGTTAATAAATTTATTATAGTTGCGGTGGTGTAGGGGGGCAAGATAGGGGTTAATAAATTTATTATAGTGGCGGCTGTGTAGGGGGGCAGGATAGGGGTTAATAAATGTATTATAGTGGCGGCTGTGTAAGGGGGCAGGTTAGGGGTTAATAGGTATTATGTAGGTGGCGGTGGGCTCCAGGAGCGACGGTTTAGGGGGGTAATACATTTATTTAGTTGCGGCGGTGTAGGGGGGGACAGATTAGGGGTGTTTAGACTCGGGGTACATGTTAGGGTGTTAGGTGTAGACAGCTCCCATAGGAATCAATGGGATGTCGGGCAGCAGTGAACATGAACTTTCACTATGGTCAGACTCCCATTGATTCCTATGGGATCCGCCGCCTCCAGGGCGGTGGATTGAAAACCAGGTACGCTGGGCCGGAAAAGTGCCAAGCGTACCTGCTAGTTTTTTTATATCTAGCAAAAGTAGTCAGATTGTGCCGAACTTGTGTGCGGAACATCTGGAGTGACGTAAGAATCGATCTGTGTCGGACTGAGTCCGGTGGATCGAAGCTTACATCACTAAATTCTACTTTTGCCGGTGTGTAGGGCTTGATAACTTAGGTGAATCAGCCTCGCCACAAATACGCTGCGGAATTCCAGTGTATTTGAGGTTGACGGCTTGATAACTAGAGGCCTATAAATTATCGCTAATGAATCAAATTGCTTGATATTTGTGTCATTGATCACTTATCAGAACTTGTATGTGCCATTTGTTACATTGTGTATTGTTACATTGTTTTAATACTTTGAAAGAATGCATATGTGAAATTAGTATTAAAGATAAACATTGATGATGACATTAGGACACATAGACAAGGATTTTAAAATTCAAATTGATGTTGGATTCAATATAATCTTAAACTGATAGCTCAAAGGGATAGCCCACCTAACATTAAACTGTCATGATTCAGATAGAGCAGAAATTAAAATCACCTCTTTACTGGCATGCTATTTTCAGTGTATTTCTTCCTTTTCTTGAATTTCTTTTTCAGTAAGAAATGTCATCTTATATGCCAGCCCATTTTATAACACCTTTGTAGGGGTGGTTTTTAAAATTAGATTACAATCAGGAGGGCTTACGCAGGTGCAGAGAGAAACCTGGCCCAGCTCTTAAAGGGACAGGAAACCACAAAATATTCTTTCATGATTTGGATAGAAAATACAATTTTAAACAACTTTCAAATTTACTTCTATTATCAAATGTTCTTCATTCTCTTGTTATCTTTTGCTGAAGAACCAGCATTGCACTACTGGTAGCTAGCTGAACACATCTATTTAGCCCATCACAAGAGACAAATGTGTGCAGGCATCAATTGGCAGCTAGCTCCCACTAGTGTAGTATATGTGCATATTATTTTCCAATAAGGGATACCAAGAGAACAAAGTACATTTGTAAATAGAATTGAATTTTAAAGTGTTTTAAAATTACATGCTCTATCTGAATCAGGCAACTGAAATTTTTACTTTCCTATCCCTTTAAAATATCCATTGATTGCAAAAAAAACCATATGAAACTCTGATTACATTCACAATTAGCTATCCCATATACGCCGCCGTCAGATGCTAAAGTGCAGTCAGACAAACTAGCGATGTCCAGAAATCTGCGTAAGTACAATTTTCTGGAGTCGCCAGTGACTTACGGCACTTTAGAAACTGCCGCCGCCTACAAAAACTGACTAAATTATAAAATCACCCGTAATTGTCTAACACGCCTCCCAAACATAGCCCGACACTTATACCCCTCTATCCACAATCCCCCCTCTCACTCCTAACAATAAATGTATTAACCCCTAAACCACCACTCCCGGACCCCGCAGCCAGCTACATTAACTATATTACCCCCTAATGTGAGCCCCCTACCCCGCCGCCACCTACATTATATGTACTACCCCCTAATCTGACCCCCTTACACTGCCGACACCCCCCCTACACCACCACCCCCCCTACACCGCCGCCACCTATATTAAATGTCTAACCTCCTAATGTGATCCCCCTACACCGCCGCCACCTACATTAAAATTATTAACCCCTAATGTAATCCCCCTACACCGCCGCCATCTATATTAAAATTATTACCCCCTAATGTGAGCCATACCATATACAAATACAGAGGAATGGTCAAGATAGGGAGAAATTGCTTAGACAAAAAGAAACATGGTGGATACATAAATTGGAGACTTTGGTCCCGAAAGGCCTTAAAAGAGATTATGATATGTCAGTATATTTGTAACTTCCATCCTTCAAATGAACAATATAAATATAAGATTAATTTTCTATCAGTAGCAAGCAACATCAAATTGTGTAAAAGAATATTTAGCCACCCATAAGATTGTATAAAACATGTTTGATTTTAATTTTGTAATAAAATTGTATTATATGGATTCACCACTAGGTGAAGGTAGAGATGCATGAATCTTTGGAAATTAGCCCTTTAGCAACAAAGCTTATGGTATAAAAGTTTGTAATACAGACCATTAACCTATGCATGATTAAGGGGTGTTAACCCCGAAACGTCGCTGTAACTTTAATGTCCTAATAAAAGAAATTGTTAATTTTAAGTGCTGTGGACATTCGTACATTTTGCAGCCAATAGGATTGAGCTCGCATTCTATTGGCTGATTGAATTCCATTAGAATGCAAGCTCAATCCTATTGGCTGATTGGATAAGATAATAGGATTGAAGCTCAATCCTATTGGCTGATTGCATCAGCCAATAGGATTTTTTCACCTTTAATTCCGATTGGCTGATTCTATCAGCCAATCGGAATTAAAGGGACGCCATCTTGGATGACGTCATTTATAGGAACCTTCATTCGTCTTTAGTCGTCGGAAGAAGAGGATGCTCCGTGTCGGATGTCTTGAAGATGGACCCGCTCCTCGCCGGATGGATGAAGATAGAAGATGCCGTCTGGATGAAGACTTCTGCCTGTCTGGACGAGCAATTCTGCTGGCTTGGATGAAGACTTCTCCCGGCTTCGTTGAGGAATTCTTGCCGCCTTGCTGAGGACTTCTCCCAGCTTTGTTTAGGATGGATGTCCGGTCTTCAAAACTGTAAGTGGATCTTCGGGGGTTAGTGTTAGATTTTTTTAAGGGTTTATTGGGTGGGTTTCAGTTTTAGATTAAGGTTTGGGCAGCAATAGAGCTAAATGCTCTTTTAAGGGCAATGCCCATCCAAATGCCCTTTTCAGGGCAATGGGGAGCTTAGGCTTTTTAGCCAGGATTTTATTTGAGGGGTTGGTTGTGTGGGTGGTGGGTTTTACGGTTGGGGAGGTTGTTTGTATTTATTTTTTACAGGTAAAAGAGCTGATTTCTTTGGGGCAATGCCCTGTAAAAGGCCCTTTTAAGGGCTATTGGTAGTTTAGTTTAGGCTAGGGTTTTTTTTTTATTCGGGGGGGCTTTTTTATTTTGATAGGGCTATTAGATTAGGTGTAATTAGTTTAAATATCTGATAATTTGTTTTTTATTTTGTGTCATTTAGTGTTTTTGTTGTAATTTAGGTAATTGTATTTAATTAATTTAATTTATTTAATTGTAATGTAATGTTAGGTGTTAGTGAAAGACAGGTTAGGTTTTATTTTACAAGTAAATTTGTATTTATTTTAACTAGGTAGTTAGTAAATAGTTAATAACTATTTAGTAACTATTCTACCTAGTTAAAATAAATACAAACTTAACTGTGAAATAAAAATAAAACCTAAGCTAGATACAATGTAACTATTAGTTATATTGTAGCTAGCTCAGGGTTTTTTTTACAGGTAAGTATTTAGTTTTAAATAGGAATAATTTAGGTAATGATAGCAATTTTTAATTATATTTAAGTTTGGGGGTGTTAGGGTTAGGGTTAGACTTAGGTTTAGGGGTTAATAAATTTAGTATAGTGGCGGCAACGTTGGGGGTGGCAGATTAGGGGTTAATAATATTTAACTAGTGTTGGCGAGGCGGGAGGGGAGAGTTTAGGGGTTAATATGTTTATTATAGTGGCGGCGATGTCCTGATCGACAAATTAGGGGTTAATATTTTTATTTTAGTGTTTGCGATGAGGGAGGGCCTTGGTTTAGGGGTTAATAGGTAGTTTATGGGTGTTAGTGTACTTTTTAGCACTTTAGTTATGAGTTTTATGTTACAGCTTTGTAGCGTAAAATTTATAACTACTGACTTTAGATTGCATTATGAATCTTGCGGGATAGGCTGTACCACTCACTTTTTGGCCTCCCAGAAAAAGCTTGTAATATCACACTATGGAAGTCCAATTGAAAAAAGACTTTATGCAAATTGGGTAAGTTCATTTGCGTTAAGGCCAAAAAAGGGTGCGGGACAGCTGTACCTTCAAGACTCGTAATAGCAGCGGTAGTGAAAAAGCAGCATTATAACCCATAACGCTGTTTTTTTACTCATAACGCAAAACTCGTAATCTAGCAGATAGTTTTTAACAAAAAAAGCAACGATATATGTACAAATTCTAGCATTAATAATAATTTAAAAATAAATCAAATGTATGACTTCTAGAAATACAAATACACATTAACGCCAGTGAATGCAACATAGTTGATGCTTTGATAAATAGGCCCCTCATAGTTTTAAGATACTTTCCAATTTACTTCCATCTTTCTGGGCAACAAGATCCTACTAAGCATGTGCACAAGCTCACAGGGTATACATATATTAGACTGTGATTGGCTGATGTCTGTCACATGATACTGGAGGGCCGGAAAATGGGAGAAAAATAAATTTGTCAGAAAAAATATACTTTTCATTAGAAATTGAGAGTTAGGGCCTATTTATCAAAGCGTCAACTGAAAATACCCTTGAATTCCTATTTGTTGCGAGATTGATTCACCGTAGTTATCAAAGTGTCAAAATCGGCAAATGTTGAAATTTGTGACGTAATATACAATCCCGCAATCTCAATCCGATGCAATATCCATGCAAGTTCAAAACAGTGGTATTCGAGCAGAATTCTGTTCATTCACCTTCTATATCGACACTATTTGAACCTCTCACTAAGTTATCAAAAATTCTACATTTATGCTCGCGTCTTTTCTGACTCAGCGTACCTAGTTTTCAATCCGCCACCCTGGAGGTCGCGGATGCTATAGAACTCAATGAGAGTCTGAAAACACAGAAAGCTTATGTTCGATGCTGCAAGAGAATGAAGTATTTTACATAATAAAAATAACTTAGAAACTTTATTAAAATTGTATACCCTTTCTAAATCAAACAATATTATTGGTCCACATTTGGTGCACTAGTAGATATAGGAATAAAAATGAAAAATACATTACTACTTATGTTACAACTTAGTCTCTCATTATATCTCAAAATTTGGTGCAAAGTTTTCTCCCAAACTTTATGCACTAATAGATATAGAGATAAAAATGAAATAAATACACAACATAATATAGCTAACTTCCTTTTTATTTTTTGGAAAAATCTATGTGCACCATGTTTAAGCCATGTAATACAAGTCACACTCTCCACTTCACGCCAATTTTGACTCAACACTTTTCACACCAATTATGACACAAACTCCTAAACAACCCACACACTAGTGAATTTTTCCACCACTTTTGATTGGAATATGCATAATCACCTGATTTATGACATCAGCCAATCTGATTCAAATACATATTATAAACTATCACTAACGAATCAAATTGCTCGATACTTGTGTCATTGATCACTCATTAGAACTTGTAAGTGCCATTTTTAACATTTATTATTATTATTATTATTATTATACTTTATTTATAAAGTGCCAACATATTCCGCAGAGCTGTCCATGGATACAATTCATTTAAATAAAACAATACAAGACGTGTAAGAGACAGGACAAAATTTACAAACACATACAGAAGGGATTGAGGGCCCTATTCCCGTGGGAACTTACAATCTAGAAGGGTAGGAGATTGAGAAACAGGAGGTGAGGACTGCAAGATTGGGAAAGCTGTTAATACAGTGTTAGATGAGGGAAATGTTAGGTAAGTGAAATTCATTTATTATTGAGTTGGGTGGTAGGCTTCCCTGAACAGAAAAGTCTTCAGGGAGCATTTAAAGGAAGACATATTAGGGCAAAGCCTGACAGCACGAGGGAGAGTGTTCCAGAGGGTAGGTGTTGTATGACAGAATTCCTGCAGTCTAGCATGAGAGGAGGTAATAATTGCGGATGCAAGGAGCAGGTCATTGTTGGATCTTAGTGGACGGGCTGGAGTATACTTGTGTATTAGAGAGGATAGGTAGAAGGAAGCAGTGTTGGTGAGAGCTTTGTATGTAAGGGTGAGAATTTTGAATTTAATTCTGCTGTGAATGGGGGGCCAATGAAGGGACTCGCAGAGAGGTGCAGCAGATACAGGTTGACGGGAAAGGTGGATCAGCCTGGCAGAGGCATTTAGGATGGATTGAAGGGGGGAGAGGCTCGAAAGAGGAACGCCAGCGAGTAGGTTATTACAGTAGTCAAGTCGGGAGATAACAAGGGAGTGGATTATTTTCTTTGTGGTGTCAGTGCTTAGAAAAGGGCGAATTTTGGAAATATTGCGTAGATGGTTGCGGCAGGATGTAGAAAATGATTGAATATGGGGGCAAAAGATAGATTTGAGTCAGGTGTGACTCCGAGGCAGCAGACTTTGGACGATGGAGAAATGGTGATGCCGTCAACAGGGATAGAGAAGTCAGAAGTCGGTGTTGAGCTTGAGGGGGGGGGGGGGGGTAAGAAGGAGCTCAGTCTTGGACATGTTAATCTTTAGGTGGTGAGAGGCCATCCAGGAAGAAATACCAGATAAACAGTCGCTGACATGAGAAAGGACAGAGGGAGAGAGAGCAGGGGTGGAGAGGTAAATCTGGGTGTCATCAGCATAGGGGTGATATTTGAAGCCATAACTGTTGATAAGTTTACCCAGCGAAGAAGTATAGATGGAGAAGAGTAGAGGACCCAGAACAGATCCTTGAGGTACTCCAACAGACATAGGAAAGGAGGAGTCGCTGGCAAATGACACAGAAAAAGACCTATGAGAAAGATAGGAGTGAATCCAGGAAAGAGCAGTTTCACAGAGGTCAAAAGAGCTAAGGGTCTATAGGAGGAGGGGGTGGTCAACTGTGTCGAAGGCAGCTGAGAGGTCGAGTAAGATGAGTATAGAATAGTGGCCAATATTTTTTGCAGAGAGAAGATCGTTTGTAACCTTGGTAAGGGCAGTCTCAGTTGAGTGTTTTGGGTACAATCTGGATTGCAGTGGGTCAATCATGGAGTTGGTGGACAGGAAGTGGGTTAGGCGATTGTAAACTAGTTTTTCAAGGAGTTTTGATGTTAGTGGAAGCAGTGATACAGTGTGTATTGTTACATTGTGTATTATACTTTGAAAGTATTTAAATGTGAAATTAGCATTAAAGGTAAACATTGATGCTGACATTAGGACACAAAGTATAGTATTTTACACAAGGATTTAAAAATTTGAATTGGAGTTTGATTTAATATAATATTAAGCTGATTGCTGAAAGGGATAGCCCACCTAACATTAAACTGTCATGATTCAGATACAGCAGAAATTAAAAACACCTATTTAGTGACATGCTATTTTCAGTGTACAGGGAGTGCAGAATTGTTAGGCAAGTTGTATTTTTGAGGATTAATTTTATTATTGAACAACAACCATGTTCTCAATGAACCCAAAAAACTCATTAATATCAAAGCTGAATAGTTTTGGAAGTAGTTTTTAGTTTGTTTTTAGTTATAGCTATTTTAGGGGGATATCTGTGTGTGCAGGTGACTATTACTGTGCATAATTATTAGGCAACTTAACAAAAAACAAATATATACCCATTTCAATTATTTATTTTTACCAGTGAACCCAATATAACATCTCAACATTCACAAATATACATTTCTGACATTCAAAAACAAAACAAAAACAAATCAGTGACCAATATAGCCACCTTTCTTTGCAAGGACACTCAAAAGCCTGCCATCCATGGATTCTGTCAGTGTTTTGATCTGTTCACCATCAACATTGTGTGCAGCAGCAACCACAGCCTCCCAGACACTGTTCAGAGAGGTGTACTGTTTTCCCTCCTTGTAAATCTCACATTTGATGATGGACCACAGGTTCTCAATGGGGTTCAGATCAGGTGAACAAGGAGGCCATGTCATTAGATTTTCTTCTTTTATACCCTTTCTTGCCAGCCACGCTGTGGAGTACTTGGACGCGTGTGATGGAGCATTGTCCTGCATGAAAATCATGTTTTTCTTGAAGGATGCAGACTCTTCCTGTACCACTGTTTGAAGAAGGTGTCTTCCAGAAACTGGCAGTAGGACTGGGAGTTGAGCTTGACTCCATCCTCAACCCGAAAAGGCCCCACAAGCTCATCTTTGATGATACCAGCCCAAACCAGTACTCCACCTCCACCTTGCTGGCGTCTGAGTCGGACTGGAGCTCTCTGCCCTTTACCAATCCAGCCACGGGCCCATCCATCTGGCCCATCAAGACTCACTCTCATTTCATCAGTCCATAAAACCTTAGAAAAATCAGTCTTGAGATATTTCTTGGCCCAGTCTTGACGTTTCAGCTTGTGTGTCTTGTTCAGTGGTGGTCGTCTTTCAGCCTTTCTTCCCTTGGCCATTTGTCTGAGTATTGCACACCTTGTGCTTTTGGGCACTCCAGTGATGTTGCAGCTCTGAAATATGGCCAAACTGGTGGCAAGTGGCATCTTGGCAGCTGCACGCTTGACTTTTCTCAGTTCATGGGCAGTTATTTTGCACCTTGGTTTTTCCACACGCTTCTTGCGACCCTGTTGACTATTTTGAATGAAACGCTTGATTGTTTGATGATCACGCTTCAGAAGCTTTGCAATTTTAAGAGTGCTGCATCCCTCTGCAAGATATCTCACTATTTTTGACTTTTCTGGGCCTGTCAAGTCCTTCTTTTGACCCATTTTGCCAAAGGAAAGGAAGTTGCCTAATAATTATGCACACCTGATATAGGGTGTTGATGTCATTAGACCACACCCCTTCTCATTACAGAGATGCACATCACCTAATATGCTTAATTGGTAGTAGGCTTTTGAGCCTATACAGCTTGG
Organism: Bombina bombina; assembly: GCF_027579735.1. NCBI lineage: Eukaryota > Metazoa > Chordata > Amphibia > Anura > Bombinatoridae > Bombina > Bombina bombina. Next base: position 253,058,138 of record NC_069506.1, read on the forward strand.
AGTAAGACAACATGCATAAAGAGGATGATGTGGTCAAAATACTCATTTGCCTAACAATTCTGCACTCCCTGTATTTCTTCCTTCTCTTAAATTTCTTTTTCAGTAAGAAATGTCATCTTATATGCCAACCCATTTTATAACACATGTTTAGGGGTGGTTTTTAAAAATAGATTGCAATAAGGAGGGGTTAGACAGGTGCAGAGAGAAAACCGTCCCAGCTCTTAAAATATCCATTGATTGCAAATATATATATATATGATACTCTGATAACGTTATATTCACAAATATTCCTGCTCAGAATAATAATACATTTACAATATATACATATTGTCATGATTCCGATCATCGCTGTGTCTCCGCGGCTCCCGTAACTGTTTTCTCCCTCAGCTGCATCACGTTGCCTAGTAATGTGATGCAGTCTCTCTCTCTCTCTGGCACTCCTCAATGACGTCACACACCTCTTTAAAATCCCGGCGGGGCTTTTCTTTGGTGCCCATTTGTCAGATTTTGTTTCCTGGATCCTATACTGACCGAGAATCCCTTATATTTAATCTGCCTAAAGGAACTTTGACCATTGCCTGCCTGATTACTCTATTGCTGAATCCCTAAAGCTGCCTAAAGGAATTTTGACCATTACCTGCCTGACTACTCTATTGCTGAATCCCTAAATCTGCCTAAAGGAACTTTGACCATTGCCTACCTGATTGCACTGCTGCCTCATCCTTAAATCTGCTTAAAGGGACATTGAACATTGCTTTCCCTGATCATCCTCTGCCTGCTTTAAAGTGATACTGACCTCTGCTTAGCCTGACCACTCTAATGGATCATCCCCTGCCTGCTTTAAGTTTCTGTACCTTGTACTCCCTCATCTCATCTAGAGACTGTTCCATGACCCTGCATCATCTTTGAGTACACAGTTTTCTTTTCCTGCATATAACTGTTTTGTGTTTCTTTCCTGAGTGGGTCACATCCTGGTTTTCTCTCAATGTGCTAGCGTGTATTTATATTTTCACTCTAGCAGTTGGGTCTAATCCTGGACTGATTCTATATGGCTGACAGAACAAACAGGCCATATTATGGACCCCGCTGAGCTATCCATGGCCGTGGCCCACCAGGTACAGTTGCTGGGATCCCATGCCACACATTTGCCATCCCTGGACTCCAAACTGGATCAAATAACTGCTTTACTTCAAAGTCCGGTTGCTCCAATACAATCCAACCCTACCTCACTGGCTTCTGCTCCCTCTTCCATTCCAGCAACCCTTCCACAAGGGCAAAGTGGTTCCAGGATACCCCTTCCTGACAAATATGATGGTAACCCCAAAGACTGACAGGGTTTTTTGAACCAATGTCGCCTTCATTTTCACAAAAGTGCTGCACTGTTTACTACACCTTCTGCTAGGATAACATTTCTTATATCCTTGATGAAAGGACAAGCCCTGGCCTGGGTGTCCCCCTTGTTGGAAAAGAATGATCCCATATTTCAAGATGTGGATTCCTTCTTGTCCGTATTTTCAAATGTGTTTGACAAGCCTAGGAGATCCTAAGCTGCGGATGCCAGTCTTTTAGACCTATGTCAGGGAACCCAGTCTGTGGCACAGTATGCAATTGAATTCCGCACTCTTGCGGCCGATACCTCTTGGAATCAGGGAGCTCTTAGAGCGGCTTTTTGCAAGGAACTTTATGAAAGTCTCAAAGACGGACTAGTATATCGAGATCTTCCAGAATCTCTAGAAGATCTAATCAATCTTTGTATCAGACTTGATGCTAGATACAGCGAATGACATCAAGAAAGAGAGAGAACTCGTAAGCCTTTATCTCACTCTATATTTCATCTAGCACCCCATTTCCAATCCCGTATCTCCTGCTTCCACCTCTACCGATCAGACAGAACCTATGGAAGTTAGTACCATAAAACTAACAGAGACCGAACGTCAGAGAAGATGCTCACTTTGTCTATGCCTAAACTGTAGCCTAAAGGGATACTTGTTGAGGGACTGTCCCACCAGACCAGTAAAAGCCAGGGGTTAACTCCAGATTGAGGGACTGGGTTAAGCCAAATTGAATTTCCTTCCCTCAACAACAAACTTTTTTTGTGGAAAAAAAGGATGGAGGCCTTAGACCCTGTATAGAATTTAGAGATCTAAATCTCATCTCTGTAAAGAACAGTTACCTATTACCCCTAATCCCAGAATTGTTCACTTATCTACAAGGGTCCTCTATATTTACCAAAAAAGGGAGATGAATGGAAAACAGCTTTTAATACCCACTTTGGGCATTATGAATATCTAACGATGCCCTTTGGGCTCTGCAATACCCCCGCAGTGATATCTTTGTCATCATCTATTTTGACGATATCCTCATCTTTTCACAAAATTTTCAAGATCATGTGTCTCATGTCAGAAAAGTTCTTCAACATCTTAGAAATAATCATCTTTTTGCCAAGATGGAAAAATGTTCTTTTCACCAGGACTCTGTTCCCTTCCTATGATATGTAATATCTAAAACCAGCTTAGAAATCGATCCAACTAAACTCAATGCCATAATCGAATGGCCTAGACCTGACTCCCTTAAGGCTCTCCAGCATTTCTTGGGCTTTGCCTGTTACTACAGGAAGTTTATCAAAGGTTTTTCCACCATTATGGCACCCCTTACTTCACTGACAAAAAATTGGCAAAACTGCAAAGAGTGGTCTTCCAATGCTATTCAGGCTTTTGATTTTCTAAAAAGGGCTTTTAATCCTGCACCCATTCTTCATCATCCTAATCCTGAGTACCAGTTTATCCTGGAAGTAGATGCTTCCGCAGTAGCTGCGGGAGCAGTCCTTTTCCAACGTATTCCTGACTCTGGTAAGATACATCCTGTCGTTTTTTTTCACCAAGAAGTTCACCTCTTCTGAATTAAACTATGATGTAGGCAACAAGGAGTTGTTGGCCATCAAAATGGCCTTAGACGAATGGAGACATTGGTTAGAGGGCACTATTCGACCCTTCTCGATCCTTACCAATCATAAGAATCTACTTTATCTACATACAGCCAAGCATCTAAATTCCCGGAAAGCTCCATGGTCCTTGTATTTCTCTCAGTTATACTATGTTCTTTCCTATATACTCGGCACAAAAAATACAAAGGCTGATGCTCTGTCAAGACAGAGAATATTGCCAAACTCTAGAGTCTGGCAATATTCTCCATCCTCGTGAGGTCATAACTCAGCTTTCAGTCTCTGCCTTTCAAGACTTACGAACTGCCCAAGAGAATCTTCCCTCTACTTGCAAACCTCCTGCTGGTCTACTTTTTGTCCAGGAGCGCCTCCGCTCTAAATTGTTACATTGGGCTCATGACAATCCCCTTTCTGCATTTTCTGTATATAAGGGTATCTTGAACTCCTATTGGTTGAAATTTTCAAAATTAGCCAATAGGATGAGAGCTACTGAAATCATATTGGCTGATTTGAACAGCCAATAGGATTTTAGTAGCTCTAATCCTATTGGCTGTTTTGAAAAATTCAGCCAATATGAATGTAAGGTACCCCAATTTTATTGCGGTACCTTGCATTCTATCTTCAGTAAACCACGGACGATCGGATGAAGAGAAGCCTCCATGTCGCCGAGGACTGCCACTCTGTGCTGCCTTCACTGTGGATGAAGATGATGGACCCGCATGGAAGAAGACCTTCTCCACCGGACTTCAGGAACCGTGAGTACCTATTTGTTGCTTTAGTGTTAGTTTTTTTTTCAAAAAAATAATAATTTTTGTAAAATTTTTTAACTTAGGTTTTTTTTGGACACTTGGAAAAAGAGCTGAATGCCATTTTAAGGGCAGTAAAAAGGAGCTAAATGTCCTTTTAAGGGCAATGCCCATACAAATGCCCTTTTCAGGGTAATGGGTAGATTAGGTTTATTAGTGTTATTTTATTTTTATTTTTTGTAGGTTTGGTGGGTGAGGGTTTTACTGTTTGGGGGGACTTTGTTTATTTTTAATGTAAAAGAGCTGTTTAACTTAGGGCAATGACCTAAAAAAAAGCCCTTTTAAGGGCTATTGGTCGTTTAGCATTAGATTAGGGGGTGTTTTTATTTTGTGGGGGGCTTTTTATTTTCATATGGATTGGGTATAATTTTTTTTTTATTCTGGATAATGTGTTTATTTTTTATCTGTATTTCTATTTTTTATTTTTTTGTAGCTTGAAGAGTTGTATTTACAACACATAGACTGCCCTCTGGACAGGCTTACCAACTAGTAACAAATAAATATAAAATTATATAAAAAAACAAAAAGGGTACAGGACAAATGGCTACTATAAATGTGTCTTTTTCCGTGGAAAAAATTATCAAAATTTAGAAAACATTAATGTTATGTTATATTATAATTTTAATGTGGTGCAGACCCTATAAAAAAATATTCTTCAACAAACTACAAGAGGAGAACAAGGACCATCAAAAATATCCTATGGCCCTGAACAGATAGGGAATCAAGCACTCTTCTTTTTATAAAAATAGCTCAAAAGTGTAGCTAAATTAGACGAATGAAATGAATCTCTGACCAGTACAATCACAGAGAACAGAAAACAATTTATTAATAGTACAGAAAGAAGTAAATCCTAACTGTCCAAACATAGCAATAGGCCAGTTGTGCGCTGGCCTCAGGTATATGTTAGCAACACAAAGTAAAGTATGTTGAACAAACAATATGGTACATGTGGCCAATTAAAACCCTGAAGATGTGCACATCATAATCATAATATTGGCAAAAATACAATCCAAAGACACCTAGTACACTGCTACACCCAAGCTGTACACGGTACCCAAGTCAAAACAAGGGATAATTACCGGACAGGTAAATTTATATGGATCTAAGTAGTGATAGGTGCTTTGTAAAGATTTCAGGAACAACAATAATGGCAATATAGCAACAATTACAAAGAATTACATACAAGTATGAAGAATAGCTATTGCAATGGTTATTAGCAATAAGATAGATAGCGAGTTACATACAAGTATGAAGAATAACTATTGCAATGGTTATTACAATAAGATAGATAGTGGAACATAGCAATAAATCCTCCATAATGAATTGCCTCAGTACAGCAGTTACATAGAGACACATAGAGATGCCTGCATATATTGAGATAAAATTCTCACAAGAGTGTATTGCTGAAAAAACAACCAAATCACACCAGGATGATTTTCCACATATAGCGGTATTGTTTTCAGCCAAACATAGCATAAGTCCAAGGTATGCAAAATGGGATAAGTGCTGCCAAAGCTGCATGCATGTTAGTAAAGCATAGTACGTATTATTGCTGAAGATGTTGTGTGAAAACAGCAAACAAGCCAAAAGAGCACTGGGAGTCAGTCCAGACTAACCCCCCATATTGCATGTGAAAGCAGCTATATTCCTGTGTTAAGCCATAAGCATGCACTTATCTGATTCTGGAGGTGTCCACAATTGAGGTCCGCTGTTTGTTATTAGGTTACCGGTTGCCTCCTGAGATACTGCCTTGTAATTGAGTCCCATAAAACAATTTGCTGAGCCAGTCGAGTGCTACACGCTGAGACACTGCAGCGTGGTAGGACTGCGTGCTTACTTCCGGGTTGGTCACATGTGCGTCCGTGATCCAATGCCATTGGATCATGGACGCACACGGACGCACATGTGACCAACCCGGAAGTAAGCACGCAGTCCTACCATGATGCAGTGTCTCAGCGTGTAGCACTCGACTGGCTCAGCAAATTGTTTCATGGAAAATCATCCTGGTGTGATTTGGTTGTTTTTTTCAGCCATACACTATTGTGAGAATTTTATCTCTATATATGCAGGCATCTCTATGTGTCTCTATGTAACTGCTGTACTGAGGCAATTCATTATGGAGGATGTATTGCTATGTTCCACTATCTATCTTATTGCTAATAACCATTGCAATAGTTATTCTTCATACTTGTATGTAACTCACTATCTATCTTATTGCTAATAACCATTGCAATAGCTATTCTTCATACTTGTATGTAATTCTTTGTAATTGTTGCTATATTGCCATTAATGTTGTTCCTGAAATCTTTACAAAGCACCTATCACTACTTAGATCCCTATAAATGTACCTGTCCGGTAATTATCCCTTGTATTGACTTGGGTACCGTGTACAGCTTGGGTGTAGCAGTGTACTAGGTGTCTTTGGATTGTATTTTTGCCAATATTATAATTATGATGTGCACATCTTCAGGGTTTTAATTGGCCACATGTACCATATTGTTTGTTCAACATACTTTACTTTGTGTTGCTAACATATACCCGAGGCCAGCACACAACTGGCCTATTGCTATGTTTAGACAGTTAGGATTTACTTCTTTCTGTACTATTAATAAATTATTTTTTGTTCTCAGTGATTGTACTAGTCAGAGATTCATTCCATTTGTTTAATTTAGCTACACTTTTGAGCTATTTTTATAAAAAGAAGAGTGCTTGATTCCCTATCTGTTCAGGGCCATAGGATATTTTTGATGGTCCTTGTTCTCCTCTTGTAGTCTGTTGAAGAATAAAAATATATAAGCAGATTGATGCTTACGTCATTAAAGATGTTCCGAATACACATTCGTCTCTGACACTTTTTCAAAGTTATCAAACTTTTAACAGGTACACTTGTGGGTATTCTGGCTCAGCGTACCTGGTTTTCAGTCCGCCACCCTGGAGGTTTCAGATACCATAGAAATCAATGGGAGTCTGAAAGCACCGAAAGCTTATGATCGATGCTGCCAGATAGCCCATTGATTTCTATGGTTGAAAACAAGTAACGTTTACACCTAACAAACACACACTATCCATGCGGCTACAGATGCGGACGTTCCGGTGTCACCAGTGAACAGAGGCGGACTAATCCATGCAGCATGTAGGTGACAGGGGTGTTTGCTGTAAAAAAAAAAGGGAGTTTGTGAGCCGTGTACCATTTTAATATATGTTTGAATAAAGGTGAATATTATTTTTACTATTTTGCCCGGTGACTTCTTTGCTTAAGTAATGCTGTACCACAATATATCAGTTTACACCTAACACCCTAACATAAACCCCAAGTCTAATCACCCCTAATCTGCCCCCCCGACATCGCCACAACCTAAATAAAATGTATTAACCTATATCCCTCCACTCCCTGACCCCACCGCAACCTAAATAAAATTATTAACCACTATCCCGCCGCTGCCCGACCCCATCACAACATAAATAAACTTATTAACCACTATCCTGCCACTCCCTGACCCCACTACAACCTAAATAAAAGTATTAACCCCTAAACCTCTGGCCTCCCACATCACTACCACTAACTAAACCTATTAACCCCTAAACCGTCAGCCCCCCACATCGTCATAAACTAAATTAAGCTATTAACCCCTATACCTAACTACCCGCTAACTGTAAATTAAAATTACAACATCCCTATCTTCAAATAAATATAAACTTACCTGTAGAATTAAAATAAACTATTTTAAAATATGAATTAACCTACCCTAACTATTATACTAAAATTTAAATAAACTACCAATTACATTAACTAAATTACATATTAAAAAAACAACCTAACCCTACTCAAAGTATGTAAATATACAATTAAACCTTTTTACAAATTACTAAATTACAGAAAAAAAACACTAAGTTACAAAAAAACCCACTAAATTATGAAAAATAAAAAACCACTTTATCGAAAATAAAAAAGAATTACACCTAAACTAATAGCCCTATCAAAATACCCCCCCCCCCAAAAAAAATACCCCCCCAGCCTACAATAAACTACCAATGGCCATTAAAAGGGCCTTTTGTGGGGCATTGCCCCAAAGAAATCAGCTCTTTTACCTGTAAAACACTCCCAACAGTAAAATCTGTTCCAATCAGCCAATAGGATTTGAGCAGCTCTAATCCTATTGGCTGATTGAAATCTTTCAGCCAATAGGAATGCAAGGGACGCCATCTTGGATGACGTCACTTACATTGAAATTCCATTTTACGGAGGCAACCGTATGAATGGGATGCTCCGCACCGGATGACTTTAGGAAAGACCAGTTGGATGAAGATAGAAGATGAGGACTTCTCCGGATGGATGAAGATGGAAGAGGCTGTCCGGATGAAGACTTCTTGCCACCTGCATGAAGACTTCTGGCCAGCTGGATGGATCCTTCAAGCAGGACTTCAATAACTGTAAGTGGATCGTTGGGAGTTAGTGTTAGGTTTATTTAAGGGTTTTTTGGGTGGGTTTTATTTTTAGATTAGAGTCTGGGCATGTAAAAGAGCTAAATACCCTTTTAAGGGCAATGCCCATACAAATGCAATTTTCATGGCAATGGGGAACTTAGGTAATTTAAATAGTTTTTTTATTTGGGGGGTTGGTTGGTTGGTTGGTTGGGTGGTGGGTTTTACTGTTGTGGGGTGTTTGTATTTTTTTTTTACAGGTAAAAGAGATTATTTCTTTGGGGCAATGCCCCACAAAAGGCCCTTTTAAGGGGCATTGGTAGTTTATTGTAGTCTAGGTTTTTTTTATTATTATTATTTTGGGTGGTTTTAGGGCTATTAGATTAGGTGTAATTCTTTTTTATTTTTGATAATGTTTTTTTTATTTTTCGTAATTTAGTGTTTTGATTTTTTTGAAACTTAATGTTTTTTTCTGTAACTTAATAATTTGTAATAAGGTTTAATAGTATATTTAAATAATTTGAGTATCGTTAGGGTTTTTTAATATGTGATTTAGTTAATTGAATTGGTAGTTTAATTTAATTTTAGTATAATAGTTAGGGTAGGTTAATTAATATTTCAAAATAGTTTATTTTAATTCTGCAGGTAAGTTTAAATTTATTTGAAGATAGGGATGTTGTAATTTTAATTTAAAGTTAGGGGTTGTTAGATTTAGGGGTTAACTGCTTAATTTAGTTTTTTGCAATGTGGGGGGCTGGCGGTTTAGGGGTTAATAGGTTTAGTCAGTGGTAGTGATGTGGGCGGTGCCGGGAAGCGGCGGAATAGGGGTTACTAAATTGATTTATGTTGAGGCAGGGCCGGGGAGCAGTGGGATAGGGGTTAATAACTTTATTTAGGTTGCAGTGGTGTAAGGGAGCAGCGGGATATGGGTTAAACATTTTAGTATAGTGGCGGCGTTTAGTGACAGGGTATAAATAAAGTTGGGAAAAAGCCGAATAGACGCGAGATTGATGACTGTTAGTTAACAAAAGTCTGATGCTCATCACCCCCCGGACTTGGTGCACATCTTTTTGCCGGCTTTTTATATAAATAAGGAGAGCGTATTGATATACGCGGCCACAAAGTTAGGCAATGTTAGGCAAGTGTATTGGTGCCAGAGAATGCAGCATAGTTGAGGCTTTGATAAATATCCCCCATTATATCTATTAAGCAGAATAATATTTTGAAGCTTTATAAGTAAGAATCGACAGCTGTATAAAATGTTGAAGCTTTATAAGTAAAAGTATACAGCTGAATAATATGTTGAAGCTTAATAAGTATACTGCTGTATAATATGTTGCAGCTTAATAAGTAAAAGTATACAGCTGTATACTATGTTGAAGCTTTATAAGTAAAAGTATACAGCTGTATAATATGCTGCAGCTTTATAAGTAAAAATATACAGCTGTATAATATGTTGCAGCTTTATAAGTAAAAGTATATAGCTGAATAATATGTTGCCGCTTTATAAGTAAAAGTATACAGCTGTATAATATGTTGCAGCTTTATAAGTAAAAGTATACAGCTGAATAATATGTTGCAGCTTTATAAATAAAAGTATACAGCTGTATAATATGTTGAAGCTTTTTAAGCAAAAGTATACAGCTGTATAATATGTTGCAGCTTTATAAGTAAAAGTATACAGCTGAATAATATGTTGCCGCTTTATAAGTAAAAGTATACAGCTGTATAATATGTTGCAGCTGTATAAGTAAAAGTATACAGCTGTATAATATGCTGCAGCTTTATAAGTAAAAGTATACAGCTGTATATGTTGAAGGTTTTAAAGTAAAAGTATACAGCTGTATAATATGTTGAAGCGTTATAAGTAAAAGTATACAGCTCAATAATATGTTGCAGCTTTATAAGTAAAAGTATACAGCTGTATAATATGTTGAAGCTTTATAAATAAAAATATACAGCTGAATAGTATGTTGAAGTTTTATAAGTAAAATTTTACAGCTGTATAATATGTTGATGCTTTATAAATGATAGATAATATGCCAGATAAATTGCAAAATAACTGATGCAGTATTGATTTTTATTGTATGTCATATATTATAGCGCTGCTGAATTTGTTCACACTATATAAATAACTGCTAATAATAATACTACTAATAATAATAAAAACAACGGAAGGTTTTATTTTTCTGTTTTATATAAATATACAGTCAAAGAGGTTCATCAATAATAAAACCCTAACGGCTAGATTTGGAGTTTTGTTGGTAACGACCCGAAAAACTAACGCCGGCTTTTTTCTGGCCGCACCATAAAAATAACTCTGGAATTGAGAGTCCACAGAATGGCTGCGTTAGGCTCCAAAAAAGGAGCGTAGAGCATATTTAACGCAGCTTCAACTCTCGATACCAGAGTTGCTTACGCAAGCGCCAGCCTCAAAAACGTGCTCGTGCACGATTCCCCCATAGGAAACAATGGAGCTGTTTGAGCTGAAAAAAACCCAAACACCATACTAAAAAGCCGCGTTCAGCTCCTAACGCAGCCCCATTGTTTGCTATGCGGTAACCCTTCCTACGTCTGCACTTAACACTCTAACATGTACCCTGAGTCTAAACACCCCTAACCTTACACTTATTAACCCCTAATCTGCCGCCCCCGCTATCGCTGACCCCTGCATATTATTATTAACCCCTAATCTGCCGCTCTGTAAACCGCTGCTACTTACATTATCCCTATGTACCCCTAATCTGCTGCCCTAACATCGCTGACCCCTATATTATCTTTATTAACCCCTAATCTGCCCCCCACAACGTCGCCTCCACCTGCCTACACTTATTAACCCCTAATCTGCCGACCGGACCTGAGCGCTACTATAATAAAGTTATTAACCCCTAATCCGCCTCACTAACCCTATAATAAATAGTATTAACCCCTAATCTGACCTCCCTAACATCGCCGACACCTAACTTCAATTATTAACCCCTAATCTGCCTACTGGAGCTCACCGCTATTCTAATAAATGTATTAACCCCTAAAGCTAAGTCTAACACTAACAACCCCCTAAATTAAATATAATTTACATCTAACGAAATTAATTAACTCTTATTAAATAAATTATTCCTATTTAAAGATAAATACTTACCTGTAAAATAAATCCTAATATAGCTACAATATAAATTATAATTATATTATAGCTATTTTAGGATTTATATTTATTTTACAGGTAACTTTGTATTTATTTTAACCAGGTACAATAGCTATTAAATAGTTAAGAACTATTTAATAGCTAAAATAGTTAAAATAATTACAAAATTACCTGTAAAATAAATACTAACCTAAGTTACAATTAAACCTAACACTACACTATCAATAAATTAATTAAATAAACTACCTACAATTACCTACAATTAACCTAACACTACACTATCAATAAATTAATTAAATACAATTACTACAAATAAATACAATTAAATAAACTAGCTAAAGTACAAAAAATAAAAAAGAACTAAGTTACAAAAAATAAAAAAATATTTACAAACATAAGAAAAATATTACAACAATTTTAAACTAATTACACCTCTAAGCCCCCTAATAAAATAACAAAGCCCCCCAAAATAAAAAAATGCCCTACCCTATTCTAAATTACTAAAGTTCAAAGCTTTTTAACCTTACCAGCCCTGAACAGGGCCCTTTGCGGGGCATGCCCCAAAGAATTCAGCTCTTTTGCCTGTAAAAAAAAACATACAATCCCCCCCCCCAACATTACAACCCACCACCCACATACCCCTAATCTAACCCAAACCCCCCTTAAATAAAATTAATTAATTTATGGAATCAGCCAATCAGAATCAAGTTCAATCCGATTGGCTGATCCAATCAGCCAATCAGATTGAGCTCGCATTCTATTGGCTGTTCCGATCAGCCAATAGAATGCAAGCTCAATCTGATTGGCTGATTGGATCAGCCAATCGGATTGAACTTGATTCTGATTGGCTGATTCCATCAGCCAATCAGAATATTCCTACCTTAATTCCGATTGGCTGATAGAATCCTATCAGCCAATCGGAATTCGAGGGACGCCATCTTGGATGACGTCCCTTAAAGGAACCGTCATTCTTCAGTTGGACGTCGCCGGAAGAAGATGGGTCCGCGGTGGAGGTCTTCAGGATGGAGCCGGTCGTCATCGGATGAAGATAGAAGATGCCGGTCCGGATCACCTCTTCTTCCCGGATAGGATGAAGACTTTGGAGCCTCTTCTGGACCTCTTCAGCCACCGGATGATGGATCGCCAGCCCCCGCTTGGGTTGGATGAAGATTTTGGAGCCAGGACGGATCGGTGATACCTGGTGAGGTGAAGACAAGGTAGGATGATCTTCAGGGGCTTAGTGTTAGGTTTATTTAAGGGGGGTTTGGGTTAGATTAGGGGTATGTGGGTGGTGGGTTGTAATGTTGGGGGGGTATTGTATGTTTTTTTTTACAGGCAAAAGAGCTGAACTTCTTGGGGCATGCCCCGCAAAGGGCCCTGTTCAGGGCTGGTAAGGTAAAAGAGCTTTGAACTTTAGTTATTTAGAATAGGGTAGGGAATTTTTTTTATTTTGGGGGTCTTTGTTATTTTATTAGGGGGCTTAGAGTAGGTGTAATTAGTTTAAAATTGTTGTAATATTTTTCTTATGTTTGTAAATATTTTTTTATTTTTTGTAACTTAGTTCTTTTTAATTTTTTGTACTTTAGCTAGTTTATTTAATTGTATTTATTTGTAGGAATTGTATTTAATTAATTTATTGATAGTGTAGAGTTAGGTTAATTGTAGGTAATTGTAGGTAGTTTATTTAATTAATTTATTGATAGTGTAGTGTTAGGTTTAATTGTAACTTAGGTTAGGATTTATTTTACAGGTACATTTGAAATTATTTTAACTATTTTAGCTATTAAATAGTTCTTAACTATTTAATAGCTATTGTACCTGGTTAAAATAAATACAAAGTTGCCTGTAAAATAAATATTAATCCTAAAATAGCTCTAATATAATTATAATTTATATTGTAGCTATATTAGGATTTATTTTACAGGTAAGTATTTAGCTTTAAATAGGAATAATTTATTTAATAAGAGTTAATTAATTTTGTTAGATTTAAATTATATTTAACTTAGGGGGGTGTTAGTGTTAGGGTTAGACTTAGCTTTAGGGGTTAATACATTTATTAGAACAGCGGTGAGCTCCGGTCGGCAGATTAGGGGTTAATAAGTGTAGGCAGTTGGAGGCGACGTTGTGGGGGGCAGATTAGGGGTTAATAAATATAATATAGGGGTCGGCGGTGTTAGGGGCAGCAGATTAGGGGTACATAAGGATAACGTAGGTGGCGGCGCTTTGCGGTCGGCAGATTAGGGGTTAAAAAAATTTAATCGAGTGGCGGCGATGTGGGGGGACCTCGGTTTAGGGGTACATAGGTAGTTTATGGGTGTTAGTGTACTTTAGAGTACAGTAGTTAAGAGCTTTATAAACCGGCGTTAGCCCAGAAAGCTCTTAACTACTGACTTTTTTCCTGCGGCTGGAGTTTTGTCGTTAGATGTCTAACGCTCACTTCAGAAACGACTCTAAATACCGGAGTTAGAAAGATCCCATTGAAAAGATAGGATACGCAATTGACGTAAGGGGATCTGCGGTATGGAAAAGTCGCGGATGAAAAGTGAGCGTTAGACCCTATTTTGAGTGACTCCAAATACCGGCGGTAGCCTAAAACCAGCGTTAGGAGCCTCTAACGCTGGTTTTCACGGCCAACGCCAAACTCCAAATCTAGGTCTATGTATTTCTAAGATCGATTAAAACAGGGGTACGGCAACCCTCAGGAACATACACACACATGGCATAGTTATCCTTATGTCCTTATGTTTGGAACACTAGAAAATGATAAAAAAGAATACAGGATGTAGAAAGCATATTACTGGATGATACTCCACTAGGAAGCATTATGTATATATATATATATATATATATATAGTCCAGAGAGGTGGTCGGCTGGCTGAAGACGGCTAAAGGTAGGATTATCTTCAGGGGGGTAGTGTTAGGTTTATTTAAAGGGGGTTTGGGTTAGAGTAGGGTATGTGGGTGGTGGGTTTTAATATTGGGGGGGTTGTATTTTTATTTTACAGGCAAAAGAGCTGTTTTCTTTGGGGCATGCCCCGCAAAAGGCCCTTTTAAGGGCTGTTAAGGTAATAGAGCTGGTAACTTTTTAATGTAGAATAGGGTAGGGCATTTTTTTAATTTGGGGGGCTTTGTTATTTTGTTAGGGGGCTTAGATTAGGTGTAAGTAGCTTAAAATTGTTGTAATATTTTTGAAATGTTTGTAATTTATTTTTTTTATTTTTGTAACTTAGCTTTTTTTATTTTTTGTACTTTAGTTAGTTTATTTAATTGAATTTAATTGTAGTTATTTGTAGCTCATTTATTTAATTAATTTAATGATAGTGTAGTGTTAGGTTTAATTGTAACTTAGGTTAGGATTTATTTTACAGGTAATTTGGTATTTCTTTTAGCTAGGTCGTTATTAAATAGTTAATAACTATTTCATAACTATTCTAACTAGCTAAAATAAATACAAAGTTACCTGTAAAATAAATATAAATCCTAAAATAGCTACAATGTAATTATTAATTACATTGCAGCTATATTAGGGTTTATTTTACAGGTAAGTATTTAGTTTTAAATAGGAATAATTTATTTAATGATAGTGTAGTGTTAGGTGTAATTGTAACTTAGGTTAGTTTTTATTTTACAGGTAAATTTTGTATTATTTTTTTATTTTTTGTAACTTATTTTTTTTTTAGTTAGTTTATTTAATTGTATTTAATTATAGTTATTTGTAGGTAATTTATTTAATTAATTTAATGAAGTGTAGTGTTAGGTTTAATTGTAACTTAGGTTAGGATTTATTTTACAGGTAATTTTGTATTTCTTTTAACTAGATAGCTATTAAATAGTTAATAACTATTTAATAGCTATTGTACCTAGTTAAAATAAATTGAAAGTTGCCTGTAAAATAAAAATAAATCCTAAGATAGCTACAATGTAATTATTATTTTATTGTAGCTATATTAGGGTCTTTTTTTAAAGGTAAGTATTTAGTTTTAAATAGGATTAATTTAGTTAATAAGAGAAATATTATTTAGATTTATTTAATTAATATTTAAGTTAGGGGGTGTTAGGGTTAGTGTTAGACTTAGGTTTAGGGGTTAATAATTTTATTATAGTGGCGGCGGTGTAGGGGGGGCAGGATAGGGGTTAATAAATTTATTATAGGTTGCGGCGGTATAGGGGGGGGGCGGGATAGGGGTTAATAAATTTATTATAGGTGGCGACGGTGTAGGGGGGGCAGATTAGGGGTTAATAAGTATAATATACTTTGCGGCGGGGTCTGGGAGCGGCGGTTTAGGGGTTAAACTATTTATTTAGTTGCGGATTACTAGGGTTACTAGGTATAATGTAGGTGGCGGTGGGCTCTGGGTGCAGCGGTTTAGGGGTTAATACATTTATTATAGTTGCTGCGGGGTCTAGGAGTGGCGGTTTAGGGGTTAATATCTTTATTTAGTTGCGGGGGGCGCCGGTATAGGGGATAGAACAGTGTAGTTTAGTGTGGGTGCTTAGTAACAGCTTGTCAATAAAGCTGTCAAAAAGCCGAAGAGCAGCGAGATCGGAAGAGTGATAACTATCACAGTCCGCTGCTCATCGCCCCGTACTTGGTGCGCGGCTTTTTGACAGATTTATTGATAACTTTGGCGAGATTTTTCAGGTCCGCGGCGGCGATGGTAGGCGAGCTTAGGCGGGCGTATTGGGTCAGCGAAGGTAGGTAAGTATACGCGTTGATAACTAGAGGCCTATATCTTAAAACACAGAATAGCTAAGAAGACAGAAAGTGCAGGGAGAGGAGGAGGTGTCGTAAAAATCATAAGGGGGGCTTAGGTAACAGGCAGACAGTGTCCAGTGTAGGAGAACAGGCAGGGGAAATATATAGCTTTACATAGAGCATATACTGACATAAAGTTATATATCAACATTGAATCAATATCTTTAAAGATGTGAAATTGTATATACAGGGGGAATACAAAAGTAAAAAAAAAAGACAAAAGTGTGGACATCGGCTTACCTGTGTACCTATGTATAAAGAATGTGGAATATACAATGTAATTGACTAAATGAAAGTACATTACAAAATTTTTTGATAATGTGTTAAGAATCCAGAGTCCACATTTAGTCCAGAATTAAACAGGTTGAAGTGCATTATCATTTTCATTTCAAAGGTTTTTCTTTCCATGGTGTTTTTTAAGTTGCCTCTGAGAATTTTGATTTTGAGGTTTTGGATGGAGTGGTCAGTTTGGGGGAAATGGTGACCAACAGGGGTGCAGTATTTTGTTTCACAGTGGTTTTTGATTGAGTGTCTGTATAAGTTCATTTGAAGGTGCAGTTTTTGGCTTGTTTCTCCAATATAACATCCCACTTCACATACAGTGCAATGTATCATATGTACCACATTTGCAGATATACATGAATATGCCCCTTTAATGTTATAAGATTTATTATTGTGATTTGCTGTGCTGCTTTCACAAACGTGTTGACACAGTTTGCAGAGAGCTTTATAGCAGCACTTGGTTCGATTCTGAGTGTTCTTTTTCTCAAGGGGTAGCTTCCTATGTACCAGTTTCTTCTTTAGTTTCGGTGGTTGTCTGTATGCCAGGATTGGGGTTTTTGAAATATTTTTTTGAGTGTGGGATCCTCTAAGAGTAGTGGCTGTAAGTCTTTTATGATTTTTCATATTCCTTCCACAGCAGGGTTGTATTTGACTACTAGTGGGATACGTAATATGTTTTTCTTCTCCCTGTATTGTAGTAAGTGTTCAGGTGGAGTATTGAGGGCAGAGTTCATTTTTTTTATTTATATCCTTGTTTTATAACCTTTTTCTCTGAATGACTGGGACAGTGTGATGAGGTGTTTGTCACGGTCCTTGGTACCGGGTATTACATTGTATATTCCACATTTTTTATACATAGTTACACAGGTAAGCCTATGTCCACACTTTTATATTTTTTTAACTTTTGTATTCCCCTTGTATATACAATTTCATATATTTATAGATTGATTCAATGTTGATATATAACTTTATGTCAGTATATGCTCTGTGTAAAGCTATATATTTCCCCTGTCTGTTCTCCTACACTGGGCACTGTCTGCCTGTTACCTAAGCCCCCCTCATGATTTTTATGACACCTCCTCCTTGCCCTGCACTGTCTTCTTAGCTATTCTGTGTTTTAAGAGATAATCTGTAAATTCCATTGAATTGGTCAGTATTGCTTTAGACTTGATAAAGGAAGGAACTCTTCCGAAAGCTTGTCAACTTATAAATGTATAGTTAGTCTAATAAAAAAAAGTATCATTGCTCAATGCAATACTCTTGTTATTTTGATATCTATATATAAAGGGAGTGCAGAATTATTAGGCAAATGAGTATTTTGACCACATCATCCTCTTTATGCATGTTGTCTTACTCCAAGCTGTATAGGCTCGAAAGCCTACTACCAATTAAGCATATTAGGTGATGTGCATCTCTGTAATGAGAAGGGGTGTGGTCTAATGACATCAACACCCTATATCAGGTGTGCATAATTATTAGGCAACTTCCTTTCCTTTGGCAAAATGGGTCAAAAGAAGGACTTGATAGGCTCAGAAAAGTCAAAAATAGTGAGATATCTTGCAGAGGGATGCAGCACTCTTAAAATTGCAAAGCTTCTGAAGCGTGATCATCGAACAATCAAGCGATTCATTCAAAATAGTCAACAGGGTCGCAAGAAGCGTGTGTAAAAACCAAGGCGCAAAATAACTGCCCATGAACTGAGAAAAGTCAAGCGTGCAGCTGCCAAGATGCCACTTGCCACCAGTTTGGCCATATTTCAGAGCTGCAACATCACTGGAGTGCCCAAAAGCACAAGGTGTGCAATACTCAGAGACATGGCCAAGGTAAGAAAGGCTGAAAGACGACCACCAATGAACAAGACACACAAGCTGAAACGTCAAGACTGGGCCAAGAAATATCTCAAGACTGATTTTTCTAAGGTTTTATGGACTGATGAAATGAGAGTGAGTCTTGATGGGCCAGATGGATGGGCCCGTGGCTGGATTGGTAAAGGGCAGAGAGCTCCAGTCCGACTCAGACGCCAGCAAGGTGGAGGTGGAGTACTGGTTTGGGCTGGTATCATCAAAGATGAGCTTGTGGGGCCTTTTCGGGTTGAGGATGGAGTCAAGCTCAACTCCCAGTCCTACTGCCAGTTTCTGGAAGACACCTTCTTCAAGCAGTGGTACAGGAAGAAGTCTGCATCCTTCAAGAAAAACATGATTTTCATGCCGGACAATCCTCCATCACACACATCCAAGTACTCCACAGCGTGGCTGGCAAGAAAGGGTATAAAAGAAGAAAATCTAATGACATGGCCTCCATGTTCACCTGATCTGAACCCCATTGAGAACCTGTGGTCCATCATCAAATGTGAGATTTACAAGGAGGGAAACAGTACACCTCTCTGAACAGTGTCTGGGAGGCTGTGGTTGCTGCTGCACGCAATGTTGATGGTGAACAGATCAAAACACTGACAGAATCCATGGATGGCAGGCTTTTGAGTGTCCTTGCAAAGAAAGGTGGCTATATTGGTCACTGATTTGTTTTTGTTTTGTTTTTGAATGTCAGAAATGTATATTTGTGAATGTTGAGATGTTATATTGGTTTCACTGGTAAAAATAAATAATTGAAATGGGTATATATTTGTTTTTTGTTAAGTTGCCTAATAATTATGCACAGTAATAGTCACCTGCACACACAGATATCCGATAAGAAGAAAGAAGAGAGGCGCACAAATGTGTGTATCAATCGGTACAATTCGGCATGAACTCCAAATATTGTATGTACAGGGTACTCACACTTTGGCACAGCACACCAGTGTGCTTGTGGAAGCGGGCTGGCACTCAGAGCTGACCAGCTGGCTCTCTCCGGCTCTTTTCTGGATACAGCGGCTATCCTGTATGTTGGGCTGTCTGGTAGTGGTGTGCTTGTATTGAAACTCCAGGTTCAAGTGTTTTAAAACCTTATTACAGTTTAATCTCAATGGTTTGTTTGATCTTTTGAAGGGGTTTTTTGTAGAATCTTGATGTCTTTCAAAGATCATAATTTCAAGTCAGAAGTTTTCTTTACATACCATACATGCTAATATTCCATTTATGGTCTGTGAACTCAACAAAAAAGTCGACAGTCCTGTGGCTCGATATCCAGAAGGTTGATGCTGATACGCCAAAAGAACACCACGTGAGGAACGACCCTCAATCAGCTGTGAAATGGGTCGTTTTGAGCATACTGGAACTCGTCTTTTATGCAGGTACAGGGCATACACCCTTAGGTTTAGTGCGGGAGGGTCAGGGCTCACTTGGATTCCAGTGTTTGGGATTCCCCAATACTCCGAGTGCCTGTTATTCCACTCTATGAAACCGCTCTTCCTTCCTGTACCTTAGAAGCGTTGCGCCACTGCGAGTGACCGGCTTGTGCCTCTGTGAGAACCCGGAACTCCGCGGGGATACTGTCTCCTCATTCAATTGGAACACTTCCCTCTGACACCCTAGGGTGTGTGTCTCTGCGGACCAATTCTTTCTGCCGCTTGTGGGTGTATGGGTCCTAAGGCACTCCTGATAGGCTCTACTTCCGTTCAGCTCCAATCAACCTCTGGGGCTTTAGAGATGTACTCCCACCGGCTGTGCTGCACTGGGAAAGGTCAGTGTAAATAAACCTCAAAAGAAAAGGAGCACCAGCCAGGAGTAAAAACTTTTTTAAACTTTAATGGTATAGTATCAAATACAGGATAAAAAGCCTGGAAGCCCAAGCTGTGGTATAGGAGGTCAGCAATCTAAGCGCAGCTGACGTGTTTCGGCAGTTGCCGTATTCGTAGCTGTTCGACAGTTGCCGTATTCGTAGCTGTTCGAACAGCTACGAATACGGCAACTGCCGAAACACGTCAGCTGCGCTTAGATTGCTGACCTCCTATACCACAGCTTGGGCTTCCAGGCTTTTTATCCTGTATTTGATACTATACCATTAAAGTTTAAAAAAGTTTTTACTCCCGGCTGGTGCTCCTTTTCTTTTGAGGTTTATTTACACTGACCTTTCCCAGTGCAGCACAGCCGGTGGGAGTACATCTCTAAAGCCCCAGAGGTTGATTGGAGCTGAACGGAAGTAGAGCCTATCAGGAGTGCCTTAGGACCCATACACCCACAAGCGGCAGAAAGGATTGGTCCGCAGAGACACACACCCTAGGGTGTCAGAGGGAAGTGTTCCAATTGAATGAGGAGACAGTATCCCCGCGGAGTTCCGGGTTCTCACAGAGGCACAAGCCGGTCACTCGCAGTGGCGCACCGCTTCTAAGGTACAGGAAGGAAGAGCGGTTTCATAGAGTGGAATAACAGGCACTCGGAGTATTGGGGAATCCCAAACACTGGAATCCAAGTGAGCCCTGACCCTCCCGCACTAAACCTAAGGGTGTATGCCCTGTACCTGCATAAAAGACGAGTTCCAGTATGCTCAAAACGACCCATTTCACAGCTGATTGAGCGTCGTTCCTCACGTGGTGTTCTTTTGGCGTATCAGCATCAACCTTCTGGATATCAAGCCACAGGACTGTCGACTTTTTCGTTGAGTTCACAGACCATAAATGGAATATTAGCATGTATGGTATGTAAAGAAAACTTCTGACTTGAAATTATGATCTTTGAAAGACATCAAGATTCTACAAAAAACCCCTTCAAAAGATCAAACAAACCATTGAGATTAAACTGTAATAAGGTTTTAAAACACTTGAACCTGGAGTTTCAATACAAGCACACCACTACCAGACAGCCCAACATACAGGATAGCCTCTGTATCCAGAAAAGAGCCGGAGAGAGCCAGCTGGTCAGCTCTGAGTGCCAGCCCGCTTCCACAAGCACACTGGTGTGCTGTGCCAAAGTGTGAGTACCCTGTACATACAATATTTGGAGTTCATGCCGAATTGTACCGATTGATACACACATTTGTGCGCCTCTCTTCTTTCTTCTTATCACCTTTCAGCAAACACGTTTTCCATTCCGGGATCGTTGTGGAGAGTGCAGCCGTGGGAAAGTGTTCCTAATCTTGAGACCAATTGGGACTTCCAGGATTTCAAGGAGCCTACACTCAATATCAACCTATTACGGACATTTAACCCAACGCCATTTAATGAGGTTCCACTTTACATTATAAATTATTGTGATTATACATTGTATTTGGTGATTGAATAGTGTTTTAGACATTGCTGTTATTGGTTTAGGTTATCTTTCATTTATTTTTTCTCATACGTTGTGTACAAAGAGCGCCCTCTGGTGACCTAGGTCATTCACACACAGATATCCCCCTAAAATAGCTATAACTAAAACAAACTAAAAACTACTTCCAAAACTATTCAGCTTTGATATTAATGAGTTTTTTGGGTTCATTGAGAACATGGTTGTTGTTCAATAATAAAATTAATCCTCAAAAATACAACTTGCCTAATAATTCTGCACTCCCTGTATATATATATCTTTTCCAGATAAGCACCGCCACTAATGCAAAACGTGCCCCGTCACTTTTGCCCTTATCTGGAAAAGATCCCATATAAGTACTTTTAAAGCTAATTATATGAGGGTCACTCTTCTAGTATGGCGATGATTGAGTCGATCTCGACCACTGTTATGAGATAGACAGCAACACAACATGTGAGCGTTACTTAAAAACAACAAAGCCCGCCCAACATAGTTCAGGAAGTGAGCGTCTGTCTTTTTGAGGCTTCACTGAATCCTGTGTGTTTATGTGTGTGCAGCGTGTACTCCGTGCACAGTGATTACTCCCATACACATCGTATTGTGTCAAGCCTGGACAGTGACAATACCGCCTGTATCTCTAGGAGCCACTAAGCTACGGTATGTATTGGGCGGGAACTGAACAATGCTTTGTACATTCATATACTTTAATGCAACTAGTCATAGCAAAGCAAATACAACTGCTATGATTTAAAAACAATGCCCTCAGTAATTTTACATATCTAAGCTACTATCACATCGTTATATTTAGATTGCAAGTTCTTTGGCCACTACCCAGTTCTTGTATATACTTTTATTAAACGTCTCCCATAACACTATACACAACATAAAATAACTAGGATAACAAAGAAGGTTTTTTAGAATGTTTTTTGGGTGGTGGGGCTTAACTTTTTGGCGGGGCTTATCTGGAAAAGATCCTATTCCTTTGCACTGGTAAGCTTAGCATGATAAATTGTCCCTTTCATTATCAATATGAATATTGGTTGTTTTATGTAAGATGGAGAGATCTGTCTAGTATATTTAAATTAACACAATTACATTCCAACTATGGGGCATATTTATGATTGTGCGAGCAGAAATGATCCAATATAGCGGATCATGTCCGCTGCACATCGATAAATGCTGACAGAATATACTCTCGCCATTAATTATTGCACCAGCAGTTCTTGTGAACTGCTGGTGCAATACCACCCCCTCCAGATTTGCGGCCAATCGGGGGTGTCAATCAACCCGATTGTATTCAATCGGGTTGATTTCTGTCAATTTCTGTCTGCCGCCTCAGAGCAGACGGACAGGTTATGGAGCAGCTGCCTTTCGACCGCTGCTTTATAACTTCTGTTTCATGGGGCATCAAGCTTCATACGGAGCTTGATAAATATGCCCCTATGGGGCCTAGTTATCAAGCCGTCAACCTCAAATACGCTGGAATTCCGCAGCGTATTTGTGGCGAGGCTGATACGCCTTAGTTATCAAAGGCTCGAGACCGACAAAAGTAGAATTTTGTGACGTAAGCTTCGATCCGCCGGACTCAGTCCGACACAGATCAATTCTTAAGTCACTCCAGATGTTCCGCACACAAGTGCGGCACATTCTCACTACTTTTGCTAGTTATCAAAAAACTAGCAGGTACGCTCAGCACTTTTACGGCCCAGCGTACCTGGTTTTCAATCCGCCACCCCTGGAGGCGGCGGATCCCATAGGAATCAATGGGAGTCTGACCATAGCGAAAGTACAAGTTCGCTGCTGCCCGACATCCCATTGATTTCTATGGGAGCTGTCTACACCTAACACCCTAACATGTACCCCGAGTCTAAACACCACTAATCTGTCCCCCCTACACTGCCGCAACTAAATAAAGTTATTACCCCCTTAACCGCCGCTCCCGGAGCCCACCACAAGCTACTCTATACATATTAACCCCTAAACCGCCGCTCCCGGAGCCCACCGCAACTATAATAAATGTATTAAGCCCTAATCCGCCGCTCCCTGAACCTGCCGCAACCTATATTAAATGTATTAACCCCTATCCTGCCCCCCCTACACCGTCGCCACCTATAAGAAATATAATAACCCCTAATCTGCCCCCCCTACACCGTCGCCACCTATAATAAATTGATTAACCCCTAATCTGCCCCCCACTACACCGCCGCCACTGTAATAAAATTATTAACCCCTAAACCTAAGTCTAACCCTAACCCTAACGCCCCCCTAACTTAAATATTAATTAAATAAATCTAAATAAATTAACTCTTATTAACTAAATGAATCCTATTTAAAACTAAATACTTACCTTTAAAATAAACCCTAATATAGCTACAAAATAAATAATAATTATATTCTAGCTATCTTAGGATTTATTTTTATTTTACAGGTACCTTTCAATTTATTTTAACCAGGTACAATAGCTATTAAATAGTTATTAACTATTTAATAGCTTACCTAGCTAAAATAAAGAGAAATGTACCTGTAAAATAAATCCTAACCTAAGTTACAATTAAACCTAACACTACACTATACTTTAATAAATTATTCCTATTTAAAAATAAATACTTACCTGTAAAATAAACCCTAAGATAGCTACAATATAATTAATAATTATATTATAGCTATCTTAGGATTTATATTTATTTTACAGGTAACTTTGTATTTATTTTAGCTAGTTAGAATAGTTATTAAATAGTTATTAACTATTTAATAACTACCTAGCTAAAAGAAATACAAAATTACCTGTAAAATAAATCCTAACCTAAGTTACAATTAAACCTAATACTACACTATCATTAAATTAATTAAATAAACTACCTACAAATAACTACAATTAAATACAATTACATAAACTAACTAAAGTACAAAAAATAAAAAAAGCTAAGTTACAAAAAATAAAAAAATAAGTTACAAACATGTTAAAAATATTACAACAATTTTAAGCTACTTACACCTAATCTAAGCCCCCTAATAAAATAACAAACCCCCCAAAATAAAAAAATGCCCTACCCTATTCTAAATTAAATAAAGTTCAAAGCTCTTTTACCTTACCAGCCCTTAAAAGGGCCATTTGTGGGGGCATGCCCCAAAGAAAACAGCTCTTTTGCCTGTAAAAGAAAAATACAACCCCCCCAACATTAAAACCCACCACCCACATACCCCTAATCTAACCCAAACCCCCCTTACAAAAACCTAACACTAATCCCCTGAAGATCATCCTACCTTGTCTTCACTCAGCCGAGCAGCGATGGAACCGAAGTGGACATCCGGAGCGGAAGAAGTTAATCCTCCAAGCGGCGCTGAAGAAATCTTCCATCCGATGAAGTCATCATCCAGGCGGTGCTGAAGAAAAATCTTCGATCCGGCCGATGTCATCTTCAAAGAGGCGCTGAAGAGGTCTTCTATCCGTCCGAAGTCATCTTCCAAGCCGGGTCTTGAATCTTCCTTCCGCCGACGCGGAACCTCCTTCTTCACCGACGGACTACGACGAATGACGGCTCCTTTAAGGGACGTCATCCAAGATGGCGTCCCCTCAATTCTGATTGGCTGATAGGATTCTATCAGCCAATCGGAATTAAGGTAGGAAAATTCTGATTGGCTGATGGAATCAGCCAATCAGATTCAAGTTCAATCCGATTGGCTGATCCAATCAGCCAATCAGATTGAGCTCGCATTCTATTGGCTGATCGGAACAGCCAATAGAATGCGAGCTCAATCTGATTGGCTGATTCCATCAGCCAATCAGATTTTTCCTACCTTAATTCCGATTGGCTGATAGAATCCTATCAGCCAATCGGAATTGAGGGGACGCCATCTTGGATGACGTCCCTTAAAGGAGCCTTCATTCGTCGTAGTCCGTTGGTGAAGAAGGAGGTTCCGCGTCGGCGGAAGGAAGATTCAAGACCCGGCTTGGAAGATGACATCGGCCGGATAGAAGACCTCTTCAGCGCCTCTTTGAAGATGACATCGGCCGGATCGAAGACTTTTCTTCAGCGCCGCTTGGATGATGACTTCATCGGATGGAAGATTTCTTCAGCGCTGCTTGGAGGATTAACTTCTTCCGCTCCGGATGTCCACTTCGGTTCCATCGCTGCTCGGCTGAGTGAAGACAAGGTAGGATGATCTTCAGGGGATTAGTGTTAGGTTTTTGTAAGGGGGGTTTGGGTTAGATTAGGGGTATGTGGGTGGTGGGTTTTAATGTTGGGGGGGGTTGTATTTTTCTTTTACAGGCAAAAGAGCTGTTTTCTTTGGGGCATGCCCCCACAAATGGCCCTTTTAAGGGCTGGTAAGGTAAAAGAGCTTTGAACTTTATTTAATTTAGAATAGGGTAGGGCATTTTTTTTTATTTTGGGGGGGTTTGTTATTTTATTAGGGGGCTTAGATTAGGTGTAAGTAGCTTAAAATTGTTGTAATATTTTTAACATGTTTGTAACTTATTTTTTTAGTTTTTATAACTTAGCTTTTTTTATTTTTTGTACTTTAGTTAGTTTATGTAATTGTATTTAATTGTAGTTATTTGTAGGTAGTTTATTTAATTAATTTAATGATAGTGTAGTATTAGGTTTAATTGTAACTTAAGTTAGGATTTATTTTACAGGTAATTTTGTATTTCTTTTAGCTAGGTAGTTATTAAATAGTTAATAACTATTTAATAACTATTCTAACTAGCTAAAATAAATACAAAGTTACCTGTAAAATAAATATAAATCCTAAGATAGCTATAATATAATTATTAATTATATTGTAGCTATCTTAGGGTTTATTTTACAGGTAAGTATTTAGTTTTAAATAGGAATAATTTATTAAAGTATAGTGTAGTGTTAGGTGTAATTGTAACTTAGGTTAGGATTTATTTTACAGGTACATTTCTCTTTATTTTAGCTAGGTAAGCTATTAAATAGTTAATAACTATTTAATAGCTATTGTACCTGGTTAAAATAAATTGAAAGGTACCTGTAAAATAAAAATAAATCCTAAAATAGCTAGAATATAATTATTATTTATATTGTAGCTATATTAGGGTTTATTTTAAAGGTAAGTATTTAGTTTTAAATAGGATTCATTTAGTTAATAAGAGTTAATTTATTTAGATTTATTTAATTAATATTTAAGTTAGGGGGGCATTAGGGTTAGGGTTAGACTTAGGTTTAGGGGTTAATAATTTTATTACAGTGGCGGCGGTGTAGTGGGGGGCAGATTAGGGGTTAATAAATGTATTATAGGTGGCGAAGGTGTAGGGGGGGCAGATTAGGGGTTATTAAATTTATTATAGGTGGCGACGGTGTAGGGGGGGCAGGATAGGGGTTAATAGGTTTAATATAGGTTGCGGCGGGTTCAGGGAGCGGCGGTTTAGGGGTTAAACTATTTAGTTATTTGCGGAGAGGTACGGGATCAGCAGGATAGGGGTTAATAACTTTATAATAGAGGGCGACGGTGTAGGGGGGGCAGGATAGGGGTTACTAGGTATACTGTAGGTGGCAGCGGTGTCCGGGAGCGGCGGTTTAGGGGTTAATACATTTATAAGAGTTGAGGCAGGGTCTAGGAGCGGCGGTTTAGGGGTTAATACATTTATAAGAGTTGCGGCAGGGTCTAGGAGCGGCGGTTTAGGGTTTAGTAACTTTATTTAGTTGCGAGAGGCTCCGGGGGCGCCGGTATAGGGGGTAGAACAGTGTAGTTTAGTGTGAGTGCTTAGTGACAGGCTAGCAATAGGAAAAAGCCGAAGGGCAGCGAGATCGGATGAGTGATAACTGTCACAGTCCGCTGCTCATCGCCCCGCGGCTTTTGACAGTTTTATTTGATAACTTAGGCGTATTTTTTCAGGTCCGCGGCGGCGATGTGAGGCGAGCTTAGGCGGGCGTATTGGGCCGGCGAAGCCAGAAAATTAGACGGCTTGATAACTAGGCCCCTAAGTGTTTAATCTGTTTGCCACTTAGCATAGCTTTGAATATCCTGCACACTATGTCAGTACCCTTGCAACATATTTTTGTAGCACATACCACATAACATTATGTATCTTGTCTTATGCAATAGTAGATATGGATTTACCCTTGTGATCCAACATTTCCCTTGATGGTAACTTTCTCTGTAAGGTAAAGGGAGACCAATATATATGCATGTATTTTGGCAGATACATATTTGCATATATACAGAGGATCCATATGCGATAAATATCACAAATACCAGAGATCATGGTATCTGTTACAAGTTAGCATAATTGTCATCATATGTTAAGTTTCATGGAGCATCTACCATCTTAAAATATCACAAAGACTGCTGCTCCATAACCCTGTCCACCTGCTCTGAGCAGGTAGACAGACATCGCCACAATTCAACCTGATCGAGTACGATCGGGTTGATTGACACCCCCCTGCTGGCGGCCCATTGGCCGTGAGTCTGCAGGGGGCGGTGTTGCACCAGCAGCTCTTGTGAGCTGCTGGTGCAATGCTGAATACGGAGAGTGTATTGCCCTCCATATTCAGCGAGGTCTGGCGGACCTGATCCGCACTGTCGGATCCACCTATAGAGGTCTATAGGTGGAGATTGTATCAGATGATAGGTTCATATCCCTGTAGGCGTTGTTTCTTTTAACCAATCCTGAACTTGTATATGCTTTTTAAACCTGAATGTGTAATAGCACAGTAGGCTATGACTACATCTGTGTTAGCCGAAACGCATAAGCCATCCAGTACTATGCCGCATGTGTGTATGTTCCTGAGGGTTGCAGTACCCCTGTTTTAATCGATGTTGGAAATACATTTTGGATTTTATTATTGACAAAACTCTTCGACTGTTTATTACTATTGGCATACATCCAGCTGGTTCATCTACTGCGCTGCACGTAGCTAGGGTTGGAGCAGGTGATCATCATCTGATTGGCCCATTGGCCAAACATGTGGGATTGACGCAGAGAAACACGGAAGAGGTCTGTACAGATGCACCACCATGGCCTGAAGGATCCGCTGACACTTGGAGAGGCAAGGTTACTGTCCGTTTCAGAAAGCGGTACCAGGAGGCGAATAGCTAGCAGACACCATGGGATCTGTGAGTAAGACAACTGCCTAAGACATTACCTTTATGTCATTGAAAACAAAAGTTATGCTGACACCTTTCTGAAATTGAACTCTCTCAGTTCATAGATTTGATAATATAACTATCACCTTAAGGATACTTGGTCTATTTGTGCTTTAACTTATATAAATATATACAGTACATAATAAATATACATATACAGTACATAACAAGATTCCTTATTACATTCCGCAAAAACATGTAGTTTTTTAATTGTAGAAAAAAACCCTCAAAATTTGTTCATTGGCATCTTCTTAGTCAGCTAAATGTAAATATTTTTATTAGTTTTGATAGTTTTAAGGTCTTTATCTGCAGCTATATATCATGTTCTTACATGATGCAATTTGATGACAGTCATATGTGTGTCATTTGCGATAATATAAAAAATCATACATTTTTTTCACAAACTTTGGAATTCTCACTGAAATTATTTACACACAACTGGTGAAGTCATAAAACAAATGGTTGCAAAATCTTATGTAGGATCCCATGTGTTCAGAATAAGCAGACATGTATGGGTTTAACATTGCTTTTAGCAAACAGAAGGCTGCTAATTGCGCCTGGCACCACACATCTGAAAGTGGATATTTTTACAATTGGGTCAAGGGCCCATTTAGAATGGCATAACTGCAGGAATTCTCAAAACTGACCCCCAAAACTATAGGGGTCAGATTACAAGTGGAGCGCTATATTTCACTTTCATGAATGGTATTACAAGTTAACAGCAATGCGAACATGAGCTTGCGTTCGCATTGGTGAGAAGCATTGCACTCACAAGATCACACTTCCATAGGCTCCAATGGGAGCCTCATTCTGGTGCCGTCAGAGACGGCATCAGAACCTAACACAGCGAAGGAGGTAAGTAGCACAGCAATAGCAGCAAATGTTTACATATATATGTATATGATTATATACATATAAATTTATGTGTTAATATGTGTATATACACATATTAACACATAAATATATAATTACCTACAACACACAGTTCCCATAGACCGCAATGTAAAGGCACTTTTCAGTGCTGTTTTTCATTCTTATACCCCACTCCCACCAACTTTAGCACCCAAAAACTACCTAGTGCAGTTGCTTTTATTTATTTTTTTAAATGCTACAATTTGTCCATTTGTGGGCCCTTGAAAATTTAGCCCTTCACTTATAATCTAGCCCTATATATTTATAAAGTAGACATGTGCGTTTCGATTCGGAACAAATCGAAATTCTAATGAATTTGTTAAATTCTGAGATTCGGATCGATTCGAATTTCCAAATTACGGTAGTAACGAATCTACCGAATAAATCCGAATTAGTTCGGATTTATTCATTACATTCGGATGGCCATGGATTACACTAGTATTGTACAGTATATTAGGTTATATCACTCTGCTATGGGTTACACCTAATATACAGTACATAATACTAGTCTAATACACAGCACATCCCACCTAACACATACCGAAATTCCAAATTTCCGAATCAAACCGAATTGAATCCAGCCAAATTTATTCGAATCGGAATGAATCTGAAAGGAATCCGAAACAAGTTAATTTGAATTTTTTACGAATTTGAATCGATCCGAACTGAAATTCGAAAACATCCGAATCGATCCGAACCGAAACAAATTTTTCGGCCATGCACAAGTCTATTATAAAGTACATAACCAAAGGTATTGATCTAGGCCATTTTTGTGTGCCAAATGCGATCATATAAAAAATAATTAACTTTTTCACAAAGGTTGGATTTCTCACTGAAATTGTTTACAAACAACTTGTGAAGTTATAAGCCAAATGGTTGCAAAAGCTTCTGTAGGATGCCCTGTGTTCAGAATTAACAGAGATTCCTTAGGTTTACAATTATTTTTGGCGATAAGAAGACAGCTAATTGCACTTGCGCACCACACTTCAGAAAAAGAGATTTTTAGACATGTTATGGCAATGTGTTCAGGGTCCATTTGGTATCACAGTTCTGAAAGGGGATTTTTAGAATTAGATATGTATGCACAGTGGGTTATAGAAGGCTGCTAAATGGAGCTGTGCCCCATAGTTCTAAAAGGGGAATTTTTGATGTTTGGGCAAAGAGTTGATAACTTGTTTGCTATGGTATAACTGCCTGTATTTGTATGATTTCATGCCATCAGCTGTCAGTATTTATTGCAAACTTGATAATTTATTTACTTAAATTAAAAAAAACACACACAAGTTTTGGGATTGTCAAATGATTTACACACAGGATTTTTACCAGTATTTTTCAACTGTATGATATATTTGATAACAATTTTTAGCACATAAACCAGGTTTGAATAGGTATGTAATTTAGTGAAAACGTGAATCTATCCTTACTCCCCTATTAGAGTAAACTTTGCAGCGTTAATGGGACCAGATCTTTGATGTAAAAGGAAAAGTATTGGGGACATATTTGCCAGTTAGTCTCACTATGTTCTCACATTGAAGGTTCTGGGGCATGTCTTTATTTTCGATGAGACGGCTATTTGGTAATTTAGGAAAGGAAGCTTATTGCCAGGTGCAGATGATTTGTACAAGATGTAATA
Organism: Bombina bombina; assembly: GCF_027579735.1. NCBI lineage: Eukaryota > Metazoa > Chordata > Amphibia > Anura > Bombinatoridae > Bombina > Bombina bombina. The sequence goes on from NC_069506.1 coordinate 253,089,304, forward strand.
ATTAAAAACTGCCATCTGAATCATATCGACTGCAAGCTTTGTATACAAGATTTTGGGTTTTCTTGCGGCAAGATTCCGATTCTTTATTTGGTTATAGAGGTCTATCCACCCATGCATTTGTTGTACTTAACAAAGCAAACTGGTTTTGAAGCTGTATCATTTCACCTCTGGAAGTAAATACCTTGGTTCCTTCATTGTGTATAGTTGTCAACATATATACTAAATTTTCTGCGCTGAGTTCTTTACTCTGTAATGCTGCTATTTCTCCTATCTTTTGCTTATTAGAGACTAATTGTCGTGGCAAACCTTTACGATTTTTCTGAATTGTTAGATTATGGCGTCGAAAGAAATATAACATTTTGAAAAGGAGGATACGAGTATCAACCATAAAATACCTTCTGTTTTGTTCTTCTTCTTTAGTCATTATTTTATCTTCTAATTATTTTCTAAGTGTAATATCATATACTACTTGATTTTTCTTTTTACTTAGATTGGAATATAGAGTTTCTTTTTCCATCCTGCTTGGACTAATTTTGGGGTCAATTACAATTCTTTAGTAAAACTTATTTATCTACAAAAAAGCAAATAGTGTTTTTCTGTTGAAAATTGTTAGACGTTTTCCCCAACCCCTTTGCTCTTCTTTATTTATGGCTAGATTACAAAGAGATTTTCCCCAACCCCTTTGCTCTTCTTTATTTATGGCTAGATTACAAATCGCACACACAATATGTTTTTTATTTACGTTCCCTCGAGCATCTTTAACCTCTCTAGCCTCACCAGTCCTTATGTTATTAAATATTATTTAATAACATAAGGACTGGTGAGGCTAGAAAGGCTGAAGATGCTCGAGGGATCCTAAAGAAAAAACGTATTGCACGCCCACTGCAGTCAGCGCACGACTTGTAATCTCTGCATTAGATGGGTTTTGTGAAGTAGAAATATACTAGAATAAGTCTTTTTTTATATCAAAGTCATATATTTTTTGTATGAAAACCAAAACCTCCAACATTCCATATTAAAATATTAAATGGACAGAATATTTGATTTTATTATTGTTTAAAAATATAGATAAAGCCTTTACTACCCATTCCCTAGTTTTGCACAACCAACATTTTTTTATATTAATATATATTATAACCTCTAAATCTCTGCCTGTTTGTAAGCCTCTGCAGGCCGCTTCTTATCCCAGTGCATTTTATTAGCTTTTCACAGCCATATAGATAGGGTTGCCAGGTGTCCTCCACAAAAATACCGAACACCCAAGAAAAAAAAAACTGTGCGAGGGGGGGGGGGGAGATTAGTTTGCGGTGAAATTTACTGAAAAAGATAAATATATATATATATATGTACACATACAATATATACACAGTATATATATAGATATATATATATATATATATATATATATATATATATATATATAAAGGGAGTGCAGAATTATTAGGCAAATGAGTATTTTGACCACATCATCCTCTTTATGCATGTTGTCTTACTCAAAGCTGTATAGGCTCGAAAGTCTACTACCAATTAAGCATATTAGGTGATGTGCATCTCTGTAATGAGAAGGGGTGTGGTCTAATGACATCAACACCCTATATCAGGTGTGCATAATTATTAGGCAACTTCCTTTCCTTTGGCAAAATGGGTCAAAAGAAGGACTTGACAGGCTCAGAAAAGTAAAAAATAGTGAGATATCTTGCAGAGGGATGCAGCACTCTTAAAATTGCAAAGCTTCTGAAGCCTGATCATCGAACAATCAAGCGTTTCATTCAAAATAGTCAACAGGGTCGCAAGAAGCGTGTGGAAAAACCAAGGCGCAAAATAACTGCCCATGAACTGAGAAAAGTCAAGCGTGCAGCTGCCAAGATGCCACTTGCCACCAGTTTGGCCATATTTCAGAGCTGCAACATCACTGGAGTGCCCAAAAGCACAAGGTGTGCAATACTCAGAGACATGGCCAAGGTAAGAAAGGCTGAAAGACGACCACCACTGAACAAGACACACAAGCTGAAACGTCAAGACTGGGCCAAGAAATATCTCAAGACTGATTTTTCTAAGGTTTTATGGACTGATGAAATGAGAGTGAGTCTTGATGGGCCAGATGGATGGGCCCGTGGCTGGATTGGTAAAGGGCAGAGAGCTCCAGTCTGACTCTGACGCCAGCAAGGTGGAGGTGGAGTACTGGTTTGAGCTGGTATCATCAAAGATGAGCTTGTGGGGCCTTTTCGGGTTGAGGATGGAGTCAAGCTTAACTCCCAGTCCTACTGCCAGTTTCTGGAAGACACCTTCTTCAAGCAGTGGTTCAGGAAGAAGTCTGCATCCTTCAAGAAAAACATGATTTTCATGCCGGACAATGCTCCATCACACGCGTCCAAGTACTCCACAGCGTGGCTGGCAAGAAAGGGTATAAAAGAAGAAAATCTAATGACATGGCCTCCTTGTTCACCTGATCTGAACCCCATTGAGAACCTGTGGTCCATCATCAAATGTGAGATTTACAAGGAGGGAAAACAGTACACCTCTCTGAACAGTGTCTGCGAGGCTGTGGTTGCTGCTGCACGCAATGTTGATGGTGAACAGATCAAAACACTGACAGAATCCATGGATGGCAGGCTTTTGAGTGTCCTGGCAAAGAAAGGTGGCTATATTGGTCACTGATTTGTTTTTGTTTTGTTTTTGAATGTCAGAAATGTATATTTGTGAATGTTGAGATGTTATATTGGTTTCACTGGTAAAAATAAATAATTGAAATGGGTATATATTTGTTTTTTGTTAAGTTGCCTAATAATTATGCACAGTAATAGTCACCTGCACACACAGATATCCCCCTAAAATAGCTATAACTAAAAACAAACTAAAAACTACTTCCAAAACTATTCAGCTTTGATATTAATGAGTTTTTTGGGTTCATTGAGAACATGGTTGTTGTTCAATAATAAAATTAATCCTCAAAAATACAACTTGCCTAATAATTCTGCACTCCCTGTATATATATATACACACACACATACATATATATATATATATATATATATATATATACACACACACACACACACACATATATTCATATATATATATATATATATATATATATATATATGCACACATATACAGTATATACATACACATATATATATATATACACATACATATATATATATATATATATATATATATATATATATATATATATATATAATATATATATAATATATATAATATATTGGCTGGCTGCTGCTTCAATGATTTGTGTGACACAGTGTAGATAATTTATGATGACTTAATCAGGCACACACACTTGCCTTCACAGTGTCTGTTAAATTAAAATAACAGCAGAGTTATCAGACATTATTATTTCCAAATTCACAATTTTTCACAAGGGAGGGAAGCAGACTAGCAGGGCAGCACGCACTATTAACTTATTGCTGGGCTGGCTCTCTGGCTGGCTGTCACTACTCACTAACTTATTGCTGGACTGGCTCTGGCTGTCTGTCACTCTGTAGTTGCACTCAGACTCTCTCTCTGCCTCTGCGGCGCCTGCAGGCAATGAATGACACACAGACTGAGGCTGCTGAGAGCGGGTCTTCTCTTCTCTGGCGTGATGACGTCACGCTCACGTGACCCGCGTGATCACGTGCGATACGGCAGGCAGCGCAGAGAGAGGCCCCGACTCAACTCCGGCTCCGCACATCACTGTCAGGAATCAGATCAGAAAGATGATGATCCGATCAGACAGCTGAGCAGAGCCTGAGTTGAGAGTGAAACTGAGACACACGGGCTATTAGCTAAACAGGGGCTGGTTGATTGTGTGGGGTTACGGGTAAGCAGCTAGCAGCAGCCACAAGCCAGGCATAAAAAGAAAATGTAAATAAAACTGCAAAGGCTATGTCCGTTTTTTTAAAATAAAATTACCGGGCAGTAGCCTGAAATACCGGACAGTCCGGTCTAATAACGGACACCTGGCAACCCTACATATAGATAAACACTGTGCTCACTTCCATGAAGTTATTCCGGAACTAGCACTAATTGGCTAAAATTCAAGTTTGTAAAAAGCACTGAGATAAGGGAGCAGTCTGTAGAGTTTAGATACAAGGTAACCCCAGAGATAAAATGTATATTAATATAAGTGTTGGTTATGTAAAACTGGGAAATGGGTATAAAAAGGGATTATCTATCTTTTTAAATACTACATTTTTCAAGTTGACTGTCCCATTAAGTCCAGCATTCTTTATTAAATAGTTCAGCGGTATTTATATATAATATGAGGAAAGGAGGCCCATAAAATAATGAGAGTAAGAAGAAAGGGAGAAAAAGATAAAAGAGCAAAGGAAAGGATAAAAAAGCCCCCTTTCCAACAGAAAATAATTTAAGGACATGAAGGATTTCATGGAAGTTAACATTTTATCCATTAAGCACTGCTTGCATATTTGTGCCTTTTAAATTGGCAAAATTATAATACATTGTAGGTTTTTTAAACATAATTTACTACATAATTTAAAAATGCATATTTTACTTACTTTACACTTTGCACAAAATAGTGCTTACTCTTTGTGTCTCATATATAAAATCCTGAATCTAATAATAAAATTAAACAATACATCTTTCCATTTAATTTCTAATTTCCTTCCAATCGCATGGAGAGTCCACAAATCCATTGAATTACTAGTGGGAATTCAACTCCTGGCCACCAGGTGGAGGCAAAGAACACCCCAGAAAAGCTTCAAGTATTCTCCTACTACCCACAATCCCCAGTCATTCTTTGCCAATTTAATATTGTAGGTGATGTGCGAAGAAGGTGTCTGAAGAAATCAAGTTGTTAATCCTTTAATAGGTACTTTTCCCTGCAAGCAAGGATTGGGGTTATGCTGTGCCCATGTAATTCTCTTTAGCAAGAGTAATGGTGGCTTTTAGCAGTTTGAAGACGGCGAGGTGGTCTTTGCTTACCTTCCAACATTTTTGTTACCCTTATATAGAAAGCCAGGGTTGTTTACTCTGTTTTTCTTTATCCACAGGTCTATGTCAGTGAGGATTCTGTCACACCTGTTTGCTGTACCTGCGCTACAGTGGATCCACAGGTAAGTGCTTTTACCTTCTAGGTGAGAAGGATGCAGCCCTTAGGAGTTCCTTCTTTAAAAAAAAGAAAAAAGAAAGGATACTTAGAGTACAAGGTGGATCCTTATGGGACTAAATCTCCCTTTTGAAGGTTGGGGATTTAATAGGCAGCAGTTCAGGGAAACTGTTCTCTCATGTGAAGGCTTTTTTTATTTTGGCTATGGGGATTTGTTTGCACAAGTTTACCTTTTATTTAGTTTGGGTAATATCTATTTAAGAAAGTTTTTGGACCGCACCTTATTTTTGAATTTGTGATCATGTGACCGCTCTGTTACTTCCTGAGTGCTGAACAGTTTGTTTCTAGCCGGCTGTTTGGAAGCTGGATTTTCAAGGAGACAGACCTGATTTTCTGGCATTAGATAATTTTTCCTGCCTGTCGCTTCTCTCTGATGTTTGCAGCTTTCTAGGATCTGCAGTTTGAACAGGATTTATCTGCTGGTGTGGATTGGATTCCTGGTTACCGGTTGGGGGAGTCTCTCCAACATGGCTGGGGTGTAGAGGTGCTGGTTTTAATAATTATTTATTTATGCTTAGAATTTTATTCCGATATTTTATATTGAAATTAGAGTATAAGCGAAATAAAGGGCTTTTTATTTACTATTGAAACCAATCCCAAGCTTTCTCTGTCATTTGATAAATGTCTTTATTGTGCAAATGTCCAGGTTATACCTCCTGTAAAATTTGTTCCCCTTGCCTTAATAAGGTTTTATTATCTAATGATAAGGATTCCTTATCTGAGCCTTATTTTTTCTCAGGATAATGCTGTTAAGGGTTTGTCTCAGCCTTCTGCTAACATGTCCCAGTCTTTGACAGATTCACATGCAGTGCCCTGTGGTTCCTCTCATTCAGTCTCTGGGAGTGTTTGTTTGCCTAAAGATTTTGCTGCGCAGTTGACTTCTGCAGTTTCTGCACCCCTAAGTGCTTTACCTAGTTCGGGTAAAAGGAAGAGGAAATTTAAGTACATTTCTATGGGTTCTGATTCCGCCAAGACTGATTTGGTTAGTCTTTCTCAGTTATCTAGCAAAGATCATTCCTCTGCAGCTTCTGAGGGCGAGATCTCTGATTCAGATTCTGCAATTCCTAGTACAATAGATTCTGAGGAGTTTCATTTTAGATTTAAACTGGAGCATCTCTATTTACTTTCCCCATATTCTGTCCATTCTTTTGGAGGGCCTGGAGAAGAGTTTATCAGTCAGTACCCTAAAGGGTCAGATTTCGGCTCTGTAGATTCTTCTGTAGAAGCGTCTGGCAATTTTAGCAGATGTTCAATCTTTTCTCCAGGCTTTGGTTAGATTCAGGCCTGTGTTTAGGTCAATTGCTCTTCCTTGGAGTCTTAATTTGGTTCTTAAAGTTTGGCAGCAGGCTCTATTTGAGCCTATGCATTCTGTTGATATCAATTGATTGTCCTGTAAGGTTTTGTTTCTGCTGGCAATTTCCTCTACCCGTAGAGTTTTGGAACTTTCGGCTCTACAGTGTGCTTCTCATTATCTTATTCTTCATGCGGATAAGGCGGTTCTCCATACTAAATTATGATTTCTACCTAAGGTGGTCTCGGAACGCAATATTTACCAAGAAATCAACTGGATGTTGTACATGCTTTAAGGTTCTATTTTCCAGGCTACGTAAGATTTTTGTCAGTCTTTTGCTCTTTTTGTTGTCTTTTCAGGTAAACGGCGGGGTCAGAAGGCCACTTCTTCTATGCTCTCCTTTTGGTTGAGAAGTGTTATTCAATTGGCTTATGAGACACCTGGACAGCAGCCTCCAGAAAAAATTATGGCTCACTCCACTAGGACTGTTGCTTCCTCTTGGGCCTTTAAAAATTGTGTTTCTATAGAACAGATTTTCCAAATTTGATGTTTTTGCCTCAGATGAGGCTTCTTTTGGGAGGAAAGTTCTTCAAGCAGTGGTGCCTTCCTTTTAGGTTTTGCCTGTCTTGTGTATCCCTCCCTTCCATTCTGTGGACTTTAGCTTTGGTATTGGTTCCCACTAGTAATTGAATGGATTTGTGGACTCTTCATGCCATTGGAAAGAAAACATAATTTATACTTACCTGATAAATTATTTTCTATCCTAGCATGGAGAGTCCACGACCCACTCTTATTTTTAGACAACTTTTTGTCATTTTTCTAAACCTCAGGAACCTCTGTACCCTTTGTGTTTTCTCTTTCTATAATTCCTCGGCTGAATGACTGGGGATTGGGGTAGTGGAAGGATACTTGAAGCTTTGCTGGGGTGTACTTTGCCCCGACCTGGTGGCCAGGAGTTTAATTTCCACTAGTAATTCAATGTATTTGGGGACTCTCCATGCCAGGAAAGAAAATAATTTATCAGGTAAGTATAAATTATACAATACAGAAAAAATATGTGTACAGAGATGTCAGTTGACAATAAAGAAATATCTGTCACAAATGGACTGAGAACCAATACTCTCCTTGTATGAAGTGACTGCTGCCTTCTTTCAGTCTCTCCCCAAGGACTGTATAATAGTAGAAAAAACAAAGGTAGATGGCGCTGGTCTCTGGAAATTGTCGTTTTCTCTGATAATAAAGAGAAGAAGACTTGTATATATTAAGGCCCAGTGAATATGGTGCAGTATACTCACTCCTTAAGTGGCATGATATCCGCTTGTTAGGAGTGTCTCCCTCAGGTATCCTTTCCTGGTGCTCAAGACTGGGAGTAAAATGAAAACTCCATAAACAGTATATCCAAATGAAGGTAACAAAATAATAGTAACTTACTTCATTAATATTGAACTACCGGCCGTCACAGCAAAGAAGGAAAGATATTCCAAATTACTTAAAAAATATTTATTAGCTCTACGCGTTTCAACATCTGTAAACGTCTTTGTCAAGAGCAATTTTTAAAACAAGTTAAAACAACTGCAAAATTTGATGAGCTGTGACTCTCAGAGCCGGTTTAAATACAGGTGTACCTTGTTCCAATTTCCTGTTATATTAGACATTTCTGAGTGTTATCCATTAAGAACAAATGCTGTTCCCTTGTTTATTTTATTTCATAGAAAACAAAGTACGATCACATATCTATGGATAATTTCTTGATGTGTGCGGCAATCAGGACTTCCCCTGTCTTTATTTTGTAAATGTGTCAACACGGACGGACCTGAAATGAAACTTCTTCATTACGTATACAAGCCAATGCATGATAAGCTAACAAAACCACGTGACATTAAACTGGATGGAATCAAGAACTTTCCACACAAACACCAGCACATCCCGGATAGGCTGGTCAAATCACATGATCTCCAATTGGACCTGAAAGGGAACTTTTTTCATTATACTACTCGTTTGAGGACTTTAAATGATGTAACTTTTTTGATTGGTTATTTTACAAGAGGGCTATTTCAATTGGCCAAGTATTATGTTCATATCGAACTAACGTAATGCAATACAAAATTAAATACAATAACGGCATAAGAAAATTCTAACTTTGCAATGAATTATATCTTCAGTTAGAGATGAACATAATACATATAGGATGTTTTACAAATTGTTTAGTAACTTTGATTTTCTGTGAGTCCAATTTCCTGTTCAAACAGGAAATTGGAACAAGGTACACCTGTATTTAAACCGGCTCTGAGAGTCACAGCTCATCAAATTTTGCAGTTGTTTTAACTTGTTTTAAAAATTTCTCTTGACAAAGACGTTTACAGATGTTGAAACGCGTAGAGCTAATAAATATTTTTTAAGTAATTTGGAATATCTTTCCTTCTTTGCTGTGACGGCTGGTAGTTCAATATTAATGAAGTAAGTTACTACTTATTTTGTTACCTTTATTTGGATATACTGTTTATGGAGTTTTCATTTTACTCCCAGTCCACTTGAGCACCAGGAAAGGATACCTGAGGGAGACACTCCTAACCAGCGGATATCATGCAACTTAAGGAGTGAGTATACTGCACCATATTCACTGGGCCTTAATACATACAACAAGTCTCCTTCTCTTTATTATCAGAGAAAACGACAATTTCCAGAGACCAGCGCCATCTACCTTTGTTTTTTCAAGCATAAATTATGTTTTATTTACTTATGTTTTAGTAATATGCCCTCAGCATTGCCACTATCCTGAACTTTTAATCTTTGAAAGCATTGTTATTACAATTTATGTTTTCTGTTAAAGCCTGTTTTGGTGTGATCTCAAAACACAATGGAGACTACAGATTTCTTTTAAAATGACTCATGATATCTTCTTATACTGGATTTTTAGAGTACTAAATCAGCATGAACCCTTTGTATATGCATAGAAGATGTTCCAACAAGATTGCGCTTTCATGACTGGGTTTTTATAGAGGACATACCTTCATGTATGCCAAGTCAAGACATAGTTATGGTGCTCACAGTGCTTGTGCCTATATTGTTGAACTTCTTAACGGGATTGTGAACATGAGTTCAAGAAACTAGGAGCAAGCACTGTAATTATAAGTATTAGTGATCACCTTAAAGGGACATAAAACCCAATTATTTTCTTTCATAATTCAGATAGAACATACAATTTTAAGCAACTTTAGAATTTACTTTTGTTATCATTTTTTTTTGTTTTCTTATTATCCTTTGTATAAAAACAGTAAAGTAAGCTTATGAGTGTGCATGTGTCTGCAACTCTATATGGTAGCAGTTTTGCAACACTGTTATACATTAGTATAAGCACAAGATGGCAGCACTATTTCCTGTCATTTAGTGCTTCAGGCATGTGCACGCTACCTACCTAGGTATGCCTTCAACAAAGGCTAACATGAGAACAAAGCAATTTTGATAATAGAAGTAAATTGGAAACTTTTTAAAAATTGTATCCTCTATCTAAATAATGAAATAAATTTTTTGGGTTTAATGTCCCTTTAAGTTTTCCTACAATATGAACACAATATTAATACATCATGCAACAAGCAGGCAACTTTTATAGTAATTTATAAATATTAATACATATTAATAACCTGTATGGGCATGAAATACTACAAATATGGACAGGTGGTGAGCACTCAAGTATAAGGTACTAACTCCCTGAAGATAAGGTAAGTTTAGTTAGCCTTGGCCTGGAGCAAAAGGCTGGTGTGTTTCATTTTCCAGGGTGGGAGATCAGACTGTTCTTGTGTTCTGGTAGTTAGGCACAGACCAAAAAGCTTGTGTGTTCATAACACTGGGCATGCAGCTCTGTAGGTCTCAGCCTTACAGCATGTGGAAGTTACTGTACTGCATCTTTAAGAGACTGCTTACTAAAATACCACATAATGGCAGTAAAGAGGCCAAAGGTGATGGAACAACATTTCTTTACTCACTCAATTTAGCAAATTGCTCTGTTTACAAGTTTTCAAGGTGAAGGTCATAAAGGTACTGCAATACTTTTTGGAACTGGGACTGTGTTGCTACTCTTTCAGAATTGCAGTTGCATTGTTATACTTTATAGATTGTCAGGCACAAGGGTTTTGTTGTTTATTGCCTTTTGGTCCATTTGAATTTAGAGCTTGATACTATTTATACACTGTTTTTTTTGTCTGTTTGTAATAAAGCCAATAAAAGGATGTAAAAAACAAATTTTCATTATTCACTAAGAATATGCATTTGTAGTAAAAACAAAAAACTTTCCAATGTATTTCTTTTATCTATGTTGCTTGGTTATTTGCGTTATTTTACGCTCCATAGCGTTGCCATTACGAGTTTTGAAAAAGCCGATGATATGGTGGTTTTAAGCTCCATACCGCACAAAATACAAGTGCTTCTTTGACGTGCTCGTGCAAGCTTTCCCCATAGACATCAATGGGGAGAAAGTGTTAGAAAAAAAAACTAACACCTGCGATCACGGAATGAAAAGTTCCGTAACGCAACCCCATTAATGTCTATGGGGAAAAAAAGTTATGTTTAAACCTAACACCCTAACATAAACCCCATGTCTAAACACCCCTAATCTGCTACCCCCAACATCGCTAACTCCTAAATAAATCTATTAACCCCTAATCTGCTGCCCCGACATCGCCAACACCGAAATAAAACTCTTAACCCCTAATCTGCCACTCCCGATTTCGCCAACACTATACTAAAGTTTCTAACCCCTATTTCCCCACACCCCAACATTGTCCACACTTTAATAAAGATATTAACCCCTATTCCGTCGCTCTCTGACATTTCCGCCACTAAATAAAGTTATTAACCCCTAAACCTCTGGCCTCCCACATCACTGCCACTAAATAAACCTATTAACCCCTAGACCAACAGCCCCCCACATCGCCAAAAACCAAATTTAAACTATTAACCCCTAAACCTAACATCCCCCTAACGTTTATTAAAATTACAAGATCCCTATCTTTAAATACATAAAAACTTACCTGTAAAATTAAACTAACATTACTATTAGACTAAAATTAAACTAACTACAAATTAAATAAACTAAATTAAAAATAAAATAAACTATATTACAAATTTAAAAACCTAACCCTACTAAAAAAATTAAATCTACAATTACAAAAAATAATAAACACTAAATTACAAAAAATAACAAACGAAATTATCCAAAATAAAAACAATTACACCTAATCTAATAGCCCTATACAAATAAAAACCCCTCCCAAAATAATAAAAAAACCCTAGCTTACAATAAACTACCAATAGCTCTTAAAATGGCCTTTTGTAGGACATTGCCCAAGGTTAAACAGCTCTTTTACCAGTAAAAAAATGCAAACCCAACCAACAGTAAAACCCACCACCCAACCAACCCCTCAAAATAAAAAACCTAACTCTAAAAAAAAAACCTAAGCTACCCATTGCCCTAAAAAAGGGCATTTGTATGGGCATTGCCCTTAAAAGGGCATTCAGCTCCTTTTCATTGCCCTTAATAGGGCATTTAGCTCTTTTAAGATAGCACAAACCCCAATCTAAAAAAAACCCACCCAAAAAAGTTTAAAAAAACTTAACACTAACCCCGACGATTCACTTACCGTTTTTGAAGTCCGGACATCCATCCTTATCCTGGCTGCCAAGTACTGATCCAGGCGGCGAGAAGTCTTCATCCAGGCAGTGAGATATTCATCCATCCAGGTGGTGTCTTCTATCTTCATCCCGGCGGCGTGGAGCGGCTGCATCCTGAAAACATCCCATGCGGAGCATCCTCTTCATATGGTCGCCGCCGTACATTGAATCTTCAATGCAATGGAGCCTTTTCAAAAATGTCCCTTGCATTCAGCCAATAGAATTTCAGTAGCTTTAATCCTATTGGCTGATTTGAGCAGCCAATAGGATTTCAGTAGCTCTCATCCTATTGGCTGATTTGAATTTCAAAAATCAAATCAGCAAATAGGAATGCAAGGGACGCAATTTTGAAACGGCTCCCTTGCATTGAAGATTCAGTGTACGGCGACGGTATGAAGAGGATGCTCCGCGCCAGATGTCTTCAGGATGGACCCACTCCGCGCCGCTGGGATGAAGATAGAAGATGCCACCTGGATGAAGATAGAAGACGCCACCTGGATGAAGATCTTGCCGCCTGGATGAAGACTTCACGCTGCCTGGATGAGGACTTCACCGCCTGGATGAGTATGGATGTTCGGACTTCAAAAATTGTAAGTGGATTGTGGAGGGTTAGTGTTAGTTTTTTTTCAACTTTTTTGAGGTTTTTTTTTTTAGATTAGGGTTTGGGCTATCTTAAAAGAGTTAAATGCCCTTTTAAGGGCTATGAAATAGAGCTGAATGCCCTTTTAAGGACAATGCCCATACAAATGCTCTTTTCAGGGCAATTGGTAGCTTAGGTTTTTTTTTAGAGTTAGGTTTTTAATTTTGGGGGGTTGGTTGGGTGATGGGTTTTACTGTTGTGGGGGGCCTATGTATTTTTTTACAGGTAAAAGAGCTGTTTAACTTAGGGCAATGCCCTACAAAAGGCCATTTTAAGAGCTATTGGTAGTTTATTGTAGGCTAGGTTTTTTTTTTATATGTTGGGGTTTTTTTTTAATTTTTATAGGGCTATTAGATTAGGTGTAATTGTTATTTTTTCTAATTGTAGATTTAATTTTTTAGTAGGGTTAGGTTTTTTTAATTTGTAATTTAGTTTATTTACGGCTAGATTTAGAGTTTTGTCGGTAACGACCCGCGTAGCTAACGCTGGCTTTTTTCTGGCCGCACCTCTAAAATAACTTTGGTATTGAGAGTTCACAGAATGGCTGCGTTAGGCTCCAAAAAAGGAGCGTAGAGCATTTTTAATGCAACTGCAACTCTCGATACCAGAGTTGCTTACGGACGCGGCCAGCCTCAAAAATGTGCTTGTGCACGATTCCCCCATAGAAAACAATGGGGCTGTTTGAGCTGAAAAAAAACCTAACACCTGCAAAAAAGCCGCGTTCAGCTCCTAACGCAGCCCCATTGTTTGCTATGGGGAAACACTTCCTACGTCTGCACCTAACACTCTAACATGTACCCCGAGTCTAAACACCCCTAACCTTACACTTATTAACCTCTAATCTGCCGCCCCCGCTATCACTGACCCCTGCATATTATTTTTAACCCCTAATCTGCCGCTCCGTAAACCGCCGCTACTTACATTATCCTTATGTACCCCTAATCTGCTGCCCCTAACACCGCCGACCCCTATATTATATTTATTAACCCCTAATCTGCCCCCCACAACATCGCCTCCACCTGCCTACACTTATTAACCCCTAATCTGCCGAGCGGACCGCACCGCTACTATAATAAAGTTATTAACCCCTAATCCGCCTCACTAACCCTATAATAAATAGTATTAACCCCTAATCTGCCCTCCCTAACATCGCCGACACCTAACTTCAATTATTAACCCCTAATCTGCCGACCGGAGCTCACCGCTATTCTAATAAATGTATTAACCCCTAAAGCTAAGTCTAACCCTAACACTAACACCCCCCTAAATTAAATATAATTTTAATCTAACAAAATTAATTAACTCTTATTAAATAAATTATTCCTATTTAAAGCTAAATACTTACCTGTAAAATAAATCCTAATATAGCTACAATATAAATTATAATTACATTGTAGCTATTTTAGGATTAATATTTATTTTACAGGCAACTTTGTAATTATTTTAACCATGTACAATAGCTATTAAATAGTTAAGAACTATTTAATAGTTACCTAGTTAAAATAATTACAAAATTACCTGTAAAATAAATCCTAACCTAAGTTACAATTAAACCTAACACTATACTATCATTAAATTAATTAAATAAAATACCTACAATTACCTACAATTAAACCTAACACTACACTATCAATAAATAAATTAAATACAATTCCTACAAATAACTACAATGAAATAAACTAACTAAAGTACAAAAAATAAAAAAGAACTAAGTTACAAAAAATAAAAAAATATTTACAAACATAAGAAAAATATTACAACAATTTTAAACTAATTACACCTACTCTAAGCCCCCTAATAAAATAACAAAGCCCCCCAAAATAACAAAATGCCCTACCCTATTCTAAATTACTAAAGTTCAAAGCTCTTTTACCTTACCAGCCCTGAACAGGGCCCTTTGCGGGGCATGCCCCAAGAAGTTCAGCTCTTTTGCCTGTAAAAAAAACCATACAATACCCCCCCCCAACATTACAACCCACCACCCACATACCCCTAATCTAACCCAAACCCCCCTTAAATAAACCTAACACTAAGCCCCTGAAGATCTTCCTACCTTATCTTCACCATACCAGGTTCACCGATCTGTCCTGAAGAGCTCCTCCGATGTCCTGATCCAAGCCCAAGGGGGGGGCTGAAGAGGTCCATGATCCGGCTGAAGTCTTCATCCAAGCGGGAGCTGAAGGATGTGGGACTTCCGGTGGGAGGAGCGTGAGGAGGACGTGCATGAGAGGGAGCCAACTCACTACCATACCCCGCCAAAGTTGCTCCTATTGCTGGGGGTGAGAGCCCTGCTTGGGGAGACAAAATACCATCAGGAGCGGAAGTCTAACTATACCAAAGTTCAGGTCGGTTGGTCCTGGCTGGGGACATGCATCACAGCGCTCCGAAGACGGACCCAGACTCCCGACCCTGACCAAGCTGAACGCCACTGTGTGTGGGACATTCGCCCTGGTTTGCGAGTAAGGCTTGCGGCTGTCTCCAAAAAACCTGCCGGAAACGTCAGCTGTTTAAAGCACCGGGTGCAGATGGCAGGTGTCTCGACTGCAGCCGGGCAGACGGAGGAGCAGTGAAGGAGCTGTGGAGCGGTGGCCTGGAACGCCGCATAAAGAGTATCACAGGAGCGCAAGTATCATTTCTATTTTTTTTGGTGGTCAGAGTTCGGAGGGTCTGTGCAAAAGGGGTCATTGATGTGCCTATGTTGTTGGCCCAGTAAAGGAGCCAGTGTGAGAGGCTGGGGAATTATAAAGATCCCGGCTTGAGGAACAGAGTTTAAAGGGAGTGCTGTGATAGCGGGAGAGTGTGTGGTGATTCAGAAAAATCTCCTCATTAAAAGCTAAGCCTGTCACGGAGGGCAGGGGAGAGTAACACAATAGTAACGACTCTTGAAATATGCTGGACTATGAGAATTTATCCAATAAATGAGCCATAAGTCAACAGGCTCCTGAAAAGTGGAAATGTTGCTTATAACAGTCGTATAATATCTGAAAGAGAGTCCTATGTTGTGTGAGAAGAGGCTGTAAAGTTGGAAACTATATTTTGTGTCTGGTTCTTGTCGCATTTTGTCATTCTATGTACACAAATGTTTGCAGGGAACGCTAAGGCCAGAGCAGATTAGTGGAACTGTTTGTGTAGAATCTGCAGCTGACTGATATATAAACAGAAAATTAATGATACAGAAAGCTCAATACCTGGAGATAAAAGGAGGACTAAGAATAAAGTCTCTGCTATTAACTATTATGTATGCTGGCAAGGAAAGATTCTAATTACAGTATCTGGAGATATTTTCTAGGTGGTGATAACATCTGTTCAGGGTGTTAGAACCCCGCGGTCGCTGTTTTGCTGGTTGTCAATAGAAATACATTGTTGTACTGTATAAGCTAAGTAAATACAGTGTTAAAGAAAAAAAGATACTGAGGATTAAGGGACTTGGTCAGAACAGACAGGGAACAGGGTACCAAGGACTATAATAACCGTCTTATAGGCCGAAGCTACCACCTATATATAGAAAGAAAGATAGAAAGTGCTGGATTACTGGGGCAGACTATTGGCCTCACTATTCTGTTATAAGCTGTAGGGGAACGTGAATATCTTGCACAGAGTCGCAGGGAGAGAGGAGACATAGCGAGATAGTTTGATATGGTCATCTTATTGGGCACTTTATACTTCACATAATAAAACACACAGGCATTAGAAGCCTCACTTAGACTCCGCAGCGGGAGTTCTGGTATTTTTGTTGGAAAAGGGAAAGGAGTAAAGGGGGGACAGAGGGGGAGGGGGAGAGGGGGGAAGGGGGAAAAAGGGAAAAAATCACATTAGTAAAATATATTACACTGGCAACTACTGTTGCAATAACACTTTAGGCACTATTAGGTAAGATTAGTATTAAAGCGTATCTCCCCGATAGGGACTGGCTAGTAATAGCCCCGGCATCCAGCAGGCCGAATTAGTGGAAACTGTGTTCAAGTAAAAATTTAAAATTTCAGGGTTTAGGCTCTGCAGAATATTGGTTTAAAGATATATTGCTAAATATAGCCGCTGCAAGGCATTGTAGGTTTGCTTGTTGGTATGAAAGTGTGCAAAAATCCCTGTTTTCTGATATAAACTATTTCTTTTAAACCTGTTGGATTGGTAGCCAGCTAGTTGATGGTGAAGGGTTTTAGGTTTCTGAAACTGATAGCAAACGAATCAAAATAGATTACACAAAACCACATCGGCGTATAGGCCACGGTTTTAGGAAGCGAGAAACCAACCTTAGAATCTACTGTGTGGAACACAGGGAAAGGGGAGTCAAAGGAGCAGAAGGGAGGGAAGAGAAGGGGAGAGTACACAAAAAGAGTCAGAATATCTTTGCCCCAGTCAGAAGTGTACATATTCCAGCCATTTTCAGAGAGAGGTGTTATTAGTCTCGATGGACAAATATATGGCAAGCATAAAAAATAAGTCCCCGGCCATGCCTCCAAGGAAAGATAGGAAGCAGAGATTAGGACCAGAAGCAGGTAGCGAGGTTAACCTGGAAAGTCCCTCTGTAAATCAGGACACACAAATGACTATAAACCAATTAGCGGACCTTTTACTCCCACAGTTTGAACTGGTGAAAAAGGATATTGCAGATTTATCGCAGGAGATCAGGCAGTTTTCAGTCAGAATGGCAGAAATAGAGTCTAGGGTCTCAGAAACAGAAGATAAGCTAAACACCCAAGACATAAATATGAAGGAAAATACGGATAAAATCAAGGCACTCCTGTTAAAGGTGGAAGATCTGGAGGATAGATCCCGCCGAAATAATGTTAGGGTAGTGGGACTTCCAGAAAGTAGAGAGTTTCAGGATCTTTTAAAATTTGCGGCAACTACACTTCCCAGGTTATTAGGGATTCAGGCAGAAAGAGACTCACTCCAGGTAGAACGAGCACATAGGGTAGGAAGTACCAGGACCAATACAGATGGAAATACACGTCCCAGGATGGTTTTAATTAGATACCTGAACTTTCAGGACAAGATTAATATAATGCAACATTTTAGGAAACTACAGACATTAACAATTGAAGGAAAGAAAATCCTGTTGTTTCAGGACTTTTCGTTCGAGACTGCCTCCAGAAGGAAAGTTATGGCTCCATTCTGTTCAGGGTTGATTAGAGCTGGGCTTAAAGCAGCACTGATCTACCCTGCCAAAATAATGGTTTTAACCATGGAAGGGAGAGTAGTGTTAAACTCAGTAAAAGAAGCACAAGATTTTTGCCAGGAGAATAACATAGAAGTCTGAATGGGTATTAGCATGCTATTAGGTCATTAAAGGCAATAAGAATGCTTATGATTTTTAAAGGTTCAAGAGGGAATTTTCATATTGTAAGGGCATTTAAGACTAGAAGATTATATCAAAATGGTAAGACAGTCAGCACAATAGAAGGTTATGGGAAGGGGGGGAAACGGGCGGTTTCTTGTGGGGTTCTTTTTTCCCCTTTTTTTTTTTTTTTCTCTCTTTTTCTTTTTTTTTTTTTTTCTTTTCTCTTCCCCTTCATTTTTTCTTTCTTTTTTCCTCTTTCCTTAGATTAAAATGTCAGACCCTTTAAAATTAGTATCGTGGAATGTGGGGGGTATAACCTCCCCCATTTAAAGGAAAAATGTCTTGAGACTGTTAAAAAGTGAGAAGGCGGATATTATTTTTATGCAGGAATTGCACCTGAAGGATCATGAAATAGCAAAACTGAAAGTTAATTGGGTGGCAGAAATTGTAGCCACTCCATGTAATAGGCCTAAGCGAGGTGTGGCCATCATCATAAATAAAAAGGTTAATTACAAAATCCTTAAACAAGAGTGTGATCGGCTGGGTAGGTACATAGTCCTCCAGATACAGATAGAGGGCATCTGTTGGACTTTTTGCAATATCTATGCTCCAAACAAACTTGAGAAAAGCTTCTGGCAAAAAATCCAGCAGAAACTCATTCCACATTTGGAACAGAACCTGATTATAGCTGGAGATATGAATCTCACGCTATATCCAGAGATGGATAGGTCTAGAGTCAGAGGCTGTCAGATAAATAATAGAGAAGCCAAATTTTGTAGGAATTATATCAAGACGCTAAAGTTAAATGACATTTGGCGTCAACAACACCCGGATGCCCGGGTATATTCATGTGAATCTAAGGCACACAAAAGCTTTACTCGTATTGATCTTTTTCTGATAAGTCAGCAAATAGTTAAGCGTGAAGTTGAAACTCATATAGCAGACATATTGTTATCTGATCACGCCATTATAAGTTTGCGGGTTTGGCCAGATAAGAGGATTGGAAGTCCTGGGAATTCGTTTCACTTTCCGGCTTATATGAGTCAAAATATACAGTTTTCTAATTGGTTAAATAGAAAATGGTTAGAATATTGTGACCTGAATAAAGGATATACTAATAAAACAGAAACCTTCTGGGAAGCAGGGAAAGCCGTCATGCGTGGAGAAATCAAGGGATACATGGTCAAGCTAACACGTAAATTGAAAGCTAGAGAGTTACAAGTGGCCAATCAGCTTAGGAACGCATACAACAGATACCTCCATTCTTCAAATCCAGTAACATGGAGTAAATACATCTCTGCCAAAAACGTAAGGGAGGACTTTCTTAGGGAGAAATGGGCAGGGGAAGATCTCAAAGCAAGGGCTAAGTTTCAAGGATATCAGGGGGTTTCAGCCAAACACCTGGTTAAATTAATAAAGTTCAGACAAAAGAAAAACATCATAGCAACAATAAAAAATGGTAACAAGGTAATAACTCAAGCGACAGAGATCAGGGAAGCATTCTATAAGTACTTTCATAACATATATACCAGCGGTGGAATAGATGAAAGAGCCAAGGCAAAATTTTGGGAAAAAATCAAACTACCTAATATATCAGCAGGTGATCTAGAACAGATTAATGCGGCTATAACAGAGTCAGAAATTGCCAAAGTAATACAAAAGATCAGATCTGGAAAAGCAGCAGGCCCTGATGGTCTCCCGATCGAATTTTACAAAACTCTATCAGCTACAATTGGCACCACATTAAAGAAGCTATTTAATGATTATTTCTTATCACAGGCCTTAAAGTCTCCTTACTTCTCAGACTCAATTGTCACTTTGATATACAAGAAAGGCAAAAAGCCAGAGGATCTAGCGGCATATCGCCCAATCTCCCTGTTAAATCAGGACTATAAAATCCTGATGTCAATCATTGCAGATAGATTAAAGAGAGTCATAGGCAAATTGATACATACAGACCAGGCTGGCTTTATTCCAAACAGGAACTCGGTTCGGAACATGAGAAGAGTATTGACAGCTGTGGACCATTTTCACCAGATCGGCCAACAGAGCCGAAGGGAAGGGCATAATAATAAGGAAAAAGATTTTGCTTTAATTACCATAGATGCTGAAAAAGCTTTCGATTCCATTGAATGGAACCATCTCATAACCTCCCTTGAAAACTTTGGTTTCTCTGGCCACTTGGTCGATATGGTGAGAATGGTCTATAGGAAACCCAGGTCACAGCTTCTAGTGAATGGGGAATTAACGCAACATATTATTCTACAAAAAGGAACCCGTCAGGGTTGCCCACTATCCCCGCTTCTATTTGACCTTGCCCTAGAACCCTTGGCAGTATATCTACGTCAAACAATACAACCAGTTAAGATTGGTAGGGAGGCTTTACTCATTTCGCTATACGCCGACGACATATTACTTTTTTTACAAGACACAGTAAATTCCATCCCATGTGTTTTGGAAATTATTACAGAGTACAGCACTTTTTCTGCCTATAAAATTAATCCCAAAAAATCAGAGCTATTATGGGTTAACAAAACAAGGCAAAGTTACAATTATATTTTTAAGGAAGTAAAAGCTATCAATTATCTAGGGATTAAGATTTCTAGGAACCCCAGGGATTGGTATCAATTAAACTTCAAGGAATTCTTTGATAAAATTCAAGCTAATTTAAATAAATGGAACCTACTTTTTTTGTCAATCTCGGCTAAATGCATGATAATTAAGGCAATTATATTTCCTAAAATTTTATTTTTGTTGCAAAATTTATCTCTTCTCGTTACAAGGAAAGACATAGTTAAATATAATAAAGCCTGCTCTTTCTTCATCTGGGGGAAGAAGAGACCAAGAATCTCTATAGATAAAATGAGCAACTCTAAAACATATGCGGGATTCGCTATTCCAAATATTATAATTTAATAGCGCTGGCTAAATTTGGACTAAACTGGCTTACTAATTCAGAATACGTAACATATTATAAGCTAGACGCGGAGCTGATTAGACCCTTCAGTCCCCTCGCCATGCTACATTGTCCATACAGGAAGCTGCCCCAGAATGTAGATAGTATGTTAACATTTGCCAATATCATTAAAGGGTGGCAGTTATACTGCTCTTTAGTGGGACAGGAATTTCGTGTGTCCCCATTCCTACCGATTATCGGGTGTGTGGATTTCCCAGCAGGTTTTAACCATAAAGTATTTTTTGATTGGAGGGAGAAAGGCCTAACTTACTTTGCGCAACTAAAAAATAATAGGGATGGTCAAACCCGTACTTTTCAGAGTCTTGTAGAACAATATCACCTTCCAACCAATAATTTCTATGCATACCTGCAGGTACGCCATTATATTGAAAGAGCTAACAGAGAAGTGGTAACTGAATGGGGACTGGCCCAAATAGTACCGGGCCTAAAACTATATCAAGTGGGGAAACGTTCAATTTCCTGGTGGTATCTAAAAATTCTGACAAATAAGGGGTTGGAGCATATTGACCTGATCAAGGGAAAATTTAATAAATATTTTGAAAGGTTACAAGGAGAGGACATATTACAAAGTATTGAACTTACAGCCGAGGCGACTTCATGTATTAGCTGGAGAGAATCTCAGTGTAAAATCATAAATAATTTCTATTTGACTCCAGCTAGAATGGCCAAATGGAGGGAGTCAAAGGCAGGGAGCTGTTTCAAATGTACCCGGGCAGGGGCAGACCTTCTACACTGTATCTGGAGCTGCCCAAAAGTTAGGCAATACTGGGCTAAGGCCCAGTATTGGCTGAACTGTCACCTCCAGAGCAAAATTGAGCTACAGGCAGAACATATATTTTTCCTTAAGAAGTCGGCTATCACGGGGGATAGACAATTGGTTAATTTAGTTATACTGGTAGCGCGTAGTCTGCTTTTCAAAAAATGGAGACAAAGAGAAACTCCCTGTATGAGGGAAGTTACCAATATCATTAAAGCACAGATGTTCGTAGAAAGGCAGAATCTCAAGGTAGATTCAGAAAAGCAGTTTAAGAATTATTTTAAAAAATGGGGAAGCCTGATTAGTTCTTGGACATCAGAGCAGCAGGGTTATTTCCTAAAGCCTTTTCAGAATGCAACTCCATTTTTAAACCTAATTGTATCTGGGGTACTGCCTAGGTCGTGGCTAACAGAGAGGGCCAGTTGCACCTAAGGTTAGGGGTTCCCCTTTTTTTTTTTTTTTTTTCTTTGCTGCGCTTTCTCTCACCCCGCCCTCCCCCCCCCCCTCCCCCCTATGTTTCAGTGTTATGTGCTCCCGGGCTGTTTTTTGGTGTTGAGATATTTAGATTTCTAATGAAGTAAAAATCTAATGTATACAAATTAGCATTGTTTTTCTTTTGTTGTGTTTCTCCCGCTTACCTTCTTCGAGGAAGGAGTACTGTCAGTTTGCAAAAAAGTGAGTTTAAGAATAAGTGGTTTTTCTTTTCTCGTCTGTTGGTAGATACTTAATCCCGGTGAGGGAGAAAATCAAGTCATGTATGATTTAAAAATATGTTATGTTAAATTATATGAATGTATACACAAAGATTTAACTTGACGAGTTGATTATGTTGTATCATATGCCGAAACTCAATAAAAAAAAAAAAAAAAAAAAAAATAAAAATAAAAAAACAAGCGGGAGCTGAAGAGGTCCATGATCCGGATGAAGTCTTCATCCAAGCGGGAGCTGAAGAGGTCCATGATCCGGATGAAGTCTTCTATCAACGGCATCTTCAATCTTCTTTCTTCGGGAGCCATCATCTTCCATCCGACGCGGAACATCCTCTTCTCCCGACGCCTACTAGCCGAATGACGGTTCCTTTAAGGGATGGCTGATCGGAACAGCCAATAGAATGCGAGCTCAATCTGATTGGCTGATTGGATCAGCCAATCGGATTGAACTTGATTCTGATTGGCTGATTCCATCAGCCAATCAGAATATTCTTACCTTAATTCCGATTGGCTGATAGAATCCTATCAGCCAATCGGAATTCGAGGGACGCCATCTTGGATGACGTCCCTTAAAGGAACCGTCATTCGGCTAGTAGGCGTCGGGAGAAGAGGATGTTCCGCGTCGGATGGAAGATGATGGCTCCCGAAGAAAGAAGATTGAAGATGCCATTGAAAGAAGACTTCATCCGGATCATGGACCTCTTCAGCTCCCGCTTGGATGAAGACTTCATCCGGATCATGGACCTCTTCAGCTCCCGCTTGGATGAAGACTTCAGCCGGATCATGGACCTCTTCAGCCCACCGCTTGGGCTTGGATCAGGACATCGGAGGAGCTCTTCAGGACGGATCGGTGAACCTGGTATGGTGAAGATAAGGTAGGAAGATCTTCAGGGGCTTAGTGTTAGGTTTATTTAAGGGGGGTTTGGGTTAGATTAGGGGTATGTGGGTGGTGGGTTGTAATGTTGGGGGGGGGTATTGTATGGGTTTTTTTACAGGCAAAAGAGCTGAACTTCTTGGGGCATGCCCCGCAAAGGGCCCTGTTCAGGGCTGGTAAGGTAAAAGAGCTTTGAACTTTAGTAATTTAGAATAGGGTAGGGCATTTTGTTATTTTGGGGGGCTTTGTTATTTTATTAGGGGGCTTAGAGTAGGTGCAATTAGTTTAAAATTGTTGTAATTTTTTTCTTATGTTTGTAAATATTTTTTTATTTTTTGTAACTTAGTTATTTTTTATTTTTTGTACTTTAGTTAGTTTATTTCATTGTAGTTATTTGTAGGAATTGTATTTAATTTATTTATTGATAGTGTAGTGTTAGGTTTAATTGTAAATTAGGTTAGGATTTATTTTACAGGTAAATTTGTAATTATTTTAACTAGGTAACTATTAAATAGTTCTTAACTATTTAATAGCTATTGTACCTGGTTAAAATAAATACAAAGTTGCCTGTAAAATAAATATTAATCCTAAAATAGCTACAATGTAATTATAATTTATATTGTAGCTATATTATGATTTATTTTACAGGTAAGTATTTAGCTTTAAATAGGAATAATTTATTTAATAAGAGTTAATTAATTTCGTTAGATTAAAATTATATTTAACTTAGGGGGGTGTTAGTGACAGCTTTAGGGGTTAATACATTTATTAGAATAGCGGTGAGCTCCGGTCGGCAGATTAGGGGTTAATAATTGAAGTTAGGTGTTGGCGATGTTAGGGAGGGCAGATTAGGGGTTAATAAATATAATATAGGGGTTAGCGGTGTTAGGGGCAGCAGATTAGGGGTACATAGCTATAATGTAGGTGGCGGCGCTTTGCGGTCGGAAGATTAGGGGTTAATTATTGTAGGTAGTTGGCGGCGACGTTGTGGGGGGCAGATTAGGTGTTAATAAATATAATATAGGGGTCGGCGGTGTTAGGGGCAGCAGATTAGGGGTACATAAGGATAACGTAGGTGGCGGTCGGCAGATTAGGGGTTAAAAAAATGTAATCGAGTGGCGGCGATGTGGGGGGACCTCGGTTTAGGGGTACATAGGTAGTTTATGGGTGTTAGTGTACTTTAGAGTACAGTAGTTAAGAGCTTTATGAACCGGCGTTAGCCCAGAAAGCTCTTAACTCCTGACTTTTTTCTGAGGCTGGAGTTTTGTCGTTAGATTTCTAACGCTCACTTCAGCCACGACTCTAAATACCGGAGTTAGAAAGATCCCATTGAAAAGATAGGATACGCAAATTACGTAAGGGGATCTGCGGTATGGAAAAGTCGCGGCTGAAAAGTGAGCGTTAGACCCTTTTTTGAGTGACTCCAAATACCGGCGGTAGCCTAAAACCAGCGTTAGGAGCCTCTAACGCTGGTTTTCACGGCTACCGCCAAACTCCAAATCTAGGCCTAAATTTGTAATGTAGCTTATTTAATTTGTAGCTAGTTTAATTTTAGTCCAATAGTTATGTTAATTTGATTTAAAGTTTAAATTTAGTTTTTTTCATTTCCCAGGTAAGTTTTTATTTATTTAAAGATAGGGATCTTGTAATTTTAATATAAAGATAGAGGGGTGTTACGTTTAGGGATTAATAGTTTAATTTAGTTTTTGGCAATATGGGGGGCTGGCGATTTAGGGGTTATAAGGTTTATTTAGTGGCAGTGATGTGGGAGGCCAGAGGTTTAGGGGTTAATAACTTTATTTAGTGGCAGCAATGTCAGGGAGCGGCAGAATAGGGGTTAATATCTTTAATATAGTGTGGGCGATGTTGGGTGCGGGTGAATAGGGGTTAATAACTTTAGTATAGTGGCGACGATATCGAGGAGCGTCGGAATAGGGGTTAATACATTTTATTAGTGGCAGCGATGTCGGGAATGGCAGATTAGAGGTTAATAACTTTAATATAGTGTTTGTGATGTGAGACTGCCTCGGTTTAGGGGTTAATAGGTAGTTTATGGGTGTTAGTGTACTTTGTAACACTTTAGTTATGAATTTTATGTAACGGTTTTGTTGCGTAAAACTCATAACTACTGCTCTCAGATGGCGGTATGGATATTTTTGGTATAGGCTGGAACGCAAGTTTTTTAGCCTCACTGCAAAACTCGTAATGGCAGCGCTATGGGAATCCCATGAAAAAACGTAATTTTTTTCGAGTGCGGGACTGACGTTGCATTACAGACTAAAAGACTTGCAGTACAGTTATACCGACAAGACTTGTAATGGCTGCGTTGCTGTTTTAATGCTGAAATGGACATTTTTTCAGCGTTAAAAAGCGAACGCAAAACTTGTAATCTACCTGATACATAGGTATGTTAGGAAGAAAATCTCATAATAGAATCAAATGGGAAAGTTGTTTATCATGATTTTTTTTTTTTAAATTTAATACTTTATTGGATTTTACATCATTAGTACAGAAGCTGAAAGTTAACAATTTCTTTTAACATACAAAAAATGAATGAAATGTTGAAAAATGAAGAAAACATTGGGTTTCATGTCTTTTTAAATAACATAAATTACATATGGTACTTAAAATGGTGTATTGACTTTGTAGTTTGGCATGTTTGTGGGATATTAGTCTCTCTCAGTGCAGTGGGTTCCTCAATTGGTATTCTAATAATGCTAAACTTAGGTTAGTTCAATATGTCCCAGTTTCCCTGCCCTTTGCAGACTTGAACCTGCCTGGCTGTGAAGCTATATTTTCCAAAGAAGGCACAAATAAGGGTTATACATAATTACTTGTACCCCTTTAAGCTTTATATTGATGTTTTCTGGGTGTGTATACTAAAAGCTGTATTCAAGAGTAGTAGACTGTAGTAAAGAGTAGACTTTGTAATTCTATGAAAAGTGCTTAAATATGTCATTCTGCTGGTAGCTATAAATAAAGGTACAAGTATTCTTTGCATTTTTGTAAAATGTGAAAAGGAGATTACAAAATAATATGTACATTATTTTCTGTCATGTTAAAAAAACATTCCGGTTGTCAAAAATGAATTCTTCTTTCAATAGCCAATTACAAACCATTGATTCATGGGTGTATCCTGTAATACTGTATATATGCATGAAATGTTCAAAAGTTTTCTACCGGGTTTTATTATCGCATCTATATATCAGCTTCCTGGAATAATTCTATAATGAGATCCTTTATGGGAATCATCTGTGCTCTCTCAGCACTTGTAACAAAAGGTAAGAATCTATACTGGTTATGAAAATGTTCTGTATATGTGTTGTGTTCTCTTATTTTCCAAGACTATGAAAATTGTTTGTGTTTGTCATTAAAGTGAAAGTAAATCCTAGCGTTGTACAAAGCTAGGATTTACTATTGAAACAAATAAAGGGGACTTTCATTCATGAAGTATAAGATACTTCATGTAGAAAGCTCCATTATTTGATTCAATCGATCGATGTGTTCACCTTGTACAGCAGCCCACGGCAAAAACAATTTGGCTAGGAGGTGATGTTTTCACCTCTTAGCCAATAGCCGTGCAGTAAATCCGGCTCCCATGGGCGCCAAGCCGGATTTACTGCACGGCTATTGACTAATGAAAGTCCCCTTTATTTGTTTCAATAGTAAATCCTAGCTTTGTACAACGCTAGGATTTACTTTCACTTTAATAATTGGATTCAGATCTGTACTAAACAAAATAAGACAAAGTATGAAATTATTAAAGTATTATTGTATTACTTGCATTTTGGACATTATAGAGTACATCTTTGTAGTTTGGTGTATGCAATACAAAATTTAAAACAATCAATTGTACATAAATAAATAAAATATATAATTAAAAATAGATTAATGATAAATAACTAAGTATTCCTAGTTTCCTTTATTCACACAAATGAGATAACCATTTACATAAATATTTGAATCAAATAAAATATAAATTGTATAATGTATTGCTGTATCCCGCTTCTTGACATTGGGAAGGAAAGCAATAAAAGAAAACAAAGTTTCACTTTCTAATTTTTTTTTCTCTTCCTATTGAAGGGCCACATTATACTTCAATCAATATTGTTTAAAGTCAGAGTTATTTTCTAAAAATAATAATTTATTTATCACTAAAATGCCTCAGTTTATGATTTAAAGGGACACTGAACCCACATTTTTTTCTTTCATGATTCAGATAGAGCATGACATTTTAAGCAACTTTCTAATTTACTCTTATTATCAATTTTTCCTTGCTCTCTTGCTATCTTTATTTTAAAAGCAGGAATGTAAATCTTAGCAGCCAGCCCATTTTAGGCTCTGCACCATGAATAGCACTTGCTTAATGGAGGCTTATATTTACCCACCAATAAGCAAGCATAACCCAGGTTTTCAACCAACAATGGGCCGGCTCCTATGCATCACATTCCTGCTTTTAATAAAGATAGCAAGAGAACGATGAAAGATTGATAATAGGAGTAAATTAGAAAGTTGCTTAAAATTGCATGCTCCATTACATTCTCCAAAATAATGTATCTTTATTAGGGAAGGGACCAAGAAATCCAATCTTCTATACAGTCCCAAAAGTTCACAAAAATATCACTGAACCTCCAGGGAGGCCCATTGTGTCGAGTGTAGAGTCAGCATTTACAAATATATCTACATTCCTAGATAACATCTTACAAAATGAGGTAATACAGATACCATCATATATAAAGGACACAAGAGATTTTCTAGATAAAGTGGGTAATGTAGTGCTAGAATCAGACAAATTTATCCTCTTTACTATGGACGTAAAAAGCCTTTACACGGCCATAAAACATGAGACAGGGCTGGGTATAATTAGAAAAGTACTCTCTTCTAACATACAATACTCAAGAAAACAGGTAGATTTGGTTGAAAACCTATTAAGGTTAATCCTCTATTGGAATCACTTTCTCTTTGAGGATAGTTGGTACATCCAAATTAAAGGAACAGCTATGGGGACCAATGTTGCCCCATCATATGCCAACTTATTCATGAGTGAAATAGAAGAAAAAATCATCTATGAGAATGATAAGTTCATTGAGTATGGAGCCACATGGTGGCGCTTCATAGATGATGTGTTTGGCATATGGTGGGGTAGCATTGAGTCCCTGTTACAATTTACCAAGAATATTAACTCAGCAGTGAGAGGTCTGGAATTCTCAGTAGAGTACAGAGAAGAGTCTGTTACTTTTCTTGACACAAGAGTCATTAAAGAAGGCAATAGATTGATTTTTGATATACATAAAAAGAGTACAGACCACAATACACTGCTGAGATATGACAGTTTCCATCCAAAAAGTCTAATAGAATCTCTTACCAAAAGTCAATTGTTAAGAGTTGACAGAATAGTGAGTAAGGAGAATGTGAAAAAGCATAGAATAGAGAAGATGAAAAATAAATTTAAGGAAAGGGGGTACCCTGAACCACTCATTAATAACCAAATTCAGGCTATACATGAAAGTAAGAAAGCATCTAAAGAGGGAAAACAAAATAGACTAGTGTTAGTGACACAACATAATCCATTGAGCAACAAGATTAGTAATATAGTGAGGAGGCATTGGCACATTCTAAAAGATTGTAATAAAGAGATTAATGAATTTAAAGAAGCACCTCTTATGGCCTACAAAAGAGTGAAACATTTAGGGGACCATTTAATAAAAACTGATGTGGGATTTAAAAAGAAAGACAGACAAACTTTTCTGAATAAGAAAAATTTGGGATGCTTCCCATGCTTGGGATGCATGAGTTGCAGTTCCATGATAAAGGGCAATAGTTTTGTACATCCAAGAAAAGGTAAAAAGTATTCTATAAGAGATTATTACACATGTGAATCTACACATATAGTCTACTTAATAAAATGCCCATGTTCGCTTATTTATATAGGTGAATCTACATGCATGGCCCGTGATAGGATGTCACAACATAGGTCTAATATTAGAAACAACAACACAGAAGCACCGGTATCACATCATTTTTTTAAATGTGGACACCAAATAAGTCAACTCAGATGGCAGATTATTGATAGTGTAGGCCCCCAAAGAAATGGTAGCAATAGAGAAAGATTGTTAAAGCAAAAAGATATGTTCTGGATCAGGGAATTAGAGAGTTTGATGCCAAAAGGTATGAACAGAGAATATGATTGGGCAGTCTTCCTCTAAAAAACAAAAAACAAAAATTAAAATTCAAAAATTGATAAATAAATCTTTATTAGTATCTGAATGAATATTTAAATGAATTTATTAGATAAATTAGTTAAGTAAGGAAAAAGTTTAATACAAATAGGCAAATGTAGGATGTTTATTGTGGCTATGAGAATAGTCAGCATGGTTTTAAGTTTATTATGTGTTATTTTAATAATAAAGGTGTAATGATGATTTTTTACCACAAAAGGGCAGCAGAACTGCTAGTATAGTGGTTGGCGCGAATTGTGATGGTTTTAAAATGTATAAAAGGTTCAAGATAATAAGCACATATGTAAAGCATGAGTAAGGGTTGTCACCCGAAACGTCGCTTATCATTTTGGATGTCTGTGTATCAATAAAGACACTTAAGGAAATCTAAGAAGCGCTGTGGACATTTGTTGTTTGTTGTGGAATCTAAGGGATTATTGCAGAGTCCCTGTCCTACGTGCACAAACCTAAGAGGTTGCTGTCTCACTACATACATTTTCGGTTTATTAGGGAAGGGTAACTACATTTTTTGTAAAAAAATAAAAAAACATTCTCGTCTGCGGAAGCGCGGTAATTAACTAGCCATTACAAGCAATTAGCGCTCAGAAAATTAACCAGAGGTCAGACCTCTAGTTAATTTTCTAAAAGTGCCCCAAATGCCCCTCCAAATAGGACATTTATAGTTTTTTTTTATATAAAAACAATGTAGTCTTTTTTTAATAAAAAAACTGCACTAGGCAGTTTTGGGGCTTTAAAGTTGGTGGGAGTGGGGTGTTAGAAAAAAACGGCACTGAAAAGTGCCTTTACATTGCGGTCTATGGGAACTGTGTGTTCTCATAGACAGCAATGTAAATCTATATGTATATGCTATTATATAAATATATATTTATGTGTATATACACATATTAAAACATAAATATATACATATGTATATAGTCATATACATACATATTTAAAAATGCTGCCCATTGCTGCGCTACTTACCCCTTTCGCTGCGCAAGGTTCTGATGCTGTCTGTGAGCTAATGGAAGTACGCTCTCGTGAGCACAATGCTTTCAAGCAATGCGAACGTGAGATCGCGTTTGCATTGCACTTAACTTGTAATACCAGCGTACATTATCATGTGCTGGTATTACAAAGTGGAGTGCTAATATTGCTTGCACACAAACGATATTTAGTGCTCCGCTTATAATCTAGCCCTTTATGTTAAGATCTATAGAAATTAACATTCACTAAATTTAAATGTTACATTAGATATACAAATGTTATTTTGGATAAAGAGCAAGTTAATACTTAGAAAAAATAAACATGAATGGTCCACAAACATTCACAATTGCTTTTCAATTTTTGCTATTTTTTAAAATATGTCAAGATTTTCAACCATATCTAATCTTCATGTTGTATTAAAGAATTCCCAAATACATGTATATTAAAAAGTTTTTTGCATAATCTTTTTTTCTCTCTTCTCCATCATTTCTAGTTTGGAAAATATTTTTGATATCATAATCATTTTATAATTTTTTCTTCTTAAATGTAAAACACTTTTAATGTGGCTTTTAACCCGTAATAAGTGTTAATCAGTAAAAGTATCCAATTTTCTATCATAGAATATGGCTCCATTTATTAAGCTGCATAATCAGCTTTGAAACCCTTGCATGGTGAGCCTATCTACCACAAGCTCAGAAACCAAGGTCGCAAGACCACATCTTCCTAACCTTTCCACCACTCTAAAGATGGTGCCATTAAATCACTTCATACAGAAAGAGAAGCAGTCTGCCATTAATTTTGGTGAATTACAAGCCCCGCTCTTAGGAGACAAGCTAGTGCAATAGAACTGCACAACATCAGAGTTCTGCTGTATTTATACTTTGTGCTTTGTATTTAGTATTACTTTATACTTTCTGATTATGTTTTATTACATTTAAACTTTGCACTTTCTATTTTGTATTTTATTTTGTATACAGCAAAGTATTTAATATTGTGATTTCATACATTGTGATTATGGTTTTACAGTTTCTGTGTAATTTTAACAAATTAGGATCATACTTTGTATATGTATTTGTATCTTTTACAAATTGCGTAGCACATGGTATTTTTTTTTTATTTAAAATAAAACTGAAAAGCTGACAGCTTCAATTTCCTAAAGATTTTCATTACTTTACATGTAAATATTCTATAGTTTGCAGAGACATTATGATACAAACTTCACAGGGGCTGAATTCACTGAATTTTATAAGAAAAAGAGTGGAACCTGGAAGTCCCAGAGAGTTAAGAGATGCCTTCTATAGAAAGTAATAAAGCTATCTGGGATTATAAATTTCACAGGGGAGAGAAAAGTTGAGAAGAGAACACCTGGAGTTGATATTTTGGAGTTGATTTATTAAGCAGTGGATGCTGCATCGACGCCCAATGGTTTCTGATCCAACAGAAAAGGAAGTTAAGACCGCTGCTCCTTAACTTCTCTGCCACCTTTTAAGTAGTGAACTGAAATCATCCCGATCCAATCGGATGATTGACGGCCCCTGCTAAGGGCAATTGGCCGTGAATGAGCAGGGGGCAGCATTGCACAAGCATTTCACCAGAAATGCTTGTTCAATGTTAAATGCCAGTAGCATATGCTGTCGGCCTTTAGCGAGGTCTAGCGGAGATGCTTCGCTACAGCAAATCATGTCCACTCAACTATTAATAAATCTACCCCAAAGTATCAGTTTGCAGTAAATACAATTTAAAATGAAATTATTTTAGTAAAAGTTTACTTGTTTTGAAACTAGTTTAGTATATATTACTTTTATATCAGTTAAATAAGTTAAATAAGTGTATTGTAAATTATCAGCAAACTTCACCTGCATACAGCTGGAGAGATAATTCAGTGAGACCAGCTAGTTGACCATCTGGTTTAAAATGCTTTAAAGCATTTCACACAAATTGTAAGAGAGCTTCCGGCATACCCTGGGAACTCTTAACAGAAAAATGAAATTCTGATGGCACTACTTAGGAATAATTTGGAATAGGAGTTCTGAAACTTTGGATATTATTGTGGCCCTTATTATTATATTATTGTGGCTAATAGGTGCTTATTATCAAACTCAAGCTAATAGTGAATCCAATTAATTAAATACCTCTCAAAAAATACCAAGATCATACAGAACAGCATATCAGGTACATATGTAAGATTCATTAATAATCCTCAACCATTATAAATAGTAAATACCACAATAATATAAGTAAGGGAGGACAAATTAATGTATTCAAAATATAACACTGAATACATTAACCATGTGATAATATTAATTCTTTCAAGTGTAGCAAAAAAGAAATAACATCAATATGGTGCACATCCAATTGGGATGGAGAAGATACAAAGCGGATTCAATTAGCCAATTCAAATCATGGAGGCGTGGCTTATGCAATAAAAAGCTGCCATAGATGCGGGAACCTCGCATTTTGATAAAGTGTCCTGCAAAACATGTAAAGGGGAGAGGGAATGGGCTGGTGGGAGACTTATTTTTTATTTAACTATGTACCAGTAATCACAAAAATATTTTGAATACTTATGTTTAAATTATTGATGCTTATGGGTTACTAATACTCAAACAAGCAATATTTAAAAATCAGCAGCAAATATCTAACGGTTATATATATATTTAGTGGAACCAAAGAACAATAAGGTGTACTTTTTCATTTGTTAGTTTATCTCTCCAGCACAGAGCACTAGCTTGAGTAACACTTAAAATGGCTTCTGCATTATACAGCAGACGGCTCAGCAACGGATATCACAAAGTATATTCAACAGAGAACTGAAAACTCAGTATGTCCTCTGTCGACTTACTATGCTAAAATTGCATTTTATTCTGTACCAACAGGAGGTAATTTATAATAAACAAAAGACCCTTCATTTATAACAGTTATATCCCACTATTCAAATAAGGGGTCCTTCTATTTGTTAACTAGATGCCATAGTAAAAAAGGATCATAAAGCAGCCACTAACCTCATTTTGCTGCACTTTTTTATTAATCATAATGATGTCATCCAAATAAGAGCTAGATTGTGAGTGATGCATGACAGGTGCATATTACAGGTTGAAAGTTATTGGCTTGTGCACAATTGAATTTAACACACTTTGGGATAGAGAGAATTCAGAGCTCTAGTTAACTGTTACACAAAAAAAAAGTTGCACAAAACACATCAAAATTACATTTAAAAATACAGTTACACTAATAATAACACTAATAAAATTATTTTAAAAAAAAACAATAAAAAGTTATAAGGGCACAATGATATGTAGCTCAAAACATGAAAACTCATATTTATGCAATATTCATGTTTAATAAAGGTTTTAACTATGTATTTACTGTAAATATTTCGCATTCCAATGTTCTTCACTTAGGGGAATATGTTCTATGTATTAATAAATATATATTCCTATATGTATTTATACCTTTATATAATCATTTATATCTATAAGTATAAATATATATTTTACCAAAAAAATCAGATATACAGGTATGTAGACAAATAAAACATATTTTGTTATGTGAAGAACATTGGAATGTGAAATATTAATATTTCCTGTCAGGTTAGGTCACTTAAAAAAACACAATGTCATGCCCCCATTGGGTCTTGAACCCATGTTGTATCCCAGTGACTTTCCCCTGAGCTACCAGAAGGCTTGAATTGTGAATGCTTTGCAATTACCAAAAGCCTATTTAAACCTGCCTAGCTAATTAATCTTTGCCCTGACATTGAGTCTCCTCAGACTGTGACTTTGCCTGATTACTAAGAATCATAGTTGCTTTCTGTTATTGACCCTGGCTTGTTTCATTTGTGTGTGAGACCTTGCTTTGATGCCTGATTTCAGACTGACCTTTTGGATTTTCTACTTTTGCTGTTTTTTTACCAAGCCTCTGGATTACCATTTATATTGAACCTGCTAGTCTGACCTTGCTTCCTGCTTACAGCTGCAGCTCCTGAGCACTTTTTCCTCTGCAGCTCCTGAACTCACCTTTTTTTCTGCAGTTCTGGAACTCTCCTTGTCCTCTGCAGCTCCAATGTACGCCTTGTCTGCTGCAGCCCATGAGTACACCTGTTACCTCTGCATTGTCTGAGCACTTCTGGATACTTCTTCCTCAAAATCTGTAAAGCCCTTCTGCGCCTGAGACTAGTGACCTGCCACCACTCAGCCTCCGCTGTCACCTGCCACCACTCAGCCTCCGCTGTCACCTGCCACCACTCAGCCTCCGCTGTCACCTGCCACCACTCAGCCTCTGCTGTCACTTGCCACTGCTCAGCCTCTGCTGTCACCTGCCACCACTCAGCCTCCGCTGTCACCTGCCACCACTCAGCCTCTGCTGTCACTTGCCACCACTCAGCCTCTGCTGTGACCTGTGTTTCAGCAACAATTATTCTGCTTATGATATAAGTTCCCATATTTTTCATCAGCCATTATTTCTAAAAGTAAAAAGCTACAAAAGCCACATTCAATAAATAAGAGCTTGTGAACAAATATGCCTCTGCCAATGAGCTTCACTCTACAGATGCGATACCAAGCGTGACACGCGACTTGTTTGTGGGGTTTTTTCCAATTTATCAAGTGTCGGGCGGACAAGATCTGTAGCGGATAATGTCCGCCCGACATCGCTAAAAGCCGACAGCATACGGTGTTGGCATTTAACATTGCACAAGCATTTCTAGTGAAATGCTAGTGCGATGCTGCCCTCTGCAGATATGCAACCAATCGACCGCTAG
This sequence comes from Bombina bombina, assembly GCF_027579735.1. Taxonomy (NCBI): domain Eukaryota; kingdom Metazoa; phylum Chordata; class Amphibia; order Anura; family Bombinatoridae; genus Bombina; species Bombina bombina. Next base: position 253,124,596 of record NC_069506.1, read on the forward strand.
CAGGGGGTGTCAATCATCCCGATCGTATCTGATTGGGAGGATTGCTGTCCGCCGCCTCAGAGGTGGCGGATAAGTTAAGGAGCAGCAGTCTCCTTAACGGAGACTGCTGCATTGGCAGCTGGATAATTCGGCCCCTTTGGGGCAATACATTACTGCAGTCACAATATTCAAAGTTCGGCTTTTTGCGTGCGTCGGATTAGTCCTCATGCAAAAACATTTTACTTTCAACTGGTAAAATACCCGACACGCGTAAAAGGCTTACTTATAGCTGAGTTAATGCACAATTACAAGTGGAGCAACAATAAATTTTTATCACTAACTGCACTCAAGGTAAATCAATTCGCTCTCTTGTTAATGCTGGTATTACAAGTTAAAAGTAAAAACGTAGCGCAATACCAAAATACTCAGGCACACTAACATCTGGAAGTGGGATATTGAGACATTGCTAATGCCATCTCCCTATAGATTTATATGGGGCACACGAAAGTATTTTCGTTTATATAGGCCTCTAGTTATCAAGCTCCGGACGTACCTGCCATCGCCGGCCCCAATACGTCCACCTAAGCTCGCCTCACATCGCCGCCACAAACCTGAATACGTTCGCCAAAGTTATCAAAAAAGCTGTCAAAAAGCTGCGCAGCAAGTACGGGGCGATGAGCAGCGGACTGTGAAAGTTATCACTCATCCGATCTCGCTGCTCTTCAGCTTTTTTACAGCTTTATTGATAAGCTGTCACTAAGCACCCACACTAACTATACTGTTCTACCCCCTATCCCGGCCCCCCCGGAGCCCCCCGCAACTAAATAAAGTTATTAACCCCTAAACTGCCACTCCTAGACCCCGCCGCAACTATAATAAATGTATTAACCCCTAAACCGCCGCTCCCGGACCCCGCCGCCACCTACATAATACCTATTAACCCCTATCCTGCCCCCCTATACCGCCGCCACCTATAATAAAGTTATTAACCTTTATCCTGCGGATCCCGGACCCCGCCGCAACTAAATAAATTGTTTAACCCCTAAACCGCCGCTCCCGGACCCCGCCACCACCTATATTAAACTTATTAACCCCTAATCTGCTCCCCCTACACCATCGCCACCTATAATAAATTTATTAACCCCTATCCTGCCCCCCCTACACCGCCGCAACCTATAATAAAATTATTAACCCCTAAACCTAAGTCTAACACTAATCCTAACACCCCCCTAACTTAAATATTAATTAAATAAATCTAAATAAATATAACTCTTATTAAATTAGTTATTCCTATTTAAAACTAAATACTTACCTGTAAAATAAACCCTAAGATAGCTACAATGTAATTAATAATTACATTGTAGCTATTTTAGGATTTATATTTATTTTACAGGCAACTTTGTATTTATTTTAACTAGGTACAATAGCTATTAAATAGTTAATAACTATTTAATAACTACATAGCTAAAAGAAATACAAAATTACCTGTAAAATAAATCCTAACCTAAGTTACAATTAAACCTAACACTACACTATCATTAAATAAATTAAATAAATTACCTACAAGTACCTACAATTAAATACAATTAAATAAACTAACTAAATTAAAAAAAACACTAAATTACAGAAAATAAAAAAAGATTACAAGAATTTTAAACTAATTACACCTAATCTAAGCCCTCTAATAAAATAAAATAAAAAAAAATAATAAAAGTCCCTACCCTAAACTAAATTACAAAGTAACCAGCTCTTTTACCAGCCCTTAAAAGGGCTTTTTGCGGGGCATGCCCCAAAGTAATCAGCTCTTTTGCATCTAAAAAAAAATACAACCCCCCCAACATTAAAACCCACCACCCACATACCCCTACTCTAACCCAAACCCCCCTTAAATAAACCTAACACTACCCCCCTGAAGTTCTCCCTACCTTGAGTCGTGTTCACCCAGCTGGGCCAAAGTCATCATCCAAGGGGCGCTGAAGAGGTCTTCCATCTGATAGAAGTCTTCATCCAGGCGGCGTCTGGATGAATGAAGATTGAAGACGCCGCCTGGATGAAGACTTCTATCGGATGGAAAACCTCTTCAGCGCCCCTTGGATGAAGACTTCTATCGGATGGAAGACATCTTCAGCGCCCCTTGGATGATGACTTCGTCCCGGCTGGGTGAACACGACTCAAGGTAGGGAGAACTTCAGGGGGGTAGTGTTAGGTTTATTTAAGGGGGGTTTGGGTTAGAGTAGGGGTATGTGGGTGGTGGGTTTTAATGTTGGGGGGGTTGTATTTTTTTTTAGATGCATAAGAGCTGATTACTTTGGGGCATGCCCCGCAAAAAGCCCTTTTAAGGGCTGGTAAAAGAGCTGGTTACTTTGTAATTTAGTTTAGGGTAGGGACTTTTTTTTTTTTTTTTTTTATTTATTTTATTAGGGTGCTTAGATTAGGTGTAATTAGTTTAAAATTCTTGTAATCTTTTTTATTTTCTGTAATTTAGTGTTTGTTTTTTTTGTACTTTAGTTAGTTTATTTAATTGTATTTAATTGTAGGTACTTGTAGGTAATTTATTTGATTTATTTAATGATAGTGTAGTGTTAGGTTTAATTGTAACTTAGGTAAGGATTTATTTTACAGGTAATTTTGTATTTCTTTTAGCTAGGTAGTTATTAAATAGTTAACTATTTAATAACTATTGTACCTAGTTAAAATAAATACAAAGTTGCCTGTAAAATAAATATAAATCCTAAAATAGCTACAATGTAATTATTAATTACATTGTAGCTATCTTAGGGTTTATTTTACAGGTAAGTATTTAGTTTTAAATAGGAATAACTAATTTAATAAGAGTAATATTTATTTAGATTTATTTAATTAATATTTAAGTTAGGGGGGTGTTAGGGTTAGTGTTAAACTTAGGTTTAGGGGTTAATAATTTTATTATAGGTTGCGGCGGTGTAGGGGGGGCAGGATAGGGGTTAATAAATTTATTATAGGTGGCGACAGTGTAGGGGGGCAGATTAGGGGTTAATAAGTTTAATATAGGTGGCGGCGGGGTCCGGGAGCGGCGGTTTAGGGGTTAAACAATTTATTTAGTTGCGGCGGGGTACGGGATCGGCAGGATAGGGGTTAATAAATTTATTATAGGTGGCCGCGGTATAGGGGGGGCAGGATAGGGGTTAATAGGTATTATGTAGGTGGCGGTGGAATCCGGGACGGCGGTTTAGGGGGTAATACATTTATTTAGTTGCGGTGGTGTAGAGGGGGCAGATTATGGGTGTTTAGACTCAGGGTACATGTTAGGGTGTTAGGTGTAGACATCTCCTATAGGAAACAATGGGATGTCGGGCAGCAGCGAGCATGAACTTTTGCTATGGTCAGACTCCCATTGATTCCTATGGGATCCGCCGCCTCCAGGGCGGCGGATTGAAAACCAGGTACGCTGGGCCGGAAAAGTGCCGAGCGTACCTGGTAGTCATTTGATAACTTCCAAAAGTAGTCAGATTGTGCCGAACTTGCGTTCGGAACATCTGGAGTGATGTAAGAATCGATCTGTGTCGGACTGAGTCCGGCGGATCGAAGCTTACTTCACAAAATTCTACTTTTGTCGGTCTGTAGGGCTTGATAACTTAGGCTAATCAGCCTCGCCACAAATACTCTGCGGAATTCCAGCGTATTTGAGGTTGACGGCTTGATAACTAGAGGCCATAATCTGTATATATTTTTTGTAAATTATTTATCTATACCCAGTGCTTTTTTTAATAATGGTGGTGATCTGAAGGAGAGAGCGTTAACTAGTGCTAGTTATTTAGAGCGGGGGTCTGTGTTTTCTGACTTAGTAATGTGCAGAGGAACGGCATTGGAGTTGGAGCTTCTCAGAGGTAAGCGATAGCTTTGCATATCAAATACTCTGTTTTCATTGTTTCTTCATGCACTGTTAAAATATCCACACTTGACATGCAAATGCCGGGCAGGGAGCACTACCGTGGAACTCCACATACAGTATAACACTGCAATACCATATTGCATATTACCCTGACTCTGACCTGCAGTGGCTTATCTGTTTTCCCTGCATCCTAAACAGTGAGGCATGGATGAGATCCAATAACTTACTGCAGCCGTGGCCGGGGGTAAGACCAGTATTCTGAAATGTAGGCAAGTTCTGTGTTCTGTGATTTAGCTGCTGTTAATCAATGTGCTGAATGTTGCATACCATTATGTTAGACAGCGTTCAGCACATTCAGCCAGCAGCAAAATCACAGAGCAGTGCACAGCATTTCTCTTGTGCTTGCCTGCATTCCAGGAATACTAGTCCACCTGTCTATGGCTGCAGTCAGCAGAGTCTAGTATTAAATCACTGACACTAAGTTCAAGAAGGTCTGTAGTGCAGAAGGTCTCTGCAGCCCTCAGGGAAACTTTTCATATCTAGTTCACATAGATCAGAAAAAAACTGTAATCCAAACTTACATTTAACCAATTTGGCTCTGGACAAACAAAACATTGAATATGCTGCTCAACAGATACAAAGGGGGTTAAAAGCTACTAAATTGCCTTAGCTGGCCATATTAATTCCTGTGTCATGTGTATTCACAGACAACAGTGGGTCAATAAGTCTTCATTAATTTGCCATGCATCATTTCTCTGAGAGGCTTTCATGCAGTGCTGGACCACTGAACTAGCTGGAAATAAAGCTGATTTAAGGATATGGCTTGTGGTTGACTAAACTTTTGATAAAGAAACAGACTGATGTTTCAGCGTTGAAGCTTCACAGTGGCAACTCAGTAAGTAACCCTGATTAGAGGAAAGACAATCTACATACACCAAGAATACAAGTGTTGCGGTACGGCTATACCACGAAAAAATTGTCCTCTGTGGGAGGAATATGCAGCTCTCCCGTATTACAAGTTGTGGTGGTATGACTATACCGCTAGCGTTTTAGCCTTTATGCAACTCTCCATTAGTGATGTCGCGAACATAAAAATTTCGGTTCGCGAACGGTGGACTCGAACTTCCGCAACTGTTCGTGAACTGGCGAACCGGGTGAACCGCCATTGACTTCAATAGACAGGTGAACTTAAAACCAACAGGGACTCTTTCTGGCCACAATAGTGATGGAAAAGTTGTTTCAAGGGGACTAACATCTGGACTGTGGCATGCCGGAGGGGGATCCATGGCAAAACTCCCATGGAAAATTACATAGTTGATGCAGAGTCTCGTTTTAAGCCATAAAGGGAATAAATCACCTAACATTCCTAAATTGTTTGGAATAACGTGCTTTAAAACATCAGGTATGATGTTGTATCGATCAGATAGTGTAAGGGTTACTCCCGCTTCACAGTGACAGACCAAACTCCCCGTTTAAAGGTACAGTCTACACCAGAATTTTTATTGTTTTAAAAGATAGATAATCCCTTTATTACCCATTTCCCAGTTTTGCATAACTAACACATTTATAATAATATACTTTTAACCTCTGTGATTATCTTGTATCTAAGCCTCTGCAAACTGCCCCTTTTTTCAGTTCTTTTGACAGACTTGCAGTCTAGCCAATCAGTGCCTGCTCCCAGATAACTTCTTGTGCACGAGCACAGTGTTATCTATATAAAATACGTGAACTAACACCCTGTAGTGGTGAAATTTTTTAAAATGCAATCCGAAAGAGGTGGGCTTCAAGGTCTAAGAAATTAGCATATGAACCTCCTAGGTTAAGTTTTCAACTAAGAATACCAAGAGAACAAAGCAAAATTGGTGATAAAAGTAAATTGGAAAATTGTTTAAAAGTACATGCTCTATCTGAATCCTGAAATTTTATTTTGGCCTAGACTGTCCCTTTAACGCACCGCAAACAACCGCAAACAGTCCATTTGCACAACCGCAAACTCCCCATTTGCACAAGGTTGGATACCAAGCTAGCCATGTCCCGTTCCTTGTCCTCACTGATGTCATTGAAGGTCTCTTCCTCCACCCAGCCACATACAACACCAAGGGTCCCCGAAAGGTGACAACAAGCCCCCTGGGACGCCTGATGTGTTTGGTCTTAAACCTCCTCAAAGCCACCTTCCTCCTCTGACTCCTCTTCTTCAGACTCCTCTCTCTGCGTTGCCTCTCTCTGCGTTATTATAAGGTATGTTAAGTAGTACTATTCCTATCAGTTTAATCCCTGTGGTGTCCCCTATCAGGGGACGTGTATATGGCATGGATTTTAGGAACTGGGAGATGGAAAAAGATGCTTGGTTGGTCCTCCTACTTCAAATTTGGGGCACTGCGCGTGCAATCTACTGTGCCACCATATAGGAGTGGTGTGTTAAGTATTACTATTCTTATCAGTTTAATCCCTGTTAAGTGCCTTTTTTTTGGTTTGTTTTTTGAAGCCACAGTGCAGCACCAGAGGCCAGAAAAATTTGGCATGTACACATGCCTGAAAAATTAGGTATTGTTGCAGCCGCTGCTGTAGCAGTGGCCAGAAAAATTGATGTTTGTTTCCCAGGCAGAAAGTGCCCTAAAACATTGCGGCTTGAACCCTAGTTGGTGGCGGATAAGTCACGCAAGTCATCCGGCATTCGAAGATAAAATACAGCAGCGTGTGGACCATTTTTAGCCCAAGGCAGCTCATCTCATCAGGCCTTTTTTACTCAAATGTATCACCCAATGGCAGTCCCTTCGGGATCCATCCCTCATTCATCTTAATAAAGGTGAGGTAATCTAGACTTTTTTGACCTAGGCGACTTCTCTTCTCAGTGACAATACCTCCTGCTGCACTGAAGGTCCTTTCTGACAGGACACTTGAAGCGGGGCAGGCCAGAAGTTCTAGTGCAAATTGGGATAGCTCAGGCCACAGGTCAAGCCTGCACACCCAGTAGTCAAGGGGTTCATCGCTCCTCAGAGTGTCGATATCTGCAGTTAAGGCGAGGTAGTCTGCTACCTGTCGGTCGAGTCGTTCTCTGAGGGTGGACCCCGAAGGGCTGTGGCGATGCATAGGAGTTAAAAAGCTCTGCATGTCCCCCATCAACAACACGTCTGTGAAGCGTCCTGTCCTTGCCGGCGTGGTCGTGGGAGTCGGAGGATTACTTTCACCTCTTCCCCTGTTAGATTCCCGTGTGCTGTGATATCTCCCTTATACGCTGTGTAAAGCATACTTTTTAATTTATTTTGGAACTGCTGCATCCTTTCCGACTTGTGGTAATTTGGTAACATTTTTTTTTTTTTTTAATTTACACTACTGTTACAACAGATATGAGTGGTGCACTAGTTGGCAAGTGGGCCTGGCACACACGCTGGCAGGCAGGCAAATGCAATTAGATTACACTAGCAGACTGATGTTTCACAGTCAAAACAGTTTTTTTTTTTTTAAATTTACACTACTGTTACAACAGATATGAGTGGTGGCACTGTGGGCAAGTGGGCCTGGCACACACGCTGGCAGGCAGGAAACTGTAATTAGATTACACTAGCAGACTGATGTTTAACAGTCAAAAAAGTTTTTTTTTTTTAATTTACACTACTGTTACAACAGATATGAGTGGTGGCACTGTGGGCAAGTGGGCCTGGCACACACGCTGGCAGGCAGGCAACTGCAATTAGATTGCACTAGCAGACTGATGTTTAACAGTCAAAAAAGTTTTTTTTTTTAAATTTACACTACTGTTACAACAGATATGAGTGGTGGCATTGTGGGCAAGTGGGCCTGGCACACACGCTGGCAGGCAGGCAACTGCAATTAGATTACACTAGCAGACTGATGTTTCACAGTCAAAAAAGTTTTTTTTTTTTAAATTTACACTACTGTTACAACAGATATGAGTGGTGGCACTGTGGGCAAGTGGGCCTGGCACACACGCTGGCAACTGCAATTAGATTACACTAGCAGACTGATGTTTAACAGTCAAAAAAGTTTTTTTTTTTTAAATTTACACTACTGTTACAACAGATATGAGTGGTGGCACTGTGGGCAAGTGGGCCTGGCACACACGCTGGCAGGCAGACAACTGCAATTAGATTACACTAGCAGACTGATGTTTCACAGTCAAAAAAGTTTTTTTTTTTTAATTTACACTACTGTTACAACAGATATGAGTGGTGGCACTGTGGGCAAGTGGGCCTGGCACACACGCTGGCAGGCAGGCAACTGCAATTAGATTACACTAGCAGACTGATGTTTCACAGTCAAAAAAGTTTTTTTAAAAAAATTTACACTACTGTTACAACAGATATGCGTGGTGGCACTGTGGGCAAGTGGGCCTGGGACACACGCTGGCAGGCAGGCAACTGCAATTAGATTACACTAGCAGACTGATGTTTCACAGTCAAAAAAGTTTTTTTTTTTAAATTTACACTACTGTTACAACAGATATGAGTGGTGGCACTGTGGGCAAGTTGGCCTGGCACACATGCTGGCAGGCAGGCAACTGCAATTAGATTACACTAGCAGACTGATGTTTAACAGTCAAAAAAGTTTTTTTTTTTAAATTTACACTACTGTTACAACAGATATGAGTGGTGGCACTGTGGGCAAGTGGGCCTGGCACACACGCTGGCAGGCAGGCAACTGCAATTAGATTACACTAGCAGACTGATGTTTCACAGTCAAAAAAGTTTTTTTTTTTTTTAAATTTGCACTACTACTACAACAGATATGAGTGGTGGCACTGTGGGCAAGTGGGCCTGGCACACACGCTGGCAGGCAGGCAACTGCAATTAGATTACACTAGCAGACTGATGTTTCACAGTCAAAAAAGTTTTTTTTTTAAATTTACACTACTGTTACAACAGATATGAGTGGTGGCACTGTGGGCAAGTGGGCCTGGCACACACGCTGGCAGGCAGGCAACTGCAATTAGATTACACTAGCAGACTGATGTTTCACAGTCAAAAAAGTTTTTTTTTTTTAAATTTACACTACTGTTACAACAGATATGAGTGGTGGCACTGTGGGCAAGTGGGCCTGGCACACACGCTGGCAGGCAGGCAACTGCAATTAGATTACACTAGCAGACTGATGTTTCACAGTCAAAAAAGTTTTTTTTTAAATTTACACTACTGTTACAACAGATATGAGTGGTGGCACTGTGGGCAAGTGGGCCTGGCACACACGCTGGCAGGCAGACAACTGCAATTAGATTACACTAGCAGACTGATGTTTCACAGTCAAAAAAGTTTTTTTTTTTTAATTTACACTACTGTTACAACAGATATGAGTGGTGGCACTGTGGGCAAGTGGGCCTGGCACACACGCTGGCAGGCAGGCAACTGCAATTAGATTACACTAGCAGACTGATGTTTCACAGTCAAAAAAGTTTTTTTTTAAATTTACACTACTGTTACAACAGATATGAGTGGTGGCACTGTGGGCAAGTGGGCCTGGCACACACGCTGGCAGGCAGGCAACTGCAATTAGATTACACTAGCAGACTGATGTTTCACAGTCAAAAAAGTTTTTTTAAAAAAATTTACACTACTGTTACAACAGATATGCGTGGTGGCACTGTGGGCAAGTGGGCCTGGCACACACGCTGGCAGGCAGGCAACTGCAATTAGATTACACTAGCAGACTAATGTTTCACAGTCAAAAAAGTTTTTTTTTTTAAATTTACACTACTGTTACAACAGATATGAGTGGTGGCACTGTGGGCAAGTTGGCCTGGCACACATGCTGGCAGGCAGGCAACTGCAATTAGATTACACTAGCAGACTGATGTTTAACAGTCAAAAAAGTTTTTTTTTTTAAATTTACACTACTGTTACAACAGATATGAATGGTGGCACTGTGGGCAAGTGGGCCTGGCACACACGCTGGCAGGCAGGCAACTGCAATTAGATTACACTAGCAGACTGATGTTTCACAGTCAAAAAAGTGTTTTTTTTTTAAATTTGCACTACTGTTACAACAGATATGAGTGGTGGCACTGTGGGCAAGTGGGCCTGGCACACACGCTGGCAGGCAGGCAACTGCAATTAGATTACACTAGCAGACTGATGTTTCACAGTCAAAAAAGTTTTTTTTTTTAAATTTACACTACTGTTACAACAGATATGAGTGGTGGCACTGTGGGCAAGTGGGCCTGGCACACACGCTGGCAGGCAGGCAACTGCAATTAGATTACACTAGCAGACTGATGTTTCACAGTCAAAAAAGTTTTTTTTTTAAATTTACACTACTGTTACAACAGATATGAGTGGTGGCACTGTGGGCAAGTGGGCCTGGCACACACGCTGGCAGGCAGGCAACTGCAATTAGATTACAATAGCAGACTGATGTTTCACAGTCAAAAAAGTTTTTTTTTTTAAATTTACACTACTGTTACAACAGATATGAGTGGTGGCACTGTGGGCAAGTGGGCCTGGCACACACGCTGGCAGGCAGGCAACTGCAATTAGATTACACTAGCAGACTGATGTTTCACAGTCAAAAAAGTTTTTTTAATAAAATTTACACTACTGTTACAACAGATATGCGTGGTGGCACTGTGGGCAAGTGGGCCTGGCACACACGCTGGCAGGCAGGCAACTGCAATTAGATTACACTAGCAGACTGATGTTTCACAGTTAAAAAAGTTTTTTTTTTTTTAAATTTACACTACTGTTTCAACAGATATGAGTGGTGGCACTGTGGGCAAGTGGGCCTGGCACACACGCTGGCAGGCAGGCAACTGCAATTAGATTACACTAGCAGACTGATGTTTCACAGTCAAAAATGTTTTTTTTTTTTTAAATTTGCACTACTGTTACAACAGATATGAGTGGTGGCACTGTGGGCAAGTGGGCCTGGCACACACGCTGGCAGGCAGGCAACTGCAATTAGATTACACTAGCAGACTGATGTTTCACAGTCAAAAAAGTTTTTTTTTTAAATTTACACTACTGTTACAACAGATATGAGTGGTGGCACTGTGGGCAAGTGGGCCTGGCACACACGCTGGCAGGCAGGCAACTGCAATTAGATTACACTACCAGACTGATGTTTCACAGTCAAAAAAGTTTTTTTTTTTAAATTTACACTACTGTTACAACAGATATGAGTGGTGGCACTGTGGGCAAGTGGGCCTGGCACACACGCTGGCAGGCGGGCAACTGCAATTAGATTACATTAGCAGACTGATGTTTCACAGTCAAAAAAGGTTTTTTTTTTAAATTTACACTACTATTACAACAGATATGAGTGGTGGCACTGTGGGCAAGTGGGCCTGGCACACACGCTGGCAGGCAGGCAGGCAACTGCAATTAGATTACACTAGCAGACTGATGTTTCACAGTCAAAAAAGTTTTTTAAAAAAAATTTACACTACTGTTACAACAGATATGAATGGTGGCACTGTGGGCAAGTGGGCCTGGCACACACGCTGGCAGGCAGGCAACTGCAATTAGATTACATTAGCAGACTGATGTTTCACAGTCAAAAAAGTTTTTTTTTTTTTAAATTTACACTACTGTTACAACAGATATGAGTGGTGGCACTGTGGGCAAGTGGGTCTGGCACACACGCTGGCAGGCAGGCAACTGCAATTAGATTACACTAGCAGACTGATGTTAAACAGTCAAAAAAGTTTTTTTTTTTAAATTTACACTACTGTTACAACAGATATGAGTGGTGGCACTGTGGGCAAGTGGGCCTGGCACACACGCTGGCAGGCAGGCAACTGCAATTAGATTACACTAGCAGACTGATGTTTCACAGTAAAAAATGTTTTGTTTTTTTTAAATTTACACTACTGTTACAACAGATATGAGTGGTGGCACTGTGGGCAAGTGGGCCTGGCACACACGCTGGCAGGCAGGCAACTGCAATTAGATTACACTAGCAGACTGATGTTTCACAGTCAAAAAAGTTTTTTTTTAAATTTACACTACTGTTACAACAGATATGAGTGGTGGCACTGTGGGCAAGTGGGCCTGGCACACACGCTGGCAGGCAGGCAACTGCAATTAGATTACACTAGCAGACTGATGTTTCACAGTCAAAAAAGTTTTTTTAAAAAAATTTACACTACTGTTACAACAGATATGCGTGATGGCACTGTGGGCAAGTGGGCCTGGCACACACGCTGGCAGGCAGGTAACTGTAATTAGATTACACTAGCAGACTGATGTTTCACAGTCAAAAAAGTTTTTTTTTTTAAATTTACACTACTGTTACAACAGATATGAGTGGTGGCACTGTGGGCAAGTTGGCCTGGCACACATGCTGGCAGGCAGGCAACTGCAATTAGATTACACTAGCAGACTGATGTTTAACAGTCAAAAAAGTTTTTTTTTTTAAATTTACACTGCTGTTACAACAGATATGAGTGGTGGCACTGTGGGCAAGTGGGCCTGGCACACACGCTGGCAGGCAGGCAACTGCAATTAGATTACACTAGCAGACTGATGTTTCACAGTCAAAAAAGTTTTTTTTTTTTTTAAATTTGCACTACTGTTACAACAGATATGAGTGGTGGCACTGTGGGCAAGTGGGCCTGGCACACACGCTGGCAGGCAGGCAACTGCAATTAGATTACACTAGCAGACTGATGTTTCACAGTCAAAAAAGTTTTTTTTTTTAAATTTATACTACTGTTACAACAGATATGAGTGGTGGCACTGTGGGCAAGTGGGCCTGGCACACACGCTGGCAGGCAGGCAACTGCAATTAGATTACACTAGCAGACTGATGTTTCACAGTCAAAAAAGTTTTTTTTTTAAATTTACACTACTGTTACAATAGATATGGGTGGTGGCACTGTGGGCAAGTGGGCCTGGCACACACGCTGGCAGGCAGGCAACTGCAATTAGATTACAATAGCAGACTGATGTTTCACAGTCAAAAAAGTTTTTTTTTTAAATTTACACTACTGTTACAACAGATATGAGTGGTGGCACTGTGGGCAAGTGGGCCTGGCACACACGCTGGCAGGCAGGCAACTGCAATTAGATTACACTAGCAGACTGATGTTTCACAGTCAAAAAAGTTTTTTTAATAAAATTTACACTACTGTTACAACAGATATGCGTGGTGGCACTGTGGGCAAGTGGGCCTGGCACACACGCTGGCAGGCAGGCAACTGCAATTAGATTATACTAGCAGACTGATGTTTCACAGTTAAAAAAGTTTTTTTTTTTTAAATTTACTCTACTGTTTCAACAGATATGAGTGGTGGCACTGTGGGCAAGTGGGCCTGGCACACACGCTGGCAGGCAGGCAACTGCAATTAGATTACACTAGCAGACTGATTTTTAACAGTCAAAAACGTTTTTTTTTTTTGAATTTACACTACTGTTACAACAGATATGCGTGGTGGCACTGTGGGCAAGTGGGCCTGGCACACACGCTGGCAGGCAGGCAACTGCAATTAGATTACACTAGCAGACTGATGTTTCACAGTCAAAAAAGTTTTTTTTTTAAATTGACACTACTGTTACAACAGATATGAGTGGTGGCACTGTGGGCAAGTGGGCCTGGCACACACGCTGGCAGGCAGGCAACTGCAATTAGATTACACTACCAGACTGATGTTTCACAGTCAAAAAAGTTTTTTTTTTTTAAATTTACACTACTGTTACAACAGATATGAGTGGTGGCACTGTGGGCAAGTGGGCCTGGCACACACGCTGGCAGGCGGGCAACTGCAATTAGATTACATTAGCAGACTGATGTTTAACAGTCAAAAAAGGTTTTTTTTTTAAATTTACACTACTGTTACAACAGATATGAGTGGTGGCACTGTGGGCAAGTGGGCCTGGCACACACGCTGGCAGGCAGGCAACTGCAATTAGATTACACTAGCAGACTGATGTTTCACAGTCAAAAAAGTTTTTTTTTTTTTAAATTTGCACTACTGTTACAACAGATATGAGTGGTGGCACTGTGGGCAAGTGGGCCTGGCACACACGCTGGCAGGCAGGCAACTGCAATTAGATTACACTAGCAGACTGATGTTTCACAGTCAAAAAAGTTTTTTTTTTTAAATTTACACTACTGTTACAACAGATATGAGTGGTGGCACTGTGGGCAAGTGGGCCTTGCACACACGCTGGCAGGCAGGCAACTGCAATTAGATTACACTAGCAGACTGATGTTTCACAGTCAAAAAAGTTTTTTTTTTAAATTTACACTACTGTTACAACAGATATGAGTGGTGGCACTGTGGGCAAGTGGGCCTGGCACACACGCTGGCAGGCAGGCAACTGCAATTAGATTACACTAGCAGACTGATGTTTCACAGTCAAAAAAGTTTTTTTTAATAAAATTTACACTACTGTTACAACAGATATGCGTGGTGGCACTGTGGGCAAGTGGGCCTGGCACACACGCTGGCAGGCAGGCAACTGCAATTAGATTACACTAGCAGACTGATGTTTCACAGTTAAAAAAGTTTTTTTTTTTTAAATTTACACTACTGTTTCAACAGATATGAGTGGTGGCACTGTGGGCAAGTGGGCCTGGCACACACGCTGGCAGGCAGGCAACTGCAATTAGATTACACTAGCAGACTGATGTTTCACAGTCAAAAATGTTTTGTTTTTTTTAAATTTGCACTACTGTTACAACAGATATGAGTGGTGGCACTGTGGGCAAGTGGGCCTGGCACACACGCTGGCAGGCAGGCAACTGCAATTAGATTACACTAGCAGACTGATTTTTAACAGTCAAAAACGTTTTTTTTTTTTAAATTTACACTACTGTTACAACAGATATGAGTGGTGGCACTGTGGGCAAGTGGGCCTGGCACACACGCTGGCAGGCAGTCAACTGCAATTAGATTACACTAGCAGACTGATGTTTCACAGTCAAAAAAGTTTTTTTTTTAAATTTACACTACTGTTACAACAGATATGAGTGGTGGCACTGTGGGCAAGTGGGCCTGGCACACACGCTGGCAGGCAGGCAACTGCAATTAGATTACACTAGCAGACTGATGTTTCACAGTCAAAAAAGTTTTTTTTTTAAATTTCCACTACTGTTACAACAGATATGAGTGGTGGCACTGTGGGCAAGTGGGCCTGGCACACACGCTGGCAGGCGGGCAACTGCAATTAGATTACATTAGCAGACTGATGTTTCACAGTCAAAAAAGGTTTTTTTTTTAAATTTACACTACTGTTAAAACAGATATGAGTGGTGGCACTGTGGGCAAGTGGGTCTGGCACACACGCTGGCAGGCAGGCAACTGCAATTAGATTACACTAGCAGACTGATGTTAAACAGTCAAAAAAGTTTTTTTTTTTAAATTTACACTACTGTTACAACAGATATGAGTGGTGGCACTGTGGGCAAGTGGGCCTGGCACACACGCTGGCAGGCAGGCAACTGCAATTAGATTACACTAGCAGACTGATGTTTCACAGTCAAAAATGTTTTGTTTTTTTTAAATTTACACTACTGTTACAACAGATATGAGTGGTGGCACTGTGGGCAAGTGGGCCTGGCACACACGCTGGCAGGCAGGCAACTGCAATTAGATTACACTAGCAGACTGATATTTCACAGTCAAAAAAGTTTTTTTTTAAATTTACACTACTGTTACAACAGATATGAGTGGTGGCACTGTGGGCAAGTGGGCCTGGCACACACGCTGGCAGGCAGGCAACTGCAATTAGATTACACTAGCAGACTGATGTTTCACAGTCAAAAAAGTTTTTTTAAAAAAATTTACACTACTGTTACAACAGATATGCGTGATGGCACTGTGGGCAAGTGGGCCTGGCACACACGCTGGCAGGCAGGCAACTGCAATTAGATTACACTAGCAGACTGATGTTTCACAGTCAAAAAAGTTTTTTTTTTAAAATTTACACTACTGTTACAACAGATATGAGTGGTGGCACTGTGGGCAAGTGGGCCTGGCACACACGCTGGCAGGCAGGCAACTGCAATTAGATTACACTAGCAGACTGATGTTTCACAGTCAAAAAAGTTTTTTTTTTTTTAAATTTGCACTACTGTTACAACAGATATGAGTGGTGGCACTGTGGGCAAGTGGGCCTGGCACACACGCTGGCAGGCAGGCAACTGCAATTAGATTACACTAGCAGACTGATGTTTCACAGTCAAAAAAGTTTTTTTTTTTAAATTTACACTACTGTTACAACAGATATGAGTGGTGGCACTGTGGGCAAGTGGGCCTGGCACACACGCTGGCAGGCAGGCAACTGCAATTAGATTACACTAGCAGACTGATGTTTCACAGTCAAAAAAGTTTTTTTTTTAAATTTACACTACTGTTACAACAGATATGAGTGGTGGCACTGTGGGCAAGTGGGCCTGGCACACACGCTGGCAGGCAGGCAACTGTAATTAGATTACAATAGCAGACTGATGTTTCACAGTCAAAAAAGTTTTTTTTTTAAATTTACACTACTGTTACAACAGATATGAGTGGTGGCACTGTGGGCAAGTGGGCCTGGCACACACGCTGGCAGGCAGGCAACTGCAATTAGATTACACTAGCAGACTGATGTTTCACAGTCAAAAAAGTTTTTTTTAATAAAATTTACACTACTGTTACAACAGATATGCGTGGTGGCACTGTGGGCAAGTGGGCCTGGCACACACGCTGGCAGGCAGGCAACTGCAATTAGATTACACTAGCAGACTGATGTTTCACAGTTAAAAAAGTTTTTTTTTTTTAATTTACACTACTGTTTCAACAGATATGAGTGGTGGCACTGTGGGCAAGTGGGCCTGGCACACACGCTGGCAGGCAGGCAACTGCAATTAGATTACACTAGCAGACTGATTTTTAACAGTCAAAAACGTTTTTTTTTTTTTAATTTACACTACTGTTACAACAGATATGCGTGGTGGCACTGTGGGCAAGTGGGCCTGGCACACACGCTGGCAGGCAGGCAACTGCAATTAGATTACACTAGCAGACTGATGTTTCACAGTCAAAAAAGTTTTTTTTTTAAATTTACACTACTGTTACAACAGATATGAGTGGTGGCACTGTGGGCAAGTGGGCCTGGCACACACGCTGGCAGGCAGGCAACTGCAATTAGATTACACTACCAGACTGATGTTTCACAGTCAAAAAAGTTTTTTTTTTTAAATTTACACTACTGTTACAATAGATATGAGTGGTGGCACTGTGGGCAAGTGGGCCTGGCACACACGCTGGCAGGCAGGCAGGCAACTGCAATTAGATTACACTAGCAGACTGATGTTTCACAGTCAAAAAAGTTTTTTTAAAAAAAATTTACACTACTGTTACAACAGATATGCGTGGTGGCACTGTGGGCAAGTGGGCCTGGCACACACGCTGGCAGGCAGGCAACTGCAATTAGATTACACTAGCAGACTGATGTTTCACAGTCAAAAAAGTTTTTTTTTTTAAATTTACACTACTGTTACAACAGATATGAGTGGTGGCACTGTGGGCAAGTGGGTCTGGCACACACGCTGGCAGGCAGGCAACTGCAATTAGATTACACTAGCAGACTGATGTTTAACAGTCAAAAAAGTTTTTTTTTTTAAATTTACACTACTGTTACAACAGATATGAGTGGTGGCACTGTGGGCAAGTGGGCCTGGCACACACGCTGGCAGGCAGGCAACTGCAATTAGATTACACTAGCAGACTGATGTTTCACAGTCAAAAATGTTTTGTTTTTTTTAAATTTGCACTACTGTTACAACAGATATGAGTGGTGGCACTGTGGGCAAGTGGGCCTGGCACACACGCTGGCAGGCAGGCAACTGCAATTAGATTACACTAGCAGACTGATGTTTCACAGTCAAAAAAGTTTTTTTTTTTTTAATTTACACTACTGTTACAACAGATATGAGTGGTGGCACTGTGGGCAAGTGGGCCTGGCACACACGCTGGCAGGCAGGCAACTGCAATTAGATTACACTAGCAGACTGATGTTTCACAGTCAAAAAAGTTTTTTGTTTTTTTATTTATACTACTGTTACAACAGATATGAGTGGTGGCACTGCAGGCAGTCAACTGCAATTAGATTACACTAGCAGACTGATGTTTCACAGTCAAAATTACACAGGCAAAAAAAAAAAAAAAGGCTGATGTTCTAGCCCTAAAAAGGGCTTTTTGGGGTGCTGTCCTTACAGCAGAGATCAGATGAGTCCTTCAGGACTGTAGTGGACACTGAATACACTAGCCTAGCTATCAATTTCCCTATAAAATCAGCAGCAGCTACACTATCCCTCCTCTCACTAAGAATGCAGGATCAAAATGAATCTAAAATGGCTGCTGTCCATAAGCTGGGAGGGTCTGGGAGGGAGTGTCTGCTGCTGATTGGCTGAAATGTGTCTGCAGACTGTGAGATACAGGGTCAAAGCTTACTCAATGAGGACGAATAGGGGGAGGATCGAACATCGCATATGTTCGCCCGCCGCAGCGAACGCAAACAAGCTATGTTCGCCGGGAACTATTCGCCAGTGAACTATTCGCGACATCACTACTCTCCATTCTGCACTGAAAAAATGGCTTTTGAGTGAGGAATTTTCGCGTCACCCATATTACAGGTTGTGCAGTCAGGCTATTACGCTAGCGTTATCGTTACAATGATCCATTCCACAATCAAAGACCAGTAATTAGGGATTTTGCAAAACAAAAATGTTTCACAAAACTCATAACAAAAATATTACAAAGTACACTAACACCCATAAACTACCTATAAACCGCCATCCCCACGCATCCCAAATACTATATTAAACTTGTTAGCCCTAATCTGCCACTATCCACATCTCCAACACTATATAAACCTATTAACCCATAAACCGCCGGCCCCCAAATAGCAAATACTAATCTAAACCTATTAACCCCTAAATGGCCGGCCCCCCACATCACAATGACTAAACTAAGCCTATTAACCCCTAAACCACTGCCCCCCCCCCACATAGTGGCACACTAAATTAAACTATTAACTCCTAAACCAAACACCCCCTAACTTTAAATTAAAGTTACAATATAACTACCTTAAAATAAATAAAAACTTACCTGTGAAATAAAAAAACCTAAGCTTAATCTTTAAATTAACCTAGCATTACTATTTTAAAAAACTAAAATAAACAAAAAATAAAAAACCTAAATTACAAAATTAAAAATCCTAACACTACAAAAAAAACAACAACCTAAGATTACAATAAAAAAAACTAAAATTACGAAAAATAAAAAAAATCTAAGATTACAAAAATAATAAAACGAAATGATCCAAAATAATAACAAATAAATCAGCCAATAGGATAACCGCCGCCGACAGCTCCACCTCTGAGTCACATCATCTCCGCGACTCCTGGATGAAGATGGAAGATGGCTCCTTTAATTTAAAGTTAGGGGATGTTAGATTTAGGGGTTAATAGTTTAATTTAGTCTGTCGTGATGTGGGGGCCTGGCGGTTTTGGGGTTAATAGGTTTAGTTTAGTAGTTGCGATGTGGGGGCCAGTGGTTTAGGGATTAATAGGTTTATTTAAATACATTAAATATAGAGTGACTGCACCAACCAAGCGTAAAGTGCTCAGGCACGGGATAGAGTCGGTCCTTAACTCAATAATAATAAATGATCAATAATCCCAGCCAATGAGACTTCAAACACAAACAAATTATTTTATTTTGTTGTAACTATAATATCCAATGGCAATGTATAACATAACACTCTCAGGGGAGATAAGAGACCCACTTGCTCAAATCCACACAAACCCCATCCACCAAACACATCCGTACCACATACAGGATGAATGAACCTATATACTAGATCAATAAAAAAGAAAAACAACCACAACCGTGTAAATAATATATACTGAATAAAAGAAAAGTTATATAAATACTATCATTCCCACCCCTAGGCGTCCCCAGGGGGTGAGAGAGGACAGCACCACCTGAAACACTTATTGGTCAAAGGATTACGTGGTATTAGAACCACAAACATAATATGAGTCAGCTGTGTAGTCCAGAAATGTAAGAAACTGGAGTCAATTTGATTGTATCCAAGGGGTTAATTTAGAGTTACGATGTTATGTCAAACAACATTGTCATCTGTATATTTCCCCATATGAAGTAGCCGGTCACACTTTGAAATCTCAATAGACTTAATAGCAGTCCGTATTGCTTTAATGTAGAATGATATGTGAAGGCCGGTCACCCTCTGGAACATCAGTAAACTGTATATCAGTCCATGTTTCTTTAAGACACACAAAAGACTTGAAAAGACTTTGTAAATGCAAGCTGTTTGCCACACTGTATAATAGATCATGCAGTGTCCTTTTTGTATAAGATTGCTTCAAAAGCAGTGCTAGGCGAGGTATACCACAAATCCAACTTCACACCCTCTATTATATTTTCACTCACGGAATATTACTAAAACACAGCATATAAAAGTTCCCACAGATGTTTTTTGTAGTAGGCTTGATGTTGCAACAATCGGTTACAACATGCCGTAAGTGTCGATAGTAATCTTTTCAATGTGAGCAAAAGCAAACCAAAGGTGTAATGTTACCTTTCTCAGCAAACGCTGGTATAGCTAATATTACCGTGAGACTTGTCACCGGAGAAATCTTCAGTGTGGAAATGGACCGCATTCCATCTCGCTAACTTCTCCTTAAGCACGCTTGATGTAGTAGGCAAACAGAGTGGCTCCAGCACAACAAGTAAGATCAGGTGATGGCGTCCTTTACTGGTTCCGACGCACGTTTCGGGAACTCCGCCCCTTTGTCAACCAATGTCCAGGTGCTAGAGAGGGTGTAGCATTTAAACTAGTGTAACTAAAGATCTATTGGATAAACCAAACACACCCTCCTTACGTCACATTCACTTCATATGCGCTGCATATATTCATACTATCATGGACAC
Source organism: Bombina bombina (assembly GCF_027579735.1). Classification (NCBI taxonomy): domain Eukaryota; kingdom Metazoa; phylum Chordata; class Amphibia; order Anura; family Bombinatoridae; genus Bombina; species Bombina bombina. The sequence continues at coordinate 253,145,340 of NC_069506.1, forward strand.
CGGATACGAATCATCCTCACGAATAGCACCATTAATACTAAACTCAAACAAAAAATACTCTAATAATCCTAACAGTATGTGCTATATCTCTTTAGAAATGAAGAGCGCCGTAATATATACATGTGTTAACGTATGCGTCCTTAAAAGCATATATCTCTGGCATAAAAGTCATATATGCGAAAAGAGCAAACGGCTTTGTGAAAAAGCATAAATCTCTCCACACATTCTGGTGTATTAAAAATACACAAAAAAAGTGTACAAAAAAAGTATCAGGATGCATATCCCGAGTAGCACCAAAGAACCAAAACTTGAACAAAGAATGCTCATAAAATACCCACAGTGTATCCTATATCTCTTTACAAATGTAGGGCGCTATTATATATATATGCATATGCATCCTTGTGTGCACATATCTCTGTCATAAGAGTCATATATAAGCAAAAAGCAGAAAGAGGGTCATATGTGAAAAAACCAAAAGGCTTCAAAAGAAAGCATACATCTCTACACATCTTCAGTTGTGTTGATTATTTGGAGGTACACGAATAGTATCAGGATAAATAAAACTGTGAAAAACACAACAGTCAAATTATACATACAAGGAGCTACCCAAAAACAACTATCTCTTATGGGTATATTAATTCCTACACAGTTCAATGTTACGAATTGATAAGATATTAGACTTAAGGAAAAAAGTAATACTGCCATCTGTATATAAATCCCATATCATGGCATTTACAAGAGATACAATGTCACCTGAACGTGCTCCATCAACTATGCACTACCCATCATTCAATATTTGCTTGAAAATGTTACATCGTATGAACAGAAGTGAAGTAACCACAACCATTGTAGAAAATTGAGTAATACTCTCGGGAAGTCTATCCAGTGATAAAATGGAAAATAATAGAAAGTATGAACTATATTCTTCCTCTAGTTCTGGGCTTCGTCATGCAATTTTGACCATTCTATTTTTGGTCCACTTATCAGTATTAAGATCCTAAACCCGAAAATATAAGAATATGGAAATTACAGTAAAGAAAAGGGGATTCTACATGTCCTCAATCCATTAATCATCTGAAACTCTTCGGAGCAGAACGTAGAACTTCCTGCATATTTCAATCCACTTGTCACATGCATCTATTCAGAACAAGACATGAGTATCACTTGTTGTTGGCAAGATTTAAATAAAGTTGCCCCACGAGATATCTCCATTGAGACCTTTGGGTACCATAGTATCCAATTTTCTAATCCACTGGGCTTCCTTCCTAAAGAGTAATTTCTGTCTATCCCCACCTCTCCGTAGGGGGGGTACCCCATCAACAATTTGAAATCTTAGTTGGCTTTTGTTATGTGCAAATCTCGTGAAATGATGTGCTACCGGTGCATCCTCATCATCTTTGCCTATTGCAGTTTTATGTTGGTGTATCCTATCCCTTACAGTTTGGGTGGTCTCGCCAACATAAGCCAAGCCACACGGACATTTGATTACATAAATTACGTATTTGGAGCTGCATGAAAACCTTCCTTTAATGGGTATCCTCTTCCCTGATTGAGGGTGACTGATGCAGTCCCCTTGTTCCATCGAATGGCACAAGGCACAATTCATACAGGGAAAGGAGCCCTTCTTAATTACTTCAATCGGTTTCTTCATAGAGCCCCAATCAGCACGAATCAACGTGTCCTTAAGATTTCTGTTTCTTCCAAAGGAGAAAAGTGGGGTATCAGAGAACGTTTTTCCCACTTGGGCATCGTCTCTCAAAAGGTACCAATGGTGTAATATTATCCTTTTAAGTTCTCTACTATGGAACCCAAAGTGGCTAACAAAAGGAACCGAAATTTTTTTAAGAACAGGCTTTTTTTTGGTTAGAAGACTCATCCTATCCACAGACTTCACTTTTTCCAAATTATATGTCAAAATTTCAGTTGGATATCCTCTACTTAGAAATCTCTTAGCCATCTCATCCACTCTACTTAAGCAAACCTCAGGATCATCAACAATTCTTTTAGTTCTCAGTAATTGACCTAATGGAAGGTTCTTGATAAGGGAAGGAGGATGAAAACTATCGTACAATAATGTGTTATTCCTGTCTGTGTCTTTAGTAAACAAGTCACTCCTCAGTCTCTGGTCTACCACAGAAATCATAGTATCTAAAAAGCTCACCTGTATTTTACTCGCTTCCATGGTAAATTTTAGTAATACATGTGCAGCATTCAACCTTGTTAGAAAGTTTGTCAATTCATCCTCATTCCCTGTCCAGATAAAGAAAATATTGTCTATGTAACGATACCAGCCTTGAACATAGTCTATATAGCCTTGGTCTAAAAAAATCACTTCTTCCTCAAACTGGCCGACAAATAGATTGGCATAAGATGGCATTACATTCGAGCCCATTACCGTTCCCTTCTTCTGGACATAAAATGTGTCCTCAAATAGAAAGAAATTCTCATAAAGAATAATTTCAAAAAGATCTCTCATGAATCTCCTTTCATTAGGAGAATATAACTTATCTTTATCCAGAAAATAGAATACGCTGTCAATGCCTAGGTCATGAGGTATAGATGTGTAAAGACTGGCTATATCCATTGTTACCAATAGACTATCCAGAGGAACCACCTTGGGTATAATCTTACATAAAAAATATGTGGTGTCCTGTAAATATGAATCCAGGTAACCCAATAGTGGTCTGATCAATTGATCCAAGAATATTGCAATGGGTTGAAAAATGGATTCAGTTCCTGCCACAATGGGACGGCCAGGGGGATCCACTAGTCTCTTATGTATTTTTGGTAATACATAAAAAACTGGTGTGATCGGATTATCCTTTATCAAAAATTTGGCTTGTTTATTAGTAATGAGATCAGAGGCTACAGCTTCCTCCACTAGCTTTATTACCTTATTCTTAATACGTGATGTGGGATCGCCTGCCACTTTTATGTAGCTATCTTGGTCCTGCAATTGTCTTAAGTCTTCTTCCTTATATTTAACCCTACTCATGATTACCAATGCCCCACCCTTATCGACCGGTTTCAGAATCAAATCTTTATGACATTGAATCTCCCTCACGATTTCTATTTCCTTCTTGGTCATATTAGATTTTGCCTTGGTGCGAAAATTCCTTCTCATCACCTCAAATTCTTTTTTAATCAAAGAAATATATGCTTCAACCGAGTTATTCGTGTGGGGTGGATTAAAGGTACTCTTAGGTTTAATGTTTTATGTGTGAAATTGAAAAGGACCACTATGTTCCCTTGTGGTGGATTGTTCTTTGTTAGCAAAAAAACTCTTAAGTCTCAGATTCCTAAAGAATCTCTGTAAGTCACATTCTATCTCAAAAAAGTCAGGAAATATAGTAGGCACAAATGACAAACCCTTTTGCAATGCTCCTAATGTTTCATCTGAAATAGTAAGATCAGAGATATTAACTACCAGACTCTCCTTAGTTACCTCCTTTTCTGACGGGTGGAAATCTGATAAGAGGTGTTGGTTATGTTTCTTGTGTTTCCTCCCCCCTCTCCTCTGCTTCTTCCTCTGTTCTTTGTGCCACGTCCCCTTAAGGGAAAAGGGACAGAGAACTCACTAAGGTCACTATCTGAGGAGGATTCACCTATGTAATTGCTTTGTTGAGCACCCCTTCTAAACCTTCTGAAGGGGATAAAATCTGGGTTGCGCCACCTATATACTATTATTTTGGTAATCACTCAGATCTCTCTGGAATTTCTTGTATTTTTTACTCTCCAAACTTTTTTTGAAAGTGCTCAAATCATTGTCTAATTTGGTTTTAAAGTTCAAATACTCTGCTTCAGTTTTAAGATCTTTAATAGATGATTCAATTTTATCAATCTCTTGTTGCATTCTGTGTAGCTCCTTTTGTATATACTCTATTGTCAAAATAATAATATCATAAGAACACTTATTCAAGATACCTTCAAATTTATCACAGTATTCTGTGTTATCTCTGAATAGTGTAGGGTGTAAATGACTTCTCAAGCCTCTGGGAATCCGTTTTTGTCTATAGTATTCTGCCAAGGTAACCGAATGTAGGTCATATACAATTTTCTGTTTAGTTAATTGTTCTAAACTCGGTGGCTCTTTAATGTCAGGTTCAGTGTTTAAAAAATCTCTGTTGCCTATGCATAATGTGGCTATTCGTGAGGCATCCAGATCAGAGTAAGCGAACATCTTAGTCCCCTCCATTACTGAGAATTCAAATAAATTCAGAAAATAAATCTCAATACAATGGTGTGCTTGTCATGGACCTCAATTAATATACATTAAATATAGAGTGACCGCACCAACCAAGCGTAAAGTGCTCAGGCACGGGATAGAGTCACTCCTCAACTCAATAATATTAAATGATCATTAATCCCAGCCAATGAGACTTCAAAAACAAACAAATTATTTTATTTTGTTGTAACTATAATATCCAAAGGCAATGTATAACATAACACTCTCTTTTCGCATATATGACTTTTATGCCAGAGATATATGCTTTTAAGGACGCATACGTTAACACATGTATATATTACGGCGCTCTTCATTTCTAAAGAGATATAGCACATACTGTTAGGATTATTAGAGTATTTTTTGTTTGAGTTCAGTATTAATGGTGCTATTCGTGAGGATGATTCGTATCCGGTGTCCATGATAGTATGCAGCGCATATGAAGTGAATGTGACGTAAGGAGGGTGTGTTTGGTTTATCCAATAGATCTTTAGTTACACTAGTTTAAATGCTACACCCTCTCTAGCACCTGGACATTCCTTGACAAAGGGGCAGAGTCCCTGAAACGCGCGTCGGAACCAGTAAAGGACGCCATCACCTGATCTTACTTGTTGTGCTGGAGCCACTCTGTTTGCCTACTACATCAAGCGTGCTTAAGGAGAAGTTAGCGAGATGGGATGCGGTCCATTTCCACACTGAAGATTTCTCCTGTGACAAGTCTCCCGGTAATATTAGCTATACCAGCGTTTGCTGAGAAAGGTAACATTACACCTTTGGTTTGCTTTTGCTCACATTGAAAAGATTACTATCAACACTTACGGCATGTTGTAACCGATTGTTGCAACATCAAGCCTACTACAAAAAACATCTGTGGGAACTTTTATATGCTGTGTTTTAGTAATATTCCGTGAGTGAAAATATAATAGAGGGTGTGAAGTTGGATTTGCGGTATACCTCGCCTAGCACTGCTTTTGAAGCAATCTTATACAAAAAGGACACTGCGTGATCTATTATACAGTGTGGCAAACAGCTTGCATTTACAAAGTCTTTTCAAGTCTTTTGTGTGTCTTAAAGAAACATGGACTGATATACAGTTTACTGATGTTCCAGAGGGTGACCGGCCTTCACATATCATTCTACATTAAAGCAATACGGACTGCTATTAAGTCTATTGAGATTTCAAAGTGTGACCGGCTACTTCATATGGGGAAATATACAGATGACAATGTTTTTTGACATAACATCGTAACTCTAAATTAACCCCTTGGATACAATCAAATTGACTCCAGTTTCTTACATTTCTGGACTACACAGCTGACTCATATTATGTTTGTGGTTCTAATACCACGTAATCCTTTGACCAATAAGTGTTTCAGGTGGTGCTGTCCTCTCTCACCCCCTGGGGACGCCTAGGGGTGGGAATGATAGTATTTATATAACTTTTCTTTTATTCAGTATATATTATTTACACGGTTGTGGTTGTTTTTCTTTTTTATTGATCTAGTATATAGGTTCATTCATCCTGTATGTGGTACGGATGTGTTTGGTGGATGGGGTTTGTGTGGATTTGAGCAAGTGGGTCTCTTATCTCCCCTGAGAGTGTTATGTTATACATTGCCATTGGATATTATAGTTACAACAAAATAAAATAATTTGTTTGTGTTTGAAGTCTCATTGGCTGGGATTATTGATCATTTATTATTATTGAGTTAAGGACCGACTCTATCCCGTGCCTGAGCACTTTACGCTTGGTTGGTGCAGTCACTCTATATTTAATGTATTTAAATAAACCTATTAATCCCTAAACCACTGGCCCCCACATCGCAACTACTAAACTAAACCTATTAACCTAACTTATTTTATTCAGTATATATTATTTACATGGTTGTGGTTGTTTTTCTTTTTTATTGATCTAGTATATAGGTTCATTCATCCTGTATGTGGTACGGATGTGTTTGGTGGATGGGGTTTGTGTGGATTTGAGCAAGTGGGTCTCTTATCATTATCATTATCATTATACATTGCCTTTGGATATTATAGTTACAACAAAATAAAATAATTTGTTTGTTTTTGAAGTCTCATTGGCTGGGATTATTGATCATTTAAGGTTTATTTAAATGTTAGTGGTGGGTGGCAGTTTAGGGGTTAATACATTTTTTTAGTGTTGGCGATGTCGGGGGCGGTGGATTAGGAGTATTTAAACTATGGGTTTATGTTAGAGTGTTAGGTTTTTACATAACTTTCTTGTCCCCATAGACATCAATGGGGATTGCATAATAGTGATCGCCATTCCGCGATCACAGGTGTTAGTTTTTTTTCTATCACTTTCTCTCCATTGATATCTATTGGAGAAAACGTGCATGAGCACCCAAAGTCAGGCCTTGGCTTTTGTGCTGTATGGAGCTTAACGCACCATAGCGCACAGCAGAAGAAGGTTTTTTTTGTAACTTGTAATGGCAATGCTATGGAATCTTGGTGAATGTTTGTAATAACTGTTTAAAGGGACAGTCTTCTTCAGAATTGTTATTGTTTAAAAAGATAGATAATCCCTTAATCGCCCATTTCCCAGTTTTGCATAAACAACACGGTTATAATAATACACTTTTTACCTCTGTGATTACTTTGTATCTAAGCCTCTGTAGACTGCCCCCTTTTTCAGTTCTTTTGACAGACTTGTATTTTAGCCAATCAGTGCCCTCTCATAAGTAACTCCATGGGCATGAGCACAATGTCATCTATATGGCACACATAAACTAACACCATCTAGATGTGAAAAACTGTCAAATGCATTCAGATAAGAGGCAGCCTTTAAAGGCTTAGAAATTAGCATATGAGCCTAACTAGGTTTAACTTTCAGAACAAGAGAACAAACCACATTTGGTGATAAAAACAAATTGGAAAGTTGTTTAAAATTACATTTCCCATCTGAATCATGAAAGTTTAATTTTGACTAGACTGTCCCTTTAAATGATAACTGACATACCTTACACACAGCGATCATCTATTTAGACAATGCTTGAATGTTTAGTGATGAAGGCCAGATGATAGTAAGACTGCAAAACAATTGTTAATTGTATCTCATATGTAAATTAATTTAAAAAAACAAACTATCTATACCTATATATTTACATATATATAACTAATATCAGACATAATAAGGCACTTACTTGTATTGTGGTGTGTTCATGACAACTGTCTCCATGTTTGTTTGCATGTGGTTACTGATCTTTAAAGCCTGCTTCCATGTGTTTATGGACAACCCTCCTAAGTCACTCATGATGTCATAGCCAATAGGGATCATTTGGTTCCAGACACATCCACCTATAATGACTTCAAGTTCGCAGACCGTGTTAGTATCTGGCAGCATATGTTACTATGACAATGAACCAGCCTTGTTTTAATCCGTAATTGGCTGACACTAAGCCCTTACTGTGTTTTTTTCTACAACAAGACTAGACCGGATTTTTTTTTTAAATTATGCAAAGGTAATCCTTTGAATCTCAACTCCTTAGATAAATCACAGCTTTAGTACATTATAATCTCCCTATATCAACATACAGAGATCCAGACAAAATATACAGGGCCAGATTACAAGTGGAGCGCTAATTAACGCTCCCACTCAAACGTTAATTGCGCTAGAAATAAGCTTTTTGCGCGTGTTGGGTTGCGTCCGTACTATGAGTTGAAAGTAAACTTTTTTCACTAATCCGAAGAGCGCAACAAGCCGAACTTACTATATCGCGTGCGCATTCACATAGTGCCCCATAGAAGTCAATGGAAAAAAAAAAACACTGTCACACCAACCTGATCGCATATTCTCATGTATGCTAACCTGACATGAAAATATGAATATTTCATATTCTGCACATAAAAGAATATGTTCTATTTATTCTTAAATAAATATTTCTTTGTATATCTGATGTTTCTATATTATCTATATCTAGATTATTATCTAGATTATCTATATAATCATCCAATAGAAAAGGATAATTAGAATTTAAATTTAAAAATTTAAAAATTCAAATCAGCCAATAAGGATTGACTGATTTGAAATCAGCAAATCGAAATTAAGTAGTACTCCTTTATATTGGGGTCTGCGCTTCTGGGTTTTCACTATGCGGCGGTGACCACATGAAGATGAGGACTGCCTGAATAGAGCCAAAGAACAGATTATTGGGGAGCAGATGCGACAGAAGAGGCGGCAGAAGTCCGCCTCCACGAAGATGGCCCCACGGCATCTGGAGCCTAGATGAAGAGTGCCTTGTTGTTGAAGAAGATAACGGAGTGGAGGCAGTGGAGAGACCGCTTTTAGATGTTTATTAGTGTAGTGTTAGTTTGCAATTGTGGGGTTCTTCAGTTTAGGGGTATTAGGATTAGTGGTTAGTCAGACAGCAGTTTTATTCTAGGGATCCTTGTACTATATCGCCAATATGGTCTGCTATGCTGGGTATTGTCTAAGCCAGCATGGCTGATCAATGGCGTGTATAGTAAACACCTCTCGGCTATGCTGCTTTGTCAGGAGCTTGGAATATTCCAACAAGCTCACTCAACATATCAGCAGATCCCTTAGAATATTTTGCAGCCTTATAGAAATTCTGATCATTGGGGCCACACTCTTATAAACATTTACACATATTATAAACAACTTAATATGTTCTTCCCATTTTATGTAATTATATCTAATATGATGTCAGTATTCATGAAATGTTATACCTTGTTACCATAATCTTTTTTTTTTTTTTTTTTCTTTTCCAAAGAGCTTTATTTGAAAACAAATAAAAACAAAGGTTCATGCACCATAAGTGCCATTTCAGGGTTTACAACTTCCACCCATACAATCATTACATTGCTACAAAAAATAAAGAGTGAAACCGCATACATGTAGGAGGTGTGTATGGAATGTTGTGGGTTCCACCCCGGGCTTATTTACCAGGGTGCAGATCTACAGTGAGATAACAAGCTCCGTCTTTTTCCATTTTTTCCCTTCTACTTTACATTCCCCTAAATCTGGTATCATATATATATAATAACAAAAACAGTAGCAAAGCGACATATAATAAAGGTATATAATTACCATTAGTAACATAAGTTGACAATACAGCCGGGGGCACAACCCCACATATCGATCAGGGCGCAGTCTGCGAACGAGCCTATGAAGAGAGAAGAAAGGCAGCTCGACAGAGGAGGGGAAGAGAGGAGTTGTCAGAGGGTCCTGTGAGTCATGCTCACATGAGCCGGGCACGTAGGGGGGGGAGGGGTAGGGGGGAAAGAAATAATGGAATGCCATCACCCCTCCTCAGTGTCTCACTACATCCCTCCATTCCACAAATGGAGCATCATATCATACACGTCTAGTTTTGCTGTATTCATATAATGATATCTTTCCAGCCGCAGGAGGTCACAGACATTCTGTTGACCAAGGGTACCCGTATAGATTTCCAATGTACAGGGATCAAGGTTTTCGCTCCCATAAACATGATCATAAGTAAGGTTTTTTTTACTGGGTTCTGTATTTTGTATGGGAAGTGAAAGAGCAAGGACTCCGGGGTCCTGGGGATATCTATCTCTAAAATTTGCGTCATTCTATCCCAGATGTCCCTCCAGTAAGTCTCAAGGAGGGGGCAATACCACCAGATGTGTAGTACTGAGCCCTCCCCCCCACAGCCCCTCCAGCACCTATCTGACACGTTCAGATATATTGTCTGGAGACGGGTCGGTGTGAGGTACCACCTGCACAGTAGCTTATAGTGTGATTCCTGTATACGAGCGGAGACAGATACCGCTTGGGCTGCCCTAAACATACGCTGCCAGTCCTCCACTGTTAGTTCAGTGCCCAGTTCTTTGTGCCACATCCTAACAAATTTCGGGGGTGGACTGTCCTTAGGGAGCAAAAGCAGTCGGTAAATCTTAGATGTCAAGTGTCGGGGGGTAATTGATTGTGAACACAAGGTCTCGAAAGGGGTGAGCTCCCTAAAAAATTGTTGTTTATGTTTATGGGTGGATATGAAATGGCATATCTGCAGATACATATACCAAGACAGCGGGCGGTCTGGGTAGGAATCCAGAACCTCTTGTCTCGTTCGGAGTCCTCCATTGTTGATAAAAGTGTTAACATGGTTACTGTTTAGTGGTCCTGCCAGGTGGGGGATCCTAATTTGTAGGGGGATTTCCGGGTTTTCATACACCGGTGTCAGTGGGGGATAATTAGTAGTGATGTGAGGCTCGTCCGAGTTGTTCTATCCCATTCCCGGAACAGTTCCCCTAACAGAGGATACATGGAGATACATTTTGGCCTATGCGCCTCTGCCTTCCACAGTAGGGAAGCCAGGTCTCCAGTGCAGAGAATGGAGGAGTCAATGTGTATCCAATCTTTTTGCGCACTGCTCTGGCACCACTCTACCGCTCTCTGGAGTAGGATTGCCCTCCTATATAGGCTCAGATTAGGAAGTCCCAGTCCGTCCACCTCCCTCCATGGGCAGGTACATCGTCTTTTTTTTCACCCTGGGTCTAATATCTTTCCAGATATATTCCTCAATTAGCTGTTGTAGCGTCGGGAGAAAAGAGTGCGGGAGAGGGAGAGTAATTGTTTGGAAAAGCTATAGTATCCTAGGTAGGATATTCTTCTTAACCACATTTATTCTTCCCAGCCAGGAAATGATTTTATGCCTCCAAGCTGAGAGGTCGCGTGAGATTTCGGTTTTGAGAGATACTTAGTTGGCTTCATATGTTTCCGCCACGGATGCCGTAATGGTTACACCTAGATATTTCAGGGATTTTAACTTTATCGTAAAGGGGCAATAGTTATTTAACCAAGTCATGATCGTGGCTGGCATAGCGATTCCCAGCAGCTCCGATTTTGCATTGTTCAAAAGGAAATGGGAAACTTCCCCGTATCGTTTGAATTCGTCCAGAAGGGCGGGGATTGAGGATTCGACGTCTGTTAACATGAACAACAGATCGTCTGCATACATAGCAATTTTATGCTCCTTCGTTCCCAGTTTCAATCCCTTTACCAAACAGTTTGCACTTATGTTGCTGGCCAGAGCTTCTATTGTGATGGCAAACAGCAGAGGCGACAGCGGGCACCCCTGCCTAGTGCCATTTGTAATGGTGAAAGGCTTAGAGAGAATATTATTTACTTTAATTTGTGCTGTAGGTGTAGAATATAAGGCAAAGACTATCGTCACAAACCTACTACCGAAGCACATTCTTTCCAGTGTATGTCTAAGAAATTGCCAATTCACTCTGTCGAACGCCTTTTCGGCGTCTGTTGATAACAGAGCTAGGGGGATTTTATTATTTGAAGAATATGCTATAATTTGCAAAATTTTAATGGTATTATCCCTTGCCTCTCTTCCAGGCACAAACCCCACCTGATCCAATGAGATCAGCAAGGGGAGGAATCTGTTTACTCTATTGGCCAGGACTTTTGCTATGAGCTTTACATCGGTATTGAGGAGCGATATTGGGCGATAACTTTGTGTTTTATTAGCGGGTTTCCCTGCTTTTGGTATAACCGTTATATATGCTGTGAGCATAGAGGCTGGCAGAACTCCCGCATCGGGCAGTTCATTGATCAGATTTTGAAGATGCGGTAGTAAAATGGGCGAGAATACTTTGTAATATTTAGCCCCAAACCCGTCCGGGCCAGGGCTCTTGCCGTTAGGCAAGTCAGCTAAAGCCTTCTGCACCTCCTCAATAGACAAGGGGGATTCCTAAAAGGCTATTGCATCTCTCTCTAGCCTTGGCAGCTGTGTTTGATTTAGATAGTCCTGAGCGCTAAGCCTGTAATTGTTTCGCTCCCCTGAGTTGTCATTTTCAAATTGTAAAGTGTGTTATAATAAGACCTAAAGGCTTCAGCTATCTTGGGGCTATCCTTGTAGGTGTTGTTGTCCCTGTCCTCTATCGTGTACACATGTGATTTAAGCTGAGCTCGACGTATTGCTCTCGCAAGCAATTTGCCCACTTTGTCGCCTCCCTCATAGTACTTTTGCCTGAGACGAAAGGCTTTCCGCTGATCATCTTCCTGCAAAAGGTGTTTAAAGTTGAGTCTGGCTTGTGTCAATTTCGTTTCAAGGTCGGAGTCTCGTGGACTCTGTTTATGCTGTGTCTCTAAGCTCAGAATGTTCTGTAGGAGGTGGTTGTATTTTTCTCTTCTCTGCTTCACTAACCTGGCCTTATGTTTGATAAGGTGTCCCCTTATAACACTCTTATGAGCCTCACAGACTGTAGTTAGCGCAACATTGTGTGTCACATTTAGATTAAAGTATTCTTTTAGTAATGTAGCTATATCGTCAGTGATTAACTGGTTACCCAGAAGCATGTCATCTAGCCTCCAAATGAAAGGGGTGTCTGGTTTGTCTGGCCACAGCATCTCATAAGTGACTGGGGCGTGGTCTGACCACGTGATAGAGGAAATGTCACTACGGTTAACATACGCTATACCCTGTGAGTCTGTGTAGAAGTAGTCAATGCGCGAATACTTCTTGTGAGGACTAGAATAATACGTGTAGTCTAACTCAGTCGGGTGCCAGGTACGCCAAACATCATGTAGGAGGTGTTTTTTCAAGACTGTGGCAACCTGTTTCAGGATATGGTTAGAGACGCTGGACACACCATTGGAGGTATCCAGTCTTGGGCACATCGGGACATTAAAATCTCCACCTAAGATTACCACTCCCCTGGCCAGTTCAGAAAGCTTGTTAGAAATTGTTTTAAAAAAAAAACATGTTGTGCTGAGTTGGGAGCATATATAGTGGATAAGGTGACCTCTTTGCCATACAATAGGCCGACTACCATAAGCAGCCTACCCTCCCTGTCTCTCTCGACCCCCCGCGGCTGGAAATGGACTCTATGATGCATTAGAATGCCAACTCCGTTCTGTTTAGTGGGCCCCAAAGAGAAAAAGGCCATAGGGTATGTAGAATTATGCCATTTGGTTTCACAAGTTTTCTTAAAGTGGGTTTCCTGCAGGAAGATGATATATCCCTGCAGTTTTCGTAATTCACGTGAGACAATAGATCTTTTCCCGGGGCTATTTAATCCCTTTACATTTATTGTGACAAGTTTAAGGGGTGATTACTGGCTACATGTCGCGGGGGAATCATTATTGCGTCCGGTGGGAAATGAGAAGGCAGAAGAGATAGAAAAAGGTTAGCCACAGCAAGCCTGCAGACCACTGCCCCACTAGACACAATAGTTGTACACAAGTTGGCATTAGGTTTCTGCCCGCAGCCTGCATATAAGAAAATGGTGTAGCAGAAGGAGACCTTCGTCGCCAGAAGGGCAACAAAAGCTCCGTAAACTTGGTTCTAGTCAACTGAACCAGCGGATCTAACTGAACAAGTCGCTTTAGAGGGTATATGCCTATAGTCAGCCCTTGTTGGTGGAGTATAAGGCATAGGCTAAACAGAACAATCCTATATTTTGATAACATAATTACAAACATAGCAAACAGTATCGGTATAACATTTTAATTGTAAATAATATTATGAGAATAATATTATATGAGCAATATTATATGAACAGTGTTATATGAACAGTGTCATATGAACCGGGGAATAGGGGGATAAGGGGGAGGGAGGGGAGGAGGAGAGGGGAGAGAGGGATGGGAGGGGAGGAGAGGGGGAGGGGGAAGGGGAGGGGGGGGAGGGAAGGGAAGGAAAGGGGCAGGGGGGAGGGGAGGAGGGGAGGGAGAGAGGGGAGGGAGGGAGGGGAAAAAGGGAGGGTGGGGAGGGGAGGGAGGAAAGGGAAGAGGGAAGGGGAGGGAGGGGGAGGGAGGGGGAGAGAGGGGGAGAGAGGGGAGAGAGGGGAGGGGGGGGAGGGGAGGGCGGGAGAGGGGGAGGAGGGGAAAACAGGAAAAAGTCAAGGAGGAGAAGGCAAGGGGGTTAGTAAGAGACGGTGGTCATCACCACAAAGGGAGAAGCCAGATCTGCTTCAGTACAACATTGCAAACAGTAGAAAAACGCAGCTTTTTAAGTAACTAATACTGCCACAATCCTGAAAAAAAAAAGGTTGTATGAGGTCATCACCATAATATGAGAAGCCAGGTTGGTTTCAGTTTAACAAGACAAACATAATATAAATGCAAACGTTAGAAATATATGACATTTCAAGTAACCTATATTATTTCAAACCTGAAGGATAAGGATTATGTCCTAGTGGTACATGCCATATGTCCATAGAATAAGGACTGCTTCTTAAAGTAGAGTCCGGCATTCATGCCCTAAACAAATCTTTGGCCAGAAAGTTAGGGTAAGGAACCAGCAGTTTCCTGGCTTGACGTAGGAGGTGGTGGAGTTTCTTGGCTGGGTCGGTGTTTCAATGTTCAATGTGTGGAGCAGAATGGTTCCAGATCCTCCATGGATCGGAATAGAGCTGTTTTATCTCCAGAGGTAGCAATAAGGCACGTTGGGAACCCCCAGCGATATGGAATTTTGTTCTCCTGCAGAACTGTAGTGAGGAATTTTAGTTCCCTACGCTTTTGTAGTGTTGCAGGGCTGATGTCAGAGAAAACTTGCAAGTTGGTGCCTGCATATGTAAGGGGATGTTTGTTCCTGCTGTGCCACAATATCTCCTCTTTATCCTTGTAATTCAATATGCGTATAATAACGTCCCTTGGAGGGGCTTTCGGAGAAGGCTTTGGGCGAAGCGCTCTATGGGCCCTTTCAATTACCACCTCTGGGGACATGGGGGTCCCTTTAATTACACGAAACAAGTCCTGTAGGCATTCCAAGAGAGCAGAGGGGTCAACAGACTCCGAAATTCCCCTGATACAGCGATTGTTCCGGCGACTCCGGTTATCAAGGTCTTCTATACGTTCCAACAGGCTCTGCACCATGTCTGCATTATATTGGGTCCTTGAGGCTGTCTGCTTAACTTTTTCCTGTAACATGTCCTGCGAATGTTCTATTGCTGTGACTTTTTGACACTAACATCTTTACGCAGCTCTCCAAACAGACTTTTAATTTCTGTGACAATTCCTTTAATATCTTCTTTAGAGGATAAATGTTTAAGATCCTCTTTAGTTACATAACTCAGTGCCTGTGTGGGTGTCTTTCTACTTCCTAAATCATCAGCTCTGAATTCACTGTTAGAGATATTATCTTCATTTGCAAAGGTATCAGCACTCTTAAGGTAATGCACCATGTTTCTGGTTTTGGCTCCTTTGTCAGGGATGTTAGATTTCTTCTGCGCCATAGTGGAACAAAATGCCTTTGTTATGTTCACTGCGGTTTGACCAGGGTGTGTACTTGGATATGCTAACTTGCGGTCACCACTATGGTCAGCTGTGTCTTTGATATTAGTTACGATCCTCAGTCTGGATATAGGGGGCCAACATATCAGGGTTGTAATTACTCAGTCCCAGACCCAACGGTAGGTAGAGGCCTTCTGGGTGTTTCCCCTAATAGCTGCCAGATGCGGCCTATGCCGCGCGGTATGTACCCAGTAAGTGTCACAGGCTTATGGCAGTCGGTGTCTGGCCTAGAGCATGTCAAAAGTTCCTGCTGCCTTGTAGTGCGTTGGGGAGTGAGGCGGCAAAGGTCCGCCACGTACCTGTTAGTTGCTGCTCTGTTCCAAGCCGGGACCATGTGGCGTCCCAGCTCTCGGTCTGAGTTCAGTCCTCCACCCGGTATGGGTCTCAGTAGGTATGTCCAGATGCGCTCTGCGTTGTTCAGGAGAGGCCCTAAGCAGTTTTGGAAATTGCGCAGAGCAAATTGTAATGCACGCTCCGGCTCCAACTATAGTAAGGCTTACGGCCCAGTCTCACCCGTATTCTATTGTGCGGCTTGAAATGTCCGTCTCTGCTTTTGACGTGAGGATGCCATGCAGTAAGGGTTCCCCGGTTCTTGGGATAAGTTGCTAGGGTATTTGTAGCCTAAATTATAACATTTAATTCATTAGGGCTGGCTGTCAGCGTGGGAGCTCTAGCAAGACACAGCCATTCTCCTGAATGGCTAGGCTCCGCCCCCGTTACCATAATCTTTTAATAAAATAAGGAGTAATCCTTTAAATGTGTATTTATTACATCCAAAACAAGTGACGTTTTGGGGATCCACATTGCTAGGATATACAGTAGCTGTGTCACCCTGGTGGATCTGTTTGTTTATTTGTTTGAAAGCATGCATTGTGTGTGTGCAGGTTAGGGTCCCAGGAGGTGAGAGACCTTTATTTGGTCCAGGGCTTAAATGTTTGATGCAACTAACTATCCCATTTTTGCTTTTAAATATTACTGTGTGCTTGCTAGAGATGGCTAGGTTTTCTGTGTTGTGTTGATAGTTTTGTTTTGTAATGGTCCCTATGGATTTGAAACCCAGCCTGGTTGCGGGTTAACTGCCTGTGTTGCTGAAACTGTACAGTTTTAGTTTTAAAGTGGCTTAGGATGTGTACCTAGTACAGTCTGAGAGTGTGATCTTTTTCTGTGTTATGTATGTGCTTAGGAAAATTATATGGACTGTGTCACCCTGGTTTGTTTGTTTGAAAGCATGCATTACGTTTGTGCATGTTATGGTCCTAGGAGGGGAAACACCTTGATGTGGTCCTAAGCTTAAACCATTTGGCTGCTCACCAATAAGCACCCAGGGGAAATGGTTCCTGATCATCTATAGGTACCAAGTACTCCTGAATAGTGGCCCCTTATTGCTTATAGGCAGTAAAAGTGGCACCTTCTTGCCAGCAGACACCTAGGTACCCCATGAAAGTGGCCTGCTTGCTAATATGCACCTAGGTACCCCATGAAAATGGCTCCTGCTCACCAAAATGTACCCAGTCCCCCTGTGAAAGTGCCATCTGCTTGCTAATAAGTGCCCACGCACTCCAGAAAAGTGGCTCCAGCTCATTGATAGGCACCTCAGCACCACAAGAAAGAGGCCCCTGCTCACTAATATATACCCATACTCCCCAAGAAAGTGGCCACTGCCCACCAATAGACACCTAGGTACTCCTAAAAAGTGGCCCCAGCTCACAAATATAGAGTGATCATGGCCCCTACTTGCCAATAGATGCCTAGGTTCCTTGCTGGAAAGTGGCCCCTGCTTGACAATAGGTACCCAGGTACCACAGTAAAGTGGCCCTGCTTATCAACACTTTAAAGAAAGTGGCACCTGCTTGCCAATAAAGTATGTGCCCAGGTACCAAGGGAAAGTGGACCTGATCATGAAAAGGCACCCGAATTCTGGAACTTTGGCCCCAACACATCAATGCCAATAGGAGCCTAGGCATCCAGGGAAAGTGGCCACCCTCCTCAATAGCCACCTAGAAACCCTAAAGAAAATTGGGCCCTGCTCACTAATACATGCCCAGTTACTGGAAAAGTGTCCCCTGCTCATTATTAGACAGCCAGGTACTCTAGGAAAGTGGCCACTGCTCACTAATAGGTGGTGAGAGTGCCCCCTGCTCCCCAATATATACCCATACAATCCATGAAAATGGCCAATTTTCACTGAAGCACCCTAAAAAATGGCCCATGCTTGCCATTTGAAACCCAGACACCCCAGGAAAGAGGCCCCTGCTCAACAAAACACGCCAAGCACTCTGGAAAAGTGGCAAGCAGGGGCCACTTAACTGTGTTGGTTGGGTGCCTATTGACATGCAAGGACCATTTTACCAGGGTGCCTATGTACCAATTAGTGCGGGGGGGTGACTTCTAGAGACTTCCTAGGAAGCTATTGGCAAGCAAGGACCACTTTTCCAGGGTGCCTGGGGGCCTATTGGCAGGGGCTAATTTCCCAGGGTGCTTGGGTGTGTTTTGGTAAGCAACAGCGACTTTCCTGGGGTGCCAGGGCTCCTATTGGCTAGCAGGGCCACTTTCCTATTATGCCTGGGTGCCTATTAGCGAGCAAGGGCCACTATTCTAGGGTGCCTGGAAGCCTATTGGTGAGAAGGGGCTACTTTCTCAGGGTGCCTGTGTACCTATTGGTGAGTAGAGCCACTTCCCAGGGTGTCTGTACACCAATTGGTTACCAGGGGCCACTTTCCCAGGGTATATTGTTGCCTATTGTTGAGTAGGGGCCACTTTCCCAGGGTGTTTATGCACCTTTTGGATAGCAGGAAAAATTTTCCCGGGCTGTTTGGGTGACTATTGGTTAGCAGTGGACACTTTTCTGGGTGCCTAGGAACCTTTTTGCTAACAGGGGCTACTTTCCCAGGATGCCTGGGAGCCTACTGATGAGCAGGAGACACTATACAGGGGTGCCTGTGTGGCCACTTTCCTAGTGTTCTTGGATGTGTTATGGTGAACAGGGGCTACTTTCCGAGAATGATGGGAGCCTATTATCGAGCAGGAGCCACTTTCTCAGGCTTCCTGTGTGCCTACTGGGTAAGCAGGGACCATTTTCCTGGGGTGGTGTTTAGGCACCTATTGGCTAGCATAGGGCACTTTCCTGGGGTGCATGGTAGCCTATTGGTGAGTAGGGGCCTCATTTCCTGAGTGCCTAGGCACCTATTCATAAGCATGGGCCGCTTTCTTAGGGTGCTTGGGTGCATTTTGCTGAGTAGGGGTCACTTTCCTGGGGTTCCCTGGGAGCCTATTTGTGAGCAGGGGCCAATTTCCTGAGGTACCTGGGCTTCTACTGACTAGCATGGGCCACTTTCCTGTTTTGCCTGGGTGCCTATTGCCAAGCAGTGGCTACTTTTCTGAGGTGTCTGTGTGCCTATTGGATGAGCAATATATATATTTTAGATATTTTGAGCAATTTTTTGAGGCTTTTTTCACCCGTTATTCCTACCACTTGGAGCAACGGAGGATCCTCTATTGGGTTCATTTGTTTGCTGGAAGTGGAGTGAGCTGGGCCACTTTAATAGTCCAGTAGGCGTTACTAGCACTGTTTACTGCTTAACAAAGTGTAAGTACCCTTTCTATTATTGGGAGTCCATTGGGTTGTGTTGCCTTATTGATCTGCACTAGGGGCACCCTTTCTTCATATGCTCTTTTTTAGTTTATTTAATGAGCAGGGGAAACTTTCTCATGGTGCAGATTTTGATAATAAGGGGCCACTTCACCCAGGGGCCACTTCCCTGGGGTGTCTAGGTGCCTACTAGCTAGCAGGAGCACATTTGTGTGTATTACACTCAGAATAAAAAAAAATACTTCTCAGGGCACTATGTACGTGCTACCTTAATACTACCTTCTACGTAGCTAACAATACATTTGTGTGTACTATATTCAAGAAATCAAAAAGGAATTTATTAAAAGTGGCAGAACTGGAGTTATAGCCATAACACTATCATCCAGAATGCTCTACTAACAACATGAAGCATTGTTCTAACCCTCCTCCATCTCATCTCTACAGGTATGCATCTCTCCTCTTTCCTTTATCTGCCTGGTTGCCTTTCCACATCACTTTAATCTGTTTGCAATACCCTGGTATGCATCTCTTCTGATGTCTGAATTATAATTATTATTATTGGCTATTTGTAGAGCGCCAACAGATTCCGCAGTGAATTTATGACTTTTCTGTAAATATTTAATCAGTTCCTTTGTACAATTTCTGTGTGCATCCCCAGCCATTTGTCCTCCCCATTATCTAATTTGCAAGTGTGTGTAACTCCATTCTACCTAACTAGTCTGCTTGTAGACAGCTGCCTTGAATTAAATCCTTACAACTCAAACCTCACTGCTATATACTGCTAAGCAAAGTCTATCTGAGCCTTAGCTATGTGTACCCTGTGCTTCTAAGTGGCCTGTGTTAGATTACGAGTTATGTGCACTATAGGGAATTTGACGAACGCAACAAAAGTTGCGTGTTTTTAATCCTCTATAGCGCAGCCATTACAAGTTTTGAAACAGTCGGCTTGTGCGTGCGATATGGTTGCATTGAGCGCCATACCGCACACAATACAAGCACTGTTTTGACGTGCTCATGCACCCTTTCCCCATAGACATCAATGGGGAGAGTGGAATGAAAAGCTACAGTTCGTAACGCAGCCCCATTGATGTCTATGGGGAAAAACATAACATAAACCCCGAGTCTAAACACCCCTAATCTGCTGCCCCCGACATCTCCGCCACCTAAATAATGTTATTAACCTCTAATCTGCTGCTCCCGATATCGCTGCCACCAAAATAAAACTATTAACCCCTAATCTGCCACCCCCAATAACGCCACAACCATACTAATGTTATTAACTCCTATTCCCCTGCACCCCAACATTGCCCACACTATAATAAATCTATTAACCCCTATTCCGCCGCCCCCGACATCGCCACCACTAAATAAAGTTATTAACCCCTAAACCCCTGGCCTCCCACATCACTACCACTAAATAAACCTTTTAACCCCTAAACCGCCAGCCCCCCACATCGCAACAACCTAAATTAAACTATATTAACCCCTAACTTAACCCTAACCCTAACACCCCCTAACTTTAACATAATTAAAATAGATCTAAATTAAAGTTACAATTATTAACTACAAAATACAAACTTACCTGTGAAATAAAATCTAAGCTAGCTACAATATAACTAATAGTTATATTGTAGCTAGCTTAGGTTTTATTTCACAGGTAAGTTTGTATTTATTTTAACAAGGTAGACTAGTTAGTAAATAGTTATTAACTATTTAATAACTACCTAGTTAAAATAAATACAAACTTACCTGTGAAATAAAACCTAAGCTGTCTCACACTAAAACCTACCAAAAACACTAAAATTACAAAAAATTAAAAACACTAAAATTACAAAAAATAAAAAGCCCACCCCAAAATAAAAATCCTTATTCTATAATAAGCTACCAAGGGCCCTTAAAAGGGCCTTTTTGTGGGCACTTAAAATGGCCTTTTTTAGGGCATTGCCCTAAAATATCAGCTCTTTTCCTACAAAAGAAAAACAAACACCCCCTAAAAGTATACAAACCCCCACCCCCCCAAAACCCACAAAATAATAATAAAGTAAAACCTAGTTTACCCATTGCCCTGAAAAGGGCATTTGTATGGGAATTGCCCTTAAAAGGGCATTCAGCTCTTTTGCATTGCCCTGAAAAGGGCATTTAGCTCTTTTAGGAAAAGCCCAAAACCTAAAAAAAAAAAAAAGTTTAAAAAAAATCCTAACACTAACCCCCGAAAATTCACTTACAGTTGCTGAAGTCTGGCTTGAAGGATCTTCATCCTGCGGCTCCATCTTCATCCAGGCGGCTCCATCTTCATCCAAGCAGCATCTTCTATCTTCATCCTGGCGGCGTGGAGCGGGTCCATCCTGAAGACATCCGGCGCAGAGCATCCTCTTCATACGGTCGCCGCTGTATACTGAATCTTCAATGCAAGGTACGCAATTCAAGATGGCGTCCCTTGCATTCCTATTGGCTGATTTGATTTTGGAAATTCAAATCAGCCAATAGGATGAGAGCTACTGAAATCCTATTGGCTGTTCAAATCAGCCATTAGGATGAGAGCTACTGAAATTCAATTGGCTATTCAAATTAGCCAATAGAATTTCAGTAGCTCTCATTCTATTGACTGATTTGAACAGCCAATAGGATTTCAGTAGCTCTTGTCCTATTGGCTGATTTGAATTTCCAAAATCAAATCAGCTAATAGGAATGCAATGGACGCCATCTTGAATCGCGTACCTTGCATTGAAGATTCAGTATACGGCGGTGACAGTATGAAGAAGATGCTCCGCGCCGGATGTCTTCAGGATGGACCTGCTCCGTGCTGCCGGGATGAAGATAGAAGATGCCGCCTGGAGGAAGATGGAGCAGCCGGGATGAAGATGGAGCCGCTGGGATGAAGATCCTTTAAGCGGGACTTCAGCAACTGTAAGTGGATCTTCGGGGGTTAGTGTTTTTTTGGGTGTTTTCTTTTTTAGTTTAAGGCTTGGGCATTTCGTAAAAGAGCTAAATGCCCTTTTCAGGGCAATGGGTAGCTTAGGTTTTATTATTTTGGGGGGTTGGTTGGGTGGTGGGTTTTACTGTTGGGGGGGTCTTTGTATTTTTTTTACAGGTAAAAGAGCTGATATCTTTAGGGCAATGCCCTACAATAGGCCCTTTTAAGGGCTATTGGTAGTTTATTTTAGGCTAGGGTTTTTTTTTGGGGGGGGGGGGCTTTTTTATTTTTATAGGGCTATTAGATTAGGTGTAATTCTTTTTTATTTTTGATAATTTTGTGTTATTTTCCATAATTTAGTGTTTGTTATTCTTTGTAATTTAGTATTTTTTATTTTTTGTAATTAGATAGTTTGTTATTTTTATAGTAGTGTTAGGATTTTTTAAATGTGTATTTTACTTTTATTCAATTGATAGTTAGTTTAATTTTAGTTTAATAGTTATATTAGTTTAATTGTTAGTTTAAACTTAGAGGCCTATTTATTAAAGGTCTATGCGGATCAGGTCCGACAGACCTCACTGAATGCGGAGAGCAATACGCTCTCCGTATTCAGCATTGCACCAGCAGCTTTTGTGAGCTGCTAGCGCAACTCCGCCCCCTGCAGATTCGTGGCCAATCGGCCACCAGCAGGGGGGTGTCAATCAACCCGATCGTACTTGTATGCTGCTTCATAACTCGCCAGAAACTGCTGTTTCTGTCAAGCATGCACGCTCGCCAGAAACACGGGCCCTCAAGCTCCATTCGGAGCTTGATAAATGGGACTCTTAGTTTTTTTTAATTTGACAGGTAAGTTTTAATTTAATTTACGATAGGGAAATTGTAATTTTAATATAAAGTTAAAGGGGGCATTAGGTTTAGGGGTTACTAGCTTAAATTAGTTTATTGCGATGTGGGAGAGCTTTCAGTTTAGGGGTTAATAGTTTAATTTAGTATATTTCATTGTGGGGGGCTTGGGGTTTAGGGGTTAAATAGGTTTATAATAGTGGCGGCGGTGTAGGGTTTAATAACTTTAGTAAAGTGGGGATGATGTGGGCGAACGGCAGATTAGGGGTTAATAATATTTAAATAGTGTTTGCGATGCTGGAGTGCGGCATTTTAGGGGTTAATAACTTTGTTATAGTGGTGACAATGTCATACCCGCTCTTACAAGTCTCAGTCTCACCTTCTGTCACTCACACTCCTACTACTGCTTGCTGCTGGTGACATCTCTGCTAACCCTGGCCCTGCAGCAATCACCACACTTTTACATTCGCAGTCCCCCACTGCAAAAACTCTAGGTCACGCAATCCTAACAATCTCATCTCTATTAACTCACAGCACTAATCCCCTCTCTTTTCTTGTGCTCTTTGGAATGCACGCTCTGTCTGTAAAAAACGTACAACTGTTCACAACCTGTTTATTCTAACGCTTTCAATCTTCTGGCAATTACTGAAACCTGATTATCTTCTTCTGACACTGCTTCCATTGCTGCTCTCACGCACAGTGGTCTCCACTTTAGTCATACACATAGGCCAGGTGAGAGAAATGGTGGCAGTGTTGGAATCTTACTCTCCCCCTCCTGCTTATCCATCTCTCTCCTTTTCCTCCTTTGAAGTCCACTGCATCTGCCTGTTCTCCCCCCTCTCCCTCAGGGTGGCAGTTATCTATCGCCTCCCTGGACAACCTGCCAATTCCTTAACAACTTTGCTGCCTGGCTTTCTCACTTTCTCTCTACAAATACACCTACTCTAATCCTGGGGGACTTCAACATCCCCATTGATAACCTATCTGCCCCTGCTGCCTCAAAGCTTCACTCACTCACAAACTCCTTTGGTCTCTCACAATCCACCCTGTTGCCTACTCACCATGACTAACACTCTATTGATCTGGTATTCTCCTACCTCTGTTCTCTCTCTGATGTCACCTGTCACCCTTTTCCCATCTCAGACCACCATCTGTTCACCTAGAATCTTGATATACAAGCTAAACCTACTTCTTCCCCCCGCCTCCGCACCTTTAGAAATCTGCACACTGCGAATCCTCTCTAACTTTCCAACCCCCCCCAGACTTCCACGATATCCTGCCCTGACCTTGCTACAACCCACTATAACAATACTCTCTCCTCTGCACTTGACACGTTTGCTCCTCCCCAAATACGTAAAACCCCACATTGTCAGCTTCAATCCTGGCACTCTAAGCAAATACGCTAACTGCAAAAATGCTCCCATGCTGCTGAACATGCCTGGAGGAAATCCCGCTCTGAACAAGATTTCCTCCACTATAACTTCATTCTTTATTCTTACTCCGCTGCACTTCACTTAGCCAAGCAAACCTACTTTTCTTCTCTTATATCTACTCACTCCTCAAACCCTAAATGTCTCTTTTCCATTTTCAACTCTCTCCTTTATCCACCTGCACCACCCCCTTCATCTGCCTTTAGTGCTCAAGACCTGGCAGACTACTTTTTCAACAAAACACTTACCATCCAAAGTAATACCCCAACACAAGACTGCAAACTTCGATCTCCGCCCCCGGTCACCCCTTCCACCACTCTCAGCACCTTCCCCCCAACCACTGAGAATTAAGTGAGTTCCCTATTGTCCTCCTCACACCTCACTACCTGTCCACTTGACCCTATCCCTTCACATCTAATACCTTCTCTGTCTTCTACCCTCACTCCAGCTCTTACTCACATATTTAACCTATCCCTTACTACCGGTTTAATCCCATCTTCCTTCAAACATGCAAAGGTCACCCCCATCCTCAAAAAACCTGCTCCTCGACCTCAATTCTCCTACAAACTACCACCCCATATCACTGCTTCCGCTAGCTAGTTTTCGATCGCCTAACCCACTTCTTGTCCTCCAACTCATTGCTTGACCCCCTGCAATCTGGCTTCTGTCCCCAACACTCAACTAAGACTGCCCTAACCAAGGTTACTAATAAACTTCTTTTTGCTAAAAACTACGGCCACTACTCTTTACTTATCTTACTTGACCTGTCTGCTGCCTTTGACACCATTGATTATCCCCTTCTCCTACAGACTCTCAGCCCCCCTGAGCTCTCTGACACTGCCCTCTCCTGGATCTACTCTTATCTCTCTAATAGGTCCTTTTCTGTTTCCTTTGCGGGTGACTTCTCCTCTCCATTGCCTCTGACTGTTGGAGTACCTCAAGGTTCTGTTCTGGGTCCTCTACTCTTCTCTATTTATACTTCCTCACTGGGTAAACTTATCAGTAGCAATGGCTTCAACTCACACCTCTATGCTTATGATACTCAGATCTACCTATCCACCCCTGCACTATCTCCTTCTGCCCTTTCTCACATCAGTGTCTGCTTATCTGGCATTTCTTCTTGGATGGCCTCTAACCACCTAAAAATCAACATGTCCAAGACTGAGCTCCTTCTAATCCCCCCCTCTAATTCTACCCGGTTTCTAACTTTTCAATCACTGTTGGTGACACCACTATTTCCCCATCACCCCAAGTCCGCTGCCTAGGAGTTACACTTGACTCCAATCTGTCCTTTATACCCCACATCCAATTGCTCTCTTCATCCTATCACAACCACCTACGCGATAGCTCTAAAATCTGTCCATTTCTAAGTGCTGAAACTACTAAACAACTAATCCACTCACTGGTAATTTCCCAACTTGACTACTGTAATAACCTATTAACTGGCCTACCTCTCTCCCTCCTCTCCCCTCTTCAATCCATCCTAAATGCCTCTGCTAGGCTAATCCACCTCTCTCGATGCTCTGTATCTGCCGCACCTCTCTGCGAGTCCCTTCACTGGCTCCCCATTCACAGCAGAATTAAATTCAAAATTCTCACCCTGACCTAAAAAGCCCTTACCAACACAGCCCCCCCCACCTGTCCTCACTCATCAACGAATATACTCCAGCATGCCCCCTAAGATACAACAATGACCTGCTCCTTGCATCGTCTACTATCACCTCCTCCCATGCTAGACTACAGGACTTCTCTCGTGCGGCACCAACCATCTGGAATGCATTTCCTTGAGCTGTCAGACTTTCCCCTAACCTTTCCTCCTTTAAACACTGTTCAGGAAAGTTTATCTCCAAATCAGTAACAAATGAATTCCACTTGCCTAATATCTGCCCTCATCTAACTCCACACAAACATCATTCCCACCTTTGCAGTCCCCACCTCCTGTTTCTTACCCTCCTACCCATCTAGAGTGTAAGTTCCCACAGGAACAGGGCCCTCAATTCCACCTGTATTTGTTTGTTAAACTTTGTCTGGTATATTTTATATTGTATTGTACTGTACTTTTATCTGTGTACTCATGGACAGCGCTGCAGAATCTGTTGGCACTTTATAAATAATAATAATAATAATAAAATAATAAATAACATATATATACTGTATACATATAAATACAAATACATCGCTAGCAATTTATCTTTATGTATTTCTATGTTAAAAGTCATTTGGCAGCTTTTTTTTTTTTTTAGCACCCAAGATCTCATATCTTTGAGCCCTTTTTTTGTGCAATATTTTTTTTAAATAATTGTTATCAGATGGTGTTATTATGAAGGTAACTGTACTTGGTAATGTGTTTTTTATGTGTTTTGTGTAACTTTTTAGTTTCGGAAAACATGTATATAGCCCATCTGGGTATGTTTTTGTAAAAATATATAGTTTTGCTTATTTTTATATAACACTGTGCTGATTTTCAGACTCCTAACCAAGAAGTTTTAGATGTATACTGATGTTATACAGACTTAAAACTGTTTCTGTTTGTATAATGAGTCTTCTCAAATGCAGGGGGTAGGATCTGCTCTCAGGCCCATTAAGTGGGTTTCCCAGGCTAATCTAATCAACAGTGCTAAACTGGGAGCTTCTAAGTAAGTTTTTAAAATGTTTTATACTGGATTTGTATATCAGTATCTATGCATATTATTCTTATTTTAGTTTCTATGTCATGCAGTTAAATGAAAATTAGTGTATACTGCCACTTTAATCATGCATATGATACACATTCACGTGTAACTATATATAGGCCAGGTAATTTGTTATAATTACATACAGAATAGAAGAGTTACATGGATACAGTGTTATATCACTATTTAGTGGCTAACATTGTTTAGTGCTTTCAATTTTGAAATGTTTATAACATTTTGTATTCAAAGACTGTGCTAATGGAAATATTTGGCACCACTTACGTGAATATCCCATGATCCAACACAAACAAGAGAATAATGTTTTTACCTAGTAGCCTCATAAAAATACAGACTAATATATCTGCCTGTTTAGGCCACTTAGGATGCATACTGTCCAAATGGTAAATCTAATAGGTGTCTTTCTGCTTTAGAATTTGTTTCTACCCCCTTCTCTCAATTTATCTACATGGTATACATTCTCAGGGTGCAGATTTTGATAAGAAGGGGCCACTTCACCAAGGGGCCACTTCCCTAGGGTGTCTAGGTGCCTATTGGCAAGCAGGAGCACATTTTTCTGGGGTGCTTGGCAGCCTATTTAGCAAGCAGGAACCACTTTTCCAGGGTTTTTTAGTGTGTTTTGCTGAGCAGGGGCCACTTTCTTGGAATGCCTGGGAGCCTATTAGTGAGCAGGGGTTGCTACCTCAGGGTGCCTGTGCGCATATTAAAAAAGCAGGGACAATTTTCCAGGACATCTGGGTGCCTATTGGCTAGCAGGGGCCTCATTCCTGGGGTACCCGGCTGCCTAATGGTGAGCAGGGGTTACTTTCAAAGGGTGCTTGGATGAGTTTTGGCGAGTGGGGGTCACTTTTTGGGGGTGCCTGGAATCCTATTGACAAGCAGGGACCATTTTCCCATTGTGCTTGTGCACTTATTGGTGATCAGGAGCCTATTTTTTAAGATGCCTGGGAGCCATTGACGAGCAGGTACACATTCCAGGGGGTGCCTGTGTGGCTATTGGTGATCAGGGGCCTCTTTCCAGGGGTGCCTGAGTGCCTATTGGCAACCAGGGACTACTTTCTTGCGGTGCCTGGGCACCTATTTGCCAGCAGGGGACAATTTTCCTGGGGTGGCTGGGCAAAGAGGGGCCACATTTTTGGGGTGCATCAGTGCCTAATGGTAAGCAGGTGCCACTTTCTTAGAGTGCTTAGGTGTGTTTTGGCGAGCAGGGACACTTTCCTTGGGTGCTGGGAACCTATTGGCCAATAGAATGCAAGGTCAATTCTATTGGCTGATCCAATCAGCCAATCGGATTGAACTTCAATCCGATTGGCTGATTAAATCAACCAATCGGATTTTCCTACCTTAATTCCAATTGGCTGATAGAATCCTATCAGCCAATCGGAATTCGAGGGACGCCATCTTGGATGACGTCATTTAAAGGAACCGTCATTCGTCATTAGTCCGTCGTGCTGGAAGGATGCTCCACGCCGGATGTCTTCAAGATGGAGCCGCTCCTCGTCAGATGGAAGAAGATAGAAGATGCCGCTTGGATGAAGCCTTCTGCCAGTCCGGATGTCCTCTTCTGCCCGGATAGGATGAAGACTTCTACCGGTCTGGATGTCCTCTTCTGCCCCATCGGATGAAGACTTCTGCCCGGATCAGATGACCACTTGTGCCCGGCTGGGTGAAGACGGCTCAAGGTAGCCTGATCTTCAAGGGGGTAGTGTTAGGTTTTATTAAGGGGGGATTGGGTGGGTTTTAGAGTAGGGGTGTGTGGGTGGTAGGTTGTAATGTTGGGGGGGTATTGTCTTTTTTTTACAGGTAAAAGAGCTGATTACTTTGGGGCAATGCCCCGCAAAAAGCCCTTTTAAGGGCTATTTGTAATTTAGTATAGAGTAGGGCATTTTATTATTTTGGGGGGCTTTTTTATTTTATTAGGGGGCTTAGATTAGGTGTAATTAGTTTAAACTTCTTGTAATTTTTTTTATTTTCTGTAATTTAGTGTTTGTTTGTTTTTGTACTATAGTTTATTTAATTTAATTGTATTTAATTTTAGCTAATTGTAGTTAATTAATTTAATTTATTTATTGATAGTGTAGTGTTAGGTGTATTTGTAACTTAGGTTAGGATTTATTTTACAGGTAATTGTGTACTTATTTTAACTAGGTAGCTATTAAATAGTTATTAACTATTTAATAGCTATTGTACCTAGTTAAAATAAATACAAAGTTGCCTGTAAAATAAAAATAAATCCTAAAATAGCTACAATGTAATTATTAATTATATTGTAGCTATCTTAGGGTTTATTTTATAGGTAAGTATTTAGTTTTAAATAGGAATAATTTAGTTAATAATAGTAATATTATTTAGATTCATTTAAATAATAATTAAGTTAGGGGGGTGTTAGGGTTAAGGTTAGACTTAGGTTTAGGGGTTAATAACTTTATTATAGTGGCGGCGACGTTGGCGGTGGCAGATTAGGTGTTAATAGATTTAATAGGCTATGTGGGCTACGGCGGTTTAGGGGTTAATACTAGGATAAGTTTATTGCGGTGTGGGCTATGGCGGTTTAGGGGTTAATACTAGGATAGGTTTATTGCGGTGTGGGCTATGGCGGTTTAGGGGTTAATAATTAGGCTTATTGCGTTGTGGGGGGTTGTCAGTCTAGGGGTTAATACATTTATTATTAGGAGTGAGAGGGGGGATTGCGGCTATAGGGGTATATGTGTCGGGCTTATTTTTGGGAGGCAGGTTAGACAGTTACGGGAGATTTAACATTTTAGTTAGTTTTCTTAGGCGCCGGCAGTTTCTAAAGTGCCGTAAGTCACTGGCGACTCCAGAAATTTGTAGTTACTCTCATTTCTGGACATCACTAGTATATCCGATTTACGGCACTTTAAGAACTGCCGGCGGGGTATATGTAATACCCCGATGTGCAAGGTGAATTTACGGGCGGCGCGGGTTCCCTCGCTTGCACCGAAAACTACGCCGTATATCAGATCATGCCCCTAATAGCCCTATAAAAATAAAAAAGCCCCCCAAAATAAAAACACAGCCTAACCTACAATAAACTACCAAGAGCCCTTAAAAGGGCCTTTTGTAGGGCATTGCCCTAAGTTAAACAGCTCTTTTACCTAGAAAAAAATACAAATTCCCCCCAACAGTAAAACCCACCACCTAACCAACCTAAAAAAATTAAGCTACCCATTGCCTCTAAAGGGGCATTTGCATGGGCATTGCCCTTAAAAGGGCATTCAGCTCTTTTAACCTGCCCAAAGCCCTACCTAATCTTATAAAAAAAACACCCCAAAAAATAAAATAAAAAAATAACACTAACCACAGAATATCTACTCACGGTTCCTGAAGTCCGGACATCCATCTCCATCCAGGCAGTGAGAAGTCTTCATCCAGGTGGTGAGAAGTCTTCATCCAGGCGGCGACATCTTCATCCATCGAGGAGGCGTCTTTTATCTTCATCCCGGCAGTACAGAGCAGAACTATCCTGGATGGCGATGATATCCTGCGCAGAGCGCCCTCTTCATACAGTCGTACACTGAAGTTGAATGTAAGGTACCTGTTTCAAAATGGCATACCATGCATTCCTATTGGCTGATTTGATTCTTATAATTCAAATCAACCAATAGGATGAGAGTCTCTAAAATTCTTTTGGCTGTACAAAACAGGCAATAGGAGGAGAGCTACTGAAATTCTATTGGTTGATTTGAACAGCCAATAGGATTTCAGAAGCTCTCATCCTATTGGCTGATTTGAATTTGAAGACTCAAATCAGCCAATAGGAATGCAAGGTGACCGTATGAAGAGGATGCTCTGCGCAGGATGTAATCGCCGTCCAGGATAGCTCCGCTCTGTGCCGCCAGGATGAAGATAGAAGATGCACCCACAATGGATGAAGATGTCCCCGCCTGGATGAAGACTTCTCACTGCCTGGATGAAGACTTTGCGCCGCCTGGATGGAGATGGATGTCTGGAATTCAGGAACCGTGAGTAGATATTCTGGGGATATTGCTTTTTTTGTTTGTTTTTTTGGGGGGTGGATTTTAAGGGCAGTAAAAGCGCTGAATAACCTTTTAAGGACAGTAAAAGAGCTGAATGCCCTTTCAAGGGCAATGCCCATACAAATGGTCCTTTAGGGGCAATGGGTAGCTTAGGTTTTTTTTAGACTTTTTATTTTGGGGGGTTGGTTGGGTGGTGAGTTTTACTGTTGGGGGGACTTTTTTCTAGGTAAAAGAGCTGTTTAACTTAGGGCAATGCCCTACAAAAGGCCCTTTTAAGGGCTATTGGTAGTTTATTGTAGGTTAGGGGGTGTTTTTTTGGGGGGGGCTTTTTCATTTTTATAGGGCTATTAGATTGGGTGTAATTGTTTTCATTTTTGCTAATTTCATTTATTATTTTTTTTAAGGTTAGAGTTTTTTATTTTTCGTAATTTTAGTGTTTATTATTTTTTGTAATCTTAGATTTTTTTGTAGGATTATTTTTTTTTAAATTTGTAATTTAGGTTTTAAATTTTTTCATAATGTTAGGTTTTTTTAAATTTGTAATTTAGGTTTTTTAATTGGTAGTTTTTTTATTTTATTAGAATAGTAATGTTAGGTAATTTATAGTTTAATTTTAGTTTTTTTTAATTTCTCAGGTAAGTTTTTATTTATTTAAATATAGGTATATTGTAATTTTAATTTAAAGTTAGGGGGTGTTAGGTATAGGGGTTAATAGTTTAATTTAGTGTTTTGCAATGTGTGGGGGGTGGCGGTTTAGGGGTTAATAGGTTTAGTTTATTAGTTACGATGTGGGGGGCTGGAGGTTTAGGGGTTAATACTTTATTATAGTGTTGGCGATGTGGGGGGCTGGCGGTTTGGGGGTTAATAGGTTTATTTAGTGTCAGAGATGTCGGGTGCGGCAGATTAGCGGTTAATAGGTTTATTTAATAGTCGCAATGTGGGTGGGAGCAGATTAGGTGTAATAAGTTTAATATAGTGTTTGCGATGCGGGAGGGTGGCGTTTTAGGGGTTAATAAGTAGTTTATGGGTGTTAGTGTACTTTGTAACATTTTAGTTATGAGTTTTGGGAAACATTTTTGTTACACAAAATCCATAACTACTGCTCTCAGATTGAGGAATGGATTGTGTCAGTATAGGCTGTAACGCAAGCTTTTTAGCCTGAATGCACAACCTGTAATATGGCGCTATAGAAAATCACCCACTCAAATGTAAATTTTTTGAAAGCGGCTTAAACGTTGCATTACAGGCTAAAATGCTTGTGGTATAGCTATCCCGCTGCGACTCGTAATATGCGTTACTGGCCATTCCACTTGCAATGGCCAATTTTTCAGCGGTATAGCCATACCGCAACACTTGTAATCTAGCCGATTGTTTTCTATACAAAATGATACACAAAATAATTACCTTTTCTGCATTCTAGATGGTAGGTTTTAGCAAATTGGAATGAGCCTGTTAAATAAGGGTATTCACTTAAAGTGAACAAGCTTAAACAATATACAAGTGGGTAACTGATTTACATTTTTTTTAGATTTAGATCTGTTTTAACACAGGGGTTTTAAATGGGAAAGCAGTAAAATGGGTAAAGGAATGCAATGAAAATGGAATGAACCCAATTTTCCTGTATTCCGATAAAGCATACACTCTTAAGCATCTTATTTCTATTATCCTATTTCCTTCATTCTCACTGTATCCTTTGCTGACTGTGAGCTAGCTGAACACATTGACATTGCCAAGAGGCATGTACTGTATGTTCAACCACCAATGAGCAGCTAGCTCACAGTAGTCCACTGCTGCTCTTGAGACTACTTAGGTATGCATTTTAACAAAGGATACAGATAGAATAAATCAAATTTGATACCAGAAGTAAAATGGAAAATTGTTTAAAAGTGTATACCTTATCTGAATCATGAAGGTAAAATATTGGAATTAATGCCCTTTTAAGCATTTATTATACTTTTTATACAATCAACATTTTATTTCTTCTCATATAACATACAGTAATATTATGAATTTAACTAACTTAACAACAATTTTCTGTTTATTTTTCAGGTTATTCTCTCTCTTGTGCAATATGTGAGAGCTCTAGTTCATCCTGTATAGGCGTAACTGTAAATTGTCCAGCTAACTACAAATGTGGAACTTTATATGCACTTTCCACTGCAGGTATGTTAAGATCTTGAATGAACCAATGTTTGTATTATTCTGAGCAATAGATAATAAGTTACTTAATTCTCAATATAAATATAAAAGCAAAATATATAAAATGTAAAATTTTTGTACAAATATATTTATCTGTATCTCTGCAGTTTAATAAGAATGCCTTTTTTTTCTGCATTGCCTTTAGGTGGCTATTCCACTGCATCATTTTTTAGGTTTTGTGCCCCGGCAAGTGTATGTGACTTAAAGGGAGATATCAGGAGTAAAGATATGACAATACAAACTGCCACATCTTGTTGTAGCACTGATAACTGTGTTCCAGAAACACCCCAATGTAAGTGTTTTTTCTATTTGTATATGTGGTTAATATGAATATCAAGTAATAAACCATGTGTGTCTACATATATATATAATGTTCAGAAGAGAGCACTCTCACCTCAATTTTCAGCTGCCAGGGTGCCAACGGTTAAATATAGAGAACAAAAGGAGGCACTCTCTGCTTTTAGCAAGTGAGTTTTATTATCTCAAGCGTGATGTTTCAGGGACACACTCCCCTTCCTCAGACAAACAAACACAAATCACAAGTGGCAATTTAAACTGTGTAAGCCCCCCCCCCCCCCCCCAGTGAGAAATTACGCCAAAATTGTAGCCATAGTGAACCTCAGTAAATTAAACCTTTGCAGGTTCAACACTTTTTCAAACATCAAAAAATTATTCAAAATTATATCATTGCAATAAAAGCCCATATGTATATATATTAAATATATAGTTAAGTCATCACTTACATTACATTACATTACACAGAGGTCCTAGGTATTGGAAAGGACCTTGACGTGGTACCTGGGCTTGTCCCATTTGGCCAGATGTGGTAACTAGTGATGTCCAGAACTGTTCGCCCGCGAAGGTTCACAGCGAACATAGCTTGTTCGCATTCGCGTTTGTGGGCGAACACATGGCGATGTTTGATCCGCCCCTATGTGTCATCATTGAGGAAACTTTGACCCTTTATGTCACAGCCGCCTGACACATTAGAGCCAATCAACATCAGACACTCCCTCACAGACCCTCCCAGCTACTCGGAATCCGCCATTTTAGACTCATAACGACCTTGCTTTCTTAATGAGAGGAGGTGTTGTGTTTTTGCTCCTGACATTAATAGGAAAAACATAGCTAGACTAATGTATTTACAGTCCGGAAGGACTCCACTCATCTCTGCTGCAAGCACAACACCCCAAAAAAGCTCTTTTTAGGGCTATATTTCGTGCCGTTTTTTTTTTTTTTTTTTCCGTTTTTTTTTATTAGCATTTGCCTGGCTTTCAGGCTGTGTGTTTAAGGCTCACAGCATATGCTGTGATTACTGACACCACTGATATCTCCCTAACAACATTAGTTTAAATTTAACTAACCAAAAAATTTAATTATTTTGCTAGTGTAATTTTTTTTCATTTTCTATCAGGCCAGTGTCACACAGCATATACTCTGGTTCATTGCTCTGTGCCAGCCAGCAGCCACCAGTGTTAATATCCGTTTATAACATTATTTTAAATTTAAAAAAAAAATAAAAAATATTTTGCTAGTGTAATCTAATTACATTTACTATCAGGCCTGTGTCTGTCAGGCTCACTCAGCATTAATATACCTCATTTTTTTTCAGTCTTTTGGTTAATTGGTCTGTGCCAGGCAGCCACCCAGCACTCATATCTATTCTTCTTCACCTTAATTTTAATATAAAAAAAAAAAAGTTTAAATTTGTTTGATAGTGTAATCTAATATAATTTTCTATCCGGCCTGTGTGTTTTGCTGACATACAGAGCCTACTGTGTTTACTTGGTGCCCTCCCTAGTCTATGAGCCACGACTCATATGTGTTTAACCTTTTTTTAATTCCCCCCCCAAAAAATAATTTAAATCATTTTTCTAGTGTAATCTAATAGTATTTTCTATCAGGCGTGTGTGTATCTGACTTACAGAGCCTACTGTTTTTAATAGCTGCCCTTCCAAGGCTATCAGCCACGACTCATATGTATGTGCTTAACCTTTTTCTTTAAATTCCCCCAAAAAAGTCTTTAAATCATTATGCTAGTGTAATCTAATTTTATTTTCTATCAGGCCTGTGTCTAACTGTCTATCTGACTTACACAGCATACTGTTGTTAATTGCTGCCCTACGTAGCAGCCAGCCAGTGCGACCACTCATAGAGTCATATGTGCATTGCACTTCTTAACATAATTTTAATATTAAAATCTAAAATTTTAAAATATTTTGCTAGTGTAATCTAACTTAATTTTCTATCAGGCCGGTGTTTTTGTCACTTACACAGCATACTGTGTTAAATTGCTGTCCTACCTACCATCCACGACTCATATCTGCCAGCCTGTGTGCCAGGCCCAACTAGCCAATTAGTGGCACCAATCATAATTCTTGTAACAGTATATAAAAAAATAAAAATCATAATTTTTTGGACTGCAAATATTCAGTCTCCTAGTGTCATTGAATTGCATTTACCTCCTGCCTGCCACTGCCAGCCTTTTGTGCCAGGCCGTCTAGCCAACTATTTACACCAATCATAATTGTTGTCACAGACAGTATAGTTACTAATTAAAATTAAAAAAATTTTGATTGTTGATCTTAATCCTCAGTTTGCTCGTGCCCTAGAATTGCACTTTTCTACTGCCTTCCAAGCCTGTGTGCCAGGCCTACTTGAAAAATATTTACACCAATCATATTTGTTGTGACAGTATTCTTACTAAGAATACTGTGGTGTAAATATTGGTGTAAATATTGCCAGCAATCATATTTCTTTTAACAGTATTGCAAAAATTGTCAATCATCACTGTTTTGACTGTCAGTAATCAGTCTCCTAGTGTCCTTGAATTGCATTTACCTCCTGCCTGCCAGCCTTTTGTGCCAGGCCGTCTTGCCAACTATTTACACCAATCATAATTGTTGTCACAGTATAGTTACTAATTAAAATTAAAAAATTCTTGATTGTTGATCTTAATCCTCAGTTTGCTCGTGCCCTAGAATTGCACTTTTCTACTGCCTTCCAAGCCTTTGTGCCAGGCCTACTTGAAAAATATTTACACCAATCATATTTGTTGTGACAGTATTCTTAATAATTAAAAATTAAAATTTTTGGTAATAGTTGTTGTGAATCCTCAGTTTGCTGGTGCCATTGAATTGCACTTTCCTCCTGCCTTGCAGCCTGCTGTGAGCCAGGCCCACCTAGCCAATTATTGCCAGCAATCATATTTCTTTTAACAGTATTGCAAAAATTGTCAATCATCACTGTTTTGACTGTCAGTAATCAGTCTCCTAGTGTCCTTGAATTGCATCTACCTCCTGCCTGCCAGCCTTTTGTGCCAGGCCGTCTTGCCAACTATTTACACCAATCATAATTTTTTGTCACAGTATAGTTACTAATTAAAAAATTCTTGATTGTCGATGATCTTAATCCTCAGTTTGCTCGTGCCCTAGAATTGCACTTTTCTACTGCCTTCCAAGCCTGTGTGCCAGGCCTACTTGAAAAATATTTACACCAATCATATTTGTTGTGACAGTATTCTTAATAATTAAAAATTAAAATTTTTGGTAATAGTTGTTGTGAATCTTCAGTTTGCTGGTGCCATTGAATTGCACTTTCCTCCTGCCTTGCAGCCTGCTGTGAGCCAGGCCCACCTAGCCAATTGTTGCCAGAAATCATATTTCTTTTAACAGTATTGCAAAAATTGTCAATCATCACTGTTTTGACTGTCAGTAATCAGTCTCCTAGTGTCCTTGAATTGCATCTACCTCCTGCCTGCCAGCCTTTTGTGCCAGGCCGTCTTGCCAACTATTTACACCAATCATAATTTTTTGTCACAGTATAGTTACTAATTAAAATTAAAAAATTCTTGATTGTTGATGATCTTAATCCTCAGTTTGCTCGTGCCCTAGAATTGCACTTTTCTACTGCCTTCCAAGCCTGTGTGCCAGGCCTACTTGAAAAATATTTACACCAATCATATTTGTTGTGACAGTATTCTTAATAATTAAAATTTTAAATTTTTGGTAATAGTTGTTGTGAATCCACAGTTTGCTGGTGCCATTGAATTGCACTTTCCTCCTGCCTTGCAGCCTGCTGTGTGCTAGGCCCACCTAGCCAATTATTGCCAGCAATCATATTTCTTTTAACAGTATTGCAAAAATTGTCAATCATCACTGTTTTGACTGTCAGTAATCAGTCTCCTAGTGTCCTTGAATTGCATCTACCTCCTGCCTGCCAGCCTTTTGTGCCAGGTCGTCTTGCCAACTATTTACACCAATCATAATTAATGTCACAGTATAGTTACTAATTAAAATTAAAAAATTGTTGATCTTAATCCTCAGTTTGCTCGTGCCATTGAATTGCACTTTTCTACTGCCTGCCAGCCTGTGTGCCAGTCCCAACTAGCCAATTAGTGCCACCAATCATATTTATTGTAACAGGATTGGAATTTCTGTTAATCATAACTGTTTTGACTGTGATTCTTCAGTCTCCAAGTGCCATTGAATTGCAGTTTCCTTTCTCCCAGCGTGTGTGCCAGACAGGCCCATTTGCCAACTAGTGCCAAACAATCATATTTGTTGTCACAGTACTTGTAATATTTTAAAAAATTAACAATTTGTGATTTTTAAAACATCTGTCTTTTTTGTTGTTGTCAGTCTCACAGCGTATACTGTGCCCACTTTCACAGTGCCACCACTCAATTGGTGTAATAGTATTGTTAGTGTCCATTTAAAAAAAAATGACAGGCAGAGGCAGGCCACCCCGCAGGTTCCGTGGTCGTGGTCGTGGTGCTGTGATTCCTTTAGACCCTACAAATATGCACATTGTTCAGACGCCGGGTGCCAGGGGGGACGCAAAAACTTCTGAGGAGGACCTAGTTGAATGGCTAACACAGGACACCCAATCTTCTTCAGCTTCCGCTGCTAGTCCTCCTAACCTTGACGCACCATCTACGTCCAGCTGTGCTTTGGGCAGGTCTCAAGTGACCAGTGACACTCCCCTGCCTGTCACCACAACCAACACTAGCACCACAGCCGCTTCACTTGATCTGTCACAGGAGTTATTGACACATCATTTTGAAGAAATGAGTGATGCGCAACCATCATTGACAGAGGATGTAGATAATAGTGATCAGTCTCAGTCAGGCAGCATTACCGACATGGAGGTACGGTGTGATGATGATGATGATGTTGTACCCGCTGCTGCTTCCTTTCTTGATGTTTCAGATACAAGTGAAGCGGTTGATGATGATGTGTCGGTGGATGTCACGTGGGTGCCTGCTAGAAGAGAAGAAGAAGAGGGGGAAAGTTCAGATGGGGAGACAGAGAGGAGGAGGAGGAGACGATTTGGAAGCATGGGGAGGTCGTCTCAAGGAGCTAGTGGCACAGTCAGACAGCATGCATCGTCACCAGGGGTCAGCCAGACAGCACGTCGACGCCCATCAACGCATGCTGTTGCCACCACCAGAATGCCGTCATCTCAGAGCTCAGCAGTGTGGCATTTTTTTTGTGTGTCTGCCTCTGACAACAGTGATGCCATTTGCAACTTGTGCCAAAAGAAACTGAGTCGTGGGAAGTCCAACAGCCACCTAGGTACAACTGCTTTGCTTAGGCACATGGTCTCCCATCACAAAGGCCGATGGGAAGAACACATGAGTAGAAGCAGCACACAAAGTGAAAGCCGCCCTCCTCCTCCTGCTCCAGCATCTTCAGCCACGTCAACCAGTGCTGTCCTCCTTGCCCCCTCTCAACCATCCTCCACTCAGTCTCTCTTACGTAGCAGTTCCTGGTCATCTGCCCACAGTCAGGTGTCTGTCAAGGACATGTTTGAGCGTAAGAAGCCAATTTCTCAAAGTCACCCCCTTGCCCGGCGTCTGACAGCTGGCTTGTCTGAACTCTTAGCCCGCCAGCTTTTACCATACAAGCTGGTGGAGTCTGATGCTTTCAAAAAATTTGTATCTATTGGGACACCGCAGTGGAAGGTACCTGGCAGAAATTTCTTTTCACAAAAGGCAATCCCAAACCTGTACTCTGTTGTGAGAAAGGAAGTTATGGCATGTCTGGCACACAGAGTTGGGGCAAGGGTCCATATGACCACGGATAGCTGGTCTGCAAAGCATGGTCAGGGCAGGTATATCACCTACACTGCACATTGGGTAAACCTGCTGACTTCTGACAAGCATGGAATGCGTGGCTCTGCAGAAGAGTTGGTGACACCGCCACAACTTGCAGACAGGCCTGCTGCTTCCTCCTCTACTCCTCCTACTCCATCCTCTTCCATAATCTCTTCCTCGGCAGAGTCCTCTTCAACTTCTGCGTCTTGCTCCACATCTATGGCACCCCCCCAGCTCCCCAGGTACTATGCTACAATCCGGGTACGGCAGTGTCACACCGTCTTGGGGTTGACTTGCCTGAAAGCGGAGAGTCACACCGCACCAGCACTCCTGACCGCCCTGAACGCACAGGTGGATCAGTGGCTGACTCCGCACCAACTGGAGATTGGCAAGGTTGTTTCTGACAATGAAAGTAATTTGGTGGCGGCATTGAAATTGGGCAAGTTGACACATGTGCCGTGCATGGCACATGTGTGTAATCTAATTGTACAACAATTTGTCCATAAGTACCCAGGCTTACAGGATGTCCTGAAGCAGTCCAGGAAGGTGTGTGGCCATTTCAGGCGTTCCTACACGGCCATGGCGCACTTGTCCAATATCCAGCGTCGAAACAACCTGCCAGTGAGGCGCTTGATTTGCGACAGCCCGACACGGTGGAATTCAACACTCCTAATGTTTGACCGCCTGCTCCAACAAGAAAAAGCTGTTAATGAGTATTTGTATGACCAGGGTGCTAGGCCAGCCTCTGGGGAGCTGGGGATATTTTTTCCAAATTACTGGACGCTCATGCGCAATGCCTGTAGGCTCATGCGTCCTTTTGAGGAGGTGACAAACCTTGTCAGTCGCACCAAAGGCACCATCAGCGACATCATACCATTTGTTTTCTTCCTAGAGCGTGCCCTGCGAAGAGTGCTGGATCAGGCAGTAGATGAGCGTGAAGAGGAAGTGGGAGAGTTGTGGTGTCCATCACCCCCACAAACAGCCGAATCAGCATTGCTTGCTGGACCTGCGGCAACGCAGGAAGAGGATTGTGAGGAAGAGGAGTCAGAGGAGTAATGTGGCTTTGAGGAGGAGGAGGAGGAAGTAGACCGAGCACAACAGGCATCCCAGGGTGCTCGTTGTTGTCACCTCTCTGGTACCCGTGGTGTTGTACGTGGCTGGGGGGAAGAAGATACCATCAGTGAGATTAGTCAGGAGGAGGAACGGGACATGATTAGCTCGGCATCCAACCTTGTTCAAATGGGTTCTTTCATGCTGTCGTGCCTGTTGAGGGACCCTCGTATAAAAAAGCTGAAGGAGAACGACCTGTACTGGGTGTCCACGCTTCTCGACCCCCGGTATAAGCATAAAGTGCCTGAAATGTTACCAAATTCCCGCAAGTCGGAAAGGATGGAGCATTTTCATAATAAATTAAAAACTATGCTTTACACAGCGAATAAGGGTGATGTCACAGCACCACGGGAATGTAACAGGGGAAGAGATGAAATTAATCCTCCTCCTCCCACGACCCCAAGGACCGGACGCTTTCCTGACGTCTTGTTGATGGAGGACATGCGTACCTTTTTAACTCCCATGCACCATCAGAGCCTTTCGGGATCCAGCCTTAGAGAAAGACTCAACCGACAGGTAGCAGACTACCTAGCTTTAACTGCGGATCTCGACACTCTCAGGAGCGATGGACCCCTTGACTACTGGGTGTGCAGGCTGGACTTGTACCCTTAGCTATCCCAATTTGCAATGGAACTTCTGGCCTGCCCCGCTTCAAGTGTCCTGTCCGAAAGGACTTTCAGTGCAGCAGGAGGTTTTGTCACTGAGAAGAGAAGTCGCCTAGGTCAAAAAAACCTTGACTATCTCACTTTTATAAAAATGAATGAGGGCTGGATCCCGAAGGGACTGACATTGGGCGATACATTTGAATAAAAAAGGCCTGATGATGAGATGAGCTGGCTTGGGCTACAACTGGTACACAGGCTGGCCTTTTTTTTGTTATAAAGCCGGAGGACTTGCTTGACTTATCCGCCAACAACTAGTGTTCAAGCCACAAGCTTTTAGGGCACTTTATAAATGTTTTACAAACATTAATTTTTCTGGCCGCTGCTACAGCAGTTGCTACAACAATACCCAATTTTTTCAGTCATTTGTACATTCCTAATTTTTCTGGCCTCTGCTGCAGCTCTGTGGGTACAAAACTCAAATAAAAAAAATAAGGCACATAACACTAGTGATTAAACTGTTACGAATTGTACAACTTAGCAAACCACTCATATCTGGTGGACCATTAAATTGAACGCAAAATGCCACAAATTTGAAGGAGGAGGACCGACCAAGCATCTTTATCCGTCTCTTGGTTGCTCTAAATTATCTCTGTGTTCCATCTATGCCATACCTGTACTCTATTGTGCAAAAGGGTGGCATATGTGGTGTTTCATGCTGTTGTGCCTGTTGCGGGTCGTGGCCCATGGTATAAAAAGGCTGAAGGAGAACAACCTGTAATGGGTGCCCCATCAAATTTTTAGAAAAATGTTCCTGATTCCTCTCAATTATCTCTGGGTTTCTAAAATGGATGCCATACCTGTACTCGCTTGTGCAAAAGGATGGCATATGTGGTGGTGTTTCCTGCAGTTGTTTCTGTTGAGGGTGCTGGACCCTCTTATAAAAAAGCTGAAGGAGAACGACCCGGAGTGGGAGTCCAAGCATGGTTTTTGGGGCTATTTCACTTTTCCAAACAATTATCTGTGGGTTTCTAAAATCAATGCCGTACCAGTACTCTATTGTTCAAAAGGATGCCATATGTTCTCTTTCCTGCTGGTATTTTGTTTGAGGGTCCTGGACCCTCTTATAAAAAGGCCTAAGGAGAAAGAGGTGTACTGGGTGTCCACTCAATTTTTTTTTCTATTTCACATTTGACCAAAATTATCTCTGGGTTTGTAAAATCAATGCTGTACCTGTACTCTATTGTTCAAAAGGATGCCATACGTCCTCTTTCCTGCTGGTGTTTTTTTTTGAGGGTCCTGGACCCACTTATAAAAAGGCCGAAGGAGAAAGAAGTGTACTGGGTGTCCATCGAATCATTTGTTTGATTCAAATTCCCGGTTGCAAATAATGATCTGTGGGTTTCTAAAATCAATGCCTTTCCTGTAATCTAATTTTCAAAAGGATGCCATATGTCCTCTTTCCTGCTGCTGGTTTTGTTGAGGGTCCTGAAGCCTCTGCTAAAAAAAGGCCTAAGGATAAATAAGTGTACTGGGTGTCTAAACATTTTTTTTTCTATTTCCCGGTTGCAAATAATGATCTGTGGGTTTCTAAAATCAATGCCTTTCATGTAATCTATTATTCAAAAGGATGACATATGTCCTCTTTCATGCTGTTGTTTCGGTTGAGGCTCTGGGACCCTCTTATTAAAAAGGCCTGAGGATAAATAAGTGTACTGGGTGTCTAATCAATTTTTTTTTCTATTTCCCGGGTCATATAAATGATCTCTGGGATTCTAAAATCAATGCCTTTCCTGTAATCTATTATTCTAAAGGATGACATATGTCCTCTTTCATGCTGTTGTTTCGGTTGAGGTTCCGGGACCCTCTTATTAAAAAGGCCTAAGAATAAATAAGTGTACTGGGTGTCTAATCAATGTTTTTTTTCAATTTCCCGGGTCATATAAATGATCTCTGGGATTCTAAAATCAATGTCTTTCCTGTAATCTATTATTCAAAAGGATGACATATGTCCTCTTTCATGCTGTTGTTTCGGTTGAGGCTCCGGGACCCTCTTATTAAAAAGGCCTGAGGATAAATAAGTGTACTGGGTGTCTAATCAATGTTTTTTTTCTATTTCCCGGTGGCAAATAATGATCTGTGGGTTTCTAAAATCAATGCCTTTCCTGTAATCTATTATTCAAAAGGATGACATATGTCCTCTTTCATGCTGTTGTTTCGGTTGAGGCTCCGGGACCCTCTTATTAAAAAGGCCTAAGAATAAATAAGTGTACTGGGTGTCTAATCAATGTTTTTTTTCTATTTCCCGGTTGCAACTAATGATCTCTGGGTTTCTAAAATCAATGCCTTTCCTGTAATCTATTATTCAAAAGGATGACATATGTCCTCTTTCATAATGTTTTTTCTGTTGAGGCTCCAGGAGCCTCTTATAAAAAGGCCTAAGGATAAAGAAGTGTACTGGGTGTCCAATCAATGTTTTTTTCTATTTCCCGGGTCATATAAATGATCTCTGGGATTCTAAAATCAATGCCTTAACTGTAATCAATTGTTCACAAGGATGCCATATGTCCTCTTTCATGCTGTTGTTTCAGTTGAGGCTCCGGGAGCCTCTTATAAAAAGGCCTAAGGATAAAGAAGTGTGCTGGGTGTCCAATCAATGTTTTTTTTTATTTCACAGTTGCAAAAAAATTATCTATGGCTTTCTAAAATCTATGCCTTACCTGTCATCTATTGTTCAAAAGGATACCATATGTCCTCTTTCCTGCTGTTGTTTTTTTTGGGGGTCCGGAACACTATTCTAAAAAGGCCGAAGGAGAACGACCTGTACTGTACTGGGTGTCCAATCATGTTTTTGTTTTCAATTTCACGGTTCATAATAAATATCGCCGTGTAACTAAAATCAATGCCATACCTGTACTCTGTTGTTCAAAAGGATGGCATATGTGGTGTTTCATTCTGTTGTGGTTGTTGAGGGTCGTGGCCGTGGGACAGCGTATAAAACGGCTGAAGGAGAACAACCTGTACAGCCTTGCTCCTCTTTTTAGGCAGGCCAGCTCTTTGCATACATGCCCACAGACTCTGTAACGCATGCCTCTTTTAGGGAGAGGTGCAGCCATAATGCAGGGTCAGAACCTCTGCCTGCAACTGTTATACTCGATTTTGCGAAAGGAAGTAAGGTTACCATGGTTCCCTGCACGCACGTATTGTTGTTATATTTTGGTGAGGGTAATTATGATGGCCATGTAGACCACCACCACTGAGAGTCCTAGAAGTAACAGGGATGAGATGAAAGAGCTAAGAATAGTAGAACTTGAAACAACAGAGTTAGCCATGGGTGTTAGTGCAAGACCGCTTGGCTTTTTTTTGGCTTTGGGTGCGGCTAATCATGCAGGCCATATAGAGCTGCCACCATTCGGTGTTGTATCAGCTATAAAAATAATAAGAACTGTACTATCAAAATACAGACAATGAAGGGCCTATGAAGACTGATCAAAGGTTGGATTATAGTATTTTGTTCGGCTAATCATGATGGCCATGTAGACCGCCCGTAACAGGGATGAAAGTGCTAAGAATAGTACTAATTGAAACAACCGAGTTAGTCATGGGTGTTAGTCTAAGACCACTCGCCTTTTTTTTGGGTTTGGGTGCAGCTAATCATGAAGGCCAGATAGACCTGCCACCATTTG
This sequence comes from Bombina bombina, assembly GCF_027579735.1. Lineage (NCBI taxonomy): Eukaryota > Metazoa > Chordata > Amphibia > Anura > Bombinatoridae > Bombina > Bombina bombina. The sequence goes on from NC_069506.1 coordinate 253,189,977, forward strand.
GTGTTGTAACAGGTATTAAACTGCAAAAAACAGTACTACTTAACACAACCTACTTACCATGGGTCCCAGAGCATATGTTTGGTTATTAAATGTTGTAAGGGTAATCATGCAGGCCATATAGACCTCCACCGATAGGGTGAGTATGAGTAACAGCTATTAAAATGCGAAGGACATTACTAATTAACACAACATAGTTACCATGGGTCGCAGACCAAGAGCAGATGCAGATGTCTTATTATTATATTTTGTATGGGTAATCATCCAGGCCATATAGACCTCACCAAATAGGGGGAGTTACAGAGATTAAAGTGCTAAGAATGGTAGTACTTAAAACACAACCTAGTTAAAATGGGTACCAGACCGCATGTCTTATTATTATATTTTTTCAGGGTAATCAGGCAGGCCATATAGAACACCCCCGATAGGGGGGGGAACAGGGATTAAAGTGCTAAGAAAAGTACTAATTAACACAAGCTAGTTATCATGGGTCCAACACTGTGTGTCTTGATGTTATACTTTGTCAGGGTAATCATGCAGGCCGTATAGACCTCCCTTGATAGGGGGAGTAACAGGGATTACATTTATAAGAATAGTAATACTTAAACACAACCTAATTACCATAGGTCCAAGACCAGATGTTTTATTATTATACTTTGTCAGGCTAATCATGCAGGCCATATAGAGCTCCAACAAAAGGGGGGGTAAGAGGGATTCAAGTGATAAGAAAAGTTTTACTTAACACAAAAAAATTACCATGGGTCCCAGACCACGTGTCTTGTTGTTATACTTTGTCAGGGTAATCATAACCGCCATATAGACCTCCACCAATAGGGGGAGTTACAGGGCTGAAAGTGCGAAGAACAGTACTACTTAACACAACCTAGTTGGGTCCAAGAACGCATGTTTAATTATTAGACTTTATTAGGGTAATTATATATCTAACAAATCTATCTATTTCTCTTCTATCGATTCTATCTAACTATCAATCTATGTATATCTATCTATCTATCCTATCTATCAATCTATCTTCTGTCCGGGATGTTTTGAGACAGCCACTTTGGGAATGTTAGTTGATTTAGGCCCATTATGGCTTAAAAACAGACTCTGCATAAACTATGTAATTTTCCATGGGAGTTTTGCCAGGGATCCCCCTCCAGCATGCGACAGTCCAGGTGTTAGTACCCTTGAAACAACTTTTCCATCACTATTGTGGCCAGAAAGAGTCCTTGTAGGTTTTAAAGTTCGCCTGCCTATTGAATTCAATGGCGGTTTGCGGGTTTGCAAACAATACCGGAAGTTCGAAAATTTTAGGTTCGCAACATCACTAGTGGTAACTAACCTTTCCATTTTTGCTTTTAAATCTTAGCTGACAGCTTGTAAGTGAGTGCTGGACTTTCTCTGTGTGTTGTATTAATTTGTTTTCTAATTTGCCCTATGATTTTTTCACCCAGACCTGTCTGGGGTTAACTGCCTGTGACTCTGGGGACAGCACAGCTTCCTGTGAGTGCCCGTGAGCACCCAGGGCTGAGCTTGTTGCAGGGTCAGGGGATGTGTACCCGGTCCGGTATGAGAGTGCAGTCCCCTTCTATGTTTTGTAGAGGTCTAGGGTGATTACATAAGCTTGTGCACCCTTCCCTTGTTCCCAGTTTGTTTGCATTTGAGGTATTGCATTGTGTGGCTGTTTTAGGGTCCCAGGTATTGGAAAGGACCTTGTTGTGGTACCTGGGCTTGTCCCATTTGGCCAGATGCGGTAACTAACCTTTCCATTTTTGCTTTTAAATCTTAGCTGAGAGCTTGAAAGTGAGTGCTAGACTTTCTCTGTGTGTTATATATATATATGAAACTCTGTAGTAATGGCACTTCTGTAGAGATCACATATTCAAATATAAAAGTAAAAAAGGTTTATTAAATCCACTGGTTAAAAGCATAAAAGGGTACACCTGTGCTTAAAAACAAGACAATAGTGGGGTAACCAAACCCCTCAACATCATCAGACATGTTTCATGCTGGGTAAGCACTTGTACACCAATATCAGTGATCAAGTGATACCCTGCTTATACTTTAAACCAGTGGATTCAATAAACCTTTTTTACTATTTTTTTAATTTGAATGTGTGATCTCTACAGAAGTGCCAGGACTAAAAAGTTTCCTACCTCCATTCAGAACTTACAGGGGCCTTCTCCTGGAGCACCTGGAAATTCACTACCCTATACTACCCTGGTTCTTGAAGAAACACCACGGAAAGAGATTTTGAGCTTGAGCATCCTGTTACCTCTTGTGTGTATGTATATATATATATATATATATATATATATATGTATATATATATATATATATATATATATATATATATATATATATGTATATATATACAATATATATATATGTATATATATATATATATATATATATATAAATATATATATATACACAACAAAATAACAAGAGTATTGCATTGAACAATGATAATTTTTTATTGGACTAACCATACATTTATAAGTTGATCAGCTTTCGGAAGTATTCCTTCCTTTTCAAGTCTGAAGCAATACTGACCAATTCAATGGAGTTTACAGATTATGGGGCCAAATTATCATTGTGCAAGCGGACATGATCCGATATTGCAGTTCATGTCCGCTGCACATTGATAAATGCAGATAGCATACGCTCTCGCCATTTATCATTGCACCAGAAAAATTTGAATATAGATTGTAATAGTATTTCTAATGCTTTTTCTTTAAATGTAATATTCGAATTATGCAATATTCGAATTCGAAAAATTTGAATTTATATTCGAATTCGAAAAATTTGAATTTATATGTTTGTAATAGTATTTCTAATGCTTTCTTTAAATGTAATATTCGAATTATGCAATATTCTATATGGAAACATTCGAAATGATATATTTGTATCTATTATGTATCAATTTACTAGATTCCCGCCCTACCACATGAACTATTGAACTTCTGAATAGTATTTGTTAAATAGAATGTTAAATTTGAAATTTCGAATGTGGACATTCGATATAATTATAAACATTCGAATTTGAAAGTGACATTCGAAAACTGTAAATAACATTCGATTTTCGAATTTTTAAGAATATTCGTTCTTATCGACATTCGTATTTAGAATTCGAATTTCGGTAATAACATTCGTTCTACATTCGAAATTCGAAAATTTACACATTCGCCCATTCCTACTTGTTCCTAACTCTGCTGATCTTTGTGTTCCTGACCCCGGCTCGTCTGACTACTCACTTTGGCTCCTTACCCTGCTCGTTTGACTACCAGCTTTGGCTTTGACTCTTGGCTTGTCATAGGATTTTTGTTACTATTCAAGAAAGGTGCGATTATTTTAGCATTTCATGTCTCTGTTTGATTCCTGGTACCCTGACAAATATAGGCTAAATTGTAAATGTTTACTTTAAGTGTAGGTTGCATGTAGAAAAGGGGTCACTGCCTCCCCTCACTTCCAAATGTGAAGAGAATTAGTTCCACAGCACCACCTCAATTCTTAATAAAATGTTTCTTCTTTATTAAACATATTTAAAAGACAAAATAATAAAAAATACTCAGCACATCGAGATGCATCAAAAAATAATAGTAATATTTAATGCTAGCGTAAATGTCAATCGATCATAACAGCAATGGTATAAATACCATCAAAAATATACACAAAACACAAATATGATTTGAGGTCCCTAACCTATCCTCATTTTAAACTTGCATACAGCATACACCCGCACACACAACAATTCCCCTTAGGATTCCCTAAGGAGAAACACAGTAGAGGCATCTTTTCCAGAATGTTCACAGTTCAAAGTGTGAATAAGTAACAAAAGGGCTCAAAAAGGATATTTTGTAATCCACATAGATTGTAATGATATGTCAAGCTTGATTGTAGCTCATAACAACAGTTCACTGCCCAGTTGTACAGAAACCATGTGAAACTACCAAATATCTAGGGAACTCCTCTCCTCCTAGGTCTCACGCCCCTTTATGGTGAGATGTATAACAGAGACCTATCCCATAAATTTAACTTCGCAGTCCGTTGAACTAGTGACCATGTCACAAGACTGTATATTATCCTCTATGTCAAGTTAGTGTATGGTGCAAAAACTACTGAAACATATATCATAAGCAATGTACTAACCACCTCTATATATCACAGTTCATGTCATAGTACAAGATTATAAGTCATCTGCACAAATTCACATATACAATATGCAGGCTTGAAATGTCACAGTTCATGTAGTAAACAGAGGTAATACTTGCTGATACTTCCTGTGGAGTAACACTCAGTGAGCGTGACATTCTGCACGTGTATGCTGTATGCAAGTTTGAATGAGGATAGGTTAGGGACCTCACATCATATTTGTGTTTTGTGTATATTTTTGATGGTACCATTGCTGTTATGATCGATTGATATTTACGCTAGCATTAAATATTACTATTATCTTTTTATGCATCTTGGTGTGCTGAGTATTTTTTATTATTTTGTATTTGTGGGTATGTAGGCGATACTTTACTCGTGCACCCGTTTTTTTTATATTAGATGATATATTCTTTCTTTTCATCTTAGTAGTGCTGTTATTTTTTGTATATTTAGAATATTTAAAAGACATCATGCAATGTTTTGGCCTAACCGGCCTTAATCATGCATATGATACACACTCACCTGTACCTATGTATAGGCCAGGTAAATTATAAAAAAGTATATACAGACAAGTTACAGGGATACAGTCTTATATCACCATCTAGTGGCTAACATTGTTCATTGCTTTTAATTTTGAAATATTTAGAAACATTCAGCTAGATTACGAATTTTGCGTTAGAGGCTATGCGGTGCTAACGAGCAGTTTATGCTCACCGCTCACTTACAGACAGCGCTGGTATTACGAGTATTTACAAACCCGGCGTTAAAAGACAAGGAGTGAGCGTTGAGCAAAATTTTGCTCCACATCTCACTCCAAAACCAGCGCTGCTTACGCTAGCGGTGACCTGGTGAAACGTGCTCGTGCACGATTTCCCCATAGGTATCAACGGGGAGAGACGGCTGAAAAAAAGTCTAACACCTGCAACAAAGCAGCGTTTAGCTCCTAACGCAGTCCCATTGATTCCTATGGGGAAATAAAAGTTATGTCTACACCTAACACCCTAACATGAACCCCGAGTCTAAATACCCCTAATCTTACACTTATTAACCCCTAATCTGCTGCCCCTGACATAGCCGACACCTACATTATATTATTAACTCCTAATCTGCTGCTCCGGACACCGCTGCCACCTACATTATACTTATGAACCCCTAATCTGCTGCCCCCAACATTGCCGACACCTACATTATATTTATTAACCCTTAATCTGCCACCCCAAATGTCGCCGCAACCTACCTACATGTATTAACCCCTAATCTGCCGCCCCCAACATCGCCGCCACTATAATAAAGTTATTAACCCCTAAACCTAAGTCTAACCCTAACCCCCCTAACTTAAATATAATTTAAATAAATCTAAATAAAACTACTATCATTAACTAAATTATTCCTATTTAAAACTAAATACTTACCTGTAAAATAAACACTAAGCTATCTACAATATAACTAATAGTTACATTGTAGCCATCTTAGGGTTTATTTTTATTTTACAGGCAAGTTTGTATTTATTTTAACTAGATAGAATAGTTACTAAAAAGTTATTAACTATTTAATAAACTACCTAGCTAAAATAAATACAAATTTACCTGTAAAATAAAACCTAACCTAAGTTACACTAACACCTAACACTACACTATAATTAAATTAATTCCCTAAATTAAAAACAATTAAATACAATTAAATAAAATTAGCTAAAGTACAAAAAAACCCCACTAAATTACAGAAAAGAATAAACAAATTACAAGATTTTTATACTAATTACACCTAATCTAATCCCCCTAACAAAATAAAAAAGCCCCCCAAAATAAAAAAAGCCCTACCCTACACTACATTACAAATAGTCCTTAAAAGGGCCTTTTGCGGGACATTGCCCTAATATAATCAGCTCTTTTACCTGTAAAAAAATTACAAATCCCCCCCAACATTAAAACCCACCACCCACACAACCAACCCTACTCTAAAACCCACCCAATACCCCCTTAAAAAAACCTAACACTAACCCCTTGAAGATCACCTTACCGGGAGAAGTCTTCATCCAACCGGTCTGAAGTCCTCAACGAAGCCGGGAGTAGTCTTTTTCTGGAGGACCACTTCGCCCGGTTTCTTCAAGCCGGGCAAAGTGGTTCTCCAGACGGGCAGAAGTCTTCATCCAGACGGCATCTTCTATCTTGATCCATCTGACGTGGAGCGGTCCATCTTCAAGACATCCGACGCGGAGCATCCTCTTCTTTCCACGGCGACTGAAGAATGAAGGTTACTTTAAGTGACATCATCCAAGATGGCGTACCTTCAATTTTGATTGGCTAATAGAATTCTATCAGCCAATCGGAATTAAGGTAGGAAAAATCCTATTGGCTGATGCAATCAGCCAATAGGATTGAAGTTCAATCCTATTGGCTGATCCAATCAGCCAATAGGATTGAGCTTGCATTCTATTGGCTGTTCCAATTTTTTTTTATTTAATTTTTTTTTATTTAATTGTATTTAATTGTATTTAATTTTGGGAATTAATTTAATTATAGTGTAATGTTAGGTGTTAGTGTAACTTAGGTTAGATTTTATTTTATAGGTAAATTTGTCTTTATTTTAGCTAGGTAGTTTAACTATTGTACCTAGTTAACCCCTTAATGACCGAGGACGTGCAGGGTACGTCCTCAAAAAAAAGGCAGTTAACGCCTGAGGACGTACCCTGCACGTCCTCGGTGTGGAAAGCAGCTGGAAGCGATCCTGCTCGCTTCCATCTGCTTTCCGGTTATTGCAGTGATGCCTCGATATCGAGGCATCCTGCAATAACCATTTTTAGCCATCCGGTGCAGAGAGAGCCACTCTGTGGCCCTCTCTGCACCAGACATTAACGGCTACGTTCGTTGGTGGGTGGGAGCCGGTGTGGGAGGTGGGTGGCGGCCATAGATGGCCTTTGTGATGCGGAGGGGGGCGGGATCGGGGGCGGGGACGACCGGGGGGACGCGCACGGACGCGCGCACGTGCACGGGGAGGCCGGGCGGGCGCGTGCACGGGGAGGGAGCGGGTGGGAACCACTACGCTACAGAAAGTTTTTTGTTAGAAGTGGGGATCAAAGGGGTTAATATATTTATTTGGTGATCGGTTTGGCTGGTGGGGTATTGGACTGTGGGGGGGAAGCTACACTACAGAAACAAATAAAAAAAAATAATAAAAAAAAACATTTTTATTTGCAAACTGGGTACTGGCAGACAGCTGCCAGTACCCAAGATGGCCCCAATAAGGCAGAGGGGGAGGGTTAGGGAGCTATTTTGGGGGGATCAGGGAGGTTGGGGGCTAAGGGGGGACCCTACATAGCAGCATATGTAAATATGCTAAAAAAAAAAAAAAAAAAATTTTTTTTTTAATACCTTTTATTTTAGTACTGGCAGACTTTCTGCCAGTACTTAAGATGGCGGGGACAATTGTGGGGTGGGGGAGGGAAGAGAGCTGTTTGGAAGGGATCAGGGGGTGGGATGTGTCAGGTGGGAGTCTGATCTCTACACTAAAGCTAAAATTAACCCTGCAAGCTCCCTACAAACTACCTAATTAACCCCTTCACTGCTGGCCATAATACACATGTGATGCGCAGCAGCATTTAGCGGCCTTATAATTACCAAAAAGCAACGCCAAAGCCATATATGTCTGCTATTTCTGAACAAAGGGGATCCCAGAGAAGCATTTAAAACCATTTGTGCCATAATTGCACAAGCTGTTTGTAAATAATTTTAGTGAGAAACCTAAAGTTTGAAAAAGTGAACAATTTTTTTTTATTTGATTGCTTTTGGCGGTGAAATGGTGGCATGAAATATACCAAAATGGGCCTAGATCAATACTTGGGGTTGTCTACTACACTACACTAGAGCTAAAATTAACCCTAGAAGCTCCCTACATGCTCCCTAATTAACCCATTCACTGCTGGGCATAATACACGTGTGGTGCGCAGTGGCATTTAGCAGCCTTCTAATTACCAAAAAGCAAAGCCAAAGCCATATATGTCTGCTATTTATGAACAAAGGGGATCCCAGAGAAGCATTTACAGCAATTTATTCCATAATTTCATGAGTTGTTTGTAAATAATTTCAGTGAGAAACCTAAAGTTTGTGAAAAAATTTGTGAAAAAGTAAAAAAATTTTTTTATTTGATCGCATTCGGCGGTAAAATCGTGGCATGAAATATACCAAAATGGGCCTAGATCAATACTTTGGGATGTCTTCTAAAAAAAAATATATACGTCAATGGATATTCAGAGATTCCTGAAAGATATTAGTGTCCCAATGTAACTAGCGCTAATTTTGAAAAAAAGTGGTTTGGAAATGGCAAAGTGCTACTTGTATTTATGGCCCTATAACTTGCAAAAAAAGCAAAGAACATGTAAACATTGGGTATTTCTAAACTCAGGACAAAATTTAGAAACTATTTAGCATGGGTGTTTTTTGGTGGTTGTAGATGTGTAACAGATTTTGGGGGTCAAAGTTAGAAAAAGTGTGTTTTTTTTCCATTTTTTCCTCATATTTTATAATATTTTTTATAGTAAATTATAAGATATGATGAAAATAATGGTATATTTTGAAAGTCCATTTAATGGCGAGAAAAACGGTATATAATATGTGTGGGTACAGTAAATGAGTAAGAGGAAAATTACAGCTAAACACAAACACCGCAAAAATGTAAAAATAGCCTTGGTCCCAAACGGACAGAAAATGGAAAAGTTCTGTGGTCATTAAGGGGTTAAAATAAATACAATCTTGCCTGTAAAATAAAAACAAACCCTAAGCTAGATACAATGTAACTATTAGTTATATTGTAGCTAGATTAGGGTTTATTTTATAGGTAAGTATTTAGTTTTATATAGGAATACTTTAGTTAATTATAGTAATTTTTATTTAGATTTCTTTTAATTATATTTAAGTAAGGGGGTGTTAGGGTTAGGGTTAGACTTAGATTTAGGGGTTAATAACTTTAATATAGTGGTGGTGACATTGGGGGTGGCAGATTAGGGGTTAATAAATGTAGGAAGGTTGCAGGGATGTTAGGAACAGCAGATTAGAGGTTAATAAAATGTAACTAGTGTTTGCGGGCAGGAGTGCGACGGTTTAGGGGTTAATATATTTATTATAGTGGCGGCGATGTCCGTTTCTACAGATTATGGGTTAAAATTTATATTATAGTGTTTTTGAAGTGGGAGGGCCTCGGTTTAGGGGTTAATAGGTGGTTTATGGGTGTTAGTGTACTTTTTAGTTCTTTAGTTAAGTGTTTTATGCTACGGCGTTGTAGTGTAAAACTCTTAACTACTGACTTTACAATTCAGTACGAGTCTTGACAGGAGAGGTTTTACCGCTCACTTTTTGTCAGACTCGTAATACCGGCGCTATGCAAGTCCTATTGAAAAAATATTACATGCAATTTACGTAAGTGGATTTGCGGTATTTCCAAGTCTGGCCAAAAAAGTGAGCGGTACACCTGTACCTGCAAAGCTCGTAATACCAGCGGGCATTAAAAAGCAGCATTAGGACCGGCCAACGCTGCTTTTTAAGCCTAACGCAAGACTTGTAATCCAGCCAATTTTTATTCAAAGTTTTTGCTAATGGGAATATTTATCACCACTTACAGAAATATCCCATGATCCAACACATACCAGAGAATAATGTTTTTACATAGTAGTCTCATAAAAATACAGAATAATCTATATCCCTGTTTAGGCCTTTAGGATTCACACTGTCCAAATGGTAAATCCAATAGGTGTCTTTCTGCTTTAAGATTTTTTCTCTATTTCCTCCTCTCAATTTATCTACAAGGTCTATAGTCGGACACCTTAGTTTGTTCACATTGTGGCCAGCTTTTACAAAATGGCTAGATTCAAGGGCTTGGCTATCCCAGTATCTAATATTTGATTTGTGTTGATTAAAGTGTTATCAAGCCTTCCTAGTCAATTCACCTATGTATATCAAAGAAAATTGTCTTTTTATTAAGTATATAATATAAGAGGTTAAATAGGTGTAATAACCCCTGATGTTAAACGTATATCCTATTCTAGGGAGTAAAAACACTTTACCCTTTATCGTTGAGTTACAATTAGAGCATCCTAAGCAGGAGTGTGAACCAAAGGACCTTTGAATTATATAACAGTGGCTTGATTTTTTTGAGCCTATATCAGTCCTAACCATAATATGTTTACAGTTTTTTACCCTTCTATTTGCCTTCATAGTTTTTTTTAAGTATTCAATATTGAGATTACATTGTTTTAAAATATCCTAATGCCTTTTGATATTTTTTATAATTTCGTCACTGTTAACTACTTACGGTTAATAGAATTGTGAGCAATGAACAAAAACTGCCCAGAATGCAAGAAATGGGACAGAGGTTTATATAAAGAGGATACCCAGAACATTTGATAACTCAAGGGATAGATAAATTAAGTAGAGACTTTGTCAAGGAAGGAAAGCGTTTAAATTAATAATAGTTTGCATACAAAGAGAAAAGCACTCTACCAGGAATGAACAACAGCTCATTAGCTAGTTCTATGGCGATTTACCACCCGGAGGCCGAAACGATCGTCTGGGGTTGTCATATTCCTTGTTGAGAGGAGAATTGCCTGGTATTTCAGGGCTGGACTGACCTTAATTGGCGGGATCAGACTGATATACTTTAGGAAAGTTTTCCTTTGTGAAAAGCACACTGGTCTAAAAGAAGCTGCTTCCAGGTGGTAAATCGCCATAGAACTAGCTGATAAGCTGTTGTTCGTTCCTGGTAGAGCGCTTCTCTCTTTGTATGCAAATTAATATGACCCTGGGGAAGTCACCCTATGGGTGATGGGGGAAACCAGATGTGGACTCCTTTCCCAGTGTGCTTAGAGGAATGTGGCTGCACCTCACTGACGAGACCCATAGGAGGCCAAAACAATCGTCTGGGGTTGTCATATTCCTTGTTCAGAGGAGAATTGCCTGGTATTTCGGGGCTGGACTGACCTTAATTGGCGGGATCAGACTGTTATACTTTTAGGAAAGTTTTCCTTTGTGAAAAGCACACTGGTCTAAAAGAGGCTGCTTCCGGGTGGTAAATCGCCATAGAACTAGCTGATGAGCTGTTGTTTGTTCCTGGTAGAGCGCTTCTCTCTTTGTATGCAAATTAATATGACCCTGGGAAAGTCTCCCTATGGGTGATGGGGGAACCAGACGTGGACTCGTTGCCCAGTGTGCTTAGAGGAATGTGGCTGCACCTCACTGACGAGGCCCATAGGAGGCCAAAACGATTGTCTGGGGTTGTCATATTCCTTGTTCAGAGGAAAATTGCCTGGTATTTCGGGGCTGGACTGACCTTAATTGGCGGGATCAGACTGATATACTTTAGGAAAGTTTTTCTTTGTGAAAAGCACACTGGTCTAAAAGAGGCTGCTTCCGGGTGGTAAATCGCCATAGAACTAGCTGATGAGCTGTTGTTCGTTCCTTGTAGAGCGCTTCTCTCTTTGTATGTAAATTAATAATAGGTTTGTGTTTACTACACAATTCAACAAATAAAGTGAAATGATTATAAAAATAATTAAAAGGCATAGGGATATTTTCAAACAAAGAACTAAATTCTTTACAGAATATTCTGACATGCAGAACATCTACATAACTGAAATTCTACTGAAACTAACCTCCTGAAATATATTAAAAAAATAATCTTTCAGACAAAAATTGTCTTTTGAATATGTGTGTCTTTTAAAATGTGTGTCTTTTAAAATGTTTCACATACTGTACATACTAGTTGTAACTGACAGTTTATAGATATGTTATTATTTTCATTGTTTTCTTTATTTAAAGTATCATCCATTGGGAATGTAACAAATGGATTGACCTGTAACTCCTGCTATGCTGGAAACAATGACTGGTGTTACCCTGAGGATACAGTGGATTGTGTTGGAAATGAAAATAGGTGCATTTTCTATTCTAGAATTGCTGGAGGTAAATAAATCAAACATTTTAATTCAATCACTATTGATTTTAATTATCTAGCTGCTAATATATCGCGTATGTAATAATTAGAGTGAAAATATATATCTTCTCTGTTGATCCTCAATACTGAAAATGCTTTATAAACTACCATACATTTTTATGACTGGTATATATCTTGCTTCATTATATGTTGTAAAGTGTTTAGTTGTGCAGTAGTGCAACAATGCAAAGGTTTACAGTGACATTCACCATAAAGGGCTTGATTACAAGAGAACAGTAATTAGAGATTTTGTTTGGGTGCTAACACCGCTGAAAGTAATGTTTTTATGGGGGGGGGGGGGGTAAGTGTGCATATTATAAATTGAAAGTAACTTTTTTGCACTTGAGTGAAACCCAATGACCGCAAGCATCTGGACTTTGGATATCCTGACGTTGTTTAAATCTTCTACCCATTTAACATTACAATGTATTTCACATAGAATAAAATGTTCTTTGTGTTTTTAAATATATATTTATATATATATATTATATTTATACCTATATATATTAATATATACAGGTATAGAAATGTATATATATATATATATATATATATATATATATATAAATTTAAAAATACAAAGAACATTTTCTTATAAGTGAAGAACATTAGAATGTTATATGTACATATAAAACAGTAAAAAACATACAAATTATTAATATTGATTACAAATTATGTTACATGTTTTCAGATATTTGAGAGGAAATTATTTCAAAGTGTATATACAGTATATATATATATATATATATATATATATATATATATATATATATATATATATATACACAAAAATATACACATATATACACATATCTATTATTATTATTATCTGTTATTTGTAAAGTGCCAACAGATTCCGCAGTGCTAACCCATACACATACTTAGACATATATATATATATATATATATATATATACTGTATATATATATATATATATATATTCATATATGTATATATATATATATATATATATATATATAGTATATATATATAAATATATAAAATATATAAAATATATATATATAACCCTTTCAAGTCAAACACAAGTTAGCTTGCGATCTAGTCCAAAATGTCTGATTGTGCATAATCAATTTTAATTTCATATGTATTATTTATTTTTTCTTATTTTTCTCTACTAAAACACAGTTAAAAATCTCATAGACTCTGTAATGCATTTCATGGAATACAGAACTATTTAACTTCTACCTGCTATACCGTGATTGGCTAATATGTGCAAGGGTTTGTTTATATCTGTCTCTATTTGGCAACAGCAAATTAAGTAAGACGTAAGATTAACAGCACTCAAGAGGCATTTTACTGGGAGTGTCTCAGACCTGCTAAACAATGATTATAAAAATGGATTTTACAGTCAGATATTTTGCAATATAGAGGTCAATTTACAATCTTTTAGAAAAATATATCTAATGATTTATCAACTGAAAAAAACACACCATTAAAGTCTTTGAGGATTTTGATAATAAATAATTTGATATGTTTTTCTAAAAGATTGTGATTAGCCCCATGGTGCCTAATTTCTGATGCATAAAACAGGACTCTGGGGTCAATAACAATAGTTAAGCAAAACGTACCTAATTATTAGTAACAGAAAAACACCTTAACATCTATGGGGATTTTTGTAGAGAAATAATTTGATACATTTTGTTTTCTAAAGAATTTTGATTGACCCCTTTATATGTAATTTAAGTTTATAATAACTACCATCTATAAACCATAGGGATAATTTACAATTCTTTAATAATGATTAAAAATCCCCATAGACATTATTGGTGAATTTAGCAGAAAAATCATTAGATAAACTGTTCTAAAAGATTGTGATCACTCCCATATTTACTGCTATAAACCGACACAACTTTTTGGGGTCAATCACAAAACTTTAGAAAAACATACAATTATTTTCAACAGAAAAACACTATTAAAATGTATGGGAATTTTTGTTGATAAATAATTTTATATGTTTTTCTAAAGAATTGTGTTAAACCCCATTATTATTTATTCATATTTTCTGTATTCATTTAAATTTAAGGATAATAGTAAGATTCTACTTCACAGTGGGTTTGGTGATCTAATACTCTCCACTCAGATGAGATGATCTTAAATGATCCTCCAGCACCGCATGATCTGTCACAAGATTTAAAAGGTTTGATATATTTATCTAAGGGGCATTTCCTGCATTTCTGTATGTCAAGGAGAGGAAAGCCCAGTGCAATATACCGCTGCATGTCATGAGAGTTATGTTACATTTATACTGTGTGCTTTGTATTTTATATTACTTTACACTTCAGACTATCACCTAGATTACGAGTTTTGCGTTGCGGCTTGTAACGCTGAAAATATGGCATTTTCAGCGTTAAAACAGCACCGCAGCTATTACAAGTCTTGTCGGTATAGGTGTACCGCACACCTTTTAGCATGTAACGCAACGTCAGTACCACACTCGTAAAAATTACTTTTTTCAATGGGATTCCCATAGAACTGGTATTACCAGTTTTGCAGTGAGGCTAAAAAGCTAGCATTACACCCTATAACGACAAGATCCATAACGCCATCTAAAGTCAGTAGTTATGAGTTTTACGCTACAAATCTGTAACATAAAACTCATTACTAAAGTGTTACAAAGTACACTAACACCCATAAACTACCTATTAACCCCCTAAACCAAGGCCCTCCCATATCGCAAAACACTATATTAAAGTTATTAACCCCTAATTTGCCGCTCCCGACATCACCGCCACTAAAAAAATGTATCAACCTCTATTCTGTCGCTCCCCGACATTATCGAAACTATAATAAAGTTATTAACCCCTAAACTGATGTCCTCCCACATCGCAAACACTATTTAAATATTATTAACCCCTAATCTGCTAAGTGCCCACACTGCCACTGTAATAAACATATTAACCCCTAAACCGCAAGCCCCCCACAATGAAATAAACTAAAATAAACTATTAACCCCTAAACCAAAAGCCCCCACAACAAAATATACTAAAATAAACTATTAACGCCTAAACTGAAAGCCCCCACAGCGAAATATACTAAAATAAGCTATTAAACCCTAAACCTAAAGCCCCCCACAACGAAATATACTAAAATAAACTATTAACCCCTAAACCAAAAGTCCCCCACAATGAAATATACTAAAATAAACTATTAAACCCTAAACCTAACAACCCCCTAACTTTATATTAAAATTAAAATTTCCCTATCTTTAATTAAATTAAAACTTAACTGTCAAATTTTAAAAATTTATTTTAAACTAATAATTAAACTATTATAATTATTAAACTAAAATTAAACTAACTACCAATTAAATAAAACTAAACTACACATTAAAAAATCCTAACACTACTCTAAAAATTACAAAAAGTATCTAATTACAAAAAAATAAATTACAAAAAAAAACACTAAATTACAAAAAATAACAAATTATCAAAAATAAAATAGAATTACACCTCATCTAATAGCCCTATCAAAATAAAAAAGCCCCCCCAAAATAAAAAAAAAACCTTAGCCTACAATAAACTACCAATAGCCCTTAAAGGGGCCTTTTGTGGGGCATTGCCCCAAAGATATCAGCTCTTTTACCTGTAAAAAAATACAAACAACCCCCCAACAGTAAAACCCACCATCCAACCAACCCCCCCAAATTAGAAAAACTATCTAAAATATCCTAAGCTAACCATTGCCCTGAAAAGGGCATTTGTATGGGCATTGCCCTTTAAAGGGCATTTAGCTCTTTTACATTGCCCAAACCCTAATCTAAAAAAAAACACCCCAAAAAACCTTAAAAAAACCTAACACTAACCCCCGACAATCCACTTACAGTTGTTGAAGTCCCGCTTAAAGGATTTTCATCCAGCAGGCGAAGTCATCATCCATGGGTCAAGAAGTCTTCATCCAGGCGGCCTCTTCTATCTTCATCAAGCCGGCGAAGTCCTCATCCAGGTGGCAAGAAGTCTTCATCCAAGCAGTCTCTTCGATCTTCATCCAGATGGCGCGGAACGGGTCCATCCTGAAGACATCCGGCACAGAGCTTCCTCTTCATACGGTCGCCGCCGTATACTGCATCTTCAATGCAAGTGACGCAATACAAGATGGCGTCCCTTGCATTCCTATTGGCGGAAAGATTTCAATCAGCCAATAGGAATTAGAGCTGCTAAAATCCTATTGGCTGTTCCAATCAGCCAATAGGATTGAGCTCTCATCCTATTGACTGTTCCAATCAGCCAATAGGATTGAGCTCTCATTCTATTGGCTTTTTTATTTTTGATCATTTGTTTGTTATTTTTCGTAATGTTAGTTTTTTATTCTTAGTAATTTTAGTGTTTTGTTTATTTTTTATAACGTTAGATTTTAGTGTAAGGCAGGTTAGGTTTTATTTCACAGGTAAGTCTGTATTTATTTTAACTAGCTAGTTAATAAATAGTTAATAGCTATTTACTAACTAGTCTACCTAGTTAAAATAAATACAAACTTACCTGTGAAATAAAAATAAAACCTAAGCTAGCTACAATATAACTATTAGTTATATTGTAGCTACCTTAGGTTTTATTTCACAGGTAAGTTTGTTTTTAGTTTTAAATAGGTATTATTTAGTTAATAATTGTAACTTTAATTTAGCTGTATTTTAATTATGTTAAAGTTAGGGGGTGTTAGGGTTAGGCTTAGGGTTACTCTAGGGTTAGGCTTAGGGTTACGTTAGGGTTAGGGTTAGATTTAGGGGTTAATATATTTATTTAGTGGTAGTGATGTGGGAGGCCAGAGGTTTAGGGGTTAATAACTTAAGTATACTAGCGGCAACATCGGGAGTGGCAGATTAGGGGTTAATAATATTATGTAGGTGGTGGCGATGTCAGGGGTGGCAGATAAGAGGTGTTTAGACGTGGGGTTTATGTTAGGGTGTTTAAGTTTAAACATAACTTTTTTTTCCCTATAGACATCAATGGGGCTTCGTTACGGAGCTTTTCATTTTGCAATCGCAGGTGTAAGACTTTTTTTTGCCGGCTCTCCCCATTGATGTCTATCGGGAAAGCGCGCATGAGCACATCAAAGCAGTGCTTGTTTTTGGTGCGGTATGGAGCTCAAGACAACCATATCGCCCGCACAAGCCTTCTTTTTTTAAACTTGTAGTGGCAGCGCTACAGGGAGTGAAATAACGCTGCTTTTGTTGCGGTCGTTAAAAACCCTATAGAGCTCAAAACTCATAATCTAGGTGTATGTGTTTTAAATTTATTGCATTATAAGCTTTGCACTTTCTATTTTGTATTTTAATGCATTTCAATTCTTTATACAGCAGTGTATTTAGGATTAGGATTTTACAAATTCTTGTTATGCTTTGACAGTTTCAATGTAACTTTAATAAATTAGGATTATACTTTGTATATTTATGTGTATCTTTTACAAACTACAGTGTACTTTATATTTGTTCTATATAAAATAAAACTGAAAGCTTAAGAAAGTAGGAGGGACAGGAGAGTTCCCATGATCTGTCTGAATCTCTCTCTCAAGTCTCCTGATATACTTTAAGCACTTTCCTTCAAGTCTCACTAATTTATCTTGTCAGCTGTATGTGTTCAAGGGATTTGCATTCATAGGAATATAGAAAAGCTGCTCATGCCAATAAAAACAATAATTAGACTTAGAAAAGTGTATTTTAACTTTATATTATGTTATGCCATTAAATTAAGCATGAGCAAAATTAGTTAAAATATAATTATTTATACATCATGCAAATTGGTGAAAGCCTTAAGAGCAAACTATATTTAGCTTTTTGCTCTTTTGGTATATAAAAAGCTGATTGGTTTGAGATGTGTATACATTTTGCAAGATCTTAGCTGAAGCTGTTACCGGACGCTTCCAGGTATCATATTAATTGTTATACTTGTTTGTAATAATTAATAAGTACATGTATGTCAACTAATATTTGATAGTTATAGGTATTGTTTAATCTGTTAGATAACCCAGATTAAATATTGTCCAAGGTTACCAGATATTTGGGGCATAAAATACCTATAATTAAGGAAAGAGGTTTCACTAACAGTTTTCCTCTCTTTTCTCCTTTGACCAGAATCATATATCTGTCACTAATCACTCACAAAGTGACAAAACCCTAGACAGGAAGAGTAGATATTATTTACCATATTAATACAACAGTAAATACAAATTCAACTGAAATTATTTAACTACAATTTAACTTACATTTTACTCTATTTAGAATATAATACTTTTCTGTCAGTTAAATACGTGTATTGTGAATTACGAGCAAACTTTGCATGCATACTGTTGGCAAGATAAATCAGTGAGTCTTCTAGTGTAAAATGCTTAGAGCATACCATGAGACTTGTGAAAGAGATTCAGACAAATCCTGTAACACAGAAACTTTAACATAACATAATCAGAATTATTAAAATCACTGCTTTATATAAATCTAAATGCATGTCTGACTATGAATTAATTTAGAGGTTGCATGTAAGAAAAACATATCTAATGTTTTTCTACAGAAAACCACCATTAATAGATATGGGGATTTTCATAGATAAATCATTTGAAATGATTGTAATCAACCCCTTAGGATGAGAGCTAATAAAATTATATTGGCTATTCAAATCAGATATTTAAAATATATCTAATATAATTTAATTAGCTCTCATCCTATTGGCTGTTTTGAACAGCCAATAGGATTTCAGTAGCTCTCATCCTATTGGCAGATTTTAATTGCAAGAATCAAATTAGCCAATAGGAATGCAAAGGACACCATTCTGAAAAGACTCCCTTGCATTGAAGATCCAGTGTACAGCAGTGACCGTATGAAGAGGATGCTCTTCACCGGATGTCTTCAAAGATGGATCCGTTCAGCGCCGCCGGGATGAAGATAGAAGATGCCGCCTGGGTGAAGATAGAAGATGCCGTCTTGATGAGGATGGATGTCCGAACTTCAGAAACTGTGAGTGGATCTTCGAGGGTTAGTGTTAGTTTTTTTTTAACTTTTTTGGGTGTTTTTTTTCAGATTAGGGTTTGGGCTTTTTTAAAAGAGTTGAATGCCCTTTTCAGGGCAATGTAAAAGAGCTGAATGCCCTTTAGGTTTTTGTTATAGTTAGGTTTTTTATTTTGGGGGTTGGTTGGGTGGTGGGTTTTACTGTTGGGGGGTCTTTTTTTTTACAGGTAAAAGAGCTGATTTCTTTAGGGCAATTCCCTACAAAAGGTCCTTTTAAAGGGACAGTCTACCATAGAATTGTTATTGTTTTAAAAGATAGATAATCCCTTTATTACCCATTTCCCAGTTTTGCACAAACAACACTGTTATATTAATACACTTTTTACCTCTGTGATTACCTTGTATCTAAGAACCTTCTTCCAGCCCCCTGATCACATGACTGTGACTGTTTGTTATCTATTGTTTTGCAGTTAGCATTGTGTTGGGCTAAATTTTAAATAACTTTCTGTGCCTGAACACAGTGTTATCTATATGGCCCACACATGTACTTTGTCTTTTTGTGTTGAAAAGGAATTTAAAAAGCCTGTGATAAGAGGCAGCCCTCAAGGGTTTAGAAATTAGCATATGAGTCTGCCTAGGTTTAGTTTAAACTAAGAATACTAAGAGAAAAAAGCAAATTCGATGATAAAAGTAAATTGGAAAGTTGATTAAAATTACATGTCCTATCTGAATAATGAAAGTTTAATTTTGACTAGACTGTCCCTTTAAGGGCTATTGGTAGTTTATTGTAGGCTAGGGTTTTTTTATTTTGGGGGGCTTTTTTTATTTTTATAGGGCTAATTTTATTTTTGATAATTTAATTTGTTATTTTTCGTAATTTAGTGTTTGTTGTTTTTCGTAATTTAGTATTTTTTATTTTTTGTAGTTTTAGACTTAAATTTTTTTAGTAGTGTTAGGTTTTTTTAATGTGTAATTTAGTTTTTTTAATTGGTAGTTATTTTAATTTTAGTATAATAGTTATGTTAGGTTAATTGTTAGTTTAAACTTAGGTGTTTTTACTTTCACAGGTAAGTTTTTATTTATTTTAAGATAGGGATATTGTAATTTTAATTTAAAGTTAGGGGGTGATAGGTTTAGGGGTTAATAGGTTTAGTTAGTAGTGGTGATTAGTGATGTCCCGAACTGTTCGCCCGCGAACAGTTCACAGCAAACTTAGCTTGTTCGCGTTCGCCGCTACGGGCGAACATATGCGATGTTCGATCCGCCCCCTATGTGTCATCATTGAGGAAACTTTGACCCTGTATGTCACAGCCTTCTGACACATTAGAGCCAATCAGCATCAGACACTCCCTCACAGACCCTCCCAGCTTCTTGGCAGCAGCCATTTTAGACTCATTACGACCTTGCTTTCTTATTGAGAGGACCTTTTGTGTTGCTGCTGCTGACATTATAGGGAAATAGATAGCTAGGCTAGTGTATTTAGTGTCTACTACAGTCCTGAAGGACTCATCTCTGCTGCAAGGACAGCACCCCAAAAAGCCCTTTTTAGGGCTATAACTTCAGTCTTTTTTTTTTTTTCTTTGTATTTTTATTTGCATTTGCCTGGCTTTCAGCCTGTGTGTGAGGCTCACAGCATATGCTGTGATTAGTGCCACCACTGATATCTGCCTAACAACATTAGTTTAAATTTAACCAACAAAAATTTGAAATGATTTTGCTAGTGTAATTTATTTTCATTTTCTATCAGGCCTGTGACTGTGTCTCAGGCTCACACAGTATATACTCTGGTTCATTGCTCTGTGCCAGCCACCACTCATATCAGCTTATAACATTATTTTAAATTTAAAAAAAAACTTTTAAATCATTTTGCTAGTGTAATCTAATTTCATTTTCTATCAGGACTGTGTGTTTTGCTGACTTACAGAGCATACTGTGTTTAATTGCTGCCCTCCCTAGTCTATCAGCCACGACTCATATGTGTTTAACCTTTTTATTAAATTCCCAAAAAAAAAACTTTAAATAATTTTGCTAGTGTAATCTAATTTTATTTTCTATCAGGCCTATGTGTATCTGACTTACAGAGCCTACTGTTGTTAATTGCTGCCTTACCAAGGCTAGCAGCCATGACTCATATGTGCTTAACCTTTTTCTTTAAATTAAAAAAAAAAAAACTTTAAATCATTTTGCTAGTGTAATCTAATATTATTTTCTATCAGGCCTGTGTGTATCTGACTTACAGAGTCTACTGTTTTTAATTGCTGCCCTTCCAAGGCTATCAGCCACGACTCATATGTGCTTAACCTTTTTCTTTAAATTAAAAAAAAATCTTTAAATCATTTTGCTAGTGTAATCTAATTTTATTTTCTATCAGGCCTGTGTGTATCTGACTTACAGAGCATACTGTTGTTAATTGCTGCCCTACGTAGCAGCCAGCCAGTGCCACCTCTCATATCTGCTTAACATTATTTTAAATTTAAAAGAAAAACTTTTAAATTATTTTGCTAGTGTAATCTAATTTAATTTTCTATCAGGCCTGTGTGTTTCTCACTTACACAGCATACTGTGGTAAATTGCTGCCCTACCTACCAGCCACGACTCATATCTGCTTTACATTATTTTAAAGTTAAAAAAATTTTTTAAATCATCTTGCTAGTGTAATTTAATTTATTTTTCAATCAGGCCTGTGTGTTTCTGGCCCACATCATATAGTGTTACACAGATTTTTTTTTTTTTTTTCACCACTTATATCTGGTGTAACAACATTAGTGTAAATTTTATGTAAAAATTTTTTTAACATCAGTCCTCTTCTGGTGTTATTACATTTTAGTTGCCAGGCCAGCCAGGCTGCCATTAGTGCCAGCCTGTGTGTCAGACTGCCAGCATATACTGTGCCTACTTCCATCCTCAGTGCCAGTCCACGACTCCTATCTGTTGTAACATAACATTACATTTTGTAAAAAAAAACTTTTACATCACTCTTCGAGTGTTATTTAATATTAGTTCACAGGCCAGCCTGCCACCACTAGTGCCAGCCTGTGTGTCAGGCTGCCAGCACATACTGTGCCTAGTTCTATCCTGAGTGCCATTACTCCTATCTGTTGTAACATTTTTGTAACTTTTTTAAAAACAAACTGTTACATCATTCTGTTATTGTTATTTAATTGCAGTTGCCTGCCTGCCGGCGTGTGTGCCAGGCCCACTTGCCAACCGCATGTCTTGTTATTATATTTTGTAAGGGTAATCATGCAGGCCATATAGACCTCCCCCGATAGGGTGAGTAACAGGTATTGAAATGCTAAGAACAGTACTACTTAACACAAACTTACCATGGGTCCCAGACCGCATGTCTTGTTATTATATTTTGTAAGGGTAATCATGCAGGCCATATAGACCTCCCCCGATAGGGTGAGTAACAGGTATTAAAATGCTAAGGACAGTACTACTTAACACAACCTAGTTACCATGGGTCCCAGACCGCATGTCTTGTTATTATTTTTTGTAAGGGTAATCATGAAGGCCATATAGACCTCCCCCGATAGGGTGAGTAACAGGTATTAAAATGCTAAGAACAGTACTACTTAACACAACCTTACCATGGGTCGCAGAGCATATGTCTTATTATTATATTTTGTTAGGGTAATCATGCAGGCCATATAGACCTCCCCCGATAGGGTGAGTAACAGGTATTAAAATGCTAAGAACAGTACTACTTAACACAACCTTACCATGGGTCCCAGACCCAGAGCAGATGTCTTATTATTATATTTTGTAAGGGTAATCATGCAGGCCGTATAGACCTCCCCCGATAGGGGGAGTTACAGAGATTAAAGTGCTAAGAATAGTACTACTTAAAACACAACCTAGTTACCATGGGTCCCAGACCGCATGTCTTATTATTATATTTTGTCAGGGTAATCAGGCAGGCCATATAGACCTCCCCCGATAGGGGGGGTAACAGGGATTAAAGTGTTAAGAAAAGTACTAATTAACACAAGCTAGTTACCATGGGTCCAACACCGCGTGTTTTGTTGTTATACTTTGTCAGGGTAATCATGCAGGCCATATAGACCTCCCACGATAGGGGGAGTAACAGGGATTAAAGTGCTTTGAAAAGTACTACTTAACACAACCTAGTTACCATGGGTCACAGTCTTGTTGTTATACTTTGTCAGGGTAATAATGCAGGCCATATAGACCTCCCCCGATAGGAGGAGTTACAGGGATGAAAGTGCTAAGAATAGGACTACTTTACACAACCTAGTTACCATGGGTCCCAGACCGCATGTTTAATTATTATACTTTGTCAGGGTAGTTATATATTTAACAAAACAATCTATTTCTCTTCTATCGATTCTATCTAACTATCAATCTATGTATATCTATCTATCCTATCTATCTATCTTCTGTACAGACTGTTTTGAGACAGCCACTTGTGTTTTGGACAAATTTGAAGTAGGAGGACAGACCAATCACAGGGATTAAACTGCGAAGAATAGTAATACTTGGCTGGGCGCCCTCTCTCTGCCGGCGTGCTCTTACTGTGATCGCCACCAAGGTATCTTCACTGAATGTTACAGATTCGCTTGCGTGGGCTGAGAAATTTAGGATCCTGCCTAAAGAGTCAAGATGTCGCAGCAAGCGAAGAAAAAGCAGAAATCAAGCCAATCCTCTAAGCAAACGGTCAGAGATCACTTCCTACCTATCAGAGATAAGCATCCTGGCTTTTCGGATGATGACAGATCGATCTCTCCTGCCCCATCTGAGGACAGACCAACTTCAAGATATTCCCCCCCCGGCACGCTCGCAAAGCGACACACTCACAATAGACTCTATGAAACACTTGCTGGACAGGCAGAGTCAGTCTTTTGATAAGAGATTTGATAAACTGGAGAAATCCTTTGAAGACCTTAGAAAGGATATCAACGCTGTCAATGAACGCACAGACATTATTGAAAGAAAACAAGAGGACCTATTGGTAGACCACACCAACTGGGTAAGCTACACACAAAACCTGTCGGACCAGGTGTCCTCCTTGGAGGCAAAGCTTGCAGACCTCGAAGACCGCTCTCGGCGGAATAATGTGAGGATTAGAGGCATCCCTGAATCCGTCGGCCCCCAGTACCTGGAAAAATATGCCCAGGCCTTGTTCCAGGTGGTGTTGGGGTCTCCAGGAGGAGAGGATGCTAGAATTGACCGCATCCATAGAACGGCCAGACCCAGAAACCTTCCAATGGACAAGCCACGAGACACAATAGCTCGATTACATTACTACACCTACAAAGAAAAGGTCTTGCGAGCATCAGTAAGACAGCCCCACCTTTCAGATCAATTTAAGGATGTCTCTCTCTATCCAGACCTCTCAGCGCATACTCTCCAACAAAGAAGAGCCTTCCAGGAAACCACTAAAGTGTTGAGACTTCATCAGATCCGATACCGATGGGGGTTTCCCACGAGGTTAATAATTACCAAAGATGGATCCCAGCATATTGTCCTCTCCTCCAGACAAGCTCAAGACCTACTGAGAGGTTGGAACCTGCCAGCTGGGGACGAAGTCCCTCCAAACAGACCTCCACGCCCGTGTGCCCCACTGAGGGCGGGAGCCCCAGACTGGGTACCTGAGTGATAAGACCTTGTTTCCTGATGTTTATCTTATGCTTGATATATTTCTGGACTACTACATGCGGGCCTTTAGGAGCCCACCTTTCGCTGAATTCATCACCACCCGAAGGATGGTAACGTATGATGCATGATAAAGACTCCTGTTATATTATACTTTGTGGACTCAAGTTGAATTTTCAGTTTATCTCCTGTTGTTTGTTGGTTATGCTCTTTCAATACTATGTTTTGCCACCCTAATGTTGATTTTTCTGTTTAACATGGGCTGATTGCTATTTACCAATTTAATTGTACTCAGGTAAATTTAACCCAGTCAGAATCTAGTTTATGTAGTTGAAAAGCCAATAATCTAACATACTCTTTACTTATTAGCTTAACTATAATGTCATTGCTAGTTAATAGAATGCTATGTTTCCCTTCTGAAGATTAATTTTTGTCATAGGTCCTGCATGGTGACTGTCAACAGACGGGATGCCCTGGAGTTGGGGGCCCCCGGCCTCACTCGTTGTCTCATGGACCTTTTCATGACCCATGGCTGTACCGTCTCTTGGCACTCTATCATGTAGCTCAGAGGCCATATTTTACATGCGCTGAGACCCAAAATAGTTATGCAAAAGTACTGTTTTTTTTTTTTTTGTTTTTTGTTTTTTTTATTTGACGAAGTAGTTGAAATGCCAAGAATCTACCACACTCTTTACTTATTAACTTAACTATAATGTCATTGCTAGTTAATAGAATGCTATGTTTCCCTCCTGAAGATTAATTTTTGTCATAGGTCCTGCATGGTGGCTGTCAACAGACGGGATGCCCTGGAGTTGGGGGCCTCCGGCCTCACTCGTTGTCTCATGGACCTTTTCATGACCCATGGCTGCACCGTCTCTTGACACTCTATCATGGGGCTCAGAGGCCATATTTTACATGCGCTGAGACCCAAAATAGTTATGCAAAAGTACTGTTTTTTTTCTTTCTTTTTTATGGATGAAATGTTGCATTCCCACACATAATAACCCAACCCAACCTGATCTTAGTTAGTATAACTGGGAGCTCCCATTACTCACTTACTAGCTCAGCCGAAATGTTGTGCCTGGTCAATCAGTTACTATGTCTATATTTTAATGTTTAATCACTGCCTTATGAGCCACAGGGCGGATGTCGGCGGCCAGAGCATGCTGGAGCCGGGGACCTTGCGGCTACTCCCGTCGCTCTGTCAGCCTTTCCCTGACCCATAGCCGCGCCGCCTTTTGACATCTGACCATGGCGCTCAGAGGCCATATCTTCAACGGGCCGAACATACAGCTGGTCCTAAAATACCTAATACTGCTTGAAACTTTTAGGGTGAAAAATTGGTATCAAAGTTTTGTATCTCTTATTGTTGCATGCTTAAAGCTGATCACAGTTCTCTATCTGTCTTGTTGCTCTTTTGTTCAAACTGCGCCGGCAGCGGAGGGGGCCATTGCCTTGTACCCCCTCTGTAGCCTCCGCCCCCCCCCCCTACCCACCCACTCACTTTCTGTGCAGCTAGGGGTAACTTGCCACCCTCTGCACCAAATTTTCTTGGCAGAGTTGCGTAGTCTCTGCTCAATCCGAGGAGCTAATCCAGTGTCTTATTTCTTCATTCCTCCCCCCCCCCCCCCCTCTCCTTTTTTTTTTTTTTTTTTTTTTCTCTCCTCCCGGGGTCCCTCATATCTCTCCACCTCCCAACCCTTCTCCTTTACAGACATGAAAATAGGCACACTCAACGTAAGGGGTCTAAACTCCCCCACAAAACGGAGTCTCCTCCTTCGTTTCCTTTCGACCCACCAGCTAGGAGTGGCCTTCCTTCAAGAAACCCACTGGATCGAGGCTAGAGCAGCTGCATTTAAGCCTAGGGACTATCCTGTCTGTATATCCTCAACGTTCCACAAAAAGGCAAGAGGTGTGTCAATCTTAGTCAGTAGGCATCTCTCTTATGACCCTATCCACATAGATGTTGACCCAGTAGGGCGCTATGTTCTTGCAGTTGCCCGCATTAATAATGTTCTCTGCACCCTGGTAGCTCTGTATTCACCGAATATTAACCAAACTAGTTTCCTTCGGAAACTTCTACACAGGGTTGACAGGCTCAAGCAGGGCCATGTGTTTGTTGGGGGGGATTGCAACCTGGTCTGGGACCCAACCAGAGACAGAAAATCGAAAAACAAAAAGTCCCCCAGCGTTAGGGGAGGAACATTATTCAAAACATTTTAGAAACCTAATTTCACAATATACTCTGCAAGATGTCTGGAGGGCCCTGCACCCTGGTGACACAGACTACACTTTCTATTCGGCCTCGTCCCAGTCCTTCTCAAGACTAGATTACTTTTTCTGTTACCCCTGGACCTTGGGAGAGATTGCCGGAGCGACCATTATGCCATGTGTCTGGTCAGACCATGATGCGGTACAATTGGTGGTTGACTTTTCGCACTCAGGAAGCACTAGGTGTCCATGGAGACTGCCGGAATATTTGCTTTCCGAAACCCAAATCCCTAAATGGGAGAAGGAAATAGAACATTTTCTGCTTATAAACGACGAAGAGGGCATTTCCTCCCTAACCCTATGGGCATCACTCAAAGCCTATCTGAGAGGCCTGTTCATCCAGCAGGCTGGTCAAGACAAAAGGTCCAGGGGAGCTTCGCTGGCCCAACTCTATAGTGACTATGCCAACCTAAGAGAACAGCTGAAAAAGGGTAGACCAAGTGCCCTAGTCTGTAGACTGCAGATAATTAAAAAACAAATAGCACAATTGGAGCTACAAAAAGTCCAGCGAACCCTCTCGGTTCTTAAGCAGAAGTACTACCACAAAGGCGATAAGGCCGACAGATTGCTGGCACACAAGCTCAAGCAGAGATCTCTCCTAAATAAAATACCATACATACGGAAGGGTGAGCATAGAGTTTACGCTCCGAATGACATAGGCGAGGCCTTTGCTCAATATTATAGCCAGCTCTATCAGATTTCAGATCAGGACCATTCTCATTACTCCCCTAAGGCGAAGATTACCGAATTCCTTGAGAACTCACAATTGCCGCATGTCCCCGAAAAATACATTGATTCCTTATCTGCGACTATCACCGTAACAGAAGTTTGCTCTATCATCAAGGGCCTTAAACTCCATAAATCCCCAGGACCTGACGGATATGGCGCCCTCTTTTTTAAGAGGTTTCTAACTCTTCTCGCCCCTCTTTTGACTAGAGTTTTCAACACGGCTGTAGGCTCGGGAGGTTTCCCTTCGGAGTTTCTAGAAGCTTCTATCGTCACAATCCCCAAACCGGGAAAAGACATCACCCTCTGCGAAGGCTATCGGCCAATCTCCCTCATAAACGGAGATGTGAAAATATACGCCAAGATATTGGCGATAAGGCTCAACCGAGTCCTTCCTTGCCTGATCCACCCGGATCAGGTGGGATTCACCCCTGGGCGCCAAGGTACAGACAACACCAGAAGACTCCTAAATGTTTTCTCCGAACAAGCATCACTTGAGATCCCATTGGTAACCCTATCTTTAGATGCTGAAAAGGCGTTCGATAGGGTCCGATGGGATTACATGACAGAGGTGCTCCGGGCTTTCCACTTCCCTGATAGATTCATCTCTGCAGTCATGGCGCTATATACAAGCCCAACCGCAAGGGTACGGGGATTGGGATTCGTCTCTAGACCATTCGATATCAAGAATGGCACTAGACAGGGTTGTCCCCTGTCGCCTTTACTTTTCACCCTGGTTATCGAACCCTTAGCTAGTCGGCTCAGGGCCTCACCGACTATTCATAGCTTCGTACTCTATGACACCCCCCATTCATTGGCACTCTTCGCCGACGACCTCACGGTGTTCCTTCCAGAGCCGGAGGATTCCCTCCCGGAATTGTTCCAGCTCCTAGCGGAGTTTTCAGCAGTATCTTACTACAAACTGAATTACACCAAAACAGAGGCGTATGCTCTAGGGCTGACGACTCGCAGGCTGGAACTCTTGAAAGAGCAATACCCCTTTAAATGGTCCACGGATAGTTTGAGACACCTGGGAATAGAGCTATCCCACGATCTCCAAATCATTATAAAGAAAAACTATGAACCCCTTCTACAGGAGTTTAGAAGGACCACAACAAACTGGAGTGGATTAGAGGTATCTTGGACGGGCCGCATTGTTGCCCTAAAGATGATGCTGCTTCCTAAGCTGACATACTTTTTTCGCTGCTTACCGGTAGCGGTTCCTACCTACCATTTTCAGTCCGTCTTCACCAGATTTATCTGGAGAGGCCATTCTCCCACAATTTCCCTATCACAATTACAGAAACCGAAAGAATGCGGAGGTCTCTCCGTACCAAATGTAACCCACTATTACAGGGGAGCCATGCTATCGCACATCGCAGCCTGGGGAGTACGACCAAATACCTCACAATGGTACCAAATTGAGCAGGCATCATTACATGCAGGGATTGAGCTGGCCGACCTGATTTGGATACCTGACCACGCGGATATCCTCAAAAGTATCTATAGTTCCACCATAAAAACATGTCTGAAAAGCTGGAGAGAACTCCGCTCACATAAATCAATAGCACCTCACCCTTCACCTATCCATTCCATGAAGGCTATACTGCAATGCCTCCCTGATTCAAGGCCTAGACGATGGGAGACCCTGGGAATTAAACAGATCTCTGATCTCTATAGAGGAGAACGCCTCATGTTGCCGCCAGCTGCTTTTCCAGTGGATGACTTCCCTAAAGATTTGCAATTTGAATACTTGAGAGTGACCTCCTTACTACTCTCCTGGGGATTCCCCAAGACACGACTGCGGTCTCTCACACTTTGGGAGAGACGCTGGGCGGCGGGCAAATCTATCAAAGGTTCTCTGTCCTTCCACTATAAGCTTCTCTTAGACTCTCCCCATTTTGTCAAACCGGGAGCCGTGAGGGACTGGGAGAGGGACCTGGGGGTGGTGCATCGAGATGCAGTTTGGCAACGAGCCCTCCGAGACGTAAAAATAGCAGTCCGCTGTTCAAATCTATTTGAGTTATATATAAAACTAACCCTGCGTTGGCACTGGGTCCCGACTAGGTTGCATAGGGTATTTCCCCTTAGAAGCGCAGATTGTTGGAGAGGGTGCGGGCAGAGGGGTACCCACCTACATGTGTGGTGGGATTGCCCCAAATTGAGTGCTTTCTGGAACTCTGTCGCGGATTTGCTCCGCCAGCTACATCTGTTACAACAGTTAACTGGAGATGTTGCGCTCTTTCACCTAGGGCTTCACACACTCCAAAAACCCCCTAGAATCTTATGTATCATCATTTTGCTAGCAGCAAAACTAACCATAGCCAGACAATGGGCTAGGGACTCTCCTTTAACTCTAGCTCCAGTCCTCGAAACACTAGATTACCTGCAGAGGATGGAGGAATACTCCCTGAGAGTGGAGGCGCGATCTGACTTCTACTCCTCAGTTTGGTGCCCATGGGACGAATATCAGAGACCTAACCTGTGACCGAAAGGTAGTCACTCTAGACCCCCTAACCTTCAGTATCCGCCCCCTTATCTGTTTACCTCCCCACTCCTCTTTTCCTGCTCTAACCCCTCCCCCTCCCACACATATATTTTTTTTTATTTTTTTTTCCCTATCTCTCTCTCTCTCTCTTTATCATATGGGACAGTTTATGGTGAAGCTCCTCTGACCTTGCTACCAGTAACATTATCTATGTGTTCATATTAAATACAAAATTATTTTTATTTTCCCCTTCCCTTGTCATCCTGCAATTCCTGAACTCCGTGAACAATATCTCGCTGCCCACTGGGAGGAAAATACTTTGCTCCCCCGTGTATGCTCGATAACTTTATTTACATACCCTGAAATTTATATTTGTTCTCAAATACCTCCTTTGCCCTTTTCAACGATGACTGTTGAGTTGTTTGACTATTGAATTGCACATTACGCCTTATGACCTTTTTATTCTCTTGGAGG
Source organism: Bombina bombina (assembly GCF_027579735.1). Classification (NCBI taxonomy): domain Eukaryota; kingdom Metazoa; phylum Chordata; class Amphibia; order Anura; family Bombinatoridae; genus Bombina; species Bombina bombina. The sequence goes on from NC_069506.1 coordinate 253,220,637, forward strand.
TCTTGATCCCACAGTAGGATCTGTCAGCCATAGAGGTCAATGTGAATACTATAGTAATAAAATGAGGTGATTTAGACTGCTCACACATGTCAGTCTGCTGTCTGTAGTACTGTGTGTATTCTCCCACTACAATGTAAATTCTGTTTGTACCTGTAAATGCACTGTCTGTGGTCTGATATGTATTGTTCTGTTACTGTTTACCACCTCAATAAAAATAAAAATTTAAAAATAAGAATAGTAATACTTAAGAAAACCTAGTTATACCAGTACCACCATGGGTCCCAGAACACATGTTTTGTTGTTATACTTTGTCAGGGTAATCATGAAGGCCATATAGACCTCCCTTGATAGGGGAAGTAACAGGGGTTAAAGTGCAAAGAATAGTACAACTTAACACAACCTAGTTAACATTAACAGTGGTTCCCAGACCGCATGTCTTGTTATTAGATTTTGCCAGGATAATCAGCCAGGCCATATAGACCACCCCAGATAGGGGGAGGAACAGGGATTAAAGTGCTAAGAATAGTAAAAATTAACACAACCTAGTTAACAGTGGTTCACAGACCGCATGTCTTGTTGTTATATTTTGCCAGGATAATCAGGCACGCCATATAGACCTCCCCCGATAGGGGGAGTAACAGGGATTAAAGTGCTAAGAATAGTACTACTTAACACAACCTAGTTACCATGGGTCCATGACCGCATGTTTTCTTATTATACTTTGTCAGGGTAATCATGCAGGCCATATAGACCTCCCTTGATAGGGGGAGTAACAGGGATTACAGTTCTAAGAATAGTACTACTTAACACAACCTAGTTACCATGGGTCCCAGACCAGATGTTTTGTTGTTATACTTTGTCAGGGTAATCATGCAGGCCATATAGAACTCCACCGAAAGGGGGAGTAAGAGGGATTAAAGTGCTAAGAAAAGTTTTACTTAACACAAACTAATTACCATGGGTCCCAGACCGCGTGTCTTGTTGTTATACTTTGTCAGGGTAATCATACACGCCATATAGACCTCCACCGATAGGAGGAGTTACAGGGATGAAAGTGCTAAGAATAGTACTACTTAACACAACCTAGTTACCATGGAACGCAGACTGCATGTTTAATTATTATACTTTGTCAGGGTAATTATATATCTAACAAATCTATCTATTTCTCTTCTATCGATTCTATCTAACTATCAATCTATGTATATCTATCTATCCTATCTATCTATCTTGTGTCCGGACTGTTTTGAGACAGCCACTTGTGTTTTTGACAAATTTGAAGTAGGAGGACAGACCAATCATCTTCTTCCATCTCCCTGTTCCAAAAATAAAGGCCATATAGACCTCCCCCGATAGGGGGTGTAAAAGGTTGTAGTAAACTGCTAAGAATAGTACTACTTAACACACCACGGGTCACAGACCGCATGTCTTATTGTTATACTCTGTCAGGGAAATTATATATATTTCAAATCTATCTATTTATCTATCAAATCGATCTAACTATCAAACATATCTAACAAATGTAGATTGCATCTATTGATCGATGTAATTCGTATCTATAAAATGTATATTACATATTTTGGTTGATGTAATTCGTACCTATCAAATGTATATTGCATCTTTGGATCGATAACATTCGTATCTATCAAATGGATATTGCATCTATTGATCTATGTAATTCGTATCTATCAAATGTATATTGCATCTATTGATCTATGTAATTTGTATTGATCATATGTATATTGCATCGATTGAGCTATGTAATCTATGTATCTATCTATCAAATCTATCTATCTCGTGGTTGTGCAAATGGACTGTTTGCGGTTGTTTGCGGTGCGTTACACTTGGAGTTTGCTCTGTCACTGTGAAGCGGCCATAACACTTACACTACCTGATAGATACGACATCATAACTGATGTTTTAAAGCACGTTATTGCAAACAATTTGGGAATGTTAGGTGATTTAGGCCCTTTATGGGTTAAAAGCAGACTCTGCATCAACTATGTAATTTTCCATGGGAGTTTTGCCATAGATCCCCCTCCAGCATGCCACAGTCCCGGTGTTAGTCCCCTTGAAACAACTTTTCCATCACTATTGTGGCCAGAAAGAGTCCTTGTAGGTTTTAAAGTTCGCCTGCCTATTGAAGTCAATGGCGGTTCGCGCGGTTTGCCGGTTCGCGAACAATACCGGAAGTTTGAGTCCGCCGTTCGCGAACCAAAATTTTTAAGTTTGCGACATCACTAGTGGTGATGTGGGGGGCAGGCGGTTTAGGGGTTAATAGGTTTAGTTAGTAGTGGTGATGTGGGGGTCTGGCGGTTTAGTGGTTAATAGGTTTAGTTAGTGGCGGGAGAAGCGGAATAGGGGTAATAACTTTTTTATAGTGGTTGGGATGTGGGCGGGTGGCAGATTAGGAGTTAATACAGAGCTTTCCAAACTTTTCATGTTGGTGACACACTTTTTAGACCTACAGTAATTCAGTTGTACTAGCAAACAGGAAGTTAAACAAACTTGTTTTAAGATACGGACACATACATAAATTATATAATAACGAAATGTATTTACAAGTAACAGTATGTATGTGCAAGAATTAAAAAAAAAAAGTTTAATAACACCAATAGCTACTTACTATTTTAATGGGCTGTATGAGGTTGATGGGATGAACACAGTTTCGGAATATTTGGTGGAATATTAGATAAAGACACTCGCATTTCATCATCAAGCATTTTTAAGCTTCCACTTCCTATCCATATATTAAGAGCAGGAGTAGCAATGCACTACTGGGAGCTAGCTGCAGAAAAAAAAACACTTTGACTTCTGACTTCAGCTCAGCATTTAAGCTGCTGCCCTCAGAGCTCTGCGAGTTGCACTGACTACTGCCCGCACTGCAAACACACTGCTATCCCACTCACTGACTACACATGCAGTCACGAGCCGATTGAGGAGACTACACGTGCAGTCAGGAGCCAATGTTTCGCCAAAGCCGCCAATGGGAATAGTTTCAGTTCCCACTGAGCTGTGCCAATAGGTTAAGATGATCTGTGACCCACTAGGTATCAATCACGAGTCAACCATGTGATATGCGTCACAAGCAGGTGGAAAGTCGGAAGAAAAAAAAAATGTAAAAAAAAATTTTAATTAAAAAAAAATTGTGCTGAAGCAGGGACACACCTACACACTGCTGCCGACACAGTAACGTGTCACGACACACAGTTTGGAAAGCACTGAGTTAATAAGTCTTAAATAGTCATTGCAATGCGGGAGGGTGGCGGTTTAAGGGTTAATATGTAGTTTATGGGTGTTAGTGTACTTTGTAACACTTTAGTTATGAGTTTTGTGAAACATTTTTGTGGTGCAAAACTCATAACTGCTGCTTTCAGAAGGCGATATGGATCGTGTCGATATAGGCTGTAATGCAAGCTTTTTAGCCTCACCGCACAACTTGTAATACCAGCGCTATGAAAATCAACACAAAAACATAATTTTTTTGAGTGCGGTATTGAAGTTGCGTTACAGGCTAAAATGCTTGTGGTATAGTTATGCCGACAAGACTCGTAATGCCAGTGTTACTGTTTTTTTCAGCATTAAAACCGTAAAGCACAACTCGTAATCTAGCCAAATGTAATCAGGGCCAAACAACATTAAAAACTTTGAAAAATGGTTGTTAAAATACAATCAAAAGATGTAAGATTATTTAGAGACATTCAGTGGTGGTATTTGTCTGGAAAATCTCCAAACCAGTACAGGGCTTCAGTTAATTAAAGGGACACTGAACCCATTTTTTTTCATTCCTGATTCAGATAGAGCATGCAATTTTAAGCAACTTTCTAATTTACTCCTATTATACATTTTTCTTTGTTCTCTTGCTATGTTTATTTGAAAAAGAAGGAATCTAAGCTATTTGTTTAGTTCAGGAACCTTGAAAGCACTTATTCATTGGTGGATGACTTTATCCACCAATCAGCAAGAACAACCCAGGTTGTTCACCAAAAATGGGCAGGCATCTAAACTTACATTCTTGCATTTCAAATAAAGATACCAAGAGAATGAAGAAAATTTGATAATAGGAGTAAATTGTATAGTTGCTTAAAATTGCATGCTCTATCTGAATCACGAAAGAAAAAAATTGGGTTCAGTGTCCCTTTAAGCACTAGATTACAAATGGACTGGTATTTAGTGATTTTGCCTAAACACTGAACACAGCTGAAAATAATGTTTTTAAGAGAGTGGGTTAGTGCACATATTACAAGTTTAAAGTAACTAAAACCAAAATCTCGATATAGAGAGACTGTATTAGAAAGAATTTGGTTGAGGCCATAGTGCACCAAATAACATTATTTGTGGATATTTACAAAGATATTGATTCATGTTAATCAAATTTCATGATTATATGTCTATTCATTCAAATGTGAGTAACATAGAATTAAACATATAAAAAAATCAACTTATAATTATAACATGAAACAATAAAAAAACAAATGATGTAACCTAAATAAAAGTATAAATGTGCAACCACCAATCAGAAACTGGCTTTCAGTAATGTAATGCAGTTTCTGAGCCTTCTTAGATATACGTTTCAAAAAAGGATACAAAGTGAAAAAAGCTGTTTAAAATTGCCTTCTTTATTTTGTCTTTTCCCTCCCTTTAAGTCACAACAATGTAAAAAGCCAACTAAAAAATATTTGCAAATATTGTAATGTGCTCTCACAAAAAAAAAAAAAAACTCTTATGAAATAAAAAAGTAACATTTTAAGAATGGGAAGTGCCAATTCTAGATGTTGTGATCATGATTTGTTTCCCTGCAAATCTCATTTGCTGTACAAGATGTCATGTATTTGATATATAATTTTTGTCCTGGCCACTATCAACAGACTATACAATAGCAATAAATATAGATTTAATTAATCTAGACCAACTGTTCATGTATAAATAGGGTGACCATATTGCTGCTTTAAAAAGGGACATATATGAAAAATACATATGTGTCAGGCTTTTTTCAGGGCTGATTAAAGAAATGGTTTGTATAAGAGCCCTGACATATGTATTTTTCATATGTGTCCCTTTTTAAAGCGGCAATATGGTCACCCTATGTATAAATCTAAAATTGCATCTGTGGCTATTTCAGAGTGTATTGCACATGTGCAACATAATTACATTATTTCAACTCTTCTTAAAAGTACTAGTAAATATGTCAAAAAAGGCTAATTTTGAACTATATCCAGTACTTTTAGGTGTCGAATTTGAAAAATGGTTTCGAAAACCTGTTAAAAAATTGATACATTAGATTGTGATCACTTTGAACAGAACTGTCCCATCCTAAATATAAGAAATTTTATCAGCAAGCCTATAACACATTTTTGTCTTGAAGAAAAACTAGAAAGCCTGTTTTGTGATCTGCTTGAACTCAATATGTGCATTTCAGTTGCCAAAAACCCTCTAATAAATATCAGACTCTGGATTGTGATCCCCCTATATAAAAAGTATTATTACTAAAATATTAAAACAGTACGTAACAGAAATTCAAAATTTATACTCTTCTCTCCTTCCACATAGATTTTGTGACATCAAGGGTTAAATGTCTCCTTGATAAGGTGAATAAATTTCTACTTGCATCAAGTGTCTCGAAAGGGTTAGGGTACAACAGAGACTAAAGTTCTAAATACTACTGGAGTACTGGAATCTTCTTTTTCAGTCTGCGGACCCAATTCTATAAAGCTCTCTGGTCTGGAGAGATTCTAGAAAACATTATACAACTATAATGTACGTTAAACAATTCTCTAAAGGTAATTTTAACCTTGAGAACTGTGTGTCTCATTAAAGGGACACGAAACCTACATTTTTTCTTTCATGATTTAGAAAGAGCATTCAATTTTAAACAACTTTCTAATTTACTTCTATTATCCAATTTGTTTTATTCTCTTCATATTCTTTGCTGAAAAGCATATCTAGATATGCTCAGTAGCTGCTGATTGGTTGTTGCACTTAGAAGCCTCATGTGATTGGCTCACCCATGTGCATTGCTATTTCTTCAACTAAGGATATCTAAAAAATGAAGCAAAATAAATAGAAGTAAATTGTAACATTGTTTACATTTGTATTCTCTATCTGAATAATGAAATATTTTTTTGTGTTTAGTGTCCCTTTAAGTGGACTTTGGTAATATTCTGCATTTGAGATATACTTAATATATTGCAGTGATGTAGACTTGAGTTGATTGACATGGACTCAAGTCATACTCAAGTTGCTTTGATGACTCAACTTGGACTCAACTTGCAATAAATGATGCACTGACTTGACTCAACTAAAATGCAATCAATAAATTTGTTAACAGCACAGCTTTGTTTAAATAAATCCTTGTTGAAGTTAGCTACGATAAAAAAAATTGTTAACCTCACTTTGTGCACGTCTTCTTGATTTGTAGTTATTGAAACTCCCCCCTCACACAAACACACCTCACTACCACCTTTTTTTCTGTTAAAGTTTGCTCACAGACTTGAAACTTGACTTGAAAGTTTCTTGTAAGGACTTGAGACTCTACTTGAAACTTGAAGGTAGAGACTTGACTTGATACTTGGAGTAAAATACTTGAATACATCACTGCTATACAGTGCTCAATAAAATAAGCAGATAAATTCTCTCCATGCAATTTTTGAAAATCGGGTCCTAAATGAGAATTGTAGCATCAATTTAGGTTTTGTTTTTTAAATTTTTTGTTTTTGCTGTTTGCCCAGCATTGGACACAGGTTTTATAATTGATTTCATCCACAGAATAATTAATATTAGTTTCTTATAAATTTCCAAAAAGTAACTGTATTTACATTTGTGGTGAAAAATTAAGACTTGGGCTACTTTTAGATAGCTATGGATGGAATCGTTTTAAAATTGAAACTATTGATTGTGCATATATTTGCATATTTTATGTTTTAAAGACCTAGTACACCTCTTTATCATATTCATATTTCAAAAACTGACAAAAATGTATTTTGTAATAAAAACTACTGCAATATATTTATTCTGTAATTTATTTTTTCTCTGCAGGAACCAGTGTTGTACTTCAGGGATGTGCTACTAGTTCTATCTGTAACTATGGAAATTTAAACATTGTTTCTGGGCTTTTTGTTATATGCACCACTGGAATTACAGGTATCCATCCATAGTGGATTTTTCTTTCCAACATTTTATGTTCTTGAAATACTCAAATTTGTCTCGTAAAATATTTGGTAGTAGAAAAACAAAATTCAGATATCTTTTGATGATAAACATGCAGTGTATACATACATAAAGACTACTGAATAAAATTACTTTTTGCATTATTTAATGTGTATTTGTAAAAGCATCTTTCTGAAATAACTGATTTTAGTACAGGTACAGGTATACCTCACTTTACAGCGCTTCACTTTACAGCGATTTGCTAATACAGCGCTTTGTGGAGCTGAAGTTCAACCTCCAAGCATTTTGAAACAGTGCTGTAAATCATTGGGAGATTCCAAGAAAAGTGACTGGCACCATTTTGTTATGCTTAGTTCACTCTGTTAACTGCATTGCAGTGCAATCTGTGTCTCAGTGATATAGTCTGGCAAATTTTACTACAGTAATTGACACTATTTTACATGTACAGTATTTATTGAATACTAATTGAATACTTGCTGTGCTAGTGTTAAACTAAACGTAGCACTATTGCACCCCTAATATATGTTAGTTCAAACATGTTTTTAAGATTTTAAACACTGAAAAGAAAGCTAAAACTGCCTTGTTTCACTTTAAGGCGGTTTTCACTTTACAGTGGGGCTCCGGTCCCTAACCCGCTGTATGAGCGGGGTATACCTGTATATTCTTCTTATAATTTTGTTTGGTAACTATAATAGTGTTATTTTTAATGACACATTACTTTGTATTTTACTAGCAAAATAAACAATAAAAGAACAGTAAAGTTGAAATTAAACATATAAGAGTTTGATAGAGTTTGAACATGTAAACAACTTTCGTATTTAATTTTGTTATCAATTTCTTCATAAATGGAAAGAGTCGACAGCTGCATTCATTACTTTTGGGAATTAAGAACCTGGCCACCAGGAGGAGGCAAAGACACCCCAGCCAAAGGTTTAAATACTCCTCCCACTTCCCTCATCCCCCAGTCATTCTTTGCCTTTGTCCCAGGAGGTTGGCAGAGAAGTGTCAGAAGTTGTTTTGTCTCTCTTTTTTTTTTTTTTTTATATATCTTTATTTATAGCCAAAAAAAAAAAGAACAAATACAGCCAACAAAAAAAGAAAAAAACAAACAAACAATAGTCAACATATAAAACAAATTTCCCCAAAATAGCAACAGTTCTAAATCAAGCCAATTACAAATTTCCAAATTAATCATTTTCCTTGTCCCTGTCCCTCTATCCTCCCTTATCTAATTTCAGAACTACTAACTATCCATGTGGTTCCAAAAAGAAGAAGAGAAAAAAAAATCCTCCCACAACTCTCTCACATTCCGCTCCCCCCCTCCCCCCCGGCACTCCTCCATTATCTCCTATGTCACCTCAAGTTATCTTTAAATTAATAATTTGCTCTATATAGAGTACCGTACCCTCACTTTGACAGCAAGCAAACTCTCTCCATATCTTAAGAAAGCAATTTCCTCTTCCCCCACTCAACTTAAACTCGAAGGCTGCCTTAATCATTGAGTCAAGCAAAAGATTTTTCACTTCCCTCATAGAGGGATTTTTAGAAGTTATCCAATATTTAAAGATAAGTGTCCTCACAATTATTATTACCATATGTATAAAGTTTGCTAAACTCCCCCAAGAGTTATGGCCAACCAAAAAGAGGATAGAGTCCATTTCCAAGTAAATCCTCACTTTCCCTATTGAAGAGAGATAATACTCTAACTTCGCCCAAAATTGTTTAAGCTTGGGGCAGTCCCATAACAGATGACCCAAATTGGGATCTTGAAGAGAACATTTAGGACAAACATTAGTCGTTTCTTTATTCCATTTAGCCACCCTACGTGGGGTTAAATAATCCCTCTGAATTAGCCTAAATTGTGATTCTCTATAATAAGAAGCCGAAAAAAGTCTTTGAGTAAGTTTAAGACTGTTCATAAGTGATCTATCTAAATCCGTTAAATCAGTTATTCTATTCCACTGTTTAACTAGCTCCTGTAACACGTCTTTTTCTTCTAAGGATAGAAGGAATCTGTAGATAATTGACAGTAACCTTTTCTCTGGTAATTTAGCATTAATAAGGGGATGATCATCCCACATATGGGGAAAGATCCTAACAAGACCAAGAATATAACTTTTAATTTGTAAAAAGTAAAAAATATGGTTTCTCTGGGTTCCTGGAATTTTTTTTTGAAAATTATCAAATGTATATAATTTGTGATGGTTATAATCATAGAAATCACTAACAATCAAGGGGTTAGCCGGTGACTATTTTTCATAGATAGCTGTCATGTTGCCCAAGGGAAATCGAATATTACCTTTTATCTGTAACCATTTAGAAATATTCTGGACTAAACCCAAATGTTTAGATAGTTTCCTCCAACACAGCAGTATATCCTTAAATAATGGATGATCAAAAATAGCCCTACTCAACTCCTTGTTGGTAGCAAATAGAACAAAATTCAGGGAAAGGGAAGAGCAAACCTGTCTTTCTAGAGACTCTTCTGAATATATAAAAGACCGTTTTAGCCAACCTACTGGAAATCGCAAGATGGCAGCCTGATTATACCATTCTAGATTAGATAGCCCTAATCCTCCTTTACAATAAGGTTGATATAACTTGGCTAACTTGAGTCTTGGTTTCCTTCCACTCCAAAGATAGTATCTTAATGCTTGATTAAAGCGCAAAAGATCAATCTTCTTAATCAGGAAAGGGAGCATCCTCAATATATATAAAATTTTAGGAATAATAAACATTTTAAACAGGGCCACTTTACCAGTCAAAGAGACTGGGATTGTCGTCCAGGATTTCATCTTCTCTTCAGTATCTCTCAAAACCGTGCCAATATTCTCCCTATACCAATTAGCCGAATTGGCAGAAATCTTCAGCCCTAAATAACTCAGAGTCTTAGGCCTAGATTTGGAGTTTGGCGTTAGCCGTGAAAACCAGCGTTAGAGGCTCCTAACGCTGGTTTTAGGCTAACTCCGGTATTTGGAGTCACTCAAAATAGGGTCTAACGCTCACTTTTCAGCCGCGACTTTTCCATACCGCATATCCCCTTACGTAAATTGCGTATCCTATCTTTTCAATGGGATCTTCCTAACTCCGGTATTTAGAGTCGTGTCTGAAGTGAGCGTTAGACATCTAACGACAAAACTCCAGCCGCAGGAAAAAAGTCAGTAGTTAAGAGCTTTCTGGGCTAACGCCGGTTCATAAAGCTCTTAACTACTGTACTCTAAAGTACACTAACACCCATAAACTACCTATGTACCCCTAAACCGAGGCCCCCCCACATCGCCGACACTCGATTACATTTTTTTAACCCCTAATCTGCCGACTGCCACCTACGTTATACTTATGTACCCCTAATCTGCTGCCCCTAACACCGCCGACCCCTGTATTATATTTAACCCCTAATCTGCCCCCCACAACGTCGCCGCCAGCTACCTACAATAATTAACCCCTAATCTGCCGACCGCAAAGCGCCGCCACCTACATTATAGCTATGTACCCCTAATCTGCTGCCCCTAACACCGCTGACCCCTATATTATATTTATTAACCCCTAATCTGCCCCCCTCAACGTCGCCCCCACCTGCCTACACTTATTAACCCCTAATCTGCCGAGCGGACCGCACCGCTACTATAATAAAGTTATTAACCCCTAATCCGCCTCACTAACCCTATAATAAATAGTATTAACCCCTAATCTGCCCTCCCTAACATCGCTGACACCTAACTTCAATTATTAACCCCAAATCTGCCGACCGGAGCTCACCGCTATTCTAATAAATGTATTAACCCCTAAAGCTAAGTCTAATCCTAACACTAACACCCCCCTAAATTAAATATAATTTTAATCTAACGAAATTAATTAACTCTTATTAAATAAAGTATTCCTATTTAAAGCTAAATACTTACCTGTAAAATAAACCCTAATATAGCTACAATATAAATTATAATTACATTGTAGCTATTTTAGGATTACTATTTATTTTACAGGCAACTTTGTAATTATTTTAACCAGGTACAATAGCTATTAAATAGTTAAGAACTATTTAATAGTTACCTAGTTAAAATAATTACAAAATTACCAGTAAAATAAATCCTAACCTAAGTTACAATTAAACCTAACACTATACTATCATTAAATTAATTAAATAAAATACCTACAATTACCTACAATTAAACCTAACACTACACTATCAATAAATAAATTAAATACAATTCCTACAAATAACTACAATGAAATAAACTATCTAAAGTACAAAAAATAAAAAAGAACTAAGTTACAAAAAAATAAAAAAATATTTACAAACATAAGAAAAATATTACAACAATTTTAAACTAATTACACCTACTCTAAGCCCCCTAATAAAATAACAAAGACCCCCAAAATAACAAAATGCCCTACTCTATTCTAAATTACTAAAGTTCAAAGCTCTTTTACCTTACCAGCCCTGAACAGGGCCCTTTGCGGGGCATGCCCCAAGAAGTTCAGCTCTTTTGCCTGTAAAAAAAAACATACAATACCCCCCCCCCAACATTACAACCCACCACCCACATACCCCTAATCTAACCCAAACCCCCCTAAAATAAACCTAACACTAAGCCCCTGAAGATCTTCCTGCCTTGTCTTCACCCTGCCTGGTTCACCGATCGGTCCAGAATAGCTCCTCCGATGTCCTGATCCAAGCCCAAGCGGGGGGCTGAAGAGGTCCATGATCCGGCTGAAGTCATCATCCAAGCGGGAGCTGAAGAGGTCCATGATCCGGCTGAAGTCTTCATCCAAGCGGGAGCTGAAGAGGTCCATGATCCGGCTGAAGTCTTCTATCAACGGCATCTTCAATCTTCTTTCTTCCGGATCCATCTTGCAGACCTCTGACGCGGAACATCCTGCTGGCCCGACGGACTACCGATGAATGAAGGCTCATTTAAGGGACGTCATCCAAGATGGCGTCCCTCGAATTCCGATTGGCTGATAGGATTCTATCAGCCAATCGGAATAAAGGTAGGAATATTCTGATTGGCTGATGGAATCAGCCAATCAGAATCAAGTTCAATCCGATTGGCTGATCCAATCAGCCAATCGGATTGAACTTGATTCTGATTGGCTGATTCCATCAGCCAATCAGAATATTCCTACCTTAATTCCGATTGGCTGATGGAATCCTATCAGCCAATCGGAATTCAAGGGACGCCATCTTGGATGATGTCATTTAAAGGAACCATCATTCGTCGTTCAGTCGTCGGCCAGGATGGATGTTCCGCGTCGGAGGTCTTCAGGATCCTGCCGCTCCGCTCCGGATGGATGACAATAGAAGATCCCGCTTGGATGAAGACTTCAATCGGATGGAAGACCTCTTCTGCCCCGCTTGGATGAAGACTTCAGTGGGGGGGGGGGGGTATTGTATGTTTTTTTTTACAGGCAAAAGAGCTGAACTTCTTGGGGCATGCCCCGCAAAGGGCCCTGTTCAGGGCTGGTAAGGTAAAAGAGCTTTGAACTTTAGTAATTTAGAATAGGGTAGGGCATTTTGTTATTTTGGGGGTCTTTGTTATTTTATTAGGGGGCTTAGAGTAGGTGTAATTAGTTTAAAATTGTTGTAATATTTTTCTTATGTTTGTAAATATTTTTTTATTTTTTGTAACTTAGTTCTTTTTTATTTTTTGTACTTTAGTTAGTTTATTTCATTGTAGTTATTTGTAGGAATTGTATTTAATTTATTTATTGATAGTGTAGTGTTAGGTTTAATTGTAGGTAATTGTAGGTATTTTATTTAATTAATTTAATGATAGTATAGTGTTAGGTTTAATTGTAACTTAGGTTAGGATTTATTTTACTGGTAATTTTGTAATTATTTTAACTAGGTAACTATTAAATAGTTCTTAACTATTTAATAGCTATTGTACCTGGTTAAAATAATTACAAAGTTGCCTGTAAAATAAATATTAATCCTAAAATAGCTACAATGTAATTATAATTTATATTGTAGCTATATTAGGATTTATTTTACAGGTAAGTATTTAGCTTTAAATAGGAATAATTTATTTAATAAGAGTTAATTAATTTCGTTAGATTAAAATTATATTTAACTTAGGGGGGTGTTAGTGTTAGGGTTAGACTTAGCTTTAGGGGTTAATACATTTATTAGAATAGCGGTGAGCTCCGGTCGGCAGATTAGGGGTTAATAATTGAAGTTAGGTGTCGGCGATGTTAGGGAGGGCAGATTAGGGGTTAATACTATTTATTATAGGGTTAGTGAGGCGGATTAGGGGTTAATAACTTTATTATAGTAGCGCTCAGGTCCGCTCGGCAGATTAGGGGTTAATAATAATATGCAGGGGTCAGCGATAGCGGGGGCGGCAGAATAGGGGTTAATAAGTGTAAGGTTAGGGGTGTTTAGACTCGGGGTACATGTTAGGGTGTTAGGTGCAGACGTAGGAAGTGTTTCCCATAGCAAACAATGGGGCTGTGTTAAGAGCTGAACGCGGCTTTTTTGCAGGTGTTAGGTTTTTTTTCAGCTCAAACAGCCCCATTGTTTTCTATGGGGGAATCGTGCACGAGCACGTTTTTGAGGCTGGCCGCTTGCGTAAGCAACTCTGGTATCGAGAGTTGAAGCTGCGTTAAAAATGCTCTACGCTCCTTTTTTGGAGCCTAACGCAGCCTTTTTGTGGACTCTCAATACCAGAGGTATTTTTATGGTGCGGCCAGAAAAAAGCCGGCGTTAGATTTTCGGGTCGTTACCGACAAAACTCCAAATCTAGCCGTTAGTTTCCATAAATTGATAGGGTTGAAGATCTTCTGTATTTTGTTTTAACCATAGGATCTTAGATTTTGCAAGGTTGATCTTATAACCTGACATTTTACTGTATTGATCCAATAAATTCACAATCTCTTCAACCTGCTTTTTTGGGTTGGATACGTACAATAAAAGATCATCCGCAAATAACGCAATCTTAAATATCTCTTTTCTTATATTGATTCCAGTCAGCAGATTCCTTAATCTGATAGCTAAGGGCTCAATTATAAGGTCAAACAGCAAAGGCGACATAGGACACCCCTGTCTAGTGCCTCTTGTCAAAGAGAAAACATCCGAGATCCCATAGTTAATCAAGATAGAAGCTTTAATATCTGAGTATATATTAGTCACAAAATCCCTAAACTGCCCCACAATCCAAAACCTACCCAAAACCTGTAGAAGGAAGGGCCACTCTACTCTGTCGAAGGCCTTCTCTGCATCCAAAGATAGCAGGAAGGCCTCCGACAGAGACGAGCCGCCCCCCTCATAATGACAAATTACATGTAGAATTCTCCTTATATTAAACTCCGAAGCCCTACCCATAATAAAACCCGCCTGATCCTGGTGGATTACCCTAGGGAGTATTAACTTCAACCTATCGGCTAGAATTTTCATTAAGATTTTATAATCCAAGCCAAGCAAGGAGATGGGTCTGTACGAAGCCATATCTGAAGGGTCTTTGTTACTTTTAGGGATCACAATAATATTCGCTCTTTTAAAGTTCTCTGATGTTTTAAGATTTGATCCAAAATACGCATTATAAAGATCCAACAGAACCGGGCCAATCTCAGTCCGTAACATCTGATAGAACTCAAGAGGTAGATTATCTGGCCCTGGGGTTTTCCCCCTGGCCATTAAACTAATTGTTTTCTGAATCTCCTTTTCAGATATCGGTTGGTTCAAACACTCGCGATCTGCTTCTGAGATTTGAGGAATGTCGGTTTTATCTAGAAATTCCATTATTTTTCCTAATTCAGGGCCCTGAGTTGAATAGAGTTCTTTATAAAAATTCTGAAATAATTGTGCAATTTTCTCTTGCTCAGTATAGGTTATACCCCTTACTTTCAAGGCTGCAACTGGTTTCCTCCTAGTTTGTCTCTTAAAAGTTGCAGCCATCAATTTACTGGATTTATTACCAAACTTTGAAAATCTAGCAGCATTTTTATAAAGAAGTTCCTGTGCCTCTCCCATCAGAAAAGTCTCTCTATCTTTCCTCATGAAGAAATAACTTTCTGTGTTAACTTTGTTAGGATTTTTTAAATACAAAGCAAATGCCTCCCTTACCTTCTCCGATAACTCCTTCTCCTTCCCTGCCTTGTCCTTCTTTAACCTTGCTACATAAGTATTAATTTCCGCTTTCATATAGACTTTAGCAGTCTCCCAAAATAGTTGTTTTGTCTCTTATGGAGGGTTGTACTCTTCGACATGGGATGAAAGTTTTAAGTAATCGTCTCAGTCTCTCAGTGAGGGCCTGGATGAAAGTTAGAGTCTGGAGATGCAGGGAGAGTCTTTCTACGAAACCATCCAGACTCATATTAACAACTCCACAAGCAATCGGCATTAACAAACTTCGCTTTGCTGCCTGCTTTCTTCTCTCAAGTCCATGGCGGAGGTGATGCTACTATCTGTCACACTTGAAGGGCTGTGTACCTGTTCCACATCGTAGATTCCGGTAAGATCGTTTCATTTTACTTCATGAATGTACTGTATCTCATTTGTTCCTGTGAACTTACATGAAAAATACAGGGTCTCAGTGGGACTCCTTTAGTATCTTGGAATCAAGGGTTAATATCTCCTGAGGGGAATTATTGAACAGGGTTTTTTTTAATCATGTTTGTTATGTGATTCAATCTGCTTATGTGTAGTGTTAACTGGGCAAGAATATAACTTTTAATTTGTAAAAAGTAAAAAATATGGTTTCTCTGGGTTCCTGGAATTTTTTTTTGAAAATTATCAAATGTATATAATTTGTGATGGTTATAATCATAGAAATCACTAACAATCAAGGGGTTAGCCGGTGACTATTTTTCATAGATAGCTGTCATGTTGCCCAAGGGAAATCGAATATTACCTTTTATCTGTAACCATTTAGAAATATTCTGGACTAAACCCAAATGTTTAGATAGTTTCCTCCAACACAGCAGTATATCCTTAAATAATGGATGATCAAAAATAGCCCTATTCAACTCCTTGTTGGTAGCAAATAGAACAAAATTCAGGGAAAGGGAAGAGCAAACCTGTCTTTCTAGAGACTCTTCTGAATATATAAAAGACCGTTTTAGCCAACCTACTGGAAATCGCAAGATGGCAGCCTGATTATACCATTCTAGATTAGATAGCCCTAATCCTCCTTTACAATAAGGTTGATATAACTTGGCTAACTTGAGTCTTGGTTTCCTTCCACTCCAAAGATAGTATCTTAATGCTTGATTAAAGCGCAAAAGATCAATCTTCTTAATCAGGAAAGGGAGCATCCTCAATATATATAAAATTTTAGGAATAATAAACATTTTAAACAGGGCCACTTTACCAGTCAAAGAGACTGGGATTGTCGTCCAGGATTTCATCTTCTCTTCAGTATCTCTCAAAACCGTGCCAATATTCTCCCTATACCAATTAGCCGAATTGGCAGAAATCTTCAGCCCTAAATAACTCAGAGTCTTAGGCCTAGATTTGGAGTTTGGCGTTAGCCGTGAAAACCAGCGTTAGAGGCTCCTAACGCTGGTTTTAGGCTAACTCCGGTATTTGGAGTCACTCAAAATAGGGTCTAACGCTCACTTTTCAGCCGCGACTTTTCCATACCGCATATCCCCTTACGTAAATTGCGTATCCTATCTTTTCAATGGGATCTTCCTAACTCCGGTATTTAGAGTCGTGTCTGAAGTGAGCGTTAGACATCTAACGACAAAACTCCAGCCGCAGGAAAAAAGTCAGTAGTTAAGAGATTTCTGGGCTAACGCCGGTTCATAAAGCTCTTAACTACTGTACTCTAAAGTACACTAACACCCATAAACTACCTATGTACCCCTAAACCGAGGCCCCCCCACATCGCCGACACTCGATTACATTTTTTTAACCCCTAATCTGCCGACTGCCACCTACGTTATACTTATGTACCCCTAATCTGCTGCCCCTAATACCGCCGACCCCTGTATTATATTTAACCCCTAATCTGCCCCCCACAACGTCGCCGCCAGCTACCTACAATAATTAACCCCTAATCTGCCGACCGCAAAGCGCCGCCACCTACATTATAGCTATGTACCCCTAATCTGCTGCCCCTAACACCGCTGACCCCTATATTATATTTATTAACCCCTAATCTGCCCCCCTCAACGTCGCCCCCACCTGCCTACACTTATTAACCCCTAATCTGCCGAGCGGACCGCACCGCTACTATAATAAAGTTATTAACCCCTAATCCGCCTCACTAACCCTATAATAAATAGTATTAACCCCTAATCTGCCCTCCCTAACATCGCTGACACCTAACTTCAATTATTAACCCCAAATCTGCCGACCGGAGCTCACCGCTATTCTAATAAATGTATTAACCCCTAAAGCTAAGTCTAATCCTAACACTAACACCCCCCTAAATTAAATATAATTTTAATCTAACGAAATTAATTAACTCTTATTAAATAAAGTATTCCTATTTAAAGCTAAATACTTACCTGTAAAATAAACCCTAATATAGCTACAATATAAATTATAATTACATTGTAGCTATTTTAGGATTAATATTTATTTTACAGGCAACTTTGTAATTATTTTAACCAGGTACAATAGCTATTAAATAGTTAAGAACTATTTAATAGTTACCTAGTTAAAATAATTACAAAATTACCAGTAAAATAAATCCTAACCTAAGTTACAATTAAACCTAACACTATACTATCATTAAATTAATTAAATAAAATACCTACAATTACCTACAATTAAACCTAACACTACACTATCAATAAATAAATTAAATACAATTCCTACAAATAACTACAATGAAATAAACTATCTAAAGTACAAAAAATAAAAAAGAACTAAGTTACAAAAAATAAAAAAATATTTACAAACATAAGAAAAATATTACAACAATTTTAAACTAATTACACCTACTCTAAGCCCCCTAATAAAATAACAAAGACCCCCAAAATAACAAAATGCCCTACTCTATTCTAAATTACTAAAGTTCAAAGCTCTTTTACCTTACCAGCCCTGAACAGGGCCCTTTGCGGGGCATGCCCCAAGAAGTTCAGCTCTTTTGCCTGTAAAAAAAAACATACAATACCCCCCCCCCCAACATTACAACCCACCACCCACATACCCCTAATCTAACCCAAACCCCCCTTAAATAAACCTAACACTAAGCCCCTGAAGATCTTCCTACCTTGTCTTCACCCTGCCTGGTTCACCGATCGGTCCAGAATAGCTCCTCCGATGTCCTGATCCAAGCCCAAGCGGGGGGCTGAAGAGGTCCATGATCCGGCTGAAGTCATCATCCAAGCGGGAGCTGAAGAGGTCCATGATCCGGCTGAAGTCTTCATCCAAGCGGGAGCTGAAGAGGTCCATGATCCGGCTGAAGTCTTCTATCAACGGCATCTTCAATCTTCTTTCTTCCGGATCCATCTTGCAGACCTCTGACGCGGAACATCCTGCTGGCCCGACGGACTACCGATGAATGAAGGCTCATTTAAGGGACGTCATCCAAGATGGCGTCCCTCGAATTCCGATTGGCTGATAGGATTCTATCAGCCAATCGGAATAAAGGTAGGAATATTCTGATTGGCTGATGGAATCAGCCAATCAGAATCAAGTTCAATCCGATTGGCTGATCCAATCAGCCAATCGGATTGAACTTGATTCTGATTGGCTGATTCCATCAGCCAATCAGAATATTCCTACCTTAATTCCGATTGGCTGATGGAATCCTATCAGCCAATCGGAATTCAAGGGACGCCATCTTGGATGACGTCATTTAAAGGAACCATCATTCGTCGTTCAGTCGTCGGCCAGGATGGATGTTCCGCGTCGGAGGTCTTCAGGATCCTGCCGCTCCGCTCCGGATGGATGACAATAGAAGATCCCGCTTGGATGAAGACTTCAATCGGATGGAAGACCTCTTCTGCCCCGCTTGGATGAAGACTTCAGTGGGGGGGGGGGTATTGTATGTTTTTTTTTACAGGCAAAAGAGCTGAACTTCTTGGGGCATGCCCCGCAAAGGGCCCTGTTCAGGGCTGGTAAGGTAAAAGAGCTTTGAACTTTAGTAATTTAGAATAGGGTAGGGCATTTTGTTATTTTGGGGGTCTTTGTTATTTTATTAGGGGGCTTAGAGTAGGTGTAATTAGTTTAAAATTGTTGTAATATTTTTCTTATGTTTGTAAATATTTTTTTATTTTTTGTAACTTAGTTCTTTTTTATTTTTTGTACTTTAGTTAGTTTATTTCATTGTAGTTATTTGTAGGAATTGTATTTAATTTATTTATTGATAGTGTAGTGTTAGGTTTAATTGTAGGTAATTGTAGGTATTTTATTTAATTAATTTAATGATAGTATAGTGTTAGGTTTAATTGTAACTTAGGTTAGGATTTATTTTACTGGTAATTTTGTAATTATTTTAACTAGGTAACTATTAAATAGTTCTTAACTATTTAATAGCTATTGTACCTGGTTAAAATAATTACAAAGTTGCCTGTAAAATAAATATTAATCCTAAAATAGCTACAATGTAATTATAATTTATATTGTAGCTATATTAGGATTTATTTTACAGGTAAGTATTTAGCTTTAAATAGGAATAATTTATTTAATAAGAGTTAATTAATTTCGTTAGATTAAAATTATATTTAACTTAGGGGGGTGTTAGTGTTAGGGTTAGACTTAGCTTTAGGGGTTAATACATTTATTAGAATAGCGGTGAGCTCCGGTCGGCAGATTAGGGGTTAATAATTGAAGTTAGGTGTCGGCGATGTTAGGGAGGGCAGATTAGGGGTTAATACTATTTATTATAGGGTTAGTGAGGCGGATTAGGGGTTAATAACTTTATTATAGTAGCGCTCAGGTCCGCTCGGCAGATTAGGGGTTAATAATAATATGCAGGGGTCAGCGATAGCGGGGGCGGCAGAATAGGGGTTAATAAGTGTAAGGTTAGGGGTGTTTAGACTCGGGGTACATGTTAGGGTGTTAGGTGCAGACGTAGGAAGTGTTTCCCATAGCAAACAATGGGGCTGCGTTAAGAGCTGAACGCGGCTTTTTTGCAGGTGTTAGGTTTTTTTTCAGCTCAAACAGCCCCATTGTTTTCTATGGGGGAATCGTGCACGAGCACGTTTTTGAGGCTGGCCGCTTGCGTAAGCAACTCTGGTATCGAGAGTTGAAGCTGCGTTAAAAATGCTCTACGCTCCTTTTTTGGAGCCTAACGCAGCCTTTTTGTGGACTCTCAATACCAGAGGTATTTTTATGGTGCGGCCAGAAAAAAGCCGGCGTTAGATTTTCGGGTCGTTACCGACAAAACTCCAAATCTAGCCGTTAGTTTCCATAAATTGATAGGGTTGAAGATCTTCTGTATTTTGTTTTAACCATAGGATCTTAGATTTTGCAAGGTTGATCTTATAACCTGACATTTTACTGTATTGATCCAATAAATTCACAATCTCTTCAACCTGCTTTTTTGGGTTGGATACGTACAATAAAAGATCATCCGCAAATAACGCAATCTTAAATATCTCTTTTCTTATATTGATTCCAGTCAGCAGATTCCTTAATCTGATAGCTAAGGGCTCAATTATAAGGTCAAACAGCAAAGGCGACATAGGACACCCCTGTCTAGTGCCTCTTGTCAAAGAGAAAACATCCGAGATCCCATAGTTAATCAAGATAGAAGCTTTAATATCTGAGTATATATTAGTCACAAAATCCCTAAACTGCCCCACAATCCAAAACCTACCCAAAACCTGTAGAAGGAAGGGCCACTCTACTCTGTCGAAGGCCTTCTCTGCATCCAAAGATAGCAGGAAGGCCTCCGACAGAGACGAGCCGCCCCCCTCATAATGACAAATTACATGTAGAATTCTCCTTATATTAAACTCCGAAGCCCTACCCATAATAAAACCCGCCTGATCCTGGTGGATTACCCTAGGGAGTATTAACTTCAACCTATCGGCTAGAATTTTCATTAAGATTTTATAATCCAAGCCAAGCAAGGAGATGGGTCTGTACGAAGCCATATCTGAAGGGTCTTTGTTACTTTTAGGGATCACAATAATATTCACTCTTTTAAAGTTCTCTGATGTTTTAAGATTTGATCCAAAATACGCATTATAAAGATCCAACAGAACCGGGCCAATCTCAGTCCGTAACATCTGATAGAACTCAAGAGGTAGATTATCTGGCCCTGGGGTTTTCCCCCTGGCCATTAAACTAATTGTTTTCTGAATCTCCTTTTCAGATATCGGTTGGTTCAAACACTCGCGATCTGCTTCTGAGATTTGAGGAATGTCGGTTTTATCTAGAAATTCCATTATTTTTCCTAATTCAGGGCCCTGAGTTGAATAGAGTTCTTTATAAAAATTCTGAAATAATTGTGCAATTTTCTCTTGCTCAGTATAGGTTATACCCCTTACTTTCAAGGCTGCAACTGGTTTCCTCCTAGTTTGTCTCTTAAAAGTTGCAGCCATCAATTTACTGGATTTATTACCAAACTTTGAAAATCTAGCAGCATTTTTATAAAGAAGTTCCTGTGCCTCTCCCATCAGAAAAGTCTCTCTATCTTTCCTCATGAAGAAATAACTTTCTGTGTTAACTTTGTTAGGATTTTTTAAATACAAAGCAAATGCCTCCCTTACCTTCTCCGATAACTCCTTCTCCTTCCCTGCCTTGTCCTTCTTTAACCTTGCTACATAAGTATTAATTTCCGCTTTCATATAGACTTTAGCAGTCTCCCAAAATAGTTGTTTTGTCTCTTATGGAGGGTTGTACTCTTCGACATGGGATGAAAGTTTTAAGTAATCGTCTCAGTCTCTCAGTGAGGGCCTGGATGAAAGTTAGAGTCTGGAGATGCAGGGAGAGTCTTTCTACGAAACCATCCAGACTCATATTAACAACTCCACAAGCAATCGGCATTAACAAACTTCGCTTTGCTGCCTGCTTTCTTCTCTCAAGTCCATGGCGGAGGTGATGCTACTATCTGTCACACTTGAAGGGCTGTGTACCTGTTCCACATCGTAGATTCCGGTAAGATCGTTTCATTTTACTTCATGAATGTACTGTATCTCATTTGTTCCTGTGAACTTACATGAAAAATACAGGGTCTCAGTGGGACTCCTTTAGTATCTTGGAATCAAGGGTTAATATCTCCTGAGGGGAATTATTGAACAGGGTTTTTTTTAATCATGTTTGTTATGTGATTCAATCTGCTTATGTGTAGTGTTAACTGGGCTCATAGCTTTTTGGAAAATAACGGCCTTTGGAAGTGACGCAACCTTATCCTTTATCCAGTTATGGAGGATTCTGATGTTGAGATTGTTCAACTTTTGGATTCAGATTCTTCGTCCTGTGAAGAATGTGAATTGGCCCCGTTGACTCAGGTCAGTCAGTTATGTTCTGCAGGTCGTAATAGAGCGCCTTGTTCCTCGGGCTCGGGGATTCAGGAGACTGCTGAGCCATCCACATCAAGGGGCCCTTTCCTCCGGGAGGCGAGTTCCCTACCGCTCCCTACTACTACACATGCGGGTAACCCAGATTATGTTTATTCCTCCTCGGAGGGTGGATTGTTCCCCCCGAAGGTCGCAGCATGTTTTTGCTTTCACATACTTTTGGTGATTGCTCGTCTACAAAGTCCAGATGTTTATTTGCTATTGTGCTCGTGCCTTATTGTCCCGGGTCTCCCGGCCATGGGAGGGCATGTGCAGTTCCCTGCCGGTGTAGCTGTTCCTGAGTGTTGTGCTTTTCGTTACAGACTGGCTCACCTTCGTGTTCTACTCAGACATGTTTTTGAGTTGTTAGGGGACCCTATCCTTAACAGCTACGGGACTCCTCAGTCTTCTACTTTGAATGGCTCACCTCATTAGACATGAGGGGATGATGTAATCTCCTAAAGTCTTGTTATCGAGATCCTTCTGAGTTATGTTGGAAGAACAGGGTTTCTGTTGAGCTGGTCCTGCGGGTATTTCTGTTTCTACTTGGGCGTTACCCTTCAAGGTTCCTTTCATTTTGTTTTATCCGGTTAGGATGAATTTTATTTTTGATTATATGTTTCCTTCGGGAACTTTCTCTGGGATCGATACTCGCTGTTTACTTCTGCGGAAGTTTGTTCGGGACATGTTCTTCCATGTTTGTCTGTTTTTTTCTGTCCTCCCTCTCTGAGGGCAGATTTAGGCAGCTTGACAGTTATGACCCTGGTTGCAGGTTGGCCCTGCTTGAGTTCAGATCTACGGTTTCCCTTGGGACAGCCTACTGATGTATCCTGATAGTTGGCTTTGCTGCCTAGCAAGCGGAAGGTTTGCTGTTGCACAGCTGTAGCTATTGCACCTGGAATGTGTGCTAGCAAGCTGGCTATTTAAGGGGTTCTTCCGTGTTCGTCAGTGACATGGTCTTGAGTTTTCTTGGTTTGGCCTACGGCTTCCTGTCTTATGGGCAGGTGCTCTATCCTTATTGACGCTCTCCTCTTCAGGGGGCTGGTTGTTTTCCTTATGGAGGTATGGTTTCTATTTTAGGGGCCTCTCCTGTCTACAGAGGTTTTATCTGTTTCGGGGAACGGTCTGCTCTTGAGTTGTTCCTTTCCATCTGGGGAGCTGCTGGTTCTGCGTTGAGAGTTTAGTTGGGTGGTTTGCTAGATCTCACTGGGGCTAAGACCTGTTCGACTGTCTCTAAAGTGGAGTTTTCGGGTTGACACCCGAGTTCTATTGGAGTGGCTGTGTCCATTCTTCCGTCCTTTTGGGGGCTGGTCTTGGGGTCCCTTTTGTTCCCCTGCTTTCAGATCTGCCATCGCTTGGGCTGGTCCGGCTGGGTGTAGGATCTGAGTTCTGTTGTTCATCCTCAGGTCTTGGAGGTGGCCGTGGGCCTTTTTTTGAAATTCTGTGCTTCTCCCTTTCTAAGATCTGTGAGTAGGTTTGGCGACTTGGATTGCCTTGAGTGTGCCCTCTGTCTTGGAGTTTGGGCAATCTTTTATTTTGTCCAGCCTTTTCTTCCTTACGGATAATATTTATTTCTGTGTCTTCCTACTGATGGCAGTGTGTTGCTGGACTCAAATGTTTACCTTTCTGGGTTTTCTACACGTTTTTGTTTTCTGTTTGCTCAGTATTCTGAGTTTTGACGATTTGAGGACTTCATCTTCAGCTGTCTTTTTGGTGCTGTTGCACGATGTTGGGAGATGTTTTCTTCTCCTTTCTGATGCCCAGTCTTGAACCTTGTGGTTCTGCTTGGTCTGGGCATCGTCTCCCCTTGTTTCTCAGGACCCATTCGGATCTCTGTGGGCTTGGCTTACTATGGGGGTTTTTCCTTATTGGATCTTGCTGTAGACTTTGGGAATCCTGTGGTTCCTCCTTGTCTTCTCCCTTTTGGGGATTTTGACTGTTACTGCTTTTGCTAGTAAAGGGTGTGTGGGGACCGACTGATGGGTGATGGTTCTCCTGGAGGAGTTTTGGCTCCATGAGTCTGCTTTTGCAGTCTTTAGGTAGGCTTCCAGACTATCTATGGGACAGTTTCCTTGGGGCCTTTTCCTTTCTAATTTTTTTCTCGGCTTCGGATGAAGCAGGGTTTTGTTGGGTTGTGGTTTTTCAGGCCTGGTGCCCTCAGAATAAGCTGCCTTTTGTACCCTCCCGTTTTAGCATTCAGTGTCCTCTATAGCTTGGGTATTGTTTTCCCAAAAGTAATGAATGCAGCTGTGGACTCTTTCCATTTATGAAGAAAAACTTAAATTATGCTTACCTGATAAAAAAAATTTCTTCAGATGGAAAGAGTGTTTTTTTTGTGGGGCATCGGTTAATTGTATTCTTCTGGCACCTTTTCACCATGGTATTCTTCTACTGTCCCTTGTTCCTTGGCAGAATGACTGGGGGATGAGGGAAGTGGGAGGAGTATTTAAGTCTTTGGCTGGGGTGTCTTTGCCTCCTCCTGGTGGCCAGATTCTTAATTCCCAAAAGTAATTAATGCAGCTGTGGACTCTTTCCATCTGAAGAAAAGAAAATTATCAGGTAAGCATAATTTAAGTTTTTGTTTAGTTCTCTTGGTATCCTTTGTTAAAGAATAATCCTAGGTGAGTTTAGGAGTGTGCACATGTTTTTAGCCATCTGGCAGCACTGTTTGCAATAATGTTTATAGCAATGTTATACAAAGTTACAAACACTGCTACCATAGAATGGTAAAGCCACATGCATGGGCATGTCCATATACAATGTGATATTCAGGTCTATCTAATCCACCTTCTAAGCATTTACAACTTTCTATGGGTACCATGTTACCTTTAATTTAGGAGTAATCTATGAATGATGCCATCATTTTATGTATGATTTTCAGTGTTGAGCCACTAAAACAGGTTTTTTTTTTTCACTTTTTTAATACTGCTTATTAGCATTTTTTGATTAATCTTTTATAATTGATTTTTTTTTATCTTTTTTTGTTGAAGGTTTTCTCTTGATTATCTAATATTTTTATATTATGACACCTTAATGTGCTTGAAAAGTCACTTAGATGTGTATTTTGTGGTAGGTCTATTGCTCAATTTCCATCTAGCTTTATGGATCTGGTAAAATTTAATTGGTGTGGCTACTTAGGAAGTGGGAATTCCAGGCCATTTTTGCACAAAATACTTTTTTGACCTGAATGGCCACACGGATATAGATTTAGTGGTTGGAGCATGGCTCATTGTCCCTCTCCCACCTAGCCTTGTTGTACAGATGAATTTGGTTTGGTGTAGCTACTTGGTAATTGGGGGTTCAAAACACTTTTGTTTTTACTGAAATGGCAACTTATGTAGATGATTTGCGTTTGGTGTGTTGCTCACTTTCTCTCTTCCTCATAGCCTTCTAGAATTGGTAAAATTGGTTTGTGTGACTACATGATGAGTCAGGGTTCTAAACCTTCTTAACTTTTTAGAACAGAACTACAACTTGGATGTGGATTTTGTAGAAGGTGGCGGTGCATGTCTTATTGTCTCTCCCCCACATAGCCTTGTTGAATGGGTGAATCTGGTTGGTATAGCTACTTGATAGGTGGGCTTTCTGGGCCTTTTTTGTGCAAAATGCCTTTATAACTAGAACAGTCATTTGGATATGAATTCTGTGGTGTGTGTGGCTTATTTTCTTTCTCCCACCTAGCCTTGTGGAATGGGTAAATTAGTTTGCATTAGCTACTTGGGAAGTGGGTGTTCCAGTCCTTTTTTGCACAAAACACTTTTTTTTTTATCAGAACAATTACTTGAATGTGGATTCTGTGGTGGGTGTGTTGTATCTTTCCTACCTAGCTGTATGGCACCTATAAATTGTTTACAAAACTATTTTTTGACCACAACAGCAACTCAAATGTGAATTGGTTTTCAGGTCCCTGGCTTATTGTCTCTCTTCTATCTAACCTTGTGAAACAGGTGAATTTGATATGTGTGGCTACTTGAGCAGTGAGCATTCTAGAATGTTTTTTTGACTGGAATGGCCACTTGGATGTGTTTTTTGTGTGGCTCATTTTCTCTCTCTTACGTAGCCCTGTGGAATTGGAGAAATTGTTATGTAATACTTTTGGGAAGTGGTATTTCTGGGCTTTTTTTTGCAAAAAAAAGCATTTTTGATCAGCAGAGCCACATGTATGTCAATTTTGTGATGGTTGTGTGGCTTATTGGCTCATTGTCTCCCTCTCACATCGCCTTGTGGAACTGGTAAATTGTATTGGTTTGACTACTTGGGAAGAGGGCTTCTATTTCAGGCCTCCATATTCATCTGGGCTATGAAGTTGTTAATACAAAATATTACTTTAAGTTTTTGAACTCTAAAATATTGTCTGGAGGATGTTTCAAATTTTAAAAATGTTTTTTTATCAATATTAATAATATGGCTGTTCCAGCCTGTTCCGTTCTGTTCTGTTCTTTCCGCTATTTTTTTGCTATCATAATTGATACAATTGTTACTTTTTCTACCCTTTTCCAAATACATATTAAAGAAATAATTGGTGTATAAAGGAACATTAATAAACTAAACTAAGAATAAAATATATAAATAAGATACATTTATTTTTTAGGTAACTCTCTCTTGTGTAAAACATGTCAGGGCTTTGGTTCCACGTGTGAAGGCCCCATTGTAAATTGTCCAGCTGGCTACGTATGTGGTTCTTTATACTCAAGTACCACAGTAGGTATGTTAATGTCTTGAACTAATGTTTTTTATTATTATTTTCATCAGAAGATAATGCATTATATCATTTTTAAATAAAAGTTATATACATATGATTGATTTTAAAGGTAAAAAGGAGCATTATCAAAATATCAAAAACAAAAATTAAATGTACACAAATTTGTATTAAATAAAATGTGTTTTGTGGAAATTAATAATGAAATAAACTGTTTATTGTATTTGTTTCTCTGAAGTTCAATAATAAATGGCTTTTTACACATTGCTTTTAGGCAGCCAAAGCGATGAATCCATTTTCAGATTTTGCACCCCTGCAAGTGTATGTAACTCACAGGGAGATATCAGAAATGTAGATGCAACAATTCTAGTTGCCACAGCTTGTTGTAATACTGATTTATGCACTCCAGTTTTACCCCAGTGTAAGTGACTTTTTATTTCCCTATATCAGCATGTCTGCTATCTATGGAATATTTTCTTATTTTTACTTTTTATTTAAAGTACCATCTATGAGCAATCAAGAAAATGGATTGACCTGTGCATCTTGTTACGCTGCAAACGCTGCACAGTGTGACCCTCAGAATAACGTGAAATGTACTGGAAATGAAAATAGTTGCATTCTGTATTCAAGTCCTTCATTAGGTAAAATAAATATACACTTTAATTACTATTGGTTTTATTTATCTAACTGCTAATATTTTCATATTGTGTATAGAATCATAGGGGGTCAGTCACACAATACTTTACAAATACTTATCAAATCAAAAGTATCTAAAAAAAATCCCCATACACTTTAAAGCGACAGTGATGTCAAGGTTAAACTTTCATGATTCTGGTACGAATTTAATTTTTAAACAATTTTCAGATTACTTCTAATATCAAATTTGCCTAGTTCTTTTTTTCTCTTTTGTTGAAGAACATACCTAGGTATAGTCAGGAGCAGCAATGCAAAACTGGGAGCTAACCTCTGATTTGTGGCTGCACATATATGTCTGTTGCCATTTTTCTCACCAGATGTGTTCATCTAGTGCCCACTGCCCAGTAGTGCACTTATGCTCCTTCAACAAAGGATACCAAGAGAACAAAACACATTTCATAATAGAACCGAATTGGAAAGTTGTTTACAATTGTGATGCTCTATCTGAATCATAAAATACATATGTGGGGTTTCATGTCCCTTTAATGGTGTTTTTCTATTGATAATCATTATAAAACGGCTTCCCCTTATACACTGCTTTATTGGGGTATATGACGCCATTCTTATTGCTCTATTGAGCTACCTATTTACCTGCTGATCCTTCACACCACTAAGAAGGAAAACAATAATATCAAACACCCACACAGTGTGATAAGGAACGATCCGCTAAACCAACTCTCTCGACACCCACACTGTGGGTATTCAGAAAGACCGCTATACGCCTCAGAGTTGTATATCACAAGACCACTCACAACTGCCAGAGTGGATTTCCATTAATAGGATTGCATCAAATTCTCTCTAATAGAGAACTCTGCTACCTTATAAGTTGTGCCCTCAAATAGAGGATTATATCGAATACACAACAGGAACATTTCCAAATCATCTGGTATTTTACCAATGCTTTTTTTGTGTGGATATTACTAATATCCTTTCAAGCGTACAGCTGTCAGTATTTCTAAAACGGAACCTGAACCTCTAAGACGTACCAAGATTGTCTACCCAACAGATAGGACCCTCATCGCCTAGCCTTAGGCCAAATCTTACAAGTACCCAGTTAACGTTTTTAGTTAACCTATTTTATTTTACTCCTTTAGAGTCATTTTTTGCACTCAATAACCAGTTATTGTTTTTTATTTTAATTTGTATTTTAGATTAAACAAAACTTGTTCTGCCTTTATATTTATGTGACATACATATGTTTTAGTCAATTTTACTTACCTTTTATTGTGACAAAACTTGTTTTAGTAAATATAACTTTGTTCACACGTAATACGTTCTTATATTTGTCTCTCATATCTCTTTAGCTAGATACCCATCAAGGTTATCTTAAAGTGCTCTCCTATACTGCTTTTTATCTTGACTATTAATATAGACATGAGGAGGTTCTATATTTTTTTAGGAGTAGTTAAAATTGAGACATCCTAGGATTGATTAAATCTCATACTTGTATTGCTATCCACGCAAATAATTTAGCAACAAGATAGACAGAATAAAGCATACCCAGAAAGCTAGTCCTATAAACAGGTTAGGAACAGGTAGGGATTGATTTAAAGGGACAAAAACCCACATTTTTTTTTTTCTTTCATGATTCAGATAGAGCCTGCAATTTTAAGCAACTTTCTAATTTACTCCTATTATAAATTTTTCTTCGTTCTCTTGGTATCTTTATTTGAAAAAGCAGGAATGTAAACATAGGAGCCGGTCAGCACCTGTGATTTTTGGTTCAGCACCTGTGTAGCTTCTGCTGATTGGTGGCTAAATTTAGCTTTTTCAAATAAAGATAGCAAGAGAACAAATAAAAAAATTGATAATAGGAGTAGTAAGTGGCTTAAAATGACATGCTCTATCTGAATCACGAAAGAAAAAAATTGTGTTGTGTGTCCCTTTAAACAGTCTGTGTGGAATTGCTAATAAGTTGCAGCTGCAGGTAGGTGGTGCCAGAGAGAAAACTCCCCCACTTATTTGCAATAAGTAACAGCAGTTACAGTCTAACAGTGACTGATCAGGGAAGCAACAGCCCACCAAATTAATACCTTAGTGACTACAGATGTACCTTGTACATTGGCGGTCGTTCAGACGACCACAAACATGCACCGTAAATAGTGCAGGTTTGCTGATGCCGGCAAGACCGTGCTATATCTGCATGCCTCTGGAAGTGAAGCTTCATCGCTGTTGACCACAGACATTCAGGGTATGTTGGTCATTAAGGCATTAAAGACCCTAGTTCAATCATAGAAAAAATACTTATTTTAAAGCCAGAATATAAATGGATGTTGTAGACTTAAAGAGAAATTCCAGCAAGAAAGTTTGAATAGAAGCATTTTTGTAATATACAAGTATTATCAAAAAT
Organism: Bombina bombina; assembly: GCF_027579735.1. NCBI lineage: Eukaryota > Metazoa > Chordata > Amphibia > Anura > Bombinatoridae > Bombina > Bombina bombina. The sequence continues at coordinate 253,250,951 of NC_069506.1, forward strand.
GCTTCTAACAAAAACTATAGCTTTTTTAAGTGTAATTAAGTATGCACCATGCACCAGCAGTTTAAACACAACACTTACTCAGAGATCCTGAGGTGCTTGTACCATCTGGTAATGACTCAATTTGTTAATGGCTGACATAATGAAGGCCCCACTGGTGCTCAGAGCAGCTGCAGTATTTAAAATGCTGGTGCACTGAGAATATCTAGCTATGCTTTACATGCAGGTGCAGAGAAAAATTCTAAAACTAAAACAGTGATATCTTTTACTAGAAGCATTTTTGCTAAAACATGCATTTTGCAAATAGGATTCTGTTCTAAGATGTAATTCATCTCCCATCATTTAACTTTTGACCGGAATGTTGCTTTAAACATTGTGCTCACCCATATGTTGCATGATGTTGCGGGTAGGAAAAAGCTCTTCATTTAGCAACAGAAGGTGAATCGTTTGTCACAAATTTGTATAACAAGAGGTCAGAAAACAGGAATTGGTGGGTGCAGTTTGTCTATTGAAAACTAATTGCAGTAGAAAGAACTAATGTATTTCTTATTTGTCACACATAATTCCTGTCTTCTTGGACTACTGCAATCAGGCTTGTGACACTAACTTCTTATGTTGCTCCATCTTTAAAGTACAATCTTTTAAATATAATTGGAGCTACATGAACTAGTGACAAAAGGTAGGCAAGAGTAACAATAGAATACAAAACCTTATTAACACTGTTAACCAATAGTGATGTCGCGAACATAACATTTTCGGTTTGCGAACGGCGAACGCTAACTTCAGCAAATGTTCACGAACCGGGCGAACCGCCATAGACTTCAATAGGCAGGCGAATTTTAAAACCCACAGGGACTCTTTCTGGCCATAATAGTGATGGAAAAGTTGTTTCAAGGGGACTAACACCTGGACTGTGGCATGACGGAGGGGGATCCATGTCAAAACTCCCATGGAAAATTACATAGTTGATGCAGAGTCTGGTTTTAATCCATAAAGGGCATAAATCACCTAACATTCCTAAATTGTTTGGAATAACGTGCTTTAAAACATCAGGTATGATGTTGTATCGATCAGGTAGTGTAAGGGTTACGCCCGCTTCACAGTGCGCAGTGTAGGTGATATACCTGCCCTGACCACGCTTTGCAGACCAGGTATCAGTGGTCAGATGGACCCTTGCCCCAACACTGTTTGCCAGACATGCCATTATAGCAGACTTATATGGCTTTGGCGTTGCTTTTTGGTAATTAGAAGGCTGCTAAATGCCACTGCGCACCACACGTGTTTTATGCCCAGCAGTGAAGGGGTTAATTAGGGAGCATGTAGGGAGCTTGTAGAGTTAATTTTAGCTTAAGTGTAGTGTAGTAGACAACCCAAAGTATTGATCTAGGCCCATTTTGGTATATTTCATGCCACCATTTCACCGCCAAATGCGATCAAATAAAAAAAAATTGTTCACTTTTTCACAAACTTTAGGTTTCTCACAGAAATTATTTACAAACAACTTATGCAATTATGGCATAAATGGTTGTAAATGCTTCTCTGGGATCCCCTTTGTTCAGAAATAGCAGACTTATATGGCTTTGGCGTTGCTTTTTGGTAATTAGAAGGCTGCTAAATGACACTGCGCACCACACGTGTTTTATGCCCAGCAGTGAAGGGGTTAATTAGGGAGCATGTAGGGAGCTTGTAGAGTTAATTTTAGCTTAAGTGTAGTGTAGTAGACAACCCAAAGTATTGATCTAGGCCCATTTTGGTATATTTAATGCTACCATTTCACCGCCAAATGCGATCAAATAAAAAAAAATTGTTCACTTTTTCACAAACTTTAGGTTTCTCACAGAAATTATTTACAAAAAACGTATGCAATTATGGCATAAATGGTTGTAAATGCTTCTCTGGGATCCCCTTTTTTCAGAAATAGCAGACATATATGACTTTGGCGTTGCTTTCTGGTAATTAGAAGGCCGCTAAATGCTGCTGCGCATCACACGTGTATTATGGCTAGCAGTGAAGGGGTTAATAAGGTAGTTTGTAGGGAGCTTGCAGGGTTAATTTTAGCTTTAGTGTAGAGATCAGCCTCCCACCTGACACATCAGACCCCCTGATCCTTCCCAAACAGCTCCCTTCCCTCCCCCACCCCACAATTGTCCCCGCCATCTTAAGTACTGGCAGAAAGTCTGCCAGTACTAAAATAAAAAGTTTTTAAATTGTTTTTATTTATTTATTTAGCATATTTACATATACTGTGTTGTAGCATCCCCCCTTAGCCCCCAACCTCCCTGATCCCCCCAAAACAGCTCTCTAACCCTCCCCATCTGCCTTATTGGCGGCCATCTTGGGTACTGGCAGCTATCTGCTATTATTTCACAGTCAAAAAAGTGGGGTTTTTTTAAATGTACACTACTGTTACACCAGATATGAGTGGTGGCACTGGGCAAGTGGGCACAGTATACGCTGTAAGCCTGACACACACACTGGCAGGCAGGCAGGCAGGCAACTGCAATTAAATTACACAGGAAAAAAAAAAAAATCAGACTGATGTTCTAGACACTGAATACACTAGCCTAGCTATCAATTTCCCTATTAAATCAGCAGCAGCTACACTGTCCCTCCTCTCACTAAGAATGCAGCTTCCGAATGAATCTAAAATGGATGCTGTCCAGGAGGTGGGAGGGTCTGGGAGGGAGGGTCTGCTGCTGATTGGCTGGAATGTGTCTGCTGACTGTGAGGTACAGGGTCAAAGTTTACTCAATGATGACGAATAGGGGGCGGACCGAACATTGCATATATTCGCCCGCTGCGGCGAACGCAAGCATGCTATGTTCGCCGGAAACTATTCGCCGGCGAACTATTCGCGACATCACTATGTAGCTTCCTACTAACAGTCTTGTTCATTAGTACAAACATACTAATACTTACAAAATAAACATCCAACATTGTAAAACGTTTCTACATGACCATCATGTTTAGTTCCCTATTTGTTTTTTATTTTTTTATCCTAATCACATCCAGCTTCCCTCTTTACTTTTACCTCTATTTGTGAAAAAACTATTCTACAGCTATCTCCCATTTTTTATATCCTCCTTGCTTGCACCTCTTCATACTGGATATCAGACACATTAACCTACTGAAACTGCTCTCACTAAATCATAAACAACTTGTAAAAAACAGTCAGTACTGTCAGGAACCTCTGTTCCCGTGTGTACACCTTTAAGCTTACCTCTACTTAAACCTGCACCTCCCACATCCACCTGCCAATTAATGTTTAGCTGCATAGGGTTTTCTAGCAGAGAACAAGCTAATTCCTAAACGTCCTGGCTTACTCCAGATTCTGGATTTACTACTAAGATTTATTCTGTTTCCTTACAATCTAAACCATCTAGTATAGTAGTATTTCATCTCCAGTTTCATAGCAAACGGATTCCTACATCAAAGGATTGTTTCAACCCCAACTACTACATCCAGGTTGATCCGGTAACCTCAGCTTCAAGAACTTAGCCTGCAAAGCAAGGATTTTCTACCTCCTCTCTCTCCGTGAAAGCTACCAACAGAGATGCCAAGGTGTTAGGACACTAAAGGGTACTACAGCCGAAGTCCGCCGCGGGGTAACCGCTGTGCGCATACAGAGTCTCTGCTACCTCTCCTCTCACTCTCAGCCTGTCAGCGGATCTGTGCACCCGATTGGTGCTTCGGCACACACCCACTCAGCCGTGTCATCAGCCCAGCTAACGAAGCTCATCTCAGCTAGCGATCCTGCCGGGCTGTTCAAGCAGACACACAGCTCTCCGGGCTCACCTAGCACTTCCAGACTGCCAGTAAATCCATGCACCTGATTGGTGCTTCGTCACACAACCACTTCACCGCATCTCAGCTCTCCTCACGGGGCCTTAACAGCCAGTGTTCCTGCTTAGGCTGCTGAACCGGATATACAGGTACTACATAAGCAGCCTCATAACACTTTATTGTTTGCAACTACTGGGTATATCAGCTTCATCTAAATCCGTTGTACATACACTGTCAACTGAAAACTTACTCCCTCTCATATCTAAAGAAATCCTTTCTGACATACAGTGCTTCTACACAGGAAATAGGTAAAAGCCTCTCTCCTGTAACAAGGAAATAGGACACATCCTGAGGGATTTTTAACATTCTAATATTCACTGGTATTCTATTCACCAAACCAGTCTGCAGTTGAGATTCACTACATATCTCACCTGTTATATGACATATTAATTGGCCTAATTATGGATCCAGCGGACTTGCCAAATATTGTATACAGTCTCTCACAAAGGGTTGACCAACTTTCACAGGGATTAAGAGAGCTACAGCTACAGAATGATAGCCTCAGGGCAGCAATGAGAAATAACACCCCTGAACCCCAGATTTGTTTACCAGAAGGATTCTCAGGAGATAGAAAAGTATTTAGACAATTCAGGAATGCATGTTACTTACTTTTCCAGATGAGACCAAAGACCTATCACACTGAGAGGCTTAAAGTTATGACATATCATTCCTTTCCGGAGAACCCAGAGTATGGGCTGACTCTTTCTTTGAAAACAATGACCCTGTACTGGGATCACTCACTGACTTCTTTACCCAGATGAGTTTACTCTATGAGGACATCCAGAAACAACTGACCGCAAAGGCCAAGATGCACTCCCTCAGACAGGGAAGACGCCCTGTTGAAGAATATTTATCTGAATTTAAGCTGTACATAAAAGTTTCTGAATGGAGTGAGATTGCTCTCCGTAACCAATTCCGCTTAGGGTTGTCAGACCATCTACCTCACCAGCAGGAGCCGGTATCTTCTTCGTAAGGAATAAGGACAACTCCTTACGTCCCATTATAGATTACCGAGAATTGAACAAGAGAACAAAGAAGAATAGATACCCTCTACCTCTTATACTCAAATTAGTTGAGCGTCTCAATCAAGCAACCATCTACACCAAATTAGACCTCAGAGGAGCATACAACCTGGTCAGGATTAGAGAGGGAGACGAGTGGCTCACAGCTTTTAGGACTCGCTACGGTCTCTATAAAGTATATGGTGATGCCTTTTGGGCTGTGCAATGCCCCTGTCACGTTCCAATACTTCATTGACGATAACCTGATATACTCGAACAACATAGAAGACCATAAGAAACATGTACGCTGGGTCCATGGAATATTAAGAACTCACCAGCTGTACGCCAAGCCAGAAAAGTGTACCTTCCACACATATGAAATAACCTTCTTAGGTTATAACATCTCCTTCTCTGGTGTTAAAGTGGAAGAAGGGAAAATAGAAGCCATACAAATATGGCCAAACCTTACCTGTAAATAGGACGTACAGCGTTTCCTTGGATTCACCAATTTCTACTGAAAGTTAATCAAGGGCTTCTCCAACATCGCCAGACCCCTAAGTAAACTCACTGGATCTCAAACACCCTTCCTCTGGACCCCAGAGGCACAAAAGGCTTTCGACTTTCTCAAAGAATCCTTTATTACAGCCCCCATCCTGCAGTTTCCGGATTCAAAGTTGCAGTTTATCCTGGAGGTTGATGCATCTGAGTACGCTCTGGGGGCAATTCTCTCGCAATGAAAATCTTCAACTGAACCCATAAATCCCGTAGCCTTCTACTCCAGATTGATGACACCACCCGAACAAAACTACTCCATCAGAGAAAAGGCGCTCCTTGTAATTAAAGCCTCTCTCGAACACTGGAGGCATTTACTCAAAGGTACGACTTTACCGATTCTCATATATACAGATCACCGTAACCTAGAATATCTTCAGTCAAGTAAAACCCTCTCGGCCCGTCAGCTCCGTTGGAGTATGTTCTTCACTAGATTTAACTTCCACATTACTTACCGCCCAGGGGTAAAAAATGGTAAAGCTGATGCCCTCTCTAGATATCTACACCGTCCATCCCAAACCATATCACCCCAACCTATATTGTCTCCAGAACATTTCCTCTGTGCTACCAATAGCAGCTACCAAACATTGCAGTCTCATCAAAAGAAAGATACAACCTATCCTAAGGACCTCCAAGAGATAGACCCCAAGGGTATCAGCCATGTTAAAGGGAAGATATACACACCTCCCACATTGAGGGATACTGTACTCCATGACCACCATGATTCCCTGCTAGCTGGCCATCCAGGGATCCACAGAACAACTGAATTAATCAAAAGGAACTATTGGTGGCCCAAGCTGCACCAGTCTGTTGAGGATTACATCAAGTCATGCCATATCTGCACTGTTTCAAAATCCGAAAAAAACAAACCTTATGGTTTCCTAAAACCACTCCCAGTGCCAGAAAGACTGTGGCATACAGTTGGAATGGATTTTATAGTCGATCTTCCAAGTTCAAATAACTCTAACACCATCATGGTTGTGGTGGATCTCCTCACAAAAATTGCTCACTTCATTCCTTACAAAAAACTACCTACATCATCAGAAACAGCAGTCTTGTTCCTAACTCACATAGTATGTCTTCATGGAATTCCTTCCATCACAATATCAGACGGAGGCTCACAATTCACCTCCAGATTCTGGAGATAACTCTGCTCAGTTCTCCAAATAGACCATCGCTATAGTACTGCCTACCATCCACAAACTAATGGGCAGACAGAACGGGTGAGCCAGTGGACAGAACAGTAGATTTGATGTTATTGTGCTTTCCAGCAAGATGAATGGAACATCAATTTACCTATGGCAGAATATGCCTACAATAACACCTTAAACAGTTCCACAAACTGTTCACCTTTCTATGCTAACTATGGGTACCACCCGACTTTTCATTTATTCCCACATTTGAACACCACCTCTCCTTAAGTGGATGAGACTTCCAACTCATTAACAGAAATTTTCACTTTCCTCAATGAAAACATTCGATTAGCCCAAGACATGCAAAAACGATACTACGATTCCAAAAGGAGGAAACCTCCATTATACCACATAGGTGACATGGTTTGGCTGTCTACTCGACATTTAAAATGAAAAACACTGAGCCGAAAATTCTCTCATCTTTTCATCGGTCCTTTTGAGATTACAAAAGTGGTGAATGATAACGCCGTAACCTTAGCTCTACCCCCTGAAATCCACATTCATCCCACTTTCCACGTATCTCTCTTGAAGCCTTACATCCCAACTAGGCAACAGTCTTCAGCTCCCCTAAATCCACCGATACTTGTTGAAGAAAACATCTATGAGATTTCTTCCATCTTGGACTCCCTAATATCTCGAGGGGTACTGCAATATCTGATTCGGTGGAAGGGTTATACCTCCGATGAGGATTCCTGGGAGCCATCCGGCAATCTTCATGCCTCTCGTCTGGTTGCTCGTTTTCATAAGGACCATCCGGATAAACCTGGGCCTACTGCTGCAGTGCAGAACCTTTGATGGGGGACATGTCAGGAACCTTTGTTCCCGTGTGTACACCTTTAAGCTTACCTCTACTTAAACCTGCACCTCCCATATCCACCTGCCAATTAATGTTTAGTTGCATAGTTTTTCCTAGCAGAGAACAAGCTAATTCCTAAATGTCCTGGCTTACTCCAGATTCTGGATTTACTACTAAGATTTATTCTGTTTGCTTACAATCTAAACCATCTAGTATTTCATCTGCAGTTTCATAGCAAACTGATTCCTACATCAAAGGATTGTTTCAACCCCAACTACTACATCCAGGTTGATCCGGTATCCTCAGCTTCAAGAAATTAGCCTGCAAAGCAAGGATTTTCTACCTCCTCTCTCTCCGTGAAAGCTGCCAACAGAGACGCCAAGGTGTTAGGACACTAAAGGGTACTACAGCCGAAGTCCGCCGCGGGGTAACCGCTGTGCGCATACAGAGTCTCTGCTACCTCTCCTCTCACTCTCAGCCTATCAGCGGATCCGTGCACCTAATTGATGCTTTGGCACACACCCACTCAGCCGCCTCATCAGCCCAGCTAATGAAGCTCATCTCAGCTAGCGATCCTGCCGGGCTGTTCAAGCAGACACACAGCTCTCCGGTCTCACCTAGCACTTCCAGACTGCCAGTAGATCCACGCATCTGATTGGTGCTTCGTCACACAACCACTTCACCGCATCTCAGCTCTGCTCATGGAGCCTTCACAGCCAGCGTTCCTGCTTAGGCTGCTGAACCGGATATACAGGTACTACATAAGCAGCCTCATAACACTTTATTGTTTGCAACTACTGGGTATATCAGCTTCATCTAAATCCATTGTACATACACTGTCAACTGAAAACTTACTCCCTCTCATATCTAAAGAAATCCTTTCTGACATACAGTGCTTCTACACAGGACATAGGTAAAAGCCTCTCTCCTGTAACAAGGAAACAGGACACATCCTGAGGGATTGTTAACATTCTAATATTCACTAATATTCTATTCACCAAACCAGTCCGCAGTTGAGATCCACTACATATCTCATCCGTTATATGACAATTACTCACTACGCCTCCTCTGCATCTCTGCTGTCAACCACCCATCCTACTGATCACTGTCTCTTTCTTCCTTTGACCTACACGGTACTGCCCTCTCCTGGATTGCATTTTACCTACTTAAGCTAACCTTCAGCATCTCCTTCTTTGGTACCACCTCTCCCACCATCTCTTTTGATGTACCCCAAGGCTCAGTCATGAGGCTCTCTGATCATCTCTATTTGCTCTTCTTTTCTCAAAAAAATGCAAGCTAATTTGGGCTCCAATGTCACATGTATGCTGCAAACCTTTAATTGTATGTATCTTTGCCAACATATTCCTAATAAATCATGTCACAGGCTATCTCACTCATATCTTCTCATTGATGGTCATCCATCATCTCAAAATAATCCTCTAAAATACTGAACTTTTAGTAATAATTTCTCCCTAACCCCTTAAATACCATCACTATTAACAAATCCCTTAAAACGCATTCACCCCATGTCCACTGCATTAGAGTATTACTTCACTCTGCCATCTCCTTTACTCCCCATATCTAATCTCTCACTAAAACTTGCTGTCTAAATATAAGAAAACGTACTAAAATCTGTCCATTCCTTAACAAAAATTCTGGTCCACTCATTCATTATATTCTGCCTCGACTACTGTAACACCCTCCACTTCAATCAGCTTTACATACTGCTGCCAGACTTACCCATTCTTCCTCCCCTGCTGCTCCTTCCTGCCAGCCCCTACACTGACTTCTGCTATGTTACAGGATCACATTCAAAATTATTTCCTTATCTTCATAGCAATCTACAATAACCTAATATGGTCTAGATTACAAGTGGAAGGAAATTGATAGCACAGGCTGCTCTATCAGTAGTGCTCAGAATAAAAAAAACAGAATAACCCACGAATATTTAGCTTGGCCAATATCTCTTTAGCGAGCTCTATACTTTCAATGGATAGTGCAGCTGCGCTAAACTTATAAATGATAAGTTTGAATTATGTGCTAATTGTTAGGGCTAAAAAATAATAATAATTAAACACATGGAAAACATATAAAAATATAGCGGCCTATCTATCAAGCTGTTTTCACCAGAAACGGCAGTTATGTACCTTCGGTCATAACCCTGTATGCCTGCTCAGATGAGGCGGACAGGAATCGCCGGAATTCAACCTGATCGAGTCTGCAGGGGGCGGCTTTGCACAAGCAGCTCTTATTGATATCATATATGACAAGAAGTTTGTCAGGGAATGGTTTAAATGTGTGTGTGTGTATATAAGAACATGACAGTTTTTCACCTGCAACTATAGTTCTACTTAAATCATATTTTATATGAAAAAAAGGTTAAGTGTGCAAATCTTTTCAATGTCTATATTTTAAAAACTTTTAGAATGATTCAATAAATAATCTACTGCAATATATTATTTTTTTTATTTTCTGCAGGGGGCAAATTTGCAGTTCGAGGCTGTGCTACACAAAATATCTGTGACTATGGAAATCTGAATTTGGTTGATGGTGTTTCTGTGTCATGTACAATTGGAAGTACAGGTCTCAAAAGTGTTTTTTTTTCTTTCCAACATTTTATGCTCTTTTATTTTGTCTCATAAAATGTATTTAGTTAACAAATTCCACCATCTCATAATTCTGATAATCTTACAGTGTATACAAGGGGAGTAGACTGCGTTTTCTTAGGGGAAGGAGTTGCATACACAATTAAATTCGTAATTTAGAAATATCATATAAAAAAATTGCATTGTTAAGGTGTATCAAAAATCTGAAGTAAATTCTGATATTCAGTCTCATACTTTATTTTTCAGTGAAGTAAAGATAATAATAAGCAAAAGAAGCTGCAACTGAAATGATCTCATATGCATAAGTGATATTTTCATTCTATGTTAAATTTTAAGGTTTTATTATACTGTTGTTTTTTTTTTTTTCATAAGACATAAGTCGAGTTTTTTTCCGTTTAATTATTTTTCATAATGGCAACTTTATAAATGAATTACACACTTTTTTTTCATATGGTATATTTGCTATATTTACAGTATATACTGTATATATATATATATATATATATATATATATATATATATATATATATACACTAGTTGATAAGAATGCCCAGAGGGCAGTCTATGGGTTGAAAATACAACCCCCAAGCTACAAAAAAATAAAAAATAGAAATACAGAAAAGAATAAACAAAGCTATCAAAAATAATAAAATTAAACCAAAACCATAAAAAATATAAAATCCCCCCCAAAATAAAAACACCCCCTGATCTAATACTAAACTACCAATAGCCCTTAACCCTTTGAGTGCTAATGACGGCTCTGTGCTGTCACAGAGTTTCCCACTCTGGTGCTAATGATGGCTCAGAGCTGTCACTAGCACTCTCCTACCTTGAGGGAGATCTGGGGGCTCCAACACGCTCCCACCCCGGCGATCGTGCCTGTAGAGTGACAGGCATCGCTGGGGCTTCCCGTTTTGCGTGGTGACGTCACGCGCAATAAAGTGATGACGTCACCGCGCAACTGTATTTATACTTAACAATGTTAAGTAAAGGAGCATGGGGCATGCTGTTTAGAAGCCTGTATCTCAGGCATCTAAGCAGCGACAGACCCCCAAGACCCACCATTGGAAAGGTAACCGCCTAACCTTTCCAACAGTGTAAGTATTGGGGGTCTGAAAAGAAAAAAAAAATTATGCAAAAAATAAAGAAATAAAAAAAAACTTTAAAAATCTTAGCACCCAGGTGGGAAAGTGCTTAGCACTCAAAGACCTCTATTTATCAAGCCGTCAACCGCAAATACGCTGGAATTCCACAGCATATTTGTGGCGAGCCTGATTCGCCTTAGCTATCAAACCCTAAAGACCGGCAAAAGTAGAATTCAGTGACGTAACATACGATCCGAACGCAAATTCGGCACAATCTGACTACTTTTGCAAGTTATTAAAGAACAACCAGGTATGCTTGGCACTTTTCCAGCCCAGCGTACCTGGTTTTCAATTCGCCGCCCTGGAGGCGGCGGATACCATAGGAATCAATGGGAATCTGAAAGCAGCGAAAGCTTATGTTCGCTGCTGCCCGATATCCCATTGATTCCTATGGTAATGTCTACACCTAACTCCCTAACATGTACCCCGAGTGTAAACACCCCTAATCTGCCCCCCTCTACACCGCCGCTACCTACTTTATACTTATTAACCCGTAAACCACCGCTCCCGGACCCCGCCGCAACTAAATAAATTGTTTAACCCCTAAACCGCCGTTCCCGGACCCCGCCGCAACTAAATAAATTGTTTAACCCCTAAACCGCCGCTCCCGGACCCCGCTGCAACTAAATACAATTAGTAACCCCTAAACCGCCGCTCTCGGAGCCCACCGCCACCTACATTATATTTATTAACCCCTAAACCTAAGTCTAACCCTAACCCTAACACCCCCTAACTTAAATATAATTTAAATAAATATTACTAGCATTAAATACATTTTTCCTATTTAAAACAAAATACTTACCTATAAAATAAACCCTAATCTAGCTACAATATAACTAATAGTTACATTGTCGCTATCTTAGGGTTTATATTTATTTTACAGGCAACTTTGTATTTATTTTAACTAGGTAGAATAGTTTTTAAATAGTTATTAACTATTTAATAACTTCCTAGTTAAAATAAAGACAAATATACATGTAAAATAAAACCTAACCTAAGTTACAATTACACCTATCACTACACTATAATTAAATAAATTAACTAAACTAAATACAATTACACTACAATAATTACACCTAATCTAATCCCCCTAATAAAATAAAAAAGCCCCCCAAAATAATAAAAAACCCTACCCTATACTAAATTTACGAATAGCCCTTAAAAGGGACTTTTCCAGGGCATTGCCCCAAAGTAATCAGCTCTTTTATCTGTAAAAAAAAATACAATGCCCCCCCAACATTAAAACCCACCACCCACACACCCAACCCTACTCTAAAACCCACCCAATCCCCCCTTAATAAAACCTAACACTAACCCCTTGAAGATCACCCTACCTTGAGACGTCTTCACCCAACCGGGCCGAAGTCCTCCACGAAGCCGGGCGAAGTGGTCCTCCAGACAGGCAGAAGTGTTCATCCAGGCGGCATCTTCTATCTTCATCCATCCGGCGCGGAGCGGCTCCATCTTCAAGACTTCCGACGTGGAACATCCTCTTCCAATGACATCCAATGACTAAATGAATGTTCCTTTAAATGATGTCATCCAAGATGGCGTGCCTTGAATTCCAATTGGCTGATAGAATTCTATCAGCCAATCGGAATTAAGGTAGGAAAAATCCTATTGGCTGATGCAATCAGCCAATAGGATTGAGGTTCAATCCTATTGGCTGATTGGAACAGCCAATAGAATGCGAGCGCAATAATTTCAATAATTTATTTCGATTTATTTAAATTATATTAAGGTTAGGTGGTGTTAGGGTTAGTGTTAGATTTAGGTTTAGGGGTTAATACATTTAATATAGTGGCGGCGGTGTAGGGGGGGCAAATTAGGGGTTAATAAATATAATGTAGGTGGTGGCGGTGTAGGGGGGGCAGATTAGGGCTTAATAAATATAATGTAGGTGGCGGCGGTGCAGGGGGGGCAGAGTAGGGGTTAGTAAATATAATGCAGGTGGCGGTGGGCTCTGGGAGCGGAAATTTAGGGGTTAAACACTTTATTTATTTGCGGCGGGGTCCGGGAGCAGCAGGATAGGGGTTAATAACTTTATGTAGGTGGCGGCAGTATAGGGGGTGGAAGATTAGGGGATAATATGTATAATGTAAGTGGCGGTGGGCTCCCGGAGCAGCAGTTTAGGGGTTAATACATTTATTAGAGTTGCGGTGGGCTCCGGGAGGGGCAGTTTAGGGGTTAATAACTTTATTTAGGTGCAGCGGGTTCCGGCAGCGGCGGTATAGGGGGTAATACATATAATGTAGGTGGCGGTGGGCTCCGGGAGCGGCGGTGTAGGGGTTAATACATTTATTAGAGTTGCGGCGGGGTCTGGGAGCGGCGGTATAGGGGGTAAACAGTATAGTATAGTGTCTGTGTTTAGTGACAGGGTACCAAAAAAGCTGAAAAAAGCCAAAGAGCAGCGAGATCGATGACTGTTAGTTAACAACAGTCCGCTGCTCATCACTCCGTAGTTGGTGCGCTTTTTGACAGCTTTTTTGATAATTTTGGAGAACGTATTCAGGTCTGCGGCGCCAATGTTAGGCGATCTTAGGCGAGCGTATTGGTGCCGGAGAATGCAGGTAAGTTGACAGCTTGACAAATAGAGGCCAAAGGGTTAAAAAGGGCTTTTTGTTTAACAGCTCTTTTACATTAAAAATAAACAAAGTCCCCCTAACAGTAAACCCCCCCCACCCACCAAACCCCCAAAATAAAAAAACCTAACACTAATAAACCTAATCTACCCATTGCCCTGAAAAGGCATTGTATGGGCATTGCCCTTAATAGGGCATTAAGCTCTTTTTCACTGCCCTTAAAAGGACATTCAGCTCTTTTCATAGTTGCCCAAAAAAAACCTGATCTAAAAATACAAAACACCCCCAAAAAATGTTAAAACACTAAAGCCCCAAACAGGTAATCACGGTTTCAGAAATCCAGTGGAGAAGGGCTTCTTCCAGATGGGTCCATCATCTTCATACACAGCGAAGGTGGCGAGGTGCGGAGCAGTATTCCCAGATTTTTATTAGGTAGTTGTTGTTTTTTCTTAATACTTCGTGCGGGCGGTTAGTTTATTTTTTTATTAATACTTCGTACGGGCGGTTAGGTTTTTTTTTTTTAATACTTATTGTGTACGGTTAGGTGATTTTTTCATACTTATGGTGGGCGTTTTTTTTTTTTTTTTTTTTTAAAAGCTCCGTTTGCCTTCGCTGCGGTGGATTCTTTCACCACCCTGCCATTTTGGAATCCACCTGGATGCAGCTTTGCGTTGCCAACATTCTGTTGGCTGCCTTGCGCTGCCAACATTCCTTTCAGGATGCTTGCACAACTGCCGACAGTGACGGACATTACAAACGCAATTATAGTATAGATATATATATCAGTAGGTAAAATGGGATATACTGTATTCTATGAAAATTAGACAAAAATACGTGTGTGTTTTTTTTTGTATTCTGGATTGTGACTTTTTTTAACTCTGCTGTACGTCTGTAAGGTAGATGTATTTTCTGAAAATGCATGTTGTGATGAGCCCAGAAGGCTCAACACAATCTCAGCATACAGGGTTTAAATACTTCAGCAGTAAAGGGGTTAAATCATTTAATATATTATAATATATTTATAATATATATACAGTATCCCACAAAAGTGAGTACACCCCTCACAATTTTGTAAATATTTTATTATATCTTTTCATGTGACAACACTGAAGAAATTACACTTTGCTACAATGTAAAGTAGTGAGTGTACAGCCTGTATAACAGTGTAAATGTTCTGTCCCCTCAAAATAACTCAACACACAGTCATAAATGTCTAAACCATTGGCAACAAAAGTGAGTACACCCCTAAGTGGAAATGTCCAAATTGGGCCCAATTAGCCATTTTCCCATTGTGACTCATTAGTGTTACATGGTCTCAGTTGTGAATGGGGAGCAGGTGTGTTAAATTTGGTGTTATCTCTCTCACACTCTCTCATACTGGTCACTGGAAGTTCAACATGGCACCTCATGGCAAAGAACTCTGAATCTTAAAAAAAGAATTGTTGCTCTACATAAAGATGGTCTAGGCTATAAGAAGATTGCCAGCACCCTGAAACTGAGCTGCAGCACGGTGAGCAAGACCATACAGCAGTTTCACAGGGCAAGTTCCCCTCAGAACAGGCCTAGCTATGGCCGACCAAAAAAGTTAAGTGCACGTGCTCAGCAACATATCCAGAGGTTGTCTTTGGGAAATATACGTATGAGTGCTGCCAGCATTGCTGCAGAGGTTGAAGGGGTGGGGGATCAGCCTGTCAGTGTTCAGACCATATGCTGCACACTGCATCAAATTGGTCTGCATGGCTGTCATCCCAGAAGGAAGCCTCTTCTAAAGATAATGCACATGAAAGGCCGCAAACAGTTTGCTGAACACAAGCAGACTAAGGAAATGGATTACTGGAACCATGTCCTGTGGTCCGATGAGACTAAGATAAACTTATTTGGTTTGGATGGTGTCAAGCATGTGTTGCGGCAACCAGTTGAGTAGTACAAAGACAAGTGTCTTGGTCTGGGCCTGCATGAGGGCTGTCGCCACTGGGGAGCTACAGTTTATTGAGGGAACCATGAATGCCAACATGTACTGTGACATACTGAAGCAGAGCATGATCCCCTCCCTTCAGAGACTGAGCAGCAGAGCAGTATTCCAACATGATAACAACCCCAAAGACACCTCCAAGATGACCACTGCCTTGCTAAAGAAGCTGAGGGTAAAGGTGATGGACTGGCCAAGCATGTCTTCAGACCTAAACCCTATTGAGCATCTGTGGGGCATCCTCAAATGGAAGGTGGGGGAGCGCAAGGTCTCTAACATCCACAAGCTCCATGATGTCATCATGGAGGGGTGGAAGAGGACTCCAGTGGCAACCTGTGAAGCTCTGGTGAACTCCATGCCCAAGATGGTTAAGGCAGTGCTGGAAAGTAATGGTGGCCACACAAAATATTGACACTTTAGTCTTAGGGGTGTGCTCACTTTAGTTGCCAATGTTTTAGACATTAATGGCTGTATGTTGAGTAATTTTGAGGGGACAGCAAATTTACACTGTTATACAGGCTATACACACACTACTTTACATTGTAGCAAAGTGTCATTTCTTCAGTGTTGTCACATGAAAAGATATAATAAAATATTAACAAAAAATGTGAGGGGTGTACTTACTTTTGTGGGATACTGTAATAAATAAATATCAATATACAGTATATATGTGTGTGTGTATGTGTGTGTGTGTGTGTGTGTGTGTGTGTGGGAAAAAAAAGAACAGTATAACATTTGACAGATCCTTCAGAACAATATTATAAAAGTCAAACACTTTTTTACCTGGGACAGCCACTTGTAGGTGGATTATCTAGAGGGCATGAAGGTATTTTGGTTGGTTTGGCTAAAAGGGTAGAGGGTGTTTTGGGCCTTTTTTGCACAAAATGCTTGGAATGGCTAGATGAATAAAGATGTTGGGTCAGATGTATGGTTTATGGTATTTCTCCCACCTAGCTTTGTGGTACAGTGAATTTGGTTGGTGTGATTACATGAAAAGTTCAGGTTTCTGGCCTTTTTGCGCAAAATGATTTTTTGACTTAGACAACCCCATGGATGTGGATTTAGTTGCGGGTGTGTGGTGCATGGCTTATGGTCTTTCTCCCCCCTAGTCTTTTGGAAAAGGTGAATTTGTTTTGTGTGTCTACTTGGGAAGTGGGCATTTCTTGCCTTTTATAATGAAAAACTATTTTTTGACCTGAAAATCCACTTAGTTGTGTTTTTTGAGAAAAGTATATTGCTTAGTGTCTCTCTCCCACCTATCATTATGGAATTGGTACAATTTTATTGGAGTGGCTACTTGGGAAATGGACATTAAAGGCCATTGTTGCACAAAATATTTTTTTGACCTGAATGGCCACATGGATGAAGATTTTGTGGTGAGGGCATGGCCCATTGTCTCTCTCCCACCTAGCCTTCTTGAACAGATGAATTTGGTTTGGTGTAGCTACTTTGTATTTGGGGGTTATAGGCTTTTTTTGAGCAAAACATTTTTTTGACTGAAATAGCTACCTATGTAAATTCTTTGCATTTGGTGTGTTGATCACATTCTCTCTTCCACCTAGCCTGACCTGGGCAATTGGTTGCTTTGGCTACAAAGGTAGTGGGTGTTTTAGACTTTATCTTGCATAAAATGCTTGGAATGGCCATGTGAATTTAGATTTTGTGGTAGATGAATGGTTTAGGGTCTTTCTCCCTCCTAGCCATGTGGAACAGGGAATTTGGTTGATGTGACTAGACTATGTGTAAAGTTCAGGTTTCCAGCCTTTTTGCGCAAAATGCTTTCTTGACTAAAAACGCCACTTGGATGTGGGGTTTTTTGGGTTTGTGTGGCACATGGTTTATGGTCTTCTCCCACCTAGACTTTTGGAACAGGTAAATTTGTTTGGTGTGTCTACTTGGAAGTGGGCCTTTTGGGCTCTTTATCAAGAAAAACGTTTTTTTGACCTGAAAAGACACTTTGATGTGTATTTTGTGGCAGGTGTGTTGCTCATTTTCTCTCTCCTACCTAGCCTTAACAAACTAGTAACATTTGATTTATAGAAAAGGAAAAAAATACTATCTAATAATATCTAAAGCTAAAGAAATGTTAAATCAAAATTGTGGGGATTCCACAAAAAAGAAAGGGAATTCAGTAATCGTTTATGTTCAATATCAAAAAAGTTGTTTTTATAAATCATGGGTAAAAAGGTATACTCAAAAATATATGATAGTAACCACACACATACAAAGCTAAAATATGCTCAATACAGCCTGCACTTGTCTGATGACACTAAGCTAAAAATGAAAAAAAGATTACATAAGCTGTTCCTTTTAGAAGATCCAGAGAGCAACAAAAATCCTCACACTTTTTGCAGTAGCGGTCCTCTGAATATTAGTTCATGTAAAAGAAGCATATTAAGTAGTAATGCATGCATAGAAAGAGTTTATAACAAAACACTGCAGTGTTAGTTAGAGGAATAATATATTATGCTTCAAAAGGAAAGAGCAGCCAGAAAATAGTATCTATATGGTTATAAGTAAACAGCACTTCTAGTTCTCAAGCAATAAGCTCCAAAATGGCAGTGTTCAAAGATACTGTATCTACATATTGCATAATGCTACAAAGGATAAGATATTGGGGCCCATTTATCAAGCTCCATAAGGAGCTTGTGGGCCCGTGTTTCTGGCGAGTCTTCAGACTCGCCAGAAACAGCAGTTATGAAGCAGCGGTCACAAAGACCGCTGCTCCATAACCCTGTCCGCCTGCTCTGAGCAGGCGGACAGGAATCTCCGGAATTCAACCCGATCAAGCTGCTGGTGCAATTCTGAATACAGAGAGCGTATTGCTCTCCGCATTCAGCGAGGTCTTGCGGACCTGATCTGCACTGTCGGATCAGGTCCACAAGACCTTTAGTAAATAGGCCTCAATGAGCGCTCAGAAAGCTAAAACCTATACATAGGAGATAAGATATAAAAATAAAATATAAGAATATGGAAGGACTCTAGCTATGATTACCTTGTATTGTGGATCATAAATCCAAATGTTTTCTACCGGAATCCCAGAGAATGTGCGGTGTAAGAAAACCACCTCCTTTTAGTAGGCTGATGCTGGAACTGGCTGCGGTGATCTCTTTCCCGCTTTCCTCTGGGCGTCCATGGTAATTTTGTAGATAGTCTTTTCCCGGCTCTACTGCTCTACCAAACTATGGCCTCCTTGTTGGACACAAATGTGGAGTCTGAAGATTTGCAAACAGTATCCTAGCAACGTGTTTTGGCTGGCACAGCAGCTTTTATCAAGCTAGATTCTGGATGACATTTGTAGATATTTATACTCTGTGACTAATGGTACTATTAGGAAGTTATTGCCTTAAACTTGTTACAGATGTGTAATACGTTATTATTACATTATTGGAGTTTCGTTTTAAACAATAATGAACACTTCACATAAACCTCCTTCAAATCACAATTGGGTAACATTGGTGTACTTTGAATAAGGCCAATAGGGACAGTTTCAAAAGTATTCATTATAGACAATTAATCTGAATCGCAAAAATTCATATATAACAATAAAAAATTTCATATACACCAATACAAAATGTGTAGAATATAGAGCTGACCAATTAGACAATCAAACTAATTTTATATTGCTTACCACGCTTGGCTCTGAATATATGTAAAATATGTCAGCCACAAAATGATTTATACCTTATAGTGAAGATCCCACTGTCACCCTTGTTACCTGTTGTACTTTCCGCTGCTTGTGTCCGTCTTATAGTTGTGGTGTTCACCGCACTGTAGATCCGTTATCTCAGATATATAATTCCTGTAACTCTCATGGATTATGGAAAACGGCATCGGCCGTACTCAAGGTCCATTACTTCTCTGTGAACTTGACAACTCCAGAAAAGGAAGCTGGTATACAAACAAACTTTCCAGCAGGTACACGCTGTAATTTAAAAGGGCTGCCTATGCGTGTTTTACCCACAATTCTTTGCATGAATGGACTTCATCAGTACTGCCATTCAATGGTTAAACGTCACTTTATATTACGCCAACCACTCCCAAAAGTTGCTACATCCTTATGTTTTAAGGTGGACTGTTTACTATTATAGTTATACAGTATATATTGCATATCTGTCTTAAAGCCTTCTTCTCTTTTCCTTGTTGTCAAAGAAGGATAGTCTTCCACTTATTTCCTGATATCATCATCTATAGTGAGATAATGCCAATTCTTTTTATTATAACTTGTATATTTTCCCACTGACAATTACATTTTGTAATGTATCTCATTTTTAAATCTCCTGGTTTGGTTCTTTTATTATAAAGTAATTAATTTCTGTTAGTTTTTCTTGCACTAGCTCTTGCTTTCTTAATTATTTTTTGAGAATACCCTCTTTCCAAAAAGTGTTTTTCCGTTGAGTGTTGCACAAACTTAGCATGTGAAGAGCAATTTCTTCTTAGCTGAAGACATTGCCCATTCGATATTGCCTTTTTAGTTCCTTTTGGATGTGCACTAGATGCCTTTAGGATACTGTTTGTCGCTATAGCTTTCCTATACTTTTCAGTACTGATTCTTTTACTATTTTTTTTATTTATTTTAATGTCCAAAAAGCTTAGCACTTTATCATTAACCTCATGGGTTAGCAGAATATTATGGTGATAATTATTCAATTGATTAATAACTTGTCCTTGAATTTCAACTGGACCATTCATAGAATGAGAACCTAATCCACATAACATAATTGGACATATTGTTCTACAATGTCTCCATGTTTGTTAAACATGTCCACCATCTCCCAAGCCCCCAAATGGCGGCATGCATATGTTGGTGCACATACTGCTCCCATCGCAATTCCTTCCAGTTGGCGATACAACTGGTTATTAAACATGGAAACATTATTCATCAACACAAATTTCAAAAGTGTAACAACAAACTGTATGTTTTTCATATTCTACACCACAGGTCTCCAAAAAATATGTATTGCAGTAAACCCACTTTATGTAAGATGGATGATTAAAAACTTTCTACATCCACTGAGACTAGTAGCGTTGTTTCTGAAACAGTTATACCATCCAATTTCTTTAGAAGATCTAAGGTGACTAAGATCTAAGATTGTAGAGTATCCAAAAATGGCCTCAATGGATGAAAAGCATTTTTGTGCAATTTTGGAATTGTGTAAAACACTGGAGTGGTAGGAAATTCCTGAAAGATATATTTTAATTCTTTATAGGTTATTAAACCTTCTATTTTAGCCTCATTTCAAATTTGGAACAGTTCATATTGAGCCTGTTTTATTGGATTATATGTTCATTTTTGGTACTAATCTTTGTTGTTTAACTCTCATATTGCTTCATTTACATAAAAATGTTAATCTTTCTTTCTGTAGTGTAGAGCTAGAAAAAATAAAAGAGATAAATTACTTTCTAATAAAAGAACTAAATCAGGAAATTTAAAACTAAGATACATTACAAAATTCAATTGTTAGTTTGAAAACATATATACAATCTATAATGAAAAAGAACTGGCATTATCACACTATTTATATTATAATGATATCAGGTAATTAGTGGGAAACTATCCTTCTTTGACAGCAAGGAGGGCTCCAAGCCTAAAAGGTGCACTGGTAAGAAGTAATTATATGAGATCTCCAAGCGTAGGAAATTGGTTATCAACACAAAGTGATAGGAAACTTTCCATGTGAAAAATGTGTATACTAAAGAACAAATGCCTAGATTACGAGTCTTGCGTTAGCCTTAAAAAGCAGCATTGAGAGGTCCCAACACTGCTTTTTAACGCCCGCTGGTATTACAAGTCTGGCAGGTACATGTGTACCGCACACTTTTTTTCCGCAACTCGAGCATAAAGCAAATCCCCTTACGTCAATTGCGTATCCTATCTTTTCAATGGGATTTTCTTAACGCCGGTATTACGAGTATTGGAAAAAGTGAGCGGTACACCCTCTCCTGTCAAGACTCCTACCACATTTAAAAGTCAGTATTTAAGAGTTTTACGGGCTAACGCTGTAACATAAAACTCTTAACTAAAGTGCTAAAAAGTACACTAACACCCATAAACTACCTATTAATCCCTAAACCGAGGCCCCCCCCACATCGCAAACACTAAAATATTTTTTTTAACCCCTAATCTGCCGAACGAAATTCGCCGGCACTTCAATAAACATATTAACCCCTAAACCGCCGCACTCCCGCCTCGTAAACATTAGTAACATTTTATTAACCCCTAATCTGCCATCCCTAACATCGCCACCACCTACCTACATTTATTAACCCCTAATCTACCGCCCCCTATGTCGCCGCCACTATATTAAATGTATTAACCCCTAAATCTAAGTCTAACCCTAACTCCCCCCCAACTTAAATATAATTTAAATAAATCTAAAGAAAATTACTACAATTAACTAAATTATTCCTATTTAAAACTAAATACTTACCTATAAAATAAACCCTAAGCTAGCTACAATATATAATATACAAATAGTTACATTGTAGCTAGCTTAGGGTTTATTTTTATTTTACAGGCAACTTTGTATTTATTTTAACTACGTAGAATAGTTATTAGTACCTGTAAAATACAATAGTTATTAGTACCTGTAAAATAAAACCTAACCTACGTTACAATTACACCTAACACTACACTATAATTAAATTAATCCCCTTAACTAACTACAATTAATTACAATTAAATTAAATAAACTAAAGTACGGAAAAAACCCCCACTAAATTACAGAAAATAATAAAATAATTACAAGAATTTTAAACTAATTACACCTAATCTAATCCCCCTAATAAAATAAAAAAGCCCCACAAAATAAAAAAAATCCCTACCCTATACTAAATTACAAATAGCCCTTAAAAGGGCCTTTTGCGGGGCATTGCCCAAAGTAATCAGCTCTTTTACCTGTAAAAAAAAATATAATACCCCCCCAACATTGCAACCCACCACCCACACACCCAACCCTACTCTAAAACCCACCCAATAACCCCTTAATAAAACCTAACACTAACCCCTTGAAGATCACCCTACCTTGAGACGTCTTTACCCAACCGGGCAGAAGTGGTCTTCCAGACGGCCAGAAGTCTTCATCCGATCCGAGCAGAAGAGGTCCTCCAGACGGCCAGAAGTCTTCATCCAGGCAGCATTGGCATCTTCTATCTTCATCCATTTGGAGCAGAGCGGGTCCATCTTCAAGACATCCGACGCAGAGCATCCTCTTCCATCCGACGACTAACACTAAATGACGGTACCTTTAAGTGATGTCATCCAAGATGGCGTCCCTTCAATTCCGATTGGCTGATAGAATTCTATCAGCCAATCGGAATTAAGGTAGAAAAAATCATATTGGCTGATCCAATCATCTTGGATGACGTCACTTAAAGGTACCGTCATTTAGTGTTAGTCGTCGGATGGAAGAGGATGCTCCGCGTCGGATGTCTTGAAGATGGACCCGCTCCGCTCCGGATGGATGAAGATAGAAGATGCCGCCTGGATGAAGACTTCTGGCCGTCTGGAGGACCTCTTCTGCCCGTATCAGATGAAGACTTTTGGCCGTCTGGAGGACCACTTCTGTCCAGTTGGGTGAAGACGTCTCAAGGTAGAGTGATCTTCAAGGGGTTAGTGTTAGGTTTTATTAAGGGGGCATTGGGTGGGTTTTAGAGTAGGATTGGGTGTGTGGGTGGTGGGTTGTAATGTTGGGGGGTGTATTGGTTTTTTTTTACAGGTAAAAGAGCTGATTACTTTGGGGCAATGCAGCGCAAAAGGCTCTTTAAAGGGCTATTTGTAATTTAGTATAGGGTAGGGATTTTTTTTTTTTTTTTTTTTAATTTTATTAGGGGGATTAGATTAGTTGTAATTAGTTTAAAATGCTTGTAATTATTTTATTATTTTCTGTAATTTAGTGTTTGTTTTATTCCGTACTTTAGTTTATTTAGTTTAATTGTAATTAATTGAAGTTAGTTTAGGGAATTCATTTAATTATAGTGTAGTGTTAGGTGTAATTGTAATGTAGGTTAGGTTTTATTTTACAGGTACTTTTGTATTTATTTTAACTAGGAAGTTATTACATAGTTAATAACTATTTAATAACTATTGTACCTAGTTAAAATAAATACAAAGGGCGCGATCCGATATACGGAATAGTTTTCGGCGCAAGCGAGGGAACCCGCACTGCCCGTAATTTCACCTCGCACATCGGGGTATTACATATACTGCGCCGTTAGATGGTAAACTGGCGTAAGTAGGACAAACTGGCGATCTTCCGAAAAGTGCGCAAATACACATTTTAGTTGTCGCATGTAACTTACGCCTGTATTTTGTCCACGTAAAGTCTCAATAAAGAGTACTTTTATGCAAATTAGGCTAACACTCGTAAAAATCAACCGCGACTCCATCTAAAAATGTGACACGTAATTACGCTATTCAAAAGTCATATATAAACCCATGCGCAGCCGCTTTTTTCTTCAGTGTGTTTGGATGGTTCGTTGAGCTACAGCACACTACAGTGGAGTGGAGGATTAGTCAGAGTAGAGAGAGGCGCAAATAGAGGAGTTAGTTAGGTCGCATTGTTGGTTGATTAAGCTTGTACACTTACACATATTTTTTACATATTGCACACATATTGCATACATTCATATACAAATACACCACACTTTTTTTTCTAACACCTCACACATTTTATTTCAATTTTACAGTGTGATAGCACTGAAAGGCTGAGTGTTTGGTTGTGATTGTGTGTGATTGAACTGGGAGTGAGTGTGAGTGTGTGAGTGTGTGTAGTGTGAGGATAGCAGGGAGAGGTAGGGCGGAGGGGAGGAGGGGAGAGGAGTGGCAGGGAGAGGAGTATTGTAGAGGACAGGAGGAGCAGTGGGGTCCCTGTCAGGGAGTAAGTGGAGTGGGGAGAGGGAGAGCTAGAAGGGATGATGGGAGGGGAGATGCCCGAGAGCCCCAGAGACCAGGCTCATCTAGAAGAGGGACAGAGGGTACACATGGGGACAGAAGGGGGGAGGAGGGAGAGGATAGGGAGGAACCCACACCAGGGACATCACAGGGAGCAAGCCAGGTGTCCACAGAGGATGAGAGGATGAGATGTCCAAACTTCTCATTCGATGAGAATTTTGCCTTAGTCCAGGCCATCATGGACAATCACAGTGCCCTCTTTGACTAGGAGAAGGGCAAAGGTGTTGCCAAAAGGCATAAAACAGCATGGTTGGTGGTAGAGGATGCTGTCAACAGTGTGACCCCGCAGAGGAGGACTGTTGATGGCCTTAAAAAGCGGTGGAACGGGGCGGAGCCAACCACCGCACAGAGCAGTCGCAAATTTTCAGAGCTCCTCCATATATACTAACTTTAAGCTACTTAAAACTAGCCAACAAATGCTTTTTTTTTAGACAAGAGGTGCTTTATTATCTGCCCACCTGCTGTGCTCCTGTTATTTGCACTTTGGGCCATTTTGAGCTTTAGTGGGAGCTGAACTAGACCGTGAACTACAGGCGCCCCAGAGCCTTGGAGTCAAGCCTAACCAGAGACCCGTTTACCGCTGCTCCTGCCGCCGCAACACACTGCACTTAGCTCCGGAGGGTCGGGGATCCGCTCCAGAGCCTAGTTGTGACCACAGCAGCAGCCATAACTAGAGACTCTTTTGGAACATCATAGAGGACATCCTTCTAAAACTGCAGCAGAGGCAGCAAATGTGAGTAGTGACCGGGCGGGTACCGCTCAGTATCAGGGTGGCACATAGAATAACATTTGCATAAAAAGCGGAGCATAATACACATAACACAGGGACTTTTACCTAAGTTGCACTGTCGCTGAGTGTTCTCCAGGCTTAGGCGCGAAAACGCCATTTTGGATCTCCCTGTTAATGCGCACCAGGCTCCGTGTGATGCATATCACTCCGAGCAGTTAAGCCACAAACTTCAGCCTGCAATTTCAACTAAACTCTTAAGAGTGGGTGCCGCAATTTCTATATATATGGCAGAGATATAGGGGGTTCACCTAAGCCTTGTCACTTGATTTCATTAATCTACAACCCACTATAGTAACATTCTCACGTGGGGCTTTCATTCAGCACAGACGGCCATCAGCCAGTTGCCCAGTAACATAAGCACAACTGTGTATATTAAGGATTTTCTTTTTTTCTTTTTTCTGGCACATTGGGGAAATACATAGTTGAGGGATAGTAAGCATACCCTCTTTGTCTTCACTTACTCCTTTTATGTCTCGGAAGCAAATCTGACCTAGTGGATTGGCATAGAGACACACTTAACTAGCTGCAACATAAGCCCTGCTGGGGACTGAAGTTCCTCCTAGAGCACAGGAACCTAACTGCATTTGTGCCTTCCTTTTTTTTTTATTATTGTTTCTTACTCTTTTTTTTTTTTTTCTTTCTGGTGATGCTCTACATAAATAATCCCTAAAAGGGAGCAGATTAAAGTACTTAGAGGCAACACACAGTTTCCAAATGCAAGAAGAGCAGTAGAATTGGCAAACTACCATTCGCCTCTACACCTTTTATAGCTAAACCCTACAATAGTGTGCTATTGAGGCCTAAATGTCCTGAAGCCCATCATTATCTCTGTTTCTTTTAAAGCTGTATTTCACGCAGATGATTACTGCACTATAAGAACCATGGAATAATACAGTTTGGCCGCTTAAGCCTGTCTACCACTCAGTGTTATCCAACCTAAATTCAGTACATAGGATCAAATACGCTCGTTTCTGAAGCAGCGGTACACCTGCACAATCTCAGCTTTACAACAAATGTTTCACTAAATAATATGTCACAGTCAGCCAGGGAAAAGAACAAACAACTCTTATTGCCTAAAAAGACTGTGATTGATCATTTTGGGCCCCCTTGTGCAACATCGCAACTAAGCGATACAGAGGCCCCAGACTCACCGAGAACCGAAACCTCTGAACTCACATTGGCAGCCATGCAAGATATTCAGCAGTCTTCATCAACTGCAGTTACTCCTACTTTCATCATGGACTCCCTAAAATCAATGCTGGATAACCATCATGCTTCATTCACTGCCAAACTTGCAGCCTCTACTGCCGAGTTGAAAAGGGAAATTTCGTCTACAAACGAACGTATCGACTCCCTTGAAAGACGGCAAGAAGATATGACCACTGAGCAATCCAACCTCTTAAACTTCACACAACGACTCTCTGACTACTTTGATGTAGTAGAGGATAAAATAGCTGACCTGGAAGATAGGTCCCGGCGCAACAACCTGCGGATCCGGGGGGTGTCTGAGACCGTCTCCATGTCTGATTTACAACCATTCCTAAGAGAGCTATTCCACCTATTAGCGCCTCCAGCCTTAGAGTCGGAAAATCTGATAGATAGAGCCCATCGCTTGCTCAAACCCAAAGGCTTGTCAGAGGACCAGCCGAGGGACATAATAGTCCGTATGCATTACTACACTTATAAAGAATGAATCCAAAGAGCTCATTTTCAGAAACCAGTTTTACCAGACAAGTTCAGAAACGTACAAATATTTCCCGACCTGTCCGCAAGGACTCTACAGAAGAGAAAAACCTATACTGAAATAACCTCTATACTCAGAAAGAACAACATCAGGTATAGATGGGGCTACCCCATAAAACTGCTAGTCTTCAGAAACAATCAAGTATTCACGATCCTGAAGCCAACTAAAGGCTATGAACTTTTACAACTCTGGAACCTGCTGCCTTCTCACAAAGCGAACTCACATCCTCAACACAACCAACTAAATGCTTCAGCAGAGGAATGGTCAGCCCCTTCCACCTCAAGCAGCCGTCAGGCTATCACAAGTCATACAAGAATTAGTAACTCAAATTGGTCTCCAACCAAGGTACAGGGCCCTACACAGCGCAAACAACTAGAAAGACCTGAATGGTCTGCACTTCCAAGGAGACACAGATCCGGCTCACCAACATCTTAAAGACACTTGCAAGCTTTGCACCACATGCTCTGCACTAAAAGACTCTGATGCAGCTTTACTTCATACCCTGAAAAACATATCCTGGCGAGAGTGACCTGAGGACGATGAGTATACGTTAAAATATGTTCTGCATATAACTTTACAGCTTTCCTATATGTTGATGTTATTGCCAAAATTTGTAAGTCTACTTTACTAGAGAGACTTTTTCCAGCTATATTTGCAACAGTGACTTTTCTATGGACCTCATTTCAGGCCTGATGGGGATCCAATAGCTTGTGTCTTAACAATTCAGTCAATAGAGTGGTTTGTAGAATAATAGACAGATGTTGCTCACACTGTATTGCTTGCCATTCCTGTTTAACTCTAACTGTACTGTATTAACCCTATACTACATTTCTCCACACAGAGGACAAGCAGACTACATCTGTACAATAAACATAGGAAGGCACTAAAACATACTCCAGGTGAATACCCAGATACATGACATTCATGTACGCAGTGAGAGTTCAGCCTACTTACACTATACACTCGCTAGACAGCGACTTACATCTCATCAGAATATCTAGCTTATAGATTATAGGATCACATTCACATCACATCAGAACCCCACATAGATGATGTTAACTCATGTAACCCTTAAAATCGTTCCTGATAACAATGATGACACATAGGGAGATATCTGGACACTAGATAAAACCACACTAATACACACTTTAGCCAGGAGACTCTCCGCACCACTGTGGGTCACAGAGTAGCTGCATCTGGATTAGTGCATGGATCGCACATCACATCACTTTACTAACAAATGCTTAATGTTCATACTGTTGATGTTTTTGAGTAGATGTTTATTGATTGTTCACTATATGAATATTATTACTTCTTTTCTCTTTGTTCTTTTAGCTATGTGTACACACTGTCAGTTATACTCTTATAGTTCTCAATTATTCCACATGACAGGCGCATTGGCCGCCTTACTAAACTTACCTAACTCCACAACTATTCATAAACACCTCCCCCCCCACAATCTCATATTACAGCTCACATACCCTTATTTGCTACCATTTATTTTTCTTAAGGAGCCCCCTCCTCTGAGGCGGACAACCTAAGCGGTTTCTCTAGACAATACCACAACCACTAGAAAAACACTGTATTATAACTTCAAATAGTGTACTTTGCACTGCAAGGGTAACCTCCCCCTAACCTGCTCCATCTTCCCCCAGCTACTCCTTACTTTGACCCCGTTTCTCCCTCCCCCCTAACCTCCTTCCCCCCCTTTTTTTTTTTTTTTTTTTCCCTAACCTACCCTCCTGTGTAGACATTAACACAACCCTACTATGGCTCTAGTTTGTACCTCCCATAACGTCAGAAGACTTAACACACCAAATAAAAGAAGCAGGCTTTTGAACTACCTTACCCATGCCAAGTCAAAGATTGTTTTCTTACAAGAAACTCACTGGGTAGAAAACTCACCTATCCCATTACACAGCAAGCTATACCCGGTGATTTAGGCAGCCTCCTCTTCAGGGAAATCAAGAGGTGTAGCGATTTTAATTCACAAGACCGTCTTATTTGAAAAACTTGACACTTATATGGACCCCCATGGCAGGTATTTGGTCCTTAACTGTAAATTAGATGATGTCCCATATACTATAGGTAGCTACTATGGCCCAAACTCTGGACAAATTAGGGCACTTAGAAAATTTCTAAGGATACTAACTGCTCACAAGACCCAAAATCTATTACTAGCAGGTGATTTTAATATGCTTTTAGACACGGCCTTAGACCGTAGATCACCAAAATTTAAACCCTGTGACTCTCAGACCTCCAGAACTGCTAAGCAATTCACTAATCTTATTGCCCAACACAACTTATTTGATGTTTGGCGGTCCCACCACCCTTCATCTAGAGACTACTCCTACTATTCTACCGTCCATAACACATACACTAGAATCGATTATATTTTTTGTGAACCCCGACTGCTAGATCAAATTCAATCTGTACACATACCCAGCTGCTCATGGTCAGATCACTGCCCGATTCAGCTGTCCATGAGAGCCCCACACTATATGACGACTAGACCCTCTTGGAAACTACCTGAATACCTTCTCTCGCCACCTGAGAGAGTCACACTCATACAGCAGGAAATCACCAAATTTTTAGAGATAAATGACAATGGAGCAGTTAGTGATTTTTGTTTATGGGGTGCCCTCAAAGCATTTCTCAGGGGACTATTTATCAAATTTAAAGCGGAACATAAAAAACATATAGGAGGAACCTTAGCCCAACTACACATTACTCTTAGGGATTTGACTTCTTCCCACATGATTTCATTAGACCCTCACAAACTATCTCAAATTGAAGACATTAAAGTAAAAATAGAAGCCCTAGAAACTAAGAGATACCAAGAGCAAACTCGCCAGTTTAAGCAAATGTTTTATGCTAAAGGGAACAAAGCAGATCGATTGCTGGCACACAAGCTTAGGCAGCGAACAGCAGAAGTGCGCATCCCATACCTAAAAATGACACAAGGTATAGTTCGGTTACCAAAAGACATAGGCAAAGCTTTCGCCGATTACTATTCCTCCCTGTATAATCTGAAAAATTCCCCAGATTCCCCTGCGCCATCTATGCAACAAATTCGAGACTTCTTAGATTCGCTATCCCTACCAGCCCTGTCTGATATACAGAAAACCCTATTGGACTCCCCCTTTAGCATAGAAGAGGTGGTCTCAGCTATTAAAACCCTAAAAAGCCATAAAGCTCCAGGCCCGGACGGGTACACCGCCCTTTTTTACAAAACAGACAAGAGTCTGCTCACTAGCCAGACAGTCTGGCTCCCTTCCCCCGGAGTTCTTAGAAGCTGTTATTGTAACCATCCCAAAGCCGGGTAAGGCTCCCAACATATGTGAACACTTCCGACCCATTTCCCTAATCAACACAGATATGAAGCTTCTAGCTAAGCTTATGGCCTCCAGGCTAAATCAAGTTCTCCCTTCATTAATTGATGGAGACCAGGTAGGTTTCACACCTGGCAGAGAAGGACCGGACAACACCAGGCGAATCCTCAATATTTATTTTGAGGCTAAGCGTCAAGGTATTCCCTGCACAACCCTAGCACTAGACGCTGAAAAGGCCTTCGATAGGGTGAACTGGGCCTATCTATTCGAAGGCCTAAATAAATTTGGTTTCCCCCCGTACTTCCACGCCTGTGCTAAAGCACTGTACTCAGCTCTGTCGGCATCTGTAAGGGGCCTGGGATTCCAGTCTCCCACGTTTCCCATTACAAATGGAACACGGCAAGGATGCCCATTATCCCCATTGATATTCACTCTTATCATGGAGCCACTTGCCGAAGCAATCAGAAATAACCCAAACATTCAAGGGGTTGAGATTGCGGGGACAATGCAAAAAACTGCGCTATTCGCAGACGATCTCACCATATTTCTGGGGAATCCCTCTGAGTCCCTCCCTTTTCTTTTTAATGTACTACACCTGTTCGGACAGGTTAGCTTCTACAAGCTTATTGTTAGTAAAACTGATGCTTATGTCATTAATATGTCGAATGCGGAGCTTACGGGACTAAAGAGGTTGTACACATTCAACTGGTCCCACCACAAGATTAAACACCTAGGAGTGTATCTCTCCCATAACATATCTACTTTACTGGAGGCCAATTTTAACCCCCTACTGCGACACTTCCAAGAGAGTGCTGACAAGTGGAGTGTTCCATGCATTTCCTGGTTAGGGTGCATAGCAGCGTTTAAGATGGTCTAACTCCCTAAACTCACCTACCTTTTCCGCTCATTACCCATACCAATTCCCAAATCCCTTATCAGCAAATTCCAGCACATATGCAATCGATACATTTGGAGGAATAAGCATCCTAGAGTAGCCACGAGGATAATGCAGCAGCCCTTTCAAAGTGGGGGCGCGGGCGCCCCTAACTTAATCCATTATCACGAAGCCTCTAGACTAGCCCACATCCTCCCTTGGAACATAACTACAGACCATAGTAAATGGCAGATATTAGAACAGGCTACACTACCTTACCCGCTTAGACTGTTAGACCCTATATGGATACCCAGGCATGTCAGATCCTCCTACAAGATCCAGAATATCATTGTCTTGCATGCTCTACATTTCTGGGACAGAATCCGCTCACTGTCACAAATTGCCCCACACCCCTCCCCGATCCACTCCCTTACGGGCTTGCTTGCAGCTCTTAGGGATTTGCATCCAAACTTGTGGCAAGACCATAGCATAAACTGTATAGCTGATTTATTCCCAAACGGGCGTTTCATCAAGACATCGGACTTCCTCTCCAAATATGACCCACCGCAAATCTTACGATTTGAGTTTTGGAGGCTTCGCAGCTTACTGAAATTGTGGGGCTTCCTAGATAAACCACTACGCGAACCCACTAACTGGGAGAAGAGATGGGCCTCCGACATTAAGACCCCTCGGGCATTATCAATCTCATATAGAGATTTAATAAATCCTCCTACTTTCTGCAAATCAGCATATATCATGGCTTGGGAGAGAGCTCTCCATTTTCATGCTGAGCAAGAAGACTGATCCAGAGCAGTCACACTCACTAAACGGGCCCTCCATTGCATTACCCTACTAGAACTATACACAAAAATTTGCACACAATGGCACCTCACAGCACTGAGACTTTTTAAGATTTCACATCTAAATTCCCCATTGTGCTGGAGGGACTGTGGGTTGGTGGGATCACCGGCCTATATATGGTGGGAGTGCCCAGCATTACAGCCCTTTTGGACAGAGATTTCACATAGATGCACACAGCTAGATCCCCTCTTAGGGACTACCCCGCAGACTTTGCTCTTTCATCTGGACATTAAAACATCAACAGCCCAGACAGACCTCCTTAGCATATACTTGCTCACTGCGGCTAAGTTATCAATAGCCAGACTCTGGAAACAGAAAACACTCCCAACCTGGAGTGATGTAGTCAAAATAATGACCTACTTGGAACTTATGGAGGGCCCGATTTTCAGCCAACAAAACAAATCAATCCTACAAGCGCAGGCATGGGAGGTCTGGGAGTCAATCAGGTAGGCCCTAAAGAGAAGTCAGGGCACCAACGAAAATTTCTCAAGATCATCAAGGCATGGCAGGCAAGACGGCTTTTTGCCCGCAACCATAGGTCCTTTCACCCTGCAGCCCATTCCTCACACTCCTCTCCTTCTTCTTTCCCTTTTTTTTTTTTTTTTCATCCCCATCCCTAGCCCACTCTATTCCCCCTTTGGTTACTCTTGCTCGTAGCTCGCACTTGATACACAATACAGACATCCTCATCAGGGAGGTGGCTTCTCCAGCTACTGCGCCGCCACCCCCCCCCCCCCTCCCAGTTATATATTGGACACCTTGAAACCCTAAATAAGATAGAGACTTATCATTAAAGTAGCTTCCCACTAAAGTCACAATAAAAAAAGTAGCTTTATTGCACAACCGCATACAACAAACTTATTTTCTAGTGATCGTACGCTTGTTGAATGCTCAAATATTTTAGAATACGAAGTTTAATTATGTGCAATAAATAAGGTAGTATTTGTGTTTTATTTTATTAGAATAATTGGGGGCTTTTTGGTTACTGGTGCATGCTTTGACGGTTCTATGAAGTCCCAGCAAATAAAGGCATTCCTTAAAGAAACACTTTTCTTAATTTTGGCCACCTTGGATCATGGTACTTGGAGTTTCAGGGAGATTGCACACCATTTGCTGGCATCAGGGAGCTGATATTACAATCAGGGAGACTCCCTGAACTTCAGGGAGACTTGGGATGTCTGCACAATATAGCATATTGCTATACCCTGATGTTGATACACTATATACATTGTGTCACCTTGCTTATATAAACTAAACTGTATGTAAAATAAATAATGTGGTTTCCTGGAAGACCCTAAAGGGGTTTATTTTGTCGTAGACACACCTACTATATTCCTAGTGTTTGCACCATAATAGGTCCAAGAGAGGCCTCTTGAGTCCACAATGTAGGTACACTGTATTGCTTGGCAAATATTACTCTCATACCTCATTTTTTTAACCTAGTTATGATGTTAACACTGATTATCCATTTGCTCTTGCATTTGTTTTGTAACCAAATTCATGTCGACATCCAATGTTTGTATGCTTGAATTAAACCACAATAAAAATATTCAATAAAAAAAAAAAAAAAAAAAGCGGTGGAACGACTGCAAGAGGCGGGTGAAAGAAAATATGGGGCAGGAAGCCATGCACTAGAGGGGAACAGGTGGTGGTCCACCCCTGGACACAGAATACAACACCTGGCAGGAGATGATAGGCAGGTCCCTGAGTATCACAGCAGTCTGTCAACTTCCAGGGGCTCGTGACTCAGGGGCTGCAACCACAGCACATCATGCTGGTGAGTAACATCCCACACACCAGTATGATATGTATTTGAGATATAACATCCTTTAATGTCACACATTAATGTACACAATGAGGAGCATGGTATTTGGCCTACTAACAAAAACATCTACAATTATATTTCACATTAATGCTACTTAACACAATGCAATTCATGATATGAGGTGGAATAATGCAATACTAACATGTCTCAGAGTAACACAGGCCACAAGCCACATGTAGAGTTTTCAGTAAATGGACACTATAGCCATCACAATACTTTTAGCTCAAGAAAGCAGGTTCAGTGTCTACATCAGGCTAAAGTAAATTGTGTGACCATAGTGTCACTTAAAGAACACATTTTCTCCATCATTGACATATACACATAACTATTGTATGAAACATATACCTGTATACTGTGCATATTAAAATCCCTCATATCACAAATCACAATGTGCACATGCATGTTATAGAGTTTGACATGAGAATCAGTATAGGCCCTAGCATGTATCAATGTACATTGTATGCCCACATGGACATAAATATGACTGTACTAATCACTCTCATCATTTGACTCCTCCACAGAACCTCCTGTCACAAGGATGCAAACAGGCATGCCGCCACCTCCACCACCACCACCAGTCACAGGCATGCCGCCACCTCCACCACCACCACAAGTCACAGGCATGCAGCCACCACCATCAGTCTTCAGGCAACCACGTGAATATTATGCTCCCAGGCATGAGCAGGGTTGGATGGCTTCAGTTGAGGACCCGGAAGTGATGCCACCCCCATTGACATATGACCCCTAGCAAGATTCCTGGCCAGAGGAATATTCTTCTTTTGGATTTGAGGGGGAGCTAAGACAGCCACAAAGGGTCCATTTATTTACCCCCCCAACACAATCTCAGGACAGTCATGGCTTTTACACACAGGCTATGTCACAAGAAGTGCAAACTGGACAGGCTGAGTGGTCATTCACTGGTCATCAGTGGGACTATAAATCCACCCTGAGAGCTCCACCATACTCTTCACTTGGGAGAGCACCACCATCATCTTCACTTGGGAGAGCACCACCATCCTCTTCACTTGGGAGAGCACCACCATCCTCTTCACTTGGAAGAGCTAGACCATCTGCAGAAGAATATATAGCTGAAAGTACTCAAGCAGCAGCAGATGCAGCTGAACCTACACCTCAAGCAGCAGCAGATGCAGCTGAACCTGCACCTCAAGCACCAGCAGATGCAGCTGAACCTGCACCTCAAGCACCAGCAGATGCAGCTGAACCTGCACCTCAAGCACCAGCAGATGCAGCTGAACCTGCACCTCAAGCATCTAGAAGCCCTGCTGCTCAAGAGCCTGTGGATGCATTGTACTCACCCCTGGGTGAGGAATACATTGCACTCCAGAGGAGGCTCATAACAAGCACAGAGAATATACAAAGAGGCCAAGAGAGGTTCTTCCGGAGCCAACAGAGGAGACAACAATGTAGCATATAGCTACAGAGGGACATAGCAGCATCGTTAAGTGCAAGTGTTCATAACCAATCCCAGATGATGCAAATTCTGTCTGATATGCAGATGCAAATGGACAATAGATGGAGAGAACAAAATCAACTCTTGGGTGTGTTGGTTGAGCACTTTACACACCAGCAGGGCACTGCCTCCAGCCTATCACCTGTGGCCACCACACCAGCAGAAACAGAAGAATCTTCTCAAACCAGGAGAACAAGGCAATCCACTACAGCCACCTCAGCTCCCTCATCCAAGAAGCCAAAAAAGAAATAAATATTCTTATAGTTCACCATAAATCTTGTCCTCTGTTATTTACCATATAATTGTCATCCACATCCATGTGAGGTGTGTTTTAGTACACTGATATTGTTAAAACATATAATAAGGCCTGTGTGGAAATGGCCCAAAAAAGGTAATATTATCCTGTTTATGACATATTCTTGTACTATAACTCACATCCACAATAGTTGTTTCTGAAGGGTACATATAGTAATATTCACTTCTAAGATGTAAATCAATGTATCTCACATCCAATATAAATTGACACACTGGTATATATAGTAGTGATGTTACTGATAGGGTGGGCATTATCAGATGTTTTAAGTCTGCAGGTGAGAGGTTGTGGTGTCTGTGATTGGTTTTACACAATTGCAAAGAGGCAGCCTTCAAGAAGGTCTTAGAAATTATCATATGAGCCATCCTAGGTTTTGCTTTCAACTAAGAATACCAAGAGAACAAAGCAAGTGTTCTAATTAAATCTGAAAGTAGTTTGAAATATCATGCCCTATTTAAAAGAAGGTTTTCTTTGGACTTGACTGTCCCTTTATATATTTTGGCGTCAGTGCCAAGCTGTGTTAGCATTAGAATAAATTACACTCCAGTGGGTTCTAAAGAGATGAAGGTAATACAAATTAAAGTAAATAAGCAAGTATATGTCCACAATGTGATAAAGTACCTACAAGCTCAATCCATTTGATTATGTTGTGGCTTCAAACTATTTCAAATACACAAATAAACCTTAAAAAAGCAATATCATAGTATACTGTCCCTTAAACCTTGAGATGCTGCTTAAATGTATGTGTTTGTTAAGGCTTCCAGGGAGTTATGTTGTTTTTTTAGTCAGTGCAAGTGTTTCTGCGCCTGCAATTTGTGGCGAGATGAGAATGGAGTAGATTTTCTGAATTCTGCGCGCGTAAGTCCTTACGCTGTATATTGGATACCAAATTGCGCGTAGTTCTATGTTAGTCTATGGGTAAAAAAAAGATACAGCCGAAGGGTGAAATATACGCACGTAACTGTAAAATAAAAATAAACCCTGAGATAGCTACAATGTAACTATTAGTTATATTGTAGCTATCTTAGGGTTTATTTTATAGGTATTTCGTTTTAAATAGGAATAATTTATTTAATTGTAGTAATTTTATTTAGATTAT
The DNA here is from genome assembly GCF_027579735.1 of Bombina bombina. NCBI lineage: Eukaryota > Metazoa > Chordata > Amphibia > Anura > Bombinatoridae > Bombina > Bombina bombina. The sequence continues at coordinate 253,287,897 of NC_069506.1, forward strand.
TTTAAATGTATTTAAATTAGGGGGGTTAGGGTTAGACTTATATTTAGGGGTTAATATATTTATTATAGTGGCGGCGAAGTTGGGGGCGGCAGATTAGGGGTTAATAAGTGTAGTTAGGTGGCGGCGACATTGGGGGTGGCAGATTAGGGATTAATAAATATAATGTAGGGTCCGGCGATGTTGGAGGCAGCAGATTAGGGGTTCATAAGTATAATGTAGGTGGCGGCGGTGTCCAGAGCGGCAGATTAGGGGTTAATAATATAATGCAGGTGGCGATGATGTTGGGGGCGGCAGATTAGGGGTTAATAAGTGTAAGATTAGGGGTGGTTAGACTCGGGGTTCATGTTAGGGTGTTAGGCGTAGACATAAATTTTCTTTCCCCATAGAAATCAATGGGGCTGCGTTAGGAGCTGAACGCTGCTTTTTTGCAGGTGTTAGGTTTTTTTTCAGCCGGATCTGCCCCATTGATTCCTTTGAGGAAATCATGCATAAGTACGTTTAGCCAGCTCACCGCTACCGTAAGCAACGCTGGTATTGAGGTGAGATGTGGAGCTAAATTGTTCTCTCCTCTCACTTTTTTGCGGCTAACGCCGGGTTTAGAAAAACCTGTGATACCAGCGTTATTTGTAGGTGAGCGGTGAGCATAAACTGCTCGTTAACAACGCAAGCCTTACTGACAAAAACTCGTAATCTAGCCGAAAGTGCTTTAATACTGGAAAAAAAAACTACTATATTGACCACTTTATAAATTGTGAAACGTTTGGGGTTTTGTACCTCTTACATTGCTCTTGCCCTAGATTTTATGTAGGCAAAATGAAAAGACAAATAAAAGATTGAATTAGAGAACATAGAGATAATATCACTTACCAGCAGGATACAAGTGTAGCAAGACATGAACCCAATCCATAGTCTCTTATAGTTATTGGTATAGATGGAGGGCTTACATCAAGAAGAGGAGGGGACCAAGATAAGTTTTTTTCTCCAAAAAGGGACAAAATCGATGTACATTTTAGAAATATTATCCCCAGGAGGTTTAAAAAAACAAACTAGAATTAGACAGTTTCTTATAAAAAAATTAGTAAGAAAAATATTTTTTGTTTGAGATAAATGATCCATTTAGAATGATTCCTTTCTAGTTGATGAAATTATGGTATGATCAATCTTAGCGTATAGTAAATATTGAAAGTTTATGTTTAAAGAAGTAAGTAAAAAATAGAAGGAAAAAAGAGAAAAATAAAAATTGTCTTTTTTGAGAATAAGTATATAATAATAATAATAGATGTTTTCATGAGAAATGTAGTGAATAATATCAAACGAAATTGTTCCAATTTTAGCTCATAAATATAAGGTTAATTGCCATATAATGAAAGAATACTTGCACCAAAAGTTAAACTAATCCACCTTAAAAGAGAAGAAGCCTTTAAGACAGATGAGTTTATAGAACTCAAAGCAATATTTATAACTATGATAGTAAACAGTCCACCTTAAAACATAAGGAGGTGGCAACTTTTTGAGAGCGGTTGGAGTAACATAAAGTGACATTTAACCAATGACTGGAAGCCCAGGCGAAACCCATTCCGTGCAAGGGATTGTGGGCAAAATGCACGTAGGAAGCCTTTCAATTGCAGTGTGCACCTGCTGGAAAGTTTGTTAATATACCAGCTTCCTTTCCAGGCGTTGTCAAGTTTTTGGACAACTAATAAACCTTGATTGTAGCTGATGCCGTGGTCTATAATTCATGAAAGTTATTGAAATAATGGATCTGAGATAACGGATCTACAGTGCGATTAACACCACAACTATAAGACAGACGCAGCAAGATGAAAGTACAGAAGGTAACAAGGGTGACAGAGGGATCTTCACTCTAAGGTATAAATCCTTTTGTTTACTGACATACTTTACATATATTTGGGGCTAAACCTGGTATGCAATATGCAGATACAGTATCTTTGAACAGCGACAATTTGGAGTTAAATACTTGAGAATGGGAAGTGCTGTTTACTTATAACCATATGGATACTATTTGCTGGCTGGTCTATCCTTTTGAAGCATAATAGCTTATTCCTCTAACTAACACTGCAGTGTTTCATTATAAACTCTTTCTATGCATGCATTACTAATTAATATGCTTCTTTTGCATGAACTGATATTCAGCAGACTGATGAATTTGTTGCTCTCAGGATCTTCTTAAAGGAAAAGCTTATGTAATCATTTTGGTATTTATAGCTTATTATCCTCAGGCATGTGCAGGCTGTATTGAATATATTTTAGCTTTGCATGCGTGTGGTTACTATAATATATTTTTGAGTATAACATTTTACCCATGATTTATAAAAAAACTTTTTTTTTAATTGAACATAAGAGTGCTGAATAACCTTTCTTTTTTGTGGAATCCCTACAAGTTTGATTTCACATTTCTTTAATATTTTTCTTTAATGGTAAAATTTGAGTGGTGTGGCTACTTGGGAAGTGGGCATTCCAGGCGATCGTTGCACAGAATACTTTTTTGACCTGAATGGCCACATGCATGTAGATTTTGTGGTGGGAGCTTAGCTCATTGTCTCTCTCCCACATAGCCTTCTCTAACAGATGAGTTTGCTTTGGTGTAGATATTTGGTAATTAGGGGTTCTAGGCCTTTTTTTATCAAAACACTTTATTTTACTTGAATCGCCACTTATGTAGATTCTTTGCATTTGGTGTGTTGTTCACTTTTTCTCTTCCACCTAGCCTTCTAGAAAGGGTTAATTTGGTTTGCGTGACTACATGATAAGTCGGGGTTCTTAACCTTTTTAACTCAAAAAGCTTTCTTGAACAGAACATCAACTTTGATATGGATTTTGTAGCAGGTGCTTGTCTTATTTTCTCTCTCCCACATAGCCTTGTGTAATGGGTGAATTTGTTTGATATAGCTACTTGGGAAGTTGATGTTTCAGGCCTTTTTTGCAGAAAACACTTTTTTTATACCGAAACAACCACTTGAATGTGAATTCGGTGGCATATTTGAGGCTCATTGCAGGCTCATTGCCTCTCTCCTATCTAGCTTTAACCACCGGTAAATTGGTTACAAACTAGTTTTTTACCACAACAGCCACTTAGATGTATATTGGTTTGCAGGTGCCTGGTTCATTGTCTCTCTCCAATCTAGCTTTGTGGAATAGGTGAATTTGGTTGGTGTGGTGTTCTGGATCTTTTTAGTGCAAAACGTTGTTTGACTGGAATGGCCACTTGGTTGTGTTTGTGTTTGTGGTGGGTAGGTGGCTCATTTTCTCTCCCTACCTAGCCTTATGGAAGGTGTGACTTTGTTTTGTATTGCTGATTGGAAAGTGGTTGTTCTGCACTTTTTTTTTTATAAGAACAGACTCTTTGTCTCTCTCTCAACTTGCCTTGTGGGACTGGTGAATTTTATTGGTTTAACTACTTCAAAAGTGGGCATTTATTTAAGGCCTTTCCATATTTATCTGGGCTATTGAGGCATTAATACAAAGTATTACTTTACATTTTTGAACTCTAACATATTGTCTAGAGGATGTTTCAAATGTTTAACATTTTTTGTTTTGTCAGTTTTTTCTTTACAATGCTAATTTTATGGCTTCCACTCACTGTTTCATCATGTTCCTGCTTTTATCTTGCCCAATATTTTTTTTCTATCATAAATCTGTTACTTGATCTACCCTTTGCCCCATATATATTGAATAAATAACTGGTTTATAAAGGAACATTAAAATAAACTAAAAATAGAACAAAGTATACATTTGTGATACATTATATATTTTTTAGGTAACTCTCTCTTGTGTAAAAAATGTCAGGGCATTGGTTCCACGTGTGAAGGCCCCATTGTAAATTGTCCAGCTGGCTACGTGTGTGGTTCTTTATACTCAAGTACCACAGTAGGTAAGTTAAGTTCTTGAATTAATGTTTTATTATTATTTTCATCAGCAGATAATGAATTTTATTATTTTTAAATAAAAGTTATATATATATGATTGATTATAAGGGTAAAAAAGGAGCATCATCAAAATATCAGAAACAAAATTAAATGTAAAGAATTTTGTATTAAATAAAATGTGTTTTGCTGAAATCAATAATGAAATAAACTGTTTATTGTATTTGTTTCTCTGCAGTTCAATAATAAATGTCTTTTTACACATTGCTTTTAGGCAGCCAACGCGATGTATTCATTTCCAGATTTTGCACGCCTGCAAGTTTATGTAACTCACAGGGAGATATCAGAAATGTAGATGGAACCATTCTAGTTGCCACAGCTTGTTGTTATACTGATTTATGCACTCCAATTTTACCCCAGTGTAAGTGACTTTTTATTTCCCTATATCAGCATGTCTGCTATCTATGGAATATTTTATCATTTTACTTTTTATTTAAAGTACCATCTATGAGCAATCAAAAAAATGGATTGACCTGTCCATCTTGCCTTGCTGCAAACGCTGCACAGTGCGACCCTCAGAATATCGTGAAATGTACTGGAAATGAAAATAAGTGCATTCTGTATTCAAGAACTTCATTAGGTAAAATAAATATACACTTTAATAACTATTGCTTTTATTTATCTAACTGCTAATATTTTCATATTGTGTATAGAATCATAGGGGGTAAGTCACACAATACTTTACAAATATTTCAAATAAAATGTATCTATAAAAATCCCCATACACTTTAAAGCGACAGTGATGTCAAGGATAAACTTTTATGATTCTGGTAGAGTGTGAATTTAATTTTTAAACAACTTTCCAATTACTTCTAATATCAAATTTGCCTAGTACTCTTGGTATCCTTTGTTAAAGAGCATACCTAGGTAGACTAAAGAGCAGCAATGCAATATGTCTGTTGCCATTTTTCTCACCAGATGTGTTCATCTCATACCCAGTAGTGCACTTCTGCACCTTCAACAAATGATACCAAGAGATGGAAACACATTTCATAATAAAACTAAATTGGAAAGTTGTTTACAATTGTGATGCTCTATCTGAATCAGGAAATACATATTTGGGGTATCATGTACCTTTAATGTTTTTTTCTATTGATAATCATTAAAAAAAAAATCTAAAGGATTATGATAGAGCCTTTTAGTAGTATAAAAAATGTTTTCTCTGTTGACGCCTAGCAGCAAAAGCCCTCTACAAACTACCATACATTTCCCTGCTAGATATATATAACTTGTAAGGTATGTTGTTTCCTTACATGCATTGTAAAGTGTTTTGGTACTGCAGTCATGTAACTATACAAATGGTTAGTAAGTTAATAATTACTGCCATTTATAAATCATAGACATTGCCATAAACACAAAAGAAACGTATTTCTTATTTATTCATATTGTATGTACTTGTGTATTAAGAAACATAACTGGCTAGTTAATTAGCAATACTTAATACTAGTTTATCATTTTAAAAAGTTAATAATTTGTAGCGGAGCTATGTTTAGTGTATACTGCATGTGATATATCAGCAGCTAGGTTTCCCTCTCCTATTTCCTGGTACCAGGTAGAGAGGTTCCCAAGTTACTAGAAAAGTTAGTAGGTGGTAGACAGTAACTGAGGGTACAGAGGGAGACAAGATCAGGCAGGCAGGGTTTGGCAACTGGAAGGCACACAGGGTAAAAAACAAACAAAAAAAACACGGAGTGGTCAGGGCAGGCACCACTAAATATTAGGCTCTGAAGTACAAAATCAGGAGACAATAGAGTAAACAGATAAAGGGCAAATAAGTCAGCAAAAAGATAGACAGAATACAGCACACACAGAAAGCTATTAGTATAAACAGGTAAGGAACAGGAAGGGCTGGATTTAAAGGACACAAACCCAATTTTTTTTCTTTCATGATTCAGCTAGAGCAGGCCATTTTCAGCTACTTTCTAATTTACACCTATTATAATATTATAATATTTGGTCTTGGTATCTTTATTTTAAAAAGCAGTAATGTAAACATGAGAGCTGTCCCATTTTTGGTTCAGCAATCAATTTGGGGGTACCTTGCATTCCTATTGGCTGAAATTTTTAAATCAGCCAATAGGATTAGAGCTACTGAAATCCTATTGGCCGAGGGCTGCCGCAGAGGATCGCCACAGAGGATCGCCACATCTGGAAACGCTGCTTTTGCTGTGGATAAAGATATATGATGATGGACCCACCTGGAAGAAGACCTTCTCCGCCGGACTTCAGAAACCGTACCTATTTGGAGCTTTAGGGGGGTAGTTATCAAGCCGTCAACCTCAAATACGCTGGAATTCCGCAGCGTATTTGTGGCGAGGCTGATTCGCCTTAGTTATCAAAGGCTCGAGACCGGCAAAAGTAGAATTTTGTGACGTAAGCTTCGATCCGCCGGACTCAGTCCGACACAGATCGATTCTTACGTCACTCCAGATGTTCCGCACACAAGTGCGGCACATTCTCACTACTTTTGCTAGCTATCAAAAAACTAGCAGGTACGCTCGGCACTTTTCCGGCCCAGCGTACCTGGTTTTCAATCCGCCACCCCTGGAGGCGGCGGATCCCATAGGAATCAATGGGAGTCTGACCATAGCGAAAGTACAAGTTCGCTGCTGACAGACATCCCATTGATTTCTATGGGAGCTGTCTACACCTAACACCCTAACATGTACCCCGAGTCTAAACACCACTAATCTGAACCCCCTACACCGCCGCAACTAAATAAAGTTATTACCCCCTAAACCGCCGCTCCCGGAGCCCACCGCAAGCTACTCTATACCTATTAACCCCTAAACCGCCGCTCCCGGAGCCCACCGCAACTATAATAAATGTATTAACCCCTAAACCGCCGCTCCCTGAACCCGCCGCAACTATAATAAATTTATTAACCCCTATCCTGCCCCCCACTACGCCGCCGCCACTGTAATAAAATTATTAACCCCTAAACCTAAGTCTAACCCTAACCCTAACGCCCCCTAACTTAAATATTAATTAAATAAATCTAAATAAATTAACTCTTATTAACTAAATGAATCCTATTTAAAACTAAATACTTACCTTTAAATAAACCCTAATATAGCTACAATATAAATAATAATTATATTCTAGCTATCTTAGGATTTATTTTTATTTTACAGGTACCTTTCAATTTATTTTAACCATGTACAATAACTATTAAATAGTTATTAACTATTTAATAGCTTACCTAGCTAAAATAAAGAGAAATTTACCTGTGAAATAAATCCTAACCTAAGTTACAATTACACCTAACACTACACTATACTTTAATAAATTATTCCTATTTAAAAATAAATACTTACCTGTAAAATAAACCCTAAGATAGCTACAATGTAATTAATAATTATATTATAGCTATCTTAGGATTTATATTTAGTTTACAGGTAACTTTGTATTTATTTTAGCTAGTTAGAATAGTTATTAAATAGTTATTAACTATTTAATAACTACCTAGCTAAAAGAAATACAAACTTACCTGTAAAATAAATCCTAACCTAAGTTACAATTAAACCTAATACTACACTATCATTAAATTAACTAAATAAACTACCTACAAATAACTACAATGAAATACAATTACATAAACTAACTAAAGTACAAAAAATAAAAAAAGCTAAGTTACAAAAAATAAAAAATTAAGTTACAAACATGTTAAAAATATTACAACAATTTTAAGCTACTTACACCTAATCTAAGCCCCCTAATAAAATAACAAACCCCCCCAAAATAAAAAAAATTCCTACCCTATTCTAAATTACATAAATTTCAAAGCTCTTTTACCTTACCAGCCCTTAAAAGGGCCATTTGTGAGGGCATGCCCCATAAAGTTCAGCTCTTTTGCCTGTAAAAGAAAAATACAACCCCCCCCCAACATTAAAACCCACCACCCACATACCCCTAATCTAACCCAAACCCCCCTTACAAAAACCTAACACTAATCCCCTGAAGATCATCCTACCTTGAGTCGTCTTCACTCAGCCGAGCCACCGATGGAACTGAAGAGGACATCCGGAGCGGAAGAAGTTAATCCTCCAAGTGGCGCTGAAGAAATCTTCCATCCGATGAAGTCATCATCCAGGCGGCGCTGAAGAAGTCTTCGATCCGGCCGATGTCATCTTCAAAGAGGCGCTGAAGAGGTCTTCTATCCGGGCGAAGTCATCTTCCAAGCCGGGTCTTGAATCTTCCTTCCGCCGACGCGGAACCACCTTCTTCACCGACGGACTACGACGAATGACGGCTCCTTTAAGGGACGTCATCCAAGATGGCGTCCCCTCAATTCCGATTGGCTGATAGGATTCTATCAGCCAATCGGAATTAAGGTAGGAAAAATCTGATTGGCTGATGGAATCAGCCAATCAGATTGAGCTCGCATTCTATTGGCTGTTCCGATCAGCCAATAGAATGCGAGCTCAATCTGATTGGATGATTGGATCAGCCAATCGGATTGAACTTGAATCTGATTGGCTGATTCCATCAGCCAATCAGATTTTCCTACCTTAATTCCGATTGGCTGATAGAATCCTATCAGCCAATCGGAATTGAGGGGACGCCATCTTGGATGACGTCCCTTAAAGGAGCCGTCATTCGTCGTAGTCCGTCGGTGAAGAAGGTGGTTCCGCGTCGGCGGAAGGAAGATTCAAGACCCGGCTTGGAAGATGACTTCGCCCGGATAGAAGACCTCTTCAGCGCCTCTTTGAAGATGACATCGGCCGGATCGAAGACTTCTTCAGCGCCGCCTGGATGATGACTTCATCGGATGGAAGATTTCTTAAGCGCCGCTTGGAGGATTAACTTCTTCCGCTCCGGATGTCCTCTTCAGTTCCATCGGTGGCTCGGCTGAGTGAAGACGACTCAAGGTAGGATGATCTTCAGGGGATTAGTGTTAGGTTTTTGTAAGGGGGGTTTGGGTTAGATTAGGGGTATGTGGGTGGTGGGTTTTAATGTTGGGGGGGGTTGTATTTTTCTTTTACAGGCAAAAGAGCTGAACTTTTTTTGGGGCATGCCCCCACAAATGGCCCTTTTAAGGGCTGGTAAGGTAAAAGAGCTTTGAAATTTATGTAATTTAGAATAGGGTAGGGATTTTTTTTATTTTGGGGGGGTTTGTTATTTTATTAGGGGGCTTAGATTAGGTGTAAGTAGCTTAAAATTGTTGTAATATTTTTAACATGTTTGTAACTTAATTTTTTATTTTTTGTAACTTAGCTTTTTTTATTTTTTTGTACTTTAGTTAGTTTATGTAATTGTATTTCATTGTAGTTATTTGTAGGTAGTTTATTTAGTTAATTTAATGATAGTGTAGTATTAGGTTTAATTGTAACTTAGGTTAGGATTTATTTTACAGGTAATTTTGTATTTCTTTTAGCTAGGTAGTTATTAAATAGTTAATAACTATTTAATAACTATTCTAACTAGCTAAAATAAATACAAAGTTACCTGTAAACTAAATATAAATCCTAAGATAGCTACAATGTAATTATTAATTACATTGTAGCTATCTTAGGGTTTATTTTACAGGTAAGTATTTATTTTTAAATAGGAATAATTTATTAAAGTATAGTGTAGTGTTAGGTGTAATTGTAACTTAGGTTAGGATTTATTTCACAGGTAAATTTCTCTTTATTTTAGCTAGGTAAGCTATTAAATAGTTAATAACTATTTAATAGTTATTGTACATGGTTAAAATAAATTGAAAGGTACCTGTAAAATAAATATAAATCCTAAGATAGCTAGAATATAATTATTATTTATATTGTAGCTATATTAGGGTTTATTTTATAAGTAAGTATTTAGTTTTAAATAGGATTCATTTAGTTAATAAGAGTTAATTTATTTAGATGTATTTAATTAATATTTAAGTTAGGGGGGGCGTTATGGTTAGGGTTAGACTTAGGTTTAGGGGTTAATCATTTTATTACAGTGGCGGAGGCGTAGTGGGGGGCAGGATAGGGGTTAATAAATTTATTATAGGTTGCGGCGGGTTCATGGAGCGGCGGTTTAGGGGTTAAACTATTTATTTAGTTGCGGAGAGGTGCGGGATCAGCAGGATAGGGGTTAATAATTTTATAATAGAGGGCGACGGTATAGGGGGGGCAGGATAGGGGTTACTAGGTATAATGTAGGTGGCAGCGGTGTCCGGGAGCGGCGGTTTAGGGGTTAATACATTTATAAGAGTTGCGGCAGGGTCTAGGAGCGGCGGTTTAGGAGTTAGTAACTTTATTTAGTTGCGGGGGGCTCCGGGGGCGCCGGTATAGGGGGTAGAGCAGTGTAGTTAGTGTGAGTGCTTAGTGACAGGCTAGCAATAAAGCTGGGAAAAAGCCGAAGGGCAGCGAGATCGGATGAGTGATAACTGTCACAGTCCGCTGCTCATCGCCCCGCGGCTTTTTGACAGGTTTATTTGATAACTTAGGCGAACGTATTCAAGGTCCGCGGCGGCGAAGGTAGGCGAGCTTAGGCGGACGTATTGGGCCGGCGAAGCCAGAAAAGTAGACGGCTTGATAACTACCCCCCTTAGTGTTAAGCCTTTTTTTATTTTTTGGGTTGTTTTTTTTTTAGATTAGGGTTTTTTGGGCAATTGAAAAATAGCTGAATGCCCTTTTAAGGGCAGTTAAAAGAAGCTGAATTCCCTTTTAAGGGCAATGCCCATACAAATGCCCCTTTAGGGGCAATGGGTAGTTAAAGGGACACTGATCCCAATTTTTTTCTTTTGTGCTTCAGATAGAGCATGCAATTTTAAGCAACTTTCTAATTTACTCCTATTATCAGATTTTATTTGCTCTCTTGCTATCTTTATTTGAAAAAGAAGGCATCTAAGCTATTTTTTTGTTCAGAACCATGGACAGCACTTGTTTATTGGTGGGTGAATTTATCCACCAATCAGCAAGAACAACCCAGGTTGTTCACCAAAAATGGGCTGGCATCTACATTCTTGCATTTCAAATAAAAATACCAAGAATTTGATAATAGTAGTAAATTAGAAAGTTGCTTAAAATTGCATGCTCTATCTGAATCCCGAAAAAAAATATTTTGGGTTCAGTGTCCCTTTAAGGTTTTTTAGCATTAGTCTTTTTTATTTTGGGGGGTTTGGTGGGTGGGGGGGGGGGGTTACTGTTAGAGGGGGACTTAGTATTTTTAAAAGGAAAAGAGCTGTATAACTTAGGGAAATACCCTACAAAATGCCCTTTTAAGGGCTATTCATAGTTTATTCTTAGATTAAGGGGTGTTTTTATTTTGTTTTTGTTTTTTTATTTTCATAGGGATTAGGTTTATTTATTTTTTATTTTGGATAATGTGGTTTATTATTTTCTGTACTGTTAGGATTTTCTATTTTAATTGTAATGTAGTATTTTGTTATTTAATGTAATTAAGGGGTAATTTAGGGGATATTAGGTTAGGGTGCTTAGTCATTAAATTAGTTATTTACATTGTGGGGGTTGGCTGTTTAGGAGTTAATAGGTAAATTAGGTTTTATGTGTTGTGGGGTTTGCAGATTAGGGGTTAATATGTTAATTAAGTTTATTGCATTGGTGGTTTGATGGCGGTTTAGAGGTTAATAAATTAATTATTTAATTTGTGATGTGGGAGAATAGCGGATTAAGGTTAACAGATGTATTAGGTTGTTTGCGATGTTGGGGTTGGCGGATTTAGGGGTTAATAATTTTATTAGGAAGTTTGTTGTTTTTTTTCTTCTGAATACTTCGTGCGGGCGTTTAGTTTTTTTTTTAATACTTATTGCGGGCGGTTAGTTTTTTTTTAATACTTATTGCGGGCGGTTAGTTTTTTTATTTAATACTTATTGCGGGCGGTTATTTTTTTTTTTTTTAATACTTATTGCGGGCGGTTAGTTTTTTTTTTAATACTTATTGCGGATGGTTTTATTGTTGTAATGCTCCATTTGCCTTCGCTGCATCCCGGTGGATTCTGAAAATGGCAGGGTGGTGAAAGAATCCACCTTGCCATTTTCAGAATCCACCGGGATACAGCAAAAGCTGCATCCAGGTGAATTCTTTTAGCTGCGTGTGCAGCCAACATTCTTTTGGCTGCCTCAGGCAGCCAACATTCCTTTGAGGATGCGTGCGCAACTGGCGACGGCAATGGACGCGTTACAAAAGCAATTATAGCATAGATGTGTTTTGCTGCATTACCATGAATTTTTTGCTACTTATAAACCCTAATTCCTTTCACTGTACTTTTTCATAACTAATTTGTTTCCCTGAATTTCATCAATCTCTGACACAGTTAATTTTCTCTCTGTAAAATATAACTACTATGTTCTGTTTTGTGTACCATATCCCTTTTGTCTTGAGATATTCTGTACCTGGTATAGTTTATCATGTTAAAGGGACAGTAAAAGCTTGAAACAAAATGTTTAGTTATGAATAATGAAACAAATTTACAAAATAGATATTTTATTATTTATTTTTCATGTAATTTAACTCTGGAAATAGAGTAATTTCGAACTTTGATCTTCAAATATACCCTGCTGGCTTCTCTGCTACATACAGTTGCAGGAAAAAGTATGTGAACCCTTTGGAATGATATGGATTTCTGCACAAATTGGTCATAAAATGTGATCTGATCATTATTATTATCGGTTATTTGTAGAGCGCCAACAGATTCCGCAGCGCTATCTAAGTCACAACAATGGACAATCACAGTCTGCTTAAACTAATAACACACAAAGAATGAAATGTTGCCATGTTTTTATTGAACACACCATGTAAACATTCACAGTGCAGGTGGAAAAAGTATGTGAGCCCTAGGATTTAATAATTGGTTGAACCTCCTTTGGCAGCAATAACTTCAACCAAACGTTTCCTGTAGTTGCAGATCAGATGTGCACAACGGTCAGGAGTAATTCTTAACCATTCCTCTTTACAGAACTGTTTCAGTTCAGCAATATTCTTGGGATGTCTGGTGTGAATCACTTTCTTGAGGTCATGCCACAGCATCTCAATCGGGTTGAGGTCAGGACTCTGACTGGGCCACTTCAGAAGGCATATTTTCTTCTGTTTAAGCCATTCTGTTGTTGATTTACTTCTATGCTTTGGGTCATTGTCCTGTTGCAACACCCATCTTCTGTTGAGCTTCAGCTGGTAGACAGATTAAGTTCACCTGCAAAATGTCTTGATAAACTTGGGAATTCATTTTTCCTTCGATGATAGCAATCTGTCCAGGCCCTGACGCAGCAAAGCAGCCCCAAACCATGATGCCCCCACCACCATACTTCACAGTTGGGATGAGGTTTTGATGTTGGTGTGCTGTGCCTCTTTTTTGCCACACATAGTGTTGTGTGTTTCTTCCAAACAACTCAACTTTGGTTTCATATGTCCACAGAATATATTTTGCCAGTACTGCTGTGGAACATCCAGGGGCTCTTGTGCAAACTGTAAACGTGCAGCAATGTTTTGTTTGGACAGCAGTGGCTTCCTCTGTGGTATCCTCCCATGAAATCCATTCTTGTTTAGTGTTTTATGTATTGTAGATTCGCTAACAGGGATGTTAGCATTTGCCAGTGACTTTTGTAAATCTTTAGCTTACACTCTAGGATTCTTTTTCACCTCATTGAGCAGTCTGCGCTGTTCTCTTGTAGTCATCTTTACAGGACGGCCACTTCTAGGGAGAGTAGCAGCAGTGCTGAACTTTCTCCATTTATAGACAATATGTCTTACCGTGGACTGATGAACAGCAAGGCTTTTGGAGATACTTTTATAACCCTTTCCAGCTTTGTGCAAGTCAACAATTCTTAATCGTTGGTCTTCTGAGAGCTCTTTTGTGCGATGCATCATTCACATCAGGCAATGCTTCTTGTGAAAAGCAAACCCAGAACTGGTGTGTGTTTTTTATAGGGCAGGACAGCTATAACCAACACCCAACACCTCCAATCTCATCTCATTGATTGGACTCCAGTTGGCTGACATCTCACTCCAATTAGCTCTTGGAGATGTCATTAGTCTAGGGGTTCACATACTTTTTCCACCTGCACTGTGAATGTTTACATGGTGTGTTCAATAAAAGCATGGCAACATTTCATTCTTTGTGTGTTATTAGTTTAAGCAGACTGTGATTGTCTATTGTTGTTACTTAGATGATGATCAGATCACATTTTATGACCAATTTGTGCAGAAATCCATATCATTCCAAAGGGTTCACATACTTTTTCTTGCAACTGTATCTGTACCTAATTGACTTTAACTTATAACAACTGCAAAACAATTCACAATATACTAACTTAATGACCATGGATAGCATTATTGTATGTAGACTAAAGTCCAGATTGGCTCCTCCAAATAAGGCAAATGGTGGATGGAGTTTAACTATTGAAACCTAATTGCAGTACAAATAACTTGGCTAATATGGTCAACCATAGCAACACAACAGAAATGTTTTGTAATTACAAGATGTTTACTGTCCCTTTAATGATACCAGAATCTAAATCCTTACTGTTTAAACCAGTTGCTTATTGAAAAACTAATTTATTTGTCACACATGATTCCTGTCTTCTTGGACTACTGCAAGTTGCTTGTAATATTAAAGTCTAATGCTGTCCCATCTTTAAAGTACCATGGGTGCGATCCGATATACGGCATAGTTTTCGGCACAAGCGAGGGAACCCGCGCCGCCCGTAGTTTCACTTTGCAAATCGGGGTATTACATCTACCTCGCCGGCAGTTGCTATAGTACCGTAAGTCGGACTAACTAGCGATGTCCAGAAATGAGCGTAACTACAAATTTCTGGAGTCGCCAGTGACTTACGGCACTTTAGAAACTGCCTGGAACAGCCAATAGAATGCAAGCTCAGTCCTATTAGCTGATTGGATTAGCCAATAGGATTGAAGCTCAAACCTATTGACTGATTGCATCAGCCAATAGGATTTTTTCACCTTTAATTCTGATTGGTTGATAGAATTCTATCAGCCAATCGGAATTCAAGGGACGGCATCTTGAATGATGTCTTCGTTAGCCGTCGGAAGAAGAGGATGCTCCGCATCGGATTTCTTGAAGATGGAGCCGCTCCGCGTCGGAAGGATGAAGATAGAAGATGACGTCTGGATGAAGACTTCTGCTGGCTTTGATGAAGCCTTAGGCCCGCTTGGATGAAGACTTCTCCCGGCTTCATTGAGGACTTCTTGCCACTTGGATGAAGACTTCTACCGCTTTGTTGAGGATGGATGTCGGGTCTCCAAAAACTGTAAGTGGATCTTCGGGGGTTAGTGTTAGGTTTTATTAAGGGTTTATTGGGTGGGTTTTATTTTTAGATTAGGGTTTGGGCGGAAAAAGAGCTAAATGCCCTTTTAAGGGCAATGCCCATCCAAATGCCCTTTTCAGGGCAATGGGGAGCTTAGGTTTTTTAGATAGGTTTTTATTTGGGGGGTTGGTTGTGTGGGTGGTGGGTTTTACTGTTGGGGGGTTGTTTGTATTTTATTACAGGTAAAAGAGCTGATTTTTTGGGGCAATGCCCCGCAAAAGGCCCTTATTTGGGGGGGGGGGGGCTTTTTTATTTTGATAGGGCTATTAGATTAGGTGTAATTAGTTTGAATATTTGATCATTTCTTTTTATTTTGTGTGTTTTTTTTGTAATTTAGTTAATTGTATTTAATTAATGTAATTTATTTAATTGTAGTGTAAGGTTAGGTGTTAGTGTAAGACAGTTTAGGTTTTATTTTACAGGTAACTTTGTATTTATTTTAACTAGGTAGTTAGTAAATAGTTGATAACTATTTACTAACTATTCTACCTAGTTAAAATAAATACAAACTTGCCTGTGAAATAAAAATAAAACCTAAACTAGCAACAATGTAACTATTAGTTATATTGTAGCTATCTTAGGGTTTATTTTACAGGTAAGTATTTAGTTTTAAATAGGAATTATTTAGTTATTAATAGTAGGTTTTATTTAGATTTAATTTAATTACATTAAAGTTAGTGGGTGTTAGGGTTATGTTTAGGGGTTAATAACTTTAGCATAGTGGCGGCGGCGTTGGTGGCGGCAGATTAGGGGTTAATAAATGTAGGTAGGTGATGGTGACATTGGGGGCAGCAGATTAGGGGTTAATAAGCATAGGTAGGTGGCGGCAGTGTTGGGGGCGGTATATTAGAGGTTAATAAGTGTAATGTAGGTGGCGGCGATGTCGGGGATAGCAGATTAGGGGTTAATAAGTGTAATGTAGGTGCCGGCGATGTCGGGAGCTGCAGATTAGGGGTTAATAACTGTAATGTAGGTGGCGGCGACATTGGGGGTGGCAGAATAGGGGTTAATAAATGTATGTAAGTGGGGGCAACATTGGGGCAGCAGATTAGGGGTTAATAATTGTAGGTAGGTTGCGGCAATGTCGGGGGCGGCAGATTAGGGGTGTTTAGACTCGGGTTTATGTTAGGGTGATAGGTGTAAACATACATTTTCTTTCCCCATAGGAATCAATGGGGCTGCGTTACAGAGCTTTACGCTCCTTTATTGCATGTGTTAGGCTTTTTTTCAGCTGGCTCTCCCCATTAATGTCTATGGGGAAATCGTGCACGAGCACGTACAACCAGCTCAAAGCAGCACTGTTATTGGAGTGCGGTATGGAGCTCAATTTTGCTTTACACTGCAATATTGCCTGCTAACGCCATGTTTTTGTAAACCTGTAATAGCAGCGCTATAGGGAGGTGAGCGGTGACAATAACTTGCAAGTTAGTACCAAGCAGCTCTTACCGCAAAACTTGTAATCTAGCTGACTGTTAAGCAAAAGTAATATTATAGCTCTGGCACATAAGTAGCTTCCTACTAACAGCCTCTTTCATTGGTACAAAAATACTAATACTTGCAGAATACACATCCAACATTGTGACACTTTTTGACATGTCCATAATGTTCAGTTCCTTATTTTTATTTATTTTTTAATTTTCTCATCTAAATCACATCCAGCTTCTCTCTTTACTTCCTTTTACCTCAATTTGTGGAACAACTATTCTACAGCTATCTCATATATTTTATATCCTCCTTGCTTGGACCTCTAAAATTATAAAAAAACTTGCCAAAAACTGTCAATACTCACTAGTTCTCCTCTGCATCTCTGCTGTCAACCACCCATACTATTGATCACTGTCTCCAAAGTTTTCCTTTATTCAAACAGCATGACGTTTTGGGGAAACAATCCGCTTTCTCAGACAACTGAACTGAACAAAATGCAACTTAAATACTGACCTCCCACAATTACTGAAAACCACCCAATGGTTGTGGCTGTTGACCACAGACATACAGGGTATGTCGGTCATTAGGGCAATAAAGACCAATCATAGAAAAAATACTTATTTTAATGCACAGTGCATTAAATTGGAATTGATATTTATTAAGACCCATTGAGTGTCTTCTTTCTTGCTAAATATATATATTAAAAGAGAAAAATATTTTTATTATTGAAATGAATGTACTGAGGCCCATTTATCAAGCTCCGTATGGAGCTTGTGGGCCCGTGTTTCTGGCGAGTCTTCAGACTCGCCAGAAACAGCAGTTATGAAGCAGCGGTCTAAAGACCGCTGCTCCATAACGCTGTCCGCCTGCTCTGAGCAGGCAGACAGGAATCGCCACAATTCAACTGGATCGTGTACGACCGGGTTGATTGACACCCCCCTGCTGGCGGCTGATTGGCCACGAGTCTGCAGGGGGCGGCGTTGAACTAGCAGCTCTTGTGAGCTTTTGATGCAATGCTGAATACGGCGAGCGTATTGCTCTCTGCATTCAGCGAGGTCTTTCAGACCTTATCTGCACTGTCGGATCAGGTCCGCAAGACCTTTGATAGGTCTCACTGTATACAAAGTGTTGTAAATTGATATTGTGTATATATAAGAACATATGACAGTTTTTCACCTGCAACTCTAGTTCTACTTACATTTCAAAATTGTATATGGAAAAAAAGGTAAAGTGTGCAAATCTTTTCAATGTCCATATTTTATAAAAAAAAACTTTTAGAATGATTCAATAAATAACCAACTGCAATATATTTATTTTTTTATTTTTTTTATTTTCTGCAGGGGGCAAATTTGCAGTTCGAGGCTGTGCTACACAAAATATCTGTGACTATGGAAATCTGAATTTGGTTGATGGTGTTTCTGTGTCATGTACAGGTCTCAAAAGTGTTTTTTTTTTTCTTTCCAACATTTTATGCTCGTTCATTTTGTCTCTTAAAATGTAGTTAGTTAACAAATTCCACCATCTCATAATTCTGATAATCTTACAGTGTATACGAGAGGAGTATACTGCATTTTCTTAGGGGAAGGAGATGCATACACAATTAAATTCGTAATTTAAAAATTATATAAAAAAAATTGCATTGTTAAGGTGTATCAAAAATCGGAAGTAAATTCTAATATTCATAGTCTCATACTTTATTTTTCAGTGAAGTAAAGATAATAATAAGCCAAAGAAGCTGCAACTGAAATGATCTCATATGCAAAAGTGATATTTTCATTCTATGTTAAATTTTAAGGTTTTATTTTCCTGGGTTTTTTTTTTTTTTTATGACATAATATTAAACGAGTTTGTTTCCGTTTAATTATTTTTCATAATGGCAACTTTATAAATGAATGACACATTTTTTCTTTTTTTTCTCCATATAGTATATTTGCTATATATATATATATATATATATATATATATATATATATATATATATATATATATATATATATACCAGTTGGTAAGCTTGCCCAGAGGGCAGTCTATGTGTTGAAAATACAACCCCCTAAGCTGCAAAAAAATAAAATGGTAGAAATACAGAAAAAAAAATAATCAAAGCTATCAAAAATAATATAATTAAACCTAAACTCAAACCACCATAAAAATAAAAAAATCACTCCCAAAATAAAAACACCCCCTAATCTAATACTAAACTACCACATTGCCCTGTTTTTCAGCTCTTTTACTTTAAAAATAAACAGTCCCCCATAACAGTAAAACCCCCCACCCACCAAACCCCCCAAAATAAAAAAAAACTAACACTAATAAATCGAATCTACCCATTGCCCTGAAAAGGGCATTTGTATGGGCATTGCCCTTAAAAGGGCATTCAGCAATACTGGGATCTAAAAAAAAACTAATCTAAAAATACAAAACCGTGAAGGCAGCACGGAACGGAGGTCCAGAACGGTCTTTCCAGATGTGGCGATCCTCGGCGGTGGTTATCTGTGGCAGTCCTCGGCGGTGGTCCTCGGCAACATGGAGGCTCCTCTTCATCCAATGTCCATGGTATACTGAAGATTGAATGCAAGGTACCTCAATCAATTTTGCGTAACTTGTATTCCAATTGGCTGAATTTTTCAAAACAGTCAATAGGATTAGAGCTGCTAAAATCCTATTGTCTGTTCAAATCAGCCAAAAAGATTTCAGTAGATCTCATTCTATTGGCTGCTGAATTTTTCAAAACAGCCAATAGAATAAAAGCTACTGAAATCCTATTGGTTGTTCAAATCAGCCAATAAGATTTCAGTAACTCTCATCCTAATGGCTGATTTTTAAAATTTCAGCCAATAGGAATTCAAGGTACCTTGCATTCTTTCTTCAGTGTGCGGTGGACGATCACATTAGGAGGAACCTACACTCCTTCGCCGAGGACCGCCACCGCCGCTGCCGAGGTTCGCCACCGCCACCGAGGATCACCACTTCTGGGAAGATCGCTGTGAATGAAGATGATGGACCCGCCTGGAAGAAGACCTCCGTGAGTACCTATTTGGGGCTTTAGTGTTAGGTTTTTTTAAATTTTTTGGGGGTTTTGTATTTTTAGATTAGGGGAGCTGAATACCCTTTTAAGGGCAGTGAAAAAGAGCTGAATGCCCTTTAAAGGGCAATGCCCATACAAATGCCCTTTTCAGGGTAATGGGTAGATTAGGTTTATTAGTGTTAGTTTTTTATTTTGTGGGGTTTGGTGGGTAGGGATTTTACTTTTAGGGGGGGCTTTGTTTATTTGTAATGTAAAAGAGCTGTTAAACTTAAGGCAATACCCTACAAAAAGCCCTGTTAAGGGCTATTGGTAGTTTAGCATTAGATTAGTGGGGGGGGTTATTTTGGGGGCTTTTTTATTTTCATAGGGCTTACGTTTAATTTTTTTATTTTGGATAGTGTTGTTTATAATTTTTTGCAATGTTAGCGCTTTTTATTTTCTGTAATTAGATTAATGTAATGTATTTTTTTTTATTGTAATGTAGTATTATTTATTGTAATTAAGGGGTTAATTTAGGGGGTGTTAGGTTGGGGGGCTTACTCATTAAATTAGTTTGTTTTGCAATGTGGGGGTTTGTGGTGTAGGAGTTAATAGGTAAATTATGTGTAATGCGTTGTGGGGGGTTGGCGGATTAGGGGTTAATAGATGTATTAGGTAGTTTGCGATGTTGGGGTTTGCGGATTAAGGGGTTAATAATTTTATTAGGTAGTTGTAGTTTTTTTCTTAATACTTTGCGCGGGTGGTTAGTTTATTTTTTTCTTAATACTTCGTACGGGCGGTTAGTTTTTTTTTTATAATTATTGCGGGCGGTTAGGTGTTTTTTCATACATATTGTGGTCATTTTTTTTTTTTTTTTTGTAATGCTCTGTTTGCCTTCACTGCATCCCGGTGGATTCTTTTGGCTGTGTCTGTTCCGTTCTGTTTTCGGCTTTTATCCTTCCCCCTATTTTTTTGCTATGATAATTGATAAAATTGTTACTTTTTCTACCCTTTGCCCAATACATATTAAAGAAATAATTGGTGTATAACGGAACATTAATAAACTAAAATAAGAATAAAATATATAAATAAGATACATTTATTTTTTAGGTAACTCTCTCTTGTGTAAAAAATGTCAGGGCATTGGTTCCACGTGTGAAGGCTCCATTGTAAATTGTCCAGCTGGCTACGTGTGCGGTTCTTTATACTCAAGTACCACAGTAGGTATGTTAAGGTCTTGAACTAATGTTTTTTATTATTATTTTCATCAGAAGATAATGCATTATATCATTTTTAAATAAAAGTTTTATACATATGATTGATTTTAAGGGTAAAAAAGGAGCATTATCAAAATTTCAGAAAAAAAAATAAATGTACAGAATTTTGTATTAAATAAAATGTGTTTTGTGGAAATCAATAATGCAATAAACTGTTTATTGTATTTGTTTCTCTGAAGTTCAATAATAAATGTCTTTTTACACATTGCTTTTAGGCAGCCAAAGCGATGAATCCATTTTCAGATCGTGCATCCCTGCAAGTGTATGTAACTCACAGGGAGATATCAGAAATGTAGATGCAAAAATTCTAGTTGCCACAGCTTGTTGTGATACTCATTTATGCACTCCAGTTTTACCCCAGTGTAAGTGACTTTTTATTTCCCTATATCAGCATGTCTGCTATCTATGGAATATTTTCTTATTTTTATTTTTTATTTAAAGTACCATCTATGAGCAATCAAGAAAATGGATTGACCTGTGCATCTTGTTACGCTGCAAACGCTGCACAGTGTGACCCTCAGAATAACGTGAAATGTACTGGAAATGAAAATAGGTGCACTCTGTTTTCAAGTACTTCATTAGGTAAAATAAATATACACTTTAATCACTATTGCTTTTATTTATCTAACTGCTAATATTTTCATATTGTGTATAGAATCATAGAGGGTCAGTCACACAATCCTTTACAAATACTTATCAAATCAAATGTATCTACAAAAATCCCCATACACTTTAAAGCGACAGTGATGTCAAGGTTAAACTTTCTGGTATGAATTTAATTTTTAAACAATTTTCCAATTACTTCTAATATCAAATTTGCCTAGTTCTCTTTTTCTCTTTTGTTGAAGAACATACCTAGGTATAGTCAGGAGCAGCAATGCAAAACTGGGAGCTAACCTCTGATTTGTGGCTGCACATATATGTCTGTTGCCATTTTTCTCACCAGATGTGTTCATCTAATGCCCAGTAGTGAACTTCTGCTCCTTCAACAAATGATACCAATAAAAGGAAACACATTTTATAATAGAACTAAATTTTAAAGTTGTTTACAATTGTGATGCTCTATCTGAATCATGAAATAGATATTTGTGGTGTTATGTCCTTCTAATGTTTTTTTTTTTCTATTGATAATCATTATAAATGTTTTCTAAAGGATTAGGATTGACCCTATTAGGTGTATAAAAAAACAAAAACATTTTTCCCTGTTGATTCCTAGCAGAAAAAAACCCTCTACAAACTACCATACATTTCCCTGCTAGATATATATAACTTGTAAGGTATGTTGTTTCCTTACATGCATTGTAAAGTGTTTTGGTACTGCAGTCATGTAACTATACAAATGGTTAGTAAGTTAATAATTACTGCCATTTATAAATCATAGACATTGCCATAAACACAAAAGAAACGTATTTCTTATTTATTCATATTGTATGTACTTGTGTATTAAGAAACATAACTGGATATTTAATTAGCTATACTTAATACCAGTTTATTATTTTAAAAAGTTACTAATTTGTAGCGGAGCTGTGCTTAGTGTATACTGCATGTGATATATCAGCAGCTAGGTTTCCCTCCCCTATTTCCTGGTACCAGGTAGAGAGGTTTTCAAGCTACTAGAAAAGTTAGTAGGCGGTAGACAGTAACTGAGGGTACAGAGGAAGACAAGATCAGGCAGGCAGGGTTTGTCAACTGGAAGGCACACAGGGTAAAAAAAACAAAAAAAACACGGAGTGGTCAGGGCAGGCAGGGGTCAAAATATGATTAGGCTGTGAAGTACAAAATCAGGAGACAGGAGAGAGTAAACAGATTAGGGCAAAGAAGTCAGCAACAAGATAGACAGAATACAGCACACCCAGAAAGCTAGTCCTGTAAACAGGTAAGGAACAGGAAGGGCTGGATTTAAATGGACACAAACCCAATTGTTTTTTCTTTCATGATTTAGCTAGAGCAGGCAATTTTCAGCAACTTTCTAATTTACTCCTTTTATAAAAAAAATTTCATTGTCTTTGGTATCTTTATTTTAAAAAGCAGTAATGTAAACATGAGAGCTGTCCCATTTTTGGTTCAGACCTGGTGCTGAAAGAGAAAAATTGGGTTGTGTATTCTTTTTTAAATAGTCTGTGTGGAATTGTTAAAAAGCTGCAGCTGCAGGTAGGTGGTTCCAGAGAGTAAAAAAAGTGACTGATCGGGGAAGCAACAGCCCACAGACCTTAGCGACGACTATAGATGTAACCTGTATGTTGGCAGTCATTCAGATGCGCCCATAAATGTGCCGGAAAAAGTTCAGGTGTAGCTGATATCGGCAAGACCACGCTATTTATATCTGCATGCCTCTGGAAGTGAGGTGTGCAATTCTAGCACAGTTCTGCCGCTGTCCACTACAGAAGTACAGGATATGTTGGTCATTAAGGGGTTAAAGCCAATCAATAATAGAATAAATGGTTTTGGCAACCTAAGCTTTTTCATTATAAGATACATACACTACCAATGCAATTACAGAATGTGAAAATAGTCAATAAAAATTTTTTTAATACCAGAATATAAATGGATATTTTAGACTTAAGGGGACATTCCAGCCAAAAGGTTCTGAATAGAAGAATTTTTGTAATATACAAGTATAAGAAAAAATGTTCTAATAAAAGAAGCTATAGCGGTCTCAAAGCATTTTAAACACAGCACTTGCTCATAGATCCTAAGGACTTGATACCATCTGGTAATTATGTATTAATTGCTGATATTATACAAACCCCACTAGCAGCTACTAGAAGCATTTTTGCTAATACATGTATATTGCTATTCAAAGATGTATTTCATCTATGTGCATTTAATTTTTGACCGGACTGTCCCTTTAAACACTTTGCTCTCCTATATGTTGCATGCTGTTTCAGGTAGGAAAAAGCTCTTCATTTAGCAAAGGAAGGTGCATCGTTTGTCACAAATTTGTATAACAAGAGGTCAGAAAACAGAAATGTTCCTGTTTTTCACTTCTGAAAGAAATGTTAAAACTCTTAGATTAATATAATGTTTACTATTAAGTTCCTGCAGTTGTTGTTTTTTAAGATACACAATAAATGTATATGTAGGGTTGCTACCTCGGGTATGTTTTCCTGGACACTTATGAGTTACACATGCTGTAGGGTTTGCAGGGAGGAACATGAAAAGTGCTGTCCAGCGTCACTATTTTTGTGCTGTCCAGCAGCACAATGCATGTTGCCCTCTGCACACCCTGCAGCATGTGCAGCATGTGTAACTCATAAGTGTCCAGGAAAACAGGTCTGAGGTGGCAACCCTATATATATGGCTGTTGTAACTTGCCTATATATATGACTGTTGTAACTTGCAATGGTCTCTTTCGGTTGGTCTATGTTTTCATTACTTTGCTGCCTTCAAAATATTTTGTAATCAGTGCAGTTTATTCTAACTCTAATAAATTCCCAATTGTAAATTATTTAATTGTTCCTGGTGCTCTTATTGTATTTAGGGTATTGTTGTTGTAGCGTTTTATCTTTATGTAAATCAGGTGACACTCTGCTTCCTATCAGTTTGTTAATTATAATTAACTAGTCCTAAAGCCCATGTACACGGGCCAATTTTTGCAGTACAGCTGTTCCATCCCTTGCTCTCTCTCTATCCCCCCTCTTTTCTGCTCTCTCTCTCCCCCCTTTCTTTTGTTCTCTCTCTCCACCTCTCTTTTCCCCCCTCTCTTTTGCGCTCTCTCTCCTCCTCTCTTTGCGCTCTCCCCCTCTCTTTCACTCTCTCTCTCCCCTTTCTTTTGCTCTCTCTCTTTCTCTCCCCTCTCTTTCACCCCCTCCCTTTTGCTCTCTCTCACCCCTTCTCTTTTGCTCTCTCCCTCATATATTTTGCTCTCTCTCTCTCCCCTCTATTTTGCTCTCTCCCCCATCTCTTTTGCTCTCTCCCCCATCTCTTTTGCTGTCTCTCTCCCCCCCTCTTTTGCTGTCTCTCTCCCTCTCTTTTGCTTTCTCTATCCCCCCTCTTTTTCTTACTCTATCCCCCCTCTTTTGCACTCTCTCTCTCCCCCCCTCTTCTTTGCTCTCTCTCTCCCCCCTCTTCTTTGCTCTCTCTCTTTCCCCCCTCTTTTTTTGCTCTCTCTCTCTCCCCCCTCTGTTTTGCTCTATCTCTCCCCCCTCTCTTTTGCTATCTCTCTTCCCCCTCTTTTGCTCTCTATAACCCCCCTCTTTTGCTCTCTCTATCCCCCCTCTTTTGCTCTCTCTGTCCCCTTTCTTTTGCTCTCTTTCCCTCCTCTTTTGCGGTCACACTCTCCCCCTTTTTTTCTCTTTCCCCCCCCTCTATTTTGCTGTCTCTCTCCCCCTCTCTTTTGCTCTTTCTCTCCCCCTCTCTTTTGCTCTTTCTCTCCCCTCTCTTAAGCTCTCTCTCCCCCCTCTATTATGCTCTCCCTCTCCCCTCTCTTTTGTGCTCTCTCTCTGCCTTCTTTTGCTCTCTCTCCCCTCTCTCCCCCCTTTTGCTGTCTCTCTCCACTTTCTCCCCCCTCTCTTTTGCTGTGTCTCTCTCTCTTTTGCTCTCTCTATCTCCCCTCTTTTCATCTCTCTCTCCCCCCTTTCTTTTGCTCTTCCTCCCCCCTCTCTTTTGCTGTCTCTCTTCCTGTCTCTCTATCTCCCCTCTTTTGAGCTCTCCCTCTCTTTTGCTGTCTCTCTCTCTCCCTCTCTTTTGCTCTCTCTATTTCCCCTCTTTTGATCTCTCTCTCTCCCCGTGTCTCTAAAAGTCTCTTTTGCTCTCTCTCTATCCCCCCTCTTTGGAGCTCTTTTGAGCTCTCGGCATGGCCCGCACGGCCCCGTCCACGCCACGCCCCGCACACGTCACGGCCCGTCTGGCCCCGCCCACGTCATGGTCCACCCGACCCCGCCCACATCCGGCCGGCCTGTTAGTACTCACGCTGCAGTGTTGAAGGCCAGGTGTGTTTGTCCTTGCGCTCAGTGTCTACTGCGCATGACCGCTTCGGACAAACACACTTGGCCTTTTATTATATAGGATGCTTTTTGCTGCTCTACCATTAATTGTTTGCGACTTATAAAACCCTAATTCCTTTCACTGTACTTTTTTATAACTAGTTTGTTTCCCTGAATTTCATCAATCTCTGACACAGCTCATTTTCTTTCTGTAAAATGTAACTACTATGTTCTGTTTTGTTTACCATATCCCTTTTGTCTTGAGATATTCTGTACCTGGTGTAGTTTAAAAATCGAGAGAGAGAGAACAGCACTCCATGAGATAGAACAGAAGCTAAATTAACTTCCAAGTCTGTTCATTTTTATTGCAACTCCTCAGGGTGCACATTCTTTTTGCACACTATGCCCCTTCACAGAGAAAAAAATATCCTGTGGCATATCAGTCTAACCCTGCCCAATAAATCTGGTATAGTTTATCATGTTAAAGGGACAGTAAAGGCCTTGATATAAAATGTTTAGTTATGAATAATGAAACAAATTTACAAAATAGATATTTTATTATTTATTTTTCATGTAATTTAGCTCTGGAAATAGAGTAATTTCTAACTCTCTGATCTTCAAATATACCCTGCTGAATTCTCAAGTCTATAACCCTGCTACATATCTGTGTCTTTAACTTATAATAACTGCAAAATAATTCACAATATACTGACTTAAAGGGATACTGAACCCACATTTTTTCTTTCGTGATTCAGATAGAGCATGCAATTTTAAGCAACTGTCTAATTTTCTCCTATTATCAAATTTTATTCATTCTCTTGGTATCTTTATTTGAAAAGCAAGAATGTAAGTTTAGATGCCGGCCCATTTTTGGTGAACAACCTGGGTTGTTCCTGCTGATTGGTGGATAAATTCACCCACCAATAAACAAATGCTGTCCAGAGTACTGAACCAAAAAAAATAGCGTAGATGCCTTATTTTTCATATAAAGATAGCAAGAGAACAATGAAAAATAGATAATAGAAGTAAATTAGAAAGTTGCTTAAAATTGCATGCTTTATCTGAATCACGAAAGAAAAAAAAATGGGTTCAGTGTCCCTTTAATGACCATGGATAGCATTATTGTATGCAGAGTAAAGCCCAAATTGGCTCCTCCAAATAAGGCAAATGGTGGATGGAGTTTAACTATTGAAACCTAATTGCAGTACAAATAACTTGGCTAATGTCTGATCCAATTAGGGTTTGGGGAACGTGCTTGCATAGAAAGTTATGTGCAGTGGCATTTTTGGTAATTGCATTGCCCCCTCCCTAGTTTGATATCAGAAAAGCATCTGCAGCAATAAGTGCAATTAATATTGTTTACCAGGCTCTGACCTCTCTAAAACCTTACGCATACAGGTAAAGGTATTATTTCTTTCATGTAATTGGCAAGAGTCCATGAGCTAGTGACGTATGGGATATACAATCCTACCAGGAGGGGCAAAGTTTCCCAAACCTCAAAATGCCTATAAATACACCCCCCCACCACACCCACAATTCAGTCTTACAAACTTTGCCTCCTATGGAGGTGGTGAAATAAGTTTGTGCTAAGATTTCTACGTTGATATGCGCTTCTCAGCATTGTTGAAGCCCGATTCCTCTCAGAGTACAGTGAATGTCAGAGGGATGTGAAGGGAGTATCGCCTATTGAATACAATGATTTTCCTCACGGGAGATCTATTTCATAGGTTCTCTGTTATCGGTCGTAGAGATTCATCTCCTACCTCCCTTTTCAGATCGACGATATACTCTCATATACCATTACCTCTTCTTATAACTGTTTCAGTACTGGTTTGGCTATCTGCTATATGTGGATGGGTGTCTTTTTGGTAAGTATGTTTTCATTACTTAAGACACCTCAGCTATGGTTTGGCACTTTATGCATTTATATAAAGTTCTAAATATATGTATTGTACTTATATTTGCCATGAGTCAGGTTCATGTATTTCCTTTTTGCAGACTGTCAGTTTCATATTTGGGGAAGTTAATATTAAAAAATATTTTTCTTACCTGGGGTTTAGTCTTTTTTTCAATTGACTACTTTGTTTCAAATTGCGGGCTGACTTAGGCTCGTGGGTGCTCCAAATGCTACACTTTATTGCGTCATTCTTGGCGCGAGATTTTTTTGGCGCGAAAGGCACATCCGTTGACGCAAGTTCTTCATTTCCGGCGTCGTAATTGACGCAGAAGTTCACACAGGGTTGCGTCGTTAGTGACCATGTCATTTCCGGACATGGTTGGCGCCAAAAAATATTTTCAGTTACGTTTTGCGTCATACTTGGCGCTAAATTTTTTTAAATATTTATTTGCCCCATTGCTTTTGCCTCTTGCCTTTTTCTATCTCAGAGGGCTATGCTATTTGCATTTTTTCCCATTCCTGAAACTGTCATATAAGGAAATTGACAAATTTTGCTTTATATGTTGTTTTTTATTTTACATTTTGCAAGATGTCTCAATCTGATCCTGCCTCAGAAGTATCTGTTGGAACTTTGCTGCCTGATGTCGGTACTACTAAAGCTAAGTGCATTATATTTCCGGATGTCATTGTATGATAAACTTTTTACATGCAGATATTGTATCCATCAGTTTATAGTACATTTACTGTTGTTTTTCCTTCAACTTTTAATGTACATGTTATACCTATGAAATTTTAAGAATTTGTTTCTGATTCTATTCAGAAGGCTTTTGTCTGCCTTCTAATTATTATAAAGGTCTTTTAAAACTTCTTATAAGGTTGATGAAATTTCAAATGACCGACAATGTAATGAATTATCCTTTTCTGATGAGGATCTATCTGATTCAGAAGAGCTTTCCTCAGATATTGACACTAACAAATTTACTTTTCTTTCATGTAATTAGCAAGAGTCCATGAGCTAGTGACGTATGGGATATACATTCCTACCAGGAGGGGCAAAGTTTCCCAAACCTCAAAATGAATATAAATACACCCCTCACCACACCCACAAATCAGTTTTACAAACTTTGCCTCCTATGGAGGTGGTGAAGTAAGTTTGTGCTAGATTCTACGTTGATATGCGCTCCGCAGCAGGTTGGAGCCCGGTTTTCCTCTCAGCGTGCAGTGAATGTCAGAGGGATGTGAGGAGAGTATTGCCTATTTGAATTCAATGATCTCCTTTTACGGGGTCTATTTCATAGGTTCTCTGTTATCGGTCGTAGAGATTCATCTCTTACCTCCCTTTTCAGATCGACGATATACTCTTATATATACCATTACCTCTACTGATTCTCGTTTCAGTACTGGTTTGGCTTTCTACTACGTGTAGATGAGTGTCCTGGGGTAAGTAAGTCTTATTTTCTGTGACACTCTAAGCTATGGTTGGGCACTTTTTTATAAAGTTCTAAATATATGTATTCAAACATTTATTTGCCTTGACTCAGGATGTTCAACGTCAGTTTCATATTTGGGATAATGCATATGAATTTATCATTTTTTCTTACCTTAAAATTGACTTTTTTCCTGTGGGCTGTTAGGCTCGCGGGGGCTGAAAATGCTTCATTTTATTGCGTCATTCTTGGAGCTGACTTTTTTGGCGCAAAAATATTTTTCTATTTCCGGCGTCATACGTTTCGCCGGAAGTTGCGTCATCTTTTTGACTTGTCGGCGTTCCGGATGTGGCGTCATTTTTGGCGCCAAAAGCATTTAGGCGCCAAATAATGTGGGCGTCTTTTTTGGCGCTTAAAAATATGGGCGTCATTATTGTCTCCACATTATTTAAGTCTCATTATTTAGTGCTTCTGGTTGCTAGAAGCTTGTTCACTGGCATTTTTTTCCCATTTCTGAAACTGTCATTTAAGGAATTTGATCAATTTTGCTTTATATGTTGTTTTTTCTATTACATATTGCAAGATGTCCCAGATTGACCCTGAGTCAGAAGATACTACTGGAAAATCACTGCCTGGTGCTGGATCTACCAAAGTTAAGTGTATCTGCTGTAAACTTGTGGTATCTATTCCTCCAGCTGTTGTTTGTAATGAATGTCATGACAAACTTGTTAATGCAGATATTTCCTTTAGTAATACTACATTACCTGTTGCTGTTCCATCAACATCTAATACTAGTGTTCCTGTTAACATAAGATATTTTGTGTCTAAATCCATTAAGAAGGCTATGTCTGTTATTCCTCCTTCTAGTAAACGTAAAAGGTCTTTTAAAACTTCTCATTTTTCAGATGAATTTTTAAATGAACATCATCATTCTGATTCTGATAGTGGTTCCTCTGGTTCAGAGGATTCTGTCTCAGAGGTTGATGCTGATAAATCTTCATATTTATTCAAAATGGAATTTATTTGTTCTTTACTTAAAGAGGTTTTAATTGCATTAGAAATAGAGGATTCTGGTCCTCTTGATACTAAATCTAAACGTTTAAATAAGGTTTTTAAATCTCCTGTAGTTATTCCAGAAGTTTTTCCTGTCCCTGATGCTATTTCTGAAGTAATCTCCAGGGAATGGAATTATTTGGGTAATTCATTTACTCCTTCTAAACGTTTTAAGCAATTATATCCTGTGCCATCTGACAGATTAGAGTTTTGGGACAAAATCCCTAAAGTTGATGGGGCTATCTCTACTCTTGCTAAACGTACTACTATTCCTACGGCAGATAGTACTTCCTTTAAGGATCCTTTAGATAGGAAAATTGAATCCTTTCTAAGAAAAGCTTACTTATGTTCAGGTAATCTTCTTAGACCTGCTATATCTTTAGCGGATGTTGCTGCAGCTTCAACTTTTTGGTTAGAAGCTTTAGCGCAACAAGTAACAGATCATAATTCTCATAGCATTGTTAATCTTCTTCAACATGCTAATAACTTTATTTGTGATGCCATCTTTGATATCATTAGATTTGATGTCAGGTATATGTCTCTAGCTATTTTAGCTAGAAGAGCTTTATGGCTTAAAACTTGGAATGCTGATATGTCTTCTAAGTCAACTTTGCTTTCCCTTTCTTTCCAGGGTAATAAATTATTTGGTTCTCAGTTGGATTCTATTATATCAACTGTTACTGGAGGGAAAGGAACTTTTTTACCACAGGATAAAAAATCTAAAGGTAAATTTAGGTCTAATAATCGTTTTCGTTCCTTTCGTCACAATAAGGAACAAAAGCCTGATCCTTCATCTACAGGAGCGGTATCAGTTTGGAAACCATCTCCAGTCTGGAATAAATCCAAGCCTTTTAGAAAACCAAAGCCAGCTCCCAAGTCTACATGAAGGTGCGGCCCTCATTCCAGCTCAGCTGGTAGGGGGCAGATTACGATTTTTCAAAGAAATTTGGATCAATTCAATTCACAATATTTGGATTCAGAACATTGTTTCAGAAGGGTACAGAATTGGCTTCAAAATAAGGCCTCCTGCAAAGAGATTTTTTCTTTCCCGTGTCCCAGTAAATCCAGCGAAAGCTCAAGCATTTCTGAAATGTGTTTCAGATCTAGAGTTGGCTGGAGTAATTATGCCAGTTCCAGTTCTGGAACAGGGACTGGGGTTTTATTCAAATCTCTTCATTGTACCAAAGAAGGAGAATTCCTTCAGACCAGTTCTGGATCTAAAAATATTGAATCGTTATGTAAGGATACCAACATTCAAAATGGTAACTATAAGGACTATCCTGCCTTTTCAAGGGCATTATATGTCCACAATAGATTTACAGGATGCATATCTGCATATTCCAATTCATCCAGATCACTATCAGTTTCTGAGATTCTCTTTCCTAGACAAGCATTACCAATTTGTGGCTCTGCCGTTTGGCCTAGCAACAGCTCCAAGGATTTTTACAAAGGTTCTCGGTGCCCTTCTGTCTGTAATCAGAGAACAGGGTATTGTGGTATTTCCTTATTTGGATGATATCTTGGTACTTGCTCAGTCTTCACATTTAGCAGAATCTCATACGAATCGACTCGTATTGTTTCTTCGAAATCATGGTTGGAGGATCAATTTGCCGAAAACTTTGTTGATTCCTCAGACAAGGGTAACCTTTTTAGGTTTCCAGATAGATTCAGTGTCCATGACTCTGTCTCTGACAGACAAGAGACGTCTAAAGTTGGTTTCAGCCTGTCGAAACCTTCAGTCTCAATCATTCCCTTCGGTAGCCTTATGCATGGAAATTCTAGGTCTTATGACTGCTGCATCGGACGCGATCCCCTTTGCTCGTTTTCACATGTGACCTCTTCAGCTCTGTATGCTGAACCAGTGGTGCAGGGATTTCACAAAGATACATCAATTGATATCTTTAAAACCATTTGTACGACACTCTCTGACGTGGTGGACAGATCACCAACGTTTAGTTCAGGGGGCTTCTTTTGTTCTTCCAACCTGGACTGTGATTTCAACAGATGCAAGTCTGACAGGTTGGGGAGCAGTTTGGGGGTCTCTGACAGCACAAGGAGTTTGGGAATCTCAGGAGGTGAGATTACCAATCAATATTTTGGAACTCCGTGCAATTCTCAGAGCTCTTCAGTCATGGCCTCTTCTAAAGAGAGAATCGTTCATTTGTTTTCAGACAGACAATGTCACAACTGTGGCATACATCAATCATCAAGGAGGGACTCACAGTCCTCTGGCTATGAAAGAAGTATCTCGAATTCTGGTTTGGGCGGAATCCAGCTCCTGTCTAATTTCTGCGGTTCATATCCCAGGTATAGACAATTGGGAAGCGGATTATCTCAGCCGCCAAACGTTACATCCGGGCGAATGGTCTCTTCACCCAGAGGTATTTCTTCAGATTGTTCAAATGTGGGGACTTCCAGAAATAGATCTGATGGCTTCTCATCTAAACAAGAAACTTCCCAGGTATCTGTCCAGATCCAGGGATCCTCAAGCGGAAGCAGTGGATGCATTGTCACTTCCTTGGAAGTATCATCCTGCCTATATCTTTCCGCCTCTAGTTATTCTTCCAAGAGTAATCTCCAAGATTCTGAAGGAATGCTCGTTTGTTCTGCTGGTGGCTCCAGCATGGCCTCACAGGTTTTGGTATGCGGATCTTGTCCGGATGGCCTCTTGCCAACCGTGGACTCTTCCGTTGCGACCAGACCTTCTGTCGCAAGGTCCTTTTTTCCATCAGGATCTCAAATCCTTAAATTTAAAGGTATGGAGATTGAACGCTTGATTCTTAGTCAAAGAGATTTCTCTGACTCTGTGATTAATACTATGTTACAGGCTCGTAAATCTGTATCTAGGAAGATATATTATAGAGTCTGGAAGACTTACATTTCTTGGTGTCTTTCTCATCATTTTTCCTGGCATTCTTTTAGAATTCCGAGAATTTTACAATTTCTTCAGGATGGTTTGGATAAAGGTTTGTCTGCAAGTTCCTTGAAAGGACAAATCTCTGCTCTTTCTGTTCTTTTTCACAGAAAGATTGCTAATCTTCCTGATATTCATTGTTTTGTACAGGCTTTGGTTCGTATAAAACCTGTCATTAAGTCAATTTCTCCTCCTTGGAGTTTGAATTTGGTTCTGGGGGCTCTTCAAGCTCCTCCATTTGAACCTATGCATTCATTGGACATTAAATTACTTTCTTGGAAAGTTTTGCTTCTTTTGGCCATCTCTTCTGCTAGAAGAGTTTCTGAATTATCTGCTCTTTCTTGTGAGTCTCCTTTTCTGATTTTTCATCAGGATAAGGCGGTGTTGCGAACTTCTTTTCAATTCTTACCTAAGGTTGTGAATTCTAACAACATTAGTAGATAAATTGTGGTTCCTTCATTATGTCCTAATCCTAAGAATTCTAAGGAGAAATCATTGCATTCTTTGGATGTAGTTAGAGCTTTGAAATATTATGTTGAAGCTACTAAGAATTTCCGAAAGACTTCTAGTCTATTTGTTATCTTTTCCAGTTCTAGGAAAGGTCAGAAGGCCTCTGCCATTTCTTTGGCTTCTTGGTTGAAATCTTTAATTCATCATGCTTATATTGAGTCGGGTAAAACTCCGCCTCAAAGGATTACAGCTCATTCTACTAGGTCAGTTTCTACTTCCTGGGCTTTTAGGAATGAAGCTTCTGTTGATCAGATTTGCAAAGCAGCAACTTGGTCTTCTTTGCATACTTTTACTAAATTCTACCATTTTGATGTGTTTTCTTCTTCTGAAGCAGTTTTTGGTAGAAAAGTACTTCAGGCAGCTGTTTCAGTTTGATTCTTCTGCTTATAATTTCAGTTTTTTTCATTATAAGATTTAAACTTTATTTTGGGTGTGGATTATTTTCAGCGGAATTGGCTGTCTTTATTTTATCCCTCCCTCTCTAGTGACTCTTGCGTGGAAAGATCCACATCTTGGGTAGTCATTATCCCATACGTCACTAGCTCATGGACTCTTGCTAATTACATGAAAGAAAACATAATTTATGTATTTCTTTCATATTAGCAAGAGTCCATGAGGCCCACCCTTTTTTGTGGTGGTTATGATTTTTTTGTATAAAGCACAATTATTCCAATTCCTTATTTTTTATGCTTTCGCACTTTTTTCTTATAACCCCACTTCTTGGCTATTCGTTAAACTGATTTGTGGGTGTGGTGAGGGGTGTATTTATAGGCATTTTGAGGTTTGGGAAACTTTGCCCCTCCTGGTAGGAATGTATATCCCATACGTCACTAGCTCATGGACTCTTGCTAATATGAAAGAAATGAATTTATCAGGTAAGTTCTTACATAAATTATGTTATTTATTTAAAATGAAGTATTTTCGTTCTTTGTTAAAAAAAGGTGTTAATTATTTTGGATATCATGGAAACTAGTGCTCTTGATATTAGAACTAGTAAATTCTGTTTTTTAAACCTCCTGTGATTGCTCCAGAGGTTTTTTTCCGTTCCTGATGCTATTTCTCTTATGATTTCTAAGGAATGGAATTAGCGGGGTACTTATTTTATTCCTTCTTCAAGGTTTTAAAAAAATTGTATCTTTTTACCAGCAATTTCTATAGAGTTTTGGGAAAAGATCCTCAACTTGTTGGGGCTCTTTCTACTCTTGCTGAATGTACTTCTATTCCTATGGAAGATAGTACTTAAGTTCTTTTAGATAGGAGACTTGAATCTTATCTAAGGAAAACTGATTTATATTCAGGTCGTCTCAGGCCTGCATTTTCTTTGGCTGATGTTGCAGCTGCATCAACTTTTTTGTTGGAGATTTAGCGCAACAAGAATTGGATTCTGATTTATTTAGTATTGTTTGCTTTCTGCAACATACTAATCAGTTCTGATGCCATTTTTTTTATATCATTAAGATTGATGTTAGATCTATGTCTATAGCTATTTTTAGCTACAAGAGTTTGAGGCTTAAATCTTGGATTGTTGTTATGACTTTTTAAGTCTAGATTGCTATTTCTTCTTTCCAAGGTAATAAGAGACCTAAAGGTAAATATTAAGCTTCTAAATTGTTTTCGTTCTTTTTTTCAATAAGGGACAAAAACCTAATCCTTCCCTATGGAATCTGTTTCCATTTGGAAACCTTCTTTAAATGGAATAAATTCAACACATTTAAGAAACCAAAAAGGCAGCCCCTAAGACCGCATGAAGGTGCGATTCTCATTCCTGCTCAACTGGTAGGGGGCAGATTAATTTTTTTTTCAAGAAAATTTTGGATAATTCGGTCCAAATCTATGGTTTCAGAGTATTGTCTCTCAGGGGTTTCGAATAGGATTCTGAATAAATCCTCCTGTGAGAAGATGTTTTTCTCTCACGTATCACAGCAAATCCAGTTAAAGCTCAGGCTTTCCTGAAGTGTGTTTCAGACCTGGAATTTCAGGGGTAGTCATGCCAGTTCCTTTTCAGGGACAAGGTCTGGGGTTTTTTATTCAAATCTTTTCTTTGTCTCAAAGAAGGAAATTTCATTCAGACCAATTCTGGATCTGAAAATTTTGATTCGTTATGTAAGAATACCAATTTTCAAATGGTGTCTTTAATGACTATTCTGCCTTTTATTCAGCAAGGACATTTTTAGGTTCATATTGAATTGCAGGATGTATACCTTTATACTCTGATTCATTCAGATCATTATCAGTTCCTGAGATTCTCTTTTCTAGACAAGCATTACCAATTCGTTGCTTTTCCATTTTTTGATTAGCAGCAGCAGTTTTTGGTGCCCTGCTTTATGGAAACCAGAGAGCAGGGTATTGCGGTGTTTCCTTATTTGGATGATATTGGTACTAGCTCAGTCCTCCGTTCTGCAGAATCTCACACTAATCAACCAGTGTTGTCTCTTCGGAAACATGGTTGGAGGATCAATTTACCAAAGAGTTTCTTGATTTCTCAGACTAAGGGTCACCTTTTTTAGGTTTCCAGATAGATTTAGTGTCCCTGACTCTGTCTCTAACAGACAAGAGACGTTTGAAAGTGGTTGCAGTCTGTCGGCACCTTCAGTCTCAGTCTTTTCCTTCAGTGGTTATGTGCATGGAAAAAAACCTATCCAGCTTTGTTTGCTGCAATCCATGGTGCAGGGATTATATTAAGATATCTCAATTAATATCCTTAAATCCCGATATTTGACACTATCTGACCTGGTGGTAAATCACCAGTGTTTAGTTCAAGGGGCTTTTTTGTTCAGCTAACCTGGACTATGATCTCTACAGATGCAAGTCTTTCAGGTTGGGGAGCTGTTTGGGGATCTCTGACAGCACAAGGGGTTTTGGAAATCTCAAGAGGCGAGATTACCAATCAATATTCTAGATCTCCGTGCTATTCGCAGAGCTCTTCCATTTTGGCCT
Organism: Bombina bombina; assembly: GCF_027579735.1. Lineage (NCBI taxonomy): Eukaryota > Metazoa > Chordata > Amphibia > Anura > Bombinatoridae > Bombina > Bombina bombina. The sequence continues at coordinate 253,324,470 of NC_069506.1, forward strand.
TTGTTGAAGAGAGAACTGTTCATTTATTGTCAAGCAGACAATATCACATACAGTGACATTTGTCAATCAGCAGGGTTGGACTCAAGGTCCACAAGCTATGAAGAAGTATTTCGGGTACTTGCTTGGGCGGAATCCAGCTCCTGTCTAATTTCTGTGGTGCATATCCCAGATATAGACATTGGGAGGCGGATTATCTCAGCCGTCAGACTTCACATCCTTGGGAGTGGTTCTTCTATCCAGATGTGTTTTCTCAGATTGTTCAAGATATGGGGTCTTCCGCAGATAGATCTGATGGCCTCTCATCTAAACAAGAGACTTCCCTGATGCCTGTCCAGGTTCAGGGATTTTCAGGCGGAAGCAGTGGGTGCGCTGACACTTCCTTGGTGTTATTATCCTGCTTATATTTTCCCGTCTCTAGTTCTTCCTCCAAGAGTGATTTCCAGAATCATCATGGAACAATCGTTTGTGTTGCTGCTGGCTCCAGCATGGCCCCACAGGTTTTAGTATGCGGATCTTGTTCGGATGTGCAGTTGCCAACCTTGGCCATTTCCGTTACTGTCTCAAGGTCCGTTTTTCCATCAGGATCTCAAATCATTAAATTTGAAGGTATGGAAATTGAACGTTTAGTGCTAACTCATAGAGGTTTTCTCTAACTCAGTAATTAAAGGACCAGTCAACACATTAGATTTGCATAATCAACAAATGTAAGATAACAAGACAATGCAATAGCACTTAGTCTGAACTTCAAATGAGTAGTAGATTTTTTTATAACAAATTTAACATTTATGTATATTTCCACTCCCCTTGTACCATGTGATAGCAATCAGCCAATCACAAATGCATATACGTATAGTCTGTGAATTCTTGCACATGCTCAGTAGGATCTGGTGACTCAAAAATTGTAAATATAAAAGATTGTGCACATTTTTTTTAATGGAAGTAAATTGGAAAGTTTTTTAAAATTACACGCTGTATCTGAATCATGAAAATTTGATTTAACCTGAGTGTCCCTTTAATACTATGTTACAAGCTCGTAATTCTATCTCTAGAAAGATTTATTATTGAGTTTGGAAGACCTACATTTTTTGGTATTCTTCTCATAAATTCTCTTGGCATTCTTTTAGAGTTGCAAGAATTTTTCAGTTTCTTCAGGATGGTTTGGATAAGGTTTTGTCTGCAAGTTCCTTGAAGGGACAAATCTCTGCTCTTTCTGTTTAATTCACAGAAAGATTGCTAAACTTCCTGATATTTACTGTTTTGTAAAGGCTTTAGTTTGTATTTAAGCCTGTCATAAAATCAATCTCTCCTCCTTGGAGTCTTAATTTAGTTTTGAAGGCTTTACAGGCTCCTCCATATTGAGCCTATGCATTCTTTGGACATTTTACTACTTTCTTGGAAAGTATTGTTCCTTTTGGTCATCTCTTCTGCTAGAAGAGTTTCTGAGCTATCTGCTTTTTCTTGTGAATCTCCTTTTCTGATTTTTTCATCAGGATAAGGCGGTTTTGCGGACTTCATTTCTATTTTTTCCTAAGGTTGTGAATTCTAACAACATTAGTAGAGAAATTGTTGTTCCTTCCTTGTGTCCTAATCCTAAGAATTCTTTGGAAAAGATCTTTTCATTCTTTGGATACGGTGAGAGCTTTGAAATATTATATTTAAGCTACTAAGCAAAGACTTCAAGTCTATTTGTTATATTTTCTGGTCCTAGGAAAGGTCAGAAAAACTTCTGCTATTTCCTTGGTTTGTTGATTAAAGTTTTTTGATTCTTCAAGCTTATTGGAGTCGGGTTTAGCCCCGCTTCAGAGAATTTCAGCTCATTCTACTAGATCAGTCGCCACTTTGTGGGCTCTTTAGAATGAAGCTTCAGTTGTTCAAATTTGCAAACGGAAATTTGGTCTTCTTTACATACATTTTCTTAATTCTACCATTTTAATATTTTTGCTTCTTCAGAAGCAGTTTTTGGTAGAAAAGTTCTTCAGGCAGTTGTTTCAGTTTGATTCTTCTGCTGATGTTTTAAGTTTTTCTTTTCTTCATGAGAATAACATATTTTGGTTTTTGGATTAATTTTTCAGCATATGGCTGTTGTTTATTTTTATCCCTCCCTCTCTAGTGACTCTTGCGTGGAGTTCCACATCTTGGGTATTTGATATCCCATACATCACTAGCTCATGGACTCTTGCCAATTACATGAAAGAAAACATAATTTATATAAGAACTTACCTGATAAATTCATTTCTTTCATATTGGCAAGAGTCCATGAGGCCCACCCTTTTTATGGTGGTTATGATTTTATTGTATAAAGCACAATTATTTTCAGATTCCTCTGTTGATGCTTTGTACTCCTTTCTTTATCACCCCACTACTTGGCTATTCGTTAAACTGAATTGTGGGTGTGGTGAGGGGTGTATTTATAGGCATTTTGAGGTTTGGGAAACTTTGCCCCTCCTGGTAGGATTGTATATCCCATACATCACTAGCTCATGGACTCTTGCCAATATGAAACAAATGAATTTATCAGGTAAGTTCTTACATAAATTATGTTATTTTTTATTTTGTTTAACACCATGATGGTTAGATAGTAGGCTTTAACTTACATTGATCAGATGAGCGTGTTAGCACAGAAAGTAATACGTAAGGGCACTTGTATTTTTACAGTGTCAGACATAACATACCCTGCCATATAATATATCACTTTAAAACAATGTGTACATCATATTTTATTATTTTAGAAATATAAATACTTTAAATATGTTTGTTTTAGAAAGAAAGAAAGAATGAAAGAGAAAGAAAGAAAGAAAGAAAGAACAAAAGAGAAAGAGAGATAGACAGAAAGAAAAAAGGAAACATAGAAAGAAAGAAAGAAAGAAAGAAAGATACAAAGAAAGAAAGAAAGAAAGAAATAAAGATAGATATAGATAGATAGATAGATAGATAGATAGATAGATAGATATATAGATAGATAGATAGATAGATAGATAGATAGATAGATAGATAGATAGATAGATAGATAGACAGAGCCGGCTCAACCATTGGACCCAAACTTGACAAGGGGCAGCATTTCTGTGACTGTGGCAGTCACTGTGAGGCCTAAAACACTCCATCCCTCTGTCACTGTGGGGGAAGTCGCTGGCTCCCAGCAGCAGCTCATTGTGCACAAAGACACAGAACTGATAAGCGGCGAGATTCAAAGTGGGACAAGCGTATCTCTTCCATAACTTCATTCCCACTTATTGTGCATAAGTATTAGTTGCATGCAGGTAGACAGGCTTTGTAAGGTCAGCAATCAGGCTAGTAGGTTGATATGCTAATCAGTAATGTTACTTCATTTTCTTGAGCAGTGCCCTATAGATAGATTTATAATTATATATATATGCATATAGTATATAACATAAGTGAGTACACCCCTGTGCAATATCACTTAAATGTCAAATAATTCAAAATTGTCTAACCTTACAGTAATTGTAACTGGGCATGGAGGATAACAGAGCTGCACAAATATCTGGAAATATGTTCTGCCATTCTTCAGAGACAATTTTTTTCAGCTGCTCTTTTCTTGATAGGCTGTGTCGCTCTACTTTTATCTTTAAAACACTCCAAAGGTGATCTGCTGGATTCAAGTCAGGGGACATACTTGTTCAGGTCATAATTTTCAACTTAAGAAACTCTTTTGTGATTTTGGCAGTGTGCTTTGGATTGTTATCATGCTGGGATATTCCTTTTCTGACAAGCTTCTGGAGACTGGGAGTCATCTTGTTGGCCAGTATTTTGGTATATCTACAGGCATTCATGGTGCCATATATAAATGTCACCTCCTCAACACCTTTTGCACTCATGCAGCCCCATATCATCACACTCCCACCTCGGTGCTTCACTGTTGGGACTATGCATTCACTGTAATAATCGTAGCCAGGTTCACGCCAAACATGCTGGACCCCATCTGAGCCGAACAAATTTATCTTTGTCTCAGCTGACTAAATAATGTGCTCCCAATATTCATCAGACTTCTTTTCAAAAAAGCAAAAAAAAATCTATATATATATTTTAAAAGATATTATTGAAAAAACAAAATTAACATAGGTATACATTACGTTACATATGAAAAATTGGTACATTGTTTACTGATCTTTACAGGTTATAATGATGTTCACAGAAGGAATTGATTTATACTTCTAAGTGGTTAAAAAAAAGAAAAACAAATGTCCATAGTCCAAGGAGTAAACAACAATATTTATACAAGAATATTTTAGGTGAAGTAGTATACAGTAACTAAAGGAAGAAAGGTAAACCTTCAAAACATTCAACTCAAATGTGTATCAGGATTTTTACATGGCTGGGTTTAAGTTACCATGAGAGTGTAGACATATTTAGCAGTGCTTTCTAGTGTGGGTTCTGATCTTAAAAGGGTTTAACAAGATAAAACGCTTTGTGCCTGGACATATATGTAATAGTGTAATATGGACATAATGTAATAGTGCTTTTCTCTAACTTTTATTTAAGTACTCTTCCCAAATAAAGCAGATGTTATGGTAGTCATCTAAACCTTTACCTAGACTTAGTCTAGTCATAACAGTAACCAGTGTTAAATATACAACATGTGTTAAGGTGTATATAGTATAATTGGGAACTACTAAATTTCACACCGTGAAATAATACACACCTATAATATTTATGAGGTGGTATCTGGTGTTCCGTTAGTGGCACCATTACCTTGAAGCGTATTGATGGTAAGTGGATCCTCTAGCCTCAAATTTGATTAGTTGTACTCTCTTGGTGTGAAATTTAGTAGTTCCCAATTATACTATATACACCTTAACACAAGTTGTATATTTAACACCGGTTACTGTTACTACTAGACTTAGTCTAGTCATAAGCATTGACGGGTTATGTGTATTGTAGGCTCAGAAATTACATATAAGCCCCTGGGGTATTGAGGGGCCTAATGTTCAATTCTATTATGCTATACTTCTACTGTGCAAGTGACTAATTGTATTTTCATTGTATGTACTGCCTTGTATTATCACTATTGAACTGCCTACTATACACATAGAGTCTTCATGTGATCTATCCTTGTTAGGATGCATGCATGTAATTTAATTTTGGAATATAGCTGTGGTCTCATTTAGTCCAAGATTCTAGATGTTGATGCGATATGTGTATCGTAGCCAAGGAAATTAATTTAAACATCTTTGGATATTGAGTAAATGTATCGATCAATTGTTGTCTCACACTTGTAGTTGTCATATTTATGTTGCAATTAATTCTATGAAATGTTGGATCTTATGTTGCACATTAATACATGTCTTTGCTGTGATACACATAAAACCATGATTATAGTTAGTCTAGGTCCTGTTAAAATTGTTGTAATGCGTGTATTATAAACAAAGTAAGTCATAGTATTAGCCAATTAGTGTCCCCATTGCTATATATTCACTCCCGCAGAGCATTACGTTTTGGCTTGTGGCACACTACAAGACATATAGGCATGCACTTCAGGGGAAGCAGGGGGGTGTGTGCCGATTTGGCTTTACTATTAGTTTTATGAGTGTATCTAATGAGCATTGCGATGTATGTATCGTGCTAATGAAATTAATTTAAACATCTCTGGGTATTGAGAAAATGTACCAATCAATTGGTGTCTCACTCTTGTAACTATGTCATATTTATGCTACAATAAATTGCATGACATGTTGGATCTGTTGTTGCACTTTTATCTATGTCTTTGCTGCAATGTATGTAGGACATCATCCTATAAGACCATGATTATAACCAGTCTAGGTCCTAAATAGTATTGTTATAGTGCGTGTATTGCAAGCAAAGTAAGTACTAGTATTAGCCAATCAGTGTCCCCTTGTTTACACATTCACTCCCTCAGAGTGTTATGTTTTAGCTTATGATACACTAAGAGACCTATAGGCGTGCACTATAGGGGAGTGAGGGGAGGGTGTGTACCGATCTGGCCTTACCATTGGTTGAAGGAGTGTTTATAACGAGTGTGTTTTAATTGTAGATTAAAGCCTGATGAAATGGCCTATGTAGCCGAGAAACTTGCTGTTTATCCTGGTTTTATATTTTTAATAAAATAATCTTTTTTTTTTTTTTAGGATTTTTTTTTTATTTCTGTTTAAAACATACATTTGTCAAAAAAAATATGATGATCATTTGCAAAACAAAGATTAAAGGCTTAGGCCTCATGTTAAATATAGAGTCCATACATATCTCAGATAAGTGAATCCATAAGGAGTTCAATAGAGTCCAAACTGTAGAACCCCTTTGAAAGATGAACCAGTAAAGTTCCCAACATTGAGGGCCTTGCATTTTCACAATTTTTCCTTATTTTTTTGTAACAAAATAACCAAAGTAAACTAGTAACAATAAACATTGAACAGTTATAATTTCCATGTGTGTCCATTAATTCTTGGTCGAAGCATATATGTAACCGTGTATTTTCATCTAAACAAATACATCTGGTATCAACGCAATATGACATTAAGGAGTATTAACATCTAAGTCTGGAGTGTGAAAGTCTGTGACAACCCATAGAACACAACGTCGTCTTAGGAAAGTAGAGGGATTCGTCTTGAGTAATCTGTATGTAGTTGATTAGTGTATACAAAGGACTCATGGTAGGGCCCTAAGTGGGTATAGAATCCCACAGAAACAATATCTCTGCATGAGTGTCTAATTTGTTTATTAAAAGGTAGTGATTTCTTTCCAGCTTGAGATTGAGTTGTATCTCTTGTATCCACTGAGCTAGGGTGGGAATTGATTCTTTTTTTCACAGTCTTAGAATTAGTTGATTTGCACTGTTAATCATTATTTGTAGTAGTTTATAGTGTAGTTGTGAGTTAAGTTTGGGGTATTTGTGGAACAGGTAGATAGTCGGGTCGTGAGGCATCGAAGTGCCAATGGTGTTTTGTATATATGGTATAATAGATGTCCAAAATGCTTGAATTTTAGGACAGGCCCACCAAATATGGAATAGCGTGCCCTCTTCCCTACACTGTCTCCAGCAGCGGTTAGAAGAACCAGGAAAGAGATGCTTGAGTCTCTGTGGTGTGAGATACCACCTAGTTAATAATTTCATGTTGGTTTCTATAAGTTTAGCCGAATGTGCCGACCGTTTCACCGCTGTGAAAATTGAATGCCATTCTGTAATTGGGATTAAAAATGGTAAGTCTCTATTTCAAGCTTTAGTAAATGAAGAACTGCACAGTATCTCAAATTGTGTTCGTTGCTTATTTAGGTGGGATTTATGTGAGGACAGAAAGAAGTGGCATAGTTGGAGGTACCTAAACCACATACCGAAAAATCCATTGCCCAAGGATTCCATGGAATGTCTAGGTAGTAAATTGCCACCTTCTGTCAATACATAGGCTGGTAACAGAAGATGAATGTCCTTGGTACCTGTGGGGGTGAAAGTGAGTCCCGGTGGAAAGTTATCATTCTGTAGTATAGGTGTCAGTGGGGAGGGTATTGAGGACAAATTAGGGTGTGTTTTAACTATCTCTATCCATGTATTAAAAGTCTCATGTATGATTGGGTTATTAAGGTATTTGGTCTTGGATCGATATATATCAGTCCAACACATAGAGCCCAATTGAGTACAACCGGAGAGTTCATGCTCAAGTTTAACCCATTGTTTATGATGATGCTCTTCAAATGAGCACCAATCTATAATTCTTGAAAGAAATATGGCGTTTCTGTTTTCCCTTATGTTTGGGACCCCTAAGCCTCCCTGGGTGGTGTTTATAAAATAATCATTTTATTGATCATGCTTCTGCTCCTATTTGGTCTGGGTAACTCCTTGTCCCTACAAAATTGCTCTAACGCTTCTTTGAGTTGCAGTTGTGTCTACCAGTGAGATCGCTGATGGTCTCTGGATCTTTCCGCCTGGAACACCTTCACTTGTGATCAGCTGAGCAGTGTCGGGGACTAGTCTGCCGAGTGACTTTGAGGTCTCGGCTTGTGGTTTATAGCACTAATTGTGCTCTTCCTAATCCTGAGTTGCCATCTGTTTGCTAATATTATATGGTGATAGATGTTATCACACTATGAGGCACCTCTTTTCTGTCTTATAGGACTTTCTGCCATTGTTATTATTATCTTGGTAGTGCTGCTGAACTGTATCATTTTACCTTCCATGGATAGATATGGTTTATGGAAGACAGTGAGTTGGGATTATCACTTACCAAGGATCAGACTATATACTGTATTTTTATTTTGTCCAATGGTTTTTGTTTTTTGTGTTATATGCGCACCTCTGATGGTCTGATATAATTCTCACCACTATATTTTCAAATATGTGTGAGTGTGTCTTTGTCCATGCAGCCCCTTCAGCACTCCCCCAGGAATCCTGGGAGGATGGTGGATAGGCGCGCCGGTGTGTAGTAGCACCTGCTAAGAAATTAATGTTCATTTCAAAGGTATATATGGATGAGGTTTATTTATTTATGATTGAGAACACGTATAGCCATTCTTTTTTTGTTAAAGTGTCTCCTATCTCCTGTTCCCATTTTGATGTGTATGAGGGTAGTGTGGATGCAGTGGAAGACATTATTTGTTTATAGGAGATTGACAGTATGCCTTTGATCGGTATCTCTTTGCTACACATGCTTTCGAAGACAGTCATGGGACGGGATAAGGAGGGTTTGTGAGGATTGCTTTGTAAATAATGAAGTAGCTGCATGTAGGAATACCAGATGTCCTACAAGTCTGACTATTTCTTCTGTGATTTGGGTTTAGAGTTGTGGTATAAAGTAGAGCTAGGAATGGCTCTGTGAATATTATTTAGTGGGGATGGCTGTAAGAGTGGTTGAAGTGTAAAGTTTGGGTTGTCTAGCAGTGGAGTTAAAGGGGATGGTATGCTAGAGATATTTTGACATTTTTTGATAGTTTTGTCCAAAGAGATCATAATCACCTAGATTATGAGTTGTGCGTTCGTGCTTTAATGCTGAAAAAAAATGTAATTTCAGCGTTAAAACAGCAATGCAGCCATTACAAGTCTTGTCGGTATAGGTGTACCGCAAGCCTTTTAGCATGTGCGGCAACATCAGTCCTGCACTCATATAAATTATATTTTTTCATGGGACTTCCATAGCGCAGCCATTACGAGTTTTGCGTGCAAGCTAAAAAGCTAGCGTTGCAGCCTATACCAACAAGATCAGTTCTGCAATCTAAAAGCAGTAGTTATTGAGTTTTTCGCTACAAAACTGTACCATAAAACTCATAAATAAACTGCTACAAAGTACACTAAACACCCATAAACTAGCTATTAACCCCTAAACCAAGGCCCTCCCACATCGTAAATACTATATTAAACTTATTAACCCCTAATCTGCCGCTTCAGATATCGCTCCGCTAAAAATTATTATTAACCCGTATTCCGCCACTCCCTGATATCACCACCACTATAATAAAGTTATTAACCCCTAAACCGCCACCCTCCCGCATCACAAACACTAGTTAAATATTATTAACCCATAATCTGCCGTCTGCCCACATCGACCCCACTGTAATAAAGTTATTAAGAAAAATACAGGTGTTTTAGTGTAGTGCTAGTTAGAACCCTTGCGACTTATACTTCCCTATTCTCACAACAGAAAAAAAAGATATTTTGGATAGAAAATAGTGTATATGTGTGCTAGAAGAAAGCTATAGGGTTAATTGCAATTTCAAATATTTGATGTATATCAAATGATCATAAGTGAAATGAAAATATTTGCAAAATGTTTGCAAAAATGTGTGCAAAGTGTTTGCAAATTATTTGCCAATAGAAAATAGAAAAAAATAAAATAGAAAATAATTAAAAAATTTGTTATTTGTGCTTGCATGAAATAAAATCTTCAACAAAGGATAACTATTTTTGTGCTCGCATGTAACAAAATCTTCAACAAAGAATAACTATGTTATCAAAAAATTTGCATTTTCAACAAAGGATATCTATGATATCAAAAATAGTTGAAAAAAAATGTGTTATTTGTGGTTTCATAAAACAAAATCGTTAACAAAGGATAACTATATGTTATTTTGTTCTTGCATGAAACAAAATCTTTAACAAAGGATAACTATAAAAAATAATAGAATTTTCAACAAAGGCTAACTATAATATCAAAAAATAGTTAATGAATTAAAATGTGTTGTACATAAAACAAAATCTTATATTTATATATTTTCTATCCAATAAAGTTATTAAGCCCTACACCACCGCCACTATAATAAACCTATTAACCCCTAAACCGCAAGCCTACCGCAACAAGATATACTAAAGTAAACTATTAATTCCCAAACTGAAAGCCCCCCACATCGCAATAAACTAAATTAAACCAGTAACCCCTAAACCTAACGCCACCCCTAACTTTATATAAGAACTACAATTTCCCTATCTTAAATTAAATGAAAACTTACCTGTCGAATTAAAAGAACTAAGTTTAAACTAACAATTAAACTAACTATCAATTAAATAAAAGTAAACTACACATTAAAAAAATCCTAACAGTACTCTAAAAATTACAAAGTATCTAATTACAAAAAATAACAAACACTAAATTATGAAAAATAACAAACAAAATTATCCAAAATAAAAAAGAATTACACCGAATCTAATAGCCCTATAAAAATAAAAAAGCCCACCCAAAATAAAAAAAACCCTAGCCTACAATAAACTACCAATAGCCCTTAAAAGGGACTTTTGTAGGGCATTGCACTAAGTTGCACTAAGTTAAACAGCTCTTTTACCTGTAAAAAAAATACAAAGACCCCCCCAACAGTAAAACCCACCACCCAACCAACCCCCCAAAATAACAAAAACCTAAGCTACCCATTACCATAAAAATGGCATTTGTATGGGCATTGCCCTTAAAAGGGCATTTAGCTTGTTCAGGAATAGTCCAAACCCTAAAAAAACTTTAAACAAAACCCTAACACTAACCCTCAATGATCCACTTACAGTTTTTGAAGTCCCGCTTGAACGATCTTCATCCAAGCGGCGAGAAGTCTTCATCCAGATGGCCTCTTCTATCTTCATCCAGGTGGCGAAGTCCTCACCCAGGCGGCGAGAATTCTTATCCAGCCGGCCTCTTCTATCTTCAGCTAGGCGGCATTTTCTATCTTCATCCCGGAGGCATGGAGCGGGTCAATCCTGAAGACATCCGGCGCGGAGCATCTTCTTCATACAGTCACCACCGTACACTGAATCTTCAATGCAAGGGAGCCATTTAAAAATTCTATTGGATGATTCATCAACCAATAGAATGAGAGTTGCTTAAATCCTCTTGGCTGATTTGAACAGCCACTAGGATTTTTGCAGCTCTAATTCCCATTAGCTGATTCAGATCTTACAGCCAATAGCAATGCAAGGGATGCCATTTTGAAACAGCTCCATTGCATTGAAGATTTAGTGTACGGCATCGACCGTATGAAGAGGATGCTCCTCGCCGGATGTCATCAGGATGGACCAGCTCTGCGCCGCCGGGATCAAGATAGAAGATGCCGCCTGGATGAAGATAGAAGAGGCCACCTGGATAAAGACTTCTCACCGCCTGGATGAGGACTTCGCCGCCTGGATGAATATAGAAGCGGTCACCTGGGTGAAGATTTTGCGCCGCCTGGATGAAGATCGTTCAAGCAGGACTTCAAAAACTAAGGTTTTTTTTAGATTAGGGTTTGGGCAGCAAAAGAGCTAAATGCCCTTTTAAGGGCAATGCCTATACAAATGTCCTTTTCAGGGCAATGGGTATATTAGGTTTTTTAGATTTTTTATTTTGTGGGTTTGGGGGTGGTGGGGGTTTGTAATGTTAGTGGGTCTTTGTAAAAAAAAAAAAAACAGGAAAAAGCTGTTTAATTTAGGGAAATTTAAGGGCTATTGGTAGTTTATTCTAGATTAGATTTTTTTTAAAAATGGGTATTAGAAAAGGAATAATTTTTATTGTTTTGTATAATTTCGTCATTTTTTGTAATGGTAGTTTTTTTATTTTTTGTAATTTTAGTGTTTTTTATATTTTGTAGTGTTAGGTTTTAATGTAATACAGCTTAGGTTTTATTTCACAGGTACATTTGTATTTATTTTAACTAGGTAGTTAGTAAATAGTTAATAACTATTTACTAACTAGTCTGCCTAGTTAAAATAAATACAAATTTACCTGTGAAATAAAAATAAAACCTAAGCTAGCTACAATATAACTATTTGTTATATTGTAGCTAGCTTAGGTTTTATTTCACAGGTAAGTTTAGTTTTCAATAGGTATTATTTAGTTAATAATTGTAACTTTAGTTTAGCTATATTTTAATTATGTTAATTTAGGGGGTGTTAGTGTTTGGGTTACGTTAGGGTTAGGTTTAGGGGCTAATATAGTTTAATTTATGTTGATGCGATGTGGGGGGCTGGCGGTTTAGGGGTTACTAGGTTTATTTGGTGGTAGTGATGTGGGAGGCCAGAGGTTTAGGGGTTAATACCATTATTTGTCTAATACCATTGATGTCTATGGGGAAAGCGTGCATGAGCACGTCAAAACAGCGGTTGTATTTTGTGCGGTATAGAGCTCAACCCAACCATATCGCATGCACAAGCCAGATGTTTGAAAATGTGTAATGACTGCACTATAGGGGGTTAAACTTGTGTTGTGTTCATTAATTTCCTTTTAGCATGCATAACTCGTAATTTAACTCAATGTTTCTTGCATTGGGTGGTTGGGCCTCAGTGGGGTGGTTGGGCCTCAGTTTAGGGGGTATTAAGCATCTGCTGCCTAGTTGTGGACTTCCTATAATGTTGTGTTCCAGTTGTACGCACTCCTTATGAGGAGCGTGTTTGCACCAGCCTATTATTCTGGTTAAATATGTTGCAGTTCTATAATGGGATGAATTCGGAATGCCTAGTCCGCTTTGTTCTTTTGGATGGTAAAGGGTATTAGTGGCCACTTGGGGTCTTTTGTGGTTCCAGATAAAAGAATTGAACAGTTTTTAGAATTTAAATATGGTTCTATCTGCAAGGGGAATGGGCATGGATTGAAACAAATATAGTATTTTGGGGAGGATCATCATTTTTAGAGTGTTAACTCTGCCTATCCACAATAAGGGTTTCACCCCCCAAGAGCATAGCAGAGATTGTATTTGATGATATAGTGGGTCATGGTTCAATATGATCATGCAATCTGTATATGGCAAGACATAAACTCCTAAATATTTTATTACTTTCGTTTGTGTATGGAAGTTGAATTGTTCTTGTATGTTTGTGAGGTCCATGGCAGAAATCGAAATACTGACTAGTTCCAATTTATTTATATTTATTTTGAAATTGGATAGTATACCGTATTCTTCAAGGATAGTAAGAAGTGCTGGGATAGACCTTGTTGGGTTAGTTAGGGTAAGGAATACATCATCACGTATAAAGTGATTTTATAGTTCATGTGAGTGATCATGATGCCATGTATTTCTGATTGTAGATGCTAGTGTTTCCATTGCAATTACAAAAAGGAGAGGGGAAAGTGAACACCGCTGTCTTGTTCCATTTGAAATTGAAAATTGTTGGTATATGGAATCGTTATGTCTGATTTTAGCATTTGGGCTTTGGTATAATGAAAATATTTTGCTTATAAAGTCAGGGTGAAAGCCAAATTTGTATAAGGAGCATTTTAGAAATAGCCCATTGAACCTATTAAAGGCTTTTTCTGCGTCCATGGACACAAAAATTCAGGGGAGTTGGTGATTTTTTGCATATTCCATTAGATTTATTATTTTGATAGTGTTGTCTCTCGCTTCTCTATTAGGTGTAAAGCCTGCTTGATTATTGTGTACAATGGAGGGTAGAATAGAATTGATACGTTTAGCTAAAATTTTTGCATGTAGTTTTATATCTATATTTAAGAGCGAGATTGGACGAAAGTTTGCAGGAGTTGTTGTGGGCTTCCTGGGTTTGGAGAGCACTATTATATGTGTCTCTAACATTGAGGGGGCAAAGGGATTGTCTGAACTGATTTAGTTAAAGAGTGCCGATAGGTAGGGCAATAGAAGTGGGGCAAATGTTTGGTAGTATTTGGCAGTGAACCCATCAGGGCCTGGGCTTTAACCTATCTTTAGAGGTTTTATGGCAGCTAGAATTTCTGGATTGGAAATAAGAGATGTCAGGTTAGTGGATTGTTCTGATGTTAATTGGGGGACTTGGCATTTGTCAAGGTATTTAATGATGTTATCGTTTGTATGGATGAGTGATGAATGGGGTACAAGGTTGTAGAGTTTAGTATAGTAGGTGTGGAAAAGTTGAGAATATCTTGCGTAGTGTTGAGAGTTGTTTTTTTATCCAGAAGGAGTTTGTATATGTAAGATTTAAATATTTTCTTTTTTAAGGCTCTGGCCAATAACTTTCCGGATCTATTACTTCCATAGTAAAAAATACTATTTGTTTTAATGCAGAGTATTTGGTACTCTATGTTGAGAAAATCATCTAGGTCTTTCCTAATCCCTTGCCACTTGTTCTAAGATTGTGTTGTTTAGTGGGGATTTTTTATGTGCGAAGTCTAAAGTAACAAATGCGTTGGATAGTTCTTCATATATTTTGCAGAGTGATTTTATGTGTTGGGCTTTGAATTTAATGAATTCTCCTCTTAGGACACATTTGTGTGCCTCCCAGACTGTGAACTTGTTGTCCATTGTCCATCTAGCCTGCTTTGTGATTTATTGGGGTGCTAGAAAAATGTATAGTTCCGAGTGTGCTTGTGAGAGAAGCACCATAAATCATATAGATTTAGATCTTTAAGGCCGTTCCATAATGTATTGGTAGTTTTTTTTTGGAGATTGTTATGTTGGGGTTAGAAATATCCAACCTAGGTAGGAGTGGGGTATTGAAGTCGCCTGCGAGAAAAATAGGGCCTTTTGAGATATCTACAATGCGTGTGAACATACTTTAAAAAAAAAAAAGGATATTGTTTGTTGTTTGGCGTATAATCATTAATAAGGGTTACTGGTCTGCCATATAGTGTGCCTACCAATCTGAGGAATATACCCTCTTTGTCCTTTGTTAGTTGGAAAAGTTGAAATAGGATGTAAATGTTTAAATTAAATGCTTACACCAGCTTTCTTTGTAGGGCCAGAGCTGTGAAAAAATTGTGCAAAATGTTTACTAAAATATTTTGGTTCTTTATTGTGTCTGAAGTGTGTCTCTTGAAGAAACAATATGTCCACATTTATTTTATTTATATCCGAGAGGGCTTTTGAACGTTTAAGGGGAGAATTGAGACCCTGGGCATTTTGAGTCATTATCACGAGGAAGTGTTGTGGAGGAGAAGGTGTCATTTGAGCCATTTCTTAATAATGGTGCAATGAAGATGTGTCAGGGTGCCAGGAATCAGACAGAGATGAGAAGTGCTAAAATAATCACACCTTTAATAATAGCAAAAAATAATAAAAAGTCCACAAAACAAATAATACACCAGGAATAAAAACCAGAGCTGGTAGTCAGACGAGCCGAGTCAGGAGCCAAAGTGAATAGTCAGACGAGCCGAGTCAGGAGCCAAAGCGAGAAGTCAGACGAGCTGGAATCAGGAACAAGGAGAACAGCAGAGTCAGGTACAAGCCAGGGATCAGGAACCAGGAGGGAAGTCAGAACAGCCAGGTAATAAACAGGAGCTCTCACAAACAGGTCTGAGACAACACAAGGGCAAAGCATAATGAACAGAGGCCCTTTAAATAATAAGTGATGACATCACAATTCTGGGACTGCATCCTGTCTCACACTGATGATGAACACCAGTCTGGCCATAAAAAGAAGTGCAGGAAATGAGCAGCATCACACAGAATGCACCAAGTCAGCAAGAGAGGTGAGTAAAATGGCTGCCAGCAGCACATGGCAAACAAAAGAGGGAAAAAACCCTGACAGTACCCTCCCCTCAACGACCCCTCCCCCATGGGAGAACAAAAGGCTTATTGGGGAAACGGGCATGGAAAGCACGGAGGAGGGTGGGAGCATGAACATCAGAGGAGGGTACCCATGAATGCTCCTCCGGACCGTAGCCCCTCCAGTGAACCAAATACTGTACATGGCCCCTGGACATACGAGAGTCAATAATGCTGCTGACCTCATACTCCTCATGGTTGTCAACAAAGATAGGATGGGGACAAGGCAACACAGTGGTAAACCGATTACAAACCAATGGTTTCAAGAGGGAGACATGAAAAACATTGGAGATGCGCATTGCAGGAGGAAGGTCAAGAGCGTAGGCCACAGGATTGACCCGTTGGAGTATTCAAAAAGGACCAACATAACGAGGAGCCAGTTTATTGGAAGGCACACAAAGGTTCAAGTTGCGGGAGGACAGTCAAACTCTCTCACCAACCTGGTAGGAAGGCGCGGACAGATGCCTACGATCGGCCTGGAACTATTGGCGCTGCATAGAACGATTAAGGCAATCCTGAATCTGCACCCACGTGGAACGGAGTTGCCGGAGATGCTCCTCCAAATCTGGAATACCCTGAGACATGAATGAATCGGGCAACAAGGATGGTTGAAACCCATAATTTGCCATGAATGGGGATAACTTGGAGGAAGCATTAATATCACTATTACGAGCAAACTCTGCCCAAGGTACAGTTCAGACCAATTATGGTGGTGATCTGAGACATAGCAATGGAGGAACTGTTCCAGAGCTTGACTAGACCGTTCCGCAGCCCCATTGGATTGAGGGTGATATGCCGAGTAGAAGGAAAGCTGGTTCCCCATTTGAGCACAAAAGGAACGCCAAAATCTGGAGAAACTGGCTACCCCGGTCCGACACTATCTCCTTGGTTAACCCATATAAATGGAAGACCTCCCAGGCAAAAATTGAAGCAAGCTCCTGAGCAGTAGGCAACTTCTTCAAGGGTATGCAATGTGACATTTTAGAAAAATGGTCAACCACCATAAGGATAACAGTATTGCCATTGGAAACAGGGAGCTCAACAATGAAGTCCATGGAAAGATGTGTCCAAGGATGCTCACTAGTGATGTCGCAAACCTAAAAATTTCGGTTCGCGAATGGCGGACTCGAACTTCCGTTATTATTTGCGAACCGCCATTGACTTCAATAGGCAGGCGAACTTTAAAACCTACAAGGACTCTTTCTGTCCACAATAGCGATGGAAAAGTTGTTTCAAGTGGACTAACACCAGGACTGTGGCATGCTGGAGGGGGATCCCTGGCAAAACTCCCATGGAAAATTACATAGTTTATGCAGAGTCTGCTTTTAACCCATAAAGGGCCTAAATCACCTAACATTCCCAAATTGTTTGCAATAACATGCTTTAAAACATCTGTTATGATGTCGTATCTATCAGGTAGTGTAAGGGTTACGGCCGCTTCACAGTGACAGAGCAAACTCCAAGTGTAACGCACCGCAATCAACCGCAAACAGTACATTTGCACAACCACGAGATAGATAGATTTGATAGATAGATACATAGATTACATAGCTCAATCGATGCAATATACATATGATTGATACAATTTACATAGATCAATAGATGGCTAGTTGGGCCTGGCACACAGGCTGGCAGGCAGGAGGAAAGTGCAATTCAATGGCACAAGCAAAATGATGATTCACAATCGAACAATGTTTAATTTTAAATATTAACAATACTGTTACAACAACTATTATTGGTGGCACTAATTGGCTAGTTGGGCCTGGCACACAGGCTGGCAGGCAGGAGGAAAATGCAATTCAATGGCACTAGGAGACTGAAGATTTGCAGTAAAAAAAAATTAGGATTTAAAATTTTTTAGATACTGTTACAAGAAATATGATTGGTGCCACTAATTGGCTAGTTGGGCCTGGCACACAGGATGGCAGGCAGGAGGAAAGTGCAATTCAATGGCATGAGCAAACTGATGAATCACAATCGAACAATTTGTAATTTTAAAAATGAACACTACTGTTACAACAACTATGATTGGTGGCACTAATTGTCTAGTTGGGCCTGGCACACAGGCTGGCAGGCAGGAGGGAACTGCAATTCAATGGCACTACTAGACTGCTGATTCACAGTCAAAAAAGTGATGATTTACAATGTTTTCAATACTGTTACAACACCTATGATTGGTGGCACTAATTGGCTAGTTGTGCCTGGCCCACAGGCTGGCAGATATGAGTCGTGGCTGGTAGGTAGGGCAGCAATTTAACACAGTATGCTGTGTAAGTGAGAACAACACAGGCCTGATAGAAAATTAAGTTAGATTACACTAGCAAAATAATTTAAAAGTTTCTATTTTAATATTAAAATAATGTTAAGCAGTGCACATATGAGTGGTGGCACTGGCTGGCTGCTATGTAGGGCAGCAATTGACAACAGTATGCTCTGTAAGTCAGATAGACAGTTACACACAGGCCTGATAGAAAATAAAATTAGTTTACACTAGCATAATGATTTAAAGTTTTTTTGGGGGAATTTAAAGAAAAAGGTTAAGCACATACGAGTCGTGGCTGATAGCCTTGGAAGGGCAGCTATTAAAAACAGTAGGCTGTGTAAGTCAGATACACACACGCCTGATAGAAAATACAATTAGATTACACTAGAAAAATGATTTAATTTTTTTTTTTTTTTGGGAATTTAAAAAAAAATTAAACACATATGAGTCATGGCTCATAGACTAGGGAGGGCAGCAATTAAACACAGTATGCTCTGTAAGTCAGCAAAATACACAGGCCTGATAGAAAATGATATTAGATTACACTAACAAAAAAATTTAACAGTTTTTTTTTTAATTTAAAAAAAGGTGAAGCAGATATGAGTGGTGGCTGCCTGGCACAGAGCAATTAACCAAAAGACTGAAAAAAATAATAAGTATATGCTGTGTGAGCCTGACAGACACAGGCCTGATAGAAAATGTAATTAGATTACACTAGCAAAATGATTTAAAAGTTTTTTTTTAAATTTAAAATAATATTATAAGCGGATATGACCACTGGTGGCTGGCACAGAGCAATGAACCAGAGTATATTTTGTGTGACACAGGCCTGATAGAAAATGAAAATAAATTACACTAGCAAAATAATTTCAAATTTTTGTTGGGTAAATTTAAACTAATGTTGTTAGGCAGATATCAGTGGTGGCAGTAATCACAGCATATGCTGTGAGCCTCACACACAGGCTGAAAGCCAGGCAAATGCTAATAAAAATACTAAGGAAAAAAAAAAAACGGCTGAAGTTATAGCCCTAAAAAGGGCTTTTTGGGGTGCTGTCCTTGCAGCAGAGATGAGATGAGTCCTTCAGGACTTTAGTGGACACTAAATACACTAGCCTAGCTATCTATTTCCCTATAATGTCAGCAGCAGCAAAACAAAACGTCCTCTCACTAACAATGCAAGGTCGTTATGACTCTAAAATGGCTGCTGCCAAGAAGATGGGAGGGTCTGTGAGGGTGTGTCTGATGTTCATTGGCTCTAATGTGTCAGAAGGCTGTGACATACAGGGTCAAAGTTTCCTCAATGATGACACATAGGGGGCGGATCGAACATCGCATGTGTTCGCCCACAGCCGTGAACGCGAACAAGCTATGTTCGCCATGAACCGTTCGCGGGCAAACAGTTCAGGACATCACTAATGCTCACCATTAGCAATAGGTTGAAGAAGACCCACAGGAAGATGTTGAGGAGTCTTATTCTGTGCACAAACTGAGCAGGAGGCAACATACACAGCAACATGAGAACAAAGACCTGGCCACCAGAATTGTCAAGTGACAGACCAAATCCTTTGGTTCTTGCCTGGGTGACCTGCGGCTTTAGGATAGTGGTAAGTGTGCAAAAGTTTAGTTCGAAGATTCTCAGGAACAAAACAGTTACCACTAGGTTTCTCAGGAGGTGCATTGGTTTGTGCAGCCAGGATCTCCTCCCCCAAGGGAGAAGTCAAATTAGTATGTATGGTAGCCAAAATATGGTCAGGAGGTATAACTGGAGTAGGTACAGACTCCTTCTTGGACAGAGGCGAAAATTGTCGAGAGAGGGCATCAGCCCTAACATTCTTACTACCAGGCAGGTAGGAGACCACATAATTAAACCGAGACAAAAATAGCGCCCATCTGACCTGTCCGGGCGACAAATGTTTTGCTTCACATAGATAAGTTAAATTCTTGTGGTCAGTAAGAATGAGCAAAGTCACGCTAGTACCCTCGAGAAGATGCCTCCATTCCTTGAGTGCCAAAATTATGGCCAGTAATTCCCTGTCACCAATTTCATAATTGCACTCCGCTGGAAACAATTTCTTAGAAAAGAAACTACACAGATGCAAGGAACCGTCAGGCGTAGGACAATGAGACAAGAGGGCACCTACTCCAGTCTCAGACGCATCAACCTCAAGAAAGAAAGGCAGGACAGGGTTAGGATGAGCCAGAACTGGAGCGGCAGCAAAGGCAGTTTTAAGGCTATCAAAGGCCTTAATGGCAGTAGGTGACCAATGGAGTGGATAATTCTCTTTACGGGTCATGTCTGTGATAGGTTTGACCAAGGAAGAAAAGTTTTTAATAAACTTTCTATAGTAATTGGCAAACCCCAAAAAACATTGAATAGACCGAAGAGCAACTGGGCGAGGCCACTGCAGAACTGCGGATAACTTGTCAGGATCCATGGAGAACCCTGCAACGGAGATAACATAACCTAGGAAGGTTACTTGAGTCTGATGGAACTCGCATTTCTCGAGTTTACAAAACAGGCTGTTCTCACGTAGTCTCTGAAGAACCCGTGTAACATCAGAACGATGAGCCTCATAATTCCCGCTCCTGGTGTTAAATGCTGATTCCATTTGTGACCCTCCTTGATCCTAACGAGATTATACGCTCCTCTCAAATCAAATTTTGTAAAGATTGTAGCTCCCTTGAGGCGGTCAAAGAGTTCCATAATGAGCAGAATAGGGTAAGCATTCTTAATGGTAAGACGATTAAGACCCCTATAATCGATGCATGGTCTTAACTCGCCACCCTTTTTCTTCACAAAGAAGAAGCCAGCCCCTGCAGGAGAGCAGGATTTGCAGATGATCCCCTGCGACAGAGCATAGGCAACATACTCCTCCATAGCACAATTCTCCATGACAGACAGAGGGTAAACTCGGCCCCGAGGAGGAATGGCTCCGGGTTGAAGGTCTATGGCACAATCGTAAGACTGATGAGGAGGCAACGTACTGGCACGCATCTTGTCAAAAATGTCTAGGAACTCTCGGTACTCCTCTGGCAATTGAGATACCAAAGAAGTGCACAAGACTTTAACTGGTTTCCGAAGACAAGTGGAAATACATTGCGGAGACCATGATAAAATTTCGGACCTGCACCAGTCGAGACTAGGATTGTGTTTTTGGTGCCAGGGATAACCTAGAAAATGCGGAGAGTTTATCACCTGGAACTGGAGGGTTTCAAAATGGAGAGCCCCAACAGCCATGGATAACGGAGCAGTTTCGTGAGTAATGAGTGTGGGCTGAAGGGACCTGCCATCAATGGCCTCAAAAGCAAGCGGAACGGACCGAGTCAAAACAGGAATGGAGTGCTTTAATACAAAATCACTGTCAATGAAATAGTCCGCAGCACCGGAGTCAACAAAAGCCTGGGTGACTATGGAGGAGTCCACCCAGAAAAGGACAACCATGACCAAAGGTTTCTCCTTTAGCGGTTCCGGGGACGAGGATAAACCACCCAAGGTGCCCCTGACAGGACCTTAGGTGTGAGCGTTTCCCAGCCATGTAGGACAAGACTTCAAAAGGTGGCCCTGTAACCCACAATAGAGGCAGAGCCCCTCCCTCCTCCTAAAGGCCCTCTCCGCTGCAGAGAGACGCGTGAATCCCAACTGCATCGGCTCAGCAGTACCTGGTAACCCGGGAACAGGAGGCATGGGAGGAGAGGGAGGCATGGGTGGGAACAAACACGTAGGAGACAATGGAACAGGAAGCTTCCACAAGTGCTCCTTGAAAGAGGGCCTCTCTCTGAGTCTGATGTCAATTAGGAAATAAAAAGACACCAATGCCTTGAGATCCTCTAGTAAATCTCTGGCAGCAACTTTGTCTTTAATCGCATCAGAGAGCCCATGAAAGAAGGCGGCAACAAGGGCTTCATTGTTCCAACCTGCCTCTGCGGCAAGCGTACGAAACTCAATGGCATACTGAGCAACAGATCTTGTACCTTGCTGAATGGACATGAGTCATTAAGCAGCAAAGGAGGAGCGAGCCGGAACATCAAACACCCTTCGAAAGGAGGCCACAAATTCAGGGTAATTTGAAATCACAGGTTTATTAGTCTCCCACAAGGGATTAGCCCAGTCAAGAGCTGTTTCAGAGAGTAACGAGATGAGAAATCCCACCTTAGCTCTGTCAGAGGGAAACGCCTGAGGTAACATCTCAAAGTAAATGCCCACCTGGTTCAAAAACCCTCTACACTGATTAAGATCGCCTCCATATTGCTGAGGTAGAGGTGCAGAACTGGACATGCACCTGGTAGGACTAGGTGCAGCAGCGGAAACAGGAGCAGCCATAACTTGTGGGACACTTTGGTCCAAATGTACAGTGCGAGTCAGCAGGGTTTGCAGGTCTAGTGCAAATTGATCCAAGCGGTGATCCTGTTCATCCATCCTGGAAATTATGGCAGGTAAAGGTGGATTATTAGCGCCATCAGGAATCATGGCTCTTGCGTAATGTCAGGGTGCCAGGAATCAGACAGAGACGAGAAGTGCTAAAATAATCACACCTTTCATAATAGCAAAAATAATAAAAAGTCCACAAAACAAATAATAAGCCAGGAATCAAAACCAGAGCTGGTAGTCAGACAATCTGAGTCAGGACCCAAAGCGAATAGTCAGACGAGCCGAGTCAGGAGCCAAAGCGAGTAGTCAGACGAGCTGGAATCAGGACCAAGGAGAACAGCAGAGTCAGGTACAAGCCACGGATCAGGAACCAGGAGGGAAGTCAGAACAGCCAGGTAATAAACAGGAGCTCTCACAAACAGGTCTGAGACAAGGCAAGGGCAAAGCATAATGAACAGAGGCCCTTTAAATAATAAATGATGGCATCACAATTCTGAGACTGCATCCTGTCCCACACTGATGATGAACACCAGTCTGGCCATAAAAGGAAGTGCAGGAAATGAGCAGCATCACCCAGAATGCACAAAGTCAGCAAGAGAGGTGAGTAAAATGGCTGCCAGCAGCACATGGCAAACAAAAGAGGGAAAACACCCTGACAAAATGGTAATGAACCAGCACATTTGAGAATATGAGATAGTTACATTGTGATAAACAATAACCAATTTGTCGACAAGAGATTGAGCATGAAAAGGAGCAAGTAAAACAGTAACAATATAAAAACAATAATAATAACACAGAACTAATTACACAGAAACAAGAATATCTCTTCCTAATATGGGGGATATCTCTGTTCTGGGATAAAAAATACTAACTAAATCCTATAGTACATTATGTTGTAGGGTGAAAAGTAGACATGTGCGTTTTGTTTCGGCCAAATTATTTTTTCGGCTGAATTTTACCAAATTCAGAGATTCAGATGCATCCGAATTTCCGAATCAGCACATCCCGAAAAATTCCGAAAATGACTAAATTAGTTTCCGAATTTTTGGATCTATTATTTATATTCAGAATTTTTCATTGTTCCTAATGTACCGCACATCGCCGACACTAAATCTAAGTCTAAATAATTAAATAAAGCTATTAACCCCTAAACCGCCGTTCCCCGACATTGCCAACACTAACTAAATCTATTAACCCCTAAACCGCACTTCCCCGACATCGCCAACACTAACTAAATTGCAAAATAAAGCTATAAACCCCTAAATCGCCATTCCCTGACATGGCAGACACTAACTAAACCTATTAACCCCTAAATCACTGTTCCCAAACATCACTGACATGAACTAAACCTATTAACCCCTTAACTGCAGTTCCCCGACAGCCTGACACTACCTAAACCTATTAACCTCTAAACCGCACCCCCCACATCGCCAACACTAACTAAACCTGTTAACCCCTAAATTGCAGCTCCCCGACACTATCTAAATTTATTAACCCCTAAACCGCCGCTCCCAAACATCCCCAAAACAAACTAAACCTATTAACCCCTAAACCGTCAGCACCCACATCGCAACAACCTAAATCAAACTATATTAACCTTTAATCCTAAATCTAACCCTAACCGTGATTGTAACCCTAAACCTAATCATAACCTTAACCCTAAACCTAAACTTAACACCCTCTAACTTTAACATAATTAAAATAGAGCTAAATTAAAGTTACAATTATTAACTTAATATACCTATTTAAAACTAAATACAAACTTACCTGTGAAATAAAACAAACCTAAGCTAGCTACAATATAACTAATAGTTATATTGTAGCTAGCTTAGGTTTTACTTATATTTCCCAGGTAAGATTGTATTTATTTTAACTAGGTAGACAAGTTAGTAAATAGTTATTAAAGGGACACTGAACCTAATTATTTTCTTTTGTGATTCAGATAGAACATGCAATTTTAAGCAACTGTCTAATTTACTCCTATTATCAAATTTTCTTCATTCTCTTGGTATCTTTATTTGAAATGCAAGAATGTAGTTTAGATGCCGGCCCATTTTTGGTGAACACACTGTGTTGTTCTTGCTGATTAGTGGATAAATTCACCCACCAATAAACAAGTGCTTTCCATGGTATAAATAGCTTAGATGGCTTCTTTTTCAAATAAAGAAAGCTAGAGAACGAAGAAAAATTGATAATAGGAGTAAATTAGAAAGTTGATTAAAATTGCATGCTCTATCTGAATCACAAAAGAAAAAAATTAGGTTCAGTGTCCCTTTAACTATTTACTAAATACCTATAACCCCTTGAGTGCTAGCGACGGATCAGAGCCATCGCTAGCACTCACCTACCTTGAGAGCAATTTAGGGGCTCCCATCGATGCCCACCCCGGCGATCAGGCCTGTATAGTGACAGGCATCACTGGGGCTTCCCGTTATGTGTGGTGACATCACGCGCAATGACGTGATGACGTCACACGCAATGACATGATGACGTCACCGCGCAACGGACAAGCTAGGGAAAGGGGGCATGCTGCTTAGAAGCCTGTATCTCAGGCATCTAAGCAGCTACCGACCCCCAAGACCCACAGTTGGAAAGGTAATTGCCTAACCCTTCTAAAGATATAAGTCTTGGGGATCTGGGGCAGATTTTATTTTTTAAATAGTAAAAAACAAAAATAAATTAAATCCAGCTCAGCACTCAAATGGTTAATACAAACTTACCAGTGAAATAAAATTAAAACCTAAGCTGCCTTACACTAAAACCTAAGATTACAAAAAAACACAAAAATTACAAAAAATAAAAAACTACCATTACAAAAATAACAAATTAAATTATCCAAAACAATAAAAATTATTCCTATTCCAATACCCGTTTAAAAAAAAACAAAAAAACACCCCAAAATAAAAAAAAACTAATCTATAATAAACTACCAAGGGCTTTTTTCCTAAAAGAAAATCAAACACCCCCTAACAGTATACAAACCCCCACCACCCAAACCCACAAAATAAAAATAAAGTTGTTAAGCCTAATCTACCCATTGCCTTGAAAAGGGCATTTATATGGGCATTGCCCTTAAAAAGGCATTTAGCTCTTTTACTGCCCATTAAAAATAAAAAATGGCTATCTTAAAAAGTACACCCAAAAAGGAAAAATAATCATTGCACAAAATAGCAAACGAATTATTCAAAATCATAAAAATTATTCCTATTCTAAACCATTTAAAAATAAAAAAAAAAAAAAAAAGAATCCTAATCTATAATAAACTACCAAAATCCCTTAAAAGTGCCTTTTGTAGGGCATTGCCCTAAATAAATCAGCTCTTTTGCTACAAAATAAAAACAAACACTCCATAACATTACAAACCCCCACCGACCCAAACCCACATAATAAAAAAACCTAAATTAAAGAACCTAATCTACCCATTGCCCTGAAAAGGGTATTTGTATGGGCATTGCCCTTAAAAGGGCATTTAGCTCTTTTTCTTGCCCTTAGAAGGGCATTCAGCTCTTTTAAGACAAGCCCAAACCCTAATCTAAAAAAACACACCCCAAAAAGCCTTAAAAAATCCTAACCTCATCCCAGTGGCTCCATCTTCATCCAGGTGGCTCCATCTTCATCCATCGAGGGACCAGTATCTTCTTCATCCCTGCAGAGGCGGAGGTCCAGGCGGAGGTCCATCTATTCGACTTGGATGTCCTCTTCATGCGATCGTCCACCGCACACTGAGGATTCAAATGCAAGGTACACCTTTTATACTGGGGGTACCATTGCATTCCTATTGGCTGAAAAACTTAAATCAGCCAACAGGAATTAGAGCTGCTTAAATCCTACTGGCTGTTCAAATCAATCAATTGGCTGGGTTTTTTTTTACACCGTCCATATAGGTTGACATTATGTAATGTCTGAGCTGTCACAGAAAATCAAATTTCAATTGATAGCCCCTGAGCCAGTTCTAAAGCACTTGCCTGACGGCTTTTCAGAGCTAGATTGTGCAAGTAGCGCACTGTCCATTGCATCATTTTAGGACAAGAGCAACTGTAGTTCTGGTTAGTGGTATTATGGCTCATTCTTTATCTCCTGATTACTGCTGTAACTGTGTGCTTAGACTGATTTTTAGTTGGTCGCTGATCTTCCTCTATCTTTTTCCAGCTTTGCAAAGTCTCACAATCAGATTTTTCAATTCCTCTGGCAATTATTTTCCATGTGGAGCCATGATGCAGATGTGCAGATAGACACAGCCCATAGGTCGAAAATTAAGAATGTTCTGGCATTCACAGGTCATTTTATAGCCATGTTCATACAATTAGGCTAATTGGAAATCACATGTGTACTCAATTTTGTTTCAATGTTCTAACTTGTGTGTCAGTGGTCACAGGTGTATTCACTTTTGTTGCATTGAGTTTCTACTTTGGGGCCTTTATTTTCAATATTGTCTTTCTAAAGTATTTGTTATTGATTGTTCATAAGAAGAAATACTACACTTACAGCTAGATTACGAGTTTTGCGTTATGGATGAAAAAGCATAGTTATGCTTCATAACGCTGCTTTTTCCCTAACACCGCTATTACAAGTCTTGTTCGTATAGGTGTACCGCACACCTTTTTGGCCATCACGCAACGTCAGTACCGCACTTTTAAAAAAGTCCTCTTTCAATGGGACTTCCATAGCGCTGGTATTACGAGTTTGCCTGGGAGGCCAAAAAGTGAGAGGTACACCCTATACTGACAAGATCCGTACCGCCATCTAAAGTCAGTAGTTATGAGTTTTACGTTACAAATCTGTAGCATAAAACTCATAACTAAAGTGTTAAAAAGTACACAAGCACCCATAAACTACCTATTAACTCCTAAACTGAGGCCCTCCCGCATTGCAAATACTAAAATAAAATGATAAACCCCTAATCTGCCGCTCTGGACATCACCGCCACTATTAAAATGTATTAACCACTCCCCGACATTGTCGCCACTATAATAAACCTATTAACCCTTAAACCGCCCCCCTCTCGCATCGCAAACACTACTTAAATAATATTTACCCCTAAACTGCCCTCTGCCCACACCACCGCTATAATAAACACATTAACCACTAAACCGCAAGCCCCCTACAACGAAATATAGTAAATTAAACTAATAACCCCATAACCTCTGGCCTCCCACATCACTACATAAATATATTAACCCCTAAATATAACCCTGACGTAACTCTAAGTCTAACCATAACCCTAACTTAACCCTAACCCTAACACCCCCTAACATAAATATAATTAAAATAAATCTAAATAAACCTTACAATTATTATCTAAATAATTCCTATTTAAAACTAAATACATACTTACCTGTAAAAAAAACCCTAAGCGAGCTACAATATTACTAATAGTTATATTGTAGCTATCTTAGGTTTTATTTTTATTTCACAGGTAAGTTTGTGCCCCCACATATGCAAACTTATTTTTAGGATGGTGGGAGGCAGAATATGTATTCACGGAAGGAAGCCAGGAAAAATTACTTGAATTCCTAAACAAACTAAATCATAATGATTTAAATATTCGTTTAACATCAGAACATAGCCAAAAGTAAATAGCCTTCCTAGACATAAAAATATGTAAATAATCAGATGGAAAAATTTCAACAGACCTATATCGTAAGAAAACAGCAAACAACAGTTTATTACATCACTCAAGTGCACATGCACCTAGTACCTTAAAAAGTCTCCACACAGGAGAATTCTTACGAATTTGTCGTAACTGTACGGATCTGAAAATCTTTAACATACGAGCTGGAGAATTAAAAGAAAGATTACTAAAAAGAGCTTATAGCAAAACAAGTATTAAAAAGGCCAAATCAAGGGCATTAAAAACTAACAGAAGAGAACTATTAACTAAAAAATCTAAAAAAAGTGACAACAAAACCAGGTTGATCTTAACATATAGTTCACACACCCCTCAGATAAGAGACATAGTCAATAAATACTGTCATGTTTTAGTTTCAGATTTAATTTTGAAGAAACAACTGGGAGACAAACCAGAAATAAGTTATAGACGCTCAAAAAATATCAAAGATATGATAACAAGAAGCCACTACAGTGGAAAGAAAACAAGTACAGCCTTGTTACCAGGATCATTTAAATGTGGAACTTGTTCAGCTTAGGGTTATTTTTAGCTTAGGGTTTGGGCACTGTAAAAGAGCTAAATGCCATTTTAAGGGCAATGCACATCCAAATGCCCTTTTCAGGGCAATGGTTAGCTTAGGTTTATTTAGATAGAGTTTTATTTCGGGAGTTTGGTTGGGTGGGTGGTGGGTTTTACTATTGGGGGGGTGTTTGTAATTTTTATTGCCAGGTAAAAGAGCTGTTATCATTGGGGCAATGCCCCGCAAAAGGCCCTTTTAAGGGCTATTAGCAGTTTAGTGTAGGCTAGGGGTTTTATTATTTTGGGGGGACTTTTTTTTGATAGGGCTATTAGATTAGGAGTAATTTGTTTACCAGCGATGATCGGAAGAAGAGGATGCTCCGTGCTGGATGTCTTGAAGATGGACCCCCTCCGTGCCGGATGGATGAAGATACAAGATGCTGTCTGGATGAAGACTTCTACCCGCTTGGATGAAGACTTCTGGCCGCTTGGATGAAGACTTCTGCCCACTTGGATGAAGACTTCTGTGGCTTCGATGAGGACTTCTGCCCGCTTGGATGAGGACTTCGTCGGCTGGATGAGGATGGATGTCCGGTCTTCGAAAACTGTAAGTGGATTGTCGGGGGTTAGTGTTAGTTTTTTTTAAGGGTTTGTTGAGTGGGTTTTATTTTTAGCTTAGGGTTTGGGCACCGTAAAAGAGCTAAATGCCCTTTTAAGGGCAATGCCCATCCAAATGCCCCTTTCAGGGCAATAGTTAGCTTAGGTTTATTTAGACAGAGTTTTATTTGGGGAGTTTGGTTGGGTGGGTGGTGGGTTTTATTATTGGGGGGTGTTTGTAATTTTTATTGCCAGGTAAAAGAGCTGTTATCTTTGGGGCATTGTCCCGCAAAAGGCCCTTTTAAGGGCTATTAGCAGTTTAGTGTAGGCTAGGGGATTTATTATTTTGGGGGGAGGGGCTTTTTTATTTTGATAGGGCTATTAGATTAGGAGTAATTTGTTTTTTGATAATTTCATTTTTTATTTTGTATAATTTAGTGGGGGGGTTGTAATTTAGATAATTCTATTTGATTAATTTAATTTATTTGATTTGATTGTAATGTTAGGTTTTAGTGTAAGGCAGGTTAAGTTTTATTTTACAGGTACATTTGTATTTATTTTAACTAGGTAGTAACTGAGAACTATAGGAAAAGTAATGCCACGAATAACATATTACATGCGAGAAGTGGACATCCGGAATACCTTAAGAGAGGTATTTCGTATGGACAGTTTCTCCGTCTTAGGAGAAATTGTTCTTCCCTTTCTAAATTTGACCATCATGCTTCTATGATGAAGGAGAGGTTCCTGAAAAGGGGCTACTCGAATAAATGTCTCAAGACATCACTCTGGAGAGCAAGAACTATGTCCAGAGACAATATCTTATACAGAGACAAAAAGAAGATAGATAAATGTTAGATCAGATTTATTTCTTTTAATAATCATTGGGATAATATCAGGTCAGCAATGAAAAGAAACTGGCATATCCTTACCCTGGATGATAAGGTTAAAAATGTGATAGGTGATGGACCCCTAATGGTGGCCAAAAAAGCTCTGAGCCTGAGACAAATTGGTCAAAAGCCAGTTCTCCAGAGGACCCTCTAACTCAGACGCTGCGTAAGGATAAGGGAATAAAAGGCAGCTATCCTTATGGACAATGTGTGTATTGTGCCCACATGGATAGCACTAGACAATTCTCTGTATCAGATGATAAGATTTCTGATATAAAAATTATTTTTTAATTGTAAATCTGTAGAAGCAATTTATCTATTGCGATGCTCATGCCCGGTCTTTTACGTTGGTAAAACAAAAAGATTGGTGAAGGACCGGGTACAGGAGTATCGTGATGATATCCTCCACTCTAAAGACACAAATGTTGCTAGGCATTTTTGTGCATTACATAATGGTGAAGTGGAGTCCCTGAAATTTATTATAATAGACAAAGGGATAATTAATGGCTGAGGTGGCAACAATGATAAAGTCCTATTGCAAAAAGAAGCCAAATTGATATACAGGCTGGGAACCACTTTCCTATGTGGGCTTAACGATTAGTTAGAATTCGTAAGCTTCCTGTAATTTAGTCTGTTTCTTTAGGTAATATCCTGAGATTGGAACAACTATAGACAGCGCAAAAAATTGTCAAGAGCTGACACACTAAAACCAACCTCTCTACTTTATTCCAAAGATACACAAAAATCCAACCATCCCACCAGGCAGGCCAATTATATCTGGAAACAATTGCCAGCCAATATGTAGACCTAAGACTGAGAACTTATGTACAAGCATTACCATCATTTATCAAAGACACAATGGAAGTACTTCACAGATTAGATAGTCTTAACATAGAAAAAGAAACATGGCTAATCACTGCGGATGTGGAATCATTATATACTTCCATTGAGCATGGTCTTGGCATCAAAGCAGTGGAATTTTTCTTAAAAGAAGGCTCAGAGGAAAACATTCTCAATGACTTGTTCATCTTACGCCTCCTAGATTTCATCTTGAGACATAATTTCTTTACATTTGCTAATCAATATTACTTGCAAATAAAAGGGACAGCAATGGGCACCTCATGTGCCCCAATGTATGCTAACCTTTTCCTTGGATGGTGGGAGAGACAGATAATATTCACAGATACCAACACGGAATACACTAACAAAATACCCCTGTGGATTAGATATATCGACGATATACTATTCCTATGGGAGGGCAACAAAGAAGAACTGGAAAACACCCCCTAATCTAATACTAAACTACCAATAGCCCTTAACCCTTTGAGTGCTAATGACGGCTCTGAGCTGTCACAGTTTCCCACTCTGGTGCTAATGATGGCTCAGAGCTGTCACTAGCACTCTCCCACCTTGAGGGAGATGAACTATTCATATCACACCTAAATAACAACAATTTGAATATATGTCTCACCCACACAATGAGTCAAACAACAATAGACTTCTTGGATCTAAAAATTGTGAAGAACCAAGATGGATACATTTCTACTGATGTATTCCACAAACCAACTGCCACAAACAGTTTATTACACAAAGCAGTGCGCCAAGTACTATAAAGCCTCTTCCAGTTGGTGAATTTCTACGAATTCATAGAAATTGTAGTGATGACGGAGATTTTCTAAGACAAGCCTCTGATTTACAAAAAAGGCTCCAAGACAGGGGCTATAGCAACAGATGCATCAAGAAAGCAAAGAAAAAAGCAATTGATACCCACAGGCCAAGTCTTCTACAAAAGAAACCTAAAAAACTGGTTGACAACCAAACAAGATTAATCCTTACCTATAATCCACAAATACATCAAATAATAAATGTTTTAAAAAAACACTGGCAAATATTACAATCGGACACAAGATCTTAAAAGCTTACTGGGTGATTCGATTTCTGTAAGTTACAGAAGACCAAGCAATTTAAAGGATTTACTCACTAGCAGTCATTACAAAACTAAGACAACTATATCAGCTTTCAAAAATGTCTCTTATCCCTGTGGTACCTGTTCCATTTTTAGCTACATGGAAAAAACAACTAAAATTAAAGATCGATTTGGCCAGTACCATAAAATCAACAAATACATCAGCTGCACTAAAGAGAGCATAATTTATGCGCTGAAGTGCAAGTGTAACCTTAGGTACGTAGGAATGACGAGTAGGAAACTGCGAACAAGAATACAGGAACATATAAGAAACATCAAAAATTCACAAAAAGATATTGAGGATGGTAAAACCATCACCACAGTAGCGTCACATTTCCTACGGTACCATCAGGCTAATCCCTCTGGACTTAAATGTGTGGGACTTGAAAAGATATTTTTGGGTATCAGAGGAGGTAACCTGGAGGAAGCATTGCTCAGAGCTGAATGCAAATGGTTCAACAGACTTAATACTGTACATCCATTTGGTATGAACGAACAAAACAATTATTTTTGCTATCTATAAAAGAAAAAATGGATCATGAATTCCATTTATAAGATAGGAAATGTTAAGAATTATTCAATTAGAAGGAATATCTCCATAAGTTAATGGTTCGGAACTGATGGACCATATAAGTTACCACTAAAGCCCAAAAAAATACATAGAACAATTTTAACTTAAAAAGTTCTTCACTTTTGAAAAATATAAATAAGGTCCATACAGACCAAAAAATAAAAAGAGAGTTATTATGAATATGTTACATATGTAATCATCCAATAGGCTTTACAATTTGCCTTATCAGAATATATCACAAGTTCAATTATCAGCTTTCAGGTATTTAATACCAATATATTTCATTTCTTTACATTCAATCTTATGATTCTCTATGGTACAATTATAAGTTTTTAGTTATTTAATATTGGGATCTCTGATTTTATTTTATTTGGCTTCTAGTATTGGTCACAATGGGTGACTGTACACTTATCTAAACTTAGCTATAAACTCATGAATAACCACACACACCGACATACAATCTTCACCCCCTTACACTTTCACAATTTCATTTTAGTGTTTATTTTGTTTCACAATCATCTTATTAAATTCTATTTTAATTTTTATTATTATTATTTTTTTGGATTTAATATAATCCCAAATGTCACTTAAATATAGGATTTTGTCACACAAGGCATTATTATGCCAACACTTTTATTGATATACTCCATTTATATTAGAATATCACACACAATGACACACAACTTACAAATGATTTCACAAAGCATTATGGCACTTTAAATCACTACACTCTACCATGAGCCTTGCAATCACTCTCACCAACAGTCATTTAAGATACAGGATTGATTACAATATTGATCAGAGACACCCTGGACAATATAATATATATATAATTTTCCTATACAGTGCAGCTATTGAGGAGAATTAGCTGTACAAAGATAGAAAACATCCTACTATTTCTTTTAAATTTTGTAATTATTTTTAACAACCTATGTATATAAATAATAAGAGGAAAACCATATATACAATCTGAACTCATAGCTATAATTACATTAAAATCATGGTCTTTCATAACACCTTGCAAATTGTGTTCGTTCAGTTTAAACAACTATAATAGTAGAATAATTATGAAACAAGTCAGCTCAAACAAAAATGGTTCCCATAGCAATGGACTGAATCAGCTCCAAACAGAAGAAGTTGATACTTGCTATCGAGTTTATTAGTATACATATGAACTGTATGATTTATCAAAAACAATTGAGAATGCATTCTCACTAAAACTCGGAATACCCTTAGTATAATAAACGATGTATTTTTTTATACTTAATCCAACATGGGTTACTTTGTTTACTATGATAACAATGGAGCGATTTTGATCCAATCAATTGATCCATGACACCTCCCAAACAATGGCCAATCAAAACAAACCTTTCTCTATATAAAGGAGAAAATGGACGGCGGATTCGCCTTTGATAAAGCACGGTTTACGTGCGAAACATGTTAGGAAGTTGTTGGAGGATTTGGGATCCTCAATTTTAATCTCAGTGATTTCTACAACCTAAAGATATTTAATTTACTTATATGGGTTCTAATTCACATGGGTAGAAGACTGTAATTAAATTTTATAACAATATCGGAGCAGTAACCTGGCGCTCAGTACAGCAGTTATACTGCAGTTCTGATATTGAGACCTTACACTGTGTATTTGATAGCTGTCACGCACTGAGAGACTTATATGTTTATTTTGGGCAAATCATAACAGACTATACTTAATCTAGTTAAGACAGATATTCAATGTCTGAATCTGAGTTATACCATAACTCTAATATTCTCACGCAATACTGTGCAGTATATTAGCTGTGTCTTAACAACAATGACACTGTAGCTCTAGTATTTTTGAGTTATACCATAACTTTAATATCCTCATGTAACTTTGTGCAGTATATAAGCTGTGTCTTTAAAATAATGACACTGCAGCTCTAACGTTTCTGAGTTACACCATACTTTAATACTCTCACGTAACTTTGTGCAGTATATAAGCTGTGTCTTTAAAATAATGACACGGCAGCTCTAACGTTTCTGAGTTATACTATAACCCTAATATTCTTATGTAACTTTGTGCAACGTACAAGCTGTGTCTCAACAATAACGTCATTGCAGCTCGAACCTTTTTGGATAATGTATACTGCCAGAGATACCGCTAAACATTTGTATATTATTGACCTACAAGTGCTTCAACACTATTTAATAAAGCCAAACATCTGGCAGTATTTTTAACTGAATTATAGTTGATGTTATACACAGCATGAGTTATTACCAAATACCTCTTTATATTTGATCAATAAGACACACACGTATTAGCTCTTGATACTTGAAATATAGAAGTTTCACTTAAAACGGTGTAACCTATAACTTGTGAAAATGTTTTATTTAAAGAGACAGTGCTACAAATAATTGACTATATCATTTGTTTCATACCCATGGTGTAACCTATAATAGGTGAAAACATTCTACAAAGGAGACAGTATTATAAATAATTGTCTATACCAATTGTTTCACATCCACCCAATCTACATAATATGTTATAAACTATTATTTCAAAAGTCACCTTTAGATATTATAGGGCACACTTACTATAGTGAGATTTTTACATCTGTAAAGACTCCACCCACCAATACTAAATAAAGTGACTGAGTATAATTTATATAACATATTCAGGAATACTAGGGGGGATCTATTTGATCTTCCTATGTGACCACTTGGCTACAATTTACTATTACTATCTACTCTGTACAGAGTATGGAGGAGAAATATTTAAATTTAATCCTATTATAATGTGGTAAATTTCGAGCACTGTATATATGAGGTTTTGACTTCTATTATTTACCCTCATACATTGATAAGTCAGATATAATCAACTCTCATACATTGAGAGGTAGATTTTATCCAAGATTGACCCCCAAATACAATCTATCTATTAAGTCTTATCACATATCAAATACACAATAATAATTTACATTATATCCAGGGTCCATCTAATACAGCTTGATCTCTACCCAGTTGAACCTTGTATCATACTA
Source organism: Bombina bombina (assembly GCF_027579735.1). NCBI lineage: Eukaryota > Metazoa > Chordata > Amphibia > Anura > Bombinatoridae > Bombina > Bombina bombina. The sequence continues at coordinate 253,360,152 of NC_069506.1, forward strand.
AAGGTTGGATTAATTTCACTATTGGTTTTAATTGTGTTTTTCCCATTTTAAGTATTTACTAATAAAATTTGTAATTTTAACTCTTTCCCTTGTTCTCCCTTTAATGGGATACAGTCAGTTTTTCTCTGCTACGGTACCTATTCTAGTCATAGATGACCTATAGCTGGGTAAGACTGAGATGAAGAGTGCTTTTTCAGCTACACAGGCTTTGACCTTCTTTCCCTATAGTTTCTTTAGTGTATAGCACCTAATCCATAAGTAATATTGTAACTACCAATAATTAATTACTTATAAGGTGGACATCTCTCTCCCAGTGGTGCCATTCTCCACTTCCTTTTTCTCTTTCCCATTCCCTTTGTATTACTTCTGTCCTATCTCTCTCAATTTCTCTTATAACCACCTCCCACTCCCATTGCAGGAAAATATGACATTTTTCACCTGCAACTCTAGTTCTACTTAAACTTCCATATTTTATATGAAAAAAGGTAAAGTGTGCAAATCTTTTCAATGTCCATATTTTAAAAACTTTTAGAATGATTTAATAAATAACCTACTGTAATATATTAATTTTTTTATTTATTTCTTTTCTGCAGGGAACCCATTTACAGTTCGAGGCTGTGCTACACAAAATATCTGTGACTATGGAAATCTGAATTTGTTTAATGGCATTTCTGTGTCATGTACAAGTGGAAGTGCAGGTCTCCAAAGTGTATTTTTCTTTCCAACACTTTATACTCTTGTATTTTGTCTCTTAAAATGTATTTAGTTGACAAATTTAGCCATCTTATAATTCTGATAATCTTACAGTGTATACAAGTAGAGAGTAGATATCCATGGAATTCTGGGTTAGAAATACACATAATAGATGTTATGCCCTAATTACATGTTTTATTTTGCTAATTTTTTTTCACTATGGGCTAGATTACAAGTGTAACGTGCGATAAATAATCAGCCATTGCAAGTGACTGGTTATTGCTACTGCGAGCTTGCGGTAACAATTAGCGCTTATAATATTAAACAGAGATCAAATCTCTGGTTAATTTTATAAATGTGCCCCAAATACCCCCAAAATACAGTGGTGTATAAAAACATAAAAATTGTAACATTTTTATTTTTTAGTAAAATAACTGAACCAGGCAGTTTTTGTGGGTTAAAGATGGCAGGAGTGAGGTCTTAGAAAAAAAACGGCACTGAAAAGTGCCTTTACATTGCGATCTATGGGAAAACTAATAACTGAACCATTCACATAATAATATACAGGAAAAACATTTGTATTGTTAAAATGCATAAAAAATCAAAAGAAAATACTTCCCCAAAGATAGTATTTTATCCAAAATGTAAAATTAGTATGTAGATTACACATAAATAAATCATATTAAACAGGCACAATGTAAATCATAATTTAACCCCTTAGTGACCACAGCACTTTTCAATTTTCTTACCGTTTGGGACCAGGGCTATTTTTACATTTCTGTGGTGTTTGTGTTTAGCTGTAATTTTCCTCTTACTCATTTACTGTAGCCACACATATTATATACCGTGTTTATCGCCTTTAAATGTCTATTTTTAAAGATACCATTATTTTCATCATATCTTTTAATTTACTATAAAAATTATAAAATATGATGAAAATGAAAAAAAAAAAAAACACTTTTTCTAACTTTGACCCCCACAATCTGTTACACATCTACAACCACCAAAAAACAACCATGCTGAATAGTTTCTAAATTTTGTTCTGAGTTTAGAAATACCCAATGTTTACATGTTCTTTGCTTTTTTGCAAGTAATAGGGCAATAAGTACAAGTAGCACTTTGCTATTTCCAAACCATTTTTTTTTAAATTAGCAATAGTTACATTGGAACACTAATATCTGTCAGGAATCCCTGAATAACCCTTCACATGTATAATTTTTTTTAGTAGACAACCCAAAGTATTGATCTAGGCCCATTTTGGAATATTTTATGCCACCATTTCACCGCCAAATATATGGCTTTGGCATACATTTTTGGCAATTAGAAGGCTGCTAAATGCTGCTGCGCACCACACTTGTATTATGCCCAGCAGTGAAGGTGTTAATTAGTTAGCTTGCAGGGTTAATTTAGTGTAGTAGACAATCCAAAGTATTGATCTAAGCCCATTTTGGTATAGTTCATGCTACCATTTCACAGCCAAATGCGATCAAATAAAAAAAAAATGTTCACTTGTTTACTAACTTTTTCACAAACTTTAGGTTTCTAACTGAAATTATTTACAAACAGCTTGTTCAATTATGTCACACATGATTGTAAATGCTTCTCTGGGATCCCTTTTGTTCAGAAATAGCAGACATATATGGCTTTGGTGTTGCTTTTTGGTAATTAGAAGGTCGCTAAATGCTGCTGCGCACCACACTTGTTTTATGCACAGCAGTTAATTAGGTTAATTAGGTAGCTTATAGGGTTAATTTTAGCTTTAGTGTAGAGATCAGCCTCCCACCTGACAGATCCCACCCCATGATCCCTTCCTGATCCCCCTCAAACAGCCCTCTTCCCTCCCCCACATCACAATTGTCACCGCCATCTTAAGTACTAGCACCACCTGCCTCCCTGCTATGGAGTTCACCCACCAACGATCTGCACCATCGATGGCTGATGCAGAGAGAGCCACAGAGTGGCTCTCTTTGCATTGGTGGCTAAAATAAGGGTATTGCAAGATGCCTCAATATCGAGGCATCACTGCAATAACCTGAAAGCATCTGGAAGTGATCACAATCGATTCCAGCGCTTGAAATCCCAGAGGACGTATCAGGCACGTCCTTAGCCTTTAACTGACACTTTTTGTAGGACATGCCTGACACGTCCTTGGTCGTTAAGGGTTTAAGTACATTGGATGTGCAAAAAATATTAACCCTACAGTTTTCATACGCATAGATTACGAGCTTTGCTGAAACAGTGGTGCAGTGCTAATGAGCAGTTTTTTCTCATCGCTCACTTACATGCAACGCTGGTATTACGAGTTTTCAGAAAACCGGCGTTAAAAGACAAGAAGTGAGCGTAGAGCAAAATTTTGCTCCAAATCTCACTCCAATACCAGCGCTGTTTAAGTCAGCGGTGAGCTGGTGTAACATGCTCGTGCACAATTTCCCCATAGGCATCAATGGGGAGAGCCAGCTGAAAAAAAGTCTAACACCTGCAAAAAAGCAGTATAAAACTCACTAACGCAGCCCCATTGATTCCTATTGGGAAATAAAATTTATGTCTACACCTAACACCCTAACATGAACCCCGAGTCTAAACACCCCTAATCTTACACTTATTAACCCCTAATATGCTGCCACCACAGCCACCTGCATTATACTTATTAACCCCTAATCTGCCGCTCCGGACACCGCCGCCACCTACATTATACTTATGAACCCCTAATCTGCTGCCCCCAACACCTACATTATATTTATTAACCCTTAATCTGCCGCCCCCAATGTCTCCCCCACCTACCTACATTTATTGACCCCTAATCTGCCGCCCCCAACGTCGTCTCCACTATAATAAACATATTAACCCCTAAACCGCCGCACTCCCGCATTGCAAACACTAGTTTAATATTATTAACCCCTAATCTGCCATCCCTAACATCGCTGCCACCTACCTACATTTATTAACCCCTAATATGCCGCCCCCAACGTCGCCGCCACTATATTAAAGTTATTAACCCCTAAACCCAAGTCTAACACTAACACCCCCTAACTTAAATATAATTTAAATAAATCTAAATAAATATTCCTATTATTAACTAAAGAATTCCTATTTAAAACTAAATACTTACCTATAAAATAAACCCTAAGCTAGCTACAATATAACTAATACATTGTATCTAGCTTAGGGTTTATTTTTATTTTGCAGGCAAGTTTGTATTTATTTTAACTAGGTAGAATAGTTATTAAATAGTTATTAACTATTTAATAACTACCTAGCTAAAATAAATACAAACGTAAGTGTACAATAAAACTGAACCTATGTTACAAAAACACTACACTATAATTAAATAAATTAACTAAATTAAATACAATTAAATAAATTTAATTAAATTAGCTAAAGTACAAAAAAACCCCACTAAATTACAGAAAATAAAAAACAAATTACAGATATTTAAACTAATTACACCTAATCTAATAGCCCTATCAAAATAAATAAATCCCCCCCCAAATAAAAAAAAACCCTAGCCTAAACTAAACTAAACTATCAATAGCCCTTAAAAGGGCCTTTTGCAGGGCATTGCCCCAAAGTAATCAGCTCTTTTACCTGTAAAAAAAAATACAAACAACCCCCCCAACAGTAAAACCCACCACCCACACAACCAACCCCCCAAATAAAAACCTAACTAAAAAAACCTAAGCTCCCCATTGCCCTGAAAAGGACATTTGGATGGGCATTGCCCTTAAAAGGGCAGTTAGCTCTTTTGCAGGCCCAAACCCTAACCTAAAAAAAAAACAAACCAATACACCCTTAAAAAACCTAACACTAACCCCCTGAAGATCGACTTAACGGGAGACGTCTTCATCCAAGCCAGGCCAAGGTCCTCAACAAAGCCGGGAGAAGTCTTCATCCAAGCAAAGTGAAGTGGTCCTCCAGACGGGCAGAAGTCTTCATCCAAGCCGGGCAGAAGAGGTCCTCCAGACGGGCAGAAGTCTTCATCCAGATGTCATCTTCTATCTTCATCCATCCGGCGCGGAGCGGGTCCATCTTCAAGACATCCGACGTGGATCATCCTCTTCTGCAGACGACTAACACAGAATTAAGGTACCTTTAAGTGAAGTCATCCAAGATGGCGTCCCTTAGATTCCGATTGGCTGATAGAATCAGCCAATCGGAATTAAGGTAGAAAAATTCCTATTGGCTGATGCAATCAGCCAATAGGATTGAAGTTCAATCCTATTGGCTGATTTAATCAACCAATAGGATTGAGCTCACATTCTATTGGCTGTTCCAATCAGCCAATAGAATGCAAGCTCAATCCTATTGGCTGATTGGATCAGCCAATAGGATTGAACTTCAATCCTATTGGCTGATTGCTTCAGCCAATAGGATTTTTTCTAAATTAATTCCAATTGGCTGATAGAATTCTATCAGCCAATCAGAATCTAAGGGACGCCATCTTGGATGACATCACTTAAAGGTACCTTCATTCTGTGTTAGTCGTCGGCAGAAGAGGATGCCCCACGACAGATGCCTTGAAGATGGACCCGCTCCGCGCTGGATGAATGAAGATAGATGATGCCGTCTGGATGAAGACTTCTGCCCATCTGGAGGACCACTTCGCCCCGGCTTGGATGAAGACTTCTCCCGGCTTCGTTGAGGACCTCGGCCCGACTTGGATGAAGACCTCTCCCGGTAAGTTGATCTTCAGGGGGTTAGTGTTAGGTTTTTTAAGGGTGTATTGGGTGGGGTTTTTTTTAGGTTAGGGTTTGGGCCTGCAAAAGAGCTAACTGCCCTTTTAAGGACAATTATAATCCAAATGCCCTTTTCAGGGCAATGGGGAGCTTAGGTTTTCTTAGTTAGGTTTTTATTTGGGGGGTTGGTTGTGTGGGTGGTGGGTTTTACTGTTGGGGGGTTGTTTGTATTTTTTTTTCGAGTTAAAAGAGCGGATTACTTTGGAGCAATGCCCCGCAAAAGGCCCTTTTAAGGGCTATTGATAGTTTAGTTTAGGCTAGGGTTTTTTTTATTGGGGGGGGCATTTTTTTATTTTGATAGGGCTATTAGATTAGGTGTAATTAGTTTAAATATCTGTAATTTGTTTTTTATTTTCTGTAATTTAGTGGGGTTTTTTTTTTTGTACTTTAGCTAATTTAATTTATTTAATTGTATTTAACTATTCTACCTAGTTAAAATAAATACAAACTTGCCTATAAAATATTAGTTATATTGTAGCTAGCTTAGGGTTTATTTTATAGGTAAGTATTTAGTTTTAAATAGGAATTATTTAGTTAATGAAAGGAATATTTATTTAGATTTATTTAAATTATATTTGTTAGGGGGTGTTAGGGTTAGGGTTAGACTTAGGTTTATGGGTTAATAAATTTAATATAGTGGCGTCAACGTTTGGGGTGCAGATTAGGGGTTAATAAATGTAGGTAGGTGGCGGCGATGTTAGGGATGGCAGATTAGGGGGTTGATAATATTTAACTAATATTTATGAGGCGGGAGTGTGGTGGTTTGGGGTTAATATGTTTATTATAGTGGCAACGATGTCGGGGGCGGCAGATTAAGGGTTAATAAATGTAGGTAGGTTGCGACGACATTGGGATTCATCAGATTAGGGGTTAATACATATAATGTAGGTGACGGCGGGGTCCGGAGCGGCAGATTAGGGGTTAATAAATATAATGTAGGTGGCGGTGATGTCCGGAGCGGCAGATTAGGGGTTAATAAATGTATTATGGTGTATGCGATGCGGGAGGGCCTCGGTTTAGGGTTTAATAGGTCATTTATGGGTGTTTAGTGTACTTTGTAGCAGTTTATTTATGAGTTTTATGGTATCGCGATAAAAAACTCTTAACTGCTGACTTTCAAATGCGGTTCGAATCGTGGCGGTAGAGGGTGTACCGCTCACTTTTTGGCCTCCCAGGACAGACTCAAAATAACGCGGTATGAAAAGTCTCGTAGAAAAAAGACTTTACAAAGTTTACGTAAGTTGTTTTGCGGTAAGGCCAAAAAAGTGTGCGGTGACCCTAAACCTGCAAGACTTGTAATACCAGCGGTAAGAAAAAAAGCAGCGTTAGCACCTGTTAATGCTGCTTTTTCAGCTACCGCAAAACTCGTAATCTAGCCAATAGTTTTTTCTTGCTTGTTAGAAGGTGGCAAGCTTTTCTCAAAACACTCAAAATACTTAATACCCGAATAGAAAAATACATGCATACGAAAATAAAAGTGATTGTAAGATGTGATTTATATTAGCTGCATGATATAATTTTTGCGCCCCCTGCTAACTTCGCTCTATGGCGCAAAGTGTCCCTTTCCAGTGAGCTCCATTACTTTATATAGGAGAAATCTCACCACTCACTGGGACTGCCCTTTTCTTTACAATAATTCAGCCATGGAAGCCCCTACGAGGGGAAAAAACTACATCTGATCTGTAGAGGTTTAGAGAATCCATGCCAGCTTAGGAATTTTTCCTCTAAGACACTTATACCAATTAAACCAAAATAATTCATTATAATTATCGTTGATATATACTTTATGTTTATTATTGATATTTTCATTATTATAATTAATAAAATTACTATAAAGAGTTTCAGAGAAATTGGTTACTGAAACAAATGTAAAGGGGGGCTTAACAATTTTACACTTTATATGAAGGAGTGTCAAGAAAAAGAGTGGATTGGACTCAAAGGGTTTTTATTTAAATTGAGGGTTAGCCAAGGAAAATATATATATATATATATATATATATATATATATATATATATATATATATATATATATACACAATGTATTTTTTGCATTAAAGATAAGCTTTTGCGCTCGTCTGTTTGCGCTCGTATTATGAGTTGAAAGTAAACTTTTTTCGCTCATGCTCTAACCTGACGAGTGCAAAAAGCTTAACTTACAATAGCATTTACGTATTCCCCCATGGAAGTCAATGGAGAAAAAAAGTAGGGGGAAAAATCTAACACCCCACTCTCGCGCAAACCTGATCGCATATTCTCAAGTGCGCTAACACGACATGAAAATATGACTATTTCACATTTCAATGTTCTTCATATAGCAGAATACATTCTAATAATTTATTAATACATATTTCTACATATATCTGATGTTATTTTGGTACAATATATACATATATACTGTATATAAGAACTTCCAAGCAGGATGAGCACAATCTCACAAATGTATCAGCAGCCAGGGTGCATTTCAATAGCAACATAAGTATCCAATATGAAGTAAAAGGCACTCACTGGACTTTTCAATAAAACGTAGCATTTTTTTTATAAGTGTAAAACAGCCATAACATTTCGTGGCACCCCTTTCACCTTTGTCAAATGTCAGGCATTGGTTCAACAAAGTGTACCTAAAAACAATTATCCTAATACACCACTAACTGCCTTATATACCTTGCTTTGTTAGTCCCACACCGTCCACCACTAGTGACGTCATAACCAGTCAACTCCGACATGACACGCCACCAGCCATCGGTGTGTGTTACCATTTGTCACGGTAACCAGTATACAAAACACTGTGACAACTAAATCTATATGACATAGTTAAAATAGCAGTCAGGCGTATTCAAAGCTGATGCCATCCAAGCATCATTAATTCTATTTAGCATAAATGGGTAATGTATACTCACATATATGGGTTATAACCAACTTACAATGCCATTTTATGAGTGTGGTGAATCACAAAAAGTAATAAAGTTAAATACTATATGTATCACACAGACATCATGTAAGATGCTAAATTCCTACATTAATAGCAGACAAAATGTGTCCCTTCATTTCCTCAGGAAGTATTGGTACAAACCTACTACAGCGAATGTTCATGTGAATCTTCATAGGGTTTTCTCTTAGGATGTATATCAGACCATATCCAACACAGTATCTTAGCTATAATAGAAAGGTCCAAAATACAAGAAGGTATTGGGCCCCCTTGGTACTAACATATCCATTATATGTATTCATTTAGTCTCAAGTTGGAGGAGCTTCTTTGCTCTGCTACCCCCCTCTAGCCAGAGGGGGTACATGATTAATTATCATTGATCGTAGACTGGAAACACTATGATTACACTTGGCAAAGTGTCGTGCCACTGGCTGTTCCGAATCCCCTTTATCCAGTGCCTCCTTAATGGCACAGCGATTGTTGGCCATCCTGTCCCTGAAGGAAGTGATCGTTTTCCCGATATAAACCAAAGAGCATGGACAGATGAGCATGTAAATAACGTGTGCTTGTACACGTCAGCCCGTGATGAATTATGTGCCACCTGTTGTTATGTGGATGTTGGAATGACGGACCTCTCAACATGCTGTTGCACATCACGCAACTATTTTACAAGGGGACAATATTATTTCTACAGATTTGGTGCAAAGTTTTTCCCCAAACTTGTCGCACTAATAGATATAGAGATAAAAATGAAATAAATACACAACATAATATAGCTAACTTCCTTTTTATTTTTTTGAAAAATCTATGTGCACCATGTTTAAGCCATGTAATACAAGTCCCACTCTCAACTTCGCGCCATATTTGATGCAACACTTTTTGCACCAATTATGATGCAAACTCCTAAATAACCCACACACTAGTGAATTTGTCCACCACTTTTGATTGGATCTGATTCAAATACACATTATAAACTATCACTAACAAATCAAATTGCTCGATACTTGTGTCATTGATGACTCATCAGAACATCTAAGTGCCATTTGTTACATTGTGCATTATACTTTGAAAGTATGTATATGGGAAATTAGTATTAAAGATACACATTGATGCTAACATTAGGACACAGTGTAATATTTTAGACAAGGATTTTAAAATTTTAATTGATATTTGACTCAATATAATCTTAAGCTCATAGCTCAAAGGGATAGCCCACCTAACTTTAAACTGTCATGATTCAGATACAGCAGAAATTAAAATCCCCTCTTTACTGTCATACTATTTTTAGTATATTTCTTCCTTGTCTTGAATTTCTCTTTCAGTAAGAAATGTTATCTTATATGCCAGCCCATTTTATAACACCTGTGAAGGGGTGTTTTTTTAAAAATAGATTGCAATCAGGAGGGGTTAGACAGATGCAGAGAGAAACCTGGCCCAGCTCTTAAAGGGACAGGAAAGCCCAAAATATTTGTTCATGATTTGGATAGAACATACAATTTTAAATAACTTTATTTATATAGTTACTGGCTCCACCACAACATGAGAACAATATATACAGAGTCACTATTACTTAAGCACAAATTGAGAAGCAAATGCTGCTAACAGCAAGATTGGTTCCACATTGCTACAGAGTCCAGCATTTTTCTATTATAACAAACATAAAACATAAAACAAACATTAACTTAACACATAACAAGGGTGAGAAAGCCCTTGATCAAACCCTCCACTCCAGGGGATAGAAGTGGGGGGGGGGGGGTACTCGCACCCCGGCACACAGGGGAAGAAAAGGCAAGTGTATCAGGGCCGGATGAGGTCTAGGCTTAGAAGTGAGATATGGCATAGCTCTCAAGATGTGGAAGTTGGGGGAGGGAGACACCATCTGCCATGAAGGTTTTCTTCCAACATGAACAAAGAGTTACGGAAGGGGTAGATTATCCTATTTCGCACCTGTGGGGATACATGTAAGAGATAGGGTTCCCATTTATGTATGAAGACTTTAATTCTTTTCTCTAAATCCCCCTGTACATCTGATTGTTCTATAAGCACTTGGTTGTGTATGGCATGAAGGAGCTTTCTAAAGGGGGGGGGGCTTATTAGACGCCCAGAATTGCAAGATTAGTCTTCTAGTAAGGAGCACTACAGAGTAGAGGAATTTTCGGTATTTCGATATTACCTCGAAATCATGTAAAAATATAATGTTGGTGGACGTCAAGGTTGCTCTGTCGCCCAAGACCCTTTGTAGCCAATAGCCAAGTTTACCCCACAGTCCAACAAGTTTGGGGCAGTCCCAAAGGAGGTGTATAATGTCCGGGGACGGGAAAGATCACTTACTACAGCTGTCAACTGCCTGCGGTACCATCTTAGCTCGAAGCTTCGGGAGAATATATGCCTGGTGGAGGAGTTTAGTGTGGGCTTCCCTCGAGTACGCCGAGAGAGTGGCCATATGGACCCTGGAGAAGCTATCAATTAGGTCAGGCTTGGTGATAGATATTGTCCTTGTTCCCTGCCATTTGTCGTGTATTGTCTGTAGAGCCTGTTGCTCCAAATGGGCCACTATCTCGTTGTATATGTTGGTAATTGAGTGTGAGCCTCGTAGCATAGCGCGGTATAATCTATCTATACAGGAACTAGTGTTCGTGAGCTGGTTAGTAGTAATGAGGGCCCTAACATAGTGTCTACATTGGAAATAGGCAAACATGGTGCCCGGTGGAAGGTTGTGTGTCTCTCTCAGAGCCTGGAAAGGTAGGATTTGCAATGTAGTGGGGTTAAGAAGTTGCGCGATAGATGTCAGCCCAAGGGTCTCCCATATGTGGAAGGCCCGTGTAGTGTATCCCGGGATGAATTTGGGGTTCCCTTGGAGAGGTAAATATTTGGTGGTCTCATGGTCAATTTTCCAGAATCTGCACATTCTGTGCCACGCTCTAAGGGGGTCCCGAAAGAGTATGCTTTGAGAGATGTGGGAGGGGAGGGAGGATAGTTTAGCATGTGGTAGATAAGCTGCATTGAGAGGTGCAATTAAGTCCAGTTCCACGGCGGGGCTAAAGTAGGTAGATTTGGTAAGCCACCCCATGGTCAGTTTAGCTAGCGTCGCCCAATTATACCATTGGATATTTGAAAACTTAAGGCCTCCCGCATTCACTGACATAGATAGTTTAGTTTTACTAATCCTATGCTTCCTCTGGCTCCAAACAAATGAGGCAAATATAGTAGTAATATTTTGAATGTCTTTATTGTGGAGTAGGAGAGGGAGCATCTGCAAGGGATATAAAATTTTAGGAAGGATGATCATTTTGAGAAGGTGAATTCTACCATGTAAAGTTAAGGGGAGCCCCCGCCAGCTTCTGATAAGAGCCTGGGTACTAGCTATGATTCTAGGAATATTGAGGTTGTAGAGGAGCATAGGGTCAACATGGAGTTGGATGCCTAAATATTTAAAGGACCCAGCTGTGACATGTACGTTAGTGTTGCTAAGTGTGCTATTTTTACTATTTTGGAGCCATGTGACTTCCGATTTGTCAATATTTATTTTATAACCAGTGAACCTACCAAAGGTCGATAGAATTTCCAACAGCCCAGGCAGATTCATGGCAGGATCGCTCACATAAAGTAGCAAGTCATCTGCAAAGAGAGATAGGTGAAGGAGTTGTGAGTGAATCCGAAGGCCAGGACAGTGTTGGCGTATGTAACAGGCTAGTGGCTCAATTGCCAGATCAAATGCCAGCTCGAAGGAGGGAGACAAACCGTTATTTATGATTATGGATGCCGAGGGAGAGTCGTACAGTCTTTGTATGACCTCTAGGAAATGCCCCGTTATTCCAAATTTGGCCAGCGCTGTATAGAGATGGTCCCATTCCACCCTGTCAAACGCCTTTTCAGCGTCTACAGCAAAAAGGCAAGCGTCAGGCAGTGGATTATCTATGGAGGATACTTGGGCTCTGTGATAGTGGTCAATGACCGCAAGCGTTTTTCTCAGGTTGAATACCGAGGAACGATGCTTGACGAAGCCCGTTTGATCGGGGTGCACCAGAAAGTGTAGCACCTCTGCCAACCTATTAGCCAGGATTTTAGTTAGTAGTTTATAGTCTCCATTTAGTAAGGAGATCGGCCTGTAAGAGGAGGGCACCGTGGGATCTTTATCGGGTTTGAGTATTACACAGATGTTTGCGTCAGAAAATCTGGGGTCAGGGACAGAGGCCCCAGAAAGATACGCAGAGAAAAGGGTCGCTAGAGTGGGGGCTATGTCAGAGGCTAAAAGTTTGTAGTACTCTGCGGGGAGACCATCAGGTCCCGCCGCTTTGCCAAGTTTGATGCGTTTAATGGTGTCTATCACCTCCCTCGGCTGAATGGGGGCATTAAGAGAGGACAATTGGTCCTGCGTCAAAGTAGGGACACCCACATTATTCCAGAATGAGCATTTGTCAGGTTCTGAAATCTCTTGCTTAGAGTACAGGCTGGTGTAGTAAGAGACAAATTCACGCATAATTGTCAGGGTGTCGGTGCATAATTTTCCCTCAGCAGCCAGCGCTGGGATATATGTTTTAGGTGTAACCACCTTGACCATGGAGGCCATGGTTCTACCAGCCTTGTTCCCATATCTGTAAAACTTCCCCTGTCTATGAATAGCATACGCGTTATCTACCATTTGAATATGTGTATCTCTCTCCTTTTTGAGGTCGTAGTACTGTTGTCTAGTTTGGGGTGAGGGATGAGAGAGATAGTTGTTATACGCAATTGCAAGCTTTGTTAACATCTCGTCTGTGATTTTCTTGCTCTTGCGGTTGTGATGTGAGGTATAAGCTGTAATTCTTCCTCTCATAACAGCCTTAGAGGCATGCCAGAAGAGGTCTGAATTATCTCTGTGTTGTGCATTATCTGCATTGTAGTCTATCCAGAAAGAGCGTAGTTGTTGCCGAAAGTCGGCGTTATTGTAAAGGAAAGAGGGGAATCGCCAAGTTTTCTGTAGGTTAGTTGGTGGGGTGAAGTCCAGAAGGAGCAGGATAGGTGCGTGGTCTGATATGGTCACAGGAAAGATCTTAGTGAGAGGGACATGTGGTGTGAGGGCGGGAGCAGTCAGGAAATAGTCAATCCTAGACATGGTATGATGTGTTTTAGAAATGCAAGTATAGTCCTTGTCTGTTGGGTTGCGCAATCTCCACAAGTCCACTAGTCCTAAGTCAGTTTTGAGTCTATCAATAAGTTTTACCTCAGCTTTCTGTCTACGTGATACGGTTCGTAGGGGCGGCCCAGTCGAGACTTCCACAAATCTGTCAAGCGGTAAGAGTTGCGTCATGTTAAAGTCGCCCCCTACGATTATTGGGAGCTCACCTCTCCTCGCTAAACAAAGTTGTAAGTGTTGCCAAAAGTGGGGCGAGAGATTATTCGGGCCATATACATTGCAGAGTAGATATGATTTTGATGCAATACTGAGAGTGGTAATTATGTAGCGTCCCCTAGGATCTAACTGTGTATCTTTGAAAGTGGCAGAAAGACCTTTTCTAATCAAGATAGCTACTCCCCTCCTCCGTCCCTCTGTTGGGGTATTAATAACCTGCCCCACCCATCTAGTTTTAAGCTTGTCATGTTCCTCCTGAGTTAAGCGGGTTTCCTGTATGAGGGCTATGTCAGCGTGTATGGAGTTTAAGAAGTGCAGTATTTTACTGCGTTTAGCGGGGGATGTAATGCCCCCTACGTTCCACGAGACTATATTACATCGTACTGCCATACAGTGTGTAGTAGAGGAGACATTAATTGGGGCATGGTGGAATAATCAAGGGAGAGGGGAAGTAGGGAGGCGGCCTCTCTCTCCAATGCTGTCAGGCAGTGGAGAAGTGTGTCAGAAGGTCTGGTAGTGTGTGCCAGGGTGCAGTACTTACATAAACAGAGAGGCGAGAGAAACCAAGGCAACAGCTCACAAGACCACCAAAGCTCGGACATTCTCCGCAGTTGGTGTCCCCCGGAGTGGAGGCAAGAATTCTGATGGAGGCAGAGAGAGAAAAGCATCAACAGGGCACAAAACCACATTCCCAAACCCTCACCAGATCCCCATCCCATTCCACCGGTGCTACCAGTCACTTCGCCCATGTGGGAAGGAGAGATCAAGGTCACCTCTCGGTTAATACTTTTGAGTGGAGCACCGGGGGAATGGTAGACATGCTGCAGTAACAATGTAGTTAAGGACATACAGGCACAGAGAAGTAATATCCAAGCCCAACATTTCAAAACACATAGTTTAGGGGTATTTCCGTTATCCTGGTCTATAGCTAGGCCTGGGCCAGATGAAGTACAGGGCATAGGGGCTTTCAAGTGCAGCCCGGGAGGCTCCTGTGCACTGGGAGATAAGATGGTGGCTGAAAGCTTATCAAGGATTTCTTTTTTAATTAAGAAGAAATACGCCCAAAACAGGCAAGGGTATTGTGGCAAGTGCATGGTTAGAATGCTGGTGCTAGGGTATACAGATGCATAGGGTTTCCAGGCAAGGAAAAGGGGCAAATAAATTAAAGTTAACAATAGGCGATAGGAGGGTCTCTGCGGTAAAGTACAGTCGGCCGAGGCCGGACTAGGCGGGATATGTGTGATAGGAGGGGAGCCTTTATCAAGAGCAAAATGTAACAGGCCACCATCAGTTCCAGTTGTACCTATGTAAGGGGTTGGATATGTGCTATGCTTAGGGCCCCAAACCCCAGGATTTAGAGGTAAAAGAGGTAAAAGCAATAGCAATAACAATTTTGTTAACCTTCAAGAACATAAAATAACAGCTAACATAATAGATCTCAACCATTGGTGATACGAGTACAGTCTCAACATGGATCGCCACCTTGACCCGGCAGCCTAGGAAAACTGCGGCAGGGGTATGCTGCTGCAATGGTAGGAGCAGTAGCCAATAAGTCAGAATCTTTTTAGGAGGAGGACCTCTCACTTGGCCCGCTTCTAGAGTGTTTCCAA
The DNA here is from genome assembly GCF_027579735.1 of Bombina bombina. Lineage (NCBI taxonomy): Eukaryota > Metazoa > Chordata > Amphibia > Anura > Bombinatoridae > Bombina > Bombina bombina. Next base: position 253,375,446 of record NC_069506.1, read on the forward strand.
AGGCGAAAAATATCTCACTTCCTTGGACCCCCATAGGAACACAGAAGAAGAAGGGAAAAAGGTGCAAGAAATTTGGTCGCCCAAAATCAGTGCACGTCATCTTGCATGTCCTTGTCTAGGAATGTTTGCAGTTCCTTTGGGTTGTTGAAGTATTTAGGCCCAGTAGGTGTCTGCAGCCTTAACTTAGCCGGGTACAGTAGTGTAGCTTGCTTCCCTTCTTTGTGTAGCCTAGAGCAAAGTGGGGCGAAATCTCTTCGCATCTTGGACACTTCTGCAGAGAAGTCTTGAAAAATCAGGAGTTGTTTTCCTTCAAATTGTAATTGTCCGGTATGGGCCCGGTATGCTCTCAACAGAGCCAACTTTTCCTGATAATTCAGGCATTTGAAAATTACCTGACGTGGACGAGAGTTCAGTGTTTCAAGTCCCTTGTCCGGGCCCAGACGGTGTGCACGCTCCACGTCCAAGGGTAGTTGGTCTGCATTCATCTTTAGAAGCTTGGGCAGGGTTAAGGCAGTGAATTCCAGCAGATCTTTGTTTTTTATCGTTTCCGGGACCCCCACTACCCGCAAGTTGTTCCTGCGACTCCTATTTTCAAGGTCGTCTACTTTCTCCTGCAGCGCTCTATTCTGTCGCTGAAGTTGTCTTACTGAGGTGGATGTAGACGCCTGCATATCCTCCACATCAGAGATGCGTTGCTCAGCGTGTGTGAGCCTGGTTGAAAATTGGCGCACTTCGCTAGTGAGTGTGTCAACCCCTGCCTGAAGAGTCTCCATTTTGGGGAGGAAGAAGGATTTAAGCTCCTGAAGTAGTGCAGTCGAATCTGTTGTGATGACATGGGAGGCCCTAGGGGAGGGCGGAGGGTCAGGGTGTAGATCTGTGGCTGGCCGCTTCTTCTCTGTATGCTTGCCTCTGGAAGTCATTATTTCCGCAGCTTTGCTGGTAATAGGTGCGAAATAATGGTCAAGCTTCATACAAACAGTGTGCTGATAGTTGTAGAGTTCAAATGGTAATTGCTTGTTAAACTGTGTATGGCCTCTAGGTGGCAGTGCAGGATAGTAAATGCTGATGGCAGGAACAGCCTCAGAGAAAAGTAGCAGGGGTTATTCACCAGAGTCTCACAATTGAGTTGTGTAAATAAAAAGATTTCACCCAGAGGTGTTGTAAACGGTAAATACCAATCCAAAAAGATAGTGAGAGAGCAAGAACAACTGAAGCATTAAGCAGAGTAAAATGTTGAGCTGGTGCAGTCATTCATAACACAAGCACAGGCAGTAAGCTCCTATTATGTAGCTCCACAGCTTCCACAGCAAGGTTTCATAGGGGACTAGTAAGTAGATCAAAGAAGGAGCGTGGCGTTGCACTATATGTTGTCAGCACTATTAAAGAGTCTATCTCCCAATGGCTGTGCGGGGGTTTATAGGGTGAGAATGTTCAGAAAGTCACTGCAGGGAGGGCTGTGTGCTGTGAGCAGGAAAATATATGGTAGCAGAATCCCACGTGGCAGTTCTTATATGTAGGGCTGTGGACCTAAAAGTTTCCCATATCTGCCTTCCTACTAGGGACAACGATGCGAGATGTTGCAGCATGTAATTCAGTGGCCCCCAAGCTACACAGGCCCACTCCCTCCTCAGGCACAGTCTCTATTTCTCCCCCTATGATGCTCGTTTAGCTAATTGAGCGGTACCCCTAGAAGTGAGTCTTTGTGCGTTTTTGCGGCCACCTCGCTCTTATCGCTCCTCTGTAGTGCCGGGTATGTCCTCCGGTGCTCTGTCCTGTCCGGCAGGTGAAGGAGAAAAAAGGCCGCAGGCCAAGATGGCGCCTGAACTTAGCGCTCCGTTGCGCACTGCTATCGTTCCGGGGGCAAGGGCGGTGTGGTAGCCCTTCACACGGCGTCGCCAGATGAGGTGGGGTATCAGAGTGTCCCAGCAAGGCTATCTTGTGTGGGTTTTGGTCTGGCAGCAAACTTTTGATTGTTTTAGGGAGCTGGATATGCGGAGCTCCTTTCGTTTGCTGCCAGTCCGTTGCGCCGCCCACCGGAAGTCCCAGAACATACAATTTTAATCAACTTTACAATTTACTTATATTATCAAATGTGTTTCATTCTCTTGTTATCCTTTGCTGAAGGAACAGCATTGCACTACTGGCAGCTAGCTGAACACATCTATTTAGCCAATAACAAGAGACAAATGTGTGCAGGCACCAATTAGCAGCTAGCTCCCACTAGTGCAACTTACATTTTTACTTTCCTATACCTTTAAAATATCCATTGATGATTGCAAATAAATACATATGATACTCTGATTACATGTTATATTCACAATTATTCCTGCTCAGAAAAAGAATAAATTTACACTATATACATATAGTGGTATAAATAAACACAGAGCTATGACAGACAACATTGTTTAGAACAAAAAAAAGCACTTAGGGACATGCAAATATGTTTGCAAAAGATTTCTGACATAACACACACACACACATATATATATATATATATATATATATATATATATATATATATATATATATATATATATATATATATATATATATATATATATAAAAAAAGAGAATGGTGTGAATGGAAACTTGCTATTATAGTGTTGCTAAAAGTGCTCTAATAGCAGAACACAAAATGCCCACTTATTTTAAAAATCTATATAAGTGGAATCATGACAACTGGTGCAGACCCATTTTATGTTATATTATATCAATTGAAAAGAAAGAAAAAAGGTTTATGATATAACCTCTTGAAAGACTGGGAATTCAGCACTCTTTTTTTTATAGAAAATGACTAGAGCAACACAATGTGCAGTTTAAAAAGATTGTTTTTAATTCACGCACCTCGCCGGGTGCCGATTAGGCAAATAAATCAACAGATAGAAATACACAAGCAACCTGTATCTAAATAGTTAAAAAAAGTGCATACATGTACTGCACTAAATATTGGACCGGTCCAAGTGACTGAATAACGCTAGTGATGAAGGAACTAACACAATTCGTACATATAGCATATGCAAATAATCCACACTAATGATATATGGAATATATGAAAAACCAGCAGTATATAACACATACAAAAGTTTTAGTAAACTGTGTTAGCCGAGTATTCTCATATATGCAATATAGGATTTATGTACACAGTGTAATGCAATTCAACAATCACTGAGATTAGTATCAAAAATATTGCTACAATGATAGCTACAATAGGTAGCCACTGTCACGATGATATACATAGTCCCAATGTTGCTGATTAAACAGTTCCAATAACGTGCATATACTGACCAAGTTGTTAGTTCAGTTAGAGCTATGGAAATTAAACTGTAGAGAGTAAAGCGATAGAGTCACTAAGCGAGCCAAGGCTAATGATTATGAGCAAAAGTCAAGCGGCACACAGTGAGACATGCAATGCAGCAAGCAGGAGCTTAAGAAGAAATGTAGCAGCTGAACAATCAAGCGGATATGCAGGAGGACTTTCAAATCAATAAACAAATCCCTCTGTCAACTGCAACCACTTGAACTCATAACTTCATGATCTTACAACATAAAAGTGTAAAACAAGGGCACTTATCAGAGATGTAGGAGAACGCCGGGCATGGACATCCGGGTCCCTCTGTCAACTACACCTGCTGGCGCCCTTCTCCTCTTGTCTTTTCCAGAGTCGCTTAACTTTTCTTTATCCAAGTCGGTCTGTTTGAACCTCAATGCACCGATTATTTTGCTCACAAAAGTATCCAGACTCCAAGGTTTGCTTTACTCCAAGTTGGCGGCTCACCACGGCATACCGCTCTGTTCCATTCGACAACACAGCATATCAGATCACGTGGGACCGGTCAGCCAATGCCGACGCGCGTTTCACCCCACATCACAGGACAGACGGGGCTTCCTCAGGGCTGTATGATCTAACATGTGTTGGTTCTACCTTTAAACCAAACTAACTCCGCCCATATGGGAGGTGAAAGTATTCAAACATATACAGTTTTAAATATATATTCAAAATCCTCATCCACTTTCAACAAGTAGTAACTATGAGGACGAATATACAGGTTATAGAATCTCAAAGATTTTGGTACGGCTATGTAATTAAGTTTTTACTTAACAACAGTATAACGTTTTATGTCACAACATTTACAAAAAGCACGCCATATCCAGTCTTTCGTTCATACCTTTGGGACCAATGGTAGAGAGGTTGAAAATCCACCTACATTCTTTCTGTAGTAGGACTTTATCATTATCCCCCCCCTACCATTGGTGATCCCTTTATCTATGCCCAGAACTCTCATGCAATCAGGGCTGCTGTTGTGGAAGGACTCAAAATGCCTGGCCACACTACTGTTTTTCACCTTGTTCTTTATGTCATCCCTGTGCTCAAGGATTCTGTCTTTCAATATCCTCTTGGTTTTCCCTACATAAAAAGAAGGACAGTCACAGTTTAGTAAATATACCACTCCTTCAGTGTTGCAGTTGAAGAAAAATTTCTTATATTTATATATATTTCTTCTCTGTGAAAGGCACATGTTGAGCAAAATGAGGCTGCTTCTTGGGTGGTAACTAGCCATAGAACAAGCTATTATGCTATTGTTCGTTCCCAGGTTGAGCTCTTCTCTCTTTTTATTTATATATATTTTTATTTATGTATATTTTTATATATATATATATATATATATATATATATATATATATATATATATATATATATATATGTGTGTGTGTTTGTGTGTATATACATACTAAAATATGTATGTCCAATCTTAAAAAGAATTCTAATAATTCACTCTCCACTTTGCACAAAATATCTCGCTATATGCTATATTCGCAATTAGTCCTGCTCAGAAAAAGAATACATATACTCTATATACAATAATGTGCTAAAGAGAAATGTGCTTGTTCGTGGACAGTAATGAAATTATATAAATAAAGTTGAGAAAAACCCTTATAGTGGCGACATCGATGACTGTTAGTTAACACCAGTCCTATGCTCCTTGCACCGTACTTGACGCAAGTGTTTTTGACAGCTTTTTTGATAAATAAGGAGATCGTATTCAGATCCGCGGCCGCAATGTTTGGTGAGTGTATTGACGCCTGCGAATGCATCATAGTTGATGCTTTGATAAATATCCCCCCCTCTGTTGGTCTGATATACATCCTGAGAGAAAACCCTATGAAGATCCACATGAACATTCGCTCTAGTGGGTACCCACGGGTTTCTATCAATACTTCATGAGGAAATGAAGGGACACATTTTGTCTGCTATTTATGTAGGAATGTAGCAGCTTACATGATGTCTGTGTGATACATATAGTATTTAACTGTATTACTTTTTGTGATTCACCTAAGTTCATAATTGTAAATGTCTGTATATATTTTTTTATTAATGCAGTTGTGCAATATCACAGCCATAATAATCTTGTTATATGGAAATTACTCTATACTCTTTACATTGATGTGTTCCTAAATTGATCAATGGAACCTTATTATTCATCAGAATGTTTATATATATGGTACAGATTGTATCAGCTGGTATGGATTGTGCCGCTCGTATAGAGGGTACTATAACATCCATAAAATGGCATTGTAAGTTGGTTATAACCCATATGTGAGTATACATGTTATACATTACCCATTTATGCTTCATAGAATTAGTGATGCTTTGATGGCATCAGCTGTGATTTCGCTGGACTGCTATTTTAACTATGTCATATCAATTTAGTTGTCACAGTGTTTTGTACACTGGTTACCATGACAACTGATAACACACACTCATGGCTGGTGGCGTGTCACGCAGGTGTTGGCTGGTGATTACGTCACTAGTGGTAGACGGTGTGGCACTAACGATGCCGGAATTTTCAAGAATATAAGCACTACGTTTTATTGAAAAGTCCAGTGAGTGACTTTTACTTCTGATTGAATATATACTGACTATATATATTACATGATTATATATAGGTATAGATATATACAAATATATAAAAATATCTATTTAGAAATACATAGAACATTCCACTATGTGCAGAACATTGGAATGTGAAATATTTACAGTAATAACAGTTACATTCTTTATTAAATATGAATATTGCATAACTATGCTTTTACCTGTTTTCATCTGCTTAAAAACAAAAATGCTATTAATATAGAACATGCTTGGTACAGTGGGGTCATCATATTAGAAGTAAAAGGTGTTCAGTACAGTGGAAACAGTTTTGTATTTAAATTATGAATAGACTTTAAATACATAATATAGTATTTAACAGTTTTCTGAAAAAATGGCAAAACCAGGTTTGCCCTGTGCAATGTCTTTAGTCCCTTAGCCACAAGTACTTAAGTAAATGAGTCTTACAGACAATTAAGAGAAAATGAGGTATATACAAGATTAAGTTCTGATCCAACTTTGAGAATTCAAGAAAAATTACTATCCTTATTAGATGACGGTTTGGAGAATGGGTATCTAGACAGAAAAACGTTTGACTCATTGTATGTAGAAAATCCACGTATACCAATTTTCTATCATCTCCCTAAAACCCATAAAGGTGTTAAAGATATTAAGGGTAGACCCATTATATCAGGGTTGGAATCTATATTAGAACCCTTATCCAACTGGATAGATGATATATTACAACCTATGGTACACAATCTTGACAGCCATCTTAAGGACACAACAAATGTGTTGAATATTTTTGATGATTTTGAGTGGAGAGATGCCTTCAGCTGGCTTTCAATAGATGTAGTATCACTGTATTCTATGATTCAACATGAATTAGGCTTAAAAGCCATTGAATATTTTTTAGATCTTGAAACAACCTATGATCCTTACTTTAAGAGCTACATCCTTAGACATAGCCTCCTTAGACATAACTATTTTATGTTTGAGGGGGAATTCTATTTGCAAAAACAGGGGACTGCTATGGGGGCGCGGTTTGCGCCCTCATATGCAAACCTCTTTATGGGATGGTTAGAGAGAAGTCTCATTACCATTGATGCTAACCAATTTAAAGGCTCTATATTTCTCTATAAGAGATTTATAGATGACCTGTTGATTGTATGGGATGGTGACGAAATAGGCAAGGATATGTTTTTAAACTATCTTAACAATAATAGATTTGGTATGAGATTTACCTCTGACTGGAGTAAAGAAAGAATTAGCTACTTAGACCTTGTTTTGATTGCTGATAGACAAAATGGGAGAGTCATTACAGACCTATATAGAAAACCGATTGCGGGCATTGCTTTATTGCACGCCAAAAGTAATCACCCAAAATATGTCATCAAGGGGATAATAAAGGGTCAAATGATGCGAACCAGAAGGAATTGCTCCCAAGATAGAGATTTTGTTAGAGCAAGTTCAGAACTAACAGAAAGAATGGTAGCTAGAGGTTATAATCGACAACAAGTAATGAGCATTGGAGAAAAAGTGAGTAAAATGGACAGGAAAGATCTCTTGAAAATAAAAGAGAAAACAGATAAGAAAGATAGCAGACCTCTCTTTATTACCCAGTTCTCAGATCAGTACAAGGATGTCTGTGACATTATAAATAAATATCTGCCTATAATCTATGGAGATAGTACCCTAAAACCAATAATTGATGAAGGCTGCAGATTTGTATATAAAAAAAGTAAGTCGTTGGCTAATCTACTATCTCCCAGTGAACTTAAAAATAAGGAAAGGGGTGCAGGAAGTTCCTGGCTGCATACAAATGGAGTGTACAAATGTGGAAGTAAAAGATGCAGAGCATGTGGGTATATCAAAGTAACCAAGACTTGTAAGTCATATACTACTGGATCAGAATATGATATCAAGGGCTGTATAAAATGTTCTACTGATCATGTTATCTATTTAGTTGAATGCACAGAGCATAAAAAACAGTACATAGGAATGACAACAAGGGATGTAAGAACTTGTATTCGAGAGCACATCTCATATATAGAAAATGATATATCATGCTCTGCTCTTGCATCCCACTTTATAGAGGAACATGATCAGGATTTAAGTACCTTTAGTTGGTCAGCCATTGAACACATTCAAAAGTCACACAGAGGTGGTGACAGGCTGAATACTCTAAAGAAACAAGAGGCATATTGGATTTTTGTATTTAAGACATTAGTCCCAGAGGGATTTAACTCAGAACATGACATCATTAATTGCTGGAGCAATAAATAGTTAAATTTAAGAGGAGTATAATCTAGCAATATTTGGCCTATCAACCCCAACTTTCGTTAGTTCTATATATGGGAAGTTTAAAGCTAAATTTGAGTCAATAATAGTATACATATATAAACAAATGAGACTGCATAAAAGTAACTTTCTAGATATCTAGCTATTATAAGGAAACTAATGCTAAATAAAGGCTATATAGCTATATTAAATGTACCATAATAGCTATGGGGTTGCTGTGGCATAGTGCTTAAGTCTAATGCCTCTTAACCCAAAGGTTGTGAGTTCAAACCCAGCCTCAACTGCTGAAAAAACTTTTTCTGTATATGATTTTTCTATATGTGTCTTTAATAGATGTGTTAGAAGTTGGCGTTGTAAATGACTAAAAATGAGTACCTTCTTTTAAGTTGAATTTGCAATTCAACACTAGCTGTGTCTTTCTATAAAATGCTACATAAAGACACTTATAGGATTAAGATTAACCTATGTAAGTTAATAGAATTTTTTTTCAAGCTGTCAAGCCGATTGAGGCTAAATCCTATTGTATACATTTGATTGGAGTAAATGTTTGAGGGCGTATACCTGTACACAGGTAAAAAGGCTACAGGTGTAGAGGTTCAGGTATGGTCTATGATTAAGGTGGTCAGGATCCGCCGAAACATGTAAGACTGAAACCGGACCTCACATCAGCTCCTATGGTTTTAAGTGTGTGTCTCTGAAGTTTTTTTGCAACAATTGTTTGTGAAAGAAAATTGCTACAATAAATTCACAGTGTTTTGGAAGTATTGGATGGATCCGCCTCTTCTTTTCTACTTCTAGTATTTAACAGTATAATACAAACACATGACACACTGTATACACATGCACCATATACCCACAGTCCCCCAGCTCCTATAGGCTTATTATGTATGTACTAGTTTCACTTTTGTATTATAACATAACAGGTTGAGTTTCAGTTAAGACATGAATATTGTATTGCATTTCAGTTGTGTAAACGGTCATTTACATTACACCTTCACTTCAGGTGAGGCTGCTCTTAAAATTCTGCCAGAAACCTCCCTTCACACAGTATAGTGAAACACCTCTTACAGTACACAGACTGCCTTCCAGCACGTTCAGCTCTCTATACAATGTCACAGAAAAGTTTGATTGCAAGAAGGATTCATTTTTAAAATATCACTATTATCATCATGCATTTATCATTAGGGCCCACAACCTGGCTGATTTCCTATTGTTATTAATGGAATTTGTTTAGATTTGTCATGCATGTAGTAAGACAATATAGAATTTGTATACTTTATCATCTTTCAATTTTGAAAAGTCTCTTATCTTTCCCCTTGAAGATGTCCTTGTTCAGGGAATGATACAATCAAGCTAAAAGCCATCCTGTATAAAGTGTAATAATTATACATGCCTTGATATTATCAGAAGGGTTTGTCTGTGTTGCTCCCACAAGAATAGAAACTTGGAGGCAAATAAAAATTATCCAAACATTTCACAGTTGCCAATCTTATGTTACTATGACCTGTGACCCTAGGGCTACAGCTGAGTTTCAAAGAGCATATCCTGCAGGCTTATATGGTCAATAATGGTTGACGCCAACTTATACCAGCTAAACCAGGAAAGTCACCTGCCTACTATATGTGACCTCCATGATGACTTTGGAAGTTGCTTTACCTTATACTGTTCTATTGTGACATAAGCTTTCAGATGTTTTCATCTACATAACTGCAAAGGACTCCAATGCATATATATATATATATATATATATATATATATATATATATATATATATATATATATATATATATATATATATATATATAAATGATCAAAGAAGGCTTTGGAAAAATGTCTTTATTGTTTAGCCTTTTGATTTTTTGTTAAAAAAAATACACACAAATACTCTCATGTATATCAAACATTTGCAAACACAATACAGGTTTACCCAAACATTTTTTGTTAAAAATACGTGTGCCACAATTATTGCCACCCCTAAGTATATTCCGATTGATATTTTACATTTTTTTAGTATACCTGGGTGACTAGGAACAGGAAATTGTTCACCCATGATTTGCTGTTTCACAAGGGTATAAATATTAGGTAACACATAGGCCAAATTTGATGGAATTTGTTTAGATTTGCCATGTAGTAAGACAATATAGAATTTGTATACTTTATACATTTTCAATTTTGAAAAGTCTCTTATCTTTCTCCCTTCAAGATGTCCAGGTTCAGGGAATGATACAATAAAGCCAAAAGCCATTCTGTATAAAGTGTAATAACTATACAAGCCTTAATATTATCAGAAGGGTGTGTATGTGTTGCTCCCACATAATAGAAACTTGGAGGCAAAGAACAATTATCCAAACCATTCAGAGTTGCCAGATAATTTTGTTACTATGACCTGTGACCCTAGGGCTTCAGCTGAGTTTCAAAGAACATATCCTGCAGGCTTATATATGGTCAATGAGTGGTTGACTATGAGTGAGGCCCCCTTATACCAGCTAAACCAGGAAAGTCACCTGCCTACTATATGTGACCTCATTGATGACTTTGGAAGTTTCTTTACCTTATACTGTTCTATTGTGAAATAAGCTTTTAGATGTTTTCTGCAAAGGTCTCCAATGTATATATATATATATATATATATATATATATATATATATATATATATATATATCAAAATAACAAGAGTATTGCATTGAGCAATGATACTTTTTTATTGGACTAACTATACATTTATAAGATGACAAGCTTTCGGAAGAGTTCCTTCCTTTATCAAGTCTGAAGCAATACTGAAGCAATACTAACCAATACTCTTGTTATTTTGATATCTAAATCTCTGGATTAACACGGCTACTCCAATCAACGTATATATGTCTTTATTGTTTAACCTTTGATTTTTTGCAAAAAAAAAATACACAAAAATACTCTCATGTATATCAAACATTTGCAAACACAACACAGGTTTACCCCCAAATAATTTTTTTGTTAAAAATACATGTGCCACAATTATTGCCACCCCTATGAATTCATATGAGAAAATTATATTTGAAGTATATTCCCATTGATATTTTAAATTTTTTTGTATACCTGGGTGACTAGGAACAGGAAATTGCTCAACCATGATTTGCTGTTTCACAAGGGTATAAATATTAGGTAACACATAGGTCAAATTCCTTTAGTCATTCATGACAATGGGTAAGACCAAAGAAGTGCAGCAAAAGGTTGTCAAGCTTTTCAAAATGGAACTTGTCTATAATAAAATAGAAAAAGCATTAAAAATGCTAATTTCCAGCTTTAGGACAATAATTCAGAAGTTTCAGTCAACTGGAAATGTTATGAATTAACCTATAAGAGGACGTGTGTCTATATTGTCTCAATGCACTGTGAAGAGGATGCTTCGAGTGGCCAAAATATCTCCAAGGATCACAGTTGGAGAATTGCAGAAGTTAGTTGCATCTTAGGGTCAGAAAGTCTCCAAAACTACAATCTGACATCACCTACATCCCGACAATTGTTGGAAGGGTTTCAAGAAAAAAGCCTCTACTCTCATTCAAAAACAAAACTCAAGCGTCTTCAGTTTGCCAGACACTTTTGGAACTTCAAATGAGATTTGGTTCTCTGGTCAAATGAAAACAAAATAGAGCTTTTTGGCAATAAACACCAGAGGTGGGTTTTGCGCACACAGAGAGGTAGCCAAATGAAAAAGTACCTCATGCCCATGTTTAAATATGGTGGGGGCCCTTTAATGTTTTGGGGCTGTTTTTCTGCCAGAGGCCCTAGACATTTTGTTGGGATACATGGCATCATGGACTCTATCAAATAACAGATATTAAATGAACACCTGACTGCTTCTGCAAGAAAGCTTAAAATGGGCCATTTTTTGATCTTCCAGCAGGACAATTATCCAAAACATACATTTAAACTATGAGAGCGATCACAATTTTTAGAAAAGTTTATTTAATAACTTTTCTGCAAAATTCACTATTAAAGGGACACTGAACCCAATTTTTTTTTGTGATTCAGATAGAGCATGCACATTTAAGCAACTTTCTAATTTACTCCTATTATCAATTTTTCTTTGTTCTCTTGCTTTCTTTATTTGAAAAAGAAGGCATCTAAGCATTTTTTTGGTTCAGACCATGGAAAGCACTTGTTTATTGGTGGGTGAATTTATCCACCAATCAGCAAGAACAACACAGTGTGTTCACCAAAAATGGGCCGGCATCTCATCTAATCTTACATTCTTGCATTTCAAATAAAGATACCAAGAGAATGAAGAGAATTTGATAATAGGAGTAAATTAGAAAGTTGCTTAAAATTGCATGCTTTATCTGAATCACAAAAGAAAAAATGTGGGTTCAGTGTCCCTTTAAAGTCTATGGGGATTTTAATAATGTTCTAAAGAATTGTAAATGATCCCTAAGATTTATAGGTAGTAGTTATAGTAAACTTAATTGACATATAAAGATGTCAATCACAATCCTTTAGAAATAACAACATATCAAATAATTTATCTACAAAAATCCCCATAGATGTTAAGGTGTTTTTCTGTTTTTAATAATTAGGTACGTTTTGCTAAATTATTGTAATTGACCCTGAAGTCCTTTTTTATGCATCAGAAATTACTCACTATGGGGTTGATCACAATCTTTTAGAAAATCATATCAAATTATCCTTAAATACTTAAAAGGTGTTGTTATAAAATATTGTATTTGATCTCTATATTGCAAAATATCTGCCTGGAAAATACTTTTTTTAAATTATTGTGTTGCAGGTCTGAGACACTCCCAGTAAAATGCCTCTTGAATGCTGTTTATCTTATGTCTTACTTTATTTGCTGTGGCCAATTAGGGACAGATATAAACAAACCCTTACACCTGTCCTATAAACCAATCACAGTATAGCATGTAGAAGTTCAATAGTTCTGTATTCCATGAAATGCTTTATATAGTCTATGAGGTTTTTAACTGTGTTTAAGTACAGGAAAATACGATAAAATAAATAATACATATGAATTTCAAAATGTTTAATTATGCAGACATTTTGGGGCTAGATTACAAGTGGCACGCTATAGTTAGCGCAGGTCACGATATTGGCTAACCTGCATACGTATTACAAGTTAAAAGTAAATGCGAACAGCCAAGCACAAACTAAATACTGTTTGACTATATATATACACACAACACACAGAAGAAGTCTGGAACTCACTTGCAAGTGCACAGCTAAGAATAAAAGCAAAATGGAAGAGTAAGTTACCGCATCTGGCCAAATGGGTCAAGCCCAGGAACCACGTCAAAGCCTCTCCCAACCTGGCTCCCTAACACAGCCAAACAATGCATACTCTCAATCAAACAAATTGGGAATCTCCCAAGGGTACACAAGCTTATGTATTCTCCCTAGACACATATAAAACACAGAAGGGGACTGCACTTTAAAAATGGACAAGATACACTGTTTATGACCCGGCAACATGCACAGCCCTAGGTGCTCAATAGAACTCACAGGTTGCTGCACTTTTTCCCAGGGACACAGGCAGTTAACCCCAGACAAGTCTGGGAGCATAGCCCATAGGGAAAATCACATAACAAATTAACACAACACACAGAAGTATAGCGCTTACTTCCAAGTACACAGCTTGATTTAAAGTGAAAATGGAAGAGTTGGTTACCACATCTGGCCAAATGGGTCAAGCCCAGGAACCATGTCAAGGTCTCTCCCAATCTTGCTCCCTAATACAGCCAAAATCAAACAAACTGGGACCCTCCCAAGGGTGCACAAGTATATGTATTCTCCCTAGAGCGATATAAAACATGGAAGGGGACTGCACTCTCAAACTGGACCATGTACACATCTAATGACCCTGTAACATGCACAGCCCTAGGTGCTCAATAGCACTCACAGGTAGCTGCACAATCCCCAGGGACACAGGCAGTCAACCCCAGACAAGTCTGGGTGCAAAGCCCATAGGGAAAATTACATAACAAATTAACACAACACACAGAAGAATTCTATCACTCACTTGCAAGTACATAGCTAAGATTAAAAGCAAAAATGGAAGATTTAGTTACCGCATCTGGCTAAATGGGTCAAGCCCAGGAAACATGTCAAGGTCTCTCCCAACCTGGATCTGGGGTTAAAATGATCCTCCAGCACTGTGCGATCCCTCACAAGATTATAAAAAGGCAGATTTTGCTATAATTACCTTAAGGGGCATTCTCTGCTTTTCTGTATGTCAAGGAGAAACAAGCCCAGTGCAATATAGCACTGCATGTCATGAGCGCTATTCTACATTTACACTTTGTGGTTTGTATTTTATATTAATTTACACTTCAGATTATGTCCTTTAAGTTTTATTGCATTCTAAGCATTACAATTTCTATTTTGTATTTTATTGCATTTCAATTTTGTATACAGCAGTTTATTTATGATTGTCGGCTAGATTTAGAGTTTTGCGGCCAAAGGGGTGCGTTAGCTACGCGTGTTTTTTCCCCCCGCACCTTTTAAATAGAGTATTTAGAGTTCTCTGAAGGGCTGCGTTAGGCTCAAAAAGGGAGAATACAGGCATATTTATCGCCACTTCAACTCTCAATACCAGCGTTGCTTACGGTAGCGGCTAGCTGGAAAAACATGCTCATGCACGATATCCCCATAGGAAACAATGGGGCAGTTTGGGCTGAAAAAAAAAACACCTGCAAAAAAGCAGCGTTCAGCTCCTAACGCAGCCCCTTTGTTTCCTATGGGGAAACACTCTCTAAGTCTGCACCTAACACTCTAACATGTACCCCGAGTCTAAACACCCCTAACATTACACTTATTAACCCCTAATGTGCCGCCCCCACTATCGCTGACCCCTGCATTATATTATTAACCCCTAATCTGCCGCTCCGGACACCGCCGCAACCTATATTACAGCTATGTATCCCTACCCTAATCTAAATTAAAATAGTTAACAGCTCTATTACCTTACCAGCCCTTAAAAGGGATTTTTGCGGGGCATGCCCCAAAGAAATCAGCTCTTTTGCCTGTAAAAAAAACACAATACCACCCCCCAACATTACAACCCACCACCCACATACCCCTACTCTAACCCAAACCCCCCTTAAATAAACCTAACACTATCCCCCTGAAGATCTCCCTACCTTGAGTCGTCTTCACTCTGCCAAGCACCGATGGACCAAAAGAAGACATCTGGAGCGGCAGACATTTTCATCCAAGCGGCATCTTCTATCTTCATCCATCCGACGAGGAGCGGCTCCATCTTCAAGACCTCCAACGTGGAACATCCTCTTCCTACCGACGACTACCGACGAATGAAGGTTCCTATAAGTGACGTCATCCAAGATGGCGTCCCTCGAATTCCGATTGGCTGATAGGATTCTATCAGCCAATCAGAATTAAGGTAGGAAAAATCTGATTGGCTGATTGAATCAGCCAATCAGATTCAAGTTCAATCCGATTGGCTGATCCAATCAGCCAATCAGATTGAGCTTGCATTCTATTGGCTGTTCCGATCAGCCAATAGAATGCGAGCTCAATCTGATTGGCTGATTGGATCAGCCAATCCGATTGAACTTGAATCTGATTGGCTGATTCAATCAGCCAATCAGATTTTTCCTACCTTAATTCCGATTGGCTGATAGAATCCTATCACCCAATCAGTATTTGAGGGACGCTATCTTGGATGACGTCACTTAAAGGAACCTTCATTCGTCTGTAGTCGTTGGTAGGAAGAGGATGTTCCGCGCTGGAGGTCTTGAAGCTGAAGCCGCTCCTCGTCGGATGGATGAAGATAGAAGATGCCCCTTGGATGAAGATGTCTGCCGGTCCGGATGTCCTCTTCTGTCCAGATAGGATGAAGACTTCTGCTGCTCCGGATGTCTTCTTTTGGTCCATCGGTGCTCGGCTGAGTGAAGACGACTCAAGGTAGGGAGATCTTCAGGGGGTAGTGTTAGGTTTATTTAAGGGGGGTTTGGGTTAGAGTAGGGGTATGTGGGTGGTTGGTTGTAATGTTGGGGGGTGGTATTGTGTTTTTTTACAGGCAAAAGAGCTGATTTCTTTGGGGCATGCCCCGCAAAAAGCCCTTTTAAGGGCTGGTAAGGTAATAGAGCTGTTAACTATTTTAATTTAGATTAGGGTAGGGAATTTTTTTTATTTTGGGGGGCTTAGTTATTTTATTAGGGGGATTAGAGTAGGTGTAATTATCGTAAAATCCTTGTAATCTTTTTTATTTTTTGTAATCTAGTTTAGTTTATTTAATTGTAGGTACTTGTAGTTAATTGATTTAATTAATTTATTGATGGTGTAGTGTTAGGTTTAATTGTAACTTAGGTTAGGATTTATTTTACAGGTAATTTGGTAATTATTTTAACTAGGTAGCTATTAAATAGTGTACTGCAAGAAAACGAATGAAGGAGCACCAGACAATAGTTGTGAAAAATAAAACTTAGCTTTTATTCCGCTTCAAGCAGTTTGCAACAAATTTGCAATAAAACAAATAGATCCAAAGTTAGCATAGCATTGTGTATCAAAGGTAGCGTCCCAGCTTCTGGTGCTCCTTCATTCGTTTTCTTGCTGTACATTTGATTGGGGACAGTGAGCACAGACTTTGTGTGTGGAGCCAGACAAAAGGAAAACAATTTCGTCATTGCCTTTACCTGAAAGACACAGAAAAGCACAGCGAGAGAAAGAGGGAGACTGAACGCACAAATTTCATGTGACGTCATCAGCTGCAAACCGTGGTCGAAGTGAGGGAGCGGATAGAGGTCTGAAGAGGCTGGTATCCGGAAAACACAGAAGTGTGAAAGTGGATCGCCTTCTAGACGGCTCCTGAGGACCGACCATAAGGGGCAGAGGTATCGTACCATATTCACAGTCAGCTGACCGGTAAGACCGGATTATTTGTCTAATAGTTCCAACGATCTCCATGTAAAGACTTTGCTTATTTGTCTAAAAGGTATTAAGGTGAAGGAGGTTAAAAATTAGCAACTCCTTTGAAATGAAGGTGCTCTATTATTGTTTTTCGAAATAAGAAGTCATACAAATTTTGAATACAAAGCTGGTTCATTTGGTGCTGGGACTTTCTGTGAGCTATTAAATAGTAAATAACTATTTAATAGCTATTGTACCTAGTTAAAATAAATACAAAGTTGCCTGTAAAATAAAAATAAACCCTAAAATAGCTACAATATAATTATTCGTTATATTGTAGCTATATTAGGGTTTATTTTACAGGTAAGTATTTAGTTTTAAATAGGAAGACTTTAGTTAATAATATTTCATTTATTTTGTTAGATTAAAATTATATTTAACTTAGGGGGGTGTTAGGGTTAGACTTAGCTTTAGTGGTTAATACATTTATTAGAGTAGCGGCGAGGTCCGGTCGGCAGATTAGGGGTTAATACTTGAAGTTAGGTGTCGGCGATGTTAGGGATGGCAGATTAGGGGTTAATACTATTAATTATAGGGTTTGCGAGGCAGGAGTGAGGCGGTTTAGGGGTTAATACATTTATTATAGTAGCGGCGAGGTCCAGTCGGCAGATTAGGGGTTAATAAGTGTAGGTAGGTGGCGGCGACGTGGGGAGGGGCAGATTAGGGGTTAATAACTATTATGTAGGTGTTGGCGATGTTAGGGGCAGCAGATTAGGGGTACATAGGGATAATGTATGTGGCGGTGGTGTGCGTTCAGCAGATTAGGTTTTAAAAAAATGTATTATAGTGGCGGCGATGTGGGGGGACCTCGGTTTAGGAGTACATAGGTAGTTTATGGGTGTTAGTGTACTTTAGAGCACAGTAGTTAAGAGCTTTATGAACCGGCGTTAGCCCAGAAAGCTCTTAACTACTGACTTTTTTCTGCGGCTGGAGTCTTGTCGGTAGAGAGTCTAATGCTTACTTCAGCCACGACTCTCAATACTGGCATTAGGAAGATCCCATTGAAAAGATAGGCTACGCAATTGGCGTAAGGGGATCTGCGGTATGGAAAAGTCGCGGCTTGGAAGTGAGCATTAGACCCTTTCCTGGCTGACTCTAAATACCAGCGGCCGGTAAAAAGCAGCGTTAGGACCCCTTAACGCTGCTTTTGACGGCTAACGCAGAACTCTAAATCTAGGCGATTTTATAAATTCTGATTATGTTTTGTCAGTTTCTACGTTACATTAATAAATTAACATGATACTTGAGGGTAGATTTATCATGTAGCGGATGCTGCAATCTACCTCAGAAGTTTCAGGTGGGCCTGAAAATTAAAGGGTCAGTCAAGTAAAAAAAAAATTAGGATTCAAATAGGGCATGTAAATTTTAAACAACTTTCCAATTTACTTTTATCACCAAATTTGCTATGTTATCTTGGTATTCTTAGTTGAAAACTAAAGCTAGGAGTTTCATATGCTAATTTCTTAGACCTTGAAGGCCGCCTCTAATCTGAAAGCATTTTGACAGTTTTCACCACTAGAGGGCATTAGTTCATGTGTTTCATATAGATAACATTGAGCTCACGCACGTGAAGTTACTTAGGAATGATTACTGATTGGCTTAAATGTTAATCTGTCAATAAGGGAGCAGTTTTCAGAGCCTTAGAAACAAGCTAATCACAGAGGTAAAAAGTATATTATTATAACTGTGTTGGTTATGCAAAACTGGGGAATGGGTACTAAAGGGATTATCTATATTTTTAAACAACAAAAACTCTGGTGTTGACTGTCCATTTAAGTTAAGAAGCAGCAGTCATAAGGCCGCTGCTCCTTAACTCATCCGCCACCTCTGATGTGGCGGACTGCAATCATCCTGATCTGATACGATTGGTGTGGTTGACACCACCTGCTAGCAGCTGAATATGCAAGGGTTGGCATTGCACAAGCATTTCACAAGATAGGATGCCTGCATTTAGCGATAACAGGTGGACATGTAGCGCTGTAACGGATCATATCCGCCCGACATTTGATAAATCTACCCCTTTGTATTTTTATGTGTATCTTTTACAAATTACATTGCACTTTCAATAATTAGACATATGTTTATGTTAACTTTCTATTATGTCATGCCATTGAATTAAACATGAGCAAAATTAGTTAAAATAGAATTATCTATATAGCATGCAAATTAGTAAAAGCCTTATGAGGAAACTAAAGTTATAGATTTAGCCTTTAGAACTTATTATTATTATTATTATCAGTTATTTGTAGAGCACCAAACAGATTCTGCAGCACTAAATACATGGGTCAAATGTGCAAGGTGACAATTATAGGAAACAAAGGGATAGAGGCCCACTTATGGTATATAACAAGCTGATTGGTTTGAGATTTGTATAAATTGTGTAAGATCTTAGCTGAAGTTGTTACCGGATGCTTAC
Organism: Bombina bombina; assembly: GCF_027579735.1. Lineage (NCBI taxonomy): Eukaryota > Metazoa > Chordata > Amphibia > Anura > Bombinatoridae > Bombina > Bombina bombina. The sequence goes on from NC_069506.1 coordinate 253,394,948, forward strand.
AGGTATCATGCTAATTGCTATGCTTGTTTGTATTAATAATAAGTGCATTTGTGTCGACTAATATTTGATACTGATAGATATTTTTTAATCTAATAGCTAACCCAGATTAAATATTGTCAGAGATTACCAGATAATTGGGGCATAAAATACCTATAATTAAGGAAAGAATTTTCACTAACAGTAACAGTTTTCATCTCTCTTCTCCTTAGAGCAGAATCATATATCTGTCACTAATCACTCTCACAGTGACACACAGTGACACACCCCTAGAAGGGAAGAGTGGATATTATTTAATATTATACTATATCAGCAAATAAAACTGAAATGTTTAACTACAATTTAGCTTGCATTTGCTTCTAGTTCACAATATTACTTTTCTGACAGTTAAATCAGTGTATTGTGCATTTTGAGCAAACTTTGCATGCATTAAATATAAAGCATGCAGTGCTATATTGCACTGGGCTTGTTTCTCCTTCATATACAGAAATGCAGGGAACGCCCCTTACATACGTGAGCAATATTTGTCTGTCTAGAATCTTGTGAGATATCTTGCAGTGCTGGAGGATAATTTTAGAGCATCTCATCTGAGTGGAGAGCTTTATGGAATGCATTTCACATCTCTCTAGGTCTTCAAGGTTACAACTTTTTTTCTTAGAGAATTCAGGGCTAGATTACAAGTGGAGCTCTAAATTATTGCATTCCTGCAAACAGGCAAATTTGCCTGTTTACAGGAGTGTGATAATTAACTAGTCATTACAAGTGGCTTTAAAGTTGGCGGGTGTGGCGTGTTAGAACAAAAAGGCACTGAAAAGTGCCTTTACATTGCAGTCTATGGGAACTGTGTGTTCTTATAGACCACAATGTGAATATATATGTATATACTGTATTAGTGATGTCGCGAATAGTTCACCGGCGAATAGTTCCCTGCGAACATAGCTTGTTTGCGTTCGCCACGGCGGGCGAACATATGCAATGTTCGGTCCGCCCCCTATTCGTCATCATTGAGTAAATTTTGACCCTGTATCTCACAGTCTGCAGACACAATTCAGCCAATCAGCAGCAGACACTCCCTCCCAGACCCTCCCAGCTCCTGGGCAGCAGCCATTTTAGATTTATTCTGATCCTGCATTCTTAGTGAGAGGAGGGATAGTGTAGCTGCTGCTGATTTTATAGGTAAATTGATAGCTAGGCTAGTGTATTCAGTGTCCACTACAGTCCTGAAGGACTCATCTGATCTCTGCTGTAAGGACAGCACCCCAAAAAGCCCTTTTTAGGGCTAGAACATTAGTCATTTTTTGCCTGTGTAATTTTGACTGTGAAACATCAGTCTGCTAGTGTAATCTAATTGCAGTTGCCTGCCTGCAGTGCCACCACTCATATCTGTTGTAACAGTAGTGTAAATTTTGTAAAAAAAAACTTTTTTGACTGTGAAACATCAGTCTGCTAGTGTAATCTAATAGCAGTTGCCTGCCTGCCAGCGTGTGTGCCAGGCCCACTTGCCAACTATTGCCACCACTCATATCTGTTGTAACAGTATTGTAAATTTTGCAAAAAAAAAAACTTTTTTGACTGTGAAACATCAGTCTGCTAGTGTAATCTAATTGCAGTTGCCTGCCTGCCAGCGTGTGTGCCAGGCGCACTTGCCAACTAGTGCCACCAATCATATTTGTTATAACAGTAGTGTAAATATTTAAAAAAAAAACTTTTTTGACTGTGAAACATCAGTCTGCTAGTGTAATCTAATTGCAGTTGCCTGCCTGCCAGTGTGTGTGCCAGGCCCACTTGCCAACTAGTGCCACCACTCATATCTGTTGTAACAGTATTGTAAATTTTGTAAAAAAAAACTTTTTTGACTGTGAAACATCAGTCTGCTAGTGTAATCTAATTTCAGTTGCCTGCCTGCCAGCGTGTGTGCCAGGCCCACTTGCTAAGTGCCACCACTCATATCTGTTGTAACAGTAGTGTAAATATTTTAAAAAAAACTTTTTTGACTGTGAAACATCAGTCTGCTAGTGTAATCTAATTGCAGTTGCCTGCCTGCCAGCGTGTGTGCCAGGCCCACTTGCTAAGTGCCACCAATCATATTTGTTATAACAGTAGTGTAAATATTAAAAAAAAAAAAACTTTTTTGACTGTGAAACATCAGTCTGCTAGTGTAATCTAATTGCAGTTGCCTGCCTGCCAGCGTGTGTGCCAGGCCCACTTGCTAAGTGCCACCAATCATATTTGTTATAACAGTAGTGTAAATATTTTAAAAAAATCTTTTTTGACTGTGAAACATCAGTCTGCTAGTGTAATCTAATTGCAGTTGCCTGCCTGCCAGCATGTGTGCCAGGCCCACTTGCCAACTAGTGCCACCAATCATATTTGTTATAACAGTAGTGTAAATATTTAAAAAAATAAAACTTTTTTGACTGTGAAACATCAGTCTGCTAGTATAATCTAATTGCAGTTGCCTGCCTGCCAGTGTGTGTGCCAGGCCCACTTGCCAACTAGTGCCAAAAATCATATTTGTTATAACTGTAGTGTAAATATTAAAAAAAAAAACTTTTTTGACTGTGAAACAGTCTGCTAGTGTAATCTTATTGCAGTTGCCTGCCTGCCAGCGTGTGTGCCAGGCCCACTTGCCAACTAGTGCCACCAATCATATTTGTTATAACAGTAGTGTAAATATTAAAAAAAAAAAACTTTTTTGACTGTGAAACATCAGTCTGCTAGTGTAATCTAATTGAAGTTGCCTGCCTGCCAGCGTGTGTGCCAGGCCCACTTGCCAACTAGTGCCACCAATCATATTTGTTATAACAGTAGTGTAAATATTTAAAAAAAAACTTTTTTGACTGTGAAACATCAGTCTGCTAGTGTAATCCAATTGCAGTTGCCTGCCTGCCAGCGTGTGTGCCAGGCCCACTTGCTAAGTGCCACCAATCATATTTGTTATAACAGTAGTGTAAATATTTTAAAAAAAACTTTTTTGACTGTGAAACATCAGTCTGCTAGTGTAATCTAATTGCAGTTGCCTGCCTGCCAGCGTGTGTGACAGGCCCACTTGCCAACTAGTGCCACCAATCATATTTGTTATAACAGTAGTGTAAATATTTTAAAAAAAAACTTTTTTGACTGTGAAACATCAGTCTGCTAGTGTAATCTTATTGCAGTTGCTTGCCTGCCAGCGTGTGTGCCAGGCCCACTTGCCAACTAGTGCCACCAATCATATTTGTTATAACAGTAGTGTAAATATTAAAAAAAAACTTTTTTGACTGTGAAACATCAGTCTGCTAGTGTAATCTAATTGCAGTTGCCTGCCTGCCAGCGTGTGTGCCAGGCCCACTTGCCAACTAGTGCCAAAAATCATATTTGTTATAACAGTAGTGTAAATATTAAAAAAAAAAACATTTTTGACTGTGAAACATCAGTCTGCTAGTGTAATCTTATTGCAGTTGCTTGCCTGCCAGCGTGTGTGCCAGGCCCACTTGCCAACTAGTGCCACCAATCATATTTGTTATAACAGTAGTGTAAATATTAAAAAAAAACTTTTTGGACTGTGAAACATCAGTCTGCTAGTGTAATCTAATTGAAGTTGCCTGCCTGCCAGCGTGTGTGCCAGGCCCACTTGCCAACTAGTGCCACCAATCATATTTGTTATAACAGTAGTGTAAATATTTAAAAAAAAAAACTTTTTTGACTGTGAAACATCAGTCTGCTAGTGTAATCTAATTGCAGTTGCCTGCCTGCCAGCGTGTGTGCCAGGCCCACTTGCCAACTAGTGCCACCAATCATATTTGTTGTAACCGTAGTGTAAATATTTTTTTAAAAATCTTTTTTGACTGTGAAACATCAGTCTGCTAGTGCAATCTAATTGCAGTTGCCTGCCTGCCAGCATGTGTGCCAGGCCCACTTGCCAACTAGTGCCACCAATCATATTTGTTATAACAGTAGTGTAAATATTTTTTAAAAAAACTTTTTTGACTGTGAAACATCAGTCTGCTAGTGTAATCTAATTGCATTTGCCTGCCTGCCAGCGTGTGTGCCAGGCCCACTTGCCAACTAGTGCCACCAATCATATTTGTTATAACAGTAGTGTAAATATTTTAAAAAAAAACTTTTTTGACTGTGAAACATCAGTCTGCTAGTGTAATCTTATTGCAGTTGCAGGCCTGCCAGCGTGTGTGCCAGGCCCACTTGCCAAGTTAGTGGCACCACTCATATTTGTTGTAACAGTAGTGTAAATATTTAAAAAATAAACATTTTTGACTGTTAAACATCAGTCTGCTTTTTTGTGTCAGGCTCACAGCGTATACTGTGCCCACTTGCCCAGTGCCACCACTCATATTTTGTTTAATAGTAGTGTAAGTGTACATTTAAAAAAAAAATAAACTTTTTGGATTGTGAAACATCAATCTGCTTTTTTGTGTCAGGCTCACAGCGTATACTGTGCCCACTTGCCCAGTGGCACCACTCATATTTTGTTTAATAGTAGTGTAAGTGTACATTTTAAAAAAAAATGACAGGCAGAGGCAGGCCACCCCGCAGGTGCCATTGTGGCCGTGGTGCTGTGATTCCCTTTGACCCTACAATAATGCCCAATGTTCAGAGGCCACGTACCATGAATGCAAAAAGTTCTGAGGAGGACCTAGTTGACTGGCTAACACAGGACACCCAAACTTTTACAGCTTCCGCTCGGAACCTTGACACACCATCCACCTCCAGCTCAGCTTTGGGCACCTCTCAAGTGACCAGTGCCACTTGCCTGCCTGCCGCCACCACCAACACTAGCACCACAGCCGCTTCACTTGATCTGTCAGAGGAGTTATTGACACATCAGTTGGAAGAAATGAGTGATGCGCAACCATCATTGACAGAGGATGTAAATAACAGTGATATGTCTCACTCAGGCAGCATTACAGACATGGACGTACGGTGTGATGATGATGATGTTGTACTCGCTGCTGCTTCCTTTGTTGATTTGTCAGATACAAGTAAAGCGGTTGATGATGATGCGTCCGTGGATGTCACGTGGGTGCCCACTAGAAGAGAAGAAGAAGAGGGGGAAAGTTCAGATGGGGAGACAGAGAGGAGGAGGATGAGACAAGTTGGAAGCAGGGGGAGGTCTTCGCAAGGAGCTAGTGGCACAGTCAGACAGCATGCATTGGCACCCGGGGTCAGCCAGACAGCACGCCAATCAACGCATGCTGTTGCCACCACCAGAATGCCGTCATGGCAGAGCTCAGCAGTGTGGCATTTTTTTTGTGTGTCTGCCTCTGACAACAGCAATGCCATTTGCAACCTGTGCCGAAAGAAACTGAGTCGTGGGAAGTCCAACACCCACCTAGGTACAACTACTTTGCGAAGGCACATGATCTCACATCACAAACGCTGATGGGATGAACACATGAGTAGAAGCAGCACACAAACTCAGAGCTGCCATCCTCCTCCTGGTCCAGCATCTTCAGCCACGTCAACCACTGCTGTCCTCCTTGCCCCCTCTCAACCATCCGCCACTCAGTCTCTCTACCGTAGAAGTTCCTGCTCATCTGTCCACAGTCAGGTGTCTGTCAAGGGCATGTTTGAGCGTAAGAAACCAATATCCCAAAGTCACCCCCTTGCCCGGCGTCTGACAGCTGGCTTGTCTGAACTCTTAGCCCGCCAGCTTTTACCATACAAGCTGGTGGAGTCTGAGGCATTTAAAAAATTTGTATCTATTGGGACATTGCAGTGGAAGGTACCCAGCCGAAATTATTTTGCACAAAAGGCAATCACCAACCTGTACTCGATTGTGCGAAAGGAAGTAATGGCATGTCTGGCACACAGTGTTGGGGCAAGGGTCCATCTGACCACTGATAGCTGGTCTGCAAAGCATGGTCAGGGCAGGTATATCACCTACACTGCGCATTGGGTATACCTACTGACGGCTGCCAAGCATTGAATGCGTGGCTCTGCAGAGGAGTTGGTGACACCACCACGATTTGCAGGCAGGCCTGCTGCTACCTCCTCTACTCCTCCTACTCCATCCTCTTCCATAACCTCTTCCTCGACTGAGTCCTCTTCTGCTGCTGCGTCTTGCTTCACATCAACGGCACTCCCCCAGCTCCGCAGGTACTATTCCACATCCCGGATACGGCAGTGTCATGCCGTCTTGGGGTTGACTTGCCTGAAAGCAGAGAGTCACACCGGAACAGCACTCCTGTCCGCCCTGAATGCACAGGTGGATCAGTGGCTGACTCCGCACCAACTGGAGATCGGCAAAGTGGTTTCTGACAATGGAAGTAATTTGTTGGCGGCATTGAAATTGGGCAAGTTGACACATGTGCCGTGCATGGCACATGTGTGTAATCTGATCGTACAACGCTTTGTGCATAAGGACCCAGGCTTACAGGACATCCTGAAGCAGGCCAGGAAGGTGTGTGGCCATTTCAGGCGTTCCTACACGGCCATGGCAAATTTTGCAGATATCCAGTGGCGAAACAACATGCCAGTGAGGCGCTTGATTTGCGACAGCCCGACACGTTGGAATTCAACACACCTAATGTTCGACCTTCTGCTCCAACAAGAAAAAGCCGTTAACGAGTATTTGTATGACCGGGGTGCTAGGACAGCCTCTGCGGAGCTGGGGATTTTTTTTCCAAGTTACTGGACGCTCATGGCCAATGCCTGTAGGCTCATGCATCCTTTTGAGGAGGTGACAAACCTATTCAGTCGCACCGAAGGCACCATCAGGGACATCATACCATTTGTTTTCTTCCTGGAGCGTGCCCTGCGGAGAGTGCTGGATCAGGCCGTAGATGAGCGTGAAGAGGAAGAGGAAGAGTTGTGGTCACCATCACCACCAGAAACAGCCTTATCAGCATCGCTTGCTGGACCAGCGACAATGCTGGAAGAGGATTGTGAGGAAGAGGAGTCAGAGGAGGAATGTGGCTTTGAGGAGGAGGAGGAGGAAGACCAAGCACAACAGGCATCCCAGGGTGCTCGTTGTCACCTATCTGGTACCCGTGGTGTTGTACGTGGCTGGGGGGAAGAACATATCTTCAGTGAGATCACTGAGGACGAGGAACGGGACATGAGTAGCTCAGCATCCAAACTTGTGCAAATGGGGTCTTTCATGCTGTCGTGCCTGTTGAGTGACCCTCGTATAAAAAGGAAAACGACCTGTACTTGCTGTCAACGCTACTAGACCCCCGGTATAAGCATAAAGTGCCTGAAATGTTACCAAATTCCCGCAAGTCGGAAAGGATGCAGCAGTTACAAAATAAATTAGAAAGTATGCTTTACACAGCGTATAAGGGTGATGTCACAGCACAACGGGAATCATCTAACAGGGGAAGAGGTGAAAGTAATCCTCCGACTCCGATGACCATGCCGGCAAGGACAGGATGCTTAACAGACGTGTTGTTGATGGAGGACATGCGGAGCTTTTTAACTCCTATGCATCGCCACAGCCCTTCGGGGTCTACCCTCAGAGAACGACTCGACTGACAGGTAGCAGACTATCTTGCCTTAACTGCAGATCTCGACACTCTGAGGAGCGATGAACCCCTTGACTTCTGGGTGTGCAGGCTTGACCTGTGGCCTGAGCTATCACAATTTGCTATAGAACTTCGGACCTGCCCCGCTTCAAGTGTCCTGTCAGAAAGGACCTTCAGTGCTGCAGGAGGTATTGTCACTGAGAAGAGAAGTCGGCTAGGTCAAAAAAGTTTTAAGTGATTACCTCACCTTTATTAAGATGAATGAGGGATGGATCCCGAAGGGACTGAAATTGGGGGATACATTCAAGTAAAAAAGGCCTAATGAGATGATCTGCCTTGGGCTATAAATGGTCCACAAGCTGCTGTATGTTATCTTCGAATGCCGGATGACTTGCGTGACTTATCCGCCACCACCTAGTGTTCAAGCCGCAATGTTTTAGGGCACTTTCTGCCAGGGAAACAAACATAAATTTTTCTGGCCGCTGCTACAGCAGCGGCTGCAACAATACCTAATTTTTCAGGCATGTGTACATGCCAAATTTTTCTGGCCTCTGGTGCTGCACTGTGGCTTCAAAAAACAAAACAAAAAAAAGGCACGTAACAGGGATTAAAGTGATAGGAATAGTACTACTTAACACACCACTCATATCTGGTGGCACAGTAGATTGCATGCGCAGTGCTCCAAATTTGAAGTAGGAGGACCGACCAAGCATCTTTTTCCATCTCCCGCCTGGTTCCTAAAATCCATGCCATATACACGTCCCCTGGCGCCGCAACTGCCTCTGGGAACCTTACCATGGGTCTCAGACCACACGTCTTGTAATTCTATGTCTGGAAAATTATCTATCTATCAAATCTATCTATTTATCTATCAAATCTATCTATCTATCGTATCTATCAAATGTATCTATTGATCTATCTATCTAATCTATGTATCTATCTATCTATCTATCAAATCTATCTATCTCGTGGCCGGACCGACCAAGCATCTTTTTCCATCTCCCGGTTCCAAAAATCCATGCCATATACACGTCCCCTGATAGGGGTCACCACAGGGATTAAACTGATAGGAATAGTATTACTTAACACACCTTATAATAACGCTGAGAGAGGCAATGCAGAGAGAGGAGTCTGATAAAGAGGAGTCAGAGGAGGAAGGTGGCTTTGAGGAGGTGGAAGACCAAACACAGCAGGCGTCCCAGGGGGCTTGTTGTCACGTTTCAGGGACCCTTGGTGTTGTACGTGGCTGGGTGGAGGAAGAGACCTTCATTGACATCAGTGAGGACAAGGAACAGGACATGGCTAGCTTGGTATCCAACCTTGTGCAAATGGGGAGTTTGCGGTTGTGCAAATGGACTGTTTGCGGTTGTTTGCGGTGCGTTAAAGGGACAGTCTAGGCCAAAATAAACTTTCAGGATTCAGATAGAGCATGTAATTTTAAACAATTTTCCAATTTACTTTTATCACCAATTTTGCTTTGTTCTCTTGGTATTCTTAGTTGAAAGCTTAACCTAGGAGGTTCATATGCTAATTTCTTAGACCTTGAAGCCCACCTCTTTCAGATTGCATTTTAACAGTTTTTCACCACTAGAGGGTGTTAGTTCACGTATTTCATATAGATAACACTGTGCTTGTGCACGAGAAGTTATCTGGGAGCAGGCACTGATTGGCTAGACTGCAAGTCTGTCGAAAGAACTGGAAAAAGGGGCAGTTTGCAGAGGCTTAGATAAAAGATAATCACAGAGGTTAAAAGTATATTATTATAAATGTGTTAGTTATGCAAAACTGGGAAATGGGTAATAAAGGGATTATCTATCTTTTAAAACAATAAAAATTCTGGTGTAGACTGTACCTTTAAACGGGGAGTTTGGTCTGTCACTGTGAAGCGGGCGTAACCCTTACACTACCAGATCGATACAACATCATACCTGATGTTTTAAAGCATGTTATTCCAAACAATTTAGGAATGTTAGGTGATTTATGCCCTTTATGGATTAAAAGCAGACTCTGCATCAACTATGTAATTTTCCATGGGAGTTTTGCCATGGATCCCCCTCCGGCATGCCACAGTCCAGGTGTTAGTCCCCTTGAAACAACTTTTCCATCACTATTGTGGCCAGAAAGAGTCCCTGTTGGTTTTAAAATTCGCCTGCCTATTGAAGTCAATGGCGGTTCGCCCAGTTTGCCGGTTCGCGAACAGTTGCGGAAGTTCGAGTCTGCCATTAGCAAACCGAAATTTTTAGGTTTGCGACATCACTATACTGTATATTTAGGTGTTAATATGTGTATATATACATATATTAGCACCTAAATATATATGATTATAATCATATACATATATATTTAAAAAAAAATTCTGCCCTTCGCTATGCTACTTACCCCTTCACTTCAAGAAATAAACTAATAAGGACCTGTGCAAGGTTTTGATGCCATCTCTGAAGGCATCAGAACGAGGCTCCCATAGGAGCCTATGGAAGCATGCTCTCATGAGTCTTGTGATCTACTTGTAATACCAGCGCACATTAGCGTGCACTGGTATTACAAAGTGGAGCACTAATATTGCTTGCATGCAAGCAATATTTAGTGCTCCACTTGTAATCTAGGTCTCAATTAGTTCAGTCCCTTTGAAATCTGCACTAGAATGTTTCTCCACACTGTAGAACCTTGGATCATTGGACCCAATGAGAGAAGAAATAAACTAATATGGATACAGAACCTTAAAGGATTGTGATCAACATTGTGATTAATGTAGACCATAAGGATAAAAAAGAAATAGAAAATGGAGACTCACAAGAGTTAAAGCACCCAATTGTGCTAACTCAGAAATGCTGCACGCTCCCAGTGTTATAGCTCACTGGATTTCTGGTCCCAGCAATCCAAGTAGTTAGCAGGCTTCATGCGTGCAATAAAATATTTATTAAATTATATAAATAGAAAAACTGTACCCCAATAAATTTTGTGTATATTTGCAATTCATTTATCAACTCATTAATTTCATCAGAGATGTATATGCCTATATGAACAGCTGTTTTATTGCATTTTATTATTGCCCTTCGTTCCAACCATTTATATTGCATTGTAACACCAGAGTAAGAATAAGAACCAATTAAATGGTCACTCTTTTAATCATGATGGATACATAAGCCAATCAGAATGCAGAGAAAGAAGCCAGGAATATAAAAAGTAAACAAATACTCAGATTTAGGGTCAGCCATCACATAATTCAATATTCAAAAAACATTATAGGATTTTAAATTGTGGACCTCATTGTGTTCTCCTTTTAATACTGGTAATGTCACAAACCTTCTTAGAAATTTGGTGAATGAGTAATGGAACGTCCATCGAGTATCCACAATTGGTATACAATTAAAGGGATATGAAACCATAAATATTTTTTTCATGATTCAGAATTAGCATAGAATGTTGTATCCTTTATTGAAGGAGCAACAATACATTACTGGGAGATAAGAAAATTACTGTAAACCAATGACAAGAGGCAGATATGTGCCGCCACTAATTAGCAGCTAGCTCTCAGCTAGAAGGATACCAAGGGGCCGATTTGCTAAGCCCCGTATCGGCCCCAATGCCTCTGTTTTCGCACAAGCCTTCAGGCTCATCGTAAACAGGAGTTAAGAAGCAGGCCAAGAATCTGCAGGGGGCGGCATTGCAGGGGGCGGCATTGCAAAAGCAGTTCACCAGAACTGCTTGTGCAATGTTAAATGCCGACAGCGTATGCTGTCGGCATTCAGCGATGTCGGGATCATGTCCGTCCTACAATTAGGGAAATCGGCCCCTAAGAGAACAAAGCAAATTAGATGATAGAAGTATGTAATACATACTGGCAGAAGACCAGAGGCAATTTATTTAGTGACCACTTTGCAAGAGCCGCTAATTGTCTGACTTTGAATTAATTTAGAGATTCCATATTAAAAAAATGTATCTAATGTTTTTCTACAGAAAACCACCATTAATAAATTTGGGGATTTTTAGGTAGATAAATTATTTGAAAATCTTTTCTACAGGTTTGTGATCAACCACTTATTTTAAAACTGAGAGAAAAAATATTATATTAATTCTTGCAGCAACACACAGTATTTACCCTTTCCAAGGAATATCTATAGCTTAATTTAAACAGCAAGTGGCTGCAGGTTGATAATATTTAATTCACAATCACCTAGATTACGAGTTTTGTGTTATGACTCAAATAGCATCGTTATGGGCCATAACGCCTCATTTTCCCTAACACTGCCATTACAAGTTTCTGTAGCGCCACAAAAATCACCATCTACGCTCAAATCTATAACGCTCTCCCAGACCAGTAGTTATTGATAGATAACATTCACAAATCACTTCAAAAATATTATACAAAGTACACTTACACTCATATAAAAACTCTACAATTTTTATTTTTTTAATAATATTTTTCTAAAAAAAATATAACGGATAAAATATAAGAGATCTCGGGTGTTAGAAAAAAAAATGCTTACAATTTTACATTGACTTACATGAGACATACTCTCATTTAGCTACATCTACGTACATATATCATCACATACATACAGAAATCGATACATACAAACAATATACAGCACATTACGTACACAAAACATTTTTTAAATATTAAATTATCACGATTTCTGTATTTTTTCTCAGAATGACATGACGTCACTCACTTTACGCTCAACAGAAGTATTGGAAGTTTTTTTTTCATGCAATTTCTAGCCTCCATTGACTTCTATGGGGAATACGTGCTCGTGCATGCGACTGGCCTCTTTCCGTAACGCCAGAGAAATTTTTATCTTTGAAAACTTGTAATGGCAGCGTTATAATTGTGGTGCTAATTCAATCATTCTTGCGTTGGTCCCGCAATGACAAATAGATCAATAAATAGACTATTTGCCACTGGAGTTATGTATTTTACTTGTGTGAACTTCACTACAACATCAAATTCTTTTAGGAAATTACATTACATCAACTATAAATCACGATCAATTCTATCATCACCAATACGAAATCTGTTTTAAGAATTAACACATTTAAACGGACATAAAAAATACTTTTTAAAATGTCATTATTCAGAAACAGTAGGCAATTTTAAACACTTGTCTCATTTACGTCTGTTATAACATTTTATTTATTCTATTAATATGCTTTGATGAACAGCATATCTAGATAGGCTCACCAGATGATGATTGATGGATGCACATACAGTACATGCCTTTTGTCATTGCCTCACACGTGCATTGCTCTTTATTCAACGATATAGAAACAATGAATACATTTACATCATACAAGTACATTGGAAGGTTGTTTAACATTGGATTCTCTCTCTGAATTATAAAAGTGAAATTATGGCTTTAGTGTCCCTTTAACATCACAATTTACTCATAATATAACATTAGGAATTCAGTATAATTGTAAGATATACTTAGAAAATATTGTAGTTGTTGCTTTTTTGGAAGGACAATAATAAATGAACAGATGTGGGAGAGAATCACAATACATACATATATATACATAACACACATCACACATCAACAAAGCACACATTTATCTTTATAATATTCACACAATAAGAATGTTGCAAAATACAACATACAACAACAGAACGAAGATTTGCAAACTAGTCAGGCATTTTGCTAATATGATGACATCATTCTAAGCTTCAACCATACAGATTCCAGCATTAGGACTGTACCGCGCCTTTCATAAGTTTCTCACTCAATATTACAATATTACATATATGTAGACAAGAGGTTGGAAGATCTTCATTATTATTGTGATTTCATTGGGACACCTAAAATATTGAGATCTCGCCAATCACTTATATATATATTATAGATATCAGCCATTATTTTATCGTTTTGCAACAATATTGCAGAAACATTGATCAAGGAGATTCCATGCCATGTCTATGCACACATTATACACAAGTATGCACTTTCAACCATGTTAGCGTGGACGTGTGGTTTTTACTATAACATCATGTTTAATAAGTATTTGTTACGCATATGAACAAACATTACAAAGATGCACTGTATATGTTACATTTTACACTTTAACACTTTCACATTTGGATTTATTAGGGAAAACCAAAAATTAATCAAACTCAAAAAAACGCCCACTTTAAAAGCATTCGCGCCGCTCACATACAATTATGTGTATACAATCAGCAATCATTACGAACACGCTACCATTGGACATATTGCACTATAAATCCCCCAAACAACATGGCCAAAGCATCCCTTGTGATCGACATTGTATCAAATCGCTTCTGTGTGTTTGCATACATTGTTACTCCTTGTGCGTTTGCTCTGCTCTTTGTCTTTGTGCTTGGCTTTGCA